>NC_072439.2:90251428-91480357 GCF_028878055.3 Symphalangus syndactylus
TTTGAATGGAATAGTTCCTCTAATTCTCTGTGCTGGCTCACCAACCAAACATACCTGCAGTACATTGGAGCACGTTGTAGAACCAGCCTGTTCCTTAACTTTACTGAAGCATATATATACTGACAGTATACAAATAAATTCTTATCACAACAGATTTCAGCAGTGAGAAGTATATGGAGTTGAACATAACAGCCCTTCCTCAGTACCCATTCTATTTCTCCCCTGCCAACCCCAACTCTTTTTCCAAAGAGTAATCACCATTGTCTTTTTGTTGTGCATCTTTCCAGGCATGTATCAATACATTTATGTATACATTTACATATATATATGTGGTATATTATCTTTTTTTTTTCAGTTATTTTCCTCCGGAACTTTTGATGTCAGTAAAAAGGATTTGCCGTACTATTTTTAACTCTGTATAGTGCTCCATAGTGTAAGGGTTCATCACTGAGTCTGTTTTATAGTGGAGAGCTTCAGCTTTTCTTTATTATAAACAATGTTAAGATGAGCTTCCTTGCATGTGTATCTTTGTGTACATGTGAATCCAGAATTGGAATTGCTTGTTTTTTTTTTGTTGAGATTTATCAAAATTCAGTGTGGGCCATCATCCCAAATGTTAGAATCCTCATCTTAGCTCATGTTACCGACCTGGGTTTCCGCTTAGTTGCTTGGGGATGTGTTGTTCAGACCAAGCCAGACACTTCTCTAAACAGACACTTGTGGCCAAGAGAGCAAATGTTGGGGAAGTTATTTTCCATGGCACTGTGGTTTGAATACAGGCACTCACCATGGAAGAAGAGTAGGGTATTCTTGTAACAGTCTTGTTTACTTAAAACAGCCACGACTCTTCGCTGAGATAGAATAAGGTACTTAACGCAATAAAAATATCTACCATAATTTAAAAATGCAAATGTAGCAATGCACTAAAAAATACCTTTAGCTTATTTTTTGTTAAGAAACAAGTGTTTTGCATAATCAGGCTTTAAAAAATATAATTGAATTCTCTATACTGATGCTATGATAGGAAGGTCCACAGTCAAGTCCACCTTCCATGCCATACCCCTTCTTTCCACCATTCCCAGCTGGTCATATTGAGGGTAATTAGTAGGGGATAATATCTGAAAATGTAGGTATGTAAGAGAATAGAGCTAATCTGCCTAGCTTTTATGATATTACAGATCACAGAGGAGCATCCTCACGGATAATTCCCAAATCGCAGATAATGCGTTGTTGTGCTTTACAAGCAGAGAGACACAAAATAATCTCTCTCCCCTATCCTTCTCTTTTATTTATTTATTTTCCTTCTGTTAATAGACGTAGTCATTTTTTAAGACCATAATATACCAGGATGAGCCAGAATTATGTGTGTCTAAGTTCTTTTAAAATAAGGAAATTGTTTCTTGGGTCTGTTTTAGTTAGGTCCTTTCAGGTTGCTGGAACCAAGATGTGCTTAAAGTTACCTCAGATGACTTTAGATGATGGGAATTTATGGTAATATACAGGGAGAAGGAAGGAAGTCCAAAAACCCATGTCAGCAACTAGACAACCAAGCCTCATGGAGACTTGGAGTATCATTGAGGACACAACAGCAGCTGATTTTGTCATTCCTCAGAAATAAACACCCAGTGTTTCCTTGTCCGGTGGGTCTTCGTTGGACAAGGACTTAGCTTTCTTCCATTTTCCTTCTGTTTTCTGTGGCAGCTCCTGTTAGTGATTCTGTTTAGTCTTCTTCTAAACACTAGGATGTTCATTATATGATGTCCTGCTGCCTCATGGCCTCCTCATCCTGTGCCATGTGTCTCTGGCTTTTGCTCCATTCCATCTCTGCTCCCAGCTTTTCTTTTTCTGTATCCTTACACTGAAAAGCCTGAACCAACAGGACCATTATTTTAGCTGGTTCTTCTCCAGTACACATGGAGAAGGAATTCTTCCTCCAACACAGCTCCTGGGTATCTACTCTGGTTTGGGTTCAATGTCTGATCCAATTAGCTGTGGCTAGAGTGCAGAATTACCTGTTACAAAACTGTGGCAATGTAGTTATTAAAACAAGCAACTTTTTGAGGCTTTTTGCTTAAACAGAGCGGTTGGTGTGGTAGAGACAACATTGTATGTACTTCTCTATCACAGAGAGAAATTTATAAAGTCAAGGCAAACCAAATATCTGAGGCTGGGACTTCACCCCAGATGTTTGCAAGTAAACAAGTTCTGGACCGTAGAGATCCGCTCCTCTCACTTTCTCACTGCCTCTTGCTTTGGTCTGTAGACCAATGTTCCACTAGTATTTAGTTTTCATTCTGGTTTTAAAGCTGTTTATCTGTAAACCTATAATTTAAACTTCAGATAAGCAAAACTAACATAGTAATGAGCGCATTAGAAAGCAATTGTGAGATACTATTAGACTTTGATAACTTTCAAGAAGCTTTATTCTATTTTTGCCCATTCAAAGCTAACATTTTTAGCAGTTTTAAAACTGAACGGGGTTTTCGTTTTTTTCATAAATATGTTTGTCTGATGTATAATATATCTTATTATGGCAAAGAAACTTAAAGTATCAAATAGAATAAAGATATATTTGATATTAAAGTAATGAAAAACATTCAATATTTGATAACTTCAGAGAGACTTTGACTAAGCTTCAAGGTTATTTTTATAAACATGTACTACTGGACAATGTATAGAAGTTTCTTAGCTCACAGATTTTCACTTTGGTAGATGTGGACTAATGTGTTTGCCAGAATGTGCACCTCTTCTCTATTTACCATAAAGAGAGGTGTGGGTAGGAGATTGTGCAGTGTCACTTAGGGCTTAGAGGCAGAGGGATTTTGGAATAGCTTTTAGTTCAACCTGCGTGTGAGAAAAGAAGGTTTCATTGTGTGGTTAATAGGAATTTTCCTATGATAGGAAAATGGATTAACAAGATTTAACTTTATATTCTCAGTAACTTCCCAACTAACTGGTGTCTTTGATGAGGAAAAATTTGAAAATTTTACAGTTGTGTTTCTTTTCAATCTTCCCTTGCACGATTACAAGACGATGGAAAAGTGCTTACACTTTGATTGCTGTTCCTAGTAACCGTGTTAGAATTTCACAGGTGATCTGGAATATCATATCTTGACTTTCATGTGTGGGAGCAAGAGTCAGCAAACAACCTTTCTGTGCTTAGAGATGATTTTATACATAAAATAATATAGTTTTGAAAATGAACATTGATGGGAACTATGTCATATTTTCGGTTTCATATTTCATGTTAACTTTATTAGTTAGCTCTCATTACCTCACCAAATAACTCAGATTAAAAACTATATATCTTAACTGTGATCAGACTAAGGACTCTATTCAATGATCAAGCCATAGTTAAATCACAGTCTCATCTCTTAATGTGTTCCTTTGATCTTCCTCCCAACTCTCCCTCCAACATTCATACTAAATTCTTGGATGTTTCTGCTTAGTTCAAAAAGCCATATTCTCTCATTATGTAAATTATACCAAGAATACCACTAATCATATATGAGAAGCTAACAATCTATGCTTGAGTTGTGTCTTTTTTAATATCATGCTTTGGGATATGATGCCAAAGTGGATCTCCATTTTGCTTTTAATTAGTCAGCAACACTTATTTAATGCCCACTAAGCTCAGAGCAAGGCTTGGAGGGTGGAGAAGAGGAGAAAGGAGATCGAAAAACAAATACACCATCATTTCCAGAATAGCTTACAGTATCTTTATGCATACAGAAAACAGATAAATGAAAGGATTAAGAAAACTTAAAAGCAAAATCCAAATGAGTGCATATTGGTCTGATACAAACTGAGCTATGTAAATTCAAAGAGGATGCAAATTATAAAAACTTGAAGTGCTTAAAATTGCTATCTTTCTACTTTTATTTTCATAATACTTTGCCATGAGAATTCTTAGATCTCAGAACACCGTACCCTTCAGTGAGGAAAGTTTACTGGTTCAACTGTATCATTTAGAGAAACAAACCTGATTCTTAGCATTTTATGGGCTTCTGAGAGATGATGCTGTAAAGCTTTATGAGTCTCTGTTAAACTTTTCTCATCATTAAAGCTTTTATGTAACCTTGAACAAGTTCCTTAACCTCTCTGCGCCTCAACTTCCACATCATTCAAATGGGGATGATAATAGGACCCATCTCATAGGATTGTTAGGACTATTAAATGTATTATACTCTATTACTTGCATCCTATAAAGTATCTTTCTCACAGTTTAATTTCTTGAAAATTGAAACACATCCTATGACTGATGTGATAAGAAACCATTGTAACACATATTAAGTGGCACCAGTTGGTTCTTTGTTAGTAGGTTAGTAGAAAAAAAAAGATGCAGTTTATAGTCAAAGCTGTGTGTAAATTGTGTCTAAAGTGCTTAAAACAAAGCCTGTCATACAGTTGGTCTTATAGAATGATGCTGTTGTCATCATTGCCCGAATACCATATTTGTGGTATGTAAAACATTTGTCTCTAATTTCACTGGCTTCTATCCTGTGAAGCAGATATACTTATAGTTCCTGGTCTTTGAGTAAATAGAACCTAGAAGAATTTTCAGATATTACACAACTGCCAAATAATGACTTACATCAAACCAAGAGTTTATTTATTCCTCTTCTCATGCATATCAACACCTGTTTAATCTGATCATGTTTTCAAAAACCCACTAGTGATCTATTTATTTCTAGCTATAGCTTTCATCACCTGTATTTGGTGATTTGGTGCTGGCAGAGTCCATACTCATAACACTAAATCTGGCTACTGTGATTCACAACAGTCTTTCTAAGTTAGATACCACTAATGATATTGATTAGGGAGAAGGCGTTCTTTGTGATCCTATTTCCATGGTCTTGGGTAATTCACTTACTGGACCCAATTGTTAGTTGTGAAATGTGAATGTTGAAAGCAGTGACTCTTCCAGCTGCTTGATTTGTGATATCACTATCAATTTACCTACTGAGGAGCTTCATATAAATTGGTCATTTGTAGAAAGTAGTTCAGTGGCTCAGAATCTGGCATATAATATTTTATTTTTATGAAATTTTAGTAAACATTATTAAGCAACTTGTAGGTTTCAGGCTCCATGATAAGGATGCAAACATGTAAGACCTCTGTCCAGCAACTGAGAAGTAAAACTACAATGAGAAAGATAGACTGGGAATTCAGATTTATTTTTAAATAATAGCTTTTTGAGATATAATATACTTACCCTTCAATCCACTGACTCTGGTTTTAAAGGAGATGACTAATACATTCACTCAACAGATATTGAGCATCTGGTATGTGCCAGAGACTTTCTAGGTGATAGGGTTATGGAGATTAACAATAGTTATACAAAACTGAGCCTGTCACAAAATGTGTATCGACAGACGGTTTTCCGTTTGGTGCTACAGACCAGTACTCAGGGTCAGCAGAGGGTACTCTGGAAGCATATTCAGGGACAAAGCAAACCTAGTCTTGGAAGATCTGAGGAGGTTTCCTATGATCATATCTATCTCCTGCCATAACACCCTGAATGCGTCCAATCTGAGCTAAACTGAGGTCTGACAAACTTGTATGAGTTTGCGAGGTGAGTGGCTTGGGGAAAGTAGAGAGGAAGAAGTTTTTCTGGAAGAGAAAAAAATATGCTGTGGCTCTGAGGTGAATCACATATAATGCACAATAGCTTAGTATTGTGATAACATTTGGGACTCTGTGGGCAGACAGTGGCTGCAGGGCCTGAAGGGTGGAGAGGGGCAACTTATGCTTCAGTAGGGGTATATATGTCTTATTATGAGGTCACAATGAAGACTGAGGTCAGCTAGAGGATGTGACATTTGAGTTGGGTCACAAAGGATGTACAGGAGTTTTTCAAGGCTGACCACAGTCTAGGCAGAAGAAATTGCAATTGTGAAAGGAAGATTTGCATGAAAGAATGGTGTTTTCGGCTGAGTGAGGAATTTGAAGTATCTGGAAAATGGAGTAAGTGGCACAGTGAAAGAAAACAGGCAAAAAAAAAAAAAAAAAAAAAAAAAAAAAAAATACATTGGTGAGAGTTCAGAGAGCAGCTTACAATTGGATTTGGTGCAATGCAATGACTTTGTATGTTCTGCACCTTGTCCTTGTAGGCAGTTTTGGGCACTAGGGGCAGGAGTTTGGGGGAAGACAGGAGCCTTGAAAGTTTGAGGAAAAAATGAGAAGCATGCTTTAGAAAGATAATCTGAATATACTTGAATTGGAGGGGCCCTGGATTGTGAATGAAAACTAGAAGTATGTCATCTGTATTGTGTAGGATAGTGCTTATCTACAAAGAATTTTATGTAGAATTCCCCCGTCAGATTAACCCTTTGCAGCAATAGCCAATTATTTCTGATATTAATAATTATAAAGATATGGATTGGTAACTAAACATTTATTGAGAAGTTACTGTATCACTTCCACATATCAACTCACTTGTTTTTCTTAGTAATCCAATGATGTAGGCTGTCATTTCTCCCATTTTTCAGCAGAGGAAACTGTGGCCCAGAAAGGTACAGTTAACTCACCGAGGCACTAAGTGGCAGAGGTCATGTTTCAGCCACGGCCATCTGGCTCCAAAGCCTAAATATATGAATTGACCACTAAAAGCACAATTGAAAATACTAACAGTCCCTGTGTTAGTGAAGAGGGGTATTTGGCAAAAAGTTTTTATTTTGCTCTTTTACAATTCAGTGATTTGTAATTTATTTACAAAGTCATGCAATCATTACCTCAATTTAATTTTAGAACATTTAAAAATTCCATGCTCATTTGCTTCCCATTCTCACCCCAAACCTAGATAACCTCAAATCTACTTTAGTGGTAATCAGTTTGTAAATGAACGGCAACTTCAGTTTAATGGCTTTTTTTTTTTTTTTTTTTTTTTTTTTTTTTTTGAGTAGTCGCAATCTGATAGCCTTAATCACTAATTCAGGAGAATAACATTGTTTGACCTTATCATTTCTAACTTCTGCATGCAATTAGTGTACTCTATTCATAATTTGACGCAGAGAAGGGTACAAGTGACGGGCTTTGTGGCAGTCATTGGTCAGAGGCATATAAGTAAGACTGCCTGAGACCCTACCCTGGATTTCCGTCTTGCAGGTAAGGCACATAGACAAACTATTAAGCAATATTGGAGAAAGAAATTATTGTAGAAATCCTGATGTTTTTGGTGAATGGCTTATGTTAAATTCTCTCTGCTGGAAGCCATTGAATTGTTTTTAAAAACTTAGTATGTATGAAGCATTTGGAATGCTTGGCATTTTGAGAATAAAATCCACATCAATTTAAAATAAAATAAAACTCCCCATCCAGAATAGAGTAGTAATTGCAAGGCATAAAATAGCCCAGCTGTGGAGTGGCTTAAAGGACAATTGGTCTCAGGCAGAGAGTACCAGATAGGACACGCTACACAAATGACTGTAATGTCTGAATTAGTGTACCTATTGGGTAGCACATATATCTGAAATGGCTTAAAATAAAAATTGCAAATGCACCAGATTTAATCAATCTTAGTATTTCTTTCTCTTATGCTCTCAGTCCTTAGTTAAAAATAAAATTTGCCTGCCTCATTCTCCTGTGTGCTAGCTGGTAGGATTAACTGGAGTTCTCAACAGGAAAGCAATAGATGTAGTAGAAGACATTGTATGGTGGGTGAAAGCCCGGTAGAGATAATTATACAGTCACTCCCACTATATTACCCTTCAAAGAAACTGAGCCTAATATTCTCCTCCTAAGCAATTTAACCAACTTCTAAAAAAAAGTGTAAGATATTATTTAGAGAATGAAATAGCTACTGTATATAATCAGGAGGGAGAATTATAGCAAATTATATTCATTTGATAAGTGTATAAAGAGCTACGCTCAAAGCTTTGTATTGTACCTCCCAAGTAATTGTTCAGTTGTGCTAACTGTCCTTAAAAAAGGAGAAGAGATAAAGAACTGCTAAAGAAAAAAAAAATCAATCGTTATACTTGTTCAGGAAGATTTTCCTTCTGGGCAAAGATTAAGTCTTATTTCATGCTCCATGAGGATCAAGCACACGTTTAGCCCTCCCATGTTTAGTAGTGGTGATTTCTTTGCCTTTCTCACATTCATGTTCATGTATAAACATAGACACCAATATGAAACTAAATGCAATAAAAGTGTGCTTTAAGATCTACCACATGTACGTCCTAGTAGGTATAGATAGATGTTATATATCTGTGTTCACTGCACTTCCATCCCAATATTTTCGGAAGATAGGACTGTATGCAAAGTTTCCAATATCTCTTTCTAGGATCACAAAAAAAAAAAAAAAAAAAGAGCCCCTGAGGTCTTTCTACTTGTTTCAAAAATGAGCTGGTAGTAATATTAGAGCCAATTTCCTTTTGGTTTGCTTTAAACAAAATAAACAGCCCATCATGTAAACTGTATAAGACTTAAGTGTTTGAGCACTTTCCTTAGAGTTTGTAAGTCTTATGCCCCTACCATCAAAAAGTAAACAAATAAATAATAAAAAGGCAATCTAATTGTTATTATGAGAAGTCATACAGCGAATTTGCTAAGAGCGGCTCCTCTAAAGATGTCAGACTGCCTTAGATGGAACACTCTGTATCCTCCGCTTGCCAGCTGGGTAACATTCAACAGGAAGCTTAATCTCTCCATGCCTCAATTCCTGACTTCAAAATGATTGTAATAATACAGTGTCTAATTCATACAGTTGTGGAGACATCAGTTAGGCACTGTTCCTCTCACATATGTCATCAATTCTCAGACCGATTCACATGCTTAACATTTCTGACTAATTACTGTTACGTGGTAATCATGACATAGCGGTCACTGTCTGTACATGTACATCAAAATCTGCTGTCTCCATCTGAGGTTAGTGACTTGGAAGAAAATCCTGGAGTCAATAGTGGACCCCTTTTTTATGAAGACTCTTGATGGCCCAGAGGTCAGTATTATGAGGAAAACATAGAACTTCCACGATTTTGACTTGAAAAGTAATTCAAAGGGTTGAAATTTAAACGTAAAGAAATTTTTGGAATGCTTTCATTTGTTGCACTTATATTTTCCTTTTTATATATGTAGAGGGGTGACATATGATAAAAAATGGATAATTTTAAGCCATTTATTTCAACAGACATGTAATATATATTCTAACGACAAAGCCCTATGTTATAATTTAAATGGCAGTAATTTTTGTTTCTGGTGTTGTAATAGCTAATGGTGTATTTTATAATCAGTAGCATCTTTGATTTGATGGGGTAGTGTAGTAAGAATTCAATAAATGTTAGAGTCCTCATTAGGATTTGGGTAGAGGTTAATGTCGGTAGATACATTATTAGAGTTAAGGGTCCTAAGGCTTTTTAATGTGAGTGGAGTGCAATGAAATAAGATTTTGGATTGACCAAAAGTCTAGAGAACCAGACTTGCAACTGTATCCGTGTGATTTGCTGAACTTCATTCAGTAAATATTGTTTGAAATTGAGCTTAAATTCATGTCTGCTAAATATGTATACTCTGCCGTTTTCTCTTCATTATGAGGATTAAATTGAATGATTAGGGGTGTAAGCACTTTATAAATCCAAGTAAGAATTATTAGTTAGGATAGTTCAGGTAGTGCTGTAGTAACAAATACTTTCCAAATCTCAGTGCTGAAAACAAGGGTTTATTTCTTACTTATGCTACTTATTCATCAAAGGTCAGAAGGAGTTCTTTGCAGACTAATAGTTGTCATTTCCAACCGTGTTGACCTCCATGCCAGAGTAAAAGAGCTCTGAGGGTCTCAAACTGGCAATTCCACACTTTGACCTGGATGTAACACATGTCACTTCTTACAGCTCCTTAGCCAAAACTATTCATATGGCTCTACCTAGCCATAGGGTTGCCACAGAGCAGACAGCTGGAAATATGTGGAGAACAGTGTCAGTAACTTTGTAATGGTAATAATGGTTAACAATCATTGTGTACTTCTTAGTACCAGGCACGGTTGTAAGTGCTTTATATGGGTAGAATCCTTTAGTCCTCATTAAGTGGGTATGATCATGATTCCCATTGTACAGATGAGAACCCGAGGCACAAAAATGTAGACCAACCTGCACATAAGAGACAGAGCAGTGATTTTGCTTGTGTGACATTGATGTGTGTCTCAAACTATAATGGATTTGAATGCATTTTTTAAAATGTAAAAGGAAGATACAAATATAGTTGAGAATTTTCTGTTCTGAAAAATAAGAGATGAGGTTTGGTGATCCCCAAGCCTCCCTAAAATTTCACCTGGATCAGCCCAAAATGACCTACACTTACAGTGACTCCTGTGTTCTTTTGCCGCCTCATCTTCAGAAACCAGGGGCCCTCTCCTGGCCACTCACTTACGTGGTAGCACAGCAGAGGGGCACTGTCCCAGCGTTTCAGTAGATACTTCCTCCTTTGACTTATTTAACCTTCCTATTTTGGGAGTTTTCTAACATGTAAAAGAACAGTAGAGTGGCCACAGTCTACTCCATTATCAATGATCAATACACAATTACCAATACATTCTCAATCTTGCTTGATTTCACCTTGCAAGTTAATCTGGCTGCTTGTCAAGCTGAGCTGTGAACAAAAAGTGTGTTCCTTGGAGTTGCAGGGTATAGAGCTCCTAAAACAGGCAGCCAGTGACCAGGGGAAGGCCAGAGAGGACATGTGGTGGACAGAATTGAAGAGCTACAACTGGAAAAGAGTGCATCTCTAACCAATAGTTTAGACAAGTTTGCAAGTGGAAGATAAATGATATGACAATATTTAACCATTCATGGGACATTCTTGTAATGTAAGGGGGAAAAGGGGAAATATGTTGTTAATAGGGTGCCAAAATTATTACCTTTCTCCCTAGCTCCAACTGTAATCTTGCCTGCTATTGAGGTAGTTAATAAACGAAAGCCTGTGAGTTCTGTTCAATGGGACAGCACCCAGAGAGGCTTCTTTCCAGGCCCTCCCACCAGGCCAAGAAGCAGCTGAGCTGGATAGAAAGCATGCCTTCAGCACCCTGGGTTTCCTCTTCAGTGGCATCCAGAGGACCCTGGGTCACTTCACCTCTCTGTCTCTTTTTGAAAAACGTATATAATAACCGTCTGGGTGACTCACAAATCTATTACAGCATTTAATTAACAAATGTTCCTCAAGTGCTTTGAGCTCCCTGTTTAGATAGATGTGACTGAAATGTAAAATACCTTTCAGTGCCTTATTTATTGCTCCAGCGAACACGCTATATGCTGGCACCATTTATCTTCATTTTAATTTTATCTCCCACAAATATAGGCATTAATTTAAATCACATACAGAACATAACAGTTTTTATAGAGGCAAACTTATTCCAGTGTGCTGCATTTTAATATCGCACTTTACCATCTTTTCTCACTTGATTCAAGAATAGTATCTCTTCCTGCCTCAGCATTTAATCTTAGGACAACAGAAACTTTTTTGTGTGTGCATGTTCTTGCTCTCAAACTTTGTTTCTCACTGCTTTGCTGCTTGTTGCCTGAAAGTTGTTGTGTCAGTGTGAGCACAGGTGTAAGTAATTCCATTTCTCTTTTGCCAGCTTAATTTCCTGTGTGTGTGTGTTGTGGGGGCCAAGGGGGGAGTGTAACACGATGGATTTTACAGCTGAACCTTATACTCATTCATCTTCAGATATCTTTTCTAATAGAAATAAAGACAATACAAGTGATACCCTCCTCCTGAAATTTACATATTAAAGACCCCTTCAAACTGCTCACTTTTTTTCTTTTTGTTTCATTCAGAGGCAAAATTTCCCCCTTTTTTTCATCACTGTTATATTTGCAGCAGATGAGTCTTTTCCCTCAGGGGAATCATGGTAAATGGGCCTGCTGTATTTACAGCTATGAAACATTCCAGTTAGCTGTCACACCCTAAGCAAGGACGGTTTCCCCATCCTTAATTTGCGGCCTAAAAAGCTGTGGCTCTCCTCAATTAAGACTTTCCAAATTGCCTCTGACATGGCAGCATATTCCCAGAAGTCAGGTCCTGGGAGGCAGTAATAACATGAGCACAACTGGATAACAACGTAGCTTTACAAGCCGTTTTGTGCTCTTTTCAGAAGCTTTCAGGATGCTTTTTCTCCGAAGTTGTAAATTAAAAAGAAAACAAAACTTATTTTGATTTTTTGTTTTTAGTTTTCCAAGTCTCTGAATGTCTAGGTTTAGGGACATCTGTCATAGTATTATTTATTTATTTTAAGTTTAGTCTGGATTTAAAATGTACGAATTAATGTTTAAGTTCTCTGTTTTATTCCTGTAACAGTCCTACAAGAAGAAGTTCCATTATTATGTTTATCTTATAGATGAGGAAACAAGACCTAGAGAAGTTAAATATTTTTTTCTGAAATGGCACAGCTAGTACGTGGCAGGGCTCAGATTTGGATCCGGTCCACCTTAACTACATATGCTTTTGATGTAGCTCTCTTCAGGCTGAATTATTGACCTCTCATTTGATGCTGACTCTTCCCAAACCCTTAGTCTTTGTGCTACTAGGTAGATTTTATCTGTGGCAAGAACACGGTTACCCTGGAAACCCACTAGCTAGAATGGCAAGCCAATTATAGCACCACCGCTTTTTTAAAATTAAATTAGCGCTGCTGATGACGTGGACTTCTTGATTGAAGCATGCTGAGAAATGGGTTCTCACCAGTTGTTCCTGCCTCTTAGGATCATGTGGGATCATTCTCATCTATTCTATCAAGCCAAACAAGAAAATGCCTCTATGTGATTGACTGGATTTGAGGAATAAAACGTGATGATTTTTTAGGACCCTGAGCTTTCAGTAGTGACTAGACATGCATGGAAATGTTTGGAAACAAGCCCTATTGGAGAAGAAGCCTGTCATCTGAATACTTTCCACCTCCAAGCACACAAGGGTCCACTGATTTAAAGTCCTGCTCTTAACTACTGAGGCTAATGTTCTCTGTTTTAGTATTTCTTATTTTATTTAAGGCCATTGGTTTAAATCCAGACTTGATTCAGGAAAGGTCGTAGCCTTTTGATATTCTTTGGTCTTTGAACACTTCTAATAGGGCAAGAATTTGCTTTGGTTCAAACCAATTGGTGAATTTCCTTTAAGTACACAGAATTTAAACAATTGAATTAATATAGCCACTGTTGAGCCGAGTGGCACCAGGTTGGAGGAAAGGACATTCATTATATAAGTTAGTGGGTTGTGAGCTCACTCTCTGAGATGGTAAATGGTAGGCTGGTAGAATGTTGAGTAGTTCCTTCTGCATAACACACATGGTGCCAGGCACATTACCTAGTACCTCCGTGATTTTCATCAGCTTTATTTTCTGTTTTGTAGAGTAGGTAAAGGTAAGGAGACGGGCTTGCTCATTTGCAAGGCTATTCTGTGATGCAGAGTTTTGAGTACAGGATTCCTTATTTGCAGTCCAGTGCTCTTCGCTTTATACCACCAACTCACCACAGAGTCTCAGGGCCAGCCTTCTGTATTGCAGAAAACAAATCAAGGATTAGCAGTACTGAATCTTAATTCTTGAAGTTCTAACAGGAAAATTATGTTAGTCTTGCTACATGTCATAGGCATATTTTGTCCAAAATGATAGTAATCAGGGAGGAGAAGAGGCTGCATCTTACTATGTCCTGATGGGTGATACTTCCATGACTATCTCTATCACCAGTGAGCAGATTTCCAGAAGTCATAGTTCAAAATGATGAAGAGGATTACACATTTTCAGAAAACATTGTACATTCTTTGTTAACTTTTCCACTTGTAAAATAATTTGTTTTCAGACACCCAAATCCTTTCTCCATGATTTACTGGGTTGGTGACATTAATCAGCGTGGTTACCTTGGAGCCTCATTTCCCCTTGGGTAAAATGGAAGGATAACATTGGCAATCATACAGACGTGTTGTGTAGAAAGGAGTAAGAAGCATTTTGTAAGTGGCAAAGTGGTAATAATCCCCTGTAAGACAGTAGTTGTTTTTAAGATCACCGAGCTCTCAAACACTGGCTTTTTCTGCCCCACACTTTCTAGATTTGTAAGACTTAATCTGAAAATATCTTTGATATTCATTATGGATAATTGTAGGGCTTTGGATTTAAAAAATCCTAATTCTGTTATTTCCCTGACAGTAACAAATTATTCCATCTAATTTTCTCTTATGTGAAATAAGACATACACCCTAGTTACTTCCATGTCTAATATGATTGACAAATCTGTATGTTATCTGAGTTGTGACTATATTTTCATACATATAGAAGTACATGTGTGTATTTCTTGAAATCTAATGGTCAATATACACTAACCAGTTATTTCTGGGATTTGGGGAACAGGCTTCTTTCTATACTTCTCTACTTTTTTTTTTTTTTTTTTTTTTTTTTTTTTGAGACGGAGTCTTTCTCTGTCCCCCAGGCTGGAGTGCAGTGGCGCGATCTTGGCTCACCGCAACCTCCACTCCTGGATTCACGCCATTCTCCTGCCTCAGCCTCCCGAGTGGCTGGGACTACAGGCGCCCGCCAAGACGCCCGGCTAATTTTTTGTATTTTTAGTAGAGACGGGGTTTCACCGTGTTAGCCAGGATGGTCTCGATCTCCTGACCTCGTGATCCGCCCGCCTCGGCCTCCCAAAGTGCTGGGATTACAGGCTTGAGCCACCGCGCCCAGCCTTCTACTTATCTTTAAATTTGCTCTAATGAGCCTACTTTGCTTTTGTTTTACATACAGTAATTAATATATTTATAAATGTATGCATACTATATATTTTAATAAATTTATATAAGTATATGCATGTATATACTTATGTATATATTATGTTTTGCAAGTAAAAAAAACTTTAGTAATAAATATCTACAAAGGCAAATTAAAAACTGTTACATTTTTTCTCCCTCCCTTCCTTTCTCCTATTTCCCTCCTCTCCTCTTTGTCTTCCTTCCTTCCTTCTTTCCTTCCTTCCTTCCTTCCTTCCTTCCTTCCTTCCTTCCTTCCTTCCTTCCTTCCTTCCTTGCTTCCTTCTGTCCTTCTCCTCCCTCCCTCCCCTCCCCTTCTTCTCTCTTGCCCTTTCTTTCTCTCTCTCTCTTTTCCTCTCCCCCTTCTGTCTTCCTCTCCCCACTTCCATCTCCCTCTCTCTCTCCTCCCTCCCTGCCACCTTCCTTCTTTCCAGAAAGTCACTAACCAGAATCTTTCACGGAATAAACTGTGAAACCTAAATCTTAAATGTACTACAGTAGAAAAAGAGATGAAATTTTTGAAAGTTGATGGCTTGTCCTTGTCTCTGTACTTGAATCTATCTCAAAACAAAGACATAACTATTGTTTTTAATATTAATTGGAATATAGAGTGACCCTCCTTGCCTACTACCCTGAAGAGAGACAACATTTGAAGACTGGTGGTTGCAGTAAACCCCTTTCAAGTGGAATAGCCGTTGTGGTCCTTCCTCTTCCCTTCCTTCCCTTCATTCCCTTGCCCTTTCCCCACTTTCCTTCTTCTCTCCCTTTCCTTTTTTCTTTTAAGGTTCATAAAATCTTGATTGGCTTCCTTCCTAGCAGCCAGGAGTTGGGTCCCTAATACCTAAAGCTTATATACTTTATTTTCTTCTTTCTCCAGATGGCTGTGGTTATGAATTTTACTCCCCACCCCAGGACCACCCCTGCTATACTGACACTAATTTTCATTCCTTAATATTGTCTTCATCAGTCCATGTTATGCTACTAGTTTTAGTTATTATAATATTAATTTAATCCACAATGAAGGTGACAGGTTTTTTTGTGTGTCTTTTAATTTTTAAAGGGGAAATATTATCTCTCACTTTAAGGAAACTAACTTTAGCAACTCATTCCCTCACTTTTTTTTTTCTTTCAACTTGATTTGTTCAACTAAGGAGACCACATTTAGTACTTGCTAGCTGAGACTTCTGTTCTACAATTCTGAGTTAGTTCCTCATCCGTCCGACCCTCTCTCCCCATGGTGCGCTGAGTCACAATGTGATCACCAGCTGCATGTGCTGCTATTACACACAACACATTGGCTAGCAGAGGAGCCAGGATTCAGCCTTGGAAGTATTTTCAGGCAAAGGTGAAGACCTTTCCCCACTCTAAGCATCTTTCAGTAGTTTAGTGTAGCTGGTATTAATGTTATAAACGGTCATCCCTAATCCTGTCTCAGTTCCAGCCCAGATGGAGTTTTGATTTTAGAAAATCATGCAGTGAAATGTATTTCCTGTGCCTGGTAGTCATTGATCACTTACCAAAAAAAAGGGGGTAGTGGGAGACTAAAAATAAATTTATGATAATTCACATACACTTAACCTTTACCGACTAATACCAAAAAGGGAATGAAGCAGGCTCTGCTGACCAGCACTTGCAGATGGATTCCAGGAACGTGGCTAGAGCTGCCAAAGCCATCTCTGAATCCTGCCAAAAGCATCCCAGGGGATTTTACTAAGGGTGGGGAGAGCAGGGAACATGGAGGTGTGTGTGTGAATTTGTTTTAAAACTCTCTTACTCAATACTGAGCAGTGGGAAGAACACTGGGAAAAAAGGTCGGAAAGTGACATTCTAGACTGGGTTCCACCCAATCTCTATGACACTGGAGAAGTAATGTGCCCTCTTTGGAACTTCAGGTGTTATGTGAACAATAAGGGTGTCATATTGAGGTCTTAACATGTTGAAATGTTAAAAACATTCTGTAATTACTTAAATTATTTCAAAACAGAAAGATCATACATGTTCATCATGTTTCTGTGTTAACTGGACAAATCTACACTAAAATTAAAGAGCAATAAAAGCAATCGTGTTAAAATTTTATTTTTAAATATAGTACTTCTAGTAACTGAATATCTAACTTTATTAACAATTCTAAATGTCTTTTTTTTTTTTTTTTTTTTTTTAAACCCCAATGAGGCTGGGCACCGTGGCTCACACCTGTAATCTGAGCTCTTTGGGATGCTGAGGCGGTATGATCCCATGAGCCCAGGAGTTTGAGACCAGCCTGGGCAACATAGTGAGATCCTGTCTCTACAAAAATTTTTTGTAAATAGCCAGGATTAGCCAGGCATGATGGCATGCACTTGTTGTGTCAGCTGCTCTGGTGGGGGGTTGGGGGTGTGGGGGGTGGGCTGAGGTCGGAGGCTTGCTTGAGCCCAGGAGGTAGGAGGTCAAGGCTACAGTGAGCCATGATTGCACCACTGCACTCCAGCCTGGGCGACAGAGCGAGACCCTGCCTCTAATTAAATAAATAAATACACACACACAACACACACATATAAAATAAAATAAAAACCCCAATGTGTTAAGATCTCAGGTTTAAACCCTGGCTTATACAAACCATAGTACTACCGTGCAATAACTGAATTGACAAGGTACCAAGACCCATTTTAACCAGAAAATAGCATAATTGTGTTATATTTTCCATGAGAGTAATGCTCTTGAAATTCAGTATTTTCTCAATAGAATTGTTTCTCAATTTAAAAAAAAAATCTTAAAATATTTAGTATTTATAATTATAGGCAGATAAAATTTATAAAAGATTATCAGTAAGATCAAGAACCTCTGCCTCTTTAATCATGCTTTTCTCTACCTTTTGCTGGTCTCTTCCTGATTTTGATGACCTCATTGTCTATATGAGTATTAAGACATTTGGGGTAGCTTTTTATGTTGTGTACTTTCTTTCCTTCTTCTTATGAGATGGCTGACACCTTCTCAAGGATTCAGAAAGTTTCCATCTTATTGAAAGGTCCTTATGAAAATTCACTGGCAGTGTTCTCAGCTTATACTAGGAAGGCATGCATCTTCAGAAGCAGTATTGTATTTAGGGTGGGAATCTTTATGTAGCAAGAGTGGTCTGCATATTGGTCTTGCGGCAACATCAGCATGCCTTATGAATGGTTTGTTTCCCACCAAAAGTCAAAGATTAGCCGCCTATGTGATGGATGATGCCTACAGAAAATAGTGCCAGAAAAACAGAATCAGTAGAAGATATATATTAAGAGATTAATTGGGAAGGAGTAGCTTGCATGATTTTGTGGGCTGGCTAGGCAGTCTAACATCTACAGATTAGGCAATTAGAAAGGGCAGGCTGTAACTCTGCGGCATGAGATGAAGCTACTCGCCACAATGAGAATTCCTTCTTCTTTAAGGAATCCTCAGCTCTACTTCCAAGACCTTTCAACTGATTGAATCAGGCCCAACCAGGTTATCTAGTGTACTCTTCATTACTTAATAATCAACTGATTAGAGGCTTTAATCACATGTACAAAATGCCTTCCCAGCCACATCTAGATTGGAGTTTGATTGAATAAATGGAGACTTTAGCCTGAAAAAATTAACACACGAATGGACCATCACAGGAGGGTAGTCTTTTTCTACAAAAGTTCAATCCGTGGTATAGAAGCAACAGCTACTTCAGAGCAAAAAAAAATCCAGGAAGAGCAAAAAGGTTCAAGCAGAACCATGAGAATGCTGGCATTGTCGTTGGAGGTGGTGACTGGAAGTGATGATAGGCCTAGGGAACAGTAAATGTGGACAAAGTGGCGTTTTACCTCGGGCACACTTGGACCTGTATAGGCTTCACCAGTCTGCTCTGGAAAGAGAACCACAGTAGGTCAGAGAGTCTTTTTTATTAGTTTTAACTTACAAACAGCAGAGTTGATTGTCTCTCTTGCATTCTTTTTTTTTTTTTTTTTTTTTATTATACTTTAGGGTTTTAGGGTACATGTGCACAATGTGCAGGTTTGTTACATATGTATCCATGTGCCATGTTGATTTCCTGCACCCATTAACTCGTCATTTAGCATTAGGTGTATCTCCTAATGCTGTCCCTCCCCCCTCCCCCCACCCCACAACAGTCCCCGGAGCGTGATGTTCCCCTTCCTGTGTCCATGAGTTCTCATTGTTCAATTCCCACCTATGAGTGAGAACATGCGGTGTTTGGTTTTTTGTCCTTGCGATAGTTTACTGAGAATGATGTTTTCCAGTTTCATCCATGTCCCTACAAAGGACACGAACTCATCATTTTTTATGGCTGCATAGTATTCCATGGTGTATATGTGCCACAGTTTCTTAATCCAGTCTATCGTTGTTGGACATTTGGGTTGGTTCCAACTCTTTGCTATTGTGAATAGTGCCGCAATAAACATACGTGTGCATGTGTCTTTATAGCAGCATGATTTATAGTCCTTTGGGTATATACCCAGTAATGGGATGGCTGGGTCAAATGGTATTTCTAGTTCTAGATCCCTGAGGAATCGCCACACTGACTTCCACAATGGTTGAACTAGTTTACAGTCCCACCAACAGTGTAAAAGTGTTCCTATTTCTCCACATCCTCTCCAGCACCTGTTGTTTCCTGATTTTTTAATGATGGCCATTCTAACTGGTGTGAGATGGTATCTCACTGTGGTTTTGATTTGCATTTCTCTGATGGCCAGTGATGAGGAGCATTTCTTCATGTGTTTTTTGGCTGCATAAATGTCTTCTTTTGAGAAGTGTCTGTTCATGTCCTCTGCCCACTTTTTGATGGGGTTGTTTGTTTTTTTCTTGTAAATTTGTTTGAGTTCATTGTAGATTCTGGATATTAGCCCTTTGTCAGATGAGTAGGTTGCAAAAATTTTCTCCCATTGTGTAGGTTGCCTGTTCACTCTGATGATAGTTTCTTTTGCTGTGCAGAAGCTCTTTAGTTTAATGAGATCCCATTTGTCGATTTTGGCTTTTGTTGCCATTGCTTTTGGTGATTGTCCCTGTTTGCAGATGACATGATTGTATATCTAGAAAACCCCATTGTCTCAGCCCAAAATCTCCTTAAGCTGATTAGCAACTTCAGCAAAGTCTCAGGATACAAAATTAATGTACAAAAATCACAAGCATTCTTGTACACCAATAACAGACAAACAGAGAGCCAAATCATGAGTGAACTCCCATTCACAATTGCTTCAAAGAGAATAAAATACCTAGGAATCCAACTTACAAGGGATGTGAAGGACCTCTTCAAGGAGAACTACAAACCACTGCTCAATGAAATAAAAGAGGATACAAACAAATGGAAGAACATTCCATGCTCATGGGTTGGAAGAATCAATATCGTGAAAATGGCCATACTGCCCAAGGTAATTTATAGATTCAATGCCATCCCCATCAAGCTACCAATGACTTTCTTCACAGAATTGGAAAAAACTACTTTCAAGTTCATATGGAACCAAAAAAGAGCCCGCATCGCCAAGTCAATCCTAAGCCAAAAGAACAAAGCTGGAGGCATCACGCTACCTGACTTTAAACTATCCTACAAGGCTACAGTAACCAAAACAGCATGGTACTGGTACCACAACAGAGACATAGATCAATGGAACAGAACAGAGCCCTCAGAAATGATGCCGCATAGCTACAACTATCTGATCTTTGACAAACCTGACAAAAACAAGAAATGGGGAAAGGATTCCCTATTTAATAAATGGTGCTGGGAAAACTGGCTAGCCATATGTAGAAAGCTGCAACTGGATCCCTTCCTTACACCTTATACAAAAATTAATTCAAGATGGATTAAAGACTTATATGTTAGACCTAAAACCATTAAAATCCTACAAGAAAACCTAGGCAATACCATTCAGGACATAGGCGTGGGCAAGGACTTCATGTCTCTCTTGCATTCTTAACTTGCAATTTAGTACTGTTTATATTCTGCTTGAAGGTTAGAGACATTTGACTAAATACTCTTTTCTCCGCATTGCTGTCATTCATTAATGTCCTGGTCCTGGACTTTACTCATTGACCACAGAACAAGTGGCTCAACTCTCTCCTGTCACTACCCAGGCTGTTAGTCCTGTTGGGAGGCTCAGGGCCCAACTCACTCATCTGTAACTCTCATCTCCATTCATCTGCAGCCTCTACAGCCCCTGGTTATACCCTGGATCTTATCATTGCTTGGCGCTATTTTACCTCCTAAATCGTAAAAATAAAAACTAAAACCAGCCTTGGAACACAACCCCCCATTCTTCGGCACTCTCTCCTTCAGGTAACTCCTATTCTACTTTTCTTCAGCATATTTACCTTCTATTGCCTTTCTTTTTCCTCACCAGTCTCTTATATTTCCTTTATCATCCAACTTACAGTCTGTGGTTCAATACTTCAGCCGACTCTTCCAACACATGACCTTCTTTCGTTAGGCTTTTTTCAGAGTTTCCCTTTTTGTACTGGCCCTTGTGTAAATCTGTGGCACGGTGGGGCCATCTTGCCAACTTTTCAAAGTTATTTTACTCCACACTCTGTTGGTTTTCTTCCTACCATTCTGAACAATTTCACTTTAGGGGTCTCCTTAGTGGCTCTTCGTCTCCCTCTCCTTGAATGTCGTTTTCCTTGTCTTTTTCTTTTTTTTTTTTTTTTTTTGAGATGGCCTCTCATTCTGTCACCCAGGCTGGAGTGCAGTGGCGCAATTTCAGCTCAGTGAAACCTCTGCATCCCAGGTTCAAGTGATTCTCTTGCCTCAGCCTCCCGAGTAGCTGTGTCTACAGGTGTGCACCACACCTGGCTAATTTTTTTTTCTTTTTTATTTTTATTAGAGATGGGGTTTCACCATGTTGGCCAGGCTTGTCCTGAATTCCTGACCTCAACTGATCCACCCACCTCGGCCTCCCAAAATGCTGGGATTACAGGCATGAGCCACAGTGCCTGGGCTTGAATGTTGTTTTCCTTTGGTGGGGCTTGGGGAGGGGTGTCTTTCCTGGGGCCTGCCCTTGTTTCACTTCCCACATTTGGTTAAGAGAGCCTTTAACTACTATGGCCTCAGCTGTCAGCCCGACAATATGACATAAATTTGTTTCAGTAAACTTTCTTGCTCTTCGGATTCAATTGTTTTTAACTGCTTATCGCTCAGGTGCATTTGGATGTATTGCAGAAATCTCAGCCTCAATGTTTTCAAAATAAACTCATCCACTTCTCTCAGGAATTTTTTCTACTCCAATATTGTTTCGGTATGTGGTGTCACCATCTAACCAGTTTCCTAAGCCGGAAGTTTAGGTATTATTTCTAAGCCCTCTCTTTCCCTTATTATCAATTTTACCTCCTAAATATTTCACAAATCTCTCTACTTCTCCTCATTTCTGCTGCCGGTACATGATTTCAGATCAGCGTCATCTTTCATGGACCGTTGGTGATACCCTCCTAACGGATTTCCTTGTATCCATTTCCCCACCATCGCCCCAATCTGTCCACCAAGGCTTTCCTAAACGCAAATCTGACTGTATTACTTTCCTGTCTAATACGTCATCTCCTTATTCCTGTAGTATAAGACAGTGATTAGGAAAACAGGCTCCGAAGCCAAATAGAAATGAGTTTGAATCTCATATAACTATGTGATCTTAGACAAAATAACCTTTTTTGGTTGGTTTTCCACATGCGAAATAGGAATAGTAATTGAACTTTTCTTTTTAGATGTTGCATACCTCTCTGCATACATGAAGAAGATGTGTAGTATCTCATTCCCACCCCGCTTATGCGCCATGCTTTAGCCACACACTGCCTTTGCTCTGATTCCGAGAGACATTGAGCCACCACTGGAGAGTCACATGGTATTGTTTTTAGCCTGGAACATTGTTCACTACCCCAGTCTTTTATTGTCTTGTCTCAACATAGATGCCATTTCCTTTAAGACATTTTCAGCACACTCCTCTGGTATAACTTAGTTTAAATATCCTTGCTGTGTTCTCCTGTGTCTTTCTCCTTGAACTTCCTAATCCCTACACCTTCCACCCTGCAAATGATCATTATCTCACTGCCTCTCCCAGATGATAACCTCTTTCCACCCATTTTAAGTTCCATGAAGGCGATGACCATTGACCTGAACCATCTTGTTAAACTTCTTAGTCTCAGCTGCCAAGAGCTTAGCACAGTGTCTAGCGGAGATCGGACACTCAGTAAATATTTGATGAATGTTTATAGTGTGACTGTCTCGCCAGTGCACATACAACAAAGTGATCCCATCTTTCCTTCTGTATCATAAAATGGAATTTTCTTACCTCTGTAATTTCTCCCTAGGAACCAGACTGCTTCTAGAGAGCTTCTTCACAAAATCAAATTAATTGGTATTTTACAAGGAGGGAAAGCCCCAGGACAAGTCCGTTCTCTTGACCACAAAGTTCTGTGTTTCTCATCTTTCCTCTTGATGTCTTGGTTTCAGCAAAGCAACATTTCTATCCCTGCCCCCTGCTCCCCCATAATCCTACAAATGTACTATAGATATGTGTAAGTACTAAATCCCCACTCAAGTACAGCATTTGGCCTTGGGTGGGAGTCAAACAGCAAGCTTATTTATAACATTACTTGGAAGAAATTTTCTAGGTATATAACTGACAAACATTCATGGAGAGCTACTTCATTTTTCTGTCAAGCTTTTGGGGGATTTTTTTAAATAGTTCTGCACTTTGAAAGAAAGTTCACAATTTTTAAAAGGAAATGTGGCCCTTTTCATTAGCTCCTTTTACCTCATGCTGAGTCATGGATGAGAGAGAATTTGTAGGCGGGTGAGCTGCAGGAAAAGTAATACTGTCATTTACACTTGTAGGCTGTTATGCTTTCCAGAAAACTTTTTCCGTAGGTTGCGAAAGTGATTAATCTGCTGTTAAAACTGACAAAGAAGGTTCTCTGATAAGAGAAAGAATTAAATGAGGAATTTTTCTTTAAAAAGTAAGCGCCTCTTTCCCATTTTAGATTAGAAAAATAAGTTTAAATGTTTCTTTTAATTTTAGTCGTGTGTGTGTGTGTGTGTGTGTGTGTGTGTGAAGTTGGCCATGACTTAATACAATCTCAAGCCATTTTCTCTTTAAATTATGTTTTTTTACTTATTGGCATGGCTTATTCCTCATGCTGTATATCTAAATTATTCATTTCTACATCCTGTTCCCTTGCTTGTCTCTCTCTTTTTTTCCTTTCATTTTCTTTATTTGGGTCTTTTCAATACTTTCAACATCATCTTACTTTGGAGCCCCAGATCTCTTCTTTTCTACCAACATTTTTTGAAATATTAAAACTGGTGAAGATGGCCTGAGTTCTCTCTGTGATATAAATTTATCCCTCCCTGAAAAATTCCATTCATGTAACATTTTTATAACAATTTTTAAAACTTGGATAAAAGTTTTTTCATGTAGTTGAAATGAAACATCACTGCCTAAAGGGTTTAGAAATTTTTTTACTATTGGTTTTAAGAAATTACTCTAGGATTTCCACTGAGGACTGGCAAATATTGGTGAAGTTTGATCTTCCCTCAGGGCTCATGTTTCAGATGGCAACTTAAAGGGACAAATAAATAAGTCAATCACATGGCATAATCTAACTTTAATATAATTCTGCAGAGAACCAGTGACTCATTTAGAGAAATCAGAGTCCTCAAAAAGGTGGAAAACATGTTAGAACTTATTAAGCTTGTTGCCTTTAGCATGTCAATGCCTTGTTTTTATAAGAAGATTCAATGGGTTGTTAAAATGCACTGTCTTAACCCTCTCCCCTTTGTATTTTTCTACTCTTAAGATGCATCATTTTATGTTGGGATCTATCAGTTTATTTTACTTTTTTTTTCCTTTTTCCTCTCCTTATTTTGAAGGCTGACTTCTGAGCTTGAGCCATTTCCTTGGCAACTGAATGAATTCATGGGGAGTATAGTAGAAAAGATTTTCTCACAACTCTGGCAGCACTGCCCCCTAGTAAAAAAGGGAAGACACAAAGAGAAATGGTCCCTTCTGCAACTGAAGGGACCAGCACAGGGAACTTGGCATTCTTCTTTTAGTCCTAAAGCTTAGACATACATACTGCTTTCACCCCTGGATTACAAATCCATGTTTTAAAATTCTGAAGTTGAAAACGTCAAAACCATTTACAATGAAAAACCTGCTATTACTGTATATTTATACAGGTATTTCATAGGGGAAAAAGTAGAAAACATGTAAATGTATTTGTTTTATGTCTGAAGTTCCAAGATTATTTCTGTTTCTTTACTGAATGTGTTTGAAATATATGCAAACACACATGTAAACATACCTGTATATTTATGTACAGATATAAGTCTACATGGAGACCAACATTTTTAGATAACATTGTTTTACAGGCTGTGCATCTATCTTTAAGGTGCTATAGCATAAGGTCTATGACTGCATCTTGCAATAAAAGATGGCAGGGTTTCTGGAAAGGTCTCTTTGGGGTAGGAAGAGTTGTGAAGAGCTTTTGCATTCTACTTTTAAAGTAGAACAAGTTAAATTGCTACCAGATAAATTAGCTTTATGGAGGTTTGTTTCCGTTTTTATAGCAAAATCGAATAACTTTTAAATCAGAGGAAAAAAATATTCTTTTGTTGTTTTTACTTTTGTTGTTGAGATTGACTGTTTTACATTGAGTGCAGTGTTCTTCAGGTGGAAACATTTTGGTTTGACATGTTTAAGAGGAAAATGTTCTATACATAATATGCAAGAGTCTTTTTCTTAACTAAATGCCAGCAACAGACTTTAAACCAAAAAATGTAGTAATGAAACAATGGTAATGAGATATGATTATGGTTTAGGGAAAGAAAAAAGCCCTGCAGGGAACAGTACGAGCACAGTAAATTATGAATTGCTACTAAATAGGCCTCATTAGTCCACTGTGGACCATGTTTAATTGATATTAGAAAGGAATCTAGAAAACTTTGGAAAGTACATGTAAGACAACTTGCTGTTAAGCTAATAAAAGTCGTTAGAGTGTCTGTTTCAAAAATTAGTAATTATTAACTGTGTGTGAGGGTCCTCAGGCAGCGCCCATTTTACTAAAACATGCTTAGAGAAAAGATATTTCTATGAGAAATTAAACTGCAGAATGCTGAGCAGTGTAATATGTGACAGTTACCTGGGAGTTTCTCCCCTCCTCATAGGTATTTTTAACAAAATAGTCCTTAAACATTGTTTTTTGTTTTTTTTTTAAGTTGGTATCTTGCTCTGTCGCCAGGCTGGAGTGCAGTGGCACGATCTTGGCTCACTGCAACCTCCACCTCCTGGTTTCCAGCAATTCTCCTGCCTCAGCCTCCCGAGTAGCTGGGACTACAGGCACGCACCACCACGCCCAGCTAATTTTTGTATTTTTTTAGTAGAGACGGAGGTTTCACCATTTTGGCCAGGCTGGTCTCGAACTCCTGATCTTGTGATCCTCCCGCCTCTGCCTCCCAATGTGTTGGGATTACAGGTGTGAGCCACCGCGCTTGCCCCTTAAGTGTTGTTTTAAAGAAAGTTGGCACTTTACTGAAGACTGGAGCCCAAGAGGACATTTATAGGGATTGTTTATTTTCATGTTGTTACTACACTCCATGGTCTGCAAAACCAGAGTGCCAGATGTTAAATTCTATCAGCATAATGCATCTTTAATTAAATATTATATATGCCATACAATTAATAATGTGGTCTGTTTCCAAAACTTTATTAAGAAATTACCATAATTTTGTATAATAGGCTAATAAAAAGGCAGTGTACTTTGAAACAGCCTTTCGTAAAGTGGTTATATGATTTGTATCTGTTGAATTTGGAATTTAAATGAAGAGATTGTGGGCCAGAATTATCTGATGCAACGTACTCAGGACTTTAAATAGGTTGGGAATCTTGTAGGGTCTACTATTATTTGGCTTCCTTTAAAATAAAATAGGTTTCTTATTTGTCGATGAGCTCACTCTTTAAGATGTTTAGGGAATAATTTACCTACTTGCTTTGTGTCCCCCAACCCTACAAAACATGATACAAAACATGATAATTCCAAATATACAATACATTGGGCTATGATATTTCTTAATGAATGGAAGGTCATGCATCTGGTTCTGTAGTCATCATTGATGTTTTAATTTTCACAATGTGTTAACATGATACTTAAATTCCCCTAGTTGTCCTGTGAAGAAAGAATTTTAAATTCACATTTCACATGTAGACAAACTCTGATATTTAAAAATAATAGTTATCTTTTAAACTGAGAGCCTATGTGGATATGGAATAGAGTATACAGCTCTGACAATAGGGCTTCAGTAAAATAACATTTTGCAAGCTGCGTTTTTCAAGACTGAAAATGTCACCCTCAGCTAAACAGAAGTAATTTGCGTCAGAGGTGTGTGTGTCCTTACTCTTAATGAAAAAACGGTCTCCTCTCTTCAGAAAGTAATTGCTCTCTCTACAATATATTATTTTCATCACTGTGTCCCTCCCCTGCCCTTCTTAGGCCCTAATATTTGTCCCTTAATTCTATTAAATTAGTTGTCAACTAAAATTAAAGGTAGATGTTATCCTTCACAATCTGTCCTGGTCTAATTTTTCAGTCTTGTTTCGTCTTGTTTACTTTATGGAGTGTAGAGGTGGCTAACAGAACAACCCTGGAGCCACAGCGTGTAGATTCAGATACCAACAGTAGCTTATGCTGAAACCTGGGCCAAATTACTTAAGCTCACATACCTCAGTTTCCTCATCTACAAAATGAGGATAATAATAGGTTCTTCCTCAGTTACATGTGAAGCATTTAAATAAGGACTAGTAAATCGTATGTACTAGCTGTTATTAAGTTCTGCCACATTTGTTTGTTCTCCATACACACCTTAGCCTTTTGTCTGTGTCTCTGTTCACATTGTTTGCTGGAAACAGGATCCACCCTTCTCCTCCAAGGCCAGTGTGTGTGTGTCCACAAACACACAGCCATCTATGTGTTGTGATTCCATGCACCTCCGAAGATACGGCTCGGAGAGCCACCCTCTGCTTGCCAGATTGAGCATAGTTCATCTGGAACTTTCATACACTTCTCTGTGTTACTTAGCATTTGCAACTATACTTTATAGTTATTTTCAAGTTTATTTTGCCTCTTTTGCTGGTGTGTGAACTTCTTGAGTCCATGGACTTCCTGTGATAAATATTTCTCCCTGCTACAAAAAGCTCAGTGCCTTGTGCTGAGCTGCTGTGCTTCGTAATAGATAGGGGAGAGGGTGATTTTTTTATATCTATATACATATATATGTACATATATATGTATTATATGTGTATATATGTACACATAATTTGATACACTTTTGAGTGTACATGATGTGGTTCCTTATTTTTGCATTAAGCCTATCACTTCCGGGCATTGGCAAAGATCTGAAAATTAAAAGGAACCAAAATAAGAAATACATTTAGTCCATTTAAGCAACATGTGAGTTCCTCTTATTTTCTTCCCTAATTTAGATCTCAAATTTTACAAAAGAATGACAAATTCCTTTATTTAAAGAAAAATGAAAGCAGATCTGTTACCTTCTGTCCTATGAATGCCAATTCTCTATCCTGGATAATTAGATAAATAAGATATTGATAAGCGTATGGTTTATGCACATAGACATGAAGCTCTCAATGCCTGTGTGATTTTTCTGTCATGCTCATGTGGGTTAAAGCCCAATAGATGTATTTTGAAAACTCGAATGCCAGTATGTCTTTAAAAAGATTATATCCTGAAATAAAGTTTTAACATCCTATATCCTATGATAAATGTTATTTTGTAATTTTTTCTTTACCATTGAAAACTTGCGAGCCTCAAAGTAGTTTAATATTTATATATTGAAGCTACTCATTTGCCATATTTTAAAAACAAATCATAAAACATGGTAATTGGTAATTTCACAAATTTTATCAGGGAATATTTTATTACTAGATTTTTAAAATAAAACCTGTAGATTTATTTAAAAAGCATATTTTGAACTAAGGACCTGAAATGTGTAGCTTGTGTAGCTCCATTTGAAAAGATGAAGGTTTTGCTATTGTTTGCAATGGTTTTGCCTGATTTTTGTTTTCCCCTTTTGCTCTGTTTTTGTAGTTCAGTTTGTTGCAGCACTGTTGTCATGTCTAATTTTTGTTTACATTGCACTGCACAGCACTCTTTCATATACTTAAGTAACCTTTCTTATTCTTCACTGCTGAATGACAGCTCATTTGTTCTAGGGTGGTAACTGCAGTGTAGCAGACCCAGGTGAGCAATGTAAAAACTTGAAGCAGATAAAATATATGATTTCTTTTATAATGGTATTGTGTGCTGTGTTCTCCTTCTATAGGTGCTTTTTGTTTACATAGAGAATATCTAGGAACAATCTACATTTTCTTCAAGATTTTTTAAAACAAATACTCTTTCATTTTTAAAAAAGATATATTCTTGGCCAGGCACTGCGGCTCATGCCTGCAATCCCAGTACTTTGGGAGGCCGAGGTGGGTGGATCACTTGAGGTCAGGAGTTCACGACCAGCCTGGCCAACATGGTGAAACCCTGTCTCTACTAAAAATACAAAAATTAGCCGGGCATAGTGGCACATGTCTGTAGTCCCGGGTACTCAGGAGGCTGAGGCAGGAGAATCGCTTGAACCTGGCAGGCAGAGGTTGCAGCGAGCTGAGATCACGTCACTGCAATCCATCCTAGACGACACAGCAAGACTGTGTTTAAAAAAAAAAAAAAAAAAAAAAGACATAATTGCAAAAGAAGTATTTCACTTCACCCTTTATTATAGGACAGACCACAGTGCAAGCAAGAAGATAAATGGTTAACTGACAACTGACCTCTGATTGGAGAATACTAGAGAGTGGTGAAGTCTGTGGCAAGCAAGAGGGCTCACCAACCTCCCAGATTTAACGCAGGCTGCATGTAGGAATGCAGACCCAGTGTTGCTAGGTCTCTGGAATAAAGTTATATTTAACTAGTCTGTGATCTCTAAGGCCTTCAATTATGAGGTTCAGCACCACTGGAAAACTGAGTCAGTTGAGTGCTTTATTTCATAAAGGCAAGTTGATGGTCCTTTCTGACCCTAAATTCCCAGTTTTACTTAAACTATTTAGACAAATCTAAGAAGTGTGTGAAATAAATAAAGTGGAGCTTGAGGATTTTTATTGTTGATTTTCTGTCCTTTTATATTTCCTCCTTCCCTCTGAGGGTTCACATAGGAGCCTCCACAGCCAGGTGATTACTTTCAGAATCGGAGGCAAGATTATTTCTTGGAATTTTGGTCTGAGGAAAAATTATTTAGGTCACTTGGACACTTATGTTGTGTTTTCCCACAAAATTGTCTAGCATTTCCTTTAAGACGTATGCATGACCACTGCCCAAACGAAATAAATCACCCTTTCTCTTAAAGGATCCAGACTATTAAATATGAAGAACGTCAACTAATTTGACTAGCAGAATGTAGGCCTTCAGTGTTAACATAGTCTTTTTCTGTTGTTGCATTTATCTGCCTTTGTTCTGAAGCCCCAGTCTAGTACCTTTCTTCGTTTCTTAATGCAGATCTCTTTGAGCATAATGTTTGCATTAAACCAGCAAGTGGATCGCATTTGCTCCATACATATTCATATTAGGAAATATTATTGTAGAAAGTAAAAGATGCTAGAAAAATATATGCTGGAACAACATTTCTGAAAGTATTTGTTCTGTAGTTAATGCTCTAGGAGCCTTTTTCCTTCAAATTCTCTATTCCTAGTTAGGGCCTCATCATTTCTTGCCTGGATCATTGCAGTAGCTTCCAGGCTGGCTTCCTTTATGCCCTTCATAAACATATGGCTGCCAGATTAATATTTTTTTCAACACAGCCCTGATCCTGTCATTCTACAGTTGAGTTCCTCACAGTCTACCTGATACAGAGACAGAAGGAATGTGATAATACAAATAATAATGGTACTCACAACAACAATAAATGACTGCTCTTTGATATTTAATCTCTAATATCAATCGTCGTGAGACAACAAGGCTTTTTGAATTCAATATCAGAGGGTTTAACTGTGAGGTACTTGGCATGGGTCTGAATTGCATGTATATTGTATGACTGATTGAAAGAAGATTATCTGATACACATGAGAAGTGTGGAGGTGGGAGCTGACATTTTGTTAGAAGTGCATGCCTGGCATTTTGATATACTATTGCACCTCCTCGAATCTTTTTTATCACAAACAAACTACTTTGTGATGATAGAATAGCATAATATAGGACAGAGGAAAAATCTTATTGCTTTTTGTTCTGGTTTTGATTTTGCAACTAAATATGTATGATAAATAGGAAATTACTGCATTGGAGCATATGCATCTGTTAAAGCAGATTGACTACTTGGTTATCACACTATAAACAACATTTTTGAAGAATTTTAAAATTTATAATCTCTGATATAATGTTAAATGAAAAAATAAGATACAGAGCCACACATAAAGAGGGTTCACATTTAAGCACCATCCCCTATACAAAACACACACATACACAGTCACACACACACACACACACAGGCACACACACACTTACACACAGATACAAGTATACACAGAAATACAAACCATGAAAATAAAGTTACCAAAACAGTTGTTATCACTAAAGTTTTAAACGAGTGTTTTTTATTTCTTTATTAACCTTGTTAATACTTCTCATATTTTCTACAATGAGTATCACTGTTTTTGTTTATGTTTTTGTTTTTATTTATTTATTTATTTATTTATTTTATTTTATTTTATTTTTTTGAGACGGAGTCTCGCTCTGTCGTCCAGGCTGGAGTACAGTGGCGCAATCTCGACTCACTGCAAGCTCTGCCTCCCGGGTTCACGCCATTCTCCTGCCTCAGCCTCTCCGAGTAGCTGGGACTACAGGCGCCCGCCACCATGCCTGGCTAATTCTTTTGTATTTTTAGTAGAGACGGGGTTTCACCGTGGTCTGGATCTCCTGACCTCGTGATCCGCCCTCCTTGGCCCTCCAAAGTGCTGGGATTACAAGCGTGAGCCACCGCGCCCGGCCTTGTTTTTGTTTTTTAAATGGAGTCTCACTCTGTCTCCCAGGCTGGAGTGCAGTGGTGCTATCTTAGCTCACTGCAACCTCCACCTCTCGGGTTCAAGCAGTTCTCCTGCCTCAGCCTCCTGAGTAGCTGGGATTACAGGTGCCCACCACCACGCCTGGCTAATTTTTATATTTTTAGTAGAGACAGGGTTTCACTATGTTGGCCAGGCTGATCTTGAACTCCTAACTTCAGGTGATCTGCCTGCCTCGGCCTCCCAAAGCGCTGGTATTACAGGTGTCAGCCACTGTACCCGGCATATCATTGTTTTAATGAATACACTGTCTTACACAAGGGCTTACCTAGCTCTCTCAAAAGTCTAAGAAACAATGAATAATATTATTTTAACATCATTTAAAAACATGAAAAGAATGAATACAAAGTTGAACTCTCCTCTTACAATAATAAAATATCTTCTTGAATAATTCTGTGTCCTACCATTCCATGAATTGTATCCATGGAAAAGTGTATGTTTTTCTGATTCATTTATTTATTTGCTTCTAGGCTATTGAATGAAGAAATCTAGGAATAGAATGAATAACTGTAGAGATTACACCTCTGATGCCTGGTGTGTGTGTGTGTGTGTGTGTGTGTGTGTGTGTGTGTGTGTGTTTCTTTCTTCCCTTGTGATTTTCTCTCCTTTTCTTACCTAATAATGATGTAGCTGATCTGCTTATCATGTTCCTTTATTTCTATAATGCCAATTGTTGTAGATCCCATAGAGGTGCTCACTCTTGCTCTCTCTCCCTCTCTCTTCTCTCTCTCTCTCACACACACACAGATTAAATAGAGAAAATTAAGTAAAGAGAAGAAAATGAGGAATAATTTCATACTTTAATATATTCATCCATTCATTGCTCTTTGATAATTTTTTTCATTTTTAATTTTCCATAAGTTATTGGGGTATAGGTGGTATTTGGTTACATAAGTTCTTTAGTGGATATTTGTGAGATCCTGGTGCATCCATCACCTGAGCAGTATACACTGCACCATATTTGTTGTCTTTTTTCCCGTGCTCCCCTCCCACTCTTCCCCTCAAGTCCCCAAAATCCATTGTATCATTCTTACGCCTTTGCTTCCTCATAGCTTAGCTCCCACGTATCAGTGAGAACATACAATGTATGGTTTCCCATTCCTGAGTTACTTCACTTAGAATAATAGTCTCTAATCTCATCCGGGTCATTGCAAATGCTGTTCATTCATTCATTTTTATGGCTGAGCAGTATTCCACTGTGTATATATACACCAGAGTTTCTTTATCCACTCGTTGATTGATGGGCATTTGGGCTGGTTCCATGATTTGCTCTTGTGAATTGTGCTGCTATAAACACACGTGTGCAAGTATCATTTTCGAATAATGACTTCTTTTCCTCTGGGTAGATACCCAGTAGTGGGATTGCTGGATCAAATGGTAAGTAGAGCTCTATGATGTTTTGAGACTCTTCTATGGCATAGTCTTAGTGCTCCCATGTTCTAAGTGTTATGAAAGGCTGAAGACAGGAATATTAGAACATGGCCCCCTTCCCGAGTTATATAGCTTAGAACAATGGTACTCAAACTTAAGAATGTGTAAGAATTACCTAAGCCATAGCACTTACACATGGAATATCAAGACTGAGAACAGACTAGGAGAAAATGTTTGAATTCAGCTGCCCATGTGAAGTATAAAGAATTATTTTTACTCAGAATCTTGAAGGGGAAGGAACTGAGTCACACAGACAAGAATGTGCCTAAAGCCATTCAGCAGTTCAGAGTAGAATGAAAAGGACCCTGGTTCCCTGCTCTTAAGCCAGTGTTCTTTAGCTGGCTAGAACTCAGCTCTCTGTTTAAAAAATGAATGGGTTGCAGTGGAGCACTGTGTTCCAAGTAGAATTTGTAAGACTTCTGGAAATCTGAAAAAATTCTACCGGTTTTCTGCCTGTTTCTCTGTCTATACTTGAATTCACTGAGGCCAAAAATGGTTAACTTTTTACCCAGTAGCTGGCAACATTCCTAGTAATTAGAAAGTGATCAGTAAATGCTCAATGACTATCTGAACGATTGCATTTTTCAAAAAGAAATCTGAAGTCTAAATTTTGAGCCAACTAAATATCATATTTCCTTGTTTTTGGGTGGTTTGGGAAAAATCCAATGTGTTCTCTGAAAGGAAAACATATTTGGAGATATGATTTTTTTTCTGTAAATAAAGTTACTTTGTTGTAAATATAAATATACATGCTCATTTTATAAAAGAAAATGAAAGGAGAAAAAAGAACAAAATATCTGTATGGACACCACTCATAATTACCACTCATAATTTTTGTTTTGTTTTTCTTATTCACGTATAGAACTTTTATCAAGATATACGTATGAATTTATATCCTGTTATTTTTCTGAAACATTATAGCATAACAGGATTAAGCATCCTATTACCTATACAGTTCTTGATATTTATAAAGATAAATTATGAAAATAATGTTCGAATGAGAAAGGTTTTCCGTTTATATGCTGTTCCAAAGAACCTTAGGTATCAGAATTTATCTGAGCCCAAAAACGTCCCTTAGGTACCTTAAGCTACCCAAATTCTTTGAATTCTTTCAATCAAATCCCCTAATTTTATAAAGAGGAAATTGAAACCCAAGAAACAATATAAGTGAATTTGTTTGAACCCAGGAATTTCAGTACTTGTTGTCCTAATTTAAAATTGTGTCCCAAAGAATATTTATCTTTGAATTTGTTGATGTTTGCTCTTTTTTAAAAAGGAAAGAAGAATAATAAACTAATTCCTCATTTTACCTTTAAAAGGAAGTTTCACTGGAGGAATAAGACCCAAATGAATGAACCCCCATCAGTCATTTGTATCCCCCAGCTGATGAGGATTTCAGCAGTTGTGCTGACACCTTGATCTTGGGCTAGCCACCATCCCCTTGCTCTGCCATGGAGCTTGGTCACCTTGTACCGTGGTCAAAATAATGGTGCTCTCTTTCAAAAGCCATCCTCAGATTTCCAGCTAATAGTGTGTAGAAAAGAGAAAAGATAATTTTTTAGTACCCCAAATTCTAGGTTATCTACTGCACTGAATGATCTAAAATATCAAGTAGGCGCTTTCAGCAAAGCTTATAGAAATATAAATAGAAAAAATAGGAAAGATTATTTGTGGGACCATTCAAACTAAGACTGTTGTTGTTCTCATTATTTTTGTTGTTTTTAAAGAACACTGTCCATATATTACAAGACACATTGCCAACTGCCCTTCACCTATGGGATTATATAAACGCAATCCTATTTTTTAAATAGTTGTGCAGAAAATCGAGAAGGGAGCTACCTTAACTGTGTATTCAGTTCTTGAGTGACAAAGACAGGCGTGAGAGAGAGAGTCCCTTGCTTCCAAATCACCGCTCCTTTGCCTCACCCTTTTCAGGACAAACCAACTACCAGAAGTGAATCTACCCCATGCGGTCACTACAGGATTTATCTGGGCATTTGCTGAACCTGCTCGCAATTTATTTTTATTTCTTCCGACAGACATGGATTTGGCACAGGAGAGTGAATTCTTTTTGAAACAGCAGATGTGCCTGGTACACCCGTTTGCTGTAACCATTTGTGCTGTGGTTGAAAAAAAATTTTTAAGAGTGCAGAATTGTTGAAGGGGGAGGGTTAAAAAACCAGAGCCATTTTAGTGATTATGCAAAGTTAGAATGTGAGTAATTTTGCTGCAGTTAGTCATTATGTGCTTTCATAGCTTGTTTTACAGGGTTAAAGGGATGTGTACAGGTTTGGTGAATAGAGCTCTTATTTGTCCCTAATAGTCACTCTTTATGAAAACATTTTCTACCCTTCCTCCTACTCTGTGGCAAAAGTGCTGTCTCCTTGGAAATTATACCTTTCTGTGATCCATTCCTTTTATCCATCTACAATAAGTGGACAGACAACTCCATTTTGGAGGACAAATATGTTAGAAGAAGAATTTTTTTCTCATACACAATATATAGTGTAACTGATACACGTTCAAATCATCGTAATACAGTGATCATTATAAAATGAGAGTGTTTTCTGCAAAGAGGAAAAAAAACTGAGCAAACATCTAGTGACTTTGTTAGGAGCTTAACGTGCTTTAAATATGATGTCCTTCAAATATTTTATTTGAAATATTTGATAGGTCTTAGCAGATTTTGTTCATGGAATTCTCTGAGAACTGTAACACACCACCTATTCCTTTTTCGCTTTGCTTTCGGTCACCCAGAATTTTTAGAAATATGTGAACGAGGGTCTGTTTGTTTCCACTGAAGCAAATATAGCCACTTGCTCACACTGGTGGCTTCTTTTACTGAATTCCGTGAATATGTTAGAAACTCTTGTATGAAAATACAGCAACCCAATTTGTCCCTGTTGAGCCTAATTTGTGATTTCCATGCACTGCTGCCTGGTGTGTATACACTGAGGTCCACTTTTGTTAAAGAACAAAACTGGGTTTGTTACTTTTTTGTAGGCTTATTATTAAGTCTGACCATTCTGGTGTGATGGTAGGAACGCTGGTTTCAGACTCTGGAAAACAGAGCTCTAATTCTGACCCTCTGAAAACCTTATCACTTCGGGCAAATCTTTCCTGAGCCTTTTTTCCTTGGGGAAAATGTAGAAATGTATGATCTTCACATTTCTTACACCCAACAATTATGTGAAGAATGTCATATGTTTCAGTTATGCACAAATAAATTAGTTATTTCTTCTCAAAGAATCCTCTGTTAAAAATTATTCCCCAAATAGCTCTTTTTGGACCCTCGTCTCAAGGTGATCACATGTTAATTTCTGCCACTGATACACAAATTTCAGCAATAAGAAACCCCTGAACGACTTGAGAGTTTCCTGACAGATGGGATCCCACCCATTTTATTATCTTTTGTCTTTTTATGGCTTCTGAGTAGCAGTAAAAGATAGGAATGGTTGGCTCTATTACAGTAATTGATTATAACCAAAGACTAGTGAACCACACTCACCAAATGTCCTGCTACCTACAGCTAAGAAACCCAATGTTTATAAACTAACTCAGAACTTTTAAAATTAGATTGAACTATGGAGCCCTCTATCATACTTAAATCTTCTTAGATGAATGGTTCACAAAACTGATGGTGGATGGGAAGTGTGGGCAATTTTGTTAGCCAACTATTTCTGTTATTGTTTTATTTGATTAAACACTTCTCCTTGTATGGAATTTGCCAATAATACATTATTGAAAACACTGATTTCAATAATATATTATTGAAAAAACTAATTTATTGAATAAAAACATATTTTAAAATTTCTTTGCTAGACCCTAAGAATGGAAAGCCCAAGTTTCTACCCACATGGAGTTTAGAGAGGAAAGGAACACTAAATAAGTAATTGCAAAACAAGGCGTAAGGGTTATCACAAGGATAATGCAATCTATTACAGAGACATTAATGGCGGGCACCTTGTCTAATTTTGGAGGATCCAGATTGGCTTCCTAAAGGAGGCATCATTTCATTTGAAATCTGAAGGATGAATAACCAGTTAGAAGTTGTGAGGTGAAAGCAGGTTGGAAAGTGTTCAAATCAGGGCAACCACAGGGTAGCTGGGGTGTTGACTCCTGTGTAGAGGAAAGTAAGAGAGGAGGCTAAGAAGATAAACAGTAGTTCTATCAGGAAAGAATTTGGACTTCATGGTAAGAGCAATGAGAACTCTTGAGAGATTTTAATACAGGAAGGCAATGATCATATTTGAGTTTTTAAAATTTGATTTTAGAATTGAGTACGTACTAGAGGACAATAAGCAGTCAGTTTCTTTAAAAATACACATATACGTGTGTGTGTATGTATTTGTTGCAGTAAGCTAGGTCACTAATCATAGTGGACTGGACTAGGGCACCAGTAAGTTAATAGAAGTAGAAACATTGACGGTAACTAGTAGAGAGAATTAACAACCTTTACTGGATCAAGAGGAGAAAAAAAAATTGTGATCACATTTATAACATATAATCACATTGCTAAAATCTTCAAAATATCTGCTAACCTTGAAACGTAACTGACTTATATAGTTTTTGTCAGTATACATATGCACCATTATCTTACTTTTCTTTATAAACTGTTCTTTTGAATGAATGTTTTCTGGCTTTCCAGCTGCATATACCATTCCATTAGCTCAATGTTCCAGGATTTTCTCAACCATCCTCTGATTTTTCCTTTAATATAAACAAGTAAAATCACTTATGCGCGTTTTAATAGCTCTTCATTGCAAGTTTGTCCACCAAAAGAATTATATCAATTTTCAGTGCTACCAGTCATATAAAAAGGCACCTGTAATATTCCCACTGGGATTGAGTTTTATTATTTCTTGGCTAATTGGTTGAACTCTCAGTATTTTTCACTAAACCCCTGGCCTGATTGGAGAAAAGTGTCTGGTCCCTTGAGGAGATGCTTCAGCAAACGAGGTCGCTTGTTATGGAAATAGGCTCTTCTCTCACTACATTTCTAGATGATAGAACACACTCAGATTGATTTAGCCTTCATCACAATGGCATTTTATCCAGTGCTGGACACATGCGTGCTAGGAACTGAGTGTACTGTATGGGTATTTATAATACCCATATTCATTCTAGGAATTAATTATACATAGCTGGGTGTTTACATAAACAGGAGCCTTGGAGACCTTGCAAGTTCAAAACCGATGGCATTCTATTTCATTTGAAAGTCATTGGGGTGGGAGAGGACACTCCTTAAAATATTGGATTTCTTAGTTTTAATCTGATGATATGCTAGCTTTATGAAGATGTGAGTGCAGGCCCTCACCTGGATCGTTGCTTCTTTTTTTAATAGGAGCTAGAAAGTGAAGATTTTCAAGGTAGCATCTGGGTGCTCCTAATTGACTTGATTTTATGTTTGAGAAACACCTTGACATACCGACACTGGGGTCTCTAGAAGTCCAGGGAGATGTTTTTCTTCAGTGTCATATACCCTGTCATAAGTGTTGTGAGGATTAAATGGAAAAGCTTCTGGGACAGAAACTGCTCTCAAGTGCCACACCAGACTATGCTGTTTTAACTGTTCCTGGCTCTGAAGCTATTAAGAATAACCCATCACTAGCAGAGCACAGGGCTGTGAAATGAATAAGTGCTGATACATTTCAAAGAAGTAAGATATTTATGTGTGCATCTCTCTGGCAAAAACTATCGGGGACTCGTTAGGGGTGTGTGTGTGTGTGTGTGGTGTGTGCTTTATGTGTTCATGGAGGACTAAAAATTAGTATTAGTAGTATATTGGCAGCAATGTTTTGAACTCGGTGGCACCAACTAAAATTGTGTGATTTTTATGTCATGCATAATATTTGAGATTATTTTAACTCACCAGATTTCAGCTACTATTTATCCTCATTTATAAGGTTACTTTTTTTCTTTAATGTGGAAAATAAACAAAAACATAAAACCAAGAACAAAATTTTCTCTTAACTGCATCACCTAGTGTAAAACTGTAACCTTTTAAAATACATTTAAACCATTTTTAATTTTCTGCTATGCTCCTTCCTTTTTTTGTATGTACATACCCATGGACGTTGGAATACCACAATATTTTATTTGGAATATTGGAATACCACAATATTTAGACGTTGGAATACCACAATATTTTAGTTTGCTTGGTTTTTAAGATAATGTATATATTTCTGATATATATCATGTTAAATATATATTTATTTTTATACAATTATATATAAGAAATGTATAATATATACTATGCCTATATAATATATATTTCTTCCTTTGAGTAAAAAGGTAATATGTGGTAGACACTTAGCAAAATAGGAAAAGTCTATAGAATACCCAAAAATAACCCCTTTAAAATAACCAATGTTAGCAGTTGGGAATAAGTCCTTCTAGCCATATATGTATGTATATGTATATATGAGATATAGACAGATGCATTACTTATCAACAGGTATAAAACAATGTTTTCTAACTGAATTTTAAAACAGAGAATTTTTGATACATGTTTTTATTATATAGCGGTAAAATATACATAATATAAAATTTAAAATTCTAACTAATTTTAAGCGTATAATTCACTGGCACTAAGTACATGTACATTGTTGTGCAACCATCACCACCAGAACTCTATCTACTCAAACTGAAATGACATCTCTATTAAACAATAATGCGCTAGCTCTATTCTTCCTTCTCCCATCCCATGGCAATCACCATTCTACTTTCTAGCTTGATAAATTTGACTCTTCTTGGGGACTCCTATATTTAGAACCATATAGTATTTGTTTTTTTTTTTTTTGGAACTGGCTTGTTTCTTCAACCTTCGAGCTTAATCTCTTCAAGCTTCATCCATGTTGTAGTATGTGTCAGAATTTTCTTATTACATTGTGTGTGTATATATATACGTATAGGTATATAGATAGATTTAGATGTGTGTATGTGTGTGTGTATATATATATATATATAATATCACATTTTATTTATCCATTCATCCATCACTGGACACTTGAATTGCTTCTTCCTTTGGCTATTGTGAATAATACTGCTATGAACATATTACCATGATTGTACAAATAGCTGCATTCCTGCTTTTAGTTATTTTAGGTGTCTATCCAGAAGTTGAATTGCTAGATTATTGATATATTTTGAAATATTTTTATGGCATTGTTTTAATGGCTGTGTAGTATTCCATTATATGACTATACCATAATGTATATAAACAATCCTCATGTATTGATTAAATTTTCCATTATCTTTTAGTTTTATAAAGTACACTATTAACACGGAGTTTCTTGAAACTAAACATTTATGCTCTCTGGTCATTTCCATAGGCTAAATTTTAAGAAATAAAACTATGGGTTTAAAAAGTATAAACTTTATTAGAGCTTTTGTTACATATCACCAAATTACACCACTGATTTCCCATAAAAATTTTATAGAAATAAACATTAACTTCGTCCCTAAATCTAAATTATGTAATCAATTTTCCTTCTGAGACAATTGGAATCACACCATTATGTAACTCATAGCCCCTAACTCCAAGTGGGATTTCTTGTTTGGCTTTAGCAACAGTATCTAAAAGTAGTGTTGAACTCTGGTTTTAGCTGAGAATCACCTGCCCCTTCCCTTTTGAATTTCCAGATTTCACTCCGTTGAGTGGGTTTATCTACAATAACTTGTATTTAAAAAGCCCTAAATGATTCTCTTGTGCAGTCAGATTTAAGAAGTGCTTTTCTAAATGTGTAATATTATGTTTATATATGGCACTCTTGGCCAGGTGTGGTGGCTCACGCCTGTAATCCCAACATTTTGGGAGGCCAAGGCAGATGGATCACTTGAGGTCAGGAGTTCCAGACCAGCCTGGACAACACAGTGAAAACCCCGTCTTTACTAAAAACACAAAATGAGCCGGCGTCGTGGTGGGTGCCTATAATCCCAGCTATTTGAGAGGCTTCGACACAAGAATTCCTTGAACACGCGAGGCAGAGGTTGCAGTGAGCTGAGATAGCGCCACTGCAGTCCAGCCTGGGCGACAGAGCAAGACTCTATCTAAAAAAAAAAAAAATATATATATATATATATACACACACACACACACACACACATATGTATATAGCATTCTTAATCTCAAATATATATATGACATTCTTAATCTGTTAGGTTGTTTTCCAACTCATAGGGTCATCTATGAAGTGGATAGTGTAAGTGGCCTGGTTGGATGAGGTATAGAGATATGGGTACTTACCCTGAATTATGGAAGATAATTACTGAGATGACTCGAGAAAGCAAAATTTAGTTATTCCTGTAGTCATGGTTAGGAGAAAATGATGACATAATTTTTGTATAGAGCCAAAAGAAGCAGCAAATTAGGGATTTCATTATAACTGAAATAGGTTAGCTGTGTTTGCATTTTTGCTCATTGCACGAACTCAGAAACCAATTATATTTATTTATCCAGCCATTTTTTATTAAGTGCCTACCTGGTATGAATCCCTAATAATGAGACCAAGCTCTTCTTGGGCAATAAAACTCTGAATATTGCACATTTACTCTTGGAATCATTGGATTTTTGAAAGTCAGAATATCTTCTTTTATAAAGGTACCTCAACCCCAGTGAAGCTTTTTTTTTTCCTGAGTGATATAGAAATATTTTTTTATTTGAAGAGAAAGACTATTTATTAAAAAAAAAAAAAAAGGAGAAGAATAACTTTAACATTTCCCCTCCTTTATTGTTCAGATGAAGAGTCAGTCTGGAGAAGTCACGTGACTTTCCCAATGTCACTAAATTCTAAACAGTGATAAAGCTGGCGCTTTTTTTCTTGGTCTCCCAAGTTCCAGTGCACAACTCTTCAATAGCATGCTTCCTAGTGATACTTACATTTGCCAGTGTCCATAACTTGAAGTGGGAATTGTAAAGTGCACCTCATGCACTACAGGTGACCTGCAGAAATTGTTTTATTTCTCTTTCTTGTGTTTGAAAATAATAATAATAATAATGAACACAATTTTAAAGTCAGAAGGGTAATATTGGATTTATATTCCACATGTCAGCAGTGAGCTGGCATGGGATAGCAGCTGCCTTTTTAACAGAGTAAACTCTTCAGTTTTACAGTTCACATCACTTTGTTGTTTCCTAGACACTGGCATTGTCATTTTCTGTTCATTCTCCCATTTATTCAGATTTTCTTCTAGGAGAGAGAAAGATTTTCCAGTGTCTACATTTTGATCACTTATCTCTTAAAAACAGGAAAAACTACAGATAGACTGATAAAGCATTTTGTGTTTTTTTTTAACATGTCAACTATTATATTTCACTGTTTTATTACCTGAGAGAGATGGATGGTTTTTAAAACCCCAAACTGTGGGTCCAGATGACCCAGGCTTGAACCTTCAATCTGCCACCTGCTAGTGATGTGTCCTTGGGCAGTTACTTAGTCTCTCGTCAATATCTTCTTCTGGAAAATGAGGATTGGTTTCCGTCTCAGGAGTAATTGTGAGGATTATATATAAATTATGTTCAACACAAAATGTTTGCACCAGGTAATTTCTATATAAATGTTTGCTATTATTACACATTTTTTGGGTTACCAATAGGTATATTAGCTTGTGTTTTCTGCCACAAGAATATCCAAAGTAGATAACTGAAAGTGAAAAGCACCTGAGGTATTCTTCAAATAACTCAAATACTTGTCATGAAAATATAATTGAGATGGAAATATTCATTATCTTAATCTTCTAGCAAGTCATCCATCCCCCTTTTGATATTTTGTATATTCCTTGGCCATATGAAAATATCATTCTCTATGGCCTCAATTGTATTGTACAAATGAATTCACATCATGTGTTTTTCATTTAAAATTTACATTTAAATCTTAAGCACTTTCCCATGTCATGTAGCTGAAATTAAAATGTAATAAAATGATTTTGAATTTCGTGCTGCTGTTTAAATGTTGACCTTTTGCTTCTGTCTATTTTCTCCTTCTGTTACATTAGAAAATTTTCTAAGTAGAAATCATGTTTACTCATCACACTTAATTTTGCCCCAAATATTCTATAACAGAACTTTCTGAGTGCAATGAGTATGATTTTCTTTGTCTCACAGTGAATCTAGTAAGCAGTTCAATGCCTGTTACATAGTAGACTTTCAATAAATTTCTATTGAATAAATAATTTGGATTGAATTTCTGGGATTTGTGGTATTGTGTTTACTTGGCAGTAAATTCAGAACGTACTTTGTTTTAGTACATTTTGTTAAATACTATTCTTAAATGCATTCGTCTCTTTCCTTTCTTAGTAAGTTTATTTAAAAATTGCCCTTTATTTCCAGAGGGGATTTGAGTCAGCATCAAGTAAAACTTACACATATAATATGGCCGTAAAAATGAAAACAAGTACCTCAAAGGCTTCTTGGAAAAAAATAGTATCAATACATTCCAAATTAAAATCATTAAACTATTTAGAGGTGGGGGGGCACTAATGAGATGACTGTAATTAGGCACGCATTACACATTTTTACAGAATTTCTTGATTGTCAAGTCAATAAGGGAAATAAGATAGTTCATATTTTTGCCTGGTCAGTTATAATCTGACCAAAGAAATGCATTTTTCTTGGGATATTAACCTTCATTCATTCATCGAATATTTGTTAAATGCCAGCTTACGGGCTATGATGTGATGAAGCATAATGAGGAAGCAGCAGGGAATAAAAAGGACAGTCTCTGCTCGTATAGAAGCAGACATATACACATGTGATATGTACAGGGAGGGAGAAGTAAAGAGCACTCACTGTGCTGGAGGATTCAGGCAAAGTTTCACGGAGGAACCTGACATTCAGGTTGAGATGTAAGAGATTCCTAGGAATCAGCTAGATAATTCAAAGACAATGGAGAAATGATTGGTGTAGGTATCATCGCTGAGATGTGAGAGAGCTTGGCACAATGGACATGAAAGAAGGTCAATGTATCTCAAAGAGAGGTAGAAGAGGTGGATTTGCATCCATCATTCCCCTAACCTGTTGAAGATTTTTGAGCAGGAAAGCAATATGATTAGATTTGCATTTGCAATAAATCGCTCTGGCTACCAAATGAAGGACTCATTGAAGGAGAACAGTCGTGGACACTAGGAGACCAGTTTGGATGTTTTTGGAGAATTCATAATGAAAAATGGTGGAATCTTGGCATGGGATTGTAGTAGTGGAAATGGTAAAATGTGGACGTATTTGTGAGTTATGGAATTCCCTGTTTAGAGAGTAGGATCAACGGGATTTAGTTCTTGAATGGGAAGTAGGCAGAGTCTCAGAAATGATTCCCAGTGTTCTCCTTTGAGCAACAACTGGGTGGATGAGAAAACTAAATGAAAAGCAGATCAGGGTAGATGATGAAATCTGTTTTTAATATATTGAGTCTGAAACGCATATGAGACGTTCAAGCAGACACATGAAATAGACAGTTGAGGATTTGGGCTTAGTATTCAGAATACAGATGAATTCTGGAGACAGAAATTCTAAAGTTTTCATAATATAGAAGGTATATCAAGTTGTGGCCATGGTCCTGGAGACAATAGAGAGACAAAAGTGGAGGTCTGGTGTCAAATAAAGGGAATCGTTATTCACCGGCTATTGGGCAATATGTTGGCTATTGTCATTAGTAACAATTTCACAGAAAGATTTAAGAAGCATTTTATTTTTCATGAGATGAAATTCCATTTGATGCAGATAGATAGCTTTCTGGTGAACTAGGTTGATCCAGAGATAAAGATTAAAAAATTCCCAGGGACATTTGGTTAACATTTTACTTTCAATGGTTCTCAACTAGAGGGGAAACCACCTCCTGATGGGGAGTTTGGAAATGAATGGGCACGTTTTTATAAACTGTCACAATGACTAGAGGACACTTATCATTTAATGGGTAGGGAGCAAAATACATTACTGTCAAACTCAAGAAGACCGTAGTACTCTGTTGAGACACACTGATAAACTCTTGTGCCACATATGTTTCTCTGGCTTGCTGATTGTAAAGTTCCGAGCTGACTGTCAAGAACGGTCACAGACCCTCTCTAGATTTTCACCTCTACAGCACTCTCCTTGTCCTGAACCTAGAGGAAATGATGGCTCTGCCTCTGCTAGTTCCATATTACTTCCCTGTCCTTTGTGACTCCTCTGCAATTACATGAGGCCATGTACATAATACCTGTATAAATCAGATCCTTGAGAAGACCTAGTTGGTGTGTGCTGTTTTTTATTTGAATCCTGACTCTTATGGCTATCTTTTCCACATATCATTTGTCTCAAATATAGTTTCCTAGGGATCTTATAATTCCAGATTTAGCTTCCCGTTAAGTTACAAGAAGCTCTTGAATAGAGTGGTATCTTTTTGTTTGTTTGGTTTTTGTGTTTTGTTTTGTTCTGTTTTTTTGGATATTAGTCTTTGAAAGGGTAAACTTATCATTTACTTTTGTAATTTAAGCAGCCTGGATATTCTTGTCTTGTTGGTGGAGGGGCTTTACCTTTCTGCTTGAAGGTGGTCCCAACAGTAGTAAATAGAAACATGGTTTCCTCATTAAGCAATTTATTAAAATATGTATGTTCGAGACATTCCTAAAAAATACTCAGTTAAGACTCCAACGTTCTATTACAGAGGACATGGAAAAGGCATCTTGAACCTAGAAAAAATTTAAGGTCAGATTTTTCTCGTCAATAATGCCAGTCATAAAAAAGTCAGCGTAGATGGGCATTGAATGAAAGAGGGAATAAAGCTTTGCTTTTCTTTGATGACTCAAGATCAGCAGAAACCCAGAGTTCCTATTTTGAACACTTTACAAACCCAACTATAAATGGAGACAGTGACTGAGCAACTGGGCTGATGACAGGCATGCTCTCTGCTGCAGCTGTAAAGTCTGCCCCATGAAAACAGTTCAAAATTCCCATAGTTTGAAACTGAAAACCAGTAACATTCATTAACAAAAAAAGAATTAATATAGACCTAACTCCTTAAAAGTAACTTTTTTTTCATAAGTTTCTTCTTTCAGTCTCTTTCTTGGTGAACACACAGACACACACACACACACACACACACACACACACTATTTGAACATCCTAAAGTCTGAATTAAAGCAACAGGGCACGATTTCAGGAGCCATTGCTTTCTTCTAGGAAATACCTCACTACCAGAGCTCTCTTTGGAGATGAGAAGATTTTTCTCAACTTTATTATGAATTCCATTGTGTAAGTGTGAGCATGTTTCTGAATATTTTACATATTATAACTCTATGTTTGAAAATAGAATATTAGATATATATATATATATATATATATATATTCCTTTGCAGTTTTACGTGCCTTACATCATGGGAGCTGGAAAGGGTAAAGAATAGGAATTATTTTAAAGCATATTTATTTTTGTTCTTCATGGTTCAAGAAAACTATGCCAACATTCTTCTGGCCCACATATTCAATTAAATATATAGTGAATCTTTTCTACTTACTGGATTATTTGGTGCTTCCAAGCATTTATTTTTGGCATTTCATTTCGTTTTTGTTTTTGCAGGAATTTTTGAAGTTTTATTATGATTTAACATTTTTATTTTGAAAATCAAGCACATTTTAAAAATTACTCTGCTGTAGCTGTAGTCTGCCCCCAAAAACAGATACTTCAAAATTCACATATTTTGAAAATAAAAATGCAGGTATAGAAATTTACATATACAGATTACTTATTTATCTGTGATTTGTTATGTGTATATAAATTTATTTATACAATCATCTATAAATACAGATATGCAAATATGTGTTATTTTTTGAGACTTGAATGTCTGTGGCAATCCTTTTTTTATGTAGTATTTTTCCATTAGTTATTTTCTAAGCCTCTTCAACATGTAAAGCTCTGTGAGGTTAATGGGGGGAGAGTGGTGTCCTAGGATGAATAGTGTGTCCCTCCCTGTCCCCCAGTCTGGTAGAGAAGCTGTGTACAATAGATTAGACCAAATAGATTTCTACATTTTCAATCAGAATTAGCTGTGGTCAGGAGATAAGAACAGACAAGGTGCACCCGTGTGTGTCTGCCTTCTCTCTTGGAGCAGGCCCTCCACTTCCCTTTTGTTTAAGTTAGGATAACATGTTACATTCTTTATCTCACTATTCTTCATGACCAATTGTCACAAAATTTTCCTCTACGTTACTTCTTTTAGAAGTTTTAGTTTCAGGCCTTTCTCATCTTTAAATCATTAACCCAGTTTTAGTTAATGATGTCAGTAAGGGTCCAATATCATTCTTTTGTGTGTGTATTTCTAGTTTCCCTAACATCATCTATTGAAGAAATTGTCCTTACCTATCATCTATTCTTTGCCCCTTCATCAAAACTCAATTGACTGTATACACATGGATATATTTCTGGGCTCTCTGTTCTGTTCTGTTGGTTTGTATATCTTGTTTTTCATGCCAGCACCATACTGTTTTGATTACTATAGCTTTGTAATATATTTTGAAATTAGGAATTGTAATGCCTCTGGCTTTGTTCTTGGCTTCAAGATTAATGTGGCTTTTTGTGGTCTTTTGTGGTTCCATGTGAATTTTAGAATTGTTTTTTCTATTGTATGTAAAACTTCATTTTGGTATTTAGATAGGGATCTCACCAAATCTATAGATAACTTTGGGTAGGATATACATTCTAAGAATATCAAGTCTTTCAACCTATGAACACAGATGTTTATCCATTTGTTTGTGTCTTGTATAATTTCTTTCACCAATGTTTAATAGTTTTCAGTATATAATCTTTCTCCTCCTTATATAACTTTTCTCTAAGTTTTTTATGCTACTGTAAGTAGAATTTTTTCCTTTCTTTCCTTTTCTGCTGTTCGTCGGCAGTGCACAGATATACAACTGATTTTTGTGTTCATCTGTGAACACTTTGAAGACAAGATCATGCCTTATTTGTGTTCTACATAGTAATACATAAATAACAATTAGCAGTTATTAATATTTTTCATTTATTTATTTTTATTGAGTTTCGTTGGCAGTAATTTTTGCTTTCTTTCTTTCTTTTTTTTCCTATTCTTTTTAGAGCTCCACTGGTTCAACAGCCTCTCCTCCAGTTTCGACCCCAGTCACAGGACACAAGAGAATGGTCATCCCGAACCAACCCCCTCTAACAGCAACCAAAAAGTCTACATTGAAACCACAGCCTGCACCCCAGGCTGGACCCATCCCTGTGGCTCCAATCGGAACACTCAAACCTCAGCCTCAGCCAGTCCCAGCCTCCTACACCACAGCCTCCACTTCTTCAAGGCCTACCTTTAATGTGCAGGTGAAGTCAGCCCAGCCTAGCCCTCATTATATGGCTGCCCCTTCATCAGGACAAATTTATGGCTCAGGGCCCCAGGGCTATAACACTCAGCCAGTTCCCGTCTCTGGGCAGTGTCCACCTCCTTCAACACGGGGAGGCATGGATTATGCCTACATTCCACCACCAGGACTTCAGCCTGAGCCTGGGTATGGGTATGTCCCCAACCAGGGACGCTATTATGAAGGCTACTATGCAGCAGGGCCAGGCTATGGGGGCAGAAATGACTCTGATCCTGCCTATGGTCAACAAGGTCACCCAAGTACCTGGAAACGGGAACCAGGGTACACTCCTCCTGGAGCTGGGAACCAGAACCCTCCTGGGATGTATCCAGTCACTGGTCCCAAGAAGACCTATATCACAGATCCTGTTTCAGCCCCCTGTGCACCACCATTGCAGCCAAAGGTAAGAAATTCAGTAACATAATGAGGAGAATACAGGGGCTCCTTAGGCAAATAATGAAGAGAATACAGGGGCACCTCAGGCAAAGCCTAAGGCAAAACTGTGTGTGTTACTTTTATTTCACTGACAAATACAACCCCAGGGAAGGATGAGTGAAGCCAGAGAGGAGAGAGAGACTACTTGTTATGTTACTAATATGGCCACTGTTTATTATCAAATGGAATTGCTTGCTCAATCTTGAAGAATCATCTTCCAAAGGCCACAGAAACCATAGCATCTGAGGACAAAGTGTTCTGATGGAGAAAGAGAAAATAATTTATTTTTCACATCCTTCCCTATATTGGTTAAAGCTTCCCTCTATTGTGCAGAAGCTTCCTCTACACCTTGCAGTTGCTTGAACATTAAACAGGTCTGTAGCATCTCAAGCCTCAGCAAGGGTAGCGATCTAGAGGTGAGATGTGGAGGGCAAACCTGAGTGAACTGCTGTCAGGCTGTGGCCCTGTGAAGGCGATTATAACTCCTGCAATGTTGGTACCACAGTGGTTGCTGGGGCGGAACAAGTGGCCAAGGACCCAGGAGATGGGTGAGGCCAAGCAGGTCTAAGATAATGCAAATACCTTGGACAGTTTCTCCTTTGAGAAGGGGCTGCAGTATAATGCGGCTTGTTTGTGACCCCTTGTTTATTCATTTTACTAATCGTCCAGAAAGAATCTTATTCTTCAGCCTTTAGCACTATTAAGCAATGTTTAAAAACTCCTTATGAGTGACAGTTACTTCTTATTTGATTTAATTGTCCCTATGTGGACCTTTTAACACTCTCTGTTACTTCGTCTGAATAGGTAAGGTATAATACTACACATGCCCACTCACCACAACTTGGATTTTTCATTAGTATTGGAACCAACACGATGTTGATTCCTCCCATTATGACTAGAGGAACCAATGAGAATAACTTGGAACGGGTGAAAATAGAGGAACTGAGCCAGTTTCCAGCCATTTGGGTTGGAAGAGTGCCCTTGCTTCTTTTCAGTTAGAACTGTGAGAAATCAGAAATTTGAGACCCCTCAATTAGCTAGAAGATCAATGGTAGTTTTGGGGGATGGATTGGGTAGAAGTTTGGAATGTATTTTTAAAAATTCTTTCCACATTTTTAACAAGATTGTCCATTTCAAGACAGATCTATTCACATATTCAACATTGTATCAAAAATTTCCTTTTAGGGTATTTACTAAATTGTTTTTCTTATATGAAAGCTTCTGCCGTATTAATGGTGTCCTATGTGAATTTCACATTCTATAGGGGAATAGAGCTCTTCCTGACAGTGGGGACTGTGAAGAGCTGGAGAAATCCTATAGCCTTGTGTGTGACCACTGTATGAAATTGGCCAGTCATGATCCCTTTCCAATAGATAGATTCCAAATTAGAATTTTAAATGATTTTAAACATTACTTAGTTTCTTAAGTCTCTCTATGAAAAGAAATGTTATTACAGTTGTTTCATTTCTTTTTAAAATGAATTGGTCCAAAATAGCCAATCTGGACAGCCTTGCTCTGTGTTAATGTCACAGTGTATTTGCATCAGTTCCTCCTGGCCCAGACAAGGGGAGTCTATTTTCAAAACAACCAGTTCAGAGAAACAGATTATTCAACTTAACCACAGTTTTTGTTTTCAACAATTGCAACAGATTTACCCAGGGAAGATTACAGTAAAATAAAATTTTAGGTCAGAACAATTGCTGTCAAGGTTTAAGCTCAAATAGATAGGCAATTTTGCCCTGCCCTGCCCAAAACAGGGTGACTGAAAGGATGGCTGAGTGATGTTCCTGAAGGAATAACATGGTGTCTGCCTTGTTGGAGGATCGTGTTATCCCACATAGGAACCAGACATGAGAGAAAGCAAAACTATGTGTCTTGTTGAGACTCATCTGGTGAGAAGTACTGAGCTAGTCTTCAGGTGTTGTTTTCTCACTAAGTCACTGGGTATTCTGGCCAGCCTCTCTTCAGCATTTGGAACCCATCCATTGGTGTAGGAAAAAGAATCAGCCCCCACTGCTAGAACTGGATCTAAAGTGCTGGGTCCAGCCACATCCCTAACATTTGGCCTGTCCTCACCAACCGACCCAGGGAGATGGAATGAATTTTTATAAACCACTCATCAGAAAACATGGAACTTTATTTTGCTTCCTATTTGAGCAAGGTAGTTATTCAAGATGATCTATTAGATGACTACAGATTTTGGATATCAGTAGATTTTGTTATCTTTACAATTTTTGATATATTTGTTTTTCAACAGTTTCATGTGTTTTCACATCATATTCGGTTGTGCATTTTAAAAATGAAAATCAAACCATGTACTTTTCACTCTGATTATTAAGAGTGGTTAGAGGTTGATATTTAGCCATCTGTCCCGTCTGTGCTTTGGGAAAGGGGGAAGAGGCTGATGAAGCTATGGATAAATTCTGGGTGCGTTGTGAGGGCATTGGCTGATGAAAGGGTGGGTTCCTTCACAGTTGGCCTTTGAGCAAAACACTACTGTATTCTACTGCACCTGTGCACAGAGGACCTTATTGTCCTTGTATTGACTGTTTGGCTTAATTATGTGACTACAGGCATGAGAAATGAGCTCCGAGTTCTTATCCCAGTTCTTTCCTTGACATTCCTCTTCCAGTTTGAGGAAAACCTCTAGACCTCTTTATGTCATGCTTCAAACCTCAGTAAAGTAGAACATCATCTTTACTAATTAATTAATGATTGCAAAAGACTTGGAAATTTCCAAAGGCTGAATAATTGCCAAGTGAAGACTGTTCAGCTTTCCACTGGCTTTCATTTATTTTTAATTTTTTTTAGTCACTGATGGAAAACTTACCCTCATGTCTGAAAACAATTATACTTTATTACATTGAGTGCTTCTGAGGAGTTTGGCATTTAACCCATTAAGGAAAAAGTTTAAAAGATGAAATAAATAAATCTCTCTTATATTTGAGATGAGCTGCTTTAGTTTTCCTATATCAGGATAGTATAAAAAGAGGAATATGATATAGTAAAAAAGAGAAGAGACAGGATGGGGAAAGGGAGAAAGGAAAGAAAGAATGAAAAAGGAAGAAATGAAGAAAGGAAAGAGGCAGAATGAGAACCTGCCAAGGCTTAGAGGATCATGATTATACTTATGTTCCACAATGTGCCGAGCAGTGAATTTGCGTGCTACAGTGGGCCATACTGTATTTCCTATACCATCTGAGCTGAGTTCCTTGAAAAATACTGTTATAAATAAGTCTTTATAAGGCAGAAATGTTCTCTTCTCACTGGAAATCCTCTTAAAGATGCAGTGGAATGTCTTCTCTTTGCTGATTTATAAAAGCTAATGTTAGCTACATCTTGCCATGTAGTTCACAGAACTCGTGTCCTGTGCATTTTATATATATATATATCCCTGTGAGTTGGGATCCACGTTTTCTCCAGTATTTAGATAAGGTAGCTCAGCTTGAAAGTTCCAGAGCCAGGACCTGGAAGCTAGTCACAACTCTCAGGTCTAAAGTGACCAGGCAACTTTAGCCTCCACTTAGCATAAAAACTCATGTCCGTCAGCCTCAGCTATTAAAGGGACGGGTATTTGCTCCATAATGTCTGGAAGTGCTGGGGCTGTGCATTCCAGGGAAGTTGGAGAATCTTGTCCCAATTAGTGTAGAGGTTATGTTAAATTCTGAAACCATCTACTATTAAAATCTCCTTGGAAAATATTTCAGGAAGATGAGACCTTGGAAGTCAACTAACCATCTTTCAGTAAATCTAAAAAGTTTTTCTTTTCCAGAATTAGAACAGATTGTTGCTTTTCATTTGGATTTCGAGTTTGGGGCATATTTTATGGGTCAGAGAAGAGTGTAGAGGTAATGAACTGTTGTGGTCAGTGTTGAAGGGACTTCAAGATCTGTAATTCCTGTTAAGATTAAGAAAATAGAGAATGTTCTTATACTACCACTTTGAACATTCCAGTAGTATGCGAATATTTAAATTAATTTAATTTTATTTTTATTTGTTTATTTTTTTTGAGAGGGAGTCCCATTCTGTCGCCCAGGCTGGGGTGCAATGATGTGATCTCGGCTCACTGAAACCTCCGCCTCCCAGGTTCAAGTGATTCTCCTGCCTCAGCCTACCAAGTAGCTGGGATTACAGGTGCCCGCCACCATGCCCGGCTAACTTTTTATATTTTTAGTACAGACAGGGTTTCACCATGTTGGCCAGGCTAGTCTCAAATTCCTGACCTCGGGTGATCTACCCACCTCGACCTCCCAAAGTGCTGGGATAACAGGTGTGAGCCACCACGCCCAGCCTGTTTTAATTTTTGAAAATAGAAAGTTATATACATTGGTTGCACTGTAAAGAATTGTTGGCATTTGGAGAGAGTTATCCGTATGGTAATCCCTGTGTTAACTGTCTCTCAATTCTAGGATCAGAGAAACAAAACAGAAGAGATGATTAGGATGGACAGAGGAATGAATGCAGACAGATCCCTCAAGTCAGTAGCTAACACCAGAATACATGTGAAGATGAGAATGGTAGATATTGCTTGAGGCCAGTGACTGTAATATTAGTAATTCCTCTTTGTACAGACTTTTTAGTTTCCAAAGCGCTTTGTGGAGCTCACAAAATCCATGATCATTAAGCCCAAGTAGAGGTCTTTGTCTTTCTTTTTCTGATGAGGGTTCAAAAGCCCAGTGACGAGAGCCACCCGTTTAACATCATATGTCAAATTCATGGGAGAGTCACAGCTCCAAGTCAGGTCTTCTAAAGATTGTTCCCATGCTTTGACCATGGCAAGTGACTGAATGTTGGCATGCTTTGGATGGCAGGAGCTCCTCATCAGCACCAGTGTACATGGCTCGACTGTGACCCATGTTACATGTAGAGATTAAAGTGGGCTTAGGCAGTCATCATGGCCTTTGGATAAAATCAGCAGTTGGAGGGGAAGCACCCATTAAATCCCTGCCTGGCACCCAGGACTGGTGCCTTGGAGCTATACTTCCCCATCCCCATCACCCACATAAAATTTGTCCCGAGGTTCTTTCTACCTTCACTAAGTACTTACTGTGCAGTTCAGTCATCCTCATTTCTCACTTGAACCATTGAAATGGCCTCTTACTTAGGGTTTCCTCCCCCAGTCATCTCCGTACCCATACATCCTACATGTAATACCAGATTAATCTTTCTATGGTACCTTATCATTAATTGCCTTTTGCAAAAACCTTAACAAGTTCCCAACCAGTTACAGAAGACATTGAAACCCCAAAGTAGATTTCTGGTTTTATCTCTCCCCAGTATCCTGGATTCCAGCTGATACATTACATTTTTAGTTAATTCTCACCTCTATGGCTTTGCTCACCAAGTTCCTTCTTCCCAGTCCTTCCCCAAATAAAACCTACACATCTAAAAGTGACCCATTAAGACCCAGCTACAGTATCAATTTCTCCCATAAGGTTTTCTCCTCTTCCTAAAAGCTAGTTTTGTGTTATTTCACCCTCTCTTTTAGATGTTTTCACTCTCTTACTGTACTAGAGTCATTTGTGTTCCTGTCTTCTATCAACCTATACCCAAGCATATATTAGACTAAGTTTTAGGAGAATATACTATGTTTCTAGAAACATATGTATGTAGAAACTATATGCTTAGTTATTTAGCAGAGGTTTATTGAACATTATGTTCGCTTTGAAGAATTTTGGTAGACACTCAGTAGGGCCCTATTAGTGTTTAAGACATAGTACAGCTCAGGTGCATTTTCCTTTAAGGATGCATTTAACCTGCTAGATGTCATCTCATTTTTAAGACCAGAGAAAAAGAGAGCAGCATCTGTTGTTTCTTGACTTCTTAATAATAGCCATTCTGACTGGCGTGAGAGATGGTATCTCATTGTTGTTTTATTTGCATTCCTCTAATGATCAGTGATGTTGAGCTTTTTTTCATGTTTGTTGACTGCATAAATGTCTTATTTTGGGAAGTGTCTGTTCATATCCTTTGCCCACTTTCTGATGAGGTTGTTTGTTTTTCTCTTGTAAATTTGTTTAAGTTCCTTGTATATTCTCGATATTAGACCTGTGTCAGATGGGTAGATTGCAAAAATTTTCTCCCATTCTGTAGGTTGCCTAGTCACTCTGATGATAGTTTCTTTTGCAAAAGCTCTTTAGTTTAGTTAGATCTTATTTGTCAATTTTGGCTTTTGTTGCAATTGCTTTTGGCATTTTCATCATGAAGCCGTTGCCCATGCTTGAATCCTGAATGGTATTGCCTAGGTTTTCTTCTAGGGTTTTTATGTTTGCTTTTGGGTTTTACATTTAAGTATTTAATCCATCTTGAGTTAAGTTTTGTATAAGGTGTAAGGAAGTGGTCCAGTTTTAGTTTTCTGCATACAGCTAGCCAGTTTTTCTAGCACCATTTATTGAATAGGAAATCCTTTCCCCATTGCTTGTTTTTGTCAGGTTTGTCGAAGATCAGATGGTCGTAGATGTATGGTGTAATTTTCTGAGGTCTCTGTTCTGTTTCATTGGTCTATCTGTCTGTTTTAGTACCAGTACCATGTTGTTTTGGTCACTGTAGCCTTGTAGTATAGTTTGAAGTCAGGTAGCGTGATGCCTCCAGCTTTGTTCTTTTTGCTTGGGATTGCCTTGGCTACACAGGCTCTTTTTCATTTCTATGGTTTTTTTTTCATTTCCATATACATTTTAGCATCAGTTTGTTGATGTCCACAAAATGGGCTGCTGTGATTTGGAGATTACCTTGACTCTTTAGATCGATTTGAAAAAACCGATACCTTAACAATACTGGGTTTTTCCATCCATGAAAATGGCCTATCTCTTAATTTATTTATGTCTTCTCTAATTTCTCTCATCTATGTATCATAGTTTTGCATATATTTTGTTAAACTTGTCCTTAAGCACTTCAAATATTGGATGCTATTGTAAATGGTATTTTAAAATTTGTTTATAATTATTTGTTATTAGCATATATATATACTGCCTTTGTATCCTGTAACTTGTTAAATGTAATAGTCGTACTAGCTTCTTTAAAAAGACTTCTTAGGCAATTCTACCTGATCATTTTATCTGAAAATTGTTGATGCAATTGTTTCTTTCCTTTATGGATAAGCCTATTCATCAACATTTTATGTTTGAAAGATTTGCTTGCTGATTGAAAAAGAAACAGTGTGATAACAACTTTAAAGGAAGTAAGTTGGAAAAAATAGGAAACCTTTACTCTCCACTTCCATAGGGTAGCCTAGGTAAACCATTACACAAAGAAGCAATTTTCAGAGTCATAGGTCATAAGCCCTTACATTTACAGATGAGAAAACTGAGGCCTGAAGAGTTACAATGACTTTCAGAGTTATGTAGCTAGTAAATGACCTCATGTGGATGCAAAATGTAACTCTTCTATTCTGCGATTCTTCTCTACATTGGTTAAGAATAGTTCAAGACAGAGGAGGTCAGAAGTAAGTGACCTTTAAAAGGTGTAATAATAACTATTGTCAGAATGGTCTTATTTCCTATCTTTAGAACCCCATCATCAGTTTTGTAAGGCCACTTAATAATAGAAAATGGTTCCGATTCTAGTGCTCCCTGTTCTTTCTCACAGCTGCTCCTGTGAAAACACTCGTTCATGGGCTCTGTGTAATTTTGACTCAGTCCATAATCTCTCTATCCTGATTTTAAAAGTTAGCATCAGAATGGATGTGCTGGTATACTAAGAAATGTCTGTGAATATTATTTATTTATTTTACTTATCTAATCATTTTCATAGATTTGGTTGTTTAAAAATACCCCAGGTCTCAAATCCCTTTGGAAAGTTCAGCAAATTATTTTAACAGGTGATTCTGGCAATATGTAATTATTTGTGTTTACAGAGTGAGAGAACTTGTATTTATCAGTGTTTTTTCTTTGTTTTGTTTTACTTCAGTTCTAAGCAAAGCAGTTATTTTGCTTATTGACATATTGATATATTCCTTTGGGAATCTCATATCTTTCTTGGCCAGCTACAAACACTCCTACTGTCCAATTTCAACAAGAGACTATAGTTACTCTCTTCTTCACCAAACAAAGAAATTTGAACCATTATTGATAAATAATTTCTGGTGAATATTAAAGCTTTGAAATCTTTTGCACACAGAATGTTAGGAAGTGTCTTATAGTGAAAGACACGTATTTTTACTACTGTAGTATCAAAAGTGCCATTGTCCCACATACAAAGATTTACTTGTTACCTTAGTTCTTTGATTTTCTGGAGTACAGCAACCCCAACTTTTAGAATTACTCTTAACAAATGATATGGTGTTTGATCTGTTTCATCTTTGGACTTCAGAGAAGGATCTTCAAATAATACAGTTTGGTTTATTTCAGAAGGTTGCTTCCCTAAAATAAAATTTTGAAAATATGAGATAATAACATTTAACGTTTTTTTCTATCACTTATAAAATTTACAAAACACTCTCACGTAAGAAAAACTCTATAAGTTGTTCAGAGACAACTTCTTTAGTATCCTACCAATACTGAATACCTAAGGGAGGGTAAGAGCTGACGTTGCCTCACTGCCAGCCCAGTGTTCTTTCCACTCTGTGAAACTTGTCCCCATTTGTAGCTGTCTGTGTTTGTATATATTAGCTCTATTTTGTGTAGAGTTGTCCAAACATAAAATATTCCTTTGGCACAGAGTTTAGAGACTAAAACTTCTGAGTAGTATTTCTGGGACATAACATATATTTAACATTATTTGAAACCCAAGATTCAGTCAACATTACTATTAAGAGTTAAGGAGCTGAAACTGTGCACACCCTAAATCTGAATTCAAGATAAGAGGTGCCTTGTTATTCAGTCTTTATAAGTGTTTGATATATTTATGCCTCCTCAAATATGACACTATCTTTTTTTAAATTCACATTTAGGGATGATTGTAAAACAAGAAGGATAAAGTATAAGTGTGGTAGTTGTTTTATTTATGGATTTATCAGTTAGCTGTTACTTATTTTTTGTGGTTCATAATGCAATTTTAACATAAGTCTGAATAAGTTTACTATAGATGATATTAGTAGGTTTTACCAGAGGAAACCATGTTTTTAAATTTTTTTTCTTTTTCTTTGAGACAGCGTGTCACTCTTGTCGCCCAGGCAGGAGTGCAATGGTGTAATCTGGGCTCACTGCAACCGCTGCCTCCCAGGTTCAAGTGATTCTCCTGCCTCAGCCACCCAAGTAGCTGGGATTACAGGCATCTGTCACCAGGCCCAGCTAATTTTTGTATTTTTGGTAGAGACGGGGTTTTACCATGTTGGCTAGATTGGTCTCAAACTCCTGACCTCAGGTGATCCACTCACCTTGGCCTCCCAAAGTGCTGGGGTTACAGGCGTGAGCCACCACGCCCGGCCAGAAACCATGCTTTTTAATCCTGCTACCCACCCCATCCAAAGCACACAAAATATTAGTTAAGTAAGGTACTAGAAGACAACTGAGGCTCGTGGTCTCTGCAGGGGCAGAAAAATGGGAACTGGAGAGGAGTTCAGGAAGGCAGCCCAGAGAATATGAAGCAGGACCCAGCACATGACACCCTGTGGGCCAAATGTCACTTGCCACCTGATTTTGTAAATAATGTTTGCTTGAAATACAGCCATACTTGTTTCATTCCATGCTATCAATGGCTGCTCTCACACTACAACAGCAGAGCTGAGAAGATGCAACAGAGACCGTATGGCCTACAGATATTAAAACATTTTCTGTATATCTCTTTACAGAAAAACATTGTTGACTGCTGATCAAAAATATGGGAAGAACTTGATGAAATTTAGATTCTTATTAAAAGTTCTTGAACATCCCTGAACTATTTAATATTTCTTGTCCAGCAGATCCTGAATCTTAAATCAGAAGTTGTTGTGACAGTAAGTGGAAATTTTCAGGGAAGGAAGAACAGAATATCAAAATCAAAAATTAACATGCTATGTGCAGAATAGGTTCTATATCCCTCCTTTTTTTCCCACTCTGATAAACTCTTATTTAAACTTCAAGATCTATCTCTAATATTAACTTCTTGGAGAAGTTTGACCATTCTTCCAGTTCCCACATATTATTAGTTTATCTTTCCTCTGAATTTTTTCTCATAGCATTTTGTTATTCATTTACTACAATATGTACCTCATTCAGTATTTTTATATAATAACATTTTTAAGACCATTTGCATACAATGTAATTCATCCATTTAAATACCCAATTAAATTATTTTTAGTATATTCACAGTATATTTTACTGTATTCTTAAATATAGTATATGTGCAATCACTATCACAATCAATTTCTTTACACCAGGAAGAAATCCCATACCAATGAGCCGTGACTTTTCTTTTTCCCCAAACCCTCTAAGTCTAGGTAACCACGAATTTAATATCTGTATCTATAGATTTAACAATTTTGGACATTTGTAATGATACCATATATAGTCTTTTGTTACTGGATTCTTAGTATAATATTTTCAATTTCCATTCATGTTATAGCATATGTGATTGCTGTATTCCTTTTTATTGCTAAATAATATTCCATTGTATGAATACATCACATTATATTTATATTTTCATCAATTGATGGACATTTGAGGTTTTTCTATCTTTTGGCTATTAGAAATAATGCTTCTATCAATATTTGAGTAGACTTATGTTTTCCATTTTCTTGGGTATACACCTAAAAGTGGGATTGCTGAGTCACATGGTAATTTAATGTTCAACATTTTGAGGAACTGCTGAAATGCTTTCCAACGGGGCTACCCCATTTTCCATTCCCACCAGCAGGGTATGAGGATCTCATTTTCTCTGCAACCCCTCACCGCATTTGATTTTATTCTTATTATGTGTCTGTCTCTCAAATACAAATCCATGTTCTTCAAGAATGGAAACCATGTCTGTTTCAGTTTTGTTTCTGTATGCCTAACATAGTACATTGCATGTATCAGGCACTCATGAATAAATGAAAGAGTCAACCAACAAGTGAAATAACATCTACTGAATTGACATGGAACCACATAGAGTTCCTATTATGAAGAGTTGTTGGGTTGATGGGTGCAGAAATCCACCATGGCACGTGTATACCTGTGTTAAGAAACCTGCACGTTCTGCACATGTACCCCAGAACCTAAATTTTTTTAAAAAAAGCAATTTTATTCCAAAAAATAGAGTTGTTTATGTGGGCTTAAATAGCTGTGCTTTTATAAATGCTCTTTTTTTTAAATTTCAGCTTTTATTTTAGATGCAGGGGATACGTGTGTGGGATTGCTACATGGGTAATTGGACCCAGGTGGTAAGCATAGTATCCAATAGGTAATTTTTCAGCCCGTGCCCTCTCCCTTCCTCCCCATCTGGTAGTCTGTGGTGTCTGTTATTCTCAAGTTTATGCCCATGTGTGCTCAGTGTTTAGCTCCCACTCATAAGTGAGAACATGTGGTGTTTGGCTTTCTGTGCCTGCATCAGTTTGCTTAGGATTATGGCCTCTAGCTCCATCTATGTTGCTGCAAAGGACATGATTTCATTATTTTTTTTGACTGCACAGTATTTCATAGTTTATATGTACCACTTTTTTTTAAATCTAGTCTACCATTTCCAGCTATGTTCTTCATCTTTCTACCATTCCCATCCTAGTGTGTGTAACCAATAAATTAGTATTCATTTAGATGCACTCCATTTTTTTTTTTTTTTTTTTTTTTTTTTGAGACAGGGTCTCATTCTGTCGCCCAGGCTGGATTGCAGTGGTGCAGTCTTGGCTTACTGTAACCTCCGCCTCTGGGTTCAAGTGATTCTCCTGCCTCAGCCTCCTGAGTAGCTGGGATTACAGGCGTGCACCACCATGCCCAGCTAATTTTTGTATGTTTAGTAGAGATGGAGTTTCGCATTGTTAGCCAGGCTGGTCTCAAACTCCTGACCTCAGGTGATCCACCCACTTTGGCCACCCGAAGTGCTGGGATTACAGGCTGGGATTACACCACTATTTTTTAATGGCATTTTAGCAGTTAAAAACGGAATGCTCTAAAGTCAGGGGTGGCATGGGCACAGGTGAAAGATGAAAGTTTTATCTATTTCTGTTTCTATGATGAAATGAATTGGGTTAACAAGAGCATTCTTCTAAGCAGCTAGAGATTCTGTTGGTCTCATCCAGCCATCACCCAGATGGCAATACAACCAGCAAATGGCAGATAATGGTATCTGTTTTTGCAGACTTAATGTTCACACCAGTGTCACTCACCTTAACCTGGACTCTTCTCATCAGCTTGATATTTCCTCACTTTCCTCTTTCTCCTCTTTTCAAGTTATACCTGTGCCTTTAAATGATTTACCCAATACTCTGTATTCTCTTTGTTTTCATTAATAGGCTAATTTTCCAGAAGTAATATTGGGGCATCTCAAGGACTTTTTACGTAGCACATGAGCTGCTTACAACGTAATTCTGTCTAGCTGGGACGTATGTCATTTAGCCACATTGTTTATGGCATTACCACAGCCAAGCATATTAGTTTCATAGTAAATTCTACGAAAAAAATGTGGAGGAAATATGTGGTTTTTGTTATACTTGAAATGTTACTATATTACTGCATTTTTTTTAAGTTTTGATTTCAGTAAATACCTAACATATATTTTCAGATGCCAAAGGACATACATGATGAACAAAAACTTAGCTCATCCTCAAAATCAGATATGTATTATTGGTGATGCTGGACTCCACCCACTCATAGATGTTTTTCATTATTGTGAAATATTATTTCTTTGAAAAAGAGAGCTGGGCCAGGCACAGTGGCTCACACCTGTAATCCCAGCACTTTGGGAGACTGAGGCAGGCAGATCATTAGGTCAGGAGTTTGAGACCAGCCTGACCAACATGGTGAAACCCTGTCTCTACTAAAAATACAAAAATTAGCCGGGCGTGGTAGCGCATGCATGTAATTCCAGCTACTCGGGAGGCTGAGGCAGGGGAATTGCTTGAACCTGGGAGGTGGAAGTTGCAGTGAGCCCAGATGGCACCACTGTACTCCAGGTGGGCAACAGAGAGAGACTCCATCTCAAATAAAAAAAAAAAAAAAGAGAGAGCTAACATCTTCACTTTTTAAGGAAATAGACATTGCCCCCATTATTAGATATGTATGGATGACTAGATCATTTAAAACAAAAATTACATAAGGGCTTAAAGAGTGGCTCTTAAGTGTAAATGCTAGGAAGCACCCAATTAGTTATTATTTCCTGTATGTGTTGCCTTCATGTACATTGGTTCATATAGCCTCAAAAAGTCTATGAAGATACTTTTTTTTTTCCTTTTGAAAGAGAGTCTCACTCTGTCTCCCAGGCTGGGGTGCAGTGGTGCAATCTCAGCTCACTTCAACCTCCGCCTCCCAGGTTCAGGTGATTCTCCTGCCTCAGCCTCCTGAGTAGCTGGGATTACAGGCATGCGCCACCATAACCAGCTAATTTTTGTATTTTTAATAGAGACAGGGTTTCACTATATTGGCCAGTCAGGTCTCGAACTCCTAACCTCAAGTGACCCACCCGCCTTGGCCCCCCAGAGTGCTGGGATTACAGGCGTGAGCCACCATGCCCGGCTGAAGATACTATAAACACCTTGATTTTTTACTGAGTCAGAAACTGAGAAAGGGAAAAAATTACTTGCTGAAGACTGCATGCCCCAAGTTTATACCCATTATACTACACTGCCTCTTTGTGAAAGTATGTTTAAAAAAATTCTCTCTGCTGTGCAGCAACTCAACTTTAAGTCTTAAATCTAGTTATCTTTTATCTTGAGCAGGACATATATGTTAAGCTGCTGAGGATGCTCCTTAACATGAGGCCATTGGGCGGGTGTCTGCCAGACAATCCTCCTAGTTGTTTCTCTAGTACAGAGCTTCAGGTCATCTCTTCCTTTTTCATCTTCTAGCCTGCCCTGGCCAAGCACCTATGAATCAACCGGCAAGGCGAGGGGTGTAATTGGTGGGCTATAGAGTAGAATTAAGCAGAATATCATTAGCCAATAACATTGAACCTCAAAGAGGAAAGTACTGCTGAGTTCTGATAGATGCAAGACGAGCTAAAGACCTCCTCAGCTCCATTGTTCTGCATCAGCACAATGTGTCCTAGTGAGAAGGAAAGACATAGCAAAACTAAAAATGACCCATTTTTCTTTTTTTTTTTTTTTGAGACGGAGTCTTGCTCTGTCACCCAGGCTGGAGTGCAGTGGCGAGACCTTGGCTCACTGCAAGCTCTGCGTCCCAGGTTCATTCCATTCTCCTGCCTCAGCCTCCCGAGTAGCTGGGACCACAGGCACCCTCCACCACGCCCGGCTTATTTTTTTGGTATTTTTAGTACAGATGGGATTTCACCAAGTTAACCAGGATGGTCTCGATCTCCTGACCTCGTGATCCACCTGCCTCGGCCTCCCAAAGTGCTAGGATTACAGGCATGAGCCACCGCGCCTGGCCAAAATGACCCGTTTTTCAAGAGCAATGTCTTTTCACCCAAACTTGTGAACTGCTTGCCAAAAGTCAGGAGTAACAATGTTTTGTACATTTGCATTAAAAGAAATTATATCACTGTTGAAGAGCTGATCAGAAAAAGGGTATAGGAAAAAGGAAATGTTAAAATAAGCTGTAAAATCCAGCCCATTTATATCTGGAGTTTAGAGGCAGTCTAACAAAATGAATGTTCCATTTACTAATCACATTTGCCATTTATTCAAAACAAACATGGCTTGAGAGAGGATTAAATAAACATCCAAAAACTGTCGTTCTTGAAACCTTTGGATAGAACATTGAGTTGCATTCCTGCAGGAGAAATGCCCAGTGAGTGAGCCTAGTCCACGTTTGTTTAGAAAGCCATATTTGGGAGAACCATGGAAGTGCAAACCTGATCATGTGAAAAGCCCAGGACTGTTCAGCCTTCTGTGGCAGTTCTGTGAGTTCTAGTACCAGACTATTAATAGGGAGTCAAGTAGAAATATCCTTCCTTCTCCTCCCTCCTTCCCTTCCCTTCCCTTCCCTTCCCTTCCCTTCCCTTCCCTTCCCCTTCCCCTTCCCCTTCCCCTTCCCCTTCTCCTTCTCCTTCTCCTCCTTCCTTCCTTCCTTCCTTCCTTCCTTCCTTCCTTCCCTCCTCCTTCCTCCTTTTCTTTATTTTTTAACCACATGATTTCTATTTCCTTTAGCAAGATGTTATCATGTGAGGGAAGTCTTAGGTTTCTATATTCCTTTATTCTTAGTGTTAGCATTTCCTATTAAAGACAGATGTCTAGTTTTCTATTTTAAGGGTTAACTAATTTCAGTCATAAAAATACCCTAGAAATTAAGACATAACTTTGTCAATAATCTTCTAGAACATAATAGCTACCCCAAAATATTTGTTCAATGATGGGAAATTCACTGATATTTAGACCTTCAGAGATGAAATAAATATGTTGCCTTTGCTTTTCAAAGATGCCCATTCATAAGAAAACTAAGACCCACGGAATGACTACCCAAGGCCTCACAGTATAAATAGGACTTTAAAAAAAAATCCATAAAACCTCTGGTATTGGGATATTTAAGATAATACATTGATAGATACTTTATCACTGTCTGATAAAATAACAGTAAAACCACTTTAATGGGACACATTTTTATAACCATTGTGAATGTGGTCCTCAAAAAGGAACTCATTGAGATGATGAGATAATAACTGTACAACTGTACATCTTTTACAGATGATGAAACATTTCAGAGAAGGCAAGTCAGTTTTCCAATTTTTCATACTACATAGATCATTGAATCTTTGTCCCTTGTATACAGAATCAACAATATGAAATATGTGGAACTTGAAATTGTAGTTGCCAACTTTTCTGCCTACAGAATGCCCGTTTCCAGTTGCTTAACATTTAAATTGATAAATATGAAATTCATTAAACAGGAAACTGAATAAAAGGCCTGGGCTGATATTTAGATATTACTTAGTATTCCATCCAAGAAGTGTCTGCAGACAGTGACTCCATAGATGATAAGGTCGCACATATTTCAGAAGCCAAATAAATGTTGTGATTAAATGATTCAAGTCTATTAACCATTTGGTAGTTATGATGTAAATGGCTGTTAAATGGAAAGCATTTGTAAAAATGTATGTGCAAAAAGTAAGGATTTCTAACGAAACAGAATGGGCCTTACCTATCTTAGTTAATACTCTCAATAATGAGCAGTGAGATTAATTTATAAGTATGTGTATGTGTGTTAAGATATATTCATGGCCGGGCGCGGTGGCTCACGCTTGTAATCCCAGCACTTTGGGAGGCCAAGACAGGCGGATCACGAGGTCAGAAGATCGAGACCATGGTGAAACCCCGTCTCTACTAAAAAATACAAAAAAAAATTAGCCGGGTGTGGTAGCGGGCGCCTATAGTCCCAGCTACTCTGAGAGGCTGAGGCAGGAGAATGGCGTGAACCCGGGAGGCAGAGCTTGCAGTGAGCCAAGATTGCACCACTGCACTACAGCCTGGGTGACAGAGCGAGACTCCATCTCAAAAAAAAAAAAAAAAAAAAAAAAAAAAAAAAAAAAAAGATATATTCACATTTTATGAGACCTGAAGCTTTGAAGCTTATCACTTTGGGAATAACTTCTGTATGCATAACAGTATTCTATTATTTTGGTAGGACTGCTATAACAAAATGCAGTTAGCCCTTCATATTCAAGTATCCTGCATTCAGAATTCAACCAACTGCCAATGGAAAGTGTTTGTAAAAAATAATAAGTAACAATACAATACTAGAAAGTACTCAAAATACAGTATAACTATTTACATAGCATTTACATTGTATTAGGTGTTTTAACTAATCTAGAGATGATTTAAACTATGTAAGAGGATATGTGTAGGTTATGTACAAATAGCATATCATATATATAAGGGACTTGAGCATCCATAGATTTCGGCATCTGCATGGAGTCCTAGAACTGATCCCCTTCAGAGATGAAGGGACAACTGTACCACAAACTGAGTGACATAAACTACAGATTTTTTTTTCCTCACAATTCTAGAGGCTAGAAGTCTGAGATCAAGGTACTGATAAGGTTGCTTTCCTCTAAGAGCTTTCTCCTTGGATAAAAATGGCCACCTTCTCTCTGTGTCCTCACATGGTCTTTCCTCTGCTTCTCTGTGTCCTAGTGCCTCTTTTTATAAGGACAATTCCAGTCGTATTGGATTAAGGTCCACCCTACTGCTCTCATTTTAACTTAATGGCCTCTTTAAAGGCCCTTTCTCCAAATATAGTCACAATCTGAGATACTAGGGGTTAGGACTTCAACATATTAATTTGAAGGGAGACATGACTCAGCTCATAACAATTATGTAGGCAAATGAATATTTATTTTAAATGACAGAGGAAATGCAACATGTTATAAATTAATGAAAGCTATGAAATACCTCAAAAATCACAAAAATCTTGAAAAATAACATTGTTATGAATTAAATTCCTGATTACTTTTTCTTACATTTTGTAGCAGCATATTCATTGATTATCTAACTGTACAACCTAATTTCATAATATTTTCTGCAGAGAGAATACAAAGATAATTTCATGCTGAGAGTTTATTACCAGACCTGCCTTACAACAGGTCCTTAAGGGAATGATAAGCATGAAAGACTGTTACCTACTTCTACAAGGACACATTTAAGTACATAGCCTGCTAATACTATAAAGCAACTATACCATCAAGTCTACATAAGAACCAGGTAACAACATGATGGCAAGATCAAATGCTTATGTATCAGTATTAATCTTGAATTCATGTGGGCTAAATGCCCCACTTAAAAAGACACAGAGTGGCAAATTGGATGAAGGAGCAAGGCCCAACTCTATGCTGTTTTCCAGAGTCCCATCTCACATGCAGTGACAGCTTTAGGCTCAAAGTAAAGGGATGGAGAAAGATCTATCAAGCAAATGGAAAACAAAATAGAGCAGAGGTTGCTATTCTATTTCAGACAAAACAGACCGTAAACCAATAATGATTCAAAAGGACAAAAAAGGGGCATTACATAATGATAAAGGGTTCAATTCAACAAGAAGACTTAACAGTTCTAAGTATGTATGCACCCAACAAGGGAGCACCCAGATTTATAAAACAAGTTATTAGAGAACTACAAAGGGACTAGATAATCACATAATAATAGTGGGAGACTTGAACACTCCACTGACATTTCTAGAGAGATCACTAAAGCAGAAAACCAACAAAGATATTTGGGACCAAAACTCAACACTTGACCAAATGGACCTATGAGACATCTACAGAATATTTCACCCAACAACAACAGAATAAACATTCTTCTCATCTGCACATGACACATACTCTAAGATTGACTACACACCCATTCATAAAGCAATTCTCAAAGAATTCAAAGTAACTGACATCATACCAACCACATTCTCAGACCACAGTGCAATAAAAATATAAATCAATACTAAGACCTCTCAAAACCATGCAATTACATGGAAATCAAACAACTTGTTCCTGAATGACTTTTGAGTAAAGAATGAAATTAAGGCAGAAATAAAAAAAAATTCCTTGAAACTAATGAAAATAGATACAACATACCAGAGAACACAGCTAAAGCAATATTAAGAAAAATGTTTGTAGAGACAAACACCTACATCTGTAAGTTAGAAAAATCTCTACAACCTAACATCACACCTAGAGGAACTAGAAAAACAAGACCAAACTAATTCCAAAGTTGACAGAAGAAAATAAATTATTAAAATCAGAGCTGAACTGAACAAAATTCTGATACATACAAAAGATCTTTTTGAAAGAATAGATTGTCAGACTACTAGCTAGATTAATAAAGAGCAAACAAAGAGAACTAAATAAACACACACAGAAATGACAAAGGGTACATTACCACCAACCCCACAGCAATACAAAAAACCCTCAGTGACTCTTATGAACAGCACTGCAGACACACATTAGAAAACCTAGAAGAAATGAATAAATTCCTGGAAACATAAAACCTCACAAGATTGAAGCAGGAAGACATTAAAATCCTGAATAGACCAATAATGAGTTCCAAAATTGAATCAGTTATAAAAAACCTACCAACCAGTAAAAGTTCTGGATAGACCAGATGGATTCCCAGCTGAATTCTACCAGATGTACAAAGAATTGCTGGTACCAATCGTACTAAATCGTTTGCAAAAATCGAGGGGGAAGGACTCCTCCCTCAATCATTCTATAACGCCAGCATCATTCTGATACCAAAACCTGACAGAGATACAACAACCAAAAGTGAAAACTTCAGGCCAATATCCTTGATGAACATAGACACAAAAATCTTCAACAAAATACTAGCCAATTGAATCCAGCAGCACATCAAAGAGCTAATTCAACCCAGTCAAATAGGCTTTAGCCCTGGGTTGCAAAGTTGGTTCACCATACACAAATCAATGAATGTGATTCATCACATAAAAGAACTAAAGACAAAAAACCACATGGTCATCTCAACAGATGCAAAAAAGGGTTTTGATAAAATTCAATATCCCTTCATGTTAAAAACCCTCAACAACTTGAAATTGAAGGAACATACTTCAAAATAATAAGAACCATCTATGTCAAACCCTCAGCCTGCATCATACTGAACAGGCAAAAGCTGGAAGCACTCCCCTTGAGAACTGGAACAAGACAAGGATGCCCACTCCCACCACTCCTATCCAACATAGTACTGGAAATTCTAGAGCTCCAAATAGAAAGAGGGAAAGTCAAACTATTTCTATTTGCAGATGATGTCATGTTACCTAGAAAACCCCATAGAGTCTGCCCAAAAGCTCCTTGATCTGATAAACAACTTCAGCAAAGTGGTAGATAGAAAATCAGTGCACAATAATCAGTAGCCTTTCTATACACCAATAATGTCCAAACTGAGACCCAAATCAGGAACACAATCCCATTCACAGTAGCCACAGAAAGAATAAAATACCTAGGAATACAGCTAACCAGGGAGGTGAAAGATCTCTATAATGAGAATTATAAAACACAGCTGAAATAAATCAGAGATGAAACAAAGATATGGAAAATCATTTCATGTTCACGGATAGGAAAAAAATCAATATTGTTAAAATTTTGGGCAGTCATACTGGCCAAAGCAATTTATAAATTCAGTGATATTCCTGTCAAACTACCAATATTATCTTTCACAGAAATAGGAAAAAAAAAAACTATTGTAAAATTTATATGGAACCACCAAGAGCCCAAATAGGCAAAGCAGTGCTAAGCAGAAAGGACAAAGCCAGAGTCATCACAGTACCTGACTTCAAATTAAACTGCAAGGCTGCAGTAACTAAAACTTCATGGTACTGGTACAAAAACAGACACATAAACCAATGAAAGAAGCTAGAGAACCTAGTAATCGTGCTGCACACCTACAACCATTGATATTCAACATTTGTCAACTCAAGATGGATTGAAGACTTAAACGTAAGACCTAAATCTATAAAAATCTTAGAAGAAAACCTAGGAAATTTTATTCTAGAAATACTATTCTAGGCTTTGGCAATAATTTCATATGAGGTCTCCAAAAGCAATTGCAACAAAAACAAAAATTGACAAGTGAGACCTAATTAAAGAGCTTCTGCAGCACAGCAAAAGAAACTATCAACAGAGTAAACAGCCTATAGAATGAAAGAAAATATTTGCAAACTATGCATCTGACAAAAGTCTGATACTGAAAATCTATATGGAACTCAAACAAAGCAGCAAGCAAAAAACATCCCCATTTAAAAATGGGCAAAGGACATGAACAGACATTTCTAAAAGATCTGCAATTAACCAACAAGCATATGAAAAAATGCTCAACATCAGTAATCACTAGACAAATGCAAATCAAAAACACAATGAGATTCCTTCTGACACCACTCAGAATGGCTATTACTAAAAAGTCAAAATTAATAGATGTTGGCAAGGTTGTGGTGAAAAGGGAATGCTCGTGCACTCCTGTTGGGAATGTAAATTAGTTCAGTCTCACTGTGGAAAGCAGTTCAGGGATTTCTCAAAGAATGTAAACTAGAACTACCATTTGACCTAGCAATCCCATTACTGGATGTATACCTAAATAATATAAATTGTTCTGTTAAGTTGGTGCAAAAGTAATTGTGGTTTCTGCCATTAAAAGTAATGGCAGAAACCTAATGAAAAGACAAATGCACTTGTATGTTCATTGCAGCACTATTCAAAATAGCAAAGACATGGGATCAACCTAAATGCCCATCAGTAATAGACTGGGTAAAGAAAATGTGGTATGTATGCACCATGGAACACTGTGCAGCCATGAAAAGAAAGAGATCATGTCCTTTGCAGGGATGTAGATGGAGCTGGAGGCCATTATTCTTAGCAAACTAACATGAACGGAAAACCAAATACCACATGTTTTCACTTGTAAGTGGGAGCTAAACACTGAACACACATGGTCACCAAGAGGGGAACAATAGATGCTAGGACATACTTGGTGTGGAGGCTAGGAGAAGGGTGAGGATCGAAAAACTATCTATTGGGTACTGTGTTCACTATCTGGGTGATGAAATAGTTTGTACACCAAACCCCTGGGACACACAACTTACTGATGTAACAAACTTGCACATGTATCCCCTGAAACAAAAACAAAAGTTGAAAAAGAAAGAAAATAATGTTTATACTTAGAAAAAAGTTATCTTTCTTCTAGCCTGAGTGATAAACATTTTTTTATTATTATAGTTTTTAAAAGTTTGGAAAACTGCCTTTAATCTGCACAACTTTTATTAGTATTGTTGTTTGAAAATTAAGATAATCAAATTTGGGGACACTCCTATTAAGTTTCTTTTATTTGTAAGCTATTACAACACCCTTACTCTTACTGCAGGTTCATAGCTGATGAGTTCTATTTTGTGCAATTAGCATCAAAAAGAAAAATCAAGTAAGCAGTGCATTTATAATTGTTTTCAGTGCATTACTAAGCACATTCCTAAAGAGAAAGTATCTCCATTTGCATCATCGAAAACCAAGTAGTAATCCACATGCATACTTTTACACATCTGAGTATTGGTTGAATTTCCAGCAGACTCAATTTCTGTCTCTATGCATTTTACTCCTATTTCTCTCCTCTACCAGTTTCATTTCCATGCTGGGTGTTATAGGACACATTAATGACATGTGACTTCTGGTCCCACAAATCTGTGTCACAGAGCTAGGACAGTAATGGGCCCAGGGACATTGAAGCATTCCAGGAACTCATTCCTATACAATGACGACGGGTGATGACTTCAGCACACACCGTAGTGACGGCAGACCATGTAAATATATCCCATGACACTCAGCTAAATGTCTCCCTGACTCAACCTTTCTTAACCAATCTCAAAGGTCACATGATGATTCTAACATTTCTCTACATGAGCATACACAGAAGACAGTCAGAGTGGAAGAACAATAGTGAACATACAGCTTGGGCCCCTCCCAAGACCTTAGTAGGAGCCAGTGTACATGAGGGCCCCTGAAGCTTCATTTCCTTCCTCATCAATGCATGTTTATTTAAAAGTATTTATTTTACTCTGGATACTTCCTCAGAAATAGTTATTCCTTTCCTTTTTTCCCTCCCTCTCTCCTTACCGCTGTCTTTTCCTCAAACATTTATTTAGTGTATACTATATTCTAGACCCCATGTTGAAGGATAAGATACATATGCTGATGTCTACAGCACTGGGTAGAAAGTAATGGGTAACCTAAGTGGTTACAAATAAAATCTACTAGCTATCCTGGTGATTTAAAGGCCACCTTCAGTTGAACGTTCAGGAAAACCTTTATGAGGAAGTAGCATTTGATCTAACCTATAGGAACGGTAGGATAGGGCCTGGGGAGACTGGGAGATGGAAAGGCATTCCAGTGTGCTGGTGCTGCACGTGGTGGGACTTCTATCACATGTATTCTCTATCTGTGACAGTTAAAGTTTTTTTGGCTACTTGGCCTGGGTAATGGCAAAGCAAATGTACTAAAAGAAACTCTGGTTTTGTGGCCACCTCAGTTCCTTTGGAGAATGTCCTCTCTCAGCTCAAGGCTGAGAACATCCAATCACATTTCTGTTCTGGAACCCCTTAAGCCGTTTCTGTGACAACATCTGAAAGAATTAAGTTTTATCCAAGTCACCAGAGAAGGGCTTACATCAACTGTTTCACTAAGACTCTACGTTTCAATACTAACACTTATGGACAAGTGGAAGGCATTCTTCAGTTGTATTTGGTAGTTCTTTTGTAGCGCCCCTTTTGTCTTCCTCCATTTCTCTCTTGCTAGCCCTCAACTCTACCCCACGTTCATTTTCATTATCTTTTTTCTCATCCCCCGTTTGCTGCTTATTTGTTTATTCTGGTGACTCTTCTCTCTTTCATAGATGACATGGAAGCATGACCTTCTTTCTGAACTTTCCTTGACCCAGAGGGAGAAAAGTCTAACTTACTATCTTATTTATGCAATCTGAGAAAGGTTGTTGGCCAGCCATCACCCAGTGTGACCTAGCGACAGAACCAGTAGGGATATCTGAGTGTTCAGTTTTTGAATGATTCTTCCAAGTCATATAGATGTGTTGATTACTTCAATCTTGAACAAGATGTGTTGTCACCATCATACTGGGCTGTGAATACTTGAGAACAGGGAATTATGTAGTAAAATTCACCCCATATGCTGGTAGTACACAGGCATCAACCAGTCTAAACAGAACCCACCCGGGTCACCTCCCACGTCACTGCTAAGACACAGTTCTTTACACAGACCATGTAAATGCTGTTGTGTTGATTTTGTCAAGGCTTCTATCACTCTTCTTGCTGTAATTTGAGAAGCGAAAGCATTGATAACCAGTTACTTGCATAACTGGTATTGTACGGCTTACTGGTGGCAGACAGCATTCCTGTGAACAGTATTAGCACACCTCTCTGATGAGAATGGCTGTGAACTACATTCTTTGGAGTAACAATAAGAAAGACTATACAAACCCTGGTCCTCTGTCTACAGTGAATGAATACTCTTATCTTTTCTTCCCATAGTGATTTTTTCCAGATAACATATTCTAATGGCATGAGTATATTAAAATAAAATCAGATAGGGTGAGGAGGGGCATGCTAACAAAAATAATCTGTCACTCTTGCCAAATGGAGGTAATACAGTCACAGTATTTACAAGTAAAATGGCAGGGATGTAATTGAAAGTACATCTATATATCATTCATATCATTCTTCAAGCTGTTATCACAGTTCCATCTTTGACTGATGCCTCTTCAATATGTTGTATAATGTACTATAGAGTTATTCCTTTTTACTCTTTTGCTCATGGAAATAATTTGAAGGCTTTTAACCTTCTGATCTCATTTTTCACTTTGTTCCAGACATGGCTTACTCTCTCTGCCGTGGAACTATCAGATAAAATGCATAATTTGATTAGACCAAAACTGTACTACCTGTCGGTCAACATGAGATATATTTTAAGGGGATCTATACAAAAGTCTGCATGAAAATGTTCCATATAAAGAATAGTTACATAAACCTTAATAAAAAGAAAATACTGGGAAGCACTTAGTATCTCAGATTCTGGAATCAAAGCTCTCTTTCTTTTCGTTTCTTTTCTCGCGATTCAAATGACCACTCTGATATTTTCTTTGCCAAGTTAACTTTAGCATTGGAGGGGAGTTTATATAGTATCTGGTTTAAAGCCATTATTTTTCTCATTTGCTCTGCAGACATTTATTGATCACTTACTATGTGCCAGGCCCTGTGATAGGAATGGAGGTAGAGAAGACACAATCCCTTGCCCTCAAAGGTTTCCGTGACAGAAGAAATAAATGAAGACAATGGGGCCTGAAGTCATTTGCTCATGGTCCTGTAGGCACAGAGCAGGGGTGCCCAACCCCTGGGACATGGGCCTCTACCAGTCCATGACCTGTTGGAACCAGGCTGCACAGCAGGTGGTGAGTGGCGGGCAAGTGGGCGAAGCTTCATCTGTATTTACAGCCACTCCCCATTACTCACATTACCGCCTGAACTTCACCTCCTGTCAGATTGCAGCGGTATTGGATTCTCATAAGAGCGTGAACCCTATTGTGAACTGCACATGCGAGGGATCTATTTTGCATGGTCCTTATGAGAATCTAATGCCTGATGATCTGTCACTGTCTCCCATCATCCCCAGATGGGACCATCTAGTTTTGGGAAAACAAGCTCAGGGCTCCCACTGATTCCACTGATGGTGAGTTGTATAATTACTTCATTATATATTACAATGTAATAGTAATAGAAATAACATGCACAATAAATGTAAAGTACTTGAATCAACCTGAAACTATCCCTGTGCCCCGATCCATGGAAAAATTGGAGACCACAAAACTGGTCCCTGATGCCAAAAAGGTTGGGGACCACTGGCATCGAGGATAGAATAGGGACCAGAAAGAGATTGTGCAGCCGTCCTTCTAGATCTGGTTCTTGTCAACCACTCCATCTCCCTAACGTGGGACATGGCAGAAGAGTTACAACTAGAGTAAAATAATTCTTGTTGTGAGTTGCAAACTTTATGGGCTCCATGTTTAAATTATATTATTAAAAATATGTATTTTGTGTTTGATATTAATCTCATAGATATTTAGGAGAACGATTAGATTTCTGATGCCTCTAGGTGTTCAGAAGTCTCTAACTCACATGCTGCGATGTTTGAAAGGTTCTATTTTGTGATAGTGCTTCTTGGGCATCAGTGGGGACAGTTTAGAAAGCTTGTCGTTGCATCTAGATAAATACTAAGAGTTTGGATATGTTTCTAAGTTCTTTTCATTTGAACTGTGGAGCATAAATCTCACTAGACAGCTTGTTCTCAAGAGGTTACCAGTACGTTTGGTTCTAGTCTCTCCACAAATATTGTGAGAACAGGCTTATTCAGATTATTTTGACATGCTCAGACAAGGCGTTCTGAACCATGTGAGAACTGAACGTGTGTGTGCAAGGGAAATACACACAATGCTGCTGAGGCTCTAAGAGGCTCCATTCCTCGTGTTTTGAGGAGTGGAAATTGTCTCAAAAAATCAGCGTCTCAGCTCTCATTCCTAATGTATCAGAATCTAGAAGTTCTGGTTTTGGAATTTGATATAGTGAAAAATCAGAGGATGTCCTGGGGTGTGGGAGAATGATATGTTCTTTAGTTGAGTTTAAATGAGTTTATTCCTTAACTTAGCACTTCCTCAGTGGCACAATAAGCACTCAGTAAATGTTTATTGAAGTGAATTCCAATTCCTGATTTGAATTTAGTGTTGGAGAAATTCCAGTCACCGGGCTGATAAAAAGTGGTGTCAGATTACTGGAAAAAGGACTATGTGGAGAAGCTGCTTGCAAGTAATAAACTCTTTGTGTTAGAGTCGCCTGTTTTACCCAATGCCTAGCCTAGATCTTTGAAATGGAAACTGAAGGTTGGTATTCAGATTAAGAAACAGATCCCTCATGATATCCCATAAAAGTCACCTTAATTTATGAAAATCCAACCTATGCAATATGGGTATCTTTTTTACAATAGAAGTGATTTATATGGGCTACTCTTCCCATAGCAAGAGTCTCATTGCCTTACCGTATAGCTCTTTTGGAAATTTTTTTTTTTTAAACTTGAATAGATCAGAATGACAGTAACTGGCCACTGGAGGAAAAGCTCTGACCTCAAGCCAAAGAGCAGTCTGTCTACATGTCTAGACCATGGCAGTGATTATTGATAACACAACTGATTATTGTAATCACAACTTCCCATACAGAAATTACTATTTGTATCATTCTCCAAAAAATAAGGCCAAATGCCATAATGCGTTCTTTTAGAAACAGTAGAACATACTGTTAAAATGATGTGAGTGCACACTCACTCTCATTCTAATTTATTCTAAACGAGAATCTGAGATGAATGTTCTAAATCTCACCAATCACAAGGGAGGAGGATACATTTGCAGTGGATTTTTCTCAGAAGGTTAAATCTAAAGAAGTAATTAAGGCTCCACATTTCTGATTTGGAGGAAACAGTGTTATGCATTTCCCTTGGATGAAAATAAGTAAAGAGGATAAAGGAAGACTCTCAAATTGCAGTCTGTGTGACCTGTTTTTGAATAAACATCATCATATTCCACAGTCAATTATCTCCAAAGTACAGTGTGTTCTCCAGCCAGAGCGAGAGAGTGAGAGGAAGAATGTCAGTTAGAAGTGGTTAGAGAAGAGGACACATGCATTGAAGTGTACATCTTTCTATTGTCCTCTGAAAATTTTTATACGATTTGGGAGGGGGTAGTGGGGAGGATTATACAGTATTTTTATGTGATTTCATAAATATCGAATTGCAGTCATCAGTAAGAGAGACAAGCACAGGTAGGAAAACAAAATGAGGTATGTGATGTTCAGCACAGTAATAAGGCTCCTAATACCAAAGGAAAAACAAGTCAGTAGTTACAACTATTGAATAGAAGTGGTCTAATCGGAGCAGCAGGATGTGTATCCCATTTTATTATGGCTTCGTTGTATGTTTTGCAAGACTCTTTGGCTTGCCATTAAAATAATTTTGTGCAGCAGCACTGTGAGGACTCAGAATCCAGGAGCGTAACTATTATTTTCTTTTCTTCTTTGTTTTCTTTTTGAGGTAAAGTTGGCAGCAAAGGAAGGTTTCAGATGGACCAAGTACAGACACAACACTTCTGTTAATTCGCATGGGGACTAGTGCAGCCTCCCACAATGGCTGTGACATTCAGCCTGTTCTGATAGAAACTCCCTTCTTTCTGTGTGGCCTGGGATTTGAATCTGGAGGTCTTTGATCCTTAGCCTCTCCCGTGGCTTGTTACGGGATGGAATGGACCTGATCTTTCATTTTCCAAAGAAGGCCTATTAACATCAGAAGCAAACCGCGTCCTTGCTTTTGTAGCAGTTGCGCTTGATAATTATTGGTGATACTGACATCTGCCCATGCTTACTTCATATTCATGAGCCTGAAGTGGTATTTTTTTTTAAGCTAGCATCCCCAATTTTGGGGAATAGAGTATTTCCTCCAGTGTTAAACCCTGAGGTTTATTTCAGAAAACCAGTAGTCAAGTACCCTTCTTCTCACTGAGCTAAGAAATCCTCATAAATTATTTATTTCCCATTTTAGACATTGGACAGTGACTCAGTGTGCCCTGGAAATATTATCACTGTATTAATTTTCTCATGTGGCTCAGCATAATGTTAGAGAAATGGGTAGTTACAGGTCCAGACACTATAAAGATGGAGCTAAATATTCTTCTAAAAATAGGATGTTTGGTTAACGTTTAGTAGTCAACAACTTTCCTGAAGCCACACACACTGCAAGAAATGGAATAAATGTCCTCGTACGGTATTTGGTGAAGTCTCCCTTTAGGAGATTAAGCTTTTAATGTTAAAGATTCAGAGTGTTTTAGCTTTATCCCTGAGACTTATTATGTGACGTGATGTCATCTTTAACTCAAGAGGTCAACAATTGGGATAAAATGCCATGCTTGTGGGTGATGGATGCCATAAAAGTAACCTGATAATCGGTCGGGTGCAGTGGCTCACACTTGTAATCCCAGCACTTTGGGAGGCCGAGGCAGGCAGATCACCTGAGGTCGGGAGTTTGAGACCAGCCTGACCAACATAGAGAAACCCTGTCTCTACTAAAAATACAAAATTAGCTGGGTGTGGTGGCACATGCCTGTAATCCCAGCTACTCGGGAAGCTGAGGCAGGAGAATTGCTTGAACCCAGCAGGCAGAGGTTGCGGTAAGCTGAGATCGCGCCATTGCACTCTAGCCTGGGCAACAAGAGCAAAACTCCATCTCAGAAAAAAAAAAAAAAAAAAAAAAAAAATTAACCTGATAATTGAGTTTTAGTTTTAAAAGTGCCAAAATGCTAAAAGAACTTACAGTTTCTGACCACTGAAATATTTTGCTCTAGCCTGGATATAAGAAGAAGCAAGTTTGAGACTAGGAATGAATGAGAGGAAATTTTGATTCTCACTACATAGGTTTCTTTTAGAATTATGAATGTTTAGAGCTAGAAATTGAATATTCATTATTCTAGCCCAGACATTTTACAGAGGAGAAAGTCAAAGTTTCAGAGATTGAAGTTGTACCCAGGGCCACACAGCTAAGTTGCTGCAAATATTAAGAGAACTTACTTCACTTAATTTGGTGCATTTTTATTCTTCTATTTATAGACAAGTAAAATGTACTGAGACCAGCTCATTTTAAGCTCAAAGGCTGTCACTTCTTCATTTTTCTTAGGCTTTTAGATTCAATTAAATAAGTAATGCACCTAAAGATTCATCAGCTGGGAATACTGTCTCACCACTGAATGACTTCAGAGAGATAATATTGCATTGCTGAAGACATATTATAAAAATCTGAGAATGAGCATGTGTGAAGCTCTGTGATACTCTTACAAGAAATGAAGTATAAGGAGTCGTGGATTCCTTCAAATGAAGCAAAATTTTTCTGAACGCCTTTTTAGATAGAGTATACGCAGCCTAGGAATATAGATGTGATGTCTCCTGTCCTGTGCTCAGGCAGGTTAGGATTCTGGCAGACCATGGGACACCCCTGAGCCATCACTTTAAAATGCCCCATATTTCAGTAGCTTCTATGTGCTAGGATTTCTGTTTGGGAGTACAAAAAGCAATGGGATTGTTTTTCTTGAGTAACCTGAAGTCTACTGGGAAGAACCCAGTGGTAACCCAAGTAACTATGACACAAAGTAGAAAATAGTACCAAGGTAGATAGAGATAAAATCTTTGATACTTAAAGGAAGACAGAGTTACTCCTGACTGGGAATTTTAGAGGAATTTTCATGGACAAAGATCAGTAACATCATCCAATATCCATGAAATATTTAACTATAAGGCAGTTTTAGTACTGGGAAAGAAAAACTACATCATACCTACCAGTAAGAATCTCATGATCATCATATTTTAATAAAAGATAAAGAGATAAGATCGCTTGTTCTGTGTTCCTAAGAAATTCCTGGAGGAGAAGGGATCTGAGCTAGACTTTAATAAATAGAGAGGATTCGGATGGAAGAACAATTTAGAGCATCCTGGTTTGAAAGAACAAAAGGATCTAAGGCAGTAGCCCTGGGAATGTACTTCACAAGTTCAGGATCAATGAGTATCCAGTTTAGCTAAAGAAAATGATCCTAGTGAAAGAAGTAAACAAACGTTTGGTAGGATGAAATGGTTCCATCTTATGGAGAAGCTTAAATATTGATCCAAGATTTTTGAACACCCTAATGGACCTCAAGAGAACCTTGTGACTCTGAGCACAGATAAAAATAAATTGATATGGGAAATGATGTTCCTTTCAGATTGGAGAAACTCTTAAATTAATCTCAAATTTGGAGGCTGCTTAGTATAACAAAAAAGTATATTTTCAATATTGCTGATATGTAATCTAAGAATGGTTCTCTCTTCCTGTCACTGAAATTCATCTATTATTTATTCCAAGCTTTAAAAAAAAAAGTACTAAAATAAAATTGTGTGATTGAGCATTGCAAAAGAGTGGGTTTTTATAATGTGGAAGCCAAAATTTTTTATCAGAAAAGAAAAGAGAAAAAAGAATCTATGCTGAGAGGAGATGGCCAACTACTACATAGATTTATTAACTCAACAAAAGGGTGACCAGTTCTTCCAAACCTGGTGTTTGTTGGTGTTATCTATTACAAGGTAGCTGTGACTTGGTGCAGGGTGCAGACAAGAGAGGGAACAGGAAGAAAGAGATTAGTATAAACTGTGAAATCAGGCAATGCTGGACTCATATTTTGTCTCTGTTTTCTAGTAACTATGTGTGACCTTGAATTATTGAAGTTCTCTAAACTTCCACTTTCTTGTTTGCAAAATGGTACGATGGCATCTACATATAGAATTATAGTGAAGAGTAAATGAGAAATATATGTAAATACTTAGCCGCTTCTGGAAAATAGTATGTACTCAGTTACTGGTTATTTTTATTATTGTTGTAATTACTATTTCCAGTGATGTGATGCTTGTTACCTTCCAAAGCAAGTACTTTTATATTTGAATAAGTGAAAGCTCTTTCCCATTATTTCTAAACCCTTGTCCTACTTCTCAGTTCTAGAACTCTTTTTTTTCCTTAATGGAAGGAAAGAAATAAGGAAGGGTTGGAGAGAGAGAGGAAAAGCACCTTTGTTTATATGCTTTCTTTAGGTACGTTGAAGACAATACTCACAAATCTCTTCAGTTGACTCCCCATTTGGATGGCCATCCTCAGTGCTTAAGCAATTCTTCATAAATATGACTTTCAGAAGCATCTGTATTCGGGGTCCTGTCCTCATCCCTGTTAAGAAATGTAAGGCTCAAAATCAGATGTTGTTATGTGAAGTGTGGTCTCGTACATGGAGTACAAGGTCACTTTTCATTAGGAGACAAATGCCCAGCAATACCTACAGTGTGGGAACGTGGATCTCTTCTCTTTAATATCAGTTTTGCCAGTGCCCTCCTTTGTAACCCAGAGTAGCTTCAGATAAACCTACTGAGCCCTTCTTTTCTTGTTCATAGGAAAATATTTTTAAAGGGATAGTGCATTTGTAAGAAAATTTTTATATACTTCTTTTACCCTGAGAGGATTGTAAAGTTTGTCATGCCCTGATTGACAAATATCAGTTCAAAAAAAAAAAAAAACCAGAAATTAAATTCCTTAAATAATTTATATCAGACAAATGAATGTGAATCTAAGCAAAATTTTCAGGAAAAAAATGCTTATAATCATTAGGTGAAAGTAAAATTGTGACCTTATCTTTATATTTTAAAGCTTTGCCTACATATTCCAAGACTTGGCTTTCAGTTTTCCTAAATCTAAACAGAGAAATAAATGAAATCATGTCTAAGATTTCTTCTGATTTTGACATTGTTATATGTCCTTACCTGTAAAATGAAGAAAATATTTTTTCCTTATATCAGGGTTGTTGTTAGGAAGAAATGATATTATAGATATTGTGTGGCAACCTGCTGGGGACAGATACTTTCATAGCTTCATTCATTCACCCTAGGGTCCAAGTATCAACATTTTCTTCTTTTTCCTTCAGGATTTATTCCTTGGTCAGGGAGTGACCAAGGATGGTCAGCCAGAACCTCAGTTGGTCACCTGGAGCATAATATGATAAACAGAACCATACCCAAAGTTCTGTTTACTGAGTCAGTCCTGGCTACCAGTGAATGATCAGGAACCCTATAAGCTAGCCCCTGGAGGAACAATAATGCTGATTTTATCTGTAAAATAATTCTTTGCATACAAAGTACTATAAACTCAGTTGGTTCTCCCTGCAAATTTTTGAATGATTGTAGGCAGAGTTTTTGTTATCTGTTTTACTAATGATGCAACTGAGGCCCATAGGAGTCAGGTTGCCCATAAAGGCAAGGATGTGCATATAGAGTTATCCAAAGCAAACTGGTATTTTGTGGGGCACAACCTCAAAACCACTGATATCTTGCTACATTTAAGTACAAAAAGCTCCTATATGCCACATAATTGGAACATTACCAGATCTTAAATGTTCCTTAGAAATCACCTCAACTGATGCCCCATATTTGGCAGAAAGCCCAAAAGTTTCTCAGCTGGGAACAAAACACAAGTTCCCTTTCTATCACATGGTGCTGAAGCTTAGATGCATAAACCGAACAAATCATCAGTAAGCTATAAAAGGAACAAACAAATACAGTCTCTGGAATCATTGCAACCTCAATACACATCTCATTGCCACTTCCTGGACATTGGTGTCTAGCTACGTTGCTTCCCCTGCCTGAGCCTTACTGTGAATATGTGCCAAGCAGAGTGGTGCTGTTTATTAAGCTAGATAACATGCCAGTGTCTGGCCTAGTTTTTAGCCCATAATAGGTATCAACTAATATTTACTTCTTTTCATCCACTCACCCTTCTTCTTAACAGTTGGAACCCCTGTTTTGAACTGTTCACTTCTACTCTGGATTTCCCTGTATAAGCTCACTTGCAGAAGAGAGTGGAGGTGAACACACTGCATTTCCCACCATCCAGCCCCGACCTGGGCCCACCCTGTGCAGGACACTGCTGACTTTGGGGTGCCAGCTGTGGTCCTCACACAGGGCTCACTGTATCAGGGGACCTGGCTTGATCCAGTAAAGAGCGTCTGCTGCGGTGCCTGATGGAAAGTGCCCGCTTAATTGAGAGATAGGGCTTCATGAATGGATCTTTCATTAGTTGAAAAAAAAAAATATTTGCCTGCAAGGACTGTAAACAGAAGACTTGATTCACTTGTTCCTTTTCTCCTGCCCTCTCTTGGGTTTTGTTTGACTTAGCGTGTTTATACCTCAGGACACAGCTGGTACTAATGCCTTTCCAAGGTTAAGAAACCTTTCCCTGCCATTCCCTGTGGTCCCCTTTGTGTACTTTCGAGAGACAATAAAGGAGGTGTGGTTGTGAGACAGTGAGTGCATTCACATTAGTCCTGGTTATTATGGGGACCTCAGAGCAAGCATCACCTCCACCCTGTCTGCATGGATTTAAGAGAGAGCATCTGAGCACCTGAGCTTACCTCAAACACATTCTTTGAAGAAGAGTCACTGCCGACCATTTGCGTAATATATCACAGCTGTCCTGACCTGATCCTTCTCTGCTCTATCATGGCTACATTAGCATATTTTTCTCAAAAAGTGTTGCTCTTTCATAATTAAAGGTGAAATTCTTTTCACCTTATTTTCACCTTTAATTATGAAAAAAGCTGTGGGATGTGGTCAGCACATAAGGCCTGTAGTCAAAGATGGGTCTTCAGTTAAATCATTTGGTCTTACTAAGCCTCAATGTTTTCATTTGTAAATCTGGAATAATCATTAGACCTTTTTCACTCTGCTTGTTGTGAGGTTCAAACATGAGACTCAATGAAAAAGTACTTTTTGGACAATAGAACACTATATAAATAGGAAAATTTTAATTGAGTCTTCCTCCTATTCCATTCATATGTTGGTGCTCTGCATTATAGTAGTACTTTAATTGACTTGAGCACATGATGTAGTTGACTTTCGATTAAACTTTCACTAAGTGTTACTTAGAAAAAATGAGCCATCATGTGATTCTACAGTCTTTACAGGCTACATAGGGATGGTGAATTCTTTTCACCACTAGCAAAGGCTCCTAAAGGATCATGCCTTATTCCCACTCCATAGATGAAGACCTTAGGCCCCTGGGAATCCATTGAGCTCACAGAGGTTTACATAATGCCACATCAGGATGGGAAGTTAGATCCTGCTTAGTGCTCATAACTGGCTTATGAGGCTTCCATTTCAGATAATGAATACTCATCAAGGAGAATTGGTGGGGAACCATGAGCTGTTCATGTATACGCCTGCACTCAGGTCCTATCCAGATACCCAGATATCATCTCTGGCCCACTGCAGTAAGATCTGTGTCTTCTGTCCTGTTGGTCTCTCCTTCATTCATTCTTTCATTTGCTCTCTCTAGCCTTCATACTTCTTGAATCACTTTCAGTATGGTACCCTTATTTTAAATAAATAGTACCCTCATTTGGGTATTTGTTTCCAGTGTTCCTAAGGCTGGGGAATTTCTCCAGAGTTTAATGATGACTCTGGTGCTCAAGCACCAAGAAAATTTCCACTTGAGATGGATCTGGCACTGGAGGTTTATTTTTTCCCCTTTCTATTTTATTGTTGGCCAGTTTGGGCCAGCATGTTGCTAGGTTGTATTGGTTTCTTAGCTCTTGTAACCAAGCTAAGATGCACATGTCAAAAAATATTTTTTCTTCCTCTCTAAAAAGGTTTTTCCTCTTTTCTGTAATGCTTCAGGAAGGGAAAAGAGTGTTTGCTTGATTCTAATTCTGGCATATGAAGTGTTTGCTACAAAATGTTTTTATCACTGTGTTATCTTGTCAAAGTGCTATCGTCATTGTCATTTTCAGTTTAATAGCAGGAATGTTCTGTTTTCACAAAGGATATTCCATATTTTAAGTAAACTCAACAAAGGAAATTTCAAATGCAAAAAAAAATTGATAGTGAGAAGCTAATTAGTTTTTTTACTTTTCAAAGCCCTACATTTAAAATAGCTTTAAGTTTCCGGTATGTCATGATCTGACAGTAGCATTTACAGGTAAAGGATGATGCTTAACTAGGATTATAGTTACATTGTAAATACTCAAGCCAAAGAAAAATATATCCTTGGACAAAGGGGTTAGGATGATTTGCCAGAGTGGCCTCCAGGGTTTGGATGACAGCTACATCACTGTGATTTAATGCACCTTTAGTTTCAGGAGTTGTATCCAGACTAGTCCTCATCTCAGCCTCACCAAAGGGGACTGGACTTAGCCACAATAGGACTCAGAGCTCCTGCAGTGAAACCCAGTCCCTTTCCCTGTGGGAAGTGATAACCGCAGGTGAAACTCTGAGCTGGAGAAATACCATCTTGGTAGTCCTGAAGTGATAGCACTTACATTCTTTTGCCAGGCATCCAAAATCCTTTATTCTTCAAATAGCTGTGAAGGTTTTTTTCATTATTATATAAAGCCTTGCAGTGAGTCATAGAAGAAATGCATTGGGGTCTGAGACAGAGAGAGAGAGAGATGAAACAACTATAATTCCTGAGTCAACTATGATTCCTGTCTTCAAGAGTCTCATGATTAAGAAATGGAGACAAATGCGGAAATAACTAATTCCAACTTCCTAAGTTAAATGTCATAATGAACAAGGTAACAAGGAAGCACATAGAAGGCTTAGGTAAATTCTTCCTGAGGGAATTCCTCCGTTATAGGTAATAATTATTAAGCTTCCACCTCGTCCTGTTTCTATGTCTCTTTTATTATTTAATATTTACAGCTGCAGCTATCTATCTATCCATCTGTCTGTCTAGAGTTCCTATCTAATGGTGTGTTTCAGATTAGGATATTTCTCACTTGAAACAGTCTGTCTGGTGCTTTGCATCCATCCATCCATCCATTCATTCTACAAACTGTTATGCCCTCTATATGGCAAGCATTTTGCTATATCCTTACTACAGAATTCAATTAGGCACTAATATCTATTTTAATTATGGAGACAAAAACAGCTGAGAAAATGTTATCACTCCATAGACGAGTTAAAGAAAAAAAAAAAACAGGGAGAATTTCTTGAAGGTGATGTCAATATTATCATAAACTCAGGCAGTCCATGCTGAAAATGATTTTTTGTGAGCCAGAATCCCCTGTACTCATCGTTTATTCCCTGATTTACTGTGTTTTATTCTGTATCAGATGATGTGCTAGCATAAAGCGGGGATATATCATCTTCTGATATCATGAGATATTGTTTCCAAACCTCTTTTCTTGGTGATTAGACCTATGCTTGTGCCCATCAGAGTCAAGGGTTGTGGACACTTGCTCCTCTGCTTGTTTTTTCTGCTATCTGTGTCCTTGTTGGTTGCATTCTAATGGACCTATATCAAGTGCTGTCAGAAGACGAGAGACTACAAATCAGATTGCACAAGGATTTTCACAAATATTAAGCATGTGATTGCAATTTAAAATTGGTTGGCAGAGCAATAGGGCATTTGATTATTAGGGTTTCACATTATCTGTGTGACTTGGAAATAGAAAAAAAAGGGACTTGTATTCTATGTCCAGAAAAAAAGTCCAGCAAACTATAATCCATAGGCAAAATCCAGTGCACCACTGTGTTTGTAAATAAAGTTTTATTGGAATTCAGTCATGCCCATTTGCTTATGTGTTGTCTATATCTGTTTTCTGTCTACTTGGTAGCATTGACTAGTTTTTTTTTTTTTTTTTTTTTTTGAGACAGAGTCTTGCTCTGTCACCCAGGCTGGAGTGCAGTGGTGCGATCTCGGCTCACTGCAAGCTCCGCCTCCCGGGTTCACGCCATTCTCCTGCCTCAGCCTCTCCGAGTAGCTGGGACTACAGGCGCCCGCCACCACGCCCGGCTAATTTTTTGTATTTTTGGTAGAGACGGGGTTTCACCGTGGTCTCGATCTCCTGACCTCGTGATCCGCCCGCCTCGGCCTCCCAAAGTGCTGGGATTACAAGCGTGAGCCACCGCGGCATTGACTAGTTTTGAGAAACCAAATGACGCACAAACTTTGCAATATTTACCGTCTTTTTATTGAAGAGGCTTGACACTCTATAAAAATGAATTAATCCAGAAGGAGAAGAAAAAAAATTAGTGGCCCTAATCATATTTTTAAATTTATACACCATGCAGTTTTGTAACGCTCAGTCAATGATGTAGAACAATTAAAAAGAAAAAAAATACCCTGGGCTAAGATGATAGACAAATTCCCTTTCAACTTCAACCGGTTTGTTCTGAGGATATTGTGTGCTTGAGGAATTTCTGCCATATGCTGGGATATTCAGACATATATAACGCAGTCTGCCTTCCAGGAACCCTTAGTCTGTTAGTGGAGATGGACATACAAAGCAGCAAATACTCCTTCGTGTAACTCATGCTGTATGAGATAAGATAATGAGGCAGAGGAGAGTTGGAGAGTAGAGATGGCCTAGCTTTTGGGAATTTTGGTCTTTATAACAGAGGTTGGTTGTAATCATTATCTCCATTTTATTATTATTTCTTAAAAGGCTTCATCAAAGCAGTTAAATGACTTTTTTGGGGTTTCACTGCTTATAAACGGTAAAAGTTACCTGACCCTACCTCTAACTCTAAAGCCACAGGACTGTCCCCTTAAATCAGACTTTCTGGACTAAGTCTACAGATATTCGCCAGAATTTCTAATTGATACGACATCCAAGAGAAAAGAGTCTTTGAATTTTCCTGCACTGGAGCACCTGCCTTATTCCAGACATTGCCAAGAAATCATTTTTGCCACTGACATTATTGCGCATGCTGCCAGTGGAAGTAATAGTGATCTGGACTTCATATGCTTTCTCCGAACATGCATATGGTTCTTCTTATTAGACTGTCATAGGGCTCCCTTACTTTCAACTTTCCTTGGAGGTTTCTCTATTTTCTCTCCTCTTTTCCTTTCCTTGTTTCTGATACCAGCCTATAGACCCTCTGTCGCCAGTTGGGTTTCTTCATCACATGGTTTTCTCCTTCTCAGGTGGAGTTTTGGCCAGAGGGAGGAGAATCTGTTCAATTAAACAGATTCTGTACAACAGATTCTGTAGAATGCAAAACAGAACCGATTCTGTAAAATGCAAAAGACCCTTTTCTCTTGCATTTCAGATCAATTCTAAATTCTGGGGAATATCTGTAGACTTAGACCAGAAAGTTTGACTTAAGGGGACAGCCGTGTGGCTTTAGAGTCAGAAGTAGGGTCAGGTAAGTTTTACCGTTTATAAGCAGTGAAACCTTGAACAAGTCATTTAACTGCCTTGATGAAGCCTTTTAAGAAATAATCATTAAACATCCCCTGGTACTTGAGAAAAGAGGTATCCCAAGTCCCACCATTTACCAGGTCCTATTACTCACAATGCTGATAACCATAGGTCTCCATCCCTTATGCTCACTCCTCTTACCACGTCCTGTCTAGGAGCTAATTCTACATTTATGTGCTCAGTCTTCTATCCAGAACCCTACCCCCAAATGTCTAAGCTCCTCACACCTCAGTTCTCTGTCTTGGGCCATGGAACCTCTAACACTGGTTTGGAAGTGTGTGTCTTTTTCCTCAGGCAGCTGGAGCAGAGACTGATTCCACTGCCAATTGTTGCCTCAACATGAGCGGTCTTGAGACAATAGATTGAAGCTTTCACTACATGTTCTTTTAGCAAAAAATTATAAAGCATAGAGGTTAAGAGGTGGGCTCTGGAATCAGACGACAAAGATTCTGATCTTACTGCTTCAATTATAAGCTCTGGATGTCGAGCACCTCTCCTAATCTCCCTGAGCATCATCTATTGAAAGGGGGCATCATAGGACTTCCCTCGTTGAGCTGTTGTAAGGATTAAATGAGCACATGTTAAGTTTCTGGCTGTGTAAGTTTTTGTTATTACTTTTCTTTTGTACTTGAACTTGTCATACCATGTTTCTATTTTGGGTTCAGAAAATATGGTTAACATAATTATAGGTTTAATAGAAATTTTGGATTAGCCTGTGAACCTAACACACAATTATAGCACTGTTTTTTTAATGAGAGAATGAATTCCTGAGTTCTAAACAGAAGGGTTACAAAGAAACTCTTGGACTGAAGTCGTCCATGTATAAGAGATGGTCCAATTTGGAGTAGAAGACTGACTGTGAAAGATAATTGAAAGTCTGCAAAAATATTTTTTACTAAATGCACTCTCTTTTTGAGTTTGCATTCATAGGCACATCTAACGCACCTGCCCCAATGTAACCAATCAACATCATATGCAGCCCTCAGTTACTAAGTTTGTCAGTTAAATTTATTTTCCTTCTTGGTTTTTGTTTCTTTGCATTTTGATCTTTTTATATCTTTGTTTATTAAATAAGAAATTAGAATCTCTGATCAGTAGATTGGCTAGGATCTGCCTATGAGTCTTAGATGCAAAACTGACAAATCTTTAATTGGTTGTGCCATTATATCTGTCCTCAGGCTTGTTAGCTAAAGCTCAGCTAGTGATTTGCCACCACTGCCATTGCTTGGTGGTAGAATGGGGTAAAGGATTATCATGCCAGCATCCCTTGTCCCCTGTGAGCTTAGTCTCAGTGAACAAATTTTCTTGTGTGCTTTCTAAAATGCCCATGACCCTTATTTTATACTTAGGAAATAGAAGTCACAAAGATTTCCTGAGGACCTCATCATTATGTGGAGCTAGGAAAAGTACTGTGGTTTATAGTTCTGTGGTTTATACAAAGGGAAATCCAATTGATTTGCACAAATACACAAAACAAAATATATTTAAGTGCCATGAAGAGAAACGATGTTCTTTAGGAATAAAGAGGAGATTCAGGAGGAAAATGGTGTTGATTGGATCTGGCCATCTGAGCTTGGACAATCAGTGACCTCAGGGAAAGCAGTGTTAGGAAGGGGACATTCCTGACAGAGGAAATAACGTAAGTAGACAGGGAGGTAGAACATCTGGAAATTGAATCTGTGTTAAAATGCCTTAAAAATGGTGCATCATACGAATTTAGCGACATTTCACTTCAAGATTCTTACATACGTTAGGGTGAAAATCAACAAAGCCCTTAAAATGCAGACAACTAACTCTTTTTCTCTGTGTTGAGTGTGTGTGTGTGTGTGTGTGTGTTTGTACACACATATACTCCACGTATCTCCACAAATCAATGACAATACCAAATGGAGCAATTTTCCACAATTTTCTCCAAGTAACTGCATGCTTAAGCACTGCACTCAGCAAAATGTTGTAAGTCTATCAATATTTCTCAGGCTTGCTGAGTTTCTGTGTTACCCCCAATAGCTTACCCAGTCTCTTCCTCTATAAGTAATGATCGCAGATTCTGCATCTGCAAGTACAAGAATCCTTTCACAAATAAATTCCAGAGGACTCCAACCTGCATTGTCTTTAGTGAGTCAGAAATTAGGAAGATATCTTCAATTTGGTTATACCCAGCAGGAAGGAAACCATCCTAATCCTACTAATACCAATAGAATATTGTAGTCCAGGAGTTTGATGGAGTTCGACCAGCATCCTTGAGAAAGGAAAATTGCATACATTAAATAATTTATATTGAACAAACATATGTGTAATATGTGTGTAAAATAAAATGGCACCAGTTATTAATCAGGTGAATGCATATATATCATAGAGAAGTCAACTATGACCAGAAGATACAAAATGAACTGTTCTTTAGGCTCATGTTTTGTTTTGCAATAAAGGGCAGGATATTCTCTCTTCCTTTAGCCTTAACTGATCTGCTTCCATGTTCTAGTCACCTGAACATTGATATGCATCTAAAATAGGCTCCTGTTCTTCCATTAACTAGAAAATAAAAAAGTGTCCAGGAGAGAAGTTTCCATTTCTAGCAGCACATAGAAAAGTGCCAGAGTTTGATCAGTAAGTGGTATCAGGGTCAAGATAAGGGAAAGGACATCAGAAAACAAAGTAGAATTATCCTGTTCACTTCAAGGAAGACACACAGCATAAGGCAGGTTTTAGAAAAGGATTAAGAGAAAATTGGCAGACAGAATTAGGGAGATTGCTTAATCAATACCACAATATAACGATACTGGGTAGAAGATGCACGGAAGAAGCATGGATTATCTCAATGACTATTTTATTTTGAAGATAGTGTGATTATCACCCCTGGGGAGGCTGGAATTGGTGGGGATTTAGTCACCAACTGAAGCAGATCTGTGGGTTAAATAGATCACCATGAAGGTTGTTTACAACCTTAAGTTTTCTTACATTTCAGAAGTTCAATGAGTTCTTCTCCAAGGATCAAGGAGGATATCAACTAGAAATCTACCATAGAATAGAGAGAATTGGTCTATACCCAAGTTTATTTAAATTAAATAATCCTGATACCGTTTTGAACTTTTCAGTGAAAACCTACCATATGCAGCTCTTACCAGTAACTTCAGTGCTTCCTTATACAAAGTGCAAGTGGTGCTAATCTCACATTTAAAAAACACTTTGGGCCAGGTGTGGTGGCTCACAACTGCAATCCCAGCACTTTGGGGGGCCAAGGTGGGTGGATCACCTGAGGTCAAGAGTTTGAGACCAGCCTGACCAACATGGTAAAATCCCATCTCTACTAATAATACAAAAAAATTAGCCGGGCGTGGTGGTGCATGCCTGTAATCCCAGCTACTCGGGAGGCTGAGACAGGAGAATTGCTTGAACGCAGGAGGTGGAGGTTGCAGTGAGCCGAGATCGCGCCATTCCACTCCAGCCTGGGCAACAAGAGTGAAACTCAGTCTCCAAAAGGGAAAAAAAAAAAAAAAAAACTTTGATTTTAGAAAGAAGGTCTGTGCCCCGGCGCTCCCAGGTGCTGCCAGGCCCCAGAGGAAGGGTTCTGAAGACAAACCTGACTGCCTCCTTCCACATGCTACGCCTGCAAATATTGGCTGCCTTCAAGCTCACAGCCTGTGACAGCAAGTTGGTTTCATTTCTTAAAGTTGATCTTCAAAGCCGTGAAGCAATTGCAAACTGTTTGAGATCCCAAATCAAAGAACAGATTGTGTAGAGTCAAAAAAAGCAAACAAACAATTACATTTAAAAACAAAGTGTTGGAAAAAAACAGCAACAACCTTTTTGCTCACCTGCCAAGGTCTTGTGGCTAAGCTTCTGTTTTTGCCAAATTGTAGCAAATCACATCAGACAGTGTCCTTCTTGTACTACTGACAGGTGACCCATTTCCTGGTGGTTAAATCTGGAGGGATTTGGGAGTTCTTGCTCTTAACATGGCTTTCCCACTGACTGGATTTGTGATTGTAAGCAAATCACACTCATTTCCTCCATTTGAAATGCAGGTTCTATGAAGCCTCCTGGCTTGAAGAAATAATAGTGAGTAATACTTAACATGGACATTGTACAGCATGCCACTGAGAGCTGCACAATAGCTCTGTGAAATAGATGAGGAAACAGGATTAGAGAAGGGACCAGCTCACAATCACAGGACTAGTAAATTATGAAGTGAGAATTCAAGCTTTCCAATATCCCTTGTTCTTTCTACTACATGATACCACTTCTAGCTAACCACTCATTCAATAGCTCTTGAAAAGGATATTCTATTACCTCCTTTGAAGATAATATTTGATCCCTACTTTCTCACAGGGCTTTCCAAATAGAGTCCACATTGGCCCATTTCCATGGGACATTTCGCTGGTCTTTAGGTATTTTATTAATTGCTGAATTGTTTAGGGGTTTTAAGTTGTTTAAGGAGAGTATATCTGAATTCAATTATTTTTTTCCTCTTTCCCCTCCAGCATGAACATTCTTTGTAATACTGTAGCGATGTATAAGTTTTCAGGAGCTGTCAAGGTATATGTGTGTATATATATATATATATCCAAAAGCAGATAGTACAATATGTTTACTACAGTTGTTTCACTTTGATATGGATAAAAAATGTATAAAAAAGGCCAAGAATTGTGTGAGTGTCATTACAACTTAAATTTCAAAATTTTTGCCCTTATGTTATTTGCTATACTTGGCTTTCCTCGACATTATAAATCATTGATCACAGGCTGGTATAAATTTAGCATTACCAGTGGCTTCTGCATATTTGATATGCTCTTTTTATTTTGGTTTTGTCAGTTTGCTACTCATGAGTTTATCTTTGAACAGCTTCCCATGGCTATGGGATTAGGTCTGTACTCCAGAGCCTGATGTCTATGGGCCCTTTCTAGTCTTTTTACCCCCTATTTCTTCATGATATCCATAGTTTGTCCAACCCAAACAAAGAGCTAGTCCCCAAGCACACTAACCCGTTACATTCATCCCTCTGCTTTTAATACAATTGTTTCTCTGCAGAGAATGCCTTTAAAAAATATATAAGTTGGCTAAGCTCAAAAACACCACTTCTCTGATAATATTCTTACAGATTCTTCCATTTGTAAATATGCATGCTCATAGTACTCTCACAGCATCGGTCCTCTCCTGTAGCGTTATGAGAGTAGGTACTGTAAACTGAAAAGTGACACATAACAATACATAATGCTGCAGCTCAGATATGTGTTATCTTAATATTCCTATTAACCTTTAGAACTTTGTGACTGTGTTGGGATTACTTGACATATTTGTTTATCAATCAACACAGTGACAATGATGATGAATGAGTAACCAGTGTTTTGTTATTGAAACATTTGAAGAAGTGTTCCATATTTCTGAAGTTATTAGTTTAGTTTAGTTTAGTTTAGTTTAGTTTAGTTTAGTTTAGTTTAGTTTAGTTTTTAAGACAGAGTCTTGCTCTGTTGCCCAGGCTGGAGTGCAACAGTGTGATCTCAGCTCACTGCAACCTCTGACTCCCAGGTTCAAGCAATTCTCCCTGCCTCAGCCTCCCAAGTAGCTGGGATTACAGGCACCTGCCACCACGCCCAGCTAATTTTTTGTATTTTTAGTAGAGACAGAGTTTCGGCATGTTGGCCAGGCTGTTCTCGAACTCCTGACCTCAGGTGATCTGCCCGCCTTGGCCTCCCAACTGAAGTTATGTTTTAAATTAAACTAATACATGTGACTGGCTTAACAAACTAATAGGACTAATGAGTCTAAAACAAACGACATCCCTTCCGTGCTTCTCTCTCCACTCTCTCAATCCTGCTTCACGGAAGACACTCTTGGCTGCTTCTTCCTGGCATTTGCACAGCTTCATATCTAAAACAGAAATGCATTTCTATCTTTGGAGGCATAAATCTTAGGCATTATCTGTGGATTAATAACACAAAAGACACGGATATGCCATCCATATAAATGTTTGACTGTTTAGAGCTTCCTACTCTGGGGAGGATTTACCCACCTCCCTCCAAAATTGAGAAAAGGGACTTTCATTGGACATTATCTTCAAGTCCTTGCAGTGTTCCAGAAGGTGTGACAATCTGGTCCTTTGGCTGGCTTCATTACTGACCTGCTGACCTGCTGTTTTAGGTTGATTATATTTGCCTTTGAGCCAAAAGAGTTACTTGATGATCCTCCAGAGCCCCATTTCGACACAACACTTAGGTTTAAAAGCTGCAAGAATGGATTTAATGAAATAATGATGGAGTGATTTGAAGATTTTTCATGTCTTTCAGGAAACACAAAGTGCTCTTAGTGACCACAGAGCTGGCAGCCTCCCTTGCATCTCAACTTTATGTTTCCAAATATAGTCTAGATGCTTAGTGAGTGTTAAAAAATAATAGTGCATCTTGATGCATTCTTTATGGTATAAAATAACCTGTTAGGTATCAGGGATAATTTTTCTTCAGCGTTAGATGACTGTTTATGTATGATATATTTCTCTGTGTCCTTGGGACCTAATGAACATTGAATACAGGTGAATAGAATATTATGCAGTAGATGGAACATGATTATCAAAGTCAGGAGACCTAGACTCAGTTGCTTTCTAGCAAGGCAGTCGTTACTTACATGTTACGTCTTTTATCAGAACCTCAGTTGGGACCTATAAAATAGGATTACTCATTTCCACCTTGGAACTGTTTTTATGTAACCATCAAGTAAGCCGGTAAATATAGTTATCTGTGTAGTTAACTAGCTGCTAACAAAGGAATCCAGGGTGGCCTTTAATATATGTTCGGAATATATTTATTCAACAAATGTTTCTTCAATTGTTTTCCAGGTTAGATTTATAAAAAATGAGAGCCTGGCAGGCAAGCAGGCAAGTTGGTAGCTCGGGATGGGATCCACTACAGCACAGAAGTGCAGCCAGAGACTTGCTCCTGACTCCCCACGCATTGCTACAAATCCTTGCTCCATCTCACAGCTTGGCAAGAGATCTTGCTATCAGCCTTCTCTCATGGAACCCATTGTACATATGGATATTTGATTAGCTTATTCCATTTTCATTTTATATTATTAGTTCTCCTTGTGGGGTTAGATCCTATGCACACACACACACACACACACACACACACACACCATTTAAGAATAGGAAACTATTGCAATCTATATGCCCTCTGCTTTTAATTGTTACTGTTCCCAATCCATTTCCCCCTCATTCTTTGTCTCTCATCCAAATGGTTTTCACTTTATGTGTAACATGAGTGAGCTTATTCTGGACTACATTGGTTAGGTCCTTGAAAGCATAAGCACGAGAGAATAAAATGAATGGAATGGCACAAAGCACAGCTCACATATTTGTTTTTTAGTTTTACATTCTCATTTGCTTTTTAGTTTTACACATTTATTACCCATATTTCTCATAGATTTGCTTTTTGGTTTTACATTCTCTCCTTACTTTTGCCTTGGTTCTCCTGATGTGTGAAAATGCTCCTAAGGCCATCAATCACAGGATTGTGGCTCCTTCCCCAATTTTGTTTACCTACAATAATTGCAACAGCATGATATTGTTCAGTGTTGGCATATGCAAACAGAAAACCTAAGATCTGGGGAGACAGTTCTTTGCAGAAGGTGCTTCAACCTATCTAAAAGCAAAAACATTCAATAATGTGTACAAGCTTTAAAGTGTGTGTAATATTTGTGTATTCATTACATTATTCTCATGGTCACAAAACTCCTTTCAGGTAAATATTTGTTCCCATTTGATGCATGTAAAAATTAATGTTTAGAGGGGTTGTTAAACAGCTAGTTAAAATCAGAACCAAGAATCAAATTCATTATTTCTGTCTTAAACTTCTCTTTCAACTATTTTAGGCTCCAATAGTAAGCATCATATGACTTCTTGTCATCTCTAGTGTGAAATGGTTTTCCAAAGATCTCTCTGTGTGTGTGTGTGTGTGTGTGTGTGTGTGTGTGTTTTAAATAGGCATTTTACTTTTAAAAGGAAGGTTCACAGTAAAACTGAGGAGAAAATACAAGCAAGTTCCCATATACCCCCTATCACCACAAATCCCACAAATGCATATTCTTTCCCACTATCAACACTTCCGACCAGAGTGGCACATGAGTTACAATTGATAAACCTACATTGTCACATCACTGTCACCCAAAGTCCATAGTTTACATTAGCATTCACTCTTGGTGTTGTAAATTTTATGGGCTTTGATGAATGTGTAACATTTATTTCCCATCATAGAATCATGTGGAATACTTTCACTGCCTCTAAAAATTATTTTTGCTCTGCCTATTCATTACTTTCTCCCCCAACCCCTGATAACCCCTGAAATTTTTACTGGCTTCATAGTTTTGCCTTATCAGAATGTCTTATAGTTGGGATCCTACAGTACGCAGCCCTTCCATATTGCCATTTTACTGAATAATACACATTCAATGTTCATCCATGTCTTTTCATGGCTTGATAACGCATTTCTTTCTAATGCTGGATAATATTTTATTATATAGATGTCCACAGTTTATTTATCCATTCACCTACTAAAGGACATCTTAGTCGTTTCCAAGTTTTGGCAATTATGAATAAAGTTGCTATAAACATCCATGTGCTGGTTTCTTTGTAGACATACATTTTCAGCTCATTTGGGTAAATACCAAGGAATGTGATTGCCGGATCGTATGGTAAGAGTATGTTTAGTTTTGTAAGAAACTGCCAAACTGCCTTCCAAAGTATCTGTACCATTTTGCAGTCCCACCTGCAATGAATGCGTGTTCCTGTTGCTACAACATTGTGGCCAGAATTTTATTGTCAATATCAGTGTTGTCAGACTTTTGGATTTTGCCTATGGTAGCAGGCTTATCTGCTTATTTGCCATCTGTATATCTTGTTTGGTGAGGTGTCTGTTCAGGTCTTTTGCCCATTTTTAATGGTTGTTTTTCTTACTAAGTATTGAGAGTTCTTTGGATATTTTCAATAATAATAGTCCTTTTTTAAACACATTGTTGCAAATACTTTCTTCCACTCTGTGGCTTGTCTTCTCATAAACGCTTGACAAAGATGCATTTTTGACATGCACCCTGCCTCATCTATAGCATATCTTCAAATAGGCTTAAGCGACTAACTTGAGGGAAGCTGATTTATCTTGGAGAACTCCTAACTCATTTTTCTTTCATTCATTTAATAGGCAGCAGACTTGGGGATATAAAAGGAATATTCTGATGTTTAGTTAGTGCTTAATTATTTTGCACTCTTAAGTAAAGCTTTTGACTATTATTGCAGTGCACTTGCAGAAACATGAACATTTCAACATCTGCTATTAGTGTGACCAGAAAGAGAGAGAAGAGAAAGGAAAAGAAGGGAGAAATGTTGGCTCAATCCTGTCCTTATGTGAAACAATAAAAATATTTTAAAACTTTCTCTCAGTTATGCAGACATAGTGCTTTTTTATTTTTTCCTAAACTGGAAGCTCCCTAAGGGGAAAGGATGCATCTCATAGAATCTCAAGGTGCTCAGCAGGTAATATGCATTTGAGCAATGTGTCTTGAATTAAACTTGCTAGCCTTATTTATCCTGAAGTGATACAGCATCACTTGGCTGCTTCAAACTACCTTTATCCTAATGGGTTCAACTGGCACAAATGGTTATTAAGATTTGGGAGAATCAGAGGGCCCATAGATACCATGGACTTTGCAGCATACCAGTTATTCCATTGCATGCCTTTGGAAATCTTTCCTGCTGGTGAGGTTCTGTGAGTGACTGTGGCCTGATAGAATTTGTTTCATTTCTGTTTGTTTTTATTCTTTAGAAAGGCAGAGTAGAAAAAACAATTTAATGAGATAACAAATAGAGGAAAATACTTTGGACTTATTGTTTAAATTTAAAGGTTGACTTTATGGTAGCTATTAATAGTTCCAACATCTTGTTGAATACCCAAAGCTTAATTATGTAAAGAGCTTCTTATTTCCTCTCTCCTGCCCCTTTTCTTCTCCATCCCCTCGCAAAGCAGGCACAAAAATTAAAGTTATTTAGAGATATGTGAATCAGCATATTGCCTATATCTAATTTATCTTTGTGCAATGCACACATTCATGGATTTCTCAAAGGCATGTGACTCTCCAGAAATCTTTAAATATGTAAATAATATTATAAAGCCCCTTAGTGAATAGCAGATGCAATGCACTATTCTAGATGTCTGAGTAATGTGGAGAAAAGATCAAATTCCCTGTTGTACTACCTGTGTCACATGTTACATTAATAAACATCAGTCAGCTTGCAAGAATAGTATGTCATCTGAATTTAATGAACTTCTGAACTGAATGGAATGCATCTAATTGACAAACTGTCATCAAAGAGAACAGAAGACACTACAAAGTCCAAAGGGAAAGAAGAAACAAGTGGGGAGAAAAAAAAAAAACATGATGAACTGTGGGGGGTGGGATTAAAATCATTGGAAGGCATCCCTGTGTGAATGTGAGCCTGCGCAGTAACCTGCACATGTGTGGATGCCTTGTGGTCTTTCCATGTGAGATATCTTGGATCTGATTAAAGGGCCTTGTGGTGTCTGGCATTTACAGCTTTGTATTTCCTTTAATTGCATATACAGACTCAAGAAAGGGATGGGGGAGTGTCACATAAAAGATAATCCACAGCAAAGATCTCAAGCTGTTAGGTAAATGAAATGTTTCCACAGGAGCGTTTATTTTTGCCTTCAAAATCTCCTGGTACCTGATAAATTAAAGATAAAACTCTTTCAAACAAGTTTTTCCTTTTCTTTTCTCCACCCTCCATTTTGTCATACTGAATATCAAGTACATTGCTACTTAAAACTCCAGCGGGTAGAGTGGCTATTAAATTTGGTATGTATATACATGATATATATTATGCATATTTTCAGAACACATGCTATGTTACTGTTTTCTGATCCAATGAGAAAAGCTGTAGTAAGGATTTTTTCAGGACTGTAATTGGGCAAATGACCTTGTAAGGCAGTGGTCTCCAACCTTTTTGGCACTAATGACCACTTTTCTGGAAGAGTTTTTCCACGAACCCAGGGTTGGGAGGTAGGATGGCTTCAGTGTGAAACTCTTCCACCTCAGATTGTCAGCATTAGATTCTCATAAGCATCGTGCAAACTAGGTCCCTTACATGCGCAGTTCACAATAAGGTTCACACCCATATGGGAATCTAATGCCACCACCACTGATCTGACAGGAGGCGGAGCTCAGGCTGTAATGCTGGCTCGCCTGCCACTCACCTGCTAGGAACAGGCCAAGGACCACTATCAGTCCATAGCCTGGGGATTGGGGACACCTGTTACAGAATTTATACTGTTAAATGTCACTTGATATGCACACTAAACCTATTACAAACCACATATTGTCACTTGTCATAATTGGACAAAGCTGCAATGAGGTTTTGGTTTTAAGTGCCAACTCACCTCTAAGCTTTTTCAGATCCTTGAGCTAAAAGTGTCCTCTTTCTGAAATCCTATTGCCATTATTGTATATCTTTAATGAAAGTTTTAGTCTTTTCCTTCATATTAATGTTATTCATCGATTTGACTTAGCACCCCTCTTAGAGATAAAGCTCTGTGAAGATGTGTTTCTTACTGGTTCATTTTGGTATGCTGCTAAATGTGTAAAACCTAGAAGATATCCCATAGCCTCGTTTGAATAAATAAAGTTACACACGGTGTTTTAAGTTCACCTATTTCTTTGACTACCAAAAGACTTCTGGTTTTAATAAAACAACTGTGAAGTTCAAGTCCTGTGTATTCTAACACTTTGATTTACTTAGTGGCCTGATAGAAACTGTTTTTAAAATTTATATTTACCCTTAGCATTTTCCTGAGTATTGTCTTTAGCTATTGGTGGGGAAGATGGATATATGTGTATGTGTGTGTGTGTGTGTGTCTGTGTGTGTGTGTGTGTGGGTGTGTGTGTGTGTGTGTGTGTGAGAGAGAGAGAGAGAGAGAGAGAAGAGATACATGGACCTATTGCCACAATCTTTTAATTATGTGAAACAAAAAAATATTTAAATAATGTTGAGGTTGTCCATATCTTCTGTATTATATTCTGTGTTACTGATTTTTTTGGATCAAATAGTGATTTTTCATGAGCTAGGTATAAAAATATTACCAGGGACTAAAATTAGGGGAAACTGGGAGTAACTTAGAGTGTAGTCAGTTGTTTTTCTACTGGTGCTACTGGCATTGAAAGCAAGAGAGTCCCTCCCTGTGTGGGAATGGCCTGTACATGGCAGGACCTGAGTGTGCCAGGTCTCCAGCCTTTACACTTCGGTAGCATCTTCCCCACACAGCCAGTGTAGTATGCCCCCTAGACGGATCCATTTCTTCAGTGACCACATCTTTGGAGAGCCACTGTCTAGATTTTTAGTGCACAAAAATGGAGTGTGGTTAAGGGTTTTCTGAAGATGGTGTATTGTTTTATCTTTTCTCTTGCTCCGCCCAAATTCAAATTTTGCTGCCATTATGCCCTGTTAGACTTATCATTATAATGAAATTGAACGTTGGTAAATATTTTTGTAAAGTATATGCCCCTTTTCTGTGTTGAATGGGCTACAGGCATTCAATACTCCGTAATACCCAAAATATCATTAATTTCCAGAAAATATAAAATTGTCACAAAATCTAAAAACTGGAATATTAGAAAAAAGGAAAGAATGGTTTCCATAAATCACTTTGTTTAACATAGTTTCTACGTGTTTGTCTGAGTAGTTGTTTTATTAGAAAGTTGTAATTTCCTCTCTAAATACAGCAAACATGTTCTTTCTTCTTCTTCTTCTTCTTCTTCTTTTTTTTTTTTTTTTTTTTTTTTTTTTTTTTTTTTTTTTTTTTTTGAGACGGAGTTTTGTTCTTGTTGCCCAGTCTGGAGTGCAGTGGTGCAATCTCAGCTCACTGCAACCTCCACCTTTCAGTTTTAAGCGATTCTCCTGCCTCGGCCTCCCAATGAGCTGGGATTACAGGCACCTGTCACCACACCAGGCTAATTTTGTATTTTTTTTTTTAGTAGAGATGGGGTTTCACCATGTTGGCCAGGCTGGTCTCAAACTCCTGACCTTGTGATCCACCTGCTTCGGCCTCCCAAAGTGCTGGGATTACAGGCATGAGCCACCTGGCCCGGCCAGCTAACATACTCTTTTGTTCCTAAATACAATTTTAAAAGCACGTGTCTTGAGACCAACTTGTCCTTTCCTTTGTAACATCAATCAGTTTTGTTAAAGAAGTAAGTGAGGAACTATAAATTTTGCATTTTAGGAAAATTTTGCATTTAGTATATAATTTTATCTTAGCCTGTGCCTTATCTGGCAGGATCTGATACATCCTATAATTCTACAATTAGTGTTTTAGTCAGAAATGCAGTCATTTACATTTATTCCTTTGACATTTTGCCATTCTTATTCATTTATCCAGTCATTCAATTTCAGAATACTAACTTTGCCAGATACTAATATCAAGGATTGGCCAATTCATTCATGAGTAGATGAATAACATAAGTGTCCTGACTCAAGGAGCTTGTAAACTAAGAATTGTAATGTTATAAACTATTTATATTTCTCTAGTATTTTACAAATTAACAGGCAAAATTGTGTGGTTCTATTTGTAGTCAAGAGACCTCAGAAGCTATTCAGTCTTCACCATTTCCTAACTTATGACTTGATCTCATTCTAGCCAGTGACGCTCTACGGTATTATATTTATTAGGTCATCCTTAACGGTGTGGAAGTTGAAGGACCAGAAAGATTCACACAGACTTGTCTTTGTTCACAGGAGTAGACCCATGCCTCTAGATTTAAAAGGTTCATCAAGGCAGTATAACTTAGTAGAAAGAATAAGAAACTGTAAGTCTGGGGTGGGACCTGGCCTCAGGAATTCTCTGGCTATGTAAATTTAGGTAAGATGCTTAATTTTAAACACAATATATCCTTCTTTGGGAAATAGAATATACCTTACGGATTTCTTTATAACAATTATTTTTCAAAAGGAAAGAAGGAAAGAGAAATGCTTGCATGGAGCCATCGTGTATTCAACAGTCACTCATCAAATGCTTGTTGAATGCTTACTTGGTGCCAATCACTTGTCCACACACTGGAAGTCAGGAGTAAATACAATCATAAAAATTCCTGCCCTCTGGGTGCTTACATTTCTGGTTGTGTTATGCTGCAGGGAGAAAGAGGAGATTTTCAAAGGTAATAATACCTAATACCATCTGAAATCCTAAAACTTCTGCGTTACTGTCTTCCACCTACCATCCCCATTGGGGAAACCTTAACTTAGAGGAAGCCACTATATAGTGGATATATAATAGTGTTTGTATTTTATATCTTTTATCACTGTTTCCTGCACAGAGTAAAACAGTGATAAAAGTTATCACTTTCTTAAGATTTTGAGGTTGCTGTACATTCTCATTTGTGAACAAAAACTTTGCTCTGATTACGTAGGATTCATTTAAAATCCATGGAATCTTTTGAAACTGAAGTTAGAAGTTCATTTTATCAACAAGTGAAATAGTCTCAGGCACAAGGTGGAAGGATGTGAGTCCTAAAATCTTTGGTAGGAGTCGGCCGGGCGCGGTGGCTCACGCCTGTAATCCCAACACTTTGGGAGGCTGAGGCGGGCAGATCACAAGGTCAGGAGATCGAGACCATCCTGGCTAACACGGTGAAACCTCTTCTCTACTAAAAATACAAAAAATTAGCCGGGCGTGGTGGTGGGTGCCTGTAGTCCCAGCTACTAGGGAGGCTGAGGCAGGAGAATGGCGTGAACCCCAGAGGCGGAGCTTGCAGTGAGCGGAGATCACGCCACTGCACTCCGGCTTGGGCGACAGAGTGAGACTCTGTCTCAGAAAAAAAAAAAAAAAATCTTTGGTAGCAGTTTTACATAGATTCCCTTTTGACACCTCCCACCCCAGCAACTCTGTACCATAGTTATTGGTAAACATATCTTCCAGATGTGGGAACTGTGGCTTAGAAATGCTATGGAGCCAGTTAGTAGAAGAGCTGAAATTAGAACTTAGTATTCTCAACCTCACCATCTAGCGTGCTAATCTTTTTTGTTTTTGTTTTTCCTCCTGGGACAGATACCATTTGTGACCTGTTGACTGAGACTGATTTAGTCCACTGTGTTAACAGGAAAGTTGTTATAGTTTTTTTTCTTCTGTATTGTTTTTAGTGGCAATGTAAAACATGTGAATCTGAAAAGAGGTTCTGAGAAATTTGTGCAGCTCCTTCTTCCAAATAAAAGATTTCTCTTGATGAAGCCTTGATGGTTGGAAATTAAGACAAGAACTGAAAGCAAAACAGCCTACTCAGGGTTAGACAGTGACTCGAGTCATTCCATGCACTTAAACAATATTTAAGATGACCCTATGTAAACTCACATTATCACTTAAAAGCCAGTATAAAAATACTACCCATCTGCTGTGCTAGTCCTGCTGTTGCTTGCCACATTTCTCTGACAAGCTGTTACCTCAGTATATAGAGAGAGTATACATTTTGGAATCCGGAGTTTAAGTTTGAAAAAAAAAAATGGTATCTGGTACATATGGACTAGATTCTGTTCTTCCAAATGTAGATTTGTAACCTCATTTATTCTTAAAGATGATGTGTTAAGTTAGCTTTTTTTCTTGACTCTGAAGATTGAAGCTCTTATAATTTTATGCCTGGACATGAACAATGTACAATAGGAAATCATTTAGTTTACACTCGCCATATGATATGCAAAGTGGGTGTTGGGAGGTGTTTATATCAAACACCATAATTAAGTTCTAAACCGCTCTCTGGAAGCTATGTAACTTTTCAGATATTAAAGGTTTGAAAGATTTGTAGGTGCAGTATGTATAATTGCTTCCATACAAGTAATTTTTTAGTGCCAAAAAACTCTAATTCCATAATTTCCAGCGGCATTGTAACAGCTGAGATGTAATCTTCCTTCTTAATAGGTATTTGAGCAGAAGAGGCAAGATTGAAAGTTAGATCCTCAGGCTTCTCTGATGCATCAATCTGCGGATAAAGCCTTTAGCTAGGAATTACAATCTGGCACAGACGTGCAAGATCACTGAGTCATTTGCTGTTTTTTCATGGGACAATTACTTATTCTTTTTCTGCAGATTTCCTAGGAAATACTCCAAAGTAAAAAATATCAGGAGCAGCAGTATGTGATCTTCCTTGCTACTTATTGTTCATACTCTTTATCGCTTCTCAGCTTTTTGGCTAAGATCAAGTGTATTGTTTATACTGTCTCCACGATTTTCCTGGAAATCCTTTTTGGTGAATATAACCTTGTGCATTACTTGAAAATGGGCATTTTAATCATTTTTTCATTCCACTAATATTTATTGAATGAACATTATTTGTAAGATCTTAGGAGACCTGTCAAAGACAAGCACGGGCTCATCAAAATCTTAAACTTGTGTATAAACTAATAAAGAAGGAGCACATACGGCCGGGCATGGTGGCTCACGCTTGTAATCCCAGCACTTTGGGAGGTCGAGGCGGGCGGATCACGAGGTCAGGAGATCGAGACCACGGTGAAACCCCGTCTCTACTAAAAAATACAAAAAATTAGCCGGGCGTGGTGGCGGGCGCCTGTAGTCCCAGCTACTTGGAGAGGCTGAGACAGGAGAATGGCGTGAACGTGGGAGGCGGAGCTTGCAGTGAGCCGAGATTGCGCCACTGCATTCCAGCCCCAGCGACAGAGCGAGACTCCGTCTCAAAAAAAAAAAAAAAGGAGCACATGAACATATAATTTTCATAAAATTGAGAAGAGAAGTGAGTGGGGAGCCTTTTGAGACTGGACAGAAACAAGAGGACCGTGACACTGAAGAGGACATTTTTAATTTCATGTTCGCCCTGAGATTGGTAATCGAGAGTCTTATTTACTCAGAGCAAGGCTCGTAAATCAAAACCACGATGAGATACCATCTCACACGAGTTAGAATGGCCATCATTAAAATGTCAGGGCCAGGCGTGGTGGCTCATACCTGTAATCCCAGCACTTTGGGAGGCCGAGGTGGGCGGATCACAAAGTCAGGAGATCGAGACCATCCTGACTAACATGGTGAAACCCCGTCTCTACTAAAAATACAAAAAATTAGCTGGGCGTGGTGGCAGGCGCCTGTAGTCCCAGCTACTCAGGAGGCTGAGGCAGGAGAATGGTGTGAACCTGGGAGGTGGAGCTTGCAGTGAGCCGAGATCGCATCACTGCACTCCAGCCTGGGTGACAGAGCAAGACTCCGTCTCAAAAAAAAAAAAATAAAAAATAAAAGTCAGGAAACAACAGGTGATGCAGGTGTTGGAGAGGATGTGGAGAAATAGGAACACTTTTATACTGTTGGTGGGAGTTCAACCATTGTGGAAGACAGTATGGCAATTCCTCAAGGATCTAGAACTAGAAATACCATTTGGCCCAGCCATCCCATTACTGGGTATATACCCAAAGGACTATAAATCATGCTGCTATAAAGACACATGCACACATATGTTTATTGCAGCACTATTCACAATAGCAAAGACTTGGAACCAACCCAAATGTCCATCAATGATAGACTGGATTAAGAAAATGTGGCACATATACACCATGGAATACTATGCAGCCATAAAAAAGGATGAGTTCATGTCCTTTGTCGCGATATGGATGAAGCTGGAAACCATCATCCTGAGCAAACTATTGCTAGGACAGAAAATCAAACACCACATGTTCTCACTCATAGATGGGAATTGAACAATGAGAACACTTGGACACAGGGTGGGGAACATCACACACCAGGGCCTGTTGGGGGATGGGGAGAGGAGGGAGGGATAGCATTAGGAGAAATACCTAATGTAGATGACGAGTTAGTGGGTGCAGTACACCAACATGGCACACGTATACATATGTAACAAACATGCACGTTGTGCATATGTACCCTAGAACGTAAAGTGTAATAAAAAAAAACTAATTAGTTAATTAAAATAAAAAAAGTCACACTATTAAAGTTAGAAGACATGCCCTGAATCTTCCAGTCAAAATTCCTTGTTTACAGATGGGAGAAAGAGTGAGGAAGGGTTTTGCCAATGGTCACATAGATGTCAAATATCATTTACTGAGAAAATCAGCATGAGAACCCAGGTCTCTCTCTCTTTTTTTTTTTTTTTTTTATCACTCAAGCCAATAGTTTTTCCATCCTTTTAGTTCTGTTATTTGTCTTCTTCACTGTTATTCAAGGCTGTCTCAGGCCAGAAGCAGAGGTTTGAACTCTTTTCAGATGACAGCATTTTTGAGACTGGAACTTCATGTTGAACTAAACTCACCTCCATGTTGGCATGCACGTTACTTCCCCTTCCACTGTATAATTTTGCCGTTGGATTAAACTCATGTGGCTGGTGCTAAGGCTTTGACCACAGGCACATTTGAAGATTATACTTATTTTTGGATACAACCTCTTTTGCTTCCAAACTGAAAGGTTGGAAGGATGAAGGGAACAAAATCAAGTCAAGGGATTCCAAATGGTCACATCTTATGACCACAGGCTTTATATTTGGAGTGCTACCGCGATTAGTATGTCCTCGTTGCCATCCTAAGACTTCCATCATTTTCTTCCATTGTCTTTCTGGCTTCAGCTCCTTTGCTACTTCTTGGCAGGTTTCTAACCCAATAGGGCAATTTCACTTTCCCCTGCATTTTCTACATAAGTTGTCCTTTCTCCACATATTTGTTTGTGCAGTTTAACTCTTGCCAGATTGTTCTCTCTACCTTCTAAAATCTTTCCAACTTTGAAAGTCTTAGATCGAGTAATACACAGCTGGAAATGGCTCTGCCACTTTTATGGCATTTAATATCTACCTTGGATTATAGTTATTATACCGACCATAGATACTAAAGCTTTGAAAAGAATAACAATTTGAATTCCTATGTCCTATCCCCACAGGAGCCAGCGTTGCCTCTTTCAATTAATAAATGTGTAAGGAATAAATTATTTTGGCATATTATCCCTTGTCTTTTAAAAGTTTCACAGGAGTCCCTTTGCAATCAAGTTAAAGGCTATAAAAATTTAACATCTAGTTGTGTTGGCAGAGTTGTCAGCATTTACTTCAGTTTATCAAACTTCAATGTTTATTTAAATTGAAACCAATCAGCCATTTTTTTCTATGCAAATCACAAATCTCGTTTATTAATGCCTTCCCCTCCCCCTTTCCCTTACTACATCAATAGGAAGATTACATCTTGACACGATAAAAGGAGACAAGCTTTCATTAATGTTAAGAGTCTGCTCCATGGCCCCCTTTGCCCAGAAAGTCATGAATTCTGATAATCAAGGGGCAGTTGCCTATGTTACTTTTTTTAAAGTTTCTAGTTAATTATTTGCTCTTCCGTGTTTGCATTTTGAGATGTAATGGTAGAGCAGTTTACCCATTCTCTCCTGAAAACAATGAGTCTGTTTCAGACAAATTACTGTACTAGGCCCCCACCCTCAGTGGAGGTGCAGGAGACTCTAGACCCAGAATGGGTGTAATACCGGAAGTTGCATTTGAATATAATATTGACTAATTAGCCAGAAATGAGAGCTTTAAACGTGCTCTTTTTGTGTCATTTACTGCATTTGTGGAACATCTAATTATAAAGAAAATAAGTATTCTTCATTGGTTACTAGTAAAGCTGCCACAGAAGGGCAAAAAGACATATAGCAATCATTGTTTACATAGAAGTGCCTGAAAATTTTCCATTAATTTTCGTGTTTGCATTTTGAATGCTTTCTTGCTCATATTTTAGGTATCAAACCGAACAAGTCTGAACTGACTGTGTAAGAATTTAAGCAAGAACTGGGAGGGGGAGAAATGAGGAAGCTATTTTCATTCCTGGAAGACAAAACTCACGTTTATAATCTTTCTTGATACTAAGGCAGTTTGTTTCCCAAATGCTATTTATGGTGAGCTTTTTGTCTTCAAATGTTTGTTATAAGACTCTTTTTTTTTTTTAATCATCCAGTGCAGAAGTTCATGAAAGAAAGTGAAAGTGCACCCATACCCCCATTCATTTTCTAGAGCTTACCCTGTTTGGTACATTATCTTGTTGGCTCATGTTTTACTTGGTTTTGTTTATTCATCTTTTTCTTATTAATTTGCTGTTGTTGTTGGATGGAGTTAGGAAGGGTTAAAGGACCTGAGTAAAAATGCTATTTATCTTTACCCCTTCTTCACTTTCAGTGTGTGCATGTTGATGGAGGAGGTGGTGGGGATAGAGGGTGATTTTACCTGCTCCATTTTGTTTCTATTTGCTGCTACCAGCTTGCTTCTTAACCCTGGGCAGAGGCTGCCCTGCAGGCAGGAGCAGAATAAGCTACCTGTGCCCTTCCTCTTCCTATACCTTTGAAGACTGGTGCCTTTCACTGCTCTCCAATCGCTTGTTCTTTCCATAAGCTGGTTCCCTTCTCTCCGCTGCTTTGAGAACACCTTTTAGAGTTGCTCCTGGAGCTGCTGCCAAGACAATAGCGTGTTTTCTCTTTTAAAGGTCTAGACCCTGGGAGGAGAGGAACTGGAGGAATTGAGTCAATATAATATATGAATCACTTTATATTTTACTATCTAAAATTTAGTTTTTGACTTCCATTTCCAAGGAAAAAATTGTTTTCTTTTTTTTTTTATTTTTTTTATTTTTCTGTTTCCTTTCAGCACTCATGTACTGATAATCCCCAAGCTATATTCAGTCCCATTTGGGCCGTTAATATGCATGCAACATGGTCTGTCTGTTCCAGCAGAGAAAAAAACATATAAATTACTTTCTTATCACTGGCTATATGCTTTGAAGGAGTAAAAATTAAACAACCTGTGGAAGTTCAAGTAAAAGAAAGCTTATTTCTAGTCACGAGAAGTTAAATGTGAGCTGGGCAGATTCATAATAGAGAAGTACCTTTTTTTTTTTTTTTAACTCTGAGGGCCCCGTGAGCTTGATCAATTTACATCATCTCATGAATGACATACCTTATATGTGGAAACAAACAAACAGCAACAACAACAAACCACCGTAGAGTCATATCAAAGAAAAATGAAGGTGGTATTCATCCACATCAATATTAGGATAAATTATTACATATTTATAAAACTCTTTGACAGTGGACAGCCTCTATAATTAATCAATGTAGCACTTTCTCAATACTTCCCCATTTTAATTAGTACCAACATCAATAATAATTACGCTCATGCTTTTGTCTCTCTGAGACTTTTAAAACATCATGGGTAGGGGGTATTTTCAGGATTCAGGTATCAGCTAAGAGTTCATTTAGCCAGTAGATCATGACCATTCTTCCTCTCCCTGAAGCTGTGATTCTGGATACTGTGGCTCTTCCTGCTCCTCCAGACATAGAGAAAATGGACCAAGTTTCTCCTTCCCCATTTTGAGTGCATGATGTGAAAACTTAGCTTGTCCAGCGAAACTGGAGGGAGGAGAGGCGGGACTTCCTGAAGTAACTGAAAAGAGAAAAATTGGAATATGAGCAGTACCAATACTCAGTCTCTTAAGGAAGGGTAGAGTCCCTTTCTTTCTCTCTCTGTAATTTTTTCTTTTTTGTTTTTTCTTCAAAGAAGATTGAGTAAGATTCTGTCTCTCTAGGAGATGACTGATGAAATATACCCCCTGGGTCATTTGCATCTTACTCCTTTGTAATGTAGGGAAGAACATTCCAAACCCATTATAAGCACTTACTGTTGTTGGGCATGTCATAACAAACACAATACCTTTCTGGAATATACTGCTGAGCCCTTGGCTTTTTGCTGAATTTGCCTAAAAGCCCTTCTGCCTATTGAGTGGCCACATTCTGAACTAGTTATACTTGGTTAAGTTTTCACACAGTACACTCTGGGATACTAGGGTTGCAACAATTTAAAAAAGAACATAGATGGAAGCTTTATATCTCAAAAGCTTCTACCTTTGACTTTCCTAATAATTTTTCCTTCTCCTGCTCTTCAACTCAATGTTTCCCAACTTCGTCTTTGTGAACACTAGAAGTAAATTTTTTACCATTTTATGCCTAATTCCTCTTCTTTCTCTCTTCTCTTCTTATTCATAACAGAATGTCTTAGCTTTCCTTCCTTCTCCAATCTGCCTTGGGTATAGAGTCATGCCTTTAAATCTTTTAGCATACCACAATGTAACTTACATAAGGAAATGTTTAACTTGGGAACCTCAATTGGTTTTGTTAACACTGCTGCACCCAAACTCTAGCTGAATTCACGTAATCTCATGCTTTTAGTAAAGGTAACAAAGGAGAACTATTATGTAAGTATTTACTTTTCAACAAACATTGGGCTGGGTTTCTTCTTTTACATTTTCTCATTTAATCTTCATAATAACCCTGCTAGATAAGGTTTACCATCTCATTTTGCAATGTGGAATCTGAAGCCCAGAGATGTTAAATACCTTGTACGAGAGTAGGTGGCAAAGCTAAACTTTGAACCTAGGCATCTCTGACTTCAAAGTCTATGCTTTTTCCACCTCATAGAAAGACCATCCAGAAGATCAAGTGCTGGAACCTTCTGAGGCTGTGACATATTTATTTCTTCAAGGTTTATTATCACAGGACATGCATGCTGCTTTAGCAACTAGAAGTGTGTGAATGAATATTACTATTGTGTTGCATAAGTCCTTGGCAATATTACTTTTTAGGTGCCATTCTAATCCTGGGCTGTTTGGAATAATTGTGATTACGAGGGCATAGGAGTAATTCAGAAATTTTTTAAAGAAATTTCTCCACACAGCATTAGCCTTAGTTATCAGTATAATATAAAAGAAGAGGGCCAGCCCTGCTGGAAGGTAAATGAAAAGATGGAAGAATTGAACGATTACATAACAGCTGTTCAGACTTGTGGTACTGATTAGAGTCATTTGTAGAGATGAAGCAGTGTGTCAAGCCAGTGTGGGCTAGGGTATACTGGGAAGGTCTCACAGAGAGAGTGAAGTGGGTTGCAGCAAGCCCTGAGGTATGGCGAAATCTGGACAGGTAGCCTGGATCTTCATTTTCATTACTTGGCTTCCTTACCTGCTCAACAAGTAGATCAAACAAACAAACCATGCATACACACAAAGGAAAGAAGTAAATAAAGAATGGTGGGGCTAAGACTGTGAATAGCTCCTAGCAAATTAGAGAAATAGCTTCAAGTGTATGCCTTCTGGATGACTTATGTTTGTATATGAAGGACAACACATCAAGGGGTGTTGGTAGTAATCTGTGCTAAGCTTAGAAGCCAGTATATCGTTGTTCTAGTTCTATTTCTACTGTCGAGTTGCTTTATAGCCTTAGATAAGTCATGTAACCGTTCAGGCCCCAAATGTCCTTCTGGAATTACAGGGATTGAACTGGATGAATAAAAAGTTCTATTTCAACTCCAACATTTAATAATTCTAAAGTTCTTAGTGAGCTCTGATTGCTCATTTGCATTACATAGGCATATATTAACCATTTTAATATGCATCAGAAAAGGTATGTTCGTTTTCCTCAGAAATGTTGAAGCCTGACCTTGTTATGGAAAACACCCGGGAATCATGTATTCAGAGTTCCTAATTTTTAGTGTTTTATTGTACTTTACTGCCCCTACTGCTGCAATCCTCTCTTACATTGGAATTCTGTTTTAAGTTTTGGTGACCGGAATCCTCTTTTTGATTTAAGAGAAAGAATCCTAGGGGTGAAATATTGCTATACTGGAAATGAAAGATTACTAGTCTCTAAATGAGAATTGGCTTCGGGCTGTAATAGATAAAAAGATAATATTTTTAAGGGAAAAATATTAGAAAAGTAAAAACATTTTTAAAAAAAAATAGGTAGCAGTCACCACCATATTCTGGTGGAATCGAATTGTTGAAGATTAGATTTATGTATTCATGGAATAATCTAGATAAAATCCTGCCTTGCACATAGTGGGGGGATACACCAAAATACTGAAACAGCTACATTGTATTCAGGTGAAGCTACATAGACATAAATAAAGGGCAGCAGTGGGTTAAAGCTCTCAATGAAGTGTTTTCAGTAGTCTACTCCGTGTCGCCACATCTTCGATGATTGAGACAGGTAGAAGACAGGTCATTAGCACTGAAGTTGAGAACACATTTGAACTCCAGAATAGGACTAATGCATCTCCAAAAAATGTGTATTTTCTAACCCTGTGCAAAAATTATATTTGAAAGGATTAAAACAAACAACGGTTTTCTTCGTTCTTTGTTATATGTTTTTGTACTTGAAAAAGGTAAAATTCTGCATTACGTTTTAAACACATCATGCCAGGGTAAAGGGTAAAATCTCCATCAACATCTAAAGGTCTTTCTTGTTCAGAAAATGAAGGCCCCTCTGCTGCATTAAAGACCAATGTGGCCTTATAGATCCTTATACAGAGGGAACAAAATGACATTAGACAGACTCTAAGGTGCCCTCAATTATTCCCACGTGGTGGTATTCATGCCTTTGTGTAATTGCCTCCCACTGAGTGTGGGAAGGACCTATGACTGACTTCTAGCCAACAGAAACAGCAAAGGTTACATGTAGTCTTTGATGACTTGTGTGTGATTGTGTTACGTAAGACTGTAACATTTGTTCTGTGCGGGGACTTTCACCCTTGTAGGCTTTAAAGAAACAGGCCGCCATGTTGTCAGCTGCCACCTGGAGAGGTCCATGTGGTAAAGAGTGAGGGCAGTTAGTAGCTGACAAGAAACTGAAGCCATCAGTTTAGCAGCTGCAAGGAACCGACGGTTGACAACAATCATGCACACTTGAAAGCAGATCCTTCCCCAGTCAATCCTCAGTTGAGACTGCCACCCCAGCCTAACTTTGCTTGCAGACAATGAGACCCTGAGGCAGAGGACCCATCGAAACCATACCTGCACTTGTGACCCACAGAAACTGTGGGATAATAAATATGTTGTTGTACTCTGCCAAGTCTTTATTGTTTTATAGATAGCTAATACAGTTGTGTTACTTTTAGAATCTAACATTTTCTTCACCTTTTGTTTTCTACATAATAGTTACTAAGTGAATGTGACTTGTTATCCCCATCCTCAAAATCATTAAGGGTCTTTTATTTAATATTTGATTTATTTGTGGCTTTGTGAAATTCATAAATCTGCTCCTCAGTTTCTGGTATCTCTTCAAGAGAGATGCCCTCTTACTCTACTGTATATGGAAGTTGAATAAGATTGAAACTGATAGAGAAATACTTGTTGAATCAAGTTGAATTACATGAAATGGGCTCCTTTAAAAGCTGTTTTTAAATCTTCCTGTGGCTGTCCTAGAGATGATATAGCAGAACTTCTACTGGGAAATGGGAGAGGAGGAGGGAAGCATTCCATGAGCTGCTCTGTCATTTGCATGCCAGTGAAATTAAGTTTGAATTTACATTAAGAGGAGTTTTGAAATTTAGGATCTATCTTACCAAATCACAATTCAGCCTAACAAATGTTATGGAAGTACAACAGGAGCCCGGACTGTCCATTGTCATCTAAATGATGGATGTGTTTAAGGTGTTTACATCAGTGCTGTTTCTCCCACCCAACCTAGGTCTGGGTGGTTGCCTGGGATTGTTTACTCAAAGAAAGTAGCTTGACAATTTGGAAATGACAGAGGACGCCGATACTCGAAATCAAACTGTAGCCCTGGAATAGCCCAAACATGGTCCCAGAGTGGTCTTGCTTCTGACTTGTGTGGAAATGGCCAAATCTTCAACTACATTCTGTAGCTTTTCTTTATTCACCCAGCCAACTGGAAGATGAGTACCTATCTTGGAAATTTCCCAGAAGCAGCACTTCATACTTTCCTTATAACTCTTAACACATTGCCTTATAGTGTCTGTTCCAATGCCAGCAAAGCCCCTCCTTGGAGACTCAGTTTCCATCATGCTGCTCTCTTACAACACGCTTTCCTCAATTCTGAATGAATGAGCAGACGAGGATGCTTAAATGTTAGCATAACAAACCAATCTCTTATTCTATTGGAGGACATTACATTTAATGTAGCTTTATACAGCTCAGATTTATTTCTCTAGGTTAAGCATTTTGTTAAACTATTCCTAAAACACTTCTGAATGGGTCACCAGAAAGAATATGGAGCAATCAATTTTACTGTAACCTAGCCAGGCAAATATTGACTCTTTCCTGATACCAGCATATGTTGTATATTTCTGCCTTACTAGTGAGCAGAAAATCTGTGAAAGTTTTTAGGAATTGCCTAAGGACACACAGTTCACAAATGGCAGGAAGGAGAGTAAATCCTAGTCTTTCTGATTCCAAACTTTATATTTGTTCCATTAAATGAATACAGCATACTTACATACATACATAAGTAATATATACATTCATACATGTATTCAGCTGTGAACATTTTTTGGGCACCCTCAATGGCCCATGCGGTATGTTGGATGTGATGAGGGATATGTAGATGAATAAGACCTAGATCTTGCCCTTATAGGGAAAAATAAAATTTACATAGGTTAAATCCTAGTCTTGTGGGAAGATGGAAAAGATGCACAAAACAAAAGCCAGACTCAAATGAGTAAAGTTAGATTATAAGTCTGCAGATGTAGGTAGGTAACCTGAGCTTTCCAAGAACTGTCTCCTCACTTGAAGAATGGCAGTTAATAATCTCTGCTTTATAGATTGGTTGAGTGGATTGAATGAGAACACATGGGAAGATGCTGGCATTTAATAGGCAACCCATAATAGAAATGTTAACATGTACTCTGCGGTATCTTCAGAGGTATTGGGAGAGGAGTCCCTGCCTAAGGAAGAAGCAGTGCTGGGCAGAGGAAGGAGTGTGGACTTCGAACTCAGTGGATCTGGTCTCCAGTCACCCAACAAGCCTTGTGACTATGGGCCAACTGCGTAGGCACCTTGGATTCCACAATTGTAAAATGGACATCATTGGAAGGCCCTCCTCATGAAGTGATTACAACAGATGCAGATAATAGCACAGGTGTGGTTGAAAATTGTGAACATTCATGGAAAAGTTCACTTGTTTTTTGTTTTTTTTTGTTTGTTTGTTTTACTATCAAGAATATAATAGGAGCCACTTAATTTATGACTCTGTCCTTTCACTTATTATTAAAATTATGGTATTCCTTTTGCCAATCCTATGGACAACAGAGCCAAGCAAATGAGCATTTTGTCTTTCTCATCGTCCTGTCTTAGTTTGCCAAAACTTTGAATTCTCTGTGTGTGTGTGTGTGTGTGTGTGTGTGCGTGCGCGCATGCATGTTTAGTTGCTGTTGAAAATATTTGACTATGAGGAACTGGTGAATTTGCCTGTGCTCAGGAATGTGTTACATGGATGCTCTGGATAGTCACTTTGTACTTTACATCTGACTTTTCCTCCATCAGAGACAAAATTAATAATAAACAATTTTTAAGATTTTGGATAAAAACCTTATTAAAATGCATGGCATATTTTTCTTTTTTCTTATGGGGCTATTCTAAGCATTGGAAACCTTTTGATGACTCAGGGTCATCAACATGACCATCTATTGTTATGCTGTGCTGAAACTTAGTAATTTTTTCCCCCTGTCCCCTCAGGCTGTCAGCGGCCATCTCTGCTGTCACTGTGCTGCCTTTCACAGTCTTTCCCACTACCTTCTAATGTTCATTGGTTTTAATCTCCTCTGGTATGAGGAAGAAACAGCAAAATTGTCATTAGAATCATTGGTGAATAGGAGTCAACAAATATTCACTAGTGGCCCAAAGGAGCACTCATCAGAGGAAAAAATGTTGTTTTATTTTTAAAAATTGCTATTTTATAAACCCAGAGCTGCAACTTCCCCTTCTTTTCTTCTCCCTTCTCTTTCTTCATCTTTTTCTTTTCTTTCCAACCTTCATGAAAACTGGAAATATGGGCTATGACTTCATATGCTCTTACTTACCCTCTGCTGAGATTTTGTTCTGAAATTGTAACAATTAGAGGAGTATTTCTAAATTGGATCACTTCAGATTGTCTCAGTTCTCTGTGACTTTAAGAGCAAGCTGATTTGAAGCCACATACTGTTGGCAGCTTTCATCCATTTATTTGGACTATCAAGCAAGAATGCTCACAATCTTTCATATGAAAGAAGACATCTTTATTTCCAGTTCACACTCTTCATAATAAGAAGGGTATTTGAAATAAAGCCAAAAAGCATAACTTACTTCTCTAACTTCATATTTCAGATGCCTGCAATAGTGGGAGAACATTTTTTTACTGCCCCACCTTACCCTCAAATCAGCAGCAGAAAATAACAGTGATGCATTCAGCCAGCAAAAAGAGAAAATAATAATTTTATTAAGTTTCCAGGAAAGGTCTCAGCTTTCTTAAAAGCCTATCTTTAGGAAGTAAGTAACTGGAGCTGCACACCCAACAGAGGAAGATGACTTTACTTATCATTTACTTGGAAATTATCTTTGAAAGGATCATTGTGCTGTTGTTAGCAAAAAGGAGCTTCTGTAAATGTCACCTCAAACTTTGAAATTTGGGAAAGTCGCATTATGAAACACAAGTTTTATGTTTCATACTCAGGGCTGGAGCACTGAGTATCCTTGCATTCACGAAGACTTTCTGTTACAGAGCAAATGGAGCTGGGAGCATAAGTGAGAATGCAGCTCCAGCTGACAGACCCTCAGCTCTATCTTCCCAGGTGCATTTCCTTTTTTTTTTTTTTTGTGAGACAGAGTCTCGCCCTGTCACCAGGCTGGGGTGCAGTAGCACGATCTCTGCTCACTGCAGTCACCGCCTCCTGGGTTCAAGTGATTCTCCTGCCTCAGCCTCTCAAGTAGCTGGGACTACAGGTGCGCACCACCACACCCAGCTAATTTTGTATTTTTAGTAGAGACGGGGTTTCACCATGTTGGCCAGGATGGTCTCAATCTCTTGACCTCGTGATCCACCCGCCTTGGCCTCTCAAAGTGCTGGGATTACAGGCGTGAGCCACCGCACCCAGCCGCATTTCCCTTTTGTACACTAGGAGCTACCCAGTGCCAGAAGTCTTTGTTAGAATGCACAGTTCTTTGCTCACTCTGCCTAGTACAGTGGCTCAACATCTCCAGTCCCCTTTGAGTTACCTCCAGAAGGTTCAGGAAAAGCCTTTCCCTCCAAAATGTTCATAGCATTTGATCTACCTTCTCTAAGATAAGCAGCTTTTGTCACGTTGTACCTAGGGTAAAGATTTGTAATGCCTTATCTCTATGCCATCTGTATGCTTCCTGCGGACGGGCTATGCTTCTAATTTATCAGATTCCCTTAAGAAACTACACCCTGATGCACTTCTCAAAGTATGCTCTTAACTAATATTTATGGAAGGAAAAAAGGAAGGAGAAGGAAAAGGAGGGAGGAAGGAAATCGTGTAATTGCAGAAAGTTTATGTCTGGGACCCTTGTGTAATAATGTTAAATAATACTTTTGACTTTTACACCATTTTTCTATATACAAAATTCTTTCACATCTATTTTCATCACTGTCCTGATATTGTTTGCATGATGTGTAGTATGTATGTATGTTTTTAATGTGTGTGTATATTGTTTGTCTCTCACACATACAGCAGCCCCAACACCCACAAATCCAAATTCTATGAGTGCAGGGAGTTTGTTGTGTTCACTGCTGTATCCCCAGCGCCTTGAACAGCGCCTTTCAAGGAGGAAGAACCTAATTCATGTTTGTTAGAAGAATGAATGACAATATTGTCTTATTTGATCTTCACCATAATCCCGTGAAGTGAATACAGTATTCATACTGTATCCTCCCTTTTTTGCAGATGGCAAAACTGAGGCCTGGAGACCTGCTTGGGTTTGCATAGCTAGTTTTTGGCCATGCCAAGATTTGAATTCAGGTTTTTCTATTTCCTTATTCTCTCCGTTTTGTCTTCTGGGAATTTGCTATATTAATAGCAAAGCGAGAAATGTCACACAAAGAAAAATTGTTTCCAATTTTAAATTCATGATGCATATGCAAGAAATTACTGACTTTTCAATCCAATGGTAACACAGATTGTGTGATTTTTAGGAGGAAGAGCCTTTCTTTTCCATCTCTTGCGTTTATTAGCATATGTGTCAGTGCACACACATCCACACCGTGCAGCTCTCACCTTGTACTTTTCCAGTCTGAATTCCTTTTGTAGGCTGTCCCTGCCCTGACTATCCCAGGTGCCTATCAGGGCTGTGTCTTGGTCAGGCTAAGGCCAAGCAACAGGCACCAGCATTTGTTATGGTTACCTTGGCAAGTGAATGGGGTTTGAGGGAAGCTGGAGAGCAGGCATTTCAGGAGTAGAACTAGGCTGGTTTGTTTTTGTAAAAAGTTGATATTCACCCTAATTGTAGCTCATGTTGGCAAGCGGAGTAAACACCCATGCAAATTACTAAGTTGTACTGAATGTCCAAGGATGTCAATGATCATCTTGAAATCCAAATAAATACATTTTTTACTGAAACGGAAGCCAGGCACCACATGCCGTTTCTCTCTGTCACTGGAGACAGATTTGGCACATATGTATGAGACAGAGAAGGGCAACTCTTCAGGCCCTAATGCACACAGGAAACTAGGGATGTGTATATCATACTTGGCAGCAAAATAGAGGTGGGACAGCCATCAGTTTCTGTTCTCAAGCACCTCTCTTTTCTCCTGTATTTTAAAACAGGATGACCACAAAGAAGAATAAGGTATACAGTAACATAGGATCCTAAATTAAAGCATGAGGGAAAGCTAGCATTAGTTTTTCATCTAAAGCCCATATGGGCAGGAATGAGTCAGTGCAAAACTGTACAAAGGTGATCTTAAGTCACATGTTATGTTACCGATTCTGTGGCAACGGCTGTGAGTAGCCCAGGAACTCTCCAAGGCCTATTTTTAAATTCACTTAGACCAAGCATAATGAGGTAAAGGGATGTCTATACACATTCTCAAGTTTAGTTCTCTGACCGTGAGTCAGACTGTGGGCCATGGACTTGGGCTTCTCAGTGGTAGCAGGACTCATTTTTTCCCCTTTTCTTTCTCATAAATGACTTAGGAGACGCATTGGAGAACCATATGTGCTTCTTTTACTGGAATTATCTTTTAAGGAAGTACTGATTTCACCTCCTGTACATGGTTTGCTGAGATGGCCTATTGGGGTTTCCCACCAGTCCACAACTGGAAGTTTCTATTTGCACATTTTGACTGCTAGTTCTATATTTAGTCAAAAGCCTGCCTTTTGCCTGGTTTCTTAGGGAAATAGTCTGTAGGAGTTGCTGTGTCCATTTGCCTTGTTCACTTGGGTATTTATTTGAATGTATACCCTGATTCTTTCCTAAATTAACAAAAAGGCACAGGGCCCCAAATGAAGGAAGACCCCTTGTAATTTGTTAAAAAATAAGTGTATGAAAATGTGTAATCAGGAAATCAGAGTTGTGTTAGGGGGTGGGGAGCATGGTATACGTTTGTGTTTGTATGTTTCTAATTGTCTACGGCATTTACAACCTACTGTAACAAAGCCATTGTAAGTGTGCAGTGGGAGGGTCAAGAAACCTTGTTCTATGGATTCAAAGACATTATGCATACAATTTACACATAGGCACAAAAAATATCCCTTCAAAGACCCTCCAATAAGCTATGGTATAGTTGAGGAAACACTAGACTTGAAGTCGGGAAACCGGAGTGTTGTCATTTTAATCTCAGGCTATATCTTTACATGAACAAGAGAACTTTGTGTAATTTTTCGTATTCGAACTCTTTGTGCTGAAGATTCTGCAGTCAAACTGCAAGACACGTATGCATTGGCTGATCAGAAATGACATAACCATTCTTACTGCACTGAGTTGATATTCAGTCAATAAACAGTCTAATCCTGGGTAAATGTTTGCATATTTTTAGACTTTTAAAAATTTGAAATCAACCTCTGAAGTTCCATTAGACAGTTTTATCACAGACACACCAAGTTCCATGTACAACAGGCTGAGAACCATTAAGCTACAAAATTTCTAAAATTGTCTCCAGGTTCTCAGTTGCTAAATTCTCTCTTGAACATTTTTAGGGATAAAAATTTTTAGGGATAAAAACTGGCAGAGAAAAAGAAGAAAGTATGCCTTTTACATTATGAAACACCTATGTTCACCTTATCCATGGAGTTATGCCAGTGAGTCTAATGCCTGTTAAGTTCTTCCGTGTTCCAAAGGTCTTTCTGTACTTGAAAACTCATAGGTGAGTCAGGTCCTTCACTGATAGCTTGTAGCCAAAAACCACTTGGGAGAGGGGCTTGTCCAGGTCTTATGTCAAAATGTTGTCACATACACTGTTAGTGTTAGAAACGGAGCTGTCAGCAAATAGAATCTGTTGTTTCACTTAATTACTTTTCAATATGCCATTACCAGAAATTTTTATGTAAATACATATTTTATTCCCTGAGGCTTGTCAATCTGAGACCAAAATTATACAACACTGAAAAAAAAAACAACAAAATTTTCTTTTTACTGGTTCTCTCCCTGTGTTACTGTGTCAACTCTCATGCATGGTATAGGATGATGATGGTGCTCAAACTTAGCCAAAGACTCTTTTGTTGGTATTCAATTTGCAGAATTAATGAAACCAATATTTTAAGATCCCTGATCATGTACTAAAAGCATATAACTACACGACTGGCTAGTCAGTAATTGGTGCCTCAGAAGAGTTAGGTATTTATTCATTTACCAAATACTTATATGTCAAGCACTGTTCCATGCGCTTTCTTAACCCATGTCATTGTTAAAACAGCCCTTTGGAATGTGGGTACTGTGATTATTTCCATTTTGCATTGAGGAAGCTGAGGCACAGAGAAAGTAAGGAACCTGCCCAGGGTCATAGTATCATTTGTAGTGGTGCAAGACAGCAGGCTCTGAAGCATGTTCTCTCTATGACGACACTGTGCTCTGAGGGAGTGAGAGGAGGAAATTGTTTGGGGCCTAGTGAATTAATGAACAGGGTATCTGACTAGGATCTGAAGATTAGTAGAATTGACCCTACAGAGAATGTTTGGGAATGGCTGGCTGCTGGTGTTCATAGCTGTGAGCATAGTATGAGCCATAACTCGGTGTGGAAAATGGTCTCTGTGGTTGAATTGAGAGAAGAGCAAATGAACTGGTCTGGAATAGGGTGTACACTTAAGTAGAAGATAAGATTGAAAACAAATTTAGTGCCAAACTCTGAGGGACCTTGAGCCCCATGCCAAAGAGTCTGTGTACCTTATCTAATTTGTTTAATGGGGCCGCTAGGCAATTACGGGTCCGGGGCCCACATGGCAAGAATGCCTTCCATCCACAGCAGCCCTTGATGTGAGGTCAGAAAGCTAACTGCTAAACTTGCAGTCCTGAGAGAACACCCTCAAATGGATAAACCCAGCTAAGCAAGCTGGACCATTTCCTTGGGAATTATTCACCTCTCCATCAAAGAAGGAAGCTTCCCAAATTCAATCCATTTGCTTTAACGTGGTGTCCCATTACCACAAATACTGAGTTGTATACATTCTTCCCTAGCTCCGTTGAACAAGCTTCTCTACTTTTCTTAAAGAAAATAATTACCCATTTATGACTTATTTATTATTTATCCCCTTCCTATAAGGGAATGTCCACTCATTGAGATCCTCATTCTTCCTCCATCATGATGATGTAATGATGTAGTCAAGGTGCTTCCCTGGCCTAATGTGTATGAGGGCAGGCTTTGAAGTCTGACAGTCTTAAAGCTAGAGTGGTGTCATGCATTGCTCACCTCTCTAATCGTAGATTTCCTCCTCTCTATAATGGGATAACTACCTTTCCCATGAACATTTTCAGATTTTTAAACATTAATAATTCATATGAAATACTCAGCCCAGAGCTCTGTACAAAATATGTTACTCAATAAATGTAGCCATTGATATTATTAATAATATTATTAAATATTGAGAATGAATTCTACCAAAGTGCATGGCACTTCCAGTGGCTGATTCTGTTTTATGTAGCCACAGGTCTTTACCAAAGGCAATGGCAGTAAAGAGAGGGCACAGCAAGATCTAGACTCCTTTAAACTAAAGTGACCCACTTCAGTTTGTCCCCACAGCTTCTCTTGCAACTCTTACCCTATTAGCTGTTTCTGGGGAGAAATTTAATGGGCATGGATACTGGGTGGATGGACCATACTCCAGTGATACTCCAGAGAGTGAAAAAGAGAAGTTAACACAGGGCGTGACTTCCTATGTTTGACTTGCAGTTCTTGTCTTAGGTTGCCCATCAGAATTATCTGTGGCATATTCTAACCATATTCTTCCTAGGCCTCACCCCTAGAGATACTGAATTAATTGTTCTTGTGGGTAGAGTCACTGTTATGCTTTAAGCTTCCCAAGTGATTCTGATGGGCAGCCAAGACTAAGAATCTATGATTTAAATAGAAGATGGGAAGCCAAGGGAGGCCATGGGAAAGCCCTGATGGTGAGTATGAGAAGAATCAACATAAAACAAGCACTCAACAAGTGTGCTTCTAGTTGAAACCTTGCTTCTCCTGCATTTGTTATCTCAGTGTGCTATTTAAAAGCAGCACAAAAAGCAAGGAGTGAGGACCTTGATATCAAGGATGTGAAAGCTACTTCTAATCTTCAAACAGATATTAGGCAGGGGCTTTAAGACTTCAACTTGAGAGAAAAGCTAAGGCACCTGGTATGTGTGTGCTCGGGTGAAATATTTGTGCTGACTGAGGGCTTCAGTGTCAGGCTGTCTGAAAGGACACAATATCAACAGCTCTTCTGTGCTTGTGTATGAGTCTTTAAATGAATATATCTGGTTAGAGCTTATCCCTTTTCTCCATGCTCCCTCATTTCCAATTTCCAAGTAATGGAGATCATCTAGTTCAGTTTCAGCTGCTTTATTTTGCAGATGAACAAACCCAGTGATGCCTGTGATCTAGATGGAGGCAGATTTCCTCTGTCCCCCACCCTGGTATACCATGGTCTGTTCTAATGCTGGGATCAAGGATGGAAGTGCTAATTTGGGAGTGTCCCCCACTTTCTTACTAGCTGATATGGTTTGGCTTTGTCCCTACCCAAACCTCATCTTGAATTGTGATCCCCACGTGTCAAGGGAGGGAGGTGATTGGATCATGGGGGCCCTTCCCCCATGCTGTTCTCTTGATAGTGAGGGAGTTCTTATGAGATCTGAGATTTTTAAGGCAGTTTTCCTTGCTCTTGCTCCCTTCTCTCTCTGCTGCCACCTTGTGAAGAAGGTGCCTGCTTCCCCTTCTGCCATGATTTTAAGTTTCCTGAGGCCTCCCCTGCCATGCGGAACTGTGAGTCAGTTAAACCTCTAGAAATCACCCATTCTCAGGGAAGTTTTTTATAGCAGTGTGAAAATGGAGTAATTCACTGACCCTTTCTTACTGACTCATTGGTCTGATTTCTTGACCAAAGCTCTGAATATTCCCATGTCATCCTGGCCAACCAGGTGTCTTATTCTCTTTTTTTTTTTTTTTTTGAGAGAAGTCTCGCTCTTTCGCCCAGGCTGGAGTGCAGTGGCATGATCTCGGCTCACTGCAACCTCCACCTCCTGGGTTCACGCCATTCTCCTGTCTCAGCCTCCCGAGTAGCTGGGACTACAGGCACCCGCCACCACAGCCGGCTAATTTTTTTGTATTTTTAGTAGAGACGGGGTTTCACCATGTTGTCTTATTCTTAACAGTGTCTGAGGTGTTTTTCTGAAAACACAATTCTTACCTTAACTGCCCCAGGCACCACTGCAGAAGAACCATGACCTTGCTGAGAGGCACTGCATGCCAAATGAGACTTAGTTTTTCCAAAGTACTTGGGAGAAGAAAAACAATAATCTATATGATGGGCTTTTGGCCTAAACCCATATCCTTTAGATGATGGAATTTGGCACAGCTCATATTCTGGTTTAAAGAAAAATGTTTTGTTATGATGTCATTTGCCTAATTAATAGCAAAAGAGGATTGAATTTTCCCTGTGCAATGTCATCTAGCCTTTGAGATTTTAGAGTTAATGACTCAAATCAATTGTCCTGTCTTCTGTGAAACCTTCCTGATGCCTTCAGTTGGATAAATCTACCCTTGGTGTTCATAAGGCATTATATTGATGCCTCTGATGTTATGCAGATATATCCCTTCTTGGCTTTGTTTGCCCATTCAATTAACATTTGTTGAACATCACCTATATGCCAAGATAGTTGGAAGATGGAAGTGTGGTACACAGAGGATGTGGAAGGGAATCACAGAAGATGAGACTATGAAGACAGGCCCTTCAAGAACTTTCTAAGTAGTACTCAGGAGTTTGACAAACAGGAGCTAGAAGAGGTTTGTGAAGTCAGAAGAGTAATATAATTAGGTTTGTATTTTATGAAGGGCAACATCTAAATATGGCTTGTCTATTCAGCAAGCACTTATTAAGTGCCTTTTGCATGGTAGACAACATGCTTGATGCTGAAGATACAAGAAAAAATTTCAAATGGTCCTTGCCCTCAAGGAGCTCACAGTCTATTGAGTTACCTTTCTGACTTTCCCACTAGATTGTGAGCTCCTGGAGGGCAGGCACTTTTGTTCATCTGAAAAAGAGCTTAAATTTCAGTGTTAATCCTAGATTACAATCCCGCCTCTATTATTTTAACTTTGTTCACATCTGTTAACTGCTCTGGAAATCAGAGCTGATACTGCCTACCTCATTGGGGAAAGATTAAACAAGAAAAGAGTGAGATGTGATTGACACAGCAGGAGCTCTGTGTGTGCTATTTCCTCCTCTGTCTTTGTGCCTGGTACATGGTAAACATTCAGGACACTTCTGCTGCCTGCTTGGCTGGAGAGCCTGTCTATGCAGCCTCAGTGTTGGGAGGATTTCAGCCTGGGGTCAGCCTGGCACCCAGCTATGGTAGTTAGCAAATATATCCTCAGCTCAGTCAGTGATCAAATCACTGGCTCTAGGCTGTAAACTAACAGGGCCAGAATTGGGTTCTGGACTCTGAAGCCCAGGCATGCGTATTGCAAAAGTCAGAACCAAAGTCATAGGAAAATGATGCAATTTCCTTTCTGGCCAGAATGCTATTGTTTCACCAAGGGCAACAAATCTTCTTGGCAGGAAAAGTTGATTTGCTTGTGCTTTGTGTAATCAATTGTATTTGCAAGTGATGGAGTCCTTCTCACAGTGGCTTAGAGGAGGTGTTAACCACTGTTCTACTCTCTACTTCCATGAGATCAACTTTTTTAGATTCCACACTTGAGTGAGATCATGCAATATTTATTTTTCTGTGCCTGGCTTATTTCACTCAACACAATGCCCTCCAGGTTTGTTTGACATTTCATTGTTTTCAGAGAATTTTCACAGTTCATTATCTCACTTCACAGTTCCTAATAGTCTCTCTGAGGTCCATATGGTAGGAATTAGTACCCTTTACTATATTTATTGAATCACAAGTGAGCGGAGGAGTGGGTACAGTTGAGACCCACAGAAGTGAAGTGACTTGCCCAAATCCATATAGCTTATTATGCTACCTGTTTGTTAGAGGTTTCCTGTTGTATCAGAAACTAGTGAGATAAATATTAGTAATTTTTGTCCCATTGACACATGATGGTATACAGGAATTCTGAACTCTTTTTTTTTTTTTTTTTTTTTGGCTCAATAAGTGACCTTAGAAAATCCAGAATGGAATTTTTAAGATGAATATCCTTCTCTGACCTGTGAAATCACTGCATCTGTTTCCCTGACCTTATCACAAGGTAACCCAAGATATTGCCAATATTTACATGTGACAAACTCTGAAAGATTTGCATAATGCTCCCAAAGATCATCATCTTCATACCTACCTTGTAAAGTGCAGATGGAGTTGACCTAGTCTAGAATAAGCAGGCGAGATGCAGAGAGATTATGTGACATAGGCTAGGTCATGTGACTAGTATGCAGCAGGCCTGGGGCGTAAATCCTAGTCCTCTGGCTCCCGAGCCCAGTGTTCATTACACTACATGACATGTCAGTATTGCTGTTTGCTCGGGGTTAGGCTTTTCCTTTGGAGGTTAGAGCTTGATAACTCTAAATCGATAAACTTCTTAGTATGCCATAGTAATGCTAGCAGAAAGTATTTGTTGAAGCAAAAAATATGTTGCTTCAAGGGGTCTGCTCCCTGAAAGGTAAGTTTTTTTCTTTATTTGTAGTTTTACATCTAATTTTTCTAATGTTTCAAAAAACATCCTGTGTTCCTTTAATCTACAAATTGGAATGGAGAGGGTGCCCTAATTTCTGTCTTCCCTTTGAGCACAAGCAATAACACATTTTAAAGGATGATAAATAGCCGTGTAAAATGTAGATGGGTTCTATAAATACTTAACAAAATCCCTGTAGTCAGACCCTGGTAGAAGGAGAGAATAGTCAAAGTGTTCTCTCTTTCCACATCCTTCTTCTTCTTCTAGGGGTAGTTTGGTAGTTAAGAACACAGTTGCTAGACCCAGACAGACTTAGACTTGAGTCTTGCTCTACATTTACTACCTGTTAGATTTTAGGAAACTCCTTCATTTTCATGGGCCTCTATTTGTAGAAGGAGGCTAACAATATTATATGTAGTGTTTAGAACATTCATCTAGGATAATCCCTATACATTTTAAGTAGGTAATTATGGGTTATCTCTCATGACTGTTTTTATCTTCATCTGAGACCCTTTCTTCCTTCCTTTAAGATACTTCTATCCATATTTTTTCCTAGAGAGAAACAGTATCAGCTGCTCCTTCCTGTCAGTTTAAGCCACTGTGTCATGAGTATTTTGCATTTCTAAGTTTATCCTTACCTTTGTCATCAAAGTGCTGACTAATGCAGTATCTGCCACCTTGTGCCTGCTCAGTAAATACAATTTGGGTTAAACTTTATTCATTTTTAGTTATGAGTGCAACATAATGACATGGCTAAAAGTTCGAAAGCAGAGAAGGGATAACAAATAGGTACTGATAATGCCACTCTTGTAATACTACATGTAGCTGACTGGTGAAGGCCATGGACTATAGAGTCATACTGGAATCCAGGCCTCAATGCCTTGAGTGCTCTACTTAGAAATCCGTGCTTTAATTTCCTTAGCACTGAATGAGGGCAATAAAAGTAACCACCTAATCAAGATGCATGGTGGATGAAATATATCGGAAGCATTTGGAAAAAGGCCTGGACCAAAGTTTAGCTATAATAATATAAAGGTGGATGGTGACAATGAAGATGATGATGGTTTGTGTGTACCTTTAGTCATATTGCCATTCACTAATTACTTGAGCAGTCCTACTTCTCCTATTTGGTTTATTTGTTGCAAGAAACATGTGCATTAGAAGATTGAAGATGATTGCGCCCACTTGAGGAAACCGGACCCAGAGAGGTGAAATGATTTCCTAAATAGCACCCAGAAAGTTTATGATAGAGAGGAATGTAGAACTCTAGCAGCCAGGCTGCTCTATTCTTATTTTCTCTATACTTTTCTTGTTGGAAAAGGACACTGTTGACTCCTAGTTACCATCTAACATCGTGGTTCAAGCTACAGAGACAGTAAAGCACATTAAGTTCTTTCAGTCTGGCTTTTATGCTGGCTTTGTGTGATAGTACCTCATATCCACTGAAACATAGGTACTTAAGGAGTGGATGGGAAATACTCCTGGAAACTCAGCTAAGCTTTTATGTAAAGACAGCACATAAAAAAAAAAACAAAAAAAAAAAAACACTTTTCATAACTGTATGGAACCTGCAAAAAAATCTTGGCTTCCTTCATGATGCTTGTCCCTAGAGTGTCAGCATAGCCCTTGCAGAGAAACCGCAGGATACCTCTATTTCTCCACCCTGGCCTTCCTCTGAGCACTGAGTTGTTAGCATCAAAAAATCACCACAGCCACAATGATCCTCGTTTTCTTCAGCCTCTGTAGAGCCTGCTATGCCAGGGTCCTGGGTAATCTGCAGACAGCTGCTGTCATGCAGCCTCATATGTGGGTTGACTTTACCAGCAAAGAATTCCCTCACTTTCAAGACATCACTGACATCTTCATGCACAGCACAGACAATGAAACAAAAAAGAACAAAGAAGGACATAAAGGTTGGAGGTCATTTACATTTGCGTTTACTTGAAAGGAAACATGCTAACTTGTTGGCTTGACTCACTTTATGTACCTTTTCGGGATTTCACCTGGAATCTTGTTCTTGCTAGATCTCTGGGTATGCAAATCCCACCTTTGTCCAAGACCTAGTTCAAATGCCACCTTTTCTTGAGAGTGTCCCTTCATCTCCTGAGCTACAACCATCTCCCCTTTCTCTGTGCTCTGATAGCACGTGATTAAAACATTTTACTTCGAATTGATGGACATTTTTGTGTGTCTAATGTTTTCTACTATATCTTCTAGAGGGCAAGACCTACTTCTGAATTTCTTTAGCATGACACTTACTAGGCACTCAGCAAGTGCACTTTGAATAAATGTATTATTTGCAGTCATCTCTTCAGGTATATGTAGTTTTTGTGTTAGAAGCTTGCTAGGTTGCATCTTGCAAGAGAAACAATGTGATCCTTCACATGTACTTGTTCTCCGAATGACTTTCTATGCAAGAAGCACTGGAGGCTGAGTTCATACATTCAGCATTGTCAGCAGAATTGACTCTTGAATGACCTGGGTCAGTCACTGCATTAAATGATTTGATTAGAAAAAAGAATAAAGCCAGTTATAACTTGTTTTATGCCTATTACCCAGGATATTTAGAATGATGGAGATGCAGAAGCATTTAGAGTTTTTGATGATACTAATGGTGGTATCATGAAAATAACACCTTCTGTATTTATGGCACATAATTACATGAAACTCATTTTATTCTCGTTAGAGTGACACCTTGAATCCTGTTCTTTTTGGTCTTAATGTTTAGTGATTAGAACTTGGGAAGCAATTTCTAGAACCAGAATGGTTGGGTACAAATCCTAGCTCCTTCTCATACCAGCTCTGAGAACTTGGGCAGGTAATTTAACTTCATGATGTCTCAATTTCCTGATCTGTGAAGTGGGGCAGCCAGAGTACTTATTTCATTGTAGTATTTGAGAAGTGGGAGGACATAGTGCATAGTGATTTCTATAAATATTATTATTGCAACCACCAGGCTTTGAATAAGGCCCTATGTCAAGAAAACTTTCACCATTTAACAGAGATGTTTCTCTCAGAAAGGCATGTTACTTGAGAAATAGTTGTTGAGATGAAAGCGGGGAGGCAAGATAGAGGCCAGCTTGATGAGGGCTTTGAACTCAGCCCTATCAACAAGAAGACCATAGGGCTGCATAGACTGAGGAGAAACACTCTTTGTTCGTCGAGGAAAAGGAAACATGCAAAGGGATGGCACCAGCACAGCCCGACAGAATTCTCTGTGGGCCACATCTGTTCGTGCCAGCTGTTGTCAGTGTGTGTCGACTCGCCGAGAATAACAGCAATGATTTTCACTTTATAGCAACTTCCATCTTGGGACCTCAGAATGCTGCATAAATGTAGATTAGGGCTCCCAAAATTTTTGCCAAGAATGAGCATACTTTACAGAGCATCAAGAATGCGTCACTCTTCTGAGTGAATCTTTAATGGTGCAAAGAGAATGAAACGAATATTGAATTAGACCTTCTTTCCTGATGTGAGCTTTCTTCTTGATTTTACTCCTTATTTTCTAGATGACCTTGAATAACTCAGTTTCCCTCCTTGACTCTCAATTTTCTTCTTATAAATGAAGGGATTCATGTACTACTAAATGGTCTCCAGTGTCTTTTCTGTTTCTGAAATTCACAGAAGGCAGGGAATCTAAAGTTGCCTCCCACATTTTAGAAAGGCCTAAGTTGTTGTAGAATTGAATATTTTCTTAGCATTTTATTCATGATGTGGTAAGAACCCAGCAGAAAATTTTTCAGCTTGGTCACTGGAAAATGACACTGTCCTTTAGCTTATAATGTGAAAGAATATTAGTATTATTTACATGTTTTTCCCTTTGCCCACCTTCAGGTACAGTACTATTTATTATTTTATTTTACTATTTTAAGATTTAACATTAATTCTCTAGCTTATATCTCAGATTGATAAGAGCAGTTCTGCTTCTTTTGATGAGTCAAGTGAATGAATGAAGACATTAAAAATGACCATGTCGGCCAGGCATGGTGGCTCATGCCTGTAATCCCAGTACTTTGGGAGGCAGAGACGGGTGGATCACCTGAGTTTGGGAGTTGGAGACCATCCCGACCAACATGGAGAAACCCCATCTCTACTAAAAATACAAAATTAGCCGGACGTGGTGGCACATGCCTATAATCCCAGGTACTCAGGAGGCTGAGGCAGGAGAATCACTTGAACCCGGGAGGCAGAGGTTGCGGTGAGCTGAGATCGTGCCATTGCACACTGAGCAACAAGAGTGAAACTCCATCTCAAAAAAAAAAAAAAAAAACCATGTCTCTCAAAGCCTTGTACTCAGACCACCTGCATCAGAATTAGTTGGGGGTACTTGTAATATTTTTGGTTTCCATCTTTGTGCACAGAGTGACTATATCGTTAAAAAATGTTTGTCCCTAAGAAAGATTCTTTTGATAGTTCAAGACTTTGTAATGTATGTGAAATTCCACTACAAATAAGTGGATGGGTTGTAAATCTCACTGACAAAAGGCAGATGAGTTGAGAGACTGAGGCACTTTTGTTGCGGTTAAGCATCCCTTTCTGGAATTGATGACTGGATTCAAATCCCAGGTTCTCCACTTATTATCACGGTAATCTTTGTACTCCAGCTTTCTCATTTGTAAATTCAAAATAGAAGCCACCTAATGTGGTTGCACTGGTGATTAAATAAGTTACTCAATATAAAATATTTTGAACACCTACTAAGCACTCAGAATACCTTATTTATACTCTTGTAAATTATACATAAATAAATATATAAATTAAATACTAATGTATTTCTACCTTTCAGAGTTTGTGGGGATGGACAAAAGATTCCTTCAATATGACTACTATTATTTTAATCATGGTCAGTGATTGATTAGAAATATTGAATGTTGCTGGTCTTTAGATTCACTGTCAGAGCATGATCTTTCTTCCCCTCGGCTGCAGTGCTGATGAATGACACTGAGTCATTCATATTCTCTCATCCACCTTCCTGCCACATTTGAAAGACATCCATAGCTCATATTTGACAGACTGTGTGTGAGCATTTAATACAAATAATCGTGCGCCACTGTCAAATATTAGCACATGCCATGTGTCTTCTTACATATTACTCAGAATGGCTCTCAGATGAAGGCATCTACCCTGCTCCTCTGCCTACTTTCCCAACTCCCTTTACAGGTGAAGACGCTAAGGAGAAAAAAAAAAAAAAGACTTGTGAAATGTTATACAAAGCTGGAGGTATAATTTGGCATTTGAACCAGCTTGTTCTGCCTCTAAAGCCCACGCTTTCTCCATTATACCACAATCAATATTTCTGAAAGTAAAAAAGGCCACATTGGTCTCTAACTTCTGGTCTAATTAGCATCATACTTTAATCAGTGAGTTTGACTGTCTTGATTAACCTTTATGATAGACCATGTAAGTTTCATATTTCTGAATGAATATATAGAGATGGCTGTAAAGTAGTGGAAAAACACTAAGCTGGAATCAAAAGACTCATGCCTAACGCTTGGTTCTGCCACTTAATATGGGATGATTTTGGCTAATCACTTTACAAACCACTAACTTGGTTTATACAAAAAGAAAAAATGATTTCATGCATTGGAAGATATTAAATAAGCTGGTGTGTGCGTGTTGCACCCAAGTATCTTTTGACTATAAAAGCGCATAGAAAGGTGAAGGAATTTTAATCCCATGGTTGATAGAGTAGAATGCCACCTCAGTTCCTCTGAATTCTGTCCCTCATTCAAGTCCTAATTCAAGCTCTTTAAGCACACAGTACTATCTGTCTCTCTCTCTGAATCTGTATCATCCATTGATACCCTTGAATAATATTTATACATCATAGTATATCTTTAATGATGATATTAGTTTCTTAATTGGTGTAGGCTGGACCATCTCATTTAACTTATGGCTCATGCCTGTAATCCCAGCACTTTGGGATGCCAAGGCGGGCAGATCACTTGAGGTCAGGAGTTAGAGACCAGCCTGGGCAACACAGTGAAACCCTGTCTCTACTAAAAATACAAAAATTAGCCAGAAATTGCTTGAACCTAGGGGGCAGAGGTTGCAATGAGCTGAGATTATGCCACTGCTCTCCAGCCTGGGCAACAGAGAGAGAATCCATCTAAAACAACAACAACAACTCACAAAGTAAATTCTATTTACCCCATTTTATGTCTGAAATAACTAATACGTAGTAAAATTAAGCATCCTGCACTGGATCATACAATTGGTAAGGTGTGGATGTGGGATTTGAACCCAAGTAAGCAGACCCTAGAACCTATATATCTAAGGCATACTGATTACTATCAACATTCAATTTTTTGCTTTGTTCTTTTATTTCTCCTTCATATACCTTGATTTCCTGACTGGATTATAAATTCTGTGAACTGGTTGCATCTCACTCATTTTGATGACTGCTTTAATGCCTAATTAATTACTATTATTTGTGGATAATTTAATATAGATTTCATAGGAGGCTGTAGTTTGCTACACTGCTTGTGTACTCTAGAAACAAGGACCCTTGACTTTTTTCTCTTCTTTGGCTATAAGCTTATCTTCTCACCATGTTGAGATACTTTGATTTGATTTTCACTGGTCAAGCAAAAAAAACATGTTCTTGTTATTTTCACTTAGGCACTTTGTCGGCCTCCCTGCTGAGGCCCAAAAATTCAGTGTGATCGGTGTGTCTGTCAGAAGGTAGGATTGCTTGCCTAGGGTGGCATTGTTATTGAACAAAACACATGCCCCTTCTTTGCATCCTAAGTGTCTTGGATTGCTGAGCCAGAACCGCTCTGACTCAAATGAAAACCACCTTGTGTTAGGTGAAAGATGGGGAGTTAACCATTTGTTTGCTGGTTTGCATTTCCCACGAAAAACTCAAAAACAGAAATTTACCTTGCCATGGAAAGTGATGTGCCAAGCGTCATATTTGCATATTAAAACCGAAAACTGATTTGCATGTTATTTCAGTGTCTTGTGTCACGTTCAGGCATCTGTCAAGCCCACTAGATAGAAACAGCTTGTACAGTAGGAAAGTGTTTTTGTACATATCAGACTGAAAATCTAGGTGCCTTATTTTTTATCAGCAACTTGTCCACACTTTGGGCTCTCCAATCTCTCTTAGCTTCATACCTGAAAATACTAAAGAAAAGTCTGGAACCCCATGTTTTATAAAGTGTGTTTCCTGTTATTTTCTAAGAGCTATCCATTTTTAAAATATTCTGTTTAGATAATTTTAAAATTATAAAGAGAAAAACTCAAATTACTCATAATATCACAATCCTGACATGTCTTGTTAAGATTTGGATATATTCACTTCTAGTAGCTGTTTGATTATACTTACATAGGCGAACATATACTGGCATTTTTGCATATATATTTTTATACATTTGTAATTATCAGATGTACTATTTTAATATCTTCTTATTTTTTGGTACTATAATGGCAAGAATTATGACAATCCAAGTATCTAAAATAACAGATTAATAAAATCTTATTTTGAGCAGACAGGGAATTAGAACCAGTCAGGGCTGGAGCCGTGGTAACAGAAACTCTGTGCCGTCTTTTTGATAGCGCTTTATTAAAACTGTAGCTTGTAATTGAGGATAGTTTTTCTGTGGGACAATGCACAGAAAGCTGTGCATTGTGATAAAACCTTTTTTTCCCAATGTTAGAGCAACTAGCCCATTGCATTCTTCCAGGCAACCAACTGAAGATGAAACGTGTGCCTGGAGTCACTGCCAGGCATGTGGGGCACAGCAAAGGCCAAAACACGGTTGTAGTTTGAAAACCCAAACTTGAATAATGGTTCATTCTGTTCATCAAACTTTTATGTCATGGGTCTTGCCTAGGTGAAGCCATCCAATGGGAATAATGTCTTGGAATTCTCTTGCCTTTATTATGTCAAATCCCTAATGTATAACATCCATAAAGCCTAATTAATGGGAAAAACTGAGTGTATGTTTTAGCCATAACATTGTGGAAATAGGTTCTTTTAGCTTCACACAAATAGAGATCTTCTCACCTCACTGAGAAAACTCACTTTCTCCTTTATGGAGGGCCCACGTGGAGGTTTAGAGGGAAGGAACCCTGAAATGAGAACTGTGAATAAAGTTGGCAGGAGATCTTTGACCTAGATTCTCCTCGACTTTGAGGATTTGGCGCTTCTGCTCTGCAACTTGCTTTTCTTACTTCTTGCCTACGCGGCAGGATAACATCAGTGGTTGTACCTTGTCTGCCGAAGCCTAAGGGAGGCTGCTCTGCTCTAAATAGCCAAACATGAGCTTTACTTGACTATTTGTCTTTTGGTCCTAAAGGCGAGAATGTAAAAGAATTAACAGTTGGAGAGGCAGCAAGGCATACGTTCACCAAATGTCATGAATTTCAAGATTTGTAGCTAAAAAGTACTCAGAGTAATTACATCCCTTGCTAAAGCAACAATTAATGTGAAATTTGGGTACACTACACTGAAGTCCTTTATCAGCAGATAGGAAAGTGGAGAGTTACTGGAGAGATCTCATTTTGCAAACATTCTACTTCCAAGAAGAAAATAATCTTTGTTAGTGGTTTCTAAGTTGTCCCTCCTGATAATTATAACTGACATTTATTTGATATTTAATATTTTACAAAGCTTCTTCATATGAATCAGATATTATTATCCTCCAGTTTATATATGAGAAAATCAACAATAGAAAAAGAAGTCACTGGAGAACTTAAGTAGTATCTTAGACATCAGTCCTAAGAGCCAGATGCTCCAAGCCCAGGCACTATTATGGCTGCCTTGACATGTGGAGATGGAGAGAGGTGGGTGTGGAGAGACATCACTTTCCCCCAGCTCAGCCTAGATAAAACCCTTGTGTGCAGAGACCACAGCCTCCTGACTGGATGCCCAGGCCTTTTCCCAGCTGCAGTAACTCTTCCAACAACTCCTCCTGTCTGTAATTCAGAAGCATCCATCCTTGGCTATGACTCCAAATTTGGTTTAAGAAAAGGCATTTTATGGACATCAATGCATGGCATGAGAAAGGGAATATGAGGAAGTAGAGGTTTTAAGAAAATCAAGATTTCGAAAGTTGAAGATCAACTGGGATGAGTTTCAAAACAAAAATCAAACTTTTAAAGTCAAAATTTCTGGGTCTTCCTCTTTGTGTCCTTAAAATTCGTTCTTCAATAAAATGGAACATAAGAATAGAAGAATCAAGAGCATGCTTTTCTAATCCCAAGGAGCTGTGAGGAATGTTCATTTAGAAGATTTCAATTAAGATAGTCAGGTATCCATCTTCCACTTCTTTCCTTCTCTGTGGCCATCGCTTTTAACCTGAAACGGAAGAGGTATCCAGCAAATCATCTGCCCCTGGCCAGAAGGGGTGCTTCTTCCATTTAAGCAGGGAGATGCTGAGAGTAGACTATAATTCAGTGAGAGTCAAAAAGTAGAAGCAGCCACGGGAAATTGCAAACTGCAGACTTGACACAGCTAAATAGAGGGGGGGAAAAGAACGAAAATATCAGAAATATATTTTTTCTGGCAGGCTTTCAGCTCTAAAACGGGGCTAATTCTACCTTTTGAAAAGAAGATAATTTCAATGTTTCTTTTTTTTCAAGAACACATAATTGAAGTTATTTTCCCTCTGAGGGAAGGAACCTCTTGTACATCACTACAAATGGACAAGAAAAATGAGCAGCTCTGGTATCCAGAGTGATAGAGTATTCATTATCATGTAATCTTTTCGAATATCTTGGCTGCCTTTTCCCGGTGTTTTATGCTAAAGCCTGAGCGGTGCTTTTCTGGTAAGGTTCAGATTTGCAGTAAATTTGAGTTATCTAACACTATGTAACAAAGAAATCAACAGCAGGTAAGCACTCAAGAAAGAAAAATGATTGCGCCAAGGTCAGCCCCAGAGGAACTCAGGGGGCTGACATGGCGACAGATAGTGGGTATCCATTTTGTAAAATGGATCCTTAGCACACAGGTTAAAGTAGGTAAATTGTAGTAACAGAGATGCAAGATGGCGTGGTGTTTTCCTGGAAGCCATTTGCACCTTAGTGCAGGCTGTTTCTTACTCTTCCTTTTTCCTTTAGAAAGGATGATGGATATTTTTCTTCTCCACTCAGAAAAGGGGCAGTGGGATGATAAGGTGATTAACCTTTGTGTGTTCTTGATTTCGTGCCCCAAGTGTAGTGAAAGTTCAGTAGGCTGCAGAAACCCTGTGACCTGCCCATTGCTTACTCAGATTCAGAATGCTGAATGAAGTTCTGGATGTTTCAGGGGATGCTGACAACTGGCCTAAGTCCTCTCATAAATGGAAATCTCTGTCATAATGAGGTTTCCACTTACTCAGTGTGTCTATTTTTATACACTACAAAGGATCTGTAAATATGAATATCTGTGATTTCACTCTAAAGATTGGTAATGATATGTGTCTTGCATACTATGGGCACAAATGGGCACAAAAAAATGATAGAGTAGAACCAAAGGAAGCTTTGAAAATAACATGTTACACATAAAGAAACTGAGGCTCAGAAAATGGAAATGATTTGAGCAAAATCACTGGACAACTTAAAGGCAGAACTAAGATTAAAGATATTCTGAATAGTCAGGTCTTCTGTATTTATGGGTTTCTATGTAAGAATGTATAATCAAATACCATGAAGTGTTATACAAATATGACAGCTACTGTTTTGTATGTTATTCTTAATCTAGTGGAGTTTCCTTGTTCATCAAGGGTCCCATTCATGTGTATATTTTGTTTCAGAAGCAAGTCTTCATGATTGCATAGTCCCACCCATAATGTTTACCAGGGATTTAGACCCAGATTTGGCTGTAAATTTGGCTTCATATTAAGTATTTTCTTGAATGACAGTCACCTGGGCCCCCAGCAAGAAAAGAGGAATGGCAAAGAAGAACCAGTTTTAGATAATTTTCAGCTGAAAAAAAGAAAAAAATCTTTATTTTAAGAAAGGAAAATACAGAAACATAGAAAGAATATAAAGCATTCACTTTCCCATGACTTTCAATGATTAACCTTTGAGCATATTGTATTGCCGTAAGGCAGGTCAGCCTGGCCAGTGAGTGACTTATCTCCATGTGGTAGTTCAGGGCCCAGTCTCCATCCTTCCTGTGCCTCACAAGGCCACATCTAACTGCAAGGAGCATGGGAAATGTAGTCTAGCAGTGTGCCCAGCAAGAGGAGGAAATGGATTTTGGTGAGCAGATAGCAGGCTATGCCATGCTTAGTAAACATCAGTCCTTTTTAAAGCATATTAGCCACTAAATTGCTTAGAATGCCATGATATCTGGCTGCATTTTTTTTTTTGAAAGTGTCAATGGCCTTGGTGTTAGAAGATGTTTGCCAGTACACTTACTTCAGAAGCATGACTTTAATAAACTCAGCTCCCATTTTTAAATCTCCTAATGACTTCCCATTACTTAAAACAGGCTATTGACCATATCTTACTTCTCTTTTCTCATCCTAGTTCTGTTTTTGTCCTTTTTTTTTTTTTTGAGACAGAGTCTCGCCCTGTCATCTGGGCTGGAGTGCGATGATGTGATCTTGGCTCACTGCAACCTCCGCCTCCTGGGTTCAAGCAATTCTCCTGCCTCAGCCTCCTGAGTAGCTGGGACTACAGGCACCCCCCACCATGCCTGGCTAATTTTTTGTATTTTTAGTAGAGACGGGATTTCACCATGTTAGCTAGGATGATCTCGATCTCCTGACCTCGTGATCCGCCTCCCTCAGCCTCCTCAAGTGCTGGGATTACAGGCGTGAGCCACCGCGCCCGGCCTTTCCTCTTAACAGTTTTTTAGATATACACGTTCCTCCTGGAATGCCTTTAACTTTCTTCCTTCTTTCTTTTCTTCTTCTTCTTTTTTTTTTTTTTTTTTTTTTTTCCGTCTGGTGTTACACAATTTATTCTTCAAGATCAAACTGACAGGTCATCTTTTTTTGGCAGCCTTCTTCCATCTCAGAGCACTGAATTCATACCTGTGTTTTAGAGCTTAGACTTTGTTGTAATTGACTATTTTCGTGTCTCTTTCTTCCCAAACTGTGAGTTGTTAGAGACAGGATCTCTGAATAATTTGTCTTTATACTTACAGTTCTTGGCACTTGGTAATCCCTAAGGAAATTTATGTTAAGACAATTTTGGCAGAGTCCTCTAAAATCTGTCGCTCGGTAACTCACCTGTGGATCATACAATGTTAATTTGCCTTTAGTAAGAGATTCGGGTATTTCAGAAACAAACATATTAGTGATTAAGCTTGATACTTACAAGAATGTCCCTTTTTAAGAGAAAGGTTTGCTTCACAATGTCTTTGTTTTGCTATTTAGCAGCAAACCTCCACTCTGATAAAAGAAATCTTTGCTTAGATAATAGATTCAGACTAAAATCCAAACTGCCGCACAGTAAGAGAGTTAGAAAGTCTTGGAGACAATGATATCAAAACCCTGAGAGGCACTGCAGTGTAGAAGTATGCCCAACTCAGCACACCCCAGTTTCAATGTTCTGCCGTTTTTAAGCAGGGGTACCTCTACAAGGTTGCTCGCTTATCTTCTTAAGTCTCTATTTTCTCATCCAGAAATAGGATTTCATGTCATACAGGGCTGTTGTGTAGGCATTCGAGATTTCATGTCTGTGAAAGTAGACACCTTGAAAAGGGTCTTGCAAATATGAGGAATTAATATGCTACAGTGAATATGTTGCTGATACAACTCACACTTCTACTTCTGAAGAAACGAGAAACAAAATAACGCAAATTATTCCTTTTCAGCACCTCCCACAACAAATATTCAATCGTGTTTTATTACCGATACAATATGCTAGAAGTTGCTTGTTAACAAATAAGTTGGACACAGTTGTTCATTCTTCTTAGGAGGTGTTGAGCCCTAAACACTATTGAGAGAGCGGTATTAGAGTAGGTCTCTGGTTATGACAGTGAGAATAGTACTGGATTACTACTTCTAGGCTTGAACACTGAAAGTTTTAAGCTGTCTTCTTTGGTGTGAGAGACAACTCTTAACTGAGGAACCCTGTGTTTCCCCAGTATGTATTCCATAGGTGTTAAGTATTCTGCACTGGGTTAGTGACAGCCGTGGAGTGGAGGTGGAGGCTGTTCTCTAGCCAAATAAACTTCAGAAATACTGGAAGAAATGATCTCTCAGAATCTTTCATCATAAGAAAAAACAGGAATCCATAATTAGCATTAGATAAAAGAGTAGGATCTAATAGAAAATAGCCTTTCCAAGTATTATTTCAGAAACAGCATAGCAAGCAAATAGAGTATTCAGAGAACAAAAAGAATGATACGTTTTTCTCAAAATCTGTCAAATATTGACAAGGTAAGTACTTTGAAATTAGATTTATACTTGAAATGTAAGTGCTAGGGGTAGAATCTAAATTTCTGGCTTAGATTTATAAAGGACAGGATCGGCCTTCTTGCTGCCTTGTTTATATTGAAAGGGAAACTGATATTAGGTTGAGACAATGATAAATTATGTCTGTTCTCTGAGGGTCCACCCTAAGACTGAAGACAGGAATTATCAAGTTTTCTGTAAGAGTCGTTTGGCTTAATTAAAACAACTCGCACCATTATTATTAGAGGTAATATTTTATACTTTTCTAGAACTCTCTATGGGAAGCATTGTTTGGTTGGGGAAAAAATGCATGGCGCTTGGAGACAGGTGACACCATATTTTGGGCTCAAGGTCTCCCTGTATTGCAAGCCTGGAGAAAAGGTATAGGTCACTTCCCAACCTCATTTTCAATTCCACTACCTGAACTGTAATAATCCACTCCCTCAGAGGCAGTTTGAGAGATTCAAAGAGATCCTCTTTGTTACAATTGTCTAAAAGTAGTTAAACTCTATTTATCGTGAAATGTGGGTTATCTCACTTTAATTCTTACAGAGACTGTGAAGTACCAATGGCAAGTCCATTGATAGAAGAGAACCTGAAGTTATGAAAGGTTGACAAGCTCACCTAAGGATGCCAAGTGAAGGTCATAGTCAAATCTCTGTCTCTAGCCATAATGATACTGCCATATAATGTATTCCTTTATCTCTGGCCACTAGTATATTAGATAAACTCACCATCTCATTTCAGTCTTGCTGCTCTCCCATTCACACTCTACTTCAGAGGGAACTTTCTAAATATGATTAGAACACTCTTCTAAAAACACTTATCGTGGTTTCTAATGCCTGAATGTTCCTAAATGAGAACATGAAAATATATTCCCTGTGGTCTGTGAACTTCTTGAAATTGTAAGTAAATTTTGTGTACACTACAGATACCTGTTTTGTTGTTGTTGTTGTTGTTGTTGTTTTGTCAAAAGACAGTTTAACACATTAGATTTTGAGACTTATCCATGTTCTTACCCAAGGCCTGGAGCCCCTAGCTCACCGAGAAGCCCTAAACATGTCAGCATGGCATGGAAGCAGTAATTAACTGACCCTTCCTATTTTTCTACCTGTCCATACCGAAATACTGAACCACTTGTAGTTTTTCCCACTCACACCAAACTACGTCTCAGCTTTGAAACTGTGCTCCTCTCAGCGTCCTTCACTTGGCCGGGTTGGAAGCTCCAGGATAGCGGGTCATGTCCAGCATATCTTTATCACTTGAAGTCATCATGTTTAAAAAAATTTATATTCATGGATTACAAAAGTAGAACTACATACAGTACAATAAAGAAACAAATGTAGAAAGTGAAAGTCCCCTAAGATTCCACCTGCCAGAAAGAATCTCCTTTAACATTTCGGTACCTGGTCTTTATATAGATCTGTAAAGAAACTGTAGTTACTCTGTCCTATTCTGCAATTGGATTTGTTCTTTGTGAAACATGTCTTGTTCATCTTTGCAGGCTTGTTCCATAGATTTGCAATGTATGTATCTGTCATTGTCCATTTAGGTGATTCTTTTGCTGGTTAGTTTACCTTGTTAGTCCTTGTTCTTCCTCTTAAATATGGCTCCTGTGACCAACCTTCATCATTTAATTTTATTCACTTGTATGAGTACTTCTGTACAATTTTCCTGGAAGCAAGCCACATATATGCAATTTAAAGTTTAACAATACTGGCAGCCATTCATCCAATATGCATGTTTATGCAAACACCTATTAATATACTATGCTATATATTTTTTTAATTTTTCTTTTTTTTTTTTTGAAAATAGAATCTCCCTCTGTCACCAAGGTTGGAATGCAGTGGCACAATCTTGGCTCAAACTCTACCACCCAGGTGAAAGCGATTTTCATGCCCCAGCCTCCCAAGTAGCTGGGATTACAGGCATGCATTATCACACATGGCTAATTTTTATATTTTTAGTAGATATGGGGTTTCACAGTTTTGGCCAGGCTGGTCTTGAACTTTGGACCTCAAGTGATCTGCCAGCCTTGGCTTCCCAAAATGCTGGGATTACTGACGTGAGCCACTGTGCCCGACCTGCGCTTTTTATAATTAATCATTTGTACATGTTTCTTACCCCCACTAGACTGCAAAACTCTCAAAAACAAAGATTGTGTGTAATATATCTTCATGTCCCTCCTGGGTTCTTACAGAAGGTACACAAAATAAACCCTGTAAGAATGAGTGGATAAAACAATAAACAAAAGAGTAACTGAATAATTCAGTAGCTCCTCTAATCCTCATATGACAGGTAATGTTTACCGTTCATAGGAGGTCCTAAGTTTAATCCTTAATGTTTGCTAATAAATAAGTCAGTAAAAGATGAGCTCTTGTCCTGACTTTATCAAAACTAGCCCTCCCTGATTTTTGGGGGGGGTCCCAGTTTCCCTGTCTCAAAAAGAGGAGATTAGCATAATGGTTCTTCAGATCCAGGCAAGCAACTCAATTTTTTTGTCGGTAACTTGAGCGTATGCCATAGTTTACTCATCACTGTCTCATCTCTAATCCAAATTGTTCAACAATGCAAAAAAATCTCAGGCTAAGGTTAGTGACCAGCATAAAATATTTTTGGTCTTTTCAGCCTTCTGCGTGTCTGTACTTCAAATATCTGTATATTTTGGGAAACCAAAAAAAATGAAAATTATTTTAGAGAAAAGGCCAAATAGGTACTAATCAACCTTCTTGACTATGTTTAGAAGACATTTAACGCTTTAGACATCACACAAATGATTAATACCCGTCTTGGAGTTGTTGTAGTAAATATTGGGAATGATAGCATGTGTTCAGAGATTTGTACTTTACAGGATTTTCACACCCAAGAGCTCATTTGGTGTAGTGAAGATAATAGGAGAATGAATGTGTAGCTTCCAGTTTTGTTGAACTTACTCTTGTAAACATTCTGAAAAGAGAACCTTTTGGCCAACTATTTTAACAATGCATAAATATCAAGGCAAGAGCATTCCCAACCCACATCTCTGCCCGTTACCCATGGTGGACATCATCATCAGTTCTAAATTTAAATAATAGCATTTCTGTTTTTATAACACTTTTATTAAGAATGTTGGGGTGAGATATTAGAAATGGTCAAATTTATATGCAATGGAAAGTGTGATAAATTCCCTTTTAATCACATAGCACAAAGCTACATTAAATCTAGTATATGGCCTTTATTCCATTTTTACATACTTTTTATTCTTCATTGATGATCTCAAGTACTCTCTCGATTGATATTTGATTCTCTTACATTGCTATAATTCTGGCTCACCCACCTATTTTTTAATTATTTTTTTTTTATTGCAGTATGTTTTGGGGTACATGTGAGTTTTGGTTACATGGATGGGTTCTATAGTGGTGAATTCTGAGATTTTAGTGCACCTATCACCCAAGCAGTGTACACTGTACCACCCATAAGAGTGGAATGAAGGGGGAATAGACAAAGGCCCCAGTGGCCCTGTATGTCCCATATGGGTACAGGGGATGAGGGATAAAAGACTATACATTTTATATGGAGTCTTTTATCCCTCACCCCCTGCCCAACCTGGCTGCGCCCAAGCCCCAAAGTCCATCATTTCGCTCTGTATGTCTTCACATCCTCATAGCTTTGCTCTCACCCACCCATTTCAACACCAACCCAGTATCAATGCTACTGACTTATCATCACTATTTGAAATCTGGCTGTTTGCAGTGCTGGAAAAATGAAATTACTCAACTTCCTTAACTGGAACAAGAGAACTAGAACCAAAATGTTCGCTTTCTGGACTCCTGTACTCGATAAGATTTATCTCATTTCCTATCTCAAAGTTTATACGTAGTCCCGAAGCACACAACTTCCACAAGCTCTTTATGTTGCTTGACTTTTTTAACCTGAGTGTGAGAACCTGTATGTTTTCTCCCTTTTAGCTGAATAAGGCCTAGCCTGCTCTGCCCCCTCTCTTCAGGAAGTCCATCGCGGGCTATGCGAGAGGTCCCACCTTATGCCCTTACTTTGCTCTTTCTGCAGCTGTTTTTCTTTAATTATTAATGTGCCTGTATCTCTCCCTTCACTGTAAGGTTCATAAGAAAGAAAGACTCAATTTATTTTTCTCATAAATGTGTAACAGCAAATAGTGATTACTTAGCAATTGTTGAACAAAATAGATTCTTCCTATTGTAAACATGGATTTCTGAAGCCTGATAGATGACTCATCTAGATAAGGCAAATGAGTAAAGAGATGTGTCCAAGGTTAGCCACTGAATAAATGATAAAACTAATTCTAAAACCCAGGTCTCCTGACAGCCACGTCCAGTGCTTTTTCCTCTCCAGTGCAATCACTGCTTATTTAGGCTGACTGTCTTGGTTGATGGTCTAGGTGGCAATTAAAGGACCGTATGCTTTCTGCCTTTCAGGGTGTCCATACAGGGCAACTGGGGCCTTCGTCAGTTCCCCCTTCATTCCGCCCAGAGGATGAGCTTGAGCATCTGACCAAAAAGATGCTGTATGACATGGAAAATCCACCTGCTGACGAATACTTTGGTGAGTGGGGCCTAGAGCTGACTTCTGAAGTAACTATCTTGTTCTGTTTTCCTTCCTTAGTAATTGGAACTATTATCAGCTCCACTGGTAAAGTGTTTGAGTCCAGATGCATGGGAGTTGATATACATCCCCACACAACTAAGTAATTGTAGGATTTGCATTTGCAAGACTGCCATAAATGTGATGTCTACTTAGCTTATACTAAAATTTCAGTGGTCTTTAGAGTTTCCTTAGATACAAATTTTATTGTTGAGACTCATTTTTTACCAGCCTAGGCAACATGGGGAAACCCTGTCTCCATTAAAAATACAAAAATTAGCTGAGTGTGGTGGCATGTGCCTGTAGTCCCAGCTACTCAGAAGGCTGAGGCTAGAGAATCACCTGAGCCTGAGAGGTCGAGGCTGCACTGAGCTGTGGCTGCAGTGAGCTGTGATTGTGACACTGCACTCCAGCCTGGACAACAGAGTGAGATCCTGTTTTTTTGTTTTTTGTTTTAAAAAAGAAGGCTTATTTTTTGACAACTTATTAGCTCCCCATTAGGCAGAAATAGGATTTCTGTGTATGTTCCCATTTCTCACTGGTCTAAAGATTCTAGTAAAAAATGTGGAATTGGATATTGTCTAATATCCAATTTCCAGATGGTACTCTTAATCTTTTTTTCTATCTCGGTTCAAGAAATGATGTTTTCTTTGTAGTTTTAATTTTCCCCTCTTCAAACTTGTTGATAACTAGGAATGGTTAATCCTTCCAGTCCATGAATATAATGCAAATTTGTGAATTATATGCCACTTGTGAGGTTCTGTGGACACATAACCTGTCCTCAGTGAGGTTAAAATTGTTCAGAAAGAGGTAAGACAAGCATACAAATAATTACTAGTCTAGGTAGAAAGTGATAAAAGACATGAGAAGGCATAGGTCAATTGTTGCAAATTTTATTTTATTTTATTTTATTTTATTTTATTTTATTTTATTTTATTTATTTTATTTTTGAGACAGAGTCTTGCTCTGTCACCCAGGCTAGAGTATACTGGCATAATCTTGGCTCACTGCAACCTCCACTTCTGGGTTTTAAGCGATTCTCCTGCCTCAGCCTCCCGAGTAGCTGGGATTACAGGTGCCCACCGCCACACCTGGCTAGTTTTTGTATTTTCAGTAGAGATGAGGTTTCGCCATGTTGGCCAGGCTGGTCTTGAACTCCTGACCTCAGGTGATCCACCCGCCTCAGCCTCCCAAAGTGCTGGGATTACAGGTGTGAGCCACCGTGCCTGGCCAGAAGTTTTAAAAGCTCCATTTATTAGGAGCATCAGGAATACTTTGATAAAGAAGTGGTGGCACTTGAATCTGAGCCCTTTAAACCAGTGCCTTTCACATTTTCTGTGGCAGAAGACCATTTTCCTCCCAATCTGTTGGAGACCAGTATTTTTGTTGAGTCAGTTAAAATTAATTACTAGGGAAATAAAAGACGCAAAATAAAATGGAAGATGAAATTTTATCTTTATTAGAGTTAACTGTTAACGAATTACTCTTTTAAATTTTTATGCTAGTTTATAAATATTAATCCTTTGTTCCTATGTTTATCTCATCCAGGGTGATACGCATTTCTTAGACACCCATCCATGGACCACTTTTTGAGTGGCACTGCTTTAAGGAAAAATAGAGAAAGGACATTTGGGGAAGAGTATTAGTAAAGGCACAAAAATGGGGAAATTGCACAGGATTTTTGCTTCTTCAAATATTTTCTATTTTCATGTCTTCTTTGCTCCTATATGGGAATATGTAATGACAGGTTAACTGACCATACCAGTCCAAAAACACACAGTAGGTGAAGTAGGAGGTATTAGGTTATAAAAACCCTGGCTTTTATTTGTGTTCGAGTGGCAGTTTAGCTCAGCTAAAAGAGCACAAAGAGTGGGAATGAAACATCTGGTTGTGGTCTCTTCTCTGTCCCTCGCTGGCCAAGCAATACTGACATGTCACCCATCTGCCTGAACCCCATTTCCCACCTCACTATATCAACGGTTGGGGCAAATGGTCTCTAGCATTTCTTTCAGCAGTAATAAGTTCAATGTACAAACATCCTTAATCTAAAGTATAACAATAAAGCTAAACATAAATTGATGGAGATTAACAACAATGCATGGAGAACAGTAAAACAAAACATAGAAAATCCACGAAGGTTTCTAGTTACATCAAAATACACAAAAAGTTTATTAATGCTCTTGTCATTGCCATGTAAGGAGGGTTTATAATGGGGTCTAAAATACATTTTTTTAAAAGTGAAAAATAAGGTCTCTGTATTTAGGCCCTATTAAAAAGGAAAAGCTGATTTACCAAGTATATATGCTTCAAATATCATAGCAACCCAATATATAGCCACAAAAAAAAAAACAACTGAACATAGATGCTAATTGCATGAATGAATGTATATTGAACACTCTGGGAAACAGATATAAATTATTACCTTTCCCTTCAAGAACTGTCCAAGCTCTACTACTTAGTAGCTTAGAACACTTGAACAAGTATTATTCCCTCTAAACCTTCATTTTTGTTTTGTTTTATCTGTAATACGGGAATAATAACTAGCTTATACTGTTGTTTTAAGAAATGAATGAAATATTTATACAAAGCACTTAGCCAAGTTCTTGGCATGTAGAATATGCTCAATACAATACTCAAGGTTCTCCCATGCTCTTGGGGCTTGTAGTTTATTTAAGACATAAGATATGCTCATTAAAAATCCATTAATAATGCTCAACTTAAATTTAAGTTCCTAGCAACAATAGAACATATGTCACCAACTGGTAAATAATCATTGTCAAATGGGGATGAATAACCATTTGAAAATTTGGAAAAATGGCTAACTTTTATTGAGTGCTTATGATATGGCAGCACTATATTTTATTTACGTTATAGGAATTAACTCATTTCACTCTTATAGGAAAACATTACCCTGTGAAATAGATACTATTATCATTTTCAGATTTTGAAATTAAGGCACAGAACTATTAATTTGCCTAACGTTAATAGCTGATAACATTGCGGAACTGAATTAGAATCCAGATCTGTACATTTAAACACCACACTGTAAAAGATGGGGAAAGCTAGCCAGGCTACATATTTAGAAGAGTGTTTATGGTGGAGATTAGCTTTGGACAGATGGGAAATAAGAGATGAGCATTCTCTTCTAAGTACACAGAATTAACAAAATATAAGTTGAGGCCAGGATTATTTAAAGAAAATTCACGTTGTGTAGAAAACAAAAAAAAAAAGTGCCTATGATAATATTCAGGCTGCTCTGCTAGGTGGTGGTGGGGGTAGATGTGGATCTTACCTTTGAGGTTCTTATAGTCTAATAGGATATGTGCACAGAGTTATGATGTTATATTATAAGCACAAGGCAGAAAGTGACAAGTGACTTAATCAATGTTCATCAAGTGTTCTTTGAGAATTCAGAAAAAGGAAAGATAAAATCAAGAGAGAGGAATGGAAAAGTGTTTATGGAATAGTTAGCCTTTGAATAAGTCTTTAAAATTGTGCTAATTGACATTTGGAAGTAGGAAGTTAGTAGAGAAGTGAAGTCATTTCTCATGAGGGGAGTTTTGACATAACAGGGAATAAAACCATTGGAGTGAAGTGTCCACGTGAGAAGTAGCATATACTGGGAAATAAGGTTCAAGTAGTAGGTTAGGACCAATCTAGGGAAGGCTTTCAATGTCCGGCTAAAGGCTAAGAACGTTATTGTCTATAATGAGCCCTTGCACATTGAGATCACATGCCATGAGAACTGCTCTATGGATAGTGGTTAAAAACACAGGCTTCAGAGCCAGGATGCACCTCTTACCAGCAAGATGAAATCAAGAGGCAAAGGACTCGTGAAAAGAACTGTCCTTTATTGTTCCGTGCTTTAAACATTAAGCCTGTGCCTGCTACTGTGCTGGGTGTTAGGGAAACCCAAATGCAGAGGCTCTGCCCTCATGGAGCTCACGGGTTCCTAGGAAGGACAAGAGAGTCACAGATGTCAAGGATTTCAGTGCAGATATCAGCACTGTGTTGGGTGTGACTGAGCTGCTATGTGAGAGTCCATAAGTCTGCCTGAGGATGAGCAGAAAGAATACATAGCAGTGTGTTTGCATCAGCAGGGTCTGACCCAAGAGCGATAGATAAAGTCTGCTCTTGCTTTCTGTCAGAGTTTTACCTTTGGCCTATTCTGGACTGAAAATAGCATTGCCAAGCACTTCCCTTAAATAACTTCTCTTTTTTGCAGGACTGTCCTCTCAGCCCTGCCAAAATCCCATCACCTACTCTTTCTTTACTACTTTGCCTATTTAATGCTGGAATTTTTATTTAAACTATAGCTGATTTACTGAAGGTAATTAAGTGCTTTCATGTCATAGATCTCCTGCTAGACTACAAGCTGTACTAGGGAGTGAAAGTGAACAAAATGTAAATAAATGGTGTCAACGGAGTGGGTGCCTTTGTGGTCATGTTGCTTTGCTTCCAAGACACTCTTTTTTTTTTTTTCATAAGTGGAATGATTCATGAATATGTTATTATAGTTATTGCTTCTTTACAGAGCCCCTCATCACTCTTAACAGTTTTATTTGTATTGAATTATAATTATCGTATGCTTAAAAGTATTGGGAGAGGTACCAGAAGATCACCTCACAGATGACTTAAGTACAAAGGAGAAAAGGAACTTTTATAATGGAGAGGTCTCCTGGAAGCCATCTTAAACCAAGTAATGAAATTTAACATCCTCAATAATGGGACAGACTGGCATGTGCCAACTGAATGTAGGAAGTCTGCAGCATCATCTAGGCAGTGGTCTTGCTAAAATATTTCAGCTCTATCCAACCATGAGGAAGTAAAAAATGCAGATGATGGGACATGCTTCAAGACACCTGTCCTGAATTCTTCCACACTGTCAATGTTAAAAAACGCTATTCTAGATTAAAGGAAATTGAAGAGACATGCCATTCAAATGCAAGGCATGTGTCTTGATTGAATTCTGGATGAAAAAAAAAGCTATAAAGGATTGGTAGCAAACTTAGAGAAATTTGAATATGAATGATATATTAGATAATACATCAATGTTAATTTAATGATGATATTAATGGTGTTGTGATTATGCAGGAAAATCTATTTTTATGAGCTATTTGTTGAAATATAAGGTGAGGTATGATTATGTCTACAATTTTATTTTGAAATAGTGATAGAGTGACAGAAATAGAGAGAGAGAAAGAGAGAGAGGGATGATTGACAGATATATGTAGACAAACAGAGATAGATAAATGTGGGGAGGCAGAATCATTTCAGGTTAAAACAGCTAGAGATGCTATAACTGCAACAACTATAAGGACTCCCCTCCTCTCTAAAAATGCACTGAAGCCTGTCACAAATGAATTACCTTAAGAATCCCTCCTTGGGTGGGTAGAGAGATTGACATTTCTGTACCTTCTCAACTTTCATGTTTTAACGACTACAGTGGGTCTTTGAAATTTCCCGTTTTTTGTTTTTTTTTTTATTTCTTACCAGACATACACACCTTCTATTGCTGGTGAGATGGGGACAGTTGTGGTAGTGATGACAAAAGCTGATGTTTACCTAGAGCTCCATATGTTTAAAAAACCAAGTCGCAGCCACAACATGACTGGCAGATCTGGCGACGATGTCTTCATTTCATTTTTTGGATGGGGAAATAGAGATTCAGAGAGGCTCGATGAGTTTTTCAAGGTCACATAGCTAATAATTTTGGAATTTGGCCTCACTCTTCTGATCTCATGTCTATTATAATACATTACCATTACAGAAAGGTATATAAATGCTGTTCCTGGTGATTGTCAGTAATTGACTCTTTCTCTCCTACGTCATAACTTTTCCTTATGAAGTTACGATCTTCAAGTGAGAGATGGAGGGACTGCTTCTGCCCGAGATCACATGTTTGTAATTTGGACTTCAATGTCACTGATATGTTTCAACTATCTTTAACATCCTGAATTAACTGCTATGACATGGCTGAGGTACATACATTAGGAAGACAGTCTACCTAATACCTCCCTATCAGCCATTTTGCAGTCTGTAGTTCTTCTCTTGACCTTGGGAGAAGGCAAATCACTAATAGCCACTGTTCTTATTTTTTCAAGTCAGGTTTTTAATAAAATATAACAAGCAGAAACCCTTAACTATCTCAGCTGGGTTTTTTTTTTTTAATGATTTCTTCTGAAAAGGTGATAGTTATAGTGTTTCCATGCCTTCTTTTGTCCATGTTCATTATAACTTGTGACTGTTGCATTACAATATTAGGTAAACGCCACAGATGTTGAACCGTGATAAAGCAGTTGGATGAGTCTACATCTCTAAAGGGAAGATACAGTCTCTATAATGTGGGCATTTGCCATCTACTTGGACTTAAGTTTTGGCTATAACAGATTTCCTTACCATGGACATGTGTCTTTCCATTAACACTAGTGTCATTGAGAGGGCCTCTAAACACTACCCTGTAGAGGAAAGGGAGGAAGCATAGTAGAAAGTTGGAGGTAGAAGAAAATTCTTACCCAATTCAATAAACCAGACAGTGGATGTTTAGCCCAGCTTACCTACAGGAAGCGTTGGTTCAAGTGCTTGCATTTTAGAGAAAATTTTTTCCTGGACAACTAGAAAAATATGTTGATACTAAAGGAGGCTCTCAGTTCTAGTGATAGATGCTTAAAAAGAACAAGGGGTGGCTCATGCCTGTAAATCCCAGCACTTTGGGAGGCTGAGGAGGGCAGATCACGAGGTCAAGAGATCAAGACCATCCTGGCCAACATGGTGAAACCCCATCTCTACTAAAAATACAAAAATTAGCTGGGCATGGTGGCACGCACCTGTAGTCCCAGTTACTCAGGAGGCTGAGGCAGGAGAATCACTCGAACCCAGGAGGCGGAGATTATAGTGAGCCGTGATCGTGCCACTGCACTCCAGCCTGGTGACAGAGAGAGACTCCGTCTCAAAAAAGAAAAAAAAAAAAAGGAACATGGGGCGATGAAGTAGCTGTAAATTATTATAATTTAGAGTAAATTCAGAGCTTATAATAGAAAATGGAAAACTTTTAAATCGACTATTAAAATGAATAGGAGAGAAAGGCATTATTCTCAGAAAACCGGGGCATCTACAGGGCTAGTTGCCAGTTTTAAAGTTTGGTTTTTCAAACAGTTTTAGGCAGCTAAAGGAAAGCAAAGTTGAGTTTTTCTCCAGATAACCTTAAGATATCTCTGAAATTGTCCAAGACTTTTCCATGTTGGTTGATACACCGACAGCCTTACGTAATACACCCAGAGCCTCTAAGTTTTATGCTTTCATTCATTTTGTAAGAGAAAGCATGTTTGCATATGAAGCTTTTCATACATTTATGTCTCTGACTATGGCATAATTTTTTCCAAATAATAATATTCTGGCCGAGCAGCCCTTAAGGCTGAAGACAACACTATTGGAAGACAGTATCTCTGGAAATGGATGTTGTAATGCATCTAAGGATGGACTGGAAATATCTGACAGTATATTTTTAAGCATAGAGCTGTAATTATCTTGACATTGTTTATATGATATTGTCTTATTCCTTCTTTAAAAAAAAGCAGAAGTATGTGAGCCTTAAAATTATTGAGTGAGCTATTTGAAGAATCCTTCAGAGCAGCGCCAGGTAAATTCTCTTCTCAGACCTTAGCATTTATCCAAGGAAACTTTTTGTTCATCTCTGAGTATTGTTAGTAGGAGTTGTTGAGGATTTTTGCAGAAAACCAGAAGTTTGTTCCAGTGGAACTAAGCTTTCATTTTTCAAAGGACAGCTAGACAAAAGTAGAAGGCATGAGGCGGCAGGGAACTAGCACATGCTAAGCCTTGAGAGAAGAAAAGCATGAACATGAATAAAGAGCTATGATCGATCACTTTATTGGTTATGCCAGCTCATTGTATTTGGTGCCTTGGTATCTTCTCAATTAAGATGAAAATGGAGGGCCAATGAATGTTCATGAACAGAAACAGAACGAAAAAAACAATGAGGTGGATGGTCCATTTTCTTTCTGCACTAGTGGGACCAGTTGATAAGTGAGCTTGTCCAGAGGACTTGACTAAGATGCTTAGGAAATTAGAAACCATGATCTGAGGTGCAGTTGAAGGTATGGAGAAAGGAAAACCTAGAGCCCTCATTGCTATTGAAAGACTATCATGTGGAAAAGGAATTTGACTTAATATTTGTGATCCAAAAATTAGCAACAAAGGCAAGTGAGGGGGGTCTGGCCAGTTCCCATTCAGCATAATGAAATCACTTTCTTAAGAGACAGAAGAAAGTCTTTGTAAAATTCTAGGTCAGAATCTAATAATCCCTTGTTGGTGAAAATGGTGATAGGTACTCAAGCAACTGATGGATGATTAGATTATACTTCAAAAGTGCTGTCCGATTCTGACATTTTGTGACTTAGGCATCTAAACTTGTTTGGAAGTTAGTGTCTTGCATCCAACTTCTAGGTCTACCCCTAGATTATCATTATTATTATTACATGATTTCAACTAACATTTATATAATGCTTTTTAAAGCACTTTTCTACATGTTATATCACTTGAGCAAGACAGCAGTCCTACAAAATAGACAGAGTGTTTATTTCCATTTGGGATATAAAGAAATGAAAGATTTCAGTGATTAAGGGACTCCCCACTCCCCAGGGCTCTCCACTACCCTCACAAGTCATAAAGCAGGTAAGTAGCAGAATTGCCCTGGGGCGCAGGCCTACAGATTGTAAATTCTTTTCGCTTTTCACCCCATTGTGCTGTTAACACCATGTTGCTGAATTGGTCATGGGTCATAAGATAGATGAGTTAACATACTTCATGTTTTAGCTTTTTAATCTGTATAAGGAACGATGTGATTGCTTTGTAAAGTGCTTAGATGATCTCAACTGAGAGGTGTAAAGTAATTTGTATTTCATAGTTTGTGTTATTATGTGACAAGAAAATGGTTTCCAAAGTGCTCCTATCAATTACAAACTGGGAAATGACTCCAGGTGGGCAGCTACCTTTAGTGGATCTTGTTTTCACAGATAAATGACCTAATTAATGAAAAACCCCAAAACCACAATGGAAGAAAAATTAGACAATAAGTGGCTTAGAGAGAAGGTTGTATTGATTTGGGGGGAAAAATGGGTTTCTTGGTTTTGTTTCTCTCCAACTTTTTGTTTAGGATATCTTTGAGTTGTGGGAATAGAATGTTTTCTAGTTAATGAGGCATATTAGATATATTTTCTTTTGTGGTAGTGACTTCTGGTAATGTTTGTTCTGAGTAGTATATGTTTACAGCACTAAATAAATAATAATCCTGAGCATTTTATGTGTTCTATCTTAGCATATGTTAATTTTTTATTAATTTGGCTAGTATGTTTGTTTGTTTGTTTGTTTGTTTGTTTGTTTTGTGTCAGAGTTTCACTCTTATTGCCCAGGCTGGAGTGCAATGGCACGATCTCGGTGCACCACAAACTCCACCTCCCAGGTTCAAGCGATTCTCCTGCCTCAGCCTCCCAGGTAGCTGGGATTACAAGCATATGCCACCATGCCAGGCTAATTATTTTTGTATTTTTAGTAGAGACGAGGTTTCTCCCTGTTGGTCAGGCTGATCTCGAACTCCCGACCTCTGGTGATCCTCCTGCCTGGGCCTCCCAAAAGTGCTGGGATTACAGGCATGAGCCACTGCATCCGGCCTGGCTAGTGTGTTTTTAAGCATTGATTTCGAATCCCAGACTTAGAGTAAAGAAGAATGTGATATCAGAGATTATCTAGGAAAATCCTTCATTTTCTAGAAAACTGAATCCCAAATGACTTATCCAAAGCCATGCAACTAGGTGTGTTTTGAATTTTATGGTCAAAATTTTCTTTCTGAGTAATGGACAGCCTCCGATGGCATGAAGAGGAATGGCAGGGCTATTTACAAAGGTGCAGACGTAGGTCGGGCCTGCTACTTTTGTGATCTCAGACCTTAGATCCACCTTATTCAAACATAAGAACACATTCTTATGTTATTCAAACATAAGAACACATTGCCCTTAAAAAGAATAAAATAAATAACTTTTAAGGAATTATGTGTATGTATTTTTCAAATACAAAAGAACCAAAGTTTTCTTATACAAAAGAACAAAAGAGATTCCCAGTATCTTTTATCTCAGTGTCTTTATCCAATTTACTTGTAATATTTCCCATCTATTTTCTCCACTAAATGTAAGTCTGCGTGAGGGCAACAATTTATGTTTAGTTCAGTGTTATGTTCCTGTCATTCCTGGAATAATGCCTAGCACATCGGAGATATTTAATAGGTGTTAATGAGTTAATGAACTAGTAAATGAAAACTGTGAGCAGACATTCACATTTCTGTGACAGGACATGGTATATAATAAACTACAGGGAGGAAATACTTCATTCATTTAAGATATATTTATTTAGCACCTTATAAAATCATAAAACGTTAGAGCTGGAGAGAATCTTAAGAGACTAGGAAAACCTCTTCATTTTTGGAGATCATGAGAATGAGTGAGATTTTTAGGGTCACAAATTTGTTAGTGACAGAGCTGCAGAGTATAACTCAGATTTTCTCATTCCTTTTTTTAATTCACTTAAGGGCACTGGAGAATATATAAACTAGAGCAAGACATGGCTGCTACATTTATTGAACTTAAATTTAAATTGGATTAACACCTTTGGACTTGATCTCTTTTGCATGTATCTTCTGTGAAATGTAAAGGTTCAACTGGTCAATGAAGAGAGTACCTGGTTAAGATTTTATTTTTTAAGTACTGGGTCACATTTTCTCCACCTGTAGGTTTCATCTATAGTCTTTGGTTCCCAGGACCATTTCGTACCACCACAATTTTCTTCTGTTCTAATCGAATTGGATTGGATGCACAGGGCATCACATTGAAAGAAACATTCTTTTCTTGTGTTTATTTGAGTTGTCCATAGCAACCTGTCCTGAAAGATTGTCCATTTAAAGTAAGCCTCTTCAAGACTGGGAACCACCACCCAGGATTTGTGTACCATCTTGATACAAACAGCAGACATCCAGTCATTCAGCTTCATTAGGATCACTATCTATCAGAAGACAGAACAGAAAAGTAGAAGAGAGATTTCTACTTCATAACTGAATGTCCTTTGCTTATTAATTGTGGAAGCAAACTTGAAATTCTGGGAGGGAAAGCACTGATGGGGCACACATTGTATGTGGTGCAAAGAAAGTCTCAGTTTGGTACTGGTACCTGAACCTACAAGTGCTAATTATGCATCTTCTGGTATTAACACACAAACACAATTAACTGTGAACTCAGCTCCTTTTCCCTTTCAAACCACCATCATTCCCCCAACCTGCGCTTTCCCCACCACTTTCTCTAAAACACACAGATAAGCATCTCCTTACAGACTTTGAAGTGACATTAGGATTGTCAGAAGGCGTAATTAATTGACTGTCAGCAAAGCCATTGTTTGAACATCTGTGGAGTTGTACTTGGTAGGCATCTGGTTTTTTTTGTTGCTGTTGTTGTTGTTGTTTTTGAGACCTAGTCTTGCTCTGTTGCCCAGGCTGGAATGCAGTGGCGTGATCTTGGCTCACTGCAGCCTCCACCTCCTGGGTTCAAGCTATGCTCCTGCCTCAGCCTCCCAAGTAGTTGGGACTACAGGCATGTGCTACCACGCCCAGCTAATTTTTGTATTTTTAGCAGAGATGGGGTTTTACCATATTGGTCAGGCTGGTCTTGAACTCCTAAAACCTTGTGATCTGCCAGCCTTGGCCTCCCAAAGTGCTGGGATTACAGACGTGAGCCACCGCACCTGGCCCTGTTGTATTTTTAATTGACCGATTCATTCATCTACAAATATTTATTGAGTGCCTACTACTCAACAATTATTGTAGTGTATACTATGGGAGATGATGGAAATGATATAATGGCCAAGGAGAGAAAGCATTTGTTAAATCCTCTAGGGCCAAGGGCTTTGATAGAGAACAGATTTCACAACTGGCAGTGGAAAATGTACTCTTTTCCATCCAGGTTCAGAGGATTTTGCCACTGTACTTGTGCCATATAAAATGCTGAAATAGTTCATGAGAAGAGGTACAGGCATAGATCTTCCTGGTGTGTGAAGATGAGTGGCAATGCACTGTCTGTAGTTAGAGTTCCCACCAAAAACGGTAAAATACTTAAAAAGAAAAAGCAAAAAATATCCAAGGCAAAAAAAAAAAAAAAAAGAAATCACAGAAGCAGGTCCAAGTTAATGACCTTATCCCAATTCTCTTCCTAAGTCTGACTCTGATGTTAGTCATGTTGTATTTAATTATTCCAGATTTCCTATAGTACTGTACAGCTCTGATCTCAGTCCTCACTTGCTTCAAAGGTTTGACCATCAAACTTTGAGCTTGTATGAGCCTCGAACTTGGCTCTACTCCTATCTGGCAGTGAGCATCATTTGTTAAAATTCAACAAGAGCAAACAGAAACAGTGTACACTAGTAACTTGCTGAAAGAGCCTAAGAAGATACAGTAGGCAGGAGTAATGGAAATGAGTTTTTAACCTCCACTGACTCACCCTTTCTTTCCTAGTCAGCCTTAGGGTCATGGCAAAGTTACAGTGGCATTTAGAAACCATCTCGCTTGAGAGCTTCCCTTTCTTCAGTCATTAGTGAGCATCTTCATAATTTTTTTACCGTATATGTAAACTATGCATAGTATTATTTGTCTAATATTTTTATTTAAATCAATTAACTTTTTATCCGACTTTGTCTTCCTTCGTGTCAATAACATCTATAATTTGATTCTGTGGGTTGAAGTACTAAGTTGCATCTTTCCTGTAAAATATATTAAACTGAATACTATATTTAAATGTAAGAAATACGGCTGGAATTACAGATCACATCTGTAATCCCAACACTTTGGGGTGCCGAGGCTGGAGAATTGCTTAGTCCAAAAGTTCGAGACCAACCTAGGTAACAGAGTGAGACCCCCATCTCTACAAAAAAAATGAAAAAAATATTACTAGGTATAGTGGTGCACGTCTGTGGTTCCAGCTACTCGCAGGCTGAGGTAGGAGGATCACTTAAGCACAGGAGGTCAATGTTGCAGTGAGCCATGATTGCACCACCACACTCCAGCCTGAGTGACAGAGTAACAGTCTGTCTCAACAAAACAAAACAAAACAAAAAACAAAGCTCATTCATGCACCAGCTAATGTCTGAAATATTGAGAAATGTGGATATCATTCAACAAGAAGAAAAATTGATAGGATACCATGGTGAAATGGTGTCTTCAAGCTTACCCATTAAGCGTATAAAGCATACTTTTTTTCTTTTTTCTTTTGCATGCGGAGTCATCATGTTCTTGTGAAGGATCGTGTTGTGTTATATAGTGTTGTGTTAGATATTGTTCCAGGCATCCAGCACTGAGAGGCATTGCTGGCCTGATACTGTCCCACTGACTCACTGTGATATCTTAGGCCAGTTTCTTTTCCATAGGTCTCATCTCTCATATCACGAGATTAGAACACGTGAACTATTGTGATCCTTTTGACCTTAATTCCTTTGCCTCAAACACTTTTCATATGTTGTCCTCTCTACACTGTTAAAATGTAGGTGAGTAAGAAAAGCAGCTGCCCCATGTAAAATTTCAGTGCTGCTTGCCTCAGAGTTCTGGAAAAGAATTGTAAACAAACCCAAGAATTATATTTCCTAGATCACTTTATGCTCTGCTTGTTGCTGTTACCCATTTCCTGAGGTTTATGAGAGGGTCACTGCATTGAAAGTAGCTTTCAATGCCAGGTAATAAAAGTGGAATAGGATGTTGAATATGATAACGAATACCATGCACTTGTATTGGGTACACTAGTAGCATCACTGTGTTTCAGCATTTTCAGTAATGGTGTTCAGTCATGGTAATTGGCATACCAGCTCAGTAATGGTGTTTACTAATGGTAATTGGCATATGTAAGTGATATTAATATGGGTAACCATCAACAGAACAATAGTCTAATGTAGATGATACAGCAGTGATAAAAATGAATAATTCATCTTTTGTCAGATAGCTTAGTAAAGTGAGCACTAGATTTGGAGTCAGGAAATCCAAGTGTAAGTCATCTTTTCTGTGTGACGTTAGTGACATGTGACATTTGTGCTCTCCTTAGAGTATTTTGTTATACATTCTTGAGAACTCTTCTTTTAGCAGCTTTAAAATGAGTGTTATTTTGCCAGAAAGACTAACATATCCATGGACAAGTTAGAAGTTAAAACCAAATTACTTCAGTTTTCTTGTTTAGATTAGCTCTTTTATAGAACCTCAGAGTCTTCCTGAATTTCAGGTATTTCACATATTAAAAAGATAATTATCCCTATCTATTTTATGTGCATATTGTGGGAATCAAATTACGTAAGTCGGTATGAAAAAGTTTTCTAAACCGTAGCAGAAGACCAAAAATTTAAGAGGTGTTAATATCTCCACCGAGTGCAGCATCTGGCTTGATTTGTGCCATTTATGATTAGTGTGTAATAATTATTCCTCTAAATTGTTAATGTCAGTGTTTATTTGAATTAACACTTTGTATTTTCTTATGATGTTCTGTTGTAATTGGAATATCACTAGAGAATACAAAAAGTGTTTTTTAGTCATTGTGTGTGAGAAAGCAACACACCAAGATATACCACAATGTTCTCGTTTGCTGAGCAAACTACTCTTGCTTTTTAATGTGGAATGTAGAAGAACTAATTGAAAAGACAAAATGAATTTTGACTCAAATTGAACAGGATGAATCATAACCCACTTTCTCATCTGAGATGTGAAGAAGAAAATGTAAAGGAAACCAACCACCACACAGCTTTACTGTCAGTGTCAGCATAATCAATATAGAGTGTTTTTAACAGAATAAAGAATACATTTCTGCAAGGCTGAGAGTTGCAGGTAGTCGGAAACCTAGTTATTTTTGCTTTGTCTATAGTCTGCTAAAATTGTCTAGTTCTGCCTTGGTTAAAGCATTCTAATCGAGAGTTTGGGATCCCTCTATAATTGTTTCTCAAACCATTCAGAAATGTACCTGTGATCTCTATTGAACAGAGGCCAGTCAGAGACTGGACCCTCTATTGAACGTCTGGTCTCAGTGTCATTTTGTCAGATGGTCAAAAGCAGGGAGACAGCAAACATACAGAAACCTGGACAGGACTGAACTGCTGCTTCCCTGAAAATAACTTACTTGTGTTTATTGATGTGAATGATTAAACAAAAACACTTTGTCCTATTGGATTCTAGAATTTAGATGCATAATCTACTTAGCTTGTGAATGTAGCTTAAAAAAAAAGATTTTACACAAATAAAGAGGCACTATAGCATATCCTAGGAAAAAAACTCTAATTCCTAAGTCAAAATTTATTTCTAATTTTTGTTACTATTATATTTGATTCATAACTCTTATGATCTTTATTTTCCTCGTGTGTGTTTATCTATTTTCTATTTTACTGTAATATTACTAAGATGGGAGAGCACATCTTTCTTATCTTACTCTTCCTCTCTTCCCCGAAAAGAAAAATGAGAAGAGGAGATCGAGCTGGATGATTTTTTTTAAATCCCTTTGTGCCACTCCACCAAGAGTTTTGCTTGCAATAGAGATTCTCTAGTCTGATTTGATCCTAAACCATTCTCACTAATGGTTCTGCTTAAAATAAGATTAGTACATGTTGAGCACTTACTATTTAGTATGAGTTCTACATGCATTACTTATATCTGGACTATAACTCTAGGCAGTAGATACTGTTCTTTTACAATGAGAAAGCTGAAGCCAAGATAAGTTAAATAATTTTCCCAGAATCTAGTAATTAGAGTTGCAATTTGAACGTAGAACCCGGCTCTTAACCCCTGCATATACCATGCCTGTGACTATAGATTTCAGAAAATGAGCTAACCAAGGCCTGGAAAAAGATTAGACTCACAGGATCTGTGCTCATTCCATGGCTTTTCTGGTAAATCCTATTCTCTTTTTCCCTCTACTTTCCCTGGAGGATGTTTTTAGTATGATTTGATTTTCTGTGATTGAAGAGTTTCACCACTGATAAGGGAGCAATTAGAAATACAGGTACACCATCTCTTTGTCTGCACTGTACCAGATGTCTGCTGGGACAGTGTCTTTGCCCTCCTACATGGGTAGTAGTGCCCAGCTGGGCTGCTTAGTCCAGATAACAAAAGACGATTTCTGACCGTAATATTTTTTTTTTGTTAATAACACTTGAAATATGCATCTTTATTCCTCCATTCCTTCTTGGACTTGAAACCTGGTTATTATGGTTGTAGCAATATTTATGTCCAGAAACTCTCTTCTCCCCACAATTTGCCTCAATCCAGTACTGCTTTCTTTCACACATGTAAATAGTTTTAACTTTTAACGATCTATCCCTATGGCATCTTCTAGTCTAGTGATCTGTAGAAAAGCCAGGCCCAGTCTCATTGCCCAGGTGGAAATGAGAGAGAGCAAGGAAAAGGGGACTGATTTTGAAAATACAGTCACCCTGTTGACATGTCATCAGGCAAAAGAGTTTAGTGCAATAGCTAGCAATTGGCTCATTCAGTCGGAAGTTGATGCTATTTTAGGCCGTCAGCCGCAGTGTCAATGTATCTGTGAATTTTGCCATTTTATTTCATTAAGATGGTTCAGGAAGTCAGACACTGATTAACTGATTCTTCGACTTAGTTCCCACTCCTAATTTTGGATGTGTGGTGTCTTTAGGAAGCTGCTGTGTCACCTTGATTCTAAAGAAAAGTTTCATTGTGGCTCTAGAGCAATCCGGAGCAGTCTACCCTTGTATCTGATTATGCTGGAACCTGCTGTGTTCTACCTCTCTGGTCACAGGTGGTATGGGGATACTTTTGCTTCTGGTTCTCCTCTGGCAGATCAAGCAAATACAATCCAAGTGCGTGCAGCCCGTTCCCATTCAAAATGTATCCGTCATAATAACAGCATTCTCGCTGACGCCTTAGACTCAAGGTGGACTTAATTTGGAGATCACCTAAGAAGACGTCTGTGAAAGGAATGGCCTCAGCTTTGCAGTCACTTTCGAAGTCAAGAGGTATTCTAGACAGACCACACAGTATGTATAGGTAAGACTAGGAAAATTCTAAGTTTTGTGTTGTTGCTAAGGGCTTGGAATCTTATTTTATTTATAAACATGCTTTAAATAAGAAGGATAAGGATCTCTAGATAGGAAATATATGTTGTTCTTTGTTTCTCCATTTATTCAATAATTATTGAAGGCCTATGATATGCCAAACAGTTGTTCCAAGCATTTCCATTAAACATTAGTCCACAAAATATACACAGAAGTGCTTACAAATAGCTCAGTTACAATATGATATATTGCTGGAGTTTGGTGATGTGGGAGGAAAGAAGTTAGAATGGCTTACTATGAATGGAAAAGTGGAGGAAGATTTTCTGACATAGATGATGTTAAGACTGAATATTAATGGAATTTTTCAGGTAAGCCGTGAATTCAGGGGCATTTCAGACAAACAGTTCAGTAGGGACAAAGGTATAGAGACCAACACCAGAAAAAGTGCAATATGACTGCCAAAGAATATTGGAAGGAGAAATGAATGATTAGTGGCCAGATCAAGAAGGCCTCTTATTTCTTACTAAAGAATCTAGAGTCTGTCCTGAAAGTGTGGAAACTCCATGAAGGGTTTCAACAAGGGAGCCACAAGATATTGATTAAAGATAACTCCAGGTACTATTGTGGGGAGAGCTGTTCAATGGGACAAGATTTGGGGGATGAAGATCAGTCTGGGTGTCATTTGTACTTGTCTAAGGGGAATAAGGGCTGGAACCAAGGCAGTCGTCTTGTGACAGTTTAGAGAAGGGTTTCCAAGGGGAGTAAGAGGGATGGGTTGAGACTTATTCCTGGGCCTCTATCTTGGGTGGGTAATGACATCACTAAGTGATGTGAGAAAAACAGAAGGAGTTCAGTAATGGTGGTGCCATCAGTCCACAGAGATCCTCTCTTTATCAGTACTTATTGAGCACTTGCTGTGTGTACGCACTGTTCTAGGCATTGGTGCTACAGCAGATGAAAAGCTTCTTTTATGGGGCTTACATTCCAGTGAGAAGAAAATGATGACATAGCAGGTCAGATAGCAGTATATCCTATTGAGAAAATTATGCAAAAGAAAGGGATAGTGAGTGATACAGTGGTATTGGGGTGGAAGTATCATGGTGAATAGTGTGACCGCTATAATTGTGAGGTCTCTATTGTGGGTGAAATCTGGTCTGCCTAATTTTGTTTCTTTTCCATTTTTTTTTGTTTGATGAATTATTATTTCTCCTAAACAAGGCAAATAAACAGCAATAGCAACATAAACATTTACAAGCACATAGATGTAGGCATAATAGTTTGTGTTGCCAACATAACACATGCCAGGAAAAACAAAAGAAAACAGCAGCTAAAAAAAGTAAATATCAAAAAAGGGAGCTTTCTCAGACACAAATTCTTGTCATTCAAAATGCTGCGTAGTTTGAATTAGAAAGTCACAGAATGGGACCTTAGATTTAATCCAAATCTCTTAGTTTAGGCAGAGAAACCTTTAGCCGAGCAAGGAAGTCAGTTATTCCAGGACACACAGGTAGGTCTACAATTCAGCTTTTCTAACTTCATGTCTAAAGATCTTACCCTTATCACCATCCCAGAAAAGCCCAAAGTAGCCTGGGTCTAAATTTCCACTTTGCCACAGTAACCTTGAGCAAGTTTTGCTTCTCTTTGCAACAGTTTGCTCATTTACAAGGTAGGAATGATTATAATAGTGTCTGTGATAGGGGGTTTTGGAAGATTAAATAAGTTAATAATACATGCAAATTACTTACAGATGTGGGCTGACACACAGTTAATGTTCAGCAATACTGAGAGTATTGAAACGTTATGATATAGGCTACTTAGGTTTTGTGTATTTGAACATAGACTTGAGACCAATTTCTGGTGATGGCCACAGGTAAGTTATTCTGTGTTTTGGTTAAGATGATTTCCAGTTAAGATGTTGAAATATTAAATACTTTTCTTGGGTCACTGAATAATTATAAAATATATTAAAATAACTTTGATATTTATTTCATTCATAGAAGTTCTAGACAATCCAGTCTAGAGAAGAGTTATGTAAAATTCTACACCAGAAATAGAACCCTATCCTTGAAAGACAGGGACACTTATTCATATATGTATGTCTAACACAAATGGGCCTCATAATTGTTGACAGCCACTTACAGAGCATTGACCATGTGCCAAGCAGCATGCTGAACACTTCACATAGCTGGTCTCACTTAATGCTCACAGCAGGTAGGCATTCATATCCAGATTTTTCAGATGAGAAAATTGAGTCTTAGGCAGTTCAGTACCTTGTCCAAAGTTATACAGGTATCAGGAGCCTAGATCTTCATAAGCTAAGTCTCTGTTCCTGTTTGCTCAGCAAATACCTGTTTTTAATGAGGATGCTTTTCTCAGCTAGCTACTATATTCTGCAACCAGTCTGCATTTTACACTGCTATCCTTTCTGTGTCATTCCTAGTACTCATTCATAGAATTACAAGATCATAGATTGTTAAGGCTGGAGGAAACCTGAGGGGTTTCTTGGTTCTCAGCATAAAGACTCAGAATCACCTGGGGGAGCTTTATCACATTCAAAACTACACACCCACACACACCTACCTTGTATTTACAATGAGACTCTCATCTACTGACATAACCCTAGATCCACTGAGAAAATATTATTACTCTGAGAAAATTTAGCTGATGAAGTGTGCCATACCCCACGTGTGATGAGATGACAAAAAAAGTTGACAATTACTGATCTAGTCCAATCTTACATCACAAACATGAAAACAGAATTAGAGAGGGACAATCACTCTCTAAAGATTTTTAAAATATCACTTATAACATATCTGCAAAAGAACCTGGGTCTTCTGACTTATAATGTTAAGTGATTTTCTTGTTTATTCCTTAAAACTGCCTTTGTAGAATGCACTATGTTATTGGATGGTTCTGGAGTAATACAAGACAAAAGAAGAGAGTGATTAATTTGCCTGGGATTCTACAACAAACCAGTTGACCAAGAGATAATAAGCTTATTATATTATGCAGATCTGTACCTATTCACTTGGTTTAGTTAAGAAACAGCTCATCAATATGGAATACACATTTTCGTAGTAGATTTGTGGGTTGCGTAGCTTTTTTGTGTCTGTTTTCAGTTTCTGTTCCTTTGATAACTGAACAAATAACAGAGATGGTGAAATCCAGCAGGTAAATTATCTTCCAGATTTCATGTGATCTCCCTTCTCTAGTGAGTTGGTCTGTCTACTAATGACACAGTAGATTATAAGGTTGTTTGGTTTAAGTAAATATTTATGCACAGCCTATGATATGTCCATCTCTGTCTTAGGTGGGGTGAATTAGAATTACTATAAGTGCTTTCTGAAAAAAAAAAAAAAAAAAAAAAAGTACCATGAACAAATTTAGAGGTCTCTGCCCCCAAGAAGTCCATATACTGTTATAGGTTAGAGAATAAAAAATATATGATAATCCCTTTTTCCATATGATAAATGTTATAAAGGGGCTCTGTACCTATGATTATAAGAGAGAATGTTTGGGAGCTCTAGGAAAAACCTCCCTAGGGAGATTAAGAGGTGATATCTGATGTCTTCATGAAGGAATAAAATGTTTCCAAGTAGAAAAAGAGAAGAAAGATGTTACATACAGAAGAAACAGCATGTACAAAGGTGTAGAGGTAGGAAAACATGGTATGTTGGGAACAGGAAGATGTTACTTCATAGCAGAACTTCTCTGTGGCTGAAGCCACATTGAGTTGAGGGACAAGTAGTGGGACAAGGAAAGATAGAGAGTCCGGAGTTCAGTGATGAAAGATCTTGTGTGATATGTCATAGAAAGGATGTTTTGGACATTTACCTGTGCAAAATGGGAAATCGTTGACTATTGTCAAACAATGGGTAACATCAGATTAGTGATTTATGTAAAACTGAAGGGATAACCATTTCTACTGCTGTATACCACTTGGATAACCTTATAAAGCCACTTAATAGGTAATAGTGGGGCTGGAAATTTTATGGGAATAGAGTTAAAGTGCTTGTGGGATAAGAAACATGATATTGCTCTCTTTTGTTCTCTTTCAGTTCAAAACAGGAAGTGCCTAGGTATGCAGAAATGCAAATCAAGCCAGCTATATTTTTGGTGTGTTTTGTGTGTGTTTAGATTTTCACACATCAGCAATACTGTAAGAACACTATGTGGCCAGGCACAGTGGCTCACGCTTATAATCCCAGCCTTTTGGGAGGCCAAGGTGGGAGGATTGCTTGAGCCCTGGGAGTTCAAGACCAGCCTGGACAACAGAGTAAGACCCTGTCTGTACAAAAAGTAAAAAAGTAAAATAAAATAAAAAATGGACGGGCATGATGGCATATGCTGTGGTTCCAGCTAATCTGGACATGGAGGTGAGAGGAGGATCACTTAAGTTCAGGAATTTTTGGTGGCTGCAGTGAGCTGTGATCATGCCACTGCACTCCAGCTTGGGCAACAGAGCCAGACCCTGTCTCCAAAAAAAGAATACTATTATGTGAATAATCCACCAGATTCAACTAAAAAATGGCCATGATATTTTAAAAGTACTTATATACACACATATAGATTTAAAGATTACTTTCAACCTTCGAAGAAATTAGTAGATCTTTAGAAAATCATTGTGCGTATGTGCATATGTGAGTTGTTTGTGCTGGTCCCACCTTTAAGGAGAAAATATTTCAAGATCCTGATGCTTACTTAAGAGGTTGTATGTGTTTACCATGGAAAGGACCTTGGAAGTCACTCCTAATTCTGACTTCATTATTTATTTATTTCGATGAAGCAAATGATGCCCAGATTGAAACAGGAGTGTAAGCCACAGCCACCAAGTGCCAGTGCCCAGGCTAAAACTTTTCTCCATTAACTCTGGAAACCTTATTTCCTTTTTGTACCACTTATTTACAGTGTTTGGTGGTTATGAATTGAGTGAATTATCCCAAGGTTGGAGATATCTTGGCACTCACTTGTAACTGGAGAAACACTAGTAGGAAAATATTCTGGGAATTTGGTAAGGAAGTATGAGTGAATTTATCATATTTAACCTTTGTTCAAATCACCTTTGTCAAAGGGGAAGGGGCAGGGGATGTGTGGGCAAGATGTAAGAACACATTAAGCCCTTTCTTCCCTTTGTCATTCTCAAGCTGGATTGATATGATAGGAGAAGAAATTGTATCAAATAAAAGGAGTTGTGTCAATAAGTGTTTATGATACCTCTAAACTTAAGCCTTAAAATAACACAATCTGTGATCTTACAGTTCTGTAGGTTAGATGTTCAACATAAGTCTCATCTGGCTAAAACCATCATGTTAGCAAAGCTGCATTTCTCTCTGAAGGTTCTTTCTAGGGGAGAATCCCTCTTGCTTTTTCTGACTTCTAAAGACCGACCACATTCCTTGACTTGTGGCCCCCTTTTTCCATCCTCAAAGCCTGTAACATAGCACATCTGACCATTTTTTTCATAGTCATTCTGTGTCTGGCCCCAGCTGGGAAAAGTTCTCCAACTGGTAAGGACCTATGTGATTAGATATGACCCACCTGAATAACCTCACATACTCTTCCTATCTCAAAATCCTTAACTTAATCCTATCTGCAAAGTCTGTTTTGTCATATACAGTAGCATATTCATAGGTTTCAAGCATTTGGACATGGTCATCTTTGGGAGGCATTATGCTGCCTATGACAGTGCTCTTCTGATAAATTTTCAGTGGACTTCTAGACATAACAATCCCGGTCCTGGGAACATGCATGGCGGGGACCTAAATAAGTCTATTTTTTAAGAGGCCCTACCCTTTACATAGATTGTAATCTTGGGGTAAAGGAAAGTTTGAGATTTCACTCCACCTTTTTTTTGGTGCTGGTATTTCCACCGTGGGAAAGATCATTCTGATTTAATAACCACATGGAGCTCCTGGAGTATCTGGGGCATGTTTGCTGATTCCCAAGGAAGCTTGATATTTTTGATGGAGCACTTAAGCTGGTAAGTTATTAGAAGCTGAGCTATAATTTTCCTTGGCATTGGTCATTTTTGTCTAATCTTTTATTTTTTTTTTTTATTTTTTATTGTTTTTTTGGAGATGGACTCTCACTGCGTCCCCCAGGCTGGAGTGCAGTGGTGCAATCTCGGCTCACTGCAACCTCCGCCTCCCGGGTTCAAGCAATTCTCCTGCCTAAGCCTTCAGAGTAGCTGGGACTACAGGCGTGCGCCACCATACCCAGCTAACTTTTTGTATTTTCAGTAGAGACAGGGTTTCACCATGCTGGCCAGGCTGATCTGGAACTCCTGACCTTGTGATCCACCCACCTCAGCCTCCAAAAGTGTTAGGATTACAGGCGTGAGCCACCGCGCTTGGCCTGTCTAATCTTTTATTTAATGCATCTAGGCTCCTCCTTTCTTCCTTCATGGTTTCCTTTTTCCTACTTCCCTATCTTGTTTCCTTTCCTTCTTTTTCATTTACAGAGATGGTGTTAGAAATGAATGAGAGGAGTGAGCAGAGAAAGATGAGGGAAAAATAGATGTGTTAAGGAGTATACGGATAAAGAAAAGAGGCCAGGAGGAAAAGCTGTTCACCCCGACTCCCATCCTAATTTTGCATAGTCTTTTGTTTCCTGAGAATAGTTAGGTCAGAAGTTCCAGTAGAAACTTTCATGGAATACACAAAAGGGAATTAAGTAAGGAAACTTGCGACCGATGCTATGGGAAAGGACATGTTTGTCAAAGCAATAGGTTCTTCCTGAGTTAGAGAACAATTATGGTTCCCCCGTGGAAATGTTTATCTGACGCAGTGAGAACAAGGTCAGACACAATTCAGAAATGAAATGAATAAAATTGTTCTAAGATCTAGATGGGAGGAGACATGAGGGATTGTGTTTTGATAGTCTTAAGGGTGCACTTACATTTACATCCCCAAATTCCCTCTTCCATGAACCACAGTGCACTGTACATTGCCACGTTAATGCCAACTGTGCCAATTAGATTAACTAATATTGGTCAAAAAAGAATATCCTGGCCGGGTGCGGTGGCTCACGCCTGTAATCCCAGCACTTTAGGAGGCCGAGATGGGTCACGCTGAAACCCTGTCTCTCCTAAAAATACAACAATTAGCTGGGCGTGGTGGTGGGCGCCTGTAACCCCAGCTACTTGGGAGGCTGAGGCGGGAGAATCACTTGAACCCATGAGGCGGAGGTTGCAGTGAGCCAAGATCACACCACTGTGTTCCAGCCCTAGCGACAGAGTGAGACTCTATAAAAAAAAAAAAAAAAAAGAATATCCTAATGAAGAGAGAAATGACAGAAATTTCTAAGATAACTGTTTCATATTTCTTCATTAAATTAAAATGAAAATACATCTTCTTAAAGTATTGAGGTATAAATTAAACTGAAGAATATCAGTGAGAATGCTCTTTCAACTATGAAGTATTATAGTTAAGAAAGTTCTTTTTGTTTGACTATTCATTGTCATCTCACCTTAGCGGTAATTTCTTCTGCTTGGACAATAGAGAAAAGTTGGGCCAGTACCACTTTGGCAACGGGCATCAAAGTCGAAGAATCTCATGTGCAGGTTGAACTCAGTGAAAAAGGGCTGGAACTGGCTGCTCTTGCCCACTTCCTGCCATAGTCAGGCCCACATTTGAACTTTGTTATTTCGGGGGTAATTACCTTGTGTAGTCATAAATTTTAATCGAAGTCTCATGTGTGACTGTGGATGGGTACAGTCTAAAGGGAACATTTCTTTATTTCTCTTCTGCAGAGTGACTATGTCTATAGTCAAAAGTTCTCAACCTATCTTAGGAATCTTACTTTACTTCACCAAAAACATGTGTGTACACTTATATACCATACATGTACACGCTAGTATGCTTTAGTTAAAATACAAAGCCTCTGTAGAAAGCAGAAGAATTCTGTAATACCCCTGAAAAATAATTTATTTTCTACATGCTGTCTCATAAATCTGTACTAAAATCAATTTTGAAAAATTAAGCTCCCCTTCTCTAACATGGTACTCTGTCTCTTGATTTGAGTCGTTTCATGCACTTCAACAATTATTTCTAGTTTCATTTCCTTTCATGATGACTTTGTTCCAAGATAATTCCATTTTTGTTGCTACTATGCAATCTTTTTGCTTGTTGCTGTTTATGTGTGGTTATTGCTAGTTTAGAGGAAACTCTTGACCTTTCTTGCTCATATGCAAACACTTTACCAAATTCAGTTGTTAACAAACTTCTATATTAACAACCTTTTCAGGTTCTTCAGTGATTATTAGGCTACTGAAGTGTTTTTGTGGTTGTTTTGTTTTGTTTTGCTTCTATTGGAATTCATGTGGCTGTTTATATTTTGCTAGAAAATTATGGATTTTGTCAAGATTGTCTACTGTGTTACTATGATATAGGCATATTACTCACTTATACTTTTTAAAATATCTGTCTTGTCCATATTCATAGCTTCCTTTTGCTTTGACTGTTTGTCCTTTTTCCTCCTTAGTGGAACTTTTCCTAACAAATGTGTATATGTGTGTGCATGGAGTTTGTTTTCTAACTCATTACTTTTAATGTTTAGCCTTATTATTTTATATATCCTTCTTTAAGTTTATTTAGTTATTCATTTTTGTAGTATCTTACTCTGAATGTTCATTTATTTTTCTCTGTCTCTTCTGTTTACTAATAAAAGCGTTTAAATTTATGAAATGCCTCTCCTTGACTTTATCTGCATCCCATTTGGATATCTTTTAAAATTTATCATAAAGGTTTTATAATTCAGTCATTCTTCCACATAAGAATTATTTAGAAACTTATTTCCGAATTATTTTTATCAAAAAATGTTATTCTGTTTTTTAATTTTAAAGAATTTAAGTCTTGAAATTTATTAGTGACATGTAAATTCCTGACTGAGCGTTATGAAACTTGTTTAGTTCATTGCTGAATTTGGTATTTTGTCAGCTGGGAACACTAAATACCCCCACTTAACTTGATATTTGTGAAGCTCAGAGTAGCATTGGGGTTCCTGTACACTTTGGCAATTGCCCCATGGCTAATTTGGCCAACTTCCAGTTCCTCAGGGAGACACAAAGAGTTGTCTCATTGCCACCTGCTATTAACTAAATGCTTAGGATTCAGTGTCCTAGGGATGACTGGGAGACATGGGAATGGATTATTGTAACAGCCTGTGGAACCTCCTTCCCTGGGGAATTTTGAGAACAGCAAAGAACCATCTGTCTGGGCTGGTTTTAGGAGCAGCCTTGCCTGAAGGCAGGTGCACGGATTAGATGACCTGTGAAGATTGTCATCCATCCCAATGACTTCAATGGAAAGGATGCATTTGCTGAATTTGAAAAGAGTCCAGGAGGAACACTGATAGATTTGGGGAGCATATGGTCAAGAGCCTGAGGGTATTGAGCCCTTCTTGAAATTGGAGACACTCAGTGTCACCCCATGCCCTGAATTCCATAATGCCATAATCTACACGTGAACCCAGCAGTCATTCACCCTTGAAAATTATATGCAGATGTGGTTCACATTGGAGTATTCACGTCTTTGTTGATCATAAGCAGAATTCCTTTTTAACACATAGCTCAACTGATCTATACCCAGAACATACTGTTGACCCTGATTCTTCTGGTAAAGCCACATCTGCCTGTATAATACATCATTTACTGACCCACTGACCTTGAATTTTCTTAGCTTGTTTCTCAGTGGTTGTTCAGTGTTTGTTTCAGGCAATTAAATATCTTGGTGCGTATTTCAGAAGAGCTCTCCTAATTATATCAACAATAGCTTTATTATAGTTACAAAAGACAAAATGCTGAATGAATTAGCCGAGTTAAGTCACATTTATTGTGATCTAATTCTTACTAATTCTTACTGTATGTAGTGTAATATAAATAAAATAAAAATTTTATTTATTTATTTATTTTTTTTTTTGAGATGAAGTCTTGCTCTCGTCCCCCAGGCTGGAGTGAAATGGTGCGATCTCGACTCGCTGCAACCTCTGCCTCCTGGGTTCAAGCGATTCTCCTGCCTCAGCCTCCCAAGTAGCTGGGATTACAGGCGCCTGCCACTATGCCCGACTAATTTTTTTATATTTTTAGTAGAGACAGGGTTTCACTATGTTGGCCAGGCTGGTCTCGGACTCCTGGCCTCAGGTGATCCACCCGCCTCGTCCTCCCAAAGTGCTGGGATTACAGGCGTGAGCCACTGCACCTGGCCTGTAATAACATATTTTAAAGTTACAGAGAAAGGGCAATGTCCCCAAGATATTTTCATGATGCTATGTCAGACATGTGGAGTTTCAAACTAACACTGCGGTAATTGTTGTGGGTCTAAACAAGTGACAACAGGGCTGGGCAGCAAAACTAGACATGGGAGAAGCCAACTGATCCATTGAGCTGTCCCAGCAGAGTTAGCGGGATTATGATTTACTAAAGACCTGTGTGGACAAGGTAGTTTGGAGGAACAGAATGGAGGGAGTGAATTAATTAGAAGAATGAGACAGGACTAGCCACAAACTTCTCCTAGAAGTTTAAACTATTTTAAAAAATAAGGGTTGTGGCTCATCAAAAAAGTAGTGTTTTCAACAAACACAGCCCCTTCACTTAAATGATGTGCACCATCCAGATAGACTGCAAAACTTAATGTTTAGAAAGTAACAACTTTTTAAAAACTTTATTGATCTGAGCTGTACTGAGAACAGATTTTCTCTGTGCTTTATAATAAAACATAAAGAGCAATCACAAAATAATTTATCAATAAATTTTAAAACAAAAAGTTTGAAGTGTATATAAATATCATATAAAATTTTAAAAAAGTAAGAATAATATTTGCAATGACTATGATAAGCAAAGGGTTAATTATATCCATATGAAAATTTTCATGCAAATACAAATATCCCAACAGAGAAACACAAGGAATGTAAATAATTCTTAAATAGATAAATACAAATGGATATTTAACTTAAAAATTTTTATTCACATTAGTATGAAAAGAAAATAAAAATAATTGAAATCTAGTTTTTCACTTATGAAATTAGTGAAGATTTAGGAAAAGAAACTACCGTCATTTGCTGCTGGTAAGAATGTAAATTGGCCCAAAACTTTTAGAAAGTTATTTTACAATATTCCTCAAGAACTTTAAACGTCTCATATCTGTCAATCCAGACAGATAGATGGATGGATGGATGGATGGATGGATGGATAGATGGATGGATGGATGGATGGATTTATCAGTAATAGATACATAGATGGATAGCCAGATAGATACATAGACATCTATACAGATGTATGTTTCTATATAAATATATACCTATATATTTATTATCAATGAGTTATATTGATATATATATCAATATATATGATATATATTATCAATCCCAAATGAGATATGTTTCTATATAAATATATACCTATATTATCCTAAAGTGAACAAAATCTATTTATGAAAATGTTCACTAATGCAAAACTTATAATGGCAAATAGAAAGGGAATCTGCTGAACAAAACATTATCAATCCCAAATAATGAGATATTGCCAAAACACTGTATTTAAAGAACTTAATTGATTTGGGAAAATATTATCTTGTGAGGACAAGTACATTAAATTTGTATATTCAGTATTGCCAAATTTATATAAAAATGGGTAGAAAATCTTTTTAAAAAACACCTTAAAATATAAAGAGTATTTCCCAATAATCAGATTACATGTGATTTTATTTTCCCCCTAATTTTTCTTAATTTTCAAGTTCTGTACGATGAACATGTGTTATTTTTATAAGTATAGAAGACTTTTTTATAAAAAGAAATATACAGAACTAATTAGCCAAATAGGAATGTTTCTAAGAACAAGGGAAGAAATTTGTGAATGGAGTGGTGAAGAGATCCTTGGATTGAGAGCTGGGCGATGTGGATACTAGTACTGGCTCTGTCAGAAAGAAAAAAGGAGACTTATTGAGGTTCTCTCTTCTGGCTCAAAGATTTTATGAGCCAGTAATTTATCAAAGAGCCCGTCCTAGTGTACCCATGGGCCTGTCAACCCTGGTAGACAGGTTAGTAGCCCAGATGAAATTTCCCATGGATTAATTTTAGAACTCCTCTCCATTGATCACCCTTTTTTTTTTGTTTGTTTTTTGTTTTTGTTGTTGTTGTTGTTCTTTTACTCTTCTGGAAGAGAGCTAAGAAACTGCTGATACCATCTCCCTTTCCCACTTGCCCTCAGCTGTGAGGTGGAGGCGGCAAATATTCAGTGTGTTCTTTTTGGTCTTAAGTAGTTCTAGACTCAGGTACCACTTCAGCACCAGGCTGAGTCTGAGCTGGCTTTGGCTACGGTTTGCCGCTGAATGTATCAGTGATGGACTTTTGAATGTTTAGTAGCCTTAGGGAATGTGGCAGTGTCCCCTACATAGAGAACTGTAGATTCTTTAGTCCACCATTTCCAACCCTGTGATTTAGATTATAATTATAAGCATCACAGGATGCCCTGAGTGGAGAAAAATCTGTGCTGTTTAAATGGTCTTTAAACAGCCTTTGCTTTCTCCTCTTTCTCAGCTCTATTCTGCTTAGGATATGGCTTATGCCACTTAATCAACATGCTATCATATGCTTTCTGCATTCCAGACATATATTGAAATATCTTGGTTGTTGTAGCCATCTTCTCCCACATACATTCCCTTTCTCTCTTCCCCTCTATTTATTTTTCTGTTACTTGTTATTTTTGGTACTAGTGTGCTTTTATTTGAGTAGGATATTGGAATGCAATTGTCTTCTTAGTCCACCATCCCCTGACCTGTTGTTATTGAAAAGTAAAATTCTGTAGCAAGCAAGTCCCCGGAAGTGTTTTTTTTCAAATGATGATGATTGGTCATGTTGTGAATCTGTAGACTCCTTGGCGAAAACAACAATGAACACTTTGTTATTTATGGTGGATATGCTAGGTACATCCAAAGCTCTTCATATATGTTGCATTGTATAATTTCCTCAGCAACTCTAATTTAATAGATACTATTGTCCATGTATAGATGCGGTAGTTTATACCCAGATAGGTTATACCAACCTGTAAGTAACAGAGCCAAATTTTAAAGGCAGACAATATAACTTCAGAAACCTTGTTCCTAATTGTTTAATGGAATATGGTTTAGAATTCTGTGTGGAGAATCTTACTCTACCCTAGTGGTAAACTTAAAGCTCTTTAATCTACTGTGGTTATATTATATATGTGCAATGGATCCCTATTTTCAAACATAGTCATTTGATAAAGTGTGGGCTGCTTTTAATCACAAATGTAAAAAGTCTCTTAGTTGCTACAACCAGCAACTAAGTGTCCTTTAATTCTTAACTTTGAACACTTAGTTGGATCCCTGGTGCTATGTATATTTGGTTTTTGTTGTGAAAGTTACATTCACCGTATTCCTTTATTTGACATCAGCAAGACATAATTTCTATAAACCAATTAATGATGCGCCTTTCAACTCTTACTATGAGAATATTAGCTGGTGTAAATATCAGACTCCTTGTGAAGGACGACTCGCTATCTGATTGGTCTTTAAAAAAATACTTTAGGAAATAATGGCTTGCCCCTGCATATACCGATTTGAAGTCTTTCTAATATCAGCCATTACCTGGGATCCACATGGAGTACATAGACAAATGACCATGGTTTCTACTGTAAAAATGCCTCAAGATCTTGTAGGTGAGATTAGGCAATTAGATAAATGCCTATAGCCAAAATGAATTAACATGATTGCCTGAAAAGAGTTAATCTCTGTAATAATTTGAAGAAGGAAGAAGTTATGTATGCTTTGGGGGGTACACAGAAAGCCTTTATAAACAACCCTATGAACAAATGGACCACAGTTTTAAATGGGCAATCCACAGAAGGGAAACACTGCAATATTCATTGGAAAAAGAAAAGGAAGGAAGGGAGTGACCAAGAGAAGAAACAAGTAAAGAAAGGACTGAAATCTTGTTTGCCTTCTTGGAGAAGGTAGCATTTGAAATGGGCCTTGGATAATAAGGTGTGATTGTGGTTGATGGAAATGAGTTGCATCCAGAATGCAGAAATAACTCAAGCAAAGGCATAGAGATTGGAAAACATGGGGCAGGTAGAAAACAAGTCCAGAGTGTTTGCTGCTTCTTGGAAGATGTATAAGGATTTTATTTTATAGTTTTATAATGGAGGGCTTTTAATTTCAAGTGATGGGTCAATGTATAATTCCTTAGGAGATAAAATTCCAGGGAAAAGGAGGAAGGGTTATAAGATAAATCTAGAAATCTAACTCATAAAGATTAGTTCCCTTCCAGGGAGTTAGTTACTCCAAAAATATCCTTGATAAGCTAACTCTGCATGGATATAACTGTGTCATCTGTGAGCTGGCTACAGACCAGAATTTGCAATTGTCTGTAGTTGCAGTCTTTGAGTTGCAGTCATTCTATCTCTGTCTACTGCTAAAAGCCAGAGTTTGGAAAGAGCCCTTATGCATGCTTGATAATGACACAATTTGACTGACAATAGTGCCATTTTATGATAATCTCTGAAAGTTACTTCCTTGGTCTACTGAATCTCATATTTTGTGAAGTTAAATGACCAATGACTGTCATTCATTGGCCATGATTGTCTTGAGTTTGTTGATACTAAGGTGTTATTTGTAATGTGCCTTTTGTTTCTCAAGAATATGTTCACAGAAATCACCAGTAGTGTTATCCATGTGTATGGAAGGCCAGACTGTATCCCCTTATGTACTAACAGACTGTATGGCAAGAAGGGAGCCAGGTTGTCAATATGAGAGCTAATGTTGATATCAACACAGACATCAGAAAGTCAATTACTCTGTTTCCCTAGTTTACTAAATGGTGCTTTTGCAATAGGGACCATGTTGCCTAATGGGCTGTGAACTTTAATTTGTTCATAATAATGCCAATGAGGAAATGGATCTACCTGTGGATGTTAGAGTGTACTTCTAACATTTTAGGACTGCAAGAAAGTAGTGTGTTTTATCCTCTGATACATTCATATTCTCGATTGGAGCATACCTATCCAAGCCCAATATCCTACATCAATTTTAATAAAGAAAAATTACATTTAATTGTGTCTCTATCCTTTCATATTAATCCATTTTGAATATTTTATTCCACAGTGTTAGAAAAATTACATTAACTTATTAGTGAAGAACATTCTTTTATAAGAAGTGCTTTATACTTCAGAACCTCATAACTTACTTTAAATATTTCAGGCACAATAACTGGTAAGAAATGAAAAATAAGCCTGGACTCGTAGGGTAAGGACCATTTAGAAGTCTTTTGTCTTCAGCTTGTGATCGTTCAGTTAAACTTATTTGATGTGCTCAGCAGGTTGTAAAATTCCTATTTTTCTGGAGTGATCCATAAGAGATTACTTCTTAGTGAAACATTTAAGTTTGATTCTTATGAGTTGCAAAATGATTTTCCACCAGGAAAAATAAAGAGTATGGGTTCCATCAAAAGTCAGGCATGAATTCTCATCTCTTGATAAAATGTAAAATCTCTTTGCTGATCCAGTTTCCATGACCATGCACAATTACTATTTTTAGCAAATAAGCAAATTTGAGGCAAAAACATTAATTTGATAAGATATCTGTAAATACCTTTCTGGAGGAGAAAATAAATAAAAAAAGCATCAGTGTGTTTCACTGGTATGCACCATCCCCCACTTCTCACAAGAAATTAAAACACTAGTTTTTAATATCTTCAGAGAGAAAATGAGTAAAGGAAGCACACTGTTTTCTGAAACATGTTATTTAAACTAAAACCATGAAATTTATGAAAAAAAAAATAGACCCTTCCTTGATACATTTGGCCCCACTGAGGTTCAAAGTTTCCTTTGAATTGAGGGGAAAGGAAGATTATGTAATTTAATTTTTAAACTTGTGTCTTTGTATCTATCCTTGTGCTGGTACTCTGCTCCCTTGGTTGCTATAGTTTTAGAGCAAATCTTCATATCAGGTGGTCTAAGTTCTCCAACTTTGTTCCTCTTTTCTAAAATTAGTTGGACTATTCTGCATCCATTATATTTCCATATAAATTTTAGATGTGGCTTGTCAATTTATACCAATAAAGGATTGTGTTGTACGTGTAAATCAAATCAGGGAGAACTGACACTTTAACAATATTGTCTTTCAATTCATGAACATGGTATATCTCTCCCTTTACTTCAATTTATTTTTCTTTAGTTCTCTCAGCAGTGTTTTTAATTATTATTATAAAGGCCTTGCACATATTATGGAACAAACACATATTATGGAACAAATAAATGTAAAAGCTAAATCTATAAAACTTTTCCAAGAAAAGAAAAGAATTCTTACAACCTTAGATAGGCAAATATTTCTTAAAGAGTATACAAAAACCCCACAAACCATAAAGTTAAAAATGATAAATTTGATTTTATAAAAACTCTAAAACTTGTTTTTTAAAAGACACCATAACAAATGAAATAGCAAGTCCCATACAAGGAGAAAATATGTGTAAAGTATGTGTATATGACAAAGATTTTGTGCCAGAATATAGAAATAATTATTAAAACTTAAGAAGAAGACAAAGAATGCAATTTAAAAACAGGCAACAGATTTGAAAATAGGCAATAGATTTGAACAGGTACTTCTCTAAGAAAATACACAAATAACCAGTAAGCAAATGAAAAATGCTCAATATATTTAGTCATTAAAGAAACAAAATAAAACTCTGTAAGGTACCTCTATACATTGATGAGAGTGGCTAAGACTAACAATACCAAGTATTAGCTAAAAGACAGAGCAATTGAAATTCTCATACACTGCGGTTGAGGATGTAACATGGTACGGGCACTTTGGAAAACAATTTGGTAGTGTCTTAAAAATAAAACGTGTTCAACATATAACCCAGCAATTCTCCTCCTTGACATTGACCCAAGTGAAATGAAACCTTTTTTTTACACAAAGGCTTGTACACAAATGGTCATAGCAACTATATTTATAATGGCCAAAAACTGGAAACAACCCAAATGTTCATTAACAGGTGAAAGGACAAATTATGCTATATTTATACAATGAAAGGTGACTCATCAGTAATAAATAAATGATCTGCTAATATGCACAAAAACATGAAAAAAATCTTAAAAATATGATGCTGAACAAAAGGAACCAGGGCTACCTCCACCCCTAAAAAAGACTCCCTACCTTATAATTACATATTTACAAAATCCTGGAAAAGACAAAACTAATCTATACTGACACAAGGCAATCAGTGGTTTGCTGAGGCTGGGAGTGGGGAAAGGATTGATTATAGTGGGGACTGACAAAGAGGGAACTTTTTGGGGTGATGGGAATGTTCCAGATCCTGATAATGGAGGCAGTTACAAGGGCTTGTAAATGCATTGAAATTCATCAAAGTGTACACTTAAAATGGTTTTATTTATTGCATTTAGATTATACCTCAATAAAGTTGGTTTTAATAAATAAACAAGAAAAAGTGTTTTTCACCAATTGGTTTGAAATTCGGCCAAGGCATATTTGAGCGAGGGCTGTCAGCCTCGTATTTGTTGCAAGTCATAGTGTGTATGTCCTAATGGGTCCTCTACAAGGTCCAGGTTAGGTTTCTTTAAAGGACAGCAAGAACTTGAAACAGTGTGAGTGCAGAGAACAGTGAAACTGTGTGTAAATAGTGCTTTGATTTTTGTGCATTTTTTGTCCTAATATTTTAAAGTTTGCTTAACCATACCTAATAGAACATTTACCTTCTTTTTCTGAGTGAAATATCTTTATAGAACTTTTCCAAAGCATTCTACATAGATTTTATTTTAAGAAATTAAAACATTTTATTTGTATTAATTTACATAATAATTGGTTAACTCACATAATTACAATGACAAGATCATATACTAGGAGCAGATTTGGGATCAAATGCAGCTGACTCTAATAGCAGGTGTAGCAGGAGGCACACAGCTGAGGGGACATTTGAGACGAAATTGAGGCCAGGTTCCACTTCACACTGTGCTAGGGTTAAGCTTGTCCACCCAGGGGAAGAGACTCCTTAGGCCTAAAAGAGCAAAAGTGTGCAGACATACTTGAGTAAAGAGTAGCCAGGAACACCAGCCAAGCCATAAACTCCAGTCCGTGTGTGTTAACAGATAAAATTAAGAGGGTAATCCAGGGAGTCTATTGCTAAATGAAGGGCACATTAAGTCTCAACAGTATTCCTGTGATCAATCAACCAACCAATGAAGTGTACAAGCAGAAGTGATTTGTCATGGAATTTCAGAGCCAGAAAGATCCTTAAAAAGGCAGTGTACTCCAACTTCCTCTGAAGCTTGTGTCCTACCTACAGAATTCCCAACCACTCTGCTTGAATGTCTCCAAAGAGGAAAAAATTTAGCAGAGAAGACAAAGAAAATTAATCACAAGATACGCAATGAATAGAAAAGTGGTAAGAGGCCAGTTTTCCCATCCTCATTTACTCTAATTTTGATTCATAGATTATTGAGCCTCAGATATCTGTTTGCAGTCTGGTCTGGTCAGTCTGGTTTGGCATGCGTCTTCTCTGTCTTTAGAGTTTGATGACGTTTTATGCTGTGAGGGGCGTTTGCGTTGTAGTAGAAATTGGATGATGTCAAACTTGCTTTATCACACTTTCTCTCTCAATAATCTTTTTTGGTGAGTTTGATATTCTACTTACAGCTGCTAAAGCTCCTTATAACCATATGCACAAACATACACTTCCATATAGTCATACATACTCACAAACATATATACACAGCCATTTACTTACACACGTGTACACAAAGGCATATATCCACACATTTACATGCTCAATGAGAGATGCATAGTAAGAATTTTTCCCTAGTTTAACTGGAAGCTGTAGAAAATCTGAACTTTATTATATTGATCTCTGGGATCATCCACAAAATTGCCCAAAATGGGAATGTGGAAGCTGTTTCTTACCTTTCATTTTCTCCACATCCAATGTGTCCTCTTCAACTGTGTATTTTGAAACAACTTTTGAATCTATCCCCTTCCTGCAACTGCACTTTCAACTGCTGATATCATTTTTTGCAAACAAGTGTAATGAAAAGAGCATATTCTTTAACATCAAGCAAACTAAGGTGCAAATTTTAGCTCTGCATGTATTCATTGTGTGATCTTGGACAAGTTATTTAACTATTCTGAGCCTCCTTGTCTTAATGTGCAGATAGAAGAAGATAATGCCTCCCTCATAGGTGGCATAGGAAAAGGTCAAAAACATTATTTTCTACTCCTGTTGCTCCCCTTGCCTGGAATATTACAATAGCCAAACAACTGGCCTCCCAACCTCCTTTCCCCTCTTAGGTCTTTCCTCTACATTATAGCTAGAGATTTTGCTAAAATGTATATATGATCATCCCATTTTTTACTTGAAACTGGTGTATTCTTTGCCTATAAAATACATTTTCTGTTTCTTAGTCTCACATAGGAAATCCTTTTTAGTCTGCCTTGGGCCTAGGACTCCAGTCCGATTTTCCTCCCATTCCTACCTGCCTTCTTGGTTTTGAATGTTCCACACAACTTCGTTCCTTTCTTTGTTAATTGGCTTTTCCTTTACTCAGAATGCTTTCCCCCTTCCTGCTTCTCTACTCAGGTAAACTGTTCTCCCTATCCTTCATTGAGTCTCCTTTCTCTTTTCTAAAGTTTTTTCTTATCAGCATCCCTCCCCCAATTTGAGCTCATTTTCTACAACGAATTAATAGCTTTCTTATATGACTCTCCAGGTATTTCTGTGTGGTTCTCTAACAGCCTTCATTTATTTTATATGGTAATTATAGATGTCCATTTGTTCTAGGGAAGGCAGGTGTCAGGTCTTACTCATCTTTATATTCCTGGTTTGACATACAGTGCCTGATGTCTAGTAAGCACTTGATATTTGTTTATTTTAATGTTTATGCCTTACATTATCTATCACAAGTATTAAATATTGATAGGTGCTCTGTAAATGTTAAATTGAGTTAATTATTTTCAATCTTACAGGAAGTTACATAAGTCATTCCTCTATTCATTTGTGAATTTTTGACAATCCTATATTAAGAGTTGCACTTAGAATGTGAGTTCCATGAGGGCAACAACACTTCTGTCTTACTGCTCTGTCTGCTATGTTGTGCCATAATTAATCACTCCATAAGCCTTTTGTGAAAACAACCTCAATGAGTCTTCCACCTTGAGTCTTTTGAATAGGAATGGATTTAAAGCTGACCCCTAATAGTCTTTCAAACTTTGAGTCAGTAAATTTTTTACAAACTTTTTAAAGTTGATAAATCCTTCAGAAATTATTTTGAGGAAGCTGATGGGATAGAAATGAAACAGACTAAGGGGCTCCAGGCAATCCCATTCCCCTTCATTCTCCTTCCTCTGTTGGTGGGGATCAATAGAGCAGGATCCTCAAAACCGTGGAGTTCTTTGGAGGATACTTCGAAAGCCTCTAATTCTATTCCATGCTCTAATTTCCAAAAGAGGGAACTGAGGCCCATGGTGGTTAAATGGCCTTTCCAAGGTTACACAGCTATACATGGTGGAGCCAACCCATGTCTTCTGACTCTCATCCCATTGCGCTTCCAACTGGATAGCATCATACACATGTAAGTTTTTTTCTTTAATAATGACCTTCCCTTTTCTTTAAGAGACACCATCACTCCCAGTTGTACCACTTGCACCAGGCTAAATTATTACTCAGTGTTTACCCCTTTCAGATATTTATAGACCATCATTATGGCACTCCCTAGTCACCTGTCAGCTTCCTAATATGCACATATATGGTTTCTTTAATCTCTCCGTACAGTCAGCTTCTCTAGTCCCTCAATCATTTGTACCATTCTCTCTCTAATGCCTATAAGGGAACTGTTTAAATACAGTCCATATGGGAAAAGTAACCTCAACATGTTGTAACAAGGGGCAGAAAAACACGCTGAATAGATGAAAGGAACAATCTGCAGGTTAATTAGTAGTATGGCCACAAATATGTGCACAGTTTTGTTTCAGAAATAAAGCAAGCTGTATTTGTTGTAACTATCTCTTCTTTGAACTTAACAGAATGCTGATAATGCCAAGCTGTGTTTACAGTCCAAATTTTTGCTAAAGACCTTCAACTTTGCACTCTCCCTGTGTGGTATCTCTTGCCCAAGACAGAACTTCAACTAAAATCACATAGGATCTGATGTAAGAAACCGTTACTGAGCATATCCGTTTTTATGCAGTTTCTGTGGACTTACATGGTTTCTGGGAGCTCCCTATAAGCCTTAGTAAGGGAAAGCTCTTGACTTATCTCACTAGTTATTAGGGATTTGGATATGTGTTTACTAAATATGATAATCTAAGTATGGAAACTACATTAGTACAAGAGGAATCACCCAGAAATACTCTACTGGCATAAATAAAACATTACCTATTGCCCAGTTTTCTCATTTGTTTCATTTTATAACTTTTATAATGTGTCAATAAGTTTTTGAGGTCTTGAAGGGCTGCCCAGAAAGCACCACAGAGTGGATTCTCCTTACCCTCAATCTGCCTTCATCAAAATTTAGTTTGTGTGTTTATGCTATAAAATTTATCTCATAATAAAAACTGAAGACTAGGACGGTCCTTAGAAAAACACTTGATTCGGTGTATTTATTTTATAAAAGGGAGTCACAGAGAGAAAATGTGGCCAGCCTAGGTACATGGCTTCCTAGGCGATGTTCCATTTCCCAAAACTTTCATTGGTCCAGAAAGTGTACCTTCATTCCCAACCAAATCCTTCCTATAATGCTTTCCATGCCTTTCTTCTTCTGCTCTCTCTGATGATCTCACAGGCCTATTAGCTCTTACAGGTAGATATATTATTTCTTGCTGTGTTCTTATTATAAAGCATTACCATGCAACTGAGAAGTTATGAGAGCCAGTGGATTTTATTAGAATGGAATTTAAACTTTTCTACTTTAAAACCCAGTGATTCTGCTAATCTGGAGGTAGCAAAGAAGGATGACTATTTTCTCTCTCACACAAAGTAAGATTGTGAAGGGGCTTATTCTCTGAATGAAAAAGGAGAGGAGAAAAGTAAGAACCTTCTAATGTTTTATTCAAATGTTAACAAAGAAATTTGAGAAGCGTGTTTCCTTAAAATTGACACCATTTTTATCCCAAACATTCTGGTAAGTGATAGCAGATGACTGTGCAAGCTTCTATGGAGAGAGAGAGAGGAATTTTTCCAGGAGCATAGTCCCAGTGGGAAGTATTACCTAAAAGTAATACACTAATCACTTTCAATCTTGCATATTTCCACATACTGTGTGCACACATATGTGTATTAATAACTGTTCCCTAGACGTCACTTCAGCGCTCAGAGAGCTTAGTGTTGCTATGCAAGTGCTGGAGATGGAATCAGATGCAGACTACAGTTTAGCAATGAGAATTCTTCAGAGATACAAGAATGGAAATGGCCTTAGGTCCTGCCTCATGGGTCCCCCTCTGAGCTCCAGTGTAACATCGGGTGTCAAGTATTTGTGGCCCCATCTGCCCACTCCACTGAGAATCTAAATGGCATTGCCAGTATTTGTGAGGTACTCATGTCTTAAAAATCAATCTACTCAAATCAGTCTTACATTCTACCTTGTGGATTTTGCATGGAAATTTTGTAGAATGTCATTGCTGATGGAAGCCCCAGATATGTAAGTACATCGGCTCCATTGTACAGGTGACTTTTATTAATATTTATAAGAAAATTTATTTTACAGCAGTATATTTTAGAGGAATTCTTTGCATTTTATTTGTATGTGTGTATACTTATATTACTGGCAGGATACACACACATGCACACACACACATATATATATACACACACACACACATACATATACATGTGACTGTATGTTTGTATCCTGCCAGTCATACTTTGAGGTACCTAGGGCTGAGATTACTATTTCTCTTCCACCTATGGCTCAAATGGGTAAAATAGCTTACTCAAAGTCACAGATTATACATATGGTGCAGCTAGAATCAAAACTCAATTCTTCTATCCACAGATTTACCACCACTTGAGTAGTTTGTGGTGTTTAAAAAAATAATAACAGGCCGGGCACAGCAGCTCGCACCTGTAATCCCAGCACTTTGGGAGGCTGAGGCAGGTGGTTCACGAGGTCAGGAGTTCGAGATCAGCCTGGCTAACATAGTGAAACCCCGTTTCTACTAAAAATACAAAAAATTAGCTGGGCATGGTGATGGGCGCCTGTAATCCCAGCTACTTGGGAGGCTGAGGCAGGAGAATCACTTGAACCTGGGAGGCAGAGGTTGCTGTGAGCCGAGATTGTGCCACTGCACTCAAGCTTGGGCAACAAGAGCAAAACTCTGTCTCAAAATAATAATAATAATAAGTAACAAAGCCAAACTGGAGAGTTTCTGTTAAATGAATGTTCTGCATAATATACCAACGTATAAAGCAATCATTTTATACCAGCTGTGGTCAAACAGGGACCAGAGCCTTGACTTTTTTTGCCTCAACACAGCTCTGCAGAACCCATTCAGTACCCCATGTCCTATTGCCATTCCTTTGGTTTCCAGAACGTTGAGATGTACAAATTCAAAACACTATGGTGTTTCGGAGAGAAATGGCATGACTCTACTAGTGCGATTGTAATGGAGTTCACCTTGTTCTGGAGACACACAGAAGCGGTGTTGTAGACTTAGTGTCCTACGCAATACTCCTATTTACAATGAAAATCTACTTTTAGGTAGAAGGAGAAATTCCTCACAATCAGGCAACAGCGCCTACTAGTGGGAAGAAACTGATGTTTGCGGTAGGGCACCTGGGAGATAGCTTTGTGCATCTTGAAAGAGTGCTATACTGAGAGCCCAAAGGCTCTCAGGTCTCAGCTCTCCTGACAGCTTGCTATGACGTCTTAATCAAGGAATTGCCTCTCTCTCCCCTTTGTTATTGAGTCTGTAAATGAAGAGTTTGGAATGGCTACTGTCTAAATTTTCTACACGTCCTATGGCCCTTTAAATCCTCTTAACAGTGTATTATGGATATTTTGCTACTAAACGGTAAAACAGAATCCCGAGTAAGACGAGTTGGCTTCCTATGGAAGCAGTGTCAGGGGAGAATAGCACCATCTTTGGGGCCAGTTCCATTTATGCAGGTAATATGTTATGGTCCAGCTCAAAGACCACTGGACTGGGCTGAGTTGCAACTCTGCTACCTACTTCTCAAGTCATGTACAAGGTTATTCCTATGTTAACTCATGTGTTAGGAAGATGATAATTGTCTCATTTAGCTTTTAGTTATTATAAGATTCATATGAGAATATAGAAATTATGAAGTTTTATGTGAGTCTGCAAATTTATTCTCAGTCTTTATATATCACAATTTTAATTTAGGCTAATTATAATTTTTATTTTCCCTTTTTTGTTCTATATTCTAAATTCATATCTCCCATGGAGGCAGGTATTGTATGGACAAAATCTTTTAGTAGTCACATATTGTTTTCTTCCATTTTGTGCTGCTATAGAAGAATAACAGAGACTGGGTAATTTATAAAGAACAAAAATGTATTTTATCACAGTTCTAGAGGCTGGTAAGTCCAAGATCAAGATACCAGCAGGCTTGGTTTTCTGGTCAGGGCTACTCTCTGTTTCCAGGATGGTGCTTTGTGCTACATCCTCACAAGGCAGACAGTGGAAGAGCAATGCTGCATGAAGCCTCTTTCACAAAGGGCTTTATCCCATTCATGAGGGAGAAGCCTGTATGGCCCAATCTACACTTTTTAATAAAATCACAATATCTACTGCTGAATTTTGGAGGGAACCAATTCAAATCATAGCACACATCTTTTCTAAGATGGAAAGGGTAATATCATCATTGTAGAAATACTCATTCCTTTGCATATTGGTTTACTATCCAAGCCAGGTGTGGTGGTTCACGCTTGTAATTCCAGCACTTTGGGAGGCCGAGATGGGTGGATCACCTGAGGTCAGGAGTTTGAGACTAGCCTGGCCAACATGGTGAAACCCCATCTCTACTACAAATATCAAAAAATTAGCCAGGCGTGGTGGTACACACCTGTAATCCCAGCCACTCAGGAGGCTGGGGCCAGAGAATTGCTTGAACCTGGGAGGTAGAGGTTGCAGCAAGCCAAGATCGCACCACTGAACTCCAACCTGGGCAACCGAGTGAGACTCATCTCAAAAAAAAAAAAAAAAAAAAAAGAAAACAGTTTACTATCCAGAGAATCTTGTCCAGGTTAACACTCTTTTTTGTGTGCTTTCTTCTTTTGTGAAACAAGAAGGTAAGAGGGACACTGGAGAAAATGTAATGTTCTTTACAAAATTAGTCATAGTTCTCCATCTGCAAACTGTGGCTCCCATTTATGTCTTGGTGTCAATATGACTGTTACATGTTATGTACATGAAGTCCGCCTCATTTGCAACATAGTCTTCTGCCTGAGCTCTGTTTGTTGGATCTGATCTAACTTTACATGGTCTTAAGTCACACATTAAACTCTTAAGTTCTGTAGGCCTCTAAGCCTTTTTAAGTTTTAGTATTTTCATCATTAAAATGAGAGTGATTATAACCCTTGCTTTGCTGCCTCCAAATATTATTGAGGGATCAAATGCATTGATAAATAAGATAAAGCACTAGACAAATATAAGGGATGCTTGATGACTTCATAGAGGGAAGATTATTCTGTTGCTGGCTGCTGAAATACCGTAGCTTTAGAAACACCCCTTTGGGTTCCCTTATTATCAGGTTTGGTCTCAAGTAACGAGAATTAATTTGGAGATTTCCTACCACAAAAGCTGAATGTACCTGGGCAAATTTCCCCTTTGAGTGGACCTAAGGGAAATACAGATTCCCATGAGAGAGATCATGCAGCAGATTCAAACCGTAAGTCAAAAATAATTGTTGCAATAGCAGTTCTAACTGTACTAGTAAATATTGATTATTCTGTTAGCAGATCAATCATGAAATGAATTCTAAATATAGAAGACTGGATAAAAAATTAAGACCGAGAATGTGAAAATGTCCATGTGTAAAAATTAACTTAAAGAGAAATCTTGCTTTGGCCAAAAGAAATACTACTGTTTCTGTCAGGATTGTTCTGTGATTTAATCAAGTTTCCTGCCTGGCCAGATAATTTTAGGAATTGTGGACTTTTAAAGTAGTAAGTCAGTTTAGAAAACGGGTTAAGTGGATAGATTTAAAGTCAGACTGCCTAAGCCCCAATTCCAGCTTCAGTATTTAAATCTGTGGTTCTGGGCAAGGCACGTAATCTGTTTATGCTACCTTTTCATCAACTATTATGGAGATAATGATAGAACCTACATCATAGAGTTGTTGGGGTGATTACATGAGATAATACAATTAAATACTTAACACCTGGCACATGAAAAGTGCTGAATAAATATTGACTATTTTCATCACCCCGGGGTCTACAATTTTCGTAGGATTAGGATTGAAATTTCTACCAAAAAATTCCATCAGTAAAATATTGATAAATATAAATCTTAACTAACTGCCTCAGAGACATAGCGACCTCTGTTTTCCACTCATTGACTGTCATCTTTAGAGAACAGTCCAAAGCATGTACCTTTCTGTTCTAGTTGTTATGAGCTCTTTATTTTGAAGTTGAACTACATACCTCCTATAGTTTGAAGGAGAAAGAAGTAGGTCTCATGCTGGACACTTTCTAGATGTTGCCTTCTTCGAATTTCCTAGCCAAGTATTTAAGGCAATTATGATCGTCTCCCTCTTAGAGAAGCCTAGGAAAGGTTACTGCAGTACTTGGCACAAAATAGAAGCTCAGCAAGTGCATTTGTTGAGGGACTGACAGAATGGCTGGGTAAGTGACTCAACTAAGACTACTTATCTAGTGAGTGCATCTACTCAGCTGCTTGTTTTGAAGACAAGGAAATTCGGGCTCAGAAAATTTAGGAAACTTGTCTAGGCTGCCAGTAGCTGGTAACAAAGGCAAGAATTGCACACCTGATTTTCTTTACACCATGTTATATCTAACTGTTCAAAAGATACCATGTATTATACTCGAAAATGCATAACAGGGTTGTTTTTTGTTTTGTTTGTCGTGGTGGTGGTGATGGTATTTTTGTTTTGTTTTTGCTACTTTTCCTGAGAGTGGAAGTTGTTACCAAAAAGTTACTGTCATGACTATTATGTGTATAGATGTTATTAGTTTCTTCAAGGTTGGGAATAGAGTATATGTTGCCCAACTTTCTGCCCCTCTCCGCCTCATATTAAAGTTCCAGTTTCCTAGAATATAGCTCCTGGGAGATTTTGCACTAGCCATCACTGCATTCTAATACCCCGGGACAAACCACTCTTGGTGGAACACAGAAGCACACAGCCCTTGTTACAACAGTGGTTCTCAAACTCACATTCCTGATGGGAAGCTAGAGTTGAAGGGTCAACATCCAAGAGCTGCAGTGGAGGACCATCACCTGTCCTGATTCGCCACCTGTGGTAGATCATGACTTTCACTAAGATCCCCTGAGGCTTGTGGGGATGGAGAAGTGATGCTGGACTGGCCCTTCCTCTTTCCCTGCAGGTGTTGATGGGTTCTGCTCCTAAACAATACTGATACAGGTCAAAGTTATGATTGAATTACATACATAGAAACATGTACTGATTGAGAAAATGGGCTTTACAAGTCAGACCTGGTTCCATTCTCAGCCCCACTACATTCTGCCTTTGAGACTTTGGCCGGGTGATGGAACCTCAGGTTTCTTATCTAAAAAGGAGAATAATTGGTTAGTAAGACTAAATGAAAAAATGTATGTGAAGTGCTTAGGACAGTGCTGAGCACAGATAAAAATGCACAATAATTTTCTATTTTTTGTTAAGCTCCTTCACAATACATATATTTACATCAGTGAAACATGCTTGCTTTTGCAACCTTCTGTGGGACTTCCCCTCCTGATTTACCACCTCACCTGAAGGTCTAAGCTAAGCAAATCTCTGTCTATAAATGAATCATATCGTGGTTAGACTTTATAACAACTTCCCCTTACCAGGAGATCACTCAGCCTTCACTTCATCTCATCTGGTTTGCTGCCCAGGCCTTTATCCACTCATTCCTGAACTCCTCTCCCTGACAACCTTGGGGTTTTGGCTTGTTGTGTGTGTGTGTGTGTGTGTGTGTGTTTGTGTGTGTGTGTGTGTGTTTTGTTTTGTTTTGTTTTTAACTTTAGCTTAATTTCTCTTTTTGGACTAAGATGTTAAAATGTTTCTTAATGTGACTGTCTCCGAAAGTGTTTTGTGTCTACCACTCATCCCAGTGGCAGTCATTGATCCTTTTCTTGTCGCGAGTGTTTGAGTATGTGTGTGTGTGTGTGTGTGTATGTATTTGTAGAGGGAAAAACAAAAGAGAGGGAAACAGACATTGGAGCCACCTTTCCCCGACTATCCACGTACATGTTGAACCTGCAAGCCTCTCTACAGAATCAGACATATACAAGCACAGTGACAGAACTACGTGTGTCTTACAGTCCAGCTTTTAAGATATGATAAAAACTCTTGTATTCACAGAGCTAAAGGGCAATAACCATAGGAGATTGGATATTGCTACATTATGTAAAGACCGAGTCCCAAGAAAATAGTGAGAACTCAGTTTGATGTATGATGTGATATGTGGTATGTTACTTTACATGGCTAACAGTTGACATTCTTTGTGGATTCTGTATTGTCTAAGGCTACAGCAGTGCCATATGATAAATTCATTGGCAACCCAAAAGAAGCCTGTTCTATCGGAGTGCTTCCAATTAATATAAGTAAACCACTTTGTCTGGCTCAATGCTACCAAAATATTTTATGAGAAAATTTAGCTGATTCTGCTCATGTATATTTTCAATGGATGGAAAGCCATTGCAACTTTTCAAACTAAAATATAAAGACAGCATTAGGGAGAATACTCTCTCTGGTAAAAAACAACATGTATTATGATGCCTTAGGAATTTCTTTTTTTCAGCCAACTCGTGGTTGAGCAGTCTGTCCCCAAACTGTTTTGCATGCAGATGAAACCTGTTTGGGCGATACTTGTCAGCTTTTATTCTGACAAGCAGGACAGAAATAGGCACCCCCTGGAACACTGAGTTTGACTTGACTCAACATAGAATCACCTGGAGAGTTTTAAAAGTTTCTCTCCTGTAATATCCCTCCCCCAGACCAATGAAATCAGAATCTTTGGAGTTGGGAACCAGGGATCAATTTTTTTTTTTTTATTTCACAGATGATTGCAATGTATAGGCAAGATTGAGAGTCACTGTCCTAGAATATAAGCAGTTTAAGAACAAGTTGTCTATTATTACATGCCTCAATACTACAGAGTCCATGAAATAAAAGCTTTGGTGATAAGAAAATGCCACCATCCTAGAGCCTTCAGTTAGCGTCATATGGGCCTGTCATATAAAGAATGCAAACTCATTCTGTTATCTTTTTGGGCCTTCAGTGGAAGATAATTTTTAAATCAGCTTAATGGAAACTGTGCTTCAGGAAAATAACTTCAGTAGCCATATGTAGGATAAATTGGAGCAGGTTTTGTTTCTAGGAATATGTTGCCATCATTTCACTACCCTTATATAATCTTATTGATTCAACTTTTAGAACCAAGACTTTTTTCAGGATATATTGAAGAATGTGCTTAATGGGAATGCTGATATATCATACAATTGGCATATAAAGCTTCAGTTCATTATCATATTTAAAGGTACAATATTAATTTTGCTTGTGCTTAAAATGTCTATTATAATTCAAGTAGCAAGGAAGACATGAAGACAAATGGGACCTGGCTTGACGTCTGCACATATTTAATACTTTACATTTGATGGTGAATAATGGGAAAGTTTGGGAGTATGGCATCCCCAGTCACCATGGCATCAACTCCCAAAATGGCTATGGACAGCTTTGGTCCTGCCTCAGAACAAGCACTGCTTGCAAAAGAGGGTCTGTGGCTTATTTTTATCAGTTGCGTAGTAATCACAGGAAAAACATTTTAAATAAAAAGTTTATTTTGCCATCATGAAAGAAACAAATTCACATTACCAAAAGAAAAAACAAATATGACAACCCAGCCCAGTGCAGTGGTTCATGCCTATAATCCCGGCACCTCAGGAGGCCAAGGTTGGAGGATTGCAATGAGCCCAGGAGCTCGAGATCAGCCTGGGAAGCACAGTAAGACCTATCTGTTCAGGAAAAATTTAAAAATTAGCTGGGCTTGGTGGCATGTGCCTATAGTCCCAGCTACTGGTGGCAAGGGCTGAGGGAGGAGGATCGCTTGAGCCCAGGAGTTCAAGGGTGTAGTGAGCCGTGATCGCACTACTGCACTCCAGCCTCGGCAACAAAGTGCAATCCTGTCTCACACACACACACACACACACACACACACACACAAACTTGAAAGCCCATATCACACTATTCTGCTTCCCTTGTTCAACCTGTAGATTTGCCTGGAATGCCACTCTTCACCAATGCCATCCCTAAAAATGACTTGTTAAAATTCTAACTCTTCAGATTAGCTCCATTATTAAGACTTCTGTAAAGCCTCTCTGTTGGTAAGAGGAAGTAAATCAGAGATATCAGAACAATCAGGAAGCCATTGCAATAGCCCTTGAAAGGAAGCGTTATTAGGTAGTAGGCGTGTGGTGGAAAGCAGGCATTTCTGAGACATTGCTGAGGTTGCTATAAATGGGAGAGCAGAGGTGAAGGATAAGAAGAGTTGATGTCTGAATCTAGAGTCAGTACAAAGCAATATATAAAATAAGTAATAATATATAAACACCCTTTTTTGTTGTGTTTGGAAATCTTAATTCACTGACAAAGTTCTCCATCGGCTGCCGGCCCTCTGTCATCGGATCTTTTGATTGACTACGCTCAGCATTGCCAGCAAGCTCTTTACACCAGCCCTGGGTCTGAGCTAATCAACTGTGTTTCCTTCATGCTCTGATGCCTTGAAGCTTGGTACTATTCTACTGGTTTCTCTTGTTAAAAGTGCTGAGATACTTGTCTAAAAGATGGGCGTTGAGATTGTGGTGTGCTTTTAATAATGTGTGGTGTAAGTCCCTCTAGAGGCAAGCATACACTGTGCTTGAGTAACTTTCTCTCCATTCTGAATCTCTCCCGAAAGGACATAGTTTGTAAATGTTTGTTCATGTGAAAAGGGAAGATTTGGGTACCTTTTCTGTCCTGCTGATGTGTGGGGCTATTTTTATTTTTTGTTCTTCACTCTTTTTCTGTACTTGTGATTTAAAGGGGCCAGACTGGTTACCCTCAAGGCTAGTGTGTCCCCAATGTATCCCAAGAATAGAAAAAATAATGAGAGGCAGCAAAACTGGCTAGGCGTCTGGGACCAGCATATTAGGCTGACCCACTCTGGAGGAATGTTCTCCAAAGCATAAAGTAGAAGCTCATCCCTTAGGAATACAGTCCATCTGTTTTCATAGCTGAGAAGGCAAAGCCGTGTCATGCCATCATGGAGCCACTGCAGTGTTTTGGTATCCAAGCCATAGTCACTCATTCTCTCTGTGAGGGAAAACTAGAATATCTTTCCCTCTTCCACTCTTACCTGTCAAAATTCCATCCTTGAAGTTTGGGCTCAAATGCTTCTTTCTCCACAAAACCTTTGCTGAGCCCCTGTGAGTGTGGTTTTCCTTCCACATTCCATAGCACTTTCTTCTAAGACGTGTTACATGCTTTGTCATGTGACTATTGCATGTAGGTTTTCTTGACCGTGAGAGGCACTGACATCGTCGAATTCATTTTTGTATATCACACAGAAGCAGAACATAATCGTGGGCAAGAGTAGATACTTGAGGTTGAATAGATGGACCATTTCAAAGCTTATCTTTTCAGCCTGACCTTTAAGGCTTTGCTCTGGCCGTTCCCTCTAAATCAGTGATTGAAGTTTGCTCCCAGATCCTCATGAGTAGCTATCAAACTCTCTATGAGCCATGTAGGCTCAGGTTCTTGGATTCCAACTATTACACTTTGGGCATCACAGTCTGAATCACAATTGCTACTTTTAGCTGCCTAGTAGACTGCCATTACCGATAGTTTAATATTTAATGAGAACTACTTTTGGGGAGGGTGGGAAGTGTGGTCCACAGATCCCTGATAGCCCCTCATGTACTATGTAGTGAAACTACTTAACATGTAGAAAAGGAAAGAGTAATATAGAAAAAGAATTGTATTGACCTGCCTGCATTTACAAATGTGAAATGTAAAATTACAGCTTTCACAGGAATCTAATATGCTTTTAATAATCATTTGGATTGGTAATCCATTTACTCCTAATCCCTAATTCGTTTTCTGCAATGAAATGTTGTCAAAGGGTGGCATGAAGCTGTTAGAATTTAAGCATAATTTTCAAACAGCACAGTTTTTTTTGTGGTTTTTTTTTTTTTTTTTCAGAATAATTACAAAAATAATACCATATGAAATAGTTCTGTTACTGTTGGCAGGAAAGTCCAAAATGTTATCTCATAATAAAAACATGTACAAGTTCAGTCTTGGATAAAAACTTTTAAAGTCTGCCACAAACAAATACTGTACAAAATTTTTTCATCAAATGTCAAGACTGTGGTATCAAGACTTTATAATGATATCAACTGTAGTGGTGACAGCTTAGTTTCCAATACTTTAACTCTTTTTCCAGCACTTCATATTTCTTTCTGGTTTGAGACGAAGTCTCGCTCTGTCAGCCAGCTGGAGTGCACTGGTGCCATCTCAGCTCACTGCACTGCCTCCCAGGTTCAAGCGATTCTCCTGCCTCAGCCTCCTGAGTAGCTGTAGTTACAGGCATGCACCATCACACCCAGCTCGTTTTTGTATTTTTCATAGAGACGGGGTTTCACCATGTTGACCAGGCTGGTCTTGAACTCCTGACCTCAGGTGATCCGCACGCCTCGGTCTCCCAAAGTGCTGGGATTGCAGGCATGAGCCACCGCACCCAGCCTTCATATTTCTTATTCCTTAGGGAAAAAAACTTCAGGTGTAAATTTTGGGTGATATTTAAAGTCACATTCAAATCTCACAACAGGATATAAAGAAATACATTTCAGGGCCAAATGCAACTGGAGAGAATTAGAAAAAAATTTACCTTTTTTTTCTCTCAAGTTGAAACATCTAGCCCTCCATGTTTGAGTGTGAAATGGCTGTCAATCCAATGTGATGGAGTGCTGAAAGCAGTCTTCAGTGAGAAGTGTCTCCATAATGCTCCCTAACATCAGATCCATGTTAATCCTGATGCACAGAACTGGGAATAGGCAATATAGCATAGTGGTTAAGAGCATAGATGCTGAAGTTAGACTACTTAGGCTGGAAGTTAGTTAATCATTTGTGTGATTCAGTTTCCTCATCTGTAAAATAGGCATAATAACAATACCTTCATATAGATTGTTGTGACTATGAAATGAGTTAATATATCTAAAGCCCCTAGAAAAACGTCTGACATATGTGAAGCACTACATTTGCTATACCTTATCTATCAAAGCCTACAGCTTCTGGCTGACATTCCCAGTATTCTATAATTATTAGACAGAATTTTTTTAACTTAGTAGAAACAAAGACTAAGAAGGGAAACTAGATGTGGACGTAACATCTGGCTCAAGATTCCCATGATGGAGCCAGATAGAGATATGGATGGTAACCAGCATAATGCCTCTCACTGACATAAATATTTGTCTGAATTTATATTTTATTGTTATTATTTAAAGCTTACTGCAAATTTAAAAAACTGAAACCTGATATCCATATGTAGGCCAGACGCCACTTTAATCAATTTAAGAATGCTGGAACTTTGCAGAATACTGCATGAACAACGAGAACCGCGGCCCTGAAAGACTCAAAACCCTACAGTATATGAAACTATTGCAGGATGTGTGGATGTTCAAAGGAATAACAGACTTGGAAGCAATGCTCACTGAATTTTGATGTGTTAAAGGGTGCCAAGTCTAAGAGACAGATAAGGTCTCAGAAGACAGAACTAGAACCATGGGGTAAGCAGTTAGAATGAGGAAGCACTATGGCTCAATAAGAGAAAGAACCTTTTAGCCATCAAAGCGATCTAGAAATTAAAGGACTGCCTTGTGATCTGCCTGTCACTGAGAGCTGGCTGCAGAGGTTTTACAATCAGGGCTTTTGTAAAAGGAACTAAAATTTGAGTTTGGACCCAATTATCTTATATTCTAACTGAATGTGTAGAATCTCCAAGAAGAAAGGCTCTTCTGTACTGTTTTATAGATTGTGCCTTCTACTCCAAACATCCTGAGTCATGTTCCTTTTATACTTGTATGTGAGATGAGAGTCAGAGCACTGACCTCAAAGCCAGCGACCGGGTTCTACTGTTCCTTTCTGCAAGAACTTAGACTATGAGACTCAATCTCCTCAACTGATTAATGTACAATCCCCACCATGCCGCCACCATGCCAATCTTGCAGAGGACAGGGGTGGCTGTACTGCTGATCTTGCTGGGGTAATGGGGTAACAGGGTAGTAGTACTGGGGTAGTGACGGCAGGAGTGGTGGTTCTGTTGCCGCTGATGTTATGAACCTGCTTTCTCCTCCACTTTGGCTTTAGCAAGACTGAAGTGCTCCTTGGTTTGTTCTTATCAAACCCTTTTTTTTTTTCCAGGCCGCTGTGCTCGCTGTGGAGAAAACGTAGTTGGGGAAGGTACAGGATGCACTGCCATGGATCAGGTCTTCCACGTGGATTGTTTTACCTGCATCATCTGCAACAACAAGCTCCGAGGACAGCCGTTCTATGCTGTGGAAAAGAAAGCATACTGCGAGCCCTGCTACATCGTAAGTTCCAGATTTGTTCCTTAAGCGCTTTGCAAAGATGTCTTCTGTGGCTGAATGCCAGTCACTCCAGATAGAATATAGCCATCAGATCTTTGCTTCTTCCTAGACTTCAAAATGTGTGTGGGGTGTGTGTGTGTGTGTGTGTGTGTGTGTGTAAATTAGCATATTGTAATTTTTTTCTACACATCCCCCATTCGTATGCGGTCAGTAAGGTGTGTTAGTGTGAGACTGCCATTCAGTTAGTGGTCTGCTGGGAAGATCATCAGCCTGTGGCTTTCAAGCATGTATGTACAAGCTAAAATTTTCTTTCTTAAAGCATCAGAAAGCTTTCCAAGTAGCTGAGTCACACCTCTTATAAGATCTCACCCTACATTTGAAGTGCCCAGTATTTTCAAGGAAACTTTACAGAATCTCTGGACTTGTCAGTCCTGTTCCAGAACACTGGGCCCTTTGAGTCAATTTTTATCTACCAAAATGTTTCTTCCCCCTCTTATCCAACAGGTTTTTAATGATGCAAACAGGGGAACTGTTTATTATAAAGCACCTTAAAGAGAAACGAACAGTGATGCTGACTGAGCTAATCATTGTTTTCTTTTATTACAGAACACAAAACTATATTTTAATAATATACCTGGGTAACTAAAAAACTCTCAGTCATGTTACCTTAGGGTTTTACAGTGCTACTTACTTAATCTACCTATTAAACTATTCTCTGTTAATTTGATTAATAAACACAGACTTTTTTCATCTAATGTAAATTTCTTTGCTATCCTTCAGCATGATTTTAATCTTTGTTTAACACGTGTTGATGGGAAAAGTAGTGTTTTTTGTTTGTTTGTTATGTAAACCCACAGAACAGTCCTGGTTTGTCCCTCAGTGCCCAGAGATTTCAACATAAAAGACACCTTGGTTTCTTTACCAAGGTATTGGGAGTCATACTTGGCTTTACAAGGTTCACATTTATTGAAGGCATTTTTGTCCTGATTGGTATTTTCCTATAACTTGGCAGCTCTAACCCGTTGTAACCTTGGGGTCTGTAGCACAGATCTGAAAGTTCATCAAGATTAAGGCTTCGTAGGATTAAATATGGCTTTGCATCTGTCTTAGGTTCAATTTTATGTCATTTTCTTTCCAAAGGTAACTGAAATACACGTAACATCATTTCTTTCCTAAGGTAACTTAAACACATGTAAAGCCATACAGTGGTAGAGTTGGAAAAAAAATTCTTAAAATTATTTACGTAATGACTCTCTTTAGCAATGAGAATGCCAAGACATAGAGAGGAGGAAAGCGACTTCATATGACCCTATCATTAGTGTCAGAACCAAGGCTGCATTCCGTTATTCACACTCCACATTCTTAGATTCTTTGCATATGCTACATGGTTTTCATTTTCCTAAACATAAAGATAAACAAAGTAATGTACCGTTGATCTGGAAGGAGCAATTATGCATAAGGGAAAGTCTAGTAAACAAAAGCTTACCTCTTTAGAATATAAGAATATTTCACATATCACCCTTTGAAATCTTTATTGAACAAAGAAAGGCATTACATAATTCCTTGCCTTTTTAAACAGACTAAACCGGGTGTCATTCACAATGGCTTGGCACCACGTCTATGAAATTATTTATTGCCATGAGCCCTAAGGTAGTGATGTTGGCAGAGTGTGTAGAGGCACCCAGGCTTGTCCTTACACCAAGTAAACACATACTGCTGTGTTTTTTTATAGCTCCTGTGTCTATTTTTTATCCCTTTTTGACTCCATAGTTGATTTTAGCTATTTCAATGATGCTACTGTGGCAGCCTTCTTCGGTTGTTTTGTTTCAACCCTTGTTAGCTAGAAATCATGTAGACAGTATTGGGAAACAATGTAACAGGGTGGGAAGGACATGAATTTGAATTTGGTTCCGTCACTTAGTGCTTCCCCTCCTTGGGAAAATTATTTACTCTTTCTAGGTATCAGTTGCCTCATCTATATAATGGGGACGATGGCAATTATTTTCCCCAAAGGCTCATGAAGAAGAAATGAGACAATCCTTGTAAAGCACACTGGGCCTCTTCAGGAAAAGTAGTGGAATAAATGTTATTCTGGGATTAACTTTAATGAAGTTTCTGGACCTGTTTAATATTTCTGAATGTGGGAACCTTACATATGCAGTGAAATTCACTGGGCTTTAGGAAATTATTATAACCTTTCAGACATACTCCTCCCATTTTTACATGTTTGCTTGCTTTTCTGAGTGTGTAACAAAACTGGAGAAGGTCTAATCTGACTAAATAATAGGTTTCTATAGTGTGTGGACTCAAGTTTCTATCTCCATTCCAGGCATAGAATGGGTCTCTGTGATTCTGTAGGATGCCAGCCCCTTCTTCTTTGGTTTGTTGTCACTGTACTGTGCTTATGACAAGGAAAACTATCTGGGATATATTTAATCACACACTTGGAAGAACTGGGTGAATTCAAATAATGGAAATTCTAATCATTTTTTTTTTTTTACTTCTTTCCCTCATAAGAACATTTAATCAAGGTTTTTCTTTAATGAGATCTATTCGTGGTGACTCTAAAATGTAATTTAATTCTTATCAGAATTCAGTTAAGCTTTACTCAAAGACCCTTGTTCAATATTGATTTGAGTTCAGCACAGCCCTCAAGCCCTCAGATGGATGTATCAGAACTTTAATTTCTTCTGAACTTTTATATGTCCAATAAGCTGCATACTAGAACTGTAAGGAGGTTGAGGAAACTGGGCAAATGAAATAAAACAAGTTTGCTTTGAAGATAGTTTGCATTAAGGAGAATACTAGAACTGTGCATCTCTCTTGGAACCAAAAGCCTTAGAACAGGAAGCATATTCTGTGTGATCCAGCAAAATTGCCTTTGGTTACACTGTTGAAAACTGATGTCTAAAAGGTATTCCATACAAACCAGAGCAAACCTAGCCCTTGGCTATGAGTCAGTGTGCCTGTCTTTTTTTCTTTTTTTAATTGATGGAATGAGAATATTCAAGATAGTGGCTTAATTATTTTTGTGTAAGGACCACCATGTTTAATACTCTGAGTTCAGGAATGAGACCAGTCTAATGTAAATTAAATTTGCTTCTGCCTAAATTGGTTGTTGATCAACTTAAGATCCTATTAAAATTAAATATTTACATGATTTTGAGGGAAAATGCACCAGTAATGTCTGCAGCTTTGGTTCAATGATTTTTAATATTTTCCTGTGGTTTATTGAGTTTGTTCTTAATCTTTGTGCTTAAGTAGTTATGATTAAACAGTCTGATTCATTGTAGCATTGTAATTCTCTTTAATCATTTTACATATTTTGTGTTCTATTTTTTATTTATTAACATAATACAAATGTTCATATAGTTTTGCATTGTTAGTATTCATTTTTAGCTTTCTGTTTAGTTTTACATTTAGATTACACACTTCATTTTAAAACCATTTGCCAGTCAAAAAGTATTGTGTGTTTTGCAATCTTTTAGAATTGTAAATAACATGCCTATAGATAGTTAATAAAACTTTTATTTTTTATTTTGAATTACATCTTTAGCATAAATTCTTTGATTTATATTACCAAATCAAATTTAATCTGGAAGACTTTTGCGTTACCTTGCTAGATTTCTTTAGAAATATTTTTCTAATTCACAGAACCATCAACAATAATGAAACTATATGTTAAAATGCAATCTCTTCCCTATGGGAGAAGTTTATTTATATTTTCTGAACTAATTTAATAAGCACATTATGTCATAGTTATTTTAAGTTTGTGTAATTATTAGCAAAATCAATGAGATGCTTTTCTTCTTTGGTGACATGTCTCTTGAAAGCCTAGTTTTGGTTATTCTTATAGATTTGAATATGTAAACAGATTAAAATAAAGATCACTAAAACTTCGTTAGGAAGTGATATAAATAGAATGTATTTATCCTAATTCTACCTCTCCTGGTGTGACCTTGGGTAAATCATTTAGCTTCTGAGTCTCAGTGTCCTCATTTATTAAAGGGAGATATTAATTTCTTCCATGTCTTCACAGATAAGGAATAAGCAGTTGTGATATTTTGTATACATGAAATTATTTACTACTATAAGTGCTTAATCTGATTAATAGAATTTTTATCATTGCTTTTTTTTCCCTTTAGTATAATGTGATACACTATAGAAACCCTCTAAATCTGGGGCAATTTCTTGGCTGTAGTTGCTATGGAAATACTGAAATAAATAAATGTCATGGAAGGAATATAAGGACACATATTAAAAGAAGAGGTTCATGCTTTGCTTGAAGATTTTTATGTCGGTATGATTATGAAGGGCAGCAACAATGCCTCCTGCTTATATACCCTTCTGCACATAAAGAGACAGCCTTACTCATAAGTATAGTTTTAGAAAAAGAATTGCTGTTTTATTCCTAGCATTACCAAGGAGTCTGAGCCTAGGGACAAAGTGCATCAGAAATTCTCAGCAAAAGTCTGTTTATGAAGTGGCAGCCAAGGATCCTCCCCTAAACCAGTGCTTTTATTCACAGTGGATGGAATCCAGGTCCTAACTCTCCGACAGCAGAAGGTGGTACAGACATTTTTGCTAGAGTTGAAATCCAAATGACTAAAGGGCTTCTGGAAATAGGAGGCCAAGTCCACAGGAGGCTAAACACTTTAAGGTACCTGAAACTTGGCGCATTCATGACCAACCCATTAGCAGCCTTTTGCTCTCTTATGTCATCGAATGGCTACATTTAAAACATTCTAACTTGTCAGCCTACATTAAGAGGTAGTTTTTTGTTCTTCTGCAGGAAAGCTGTTCTTTTATATACTCAATTCCTCTTAATAAAATGTTTTAAAAGCACTTATGGCCAGTGCTTTATGTGGATGTTGGAAAAGGAAGCAAGAGTTTGGACTAAACCTGAAAAATCCTTATGAACTTTCTTCCTTTTTTTCTAATTGCCTACCTCTGCTCTCTCACCTCCAAGGAGTGTTTGTCTGTGCCTCTTGTCTCTCTTTCTCTCTCACACAACACACACACGCACACACACACACACACTTTCTTCTTGATGTTATATCATCATTTTACCAGAACTCTCCTGGGAAAGAGAAAAATGGTTCAAGAAAGAGAAAAATTTGTCAAGCACTCTCTTGGGAGGTTAAGCATGTTACCCACTGGGAATAGTTATCTCTTCCATTCATACAGCCCCTTACATTGTATAATGCTACCGAGCTTCTGTTGTTGCATGCTGTCATACCTAGTAGAGCCTTATGAAATAGATAATGGGGAGATTATTAGTCTCATTTTACAAATGTGGCTCTGATGTTTTCAAAGTAAATGACAAAACCAAGACTATGAACAGCTTTTATAATTTACACTTTATTGCTTGGCCCATGCTAACATCCGTGCTAACATTCAGCAACTAATTTTTATTTTTATTTTTATTTTTTTGAGATGTGGTGTTGCTGTTGTTGCCCAGGCTGAACTTGAACTCCTGGGCTAAAATGATCTTCCTGCCTCAGCCTCACAAGTAGCTAGGACTACAGGCTTGCACCGCCAGGCGCAACGTGCAACTCAATGTCCAACTTTCTTCTTTTTTCTTTTTTTTTTTTTTTTTTTTTTTGAGACAGGGTCTCTCTCTGTCGCCCAGGCTGGAGTGCAGTGGTATGATTTTGGCTCACTGTAACCTCCACCTCCCAGATTCAAGCAATTCTCCTGCCTTAGCCTCCTGAGTAGCTGGGAGTAAAGGCGCCCACCACCACGCCTGGCTAATTTTTTTATTTTTTCGTAGAGATGGGGTTTAACCATGTTGGCCAGGCTGGTCTCAAACTCCTGACCTCAAGTGATCCACTGCCTCGGCCTTCCAAAATGCTGGGATTACAGGTGTGAACCATCACACCCGGCCCATCTTAAACTTTCTATGTGAAGATCCTGACAGCCCCCAACTACTCAGATTTAAAATCAGGTATAATTATAGCCTTTTCCCAAAAAATTTTAATTGATAACCAACTGACTCATGCTTTCCAGTATTACAGAATCTGAAATGCTAAACTTCTACTGATGAAAAGCCATAAGCCCTTGTATTTTCTTGAGCATTTGAGGCCTTAAGAGGCAAAAAAAAAAAAAAGGTTAAAAATATTAATAACAACTGACATTGACATTAACATTTGCTCAGTGCTTTAACTTTTATGAAGCACTTTTCTTTTATCATATTACCCTCTAATGATCCTAGGAAATAGTTTCAGTTATTTTTGCTTTCATTTCCAGTAGCAAGAAACTGAATCTTAGAAAGTGTCAGCTTGCTCAGTTCCATAGAATATGAGTGTCAGAGCTAATACTTGACCCTGGCCCTCTGATTCCCAAGTCCGGCTATCTTTACATCTAACAGAAAACGCTGGAAATCCCATTTGCTGTTGCTAGTTTACCTTTTTCCTATGGTGGTAATTCTTTTTTAAAATCCTAAGTTTTTCATTAGTGTATGCCCATTAGAGAAAAATTAGCAAATAGAAGAAGAAAGATATGTAATTCTCTCATCTCAATATAATAGTTCACATTTTATCATGCACTTCTTTTCTATTATGTTTACCTGTGGGTATGGAAGTGTGTATACCAATGTAACCACACATCTGTATACATGTGGTTACATACACACACACACACACACACACACACAATGAGATCATACCTTAACTATTGGTTAGTACCTTGCTTTTGTTACATAACAGTATATCAAACTTTGCTTTCTATACAGCCCCTTTTAAATATTCTTGAACCACTGAAAAAGAATATATGTCACCTGCATATCCTTTCTGAAGGTTGATTCAAGGAAATTTTCCAACAGACAAATAAAGTAATCAAAATAATATGCGCAGGAGATGCATAGCAAATAAAACGGTGAAAAGCAATGAGGTAATAAAACTACTGGTTAAAAAATAAAGGGGCAAAGATGTAGTAGTAAATTCAGACCAAAATAAGATAATATTAATTACCTACTAACTACAACATTCATAGAAGACAAAGTACCATTCAGTACAAAACTATCAAGCAGTCTGAAGAACATTACTTTTTGATAAATGTCACAGTTCCCCATGAAGAATAGCCCTGAGCTTTCCTTCATTAAATATCATTATATTGAAATGTATAATTTAAAAATACTGATGAAGTAAGAGATAAGAATGGTGAAAACATATTCTTTATAAAACCTTAACACATTGCTTTTAGTCTTTGACAAATCATAAAAAGGAGTTAAATAATATGATTGATAACGTTAATTTAATCTATGTACATTGATCTATGCAAACAAAGAGTTTCTATCTTCTGTCCAAATCTGCATGGGAGATTTAGAAAAACATTCATCATATCAAAGTCTAACAGGAAATTGTAGACAGTTCCTGCTGTGGCTGGCAGAATTACATGTAGCCATATAGTAAAACAAGAAATGAATAAATACATAAGCACACTCTTGGGTTAAACAATCTTAGAAAGTAGTGATGATGCTAACACTGCATAGCAATGAGAACGGGATGGAGCCAACATAGAATGCCAAGTAATACTAGTCTCATTAATTGCAACAGGAAACAGTGCATATGTATTAACTTAAAAAACTAGAACAGGACAAGAAAATCAACCTTAAAGAAATCCATTAAAATAAAACATTGTTGATACGTTGAAAAATACTGGAATATTTAGATCTGGGGATAATTTTTTGAAAAGAGCAGTGAAATAAACATTTGGTTAAGATAACCAAGAAAGAAACAAAAACTACAGAAAATTAGGAATGAAAAAGACAGTCAGCATAGATACAGATGACATTTTAAAATTATTGCATTTAAAATTTTATATGAGAGACTGTGTTCTATGCAAATCCAAAATACAGGTGAAAGAAACTTGAATAAACTCATAAAGACAGATGGAATGTGAAGCTACTACTTGCAAAAGAGCCAGAAAATTTCACTAATCAAAGTTTTCAGATCTCCAAAGAACAAATGATTTCTGTGCTATTTCAACTTTAAGAGCCTAGCAAAAAACGAGAAGCTTACCAAATCATTTTATAAAGCCAGCATGCTCCGAATAATAATACCTAACCTAGGTTACCCCCAGAAGACAATTCCGTGATAATCTAACTTCCATAAATGCAGAAATCCTAAATGAAATATTAGCAAATTGAATACCACATAATAAAACATTCCAGTTATTCCATATTCAGTGCTAGACCAATTAGGAATCTTTTAGCATAATTTGCTATATTGATATATCAAAATTTTAAAAAACTAGTAATCTCCATAGATGCTTTTCATTAAAAGGGCATTTAATAAAATTTTTCATGCATTCATATTTAAAAACAAAAGCAATGGCAATAATGCAAAATAAGCTCTAGGTAGTATTTACATATTTCGATTTATTATGCAGCATTTCTAACGTATATAAAGATATGAAGCATAATGATAAAGGTCCGTGTACCTGTTATCCAGTTTAAGAAATAAAACATTAAAAATTCAGTAGAAATCCCTTGGGTTCTATTCCATGATCATGTGCCCCCAGAGACAGCCACTATTCTAAATTTGTGTTTTTTATCATTTTATGCATTTCTTTAAACAATATGTAGTGTTGTTAGCATATAGTGTTTCTTAATTTTAAATAAATGGCATTATATTATTTGTATTAGTGGGAGATTTTTCCACTCAACATCTTAAGACTGTATGTACATACAGTCATTTACAAATGATTGATTATTCTTCTAGGGAACCTGAAAAGTTTTAAATATTGGAATAATGAAAGTTTAGTAAAGTTGAGAAAATAAAAATGACAATTTTAGGTTTAGAAAATATAACAGAAAAGTGTCCTCATACAGAAGCAATAAAAAATATAAAATATCTAGGTAAAACTTTAAAAAGTATAAATGATCTAAGTGAAAAATGCTAAAAAAGTTTTGCATGAATAATTAACTCATGAGCAAAATGGGTATTTTGGGGATTGAATATGCTTTGGAAAGCCTCTCTCATTTTAACAGACATTCATATTATCACCCTTTATTATACAACAATGTTTTCAGTGGGGGAATGAATAGTTACTACATTCTCGTTTGCTAGTGGTATTATTTAGCCGTTTCAACCAAATATCTACCCCAGCCCTCTGCTCATCTTAGTTATTGCTCACCACATCCTTGCAGGTGCCAAGGCAGCCCTTACTTGGTAAGGAAAGAGAGGCACAGACCTGTAAGTGGATTGCCCAGAACAACAAAGAGGCCTAGCTGAACATAACCCTTTCTTCCCAGTTCCTGCTCCAAACCGTATTAACTGCTGTTGTCATGGAATTAGAATGCTTTTTAAAGGCCAGTAGGAACCTTAGAAATTCAATAATGCCATTTTATAGCTGAGAAAGCTAAATCCCAAGAAAGCGGAGTGTTTTGCCTGAGGTTATACGATTTATTAACGGCAGAGGTGGGACTGGAAACCATGAGTCTTCATGAGGCCTTCAAAGAACTACTTTCTTTGGGACTAACATGAAGGGTTTAAACATTTGTGGCTACGGGTCCAGAGAGACATCCCTAGAAAATGCTGGGATTAGTAAGATTTTGGTTGGAGAGTGTAGAAATAGGACAGTGTTTACTTTCACCCTAACCAGAATGAAGGGTCTCAGATTTCCAGGTTAAATGCCTCTGAAACTTTATTCTAGAACCTTCTCACTGCCCTAGTTTGTTTAAGTCAAGCATGAACTCACCACTCAATGTTTGCCAGAGTTTGGATGAATGTCAGCATCAGGCTACTGTAATAATGGTTTAAGATTATTTAATCCCATTAGTTATACACTTCATTAGGCTGAGTGAATTGTTGGCAGTGGTTCAGTAAACTTCCTCCTTTAGAGATAAAAGGATGGAAAGAAAATAGGAAAGGAGCCTATTCCTCATTTTCTTTCATAGTTATCTTACAATTCTTTTTTTTTTTGAGGCCAGATCTTGCTCTGTCACCCAGGCTGGAGTGCAGTGGCCCGATCTCGGCTCACCGCAAGCTCCACCTGCCGGGTTCACGCCATTCTCCTGCCTCAGCCTCCCGAGTAGCTGGGACTACAGGCGCCCACCACCATGCCCGGCTATTTTTTTTTTTTTTTTTTTTTGTATTTTTAGTAGAGACGGGGTTTCACCGTGTTGGCCAGGATGGTCTTGATCTCCTGACCTCATGATCCACCTGCCTTGGCCTCCCAAAGTGCTGGCACTACAGGGGTGAGCCACTGCACCGGCCATAATTCTTAATGGATAAAGGAATGATAATTACCCAGCTGTAGCGTGGACTCCATATTAGTACGGTCTTCTAAACTACTCTGCATTCTCCAGAGAAAGAAATGTTTATAACCTTGTATTCTCTATTAGAAGAAAATGGACAGTGGCAGAGAAGAGAGTGTGTGTCCGTGTGATCAGGCCATAAAGTTAATCTTAAAAGTAAACCTGAAAATAAATTCAAAGATTCTAGATATGAGAGTCTTTCACGTAGTGGGGTTGGTATGAGGCAGTAAATGATTTTAAGGAAAGAATATAGAATTTAAAGTGAGACCTGGTTCACACTCAGCCAGCTGCTATTCTGCATTCTTCCCTTTACTTTTAGCTTCAGTTTCCTCACACTTAGAATGAAAACAAACAATAAGAGCAAACCAGTTTGTTATATGTTCTCACATCTGACTTTGTAAAACAGTTTGAAAACGTTAGCGTGGTCAGCTCCAGGATCGTCCCATGCAGGCCATGACTGTTACATCTTTCCCTTCTTTGTAGTTTATTTTTGCCCAGATGGATCTGCATTCATTTGTACTATCTATGATAATATTGTAGAATTCACTAATACTCTTATACTGTAGAATTCATTAATTCTATTATATTGTAGAATTCACTAATTCTATAATATTATAGAATTCATATTATATAACATTGTAGAATTCACTAATAATATCGTATAAGTCACTAGTAATTCATAAAAGGAATACATTCGTGATCTTATCAAAAAAAAAATTTAAAAAGAAAAAAGAGGCCGGGCACAGTAGCTCATGCCTGTAATCCCAGCACATTGGGAGGCTGAAGCATGCAGATCACTTGAGGTCAGGAGTTCGAGACCAGCTTGGCTAACATAGTGAAACTCCATCTCTACTAAAAATACAAAAATTAACTGAATGTGGTGGCACATGCCTGTAATCCCAGCTACTCGGGAGGCTGAGGCAGGAGAATCACTTGAACCCAGGAAGCGGAGATTGCAGTGAGCTGGGATTGTGCCACTGCACTTCAGCCTGAGCAACAGAGTGAGACTCCATCTCAAAAAAAAAAGAAAGAAAGAAAGGGAGAAAGAAAGAAAGAGGCACTTGAATGAAAGTACTGTTTCTTACCTCACATGGTTATAGGGTGAAATGAGGATTTGGAGAGGACAGGGCTGAACAAAAATCAGTGTGGGGGCTTTGAGTCGTAAATAACTGTACCAGGGCTTAGCCCCAGTTAGACACATAAAAAATCTGCAAGGGAGAATTTTGCCTAACTTGAATCACCAAAGGACAACTGTAAGTCAGCATTTCAGGCTTTGGAATACTTGCATACTTTCTTGGTTTGAGAACTTATGGAGTCTGAGAGATGGCAAGTCATGAGACTCTAGAAGCTTGGTTTTCTCAAAACGTGTCAGAGGCCACCTGCTTTGGAATCACTGTGAACTCCTCATTAAAAAGTAAAGTTCTGGACTCCTCCCCAGAATTCTGCACAAGGAGACAGGAACTTTGCATCTTTTGCAAGGCTCCTGGGACAGCAGGGAGTTGGGGGGTAAATTTTTATGCACAGTCAAGTTTGAAATCCACTAGTCTGTACTTCCAGTCAAGCTCATGCAAAAATTGGTCCCAAAACATGTTTCCATTCCTATCTCCCATCAGCTCTCCTACACATTCTTTTTACAACACTTGCCCAAAGTGAGGACTCTTCTCCTGGGCATTGATATTGAGGTTTCTCTGTCTATCCCATGCCATCATTGGTTGCCTGCCTTCTGCCTTTTCCCATCTCCATCCTTTAAAAATAGTTATCAACCAGCCTTAAAATGCTTTCCTGGAACTTAACCAACTAGATGTAACCATTTCTGAAGATGCAAGGTTTTCATTTCCACATCTCTCATAGGATTGATCCTCACCACAACTGGTATTATCAAGTCACTGGTGTCCTTGACACAGTCCTCTACTGATAGGAACCCCTTGAAGACTGTGCGGGTTGTGGGGAGGTCACCCTTTTTTCTTTTTTTTGTTTTTTGAGACGGAGTCTCACTCTGCAGCCCAGGCTGGAGTGCAGTGGTGCCATCTTGGCTCACTGCAAGCTCCGCCTCCTGGGTTCACGCCATTCTTCTGCCTCAACCTCCCGAGTAGCTGGGACTACAGGCGCCCGCCACCACGCCCAGCTAATTTTTGTATTTTTAGTAGCGATGGAGTTTCGCTGTGTTATCCAGGATGATCTCGATCTCCTGACCATGGGGAGGTCACCTTTAATTCGTCTTTGTCTTTTCTGTAGTGCTTATCATAATAGGTGAAACTATTGCTGCTCTGATAGTGAGGAGGATTTGGGGGGAACCTCTGTCACTCTAGCACTGTGTCTTCCCACAGTCATTGACTCATACACCCTTTGCTTGCCCCTTGGTGCACCTAAGACCTGAGACTGTGTATGTATAAGAAGGAAGGAGGAGAACTTGGCTCTGAGAGACTATGAACAGAGTCATTGCTGAAATGTAAATATCAAAGATTGAAGGGAAAGTTGTGAGAGTGAAGCCAGCTGTTTAGCTTCCAGCCGTAGAATGATCATAAGAGCTACTGCACTCAAGGTCAAACACGCAGACTCGCCCATGAAAATTGCCAAGGAGTTTGAGTGGAAGTTCTCTGATATTCCAATGACTTTGAATGGGACATGATAATTCCTTCCCACAGCCAGGGCTTACTTAAAATAAGTAAATGAATAAATAAATTCTATTCCCTGGATCTTGTTTTTTGCTCTCGTCCCTGCAGAGTAAGGGGATGCCAGCCAAGGCTGACATCATCATTATAGCAAGACAGGTGATTTTTTTGCATACTTCACAGTGACAAGGGCCTGGTATTATGTAGGTCTTCAAAGAATATATATATATATTTTTTTAATTCAGTCTCCTACATTTATAATATGGGGAAATAAGAAGACAAGAGCGAGGAATGCCTTGCTTGGAATATTGCAATTGGATGGCTGCACTGAGTACTATTTAAGCAACCTTAAAATCATAAACACAGATCTGTGATGGCTTTTTAATTATATCTGTCATTTTGGAAAAGATATTAAACATCTTCTTCAGAAGTTATTTTTACTTTACACACTCTTTAATAATGTTAAAAGATATTTGATGCAATTTATATTAATAAAGCTCATGGGACGTGTTAGTAAAAATAAAATTGAATCTTCTAAAATATATTCCTTTAAAAATGAAGTCTATAATTTTATGCTAGTTTAAGCAAATAATCTGAATAAATACTGTTTGTTTAGCCTAACACATGTACACATAGTTTCTCCACAAAATGGAACGTGCTAAATGTGTTGGGGCCTCAGGAAAGAACTAGTGGAAGGGGGCATAGGAGGATTTGGGGGCAAAAAGAGGAATCCAAAAAGAAGGTCTTCATTGGAGGAAGAGACCTGTCCCAATGTGTCATACGGTAGGTCTCACTTTCTCCTAGTGCCACATCGTCATTCATTTTTCACCCCCAACAGACAAGTGAAGACTGATATTATTCCCTTTTACAATTTAACAAAATCAAAGCTTAGAAAACCAAGAGGTTTGGAAAATAAAGAATTTATATAGGATTAAAATAGAACTTTGAGCTCCTGGACTCTGAATCTTAGCTTCTACCTTGCACTTAAATAAATTTATGCTAACAGATGTCCTGTCATCAGATAGGACTTTTTTTCTTTTCTTTTTAAAGTCAGCAAGTGTCATTGTTACATCTCTCTGGTCTGCCCAGTTTGGTTACACCTGTTTTGAGATTCCTTTCCTATACCCTTCCAACTGAAGACACGCACTTCCTAGTGTACTTCCAGAACTTTCATCTATGTCTTGGTTTAATCTTTTGCCTGTGTTTTAACCGTTTACCATTTCTGCTTTATGTTGGTAGGTAATCTTACCCCCAACTACATAGACTATGAGCCCCTTAGGAGCAAACTCATTTTTTCTTCCTGTTGTTCTTTGTGTCTTTTTTTCCCTATCCACCTCCAAATCTTACTCCACATTTCTGAAAATAGCACCCAAAGCAATTCCTCTCACTTTGGGGAGTATTTAGTACATTTTTTAAAAAATGAATGTATTATACAGTCTGGACCACCATAACAAAAATACAAGGAGTGAGTGCCTTAAATAACAGAGATTTATTTTCTCATAGATTAAGACTAGAAGTCTGAGATCAGGGTGTTAGCACAGTAGGGTTCTGCTGAGGACTGTCTTCCTGACTTGTAGATAGCCACCTTCTCACTGTGTCCTTACACGGTGTGTGTGGGAAGGGAGCAAGCCCACTAAGTGGCTTTTCTTATAAGGTCACTAGTACCATCATGAGGGCCCCATCCTTATGACCTCATCTAGGCTTAATTACTTTTCAAAGGCCCCATCTACACATACTGTCACTTTGGGGTTAAGGCTTCAACATATAAATTTATAAAGGGACTCAATTTAGTCCATAGCAATAAATTAGGCCTTTTGACTATAGATCTGTAAGTGCATAATTGGCACTGATTGATGGATTGCAGATCAGAATATCCTATGCTTCTAGTTATATAGAAACTACATGCTTAGTGTTTTTTGTTTTTTTTTTTAGACGGAGTCTCACTCTGTCACCCAGGCTGAAGTGTAGTGGTGCAATCTCAGCTCACTGCAGCCTCCACCTCCCAGGTTCAAACGATTCTCCTGCCTCAGCCTCCTCAGTAGCTGGGACTACAGGCACGTGCCACCACGCCCAGCTAATTTTTGTATTTTTAGTACAGACGGGGTTTCACCATTTTGACCCAGATGGTCTGGATCTCCTGACCTCGTGATCCGCCCGCTTCAGCCTCCCAAAGTGCTGGGATTACAGGTGTGAGCCATCATGCCTGGCCCATGCTTAGTTATTTAACAAAGGTTTATTGAGCACTGTGTTGGCTTTAAACAATTTTGCTAGACATTCAGTAGGGCCTGATGAGTGTTTCAGACCTCGTACAGTTCAGGTGCATTTTCCTTTAAGGATACATTTAACCTGCTAGATGTCATCTCATTTTGAAGACAAGAGAAAAAGAGAGGAAGACTTGTTTTTTTAGAGGGTTATTATACATTCCTATTAGATCATTAGGAAATTGGCACAAGTGGCAGGAAGCCAAACTGGCCTGAGTCTGGCTGGGCAGTGTCTGCAGGTTACTCCAGCAAAGCTGCTGGAATAACGATGTGTTCTCCCATAAAGTGCTTTTTGTCAAAGTCTCTTCTGGAATTAACTTCTCATGCGCAGATCGATAAACCCCACCAACTTGCCAATGTAATTAAGAAGTGACAGGTTAAGCATTACCATTAATTAAGTTCAAAGTAAAAGAAAATGAAGAAGATTGTTTTTGTGAAATTGTGCTGTGAGATTTTTCTCAAGGGTGTTTCTGAGTTCCTATAAAAGGGAATTTAGGAAAGGGAGGAGATGATTGTCTCCACTTCCTTGGGAAAAGTGAGTGTTTAAACACATGTCCATTGAATGTTTTTAACTGAAAAGTGAACTATTTGCCAGTTTTAAGAGACATTGAGTGAGCACCTTCTGTGTGCAAAAGTCTGTGCTCAGTGCTGTGGGGGATACAGTGCAGTGTGAGACTTGTTCATGCTCTCCTGGAGCCCTGAGGTGAATGAGAAGTATCAGACATGTGAACAAATGTAACACAAGGCAAAGTAATCCAACTTATCTGTGAGAGATTCGGGCAGTGGTGAGAGCTCAGAGGAAATGCCATGCCCCATCCTGCAGTGGGGAGAGAAGGGCACAGGCATTAAGAAAGACCTCCCAGAGCATGCAGCATTTGAGCAAAGCCTTGAAAGTAGAGTAGGAATGGATAAGGGGGAAAGAATGAATGAGAACAGTTCCAATCTCTAAACATTTTTTATGTTGAATTCCATTATAGCTTCTAGGATCAAAGGAAAAGAAATCAGCCTCTTATTCAGTAAGGATTTGTTGAGCATTATTATATGTGCATTATTTTGCAGAAAATTTGAGGCTGGGAGAGGTAAAAAATACCTTCAGGGTAACAGGCTTTTTTGCAAAAGTATCAAATAGTCTTAGACTCATTGTCTTCCTCTGATGGCATCTTAATGGAATTCAATACAAAGGCCAAAATTCCTTTGCTTTGAAGGCACAAGAAAACACAGCCAATGGAAAAGCCATGTTAGTGTTGTCTGTCCTATTATGATAAGGTGGATACTTAAAAGCTGTGGAAGAAGCACTAAGTACTGCTGGACAGTTTGAGTTCATTTGGCTGGTAGAATTGAGTGGAAGTCAATTCTCATGCCATTTAAACTGGAAGAAACTGAAGATTCTCCAACCCAAGCTCCTCTTTTTGCAGATGAGTCAACTGAAGCCCTGTAAGACTGTAGTTTTCTAGACAAAAAAGAGCCATGTGAATTTCCTAAATCATATAACAATCAGTTTATTATTTGATATTTATGGTACATTCACATGGAAGAGAATGATTAGACATTTTCAGGAAAGAATAACGACTCCCAATTCCCTGAGTTACCCTTGGATGGTATTAAGCAACTTCACTTAATTATGTACCTGTTTTCCTGCTATGTTAGTTATACATCCTTTAGCATTTACCACCTGTACCAATCATTTAGCATAATAATACCTTATACTTAAATGCACGTACCCAGAATACTTTTATAGTTGTTTTTCATTTGATATTCACAACAATCCTACAAGGCAAGTGTTATTTCTAGATGAGATATGAGAGAACTGAGGCCCAGAGAAGGTAGCCCATATAGCCAAGAAACTAAAACAGGGTTCTGACATCCATTTTCTAACTATGCATCTAGGTTTTTTTTTTGTTTTTTGTTTTTTTTTTTACCTCTGCATCTAAGTTGCCTGCCTAAATGGCCTTCAGTCCATTGAAATCCATCCAATAAATATTTACTGAGCATCATCTGTATTTCAAATATTGTAGTGGGCATTGGGAGTATGAAATTGCAAAAGAGAGAATCATCAGTATTTGGGAAACTCACTGTTTGAATGAGATAGAAGGCCAAACAGATAAATGGGAATTATTTTAAGTGCCATAATGGGTCTAGGCACTGTCTTTGGAGATTGGATGGACAGGGTAGCAAAAGATTGAGGGGCTAATTTTGCTGCTGTTTATCTAAGCATGTCAGAGTCCTGTCTTCTCACATAGATTATGAGTGTCTTGGCATGTCTTTTGTCTCTCTGCACCCCCCGAGGCTCCTTGCACAGTCCTCATACTCCACTGGCGTTCTGTTAATATTTGTTGTTGATGATACTGGTGATTTTTTCTCTCTGACGTCCAGAACACTGGAGAGATTTTCTGTTGGCCCTTGGGTGTAATAGATTTTTATTTATACATTTGAATTAGCCTTTTAGAAATCATTCTTAAGTAAAATAGATATCTTTTTAGTGAGATAGTTTCTAAATACGAACTTATTGAAAACAGTAATGATATTCTATTTCAGCCAGCTAATACTCAACTACGATTTGCAATTTAGAGAGTTGTGCTTGTATAGATTGTCCTTTTCTGAAGTGAGTGAATTGTAACTTTAAATAAGGGCTGTTAACACATCAAAATAGTTTTTAATCAGCCTCAAAAATTCCCCTTATTTCCAAGTATCTTATTTTTACTATTTCATTGATGTTTCAAGTGTAATCAAATATTCCAACTATTTTCCACTGGAAGAAGATGAGTTTCAGGTACAATTCAGTAGCAAAGAACACCCATGTTTTCAAAATAATGGAGAAATTTTTTTCTCATATGAAGTTATGATTAAATTTGTGAATTGCACAAGCTTGGAATTCTGCTGCAAGATGCCTGCATTCTGTATTGCTTTATTTTGGTCATATATTACAAATGGAATATTTCCCAGCTCATTTATATACAGTTCCTGGTTGCTGAAATTTTACTGGCAAGCTTCGTGAACTAATTTTACTTCTCAAAGATACTAGGAATAGAGTGAGAAGAGGGTCTTTTCTCTTATAGGTCTAAAAGATACTTCTTTCCTTTAACCATTACATTCTGGAGGTGTAATTAATCCAACCCTGCTGTAGATAGGCTCTCATTATAAAGACTCTAGGTAAACAGTCTTTCTAGCAGAAATGATCTTTTTGGTTCAGTCTTGCAGCATTTCCTAAAATTGCTAGTGTACATAATAAATAGGGAGGTAAATGAGGAAATTTCCCAAAAATGCCAGTGTACAGAGTGAATTGGTAGGTAAATGAGAAAATCAGGCTTGATTTACCAACCACCCATGTGCACATACAAACAAACACACACTCACACCAAAGCCAGGAACCCTGCAACAAAGTTCTATTTACCCTGAGGAGATATAAAAAATTTGACTGCCACTAGATTTTTTTTTTGAAAAATAATACAGAAATTTGTAAGCAGACACAACAGCTCTAGTTTATCCACCAAATAACAATATAAATGGAACAAGCAAAGAGAAACTGTAATTTAAAGATTTTTGAGTGTGATACTTACAAAAGTGTGTGTGTTTGTGTGTGTAGAGATGTATTGAATTTGAGAGTAATTTATGGAAAGTGCTGTCAGCATGGTATTTCAAATGCTTCACAATTTGAATTTAAACTAGTCAATGCAATCATTAAGATTATTATGCATGTTTTCCAAAAAGTTTGAATTCAAATGACAACTTAAAAGAAAAAAAAAAAGATGTCCTTTAAAAACTAAGGAGTGTTAGTGCACTTATAGAAATTCTTGCAGTTTGGAGTAATTTGCCACCTCCCCTTCTGAAAAAGTACGTGATGATAATGTGCTCGAGAGATAGGGGTATTGCAGACATATTCCTTCGGTGAGTAAAACTGAATTGTAAAGTGGATGCTATGGACCATGGATTATTTCATTTAGTACAATTGACAGTAGAAAATCAGGAAGGGACGTGCATCAGTGCGAGGCTGACACACAGATCTGAGGATGGCAGAGGCTCACTGAATAGTACATGCAAGGACCCTTCAAACTCATCACATGTGCCGTTTGGTTCCCTTTCTATGGGGCGGTCTTGGAATATGGAGGTCTGCTTTCATTTTGTGCCAAGTAACCACGTGAGCAGTTTACAAAAGATACAAACAGAAGGCTGCTTACACATTTTTCAAAAAGACTTTTTTTTTGCAATGGAGTTTGCAAAGTGATTTTGCAATGGATGAACCTTTTTTTTTTTTTTAAAATAAGTGTAATTCCAATGATGGGAAATTTACTAGCTCTCAAGGCAGCTTTTCCTTGTGTTGAAATCTCTAAAGGTTAAAAAGTTACTTTTTGGAAAGAAGTCTATTTCCTTACAACATGTTTTCATTGGTCCATAGAGAAGACAGTTAATACATCTTCCACTTGGCAGCCTTTTAAATATTTGAAGAAAATTCTCGAGTCCATCTGAATCTTCTGTTTTGGCTAACTTCTAGTTCCTTCATCCATTTCCAACCTAAATTTGAGCCTAATGAACAGATTTCTTCTTTCTTATTTAAATATATATATATGGCACAGAGGGCTTAAGTGAGCTGCCCAAGAACATAGAGCTGGTCGGATGACTGAAATGTAAGGCTGTGTGGCTCTAAACCTTGTCATTTAGACTAGAGCACCTATACATCAGTTAGCTTCCTGCCACTTCTTGTTTTCTGCCTGGATAGGACTTATTTATAAAGAGTTTGGAAGAAGGGAGAGTTCTGATGAGGTACAGAAATCAGAACTTCCCCTTCTTCCAAACTATATACAAATAATCAGTTAATCAGATTAAAGGACTCTTAGTAACATTGAAGTCAAACCTTTGTGTTTCCAGGAGCTCTGAGAACAGCAATGTTTTGGAGCATTGCAATCTCTTGAGTATCCAAAATGATTCTGTAATGATGTCTGTGAGGTCAGAATTGGAGCAGCAAATGGAATTCCTAAAGGCGTTCCCATCAATGGGCAGCTGATTCCAGTAATGGAGGAGGCACAGTTTGTATCCAAATTCATAAGCGCAAGTGGGAGACATTAGGCTTTGGTAATGTGGGTGACATTCCCAAAGGAATCATCTGTGGAGTTGGGGAAGGAACTCAAGCTCTGGGCTGCTGTTCTTTACCAGGTTCTCCAGCCAGCTGGACAGGCTCCCCAGGTTTATACTCAGTCTGGAATGTTAGTAAAAATCCACTTCCTCTCCTTGTTTCTCCCTTCTAGTGAAAAAGTTCCTCCTTTCTACCTTTCTGACCTCAAGACCATTGCTCCACACATCCCACCTCAGGATCCCACCCCACCATTCTCATTCTCATTACATTGTTTCTGGATCCATGTCTTTATCAGATGCAGCCCACTGTCCCTTTCAGAAGACGCCAGAAAATTTACATATGTGATCAAGTGTTCCCATCACAACAGCTCTTTCCAGTAATCCCACTGCTAGGCAGCTGATTCCAGTAATGGAGGAGACACTTTCAGCTGTTAGGCAATGGATCACACTTTCAAAGGAGATTGGGCAATCTCCTCATCAAGCTGTACTTAGACCACAAATCTGGTGCCAAAAGGCACTACTGGATTCAGACTGACAGCACTGAGAGTTTTGGGTGAAAGGGAAGTTAGACTGGTGTTATGTGTATTCACTGGGTGGAACTCACCAGGAGAAATAAAGAGGGTTTCCAGTTTATTCATTGTGTAAAGCGACTATAATAGTATTTATAGGGGTTTTGTGAATGTCAAATAAAATTATGTTTGGAACAGTGGCTAGTGCCATATGTGGGACTTAACCTTTAACAATATGTACTACGTTAAAAGGAAGGTGGACACATGAGCGATCTCTAGCCTTTGGGACTGGAAGGAAAGAGAGTGGATGACCACTCTTCAGAGATGCTATGGACAGTACTTTTGTCAAGGACTGGGAGTGGAGAAGATGACTTATACTGGTCTTTCCAACATGAAGTTTGTATTAGTCTGTTTTCACACTGTGAGGAAGAAATACCTGATACTGGGTAATTATAAAGAAAAGAGGTTTAATTGGCTCACAGTTCCACATGGCTGGGGAGGCCTCAGGAAACTTACAATCATGGTGGAAGGCACCTCTTCACAGGGTGGCAGGAGAGAGAATGAGAGACAAGCAAAAAGGGAAAAGCCCCTTATAAAACTGTCACCCCCTGGCTGGGCGCGGTCACTCACACCCGTAATCCCAGCACTTTGGGAGGCTGAGGCGGGTGGATCACGAGGTCAGGGATGGAGACCATCCTGGCTAACATGGTGAAACCCCGTCTCTACTGAAAAAAAAAAATACAAAAAAATTAGCCGGGCATGGTGGCGGGCACCTGTAGTCCCCGCTACTCAGAGGCTGAGGCAGGAGAATCGCTTGAACCCAGGAGGCAGAAGTTGCAGTGAGCTGAGATCATGCCACTGCATTCCAGCCTGGGCGACAGAGCAAGACTCTGTCTTAAAAAACAAAAAAAAAAAAACAAAAAAAAACTATCACCCCCCGTGATTCACTTACCTCCCATTGGGTCCCTTCTACTTCGTGTGGGGATTATGGGAACTACAATTCAAGATGAGATTTGGGTGGGGGCACAGCCAAACCATATCACACATGAAACTCAGAAAAAGGACATCTTTGTACATGGATCTTCTGATGTGCTTGTACCAAGGCCCACAGTATATCCTGTCTTCTTGAAAGAGTATCATAGTTATTCATTTGCCTTGGATGAAAATCATGTTGTAATACCAGTTCAACTAAAGGGAATTTGGCTTCATCTACAGTTGCAAATTCACATCAGGAAATATCAAATCCAAAAATCAAAACTCAGTATCTCGTCACTTTCAGGACCATCCTTGCCACTTTTCTCAGACATCACGTACCTGGAAGCTGAAAAGCAGCGTACAGAACCTTTGAATTGAAGAGATATCAATTTGAACCCAGATCCTGCTACTTCCTACATTGTGAAAGGGATCAAGGTTCTTTAGTTCTCTAAAGCAAAGGTTTTTCATCTATAAAAGGAGGTCAGTAAAAGGGAGCACTTACTATGTTGAATTAATGGGAATATTAAATGAGTTTATGTGGTTTAAGTGCCTAGCATAGTATCTGCCTCCTAATATATGTTTAATAAATGCTAACTGTGACTATAGAGATTTACCCTGAAGATACCTGCCATGTCATGCCTTCTCTGTCAAATAGATCATGAATGCAATTCCTAGCCTCTCTCTCCTGTTATACCCTCCTAGAAATGTTCTGATCCAGATGAACCCAGCCACTTGTCTTTTGCTTGCCAAAACAGCTGAATGTTGCTGGGGAAAAAACACACAGCCAGGCATAATCGTATCATTATAAGTTGTGACCAGCCTTGACCTGGGCCTTGACCCCACCCACAACCCACATTCTTACACCCTGCTTTCAACTGTTTCGGATATTCTCTACTGTGACTTCTATCTCCCTTCCCCACTCCTTCCTGCTCAAGGGATGCCCTGGCCTCATTCTTCATAGTGAAAATGAAAGCTGCCAGAAGAAACTCTTTCAGCTTCTGCTCTCAAATTTGTGCCCATCCTTTCTGTCCCTTAGTGCCTATCAGATTATCAGTTGCCAATTGGTCTCCACGTATCTCTGGTCCCTTTTTCCCCTGTCTTCTGCATGCCCTGACTCCATGAATCATCCGTTCTTTATCCTACCCAATTGGATTCTTCTCATCAACATCCATTTGTGCCCCAGCTTGGCCCATATTTTCCCTCCACTGACTCCACAGCTCTCTGTAGCTATTGCTTTATCCCTTCCTTCACAGCCAAACTCTGGAAAGCTGGATATTAGAAATGCTGCCTCCACACCATTCACAATAACAAAGACATGGAATCAACCTAAATGTCCATCAGCGACAGACTGGATAAAGAAAATGTGGTACATATACCCCACAGAATACTAAGCAGCCATAAAAAAGAATGAGATCATGTATTTTGCAGGAACATGGATGGAGCTAGAGGCCATTATCCTTAGCAAAGTAATGCAGGAATAGAAAAACTAATGCTGCTTGTTCTCATTTATAAGTGAGAGCCAAATGATGAGAACACGTGGACACAAATAAGGTAACAACAAGCACTGGGGTCTACTTGAGGGTGGAGGGGGAGGGGAGGGAGAGAAATGAAGATAACTATTGGGTACTGGGCTTCATACCTGGGTGGTGAAATAATCTGTACAACAAACCCCCATGACATGAGTTTGCCTATGTGACAAACCTTCACATGTACCCCTGAACCTAAAATAAAAGTTTTTTTAAAAAAAAAGAAAAAAAATCCTGCCTCCATTTTTCTACCAAGCATTCTGCCTGCTACCGGGCCCCTATCCCTTCACAGACTAGCTGAGGACATCAGGGACTTCCATGTTGCCAAAACCGTGAGTCTAATCAGTGTTTACCTAACTTGATATCTCAGTGAAGGGTGATCATTCATTCTTACAACACTGTCCCTCCCAACTTCCTTGGCACCCCAGCCTCCCGATTTTTTTTAAATTTTCAATAGGTTATTGGGGGTACAGGTGGTGTTTGGTTACATGAGTAAGTTCTTAGTGGTGATTTGTGAGATTTTCATGCACCCATCACCCAAGCAGTATACACTGCACCATATTTGTAGTCTTTTATCCCTCGTCCCCCTTCCACGCTTCCCCCCAAATCTCCAAAGTCCGTCATATCATTCTTATGCCTTTGTGACCTCATAGCTTAGCTCCCACATATCAGTGAGAAAATATGATGTTTGGTTTTCCATTCCTGAGTTAATTCACTTAGAATAATAATTTCCAATTTCATCCAGGCCACTGTGAATGACGTTAATTCATTCATTTTTATGGCTGAATAGTATTCCATCATACACCATCACATATATATATATATACCATCATATATATATATATATACCATCATATATATATATATATACCATCATATATATATATATACCATCATATATATATATATATATATATATATATATATATATATATATATCTCCACACATCCCAGTTTCTTTATCCACTTGTTGATTGATGGGCATTTGGGCTGGTTCCATGATTTTGCAATTGCGAATTGTGCTGCTATAAACATGCTTGTGCAAGTATCTTTTTCGTGTAATGACTTCTTTTCCTCTGGGTAGATACCCAGTAGTGGGATTGCTGGATTAAATGGTGGTTCTACTTTTAGTTCTTTAAGGAATCTCCACATTGTTTCCATAGGACCAGCCTCCTGATTTTCTATTTACCTATGTCTCAGTTACCTTTGCTGTTTTGTATTCTCCCTGACTCCTAAGTTGTCTAGTCTCTCTGGGATCATTTTCTTTCTCAATTTTCTTTTTAGTCACCCTCATATCCTCCCAAGCTTTTAGATATCATCAGTATGCTGACATGTCTCAAATAGGTACCATGATGGTTTTGTTACTATTTTTTATCTTAGCCATTCTGATAGGTGTGTAGTAATTATCTCATTATAGTTTTGACTTGCTTTTCTCAAAGGGCTAATGATATTAAACATCAGTGCAGGCTGGGCCCGGTGGCTCATGCTTGTAATCCTAGCACTTTGGGAGGCTGAGGCAGGTGGATCACTTGAGATCAGGAGTTCGAAACCAGCATGGCCAACATGCTGAAACCCTGTCTCTACTAAAAATACAAAAAAAATTACCTGGGCATGGTGGTGGGTGCCTATAATCCCAACTACTTGGGAGGCTGAGGCAGGAGAATTGTTTGAACCCGGGAGGCAGAGGTTGCAGTGAGCCAAGAGCACACCACTGCACTCCAACCTGGGCAAAAAAAAAAAAAAAAAACAACCATCAGTGCAGAAGAGGATGTGGAGTGGAGAGACTGTATCAATTATATTTTGCTGATAAGAATGTAAGATGGAACAACCATTCTAGAGAAAGTTTTGGGAATTTCTTCTTTTAAAACTAATCCTGCAACTACCATGTGACCCAGCAGTTGCACTCCTGGGCATTTATCCCAGGGAAATGAAGACTTGTGTTTACTCAAATATTTGTTTATAGCAGCTATATTTGTAAGATTCCCAACCTGGAAACAACCCAGATGTCTTTCAACAGGTGAATGGTTAAACTGTGGCACATTCTTACCCTGGAATATGATTTAGCAATAAAAGGAAGGAGTTGTTGATACATGCAACACCTTGGGTGAATCTCAAAAGAATTATACTGAGTGGGAAGGGCCAACCCCCAAAGGCTGCATACTGTATGATTCTATCTATAACATTCTTGAAATAACACTATATAAATGGAGAACAGATTAGTGTTTGTCAGGAGTTAGGGATGGGAGGCAAGAAGTCAGGGATTAGGAATTGGGGGTGTGGAGTAGCTGTGGTTATGAAAGGACAATAGAAGGGATCATTGTGGTGATGGGACTGCTCTGTATCTTTGCCATGGTGGCAGATACATTAATCTATACAGGCAGTGCAATTACGTAAATCAAATACACACATACCTGCATGAACTTACACATATATACAGACAAGTGGAGAAATCTGAATAAGATTGATAGACTGTATCAATGTCATATCCTGGCTGTAATATCGTACCATAGTTTTACAAGGTATTGTTGGGGGAAACTGGATAAAGAGTACTTAGATCTCTATATTATTTCTTTCAACTTCATGTGAATCTGCAATTATAAGAAAATTTAAAGTTTAATTTATAGAAAAGGCATTTTTAGATTTGAAATAAAATTCCTACATTAACTGAAAAATTAATTAAATATAAATTTAAAATCAAAATTAAAAACCCTTTGACAACTTTAGATCTCTCTTTTACACACACATGCACACACACACACATCTAAGCTTTATCGTCTTTGCTCTACTAACAGTTCAGTTCCCTGTAATTCAGTTTCTGTCCCCACCTCTCCACTTACACCACACTTCTGAACATCACCAGTGACCTCTTTGATGTTTAATACACTTAAGACTTTTCAGTCCTTATCATTCTTGAGCTCTTGCACCATTTAAAGATGTTGACACTATCTTTGTTTCTTTGACTTCTATAGCACCATACACTCGGGGTTTTCTTCCTATTGCTGTACACAACTTTCTATCCTTTTTAATAGATTTCCTCTCTTCATTCCTTAAATTCACCATTTTTCTTGAGTTCTGCCCTAATCTCTCTTCTTGTCTCAATCTGTACTCCTGAGTTATTTCATCTGCTTCTGTGAGTACAAATATCATCTGTGTGCTGAGAACTCTCTGGCCAAAATCTGCAGCTGGGATCTCTCTTTAAGCTCCAGATATGTATCTATCATTTTAGCCTGCAATCTTCATAGATAGGCCCATAGGCTCACAAATGCAACAGTTTCAGACAGAACCCAGGGTGTTCTCTTTTAAACCTGCTCCTCTCTGTGTTCCTTTTCCATGAATGGCATTCATTACCTTGTTGCTCCAACCAAAGGCACAGGAGCTGGCCTGTATCATTCCTCTTCCTTCAGTCTCCCCTCTTATCCACTTATTAACCAATTTCTGACATAATACTTTGGCTTCCTTTATATATTCTTTCATTTATAAGACAAGTTCCTTCAGTGTTTTCTAGTGACTTTTCATTACTTTGAAGAGACAATTCATACTCCTCACACTACCGTGTAAAGAGCTCATAGCCACATGCACACGCATGCACGTCCACTTGTGCACACATACCTAAACACACACCCAAAACAGAGAGATTGTCTCATGCCTGTGGCTGGGTAAGGTGGAATGTGTAACTTGCCCATCTCCATTCCAATCGCCTAGCCAAAAACTCTCCTCCTTCAGGCCTCCATTTAGACATCACTTTTCCCTCAAGCATGTGTGATTCTTGTACCTTATCCTCCCCATCATCCAGTAACAGCATCCTCCACTTTTCCTCATCATAGCATTTAGAAGACTGCATTTAAATTACCTATTTGACACATACCTCAGTGGCTATACATTTTCCCTAAGGGGAGGGTTGATGTCTTGTTTCTCATCGCATCCTGCAATAAGCACCAAGTGTTTCTTGACTCTGAGGCTGCACTGAGTTGAACAAGGATGACATCACTGACTACAGAACCCTTTGCATAAGCATCAGAGGGGTAGCAGTGGGGTAAATGATCACATCCTGGCCAAATGGTTCCGATTCCTACAACCCTGCAGCACATCCCCCCCGGCTCTAAACCTTTTAGTCATTTCCTGTGAATCTTGCCAGCACTCATTTCATTTTTTGTTTTTTCCATTTTCTTCATCTTTCCCACATAGTATAGACCAGAATGAATCAAGGTCTAACTTATGCTGACTGCCCGTGTTGCATCATCAGTCTTTGGGGCCCCTTCTCGGTTCTTATGGCTGCTCTTGTGCCTGCTGACTCCATCCCTGTAGACCTTGCTGTTCCGCCCAGTCTGTGGCCACTAACCTCAGTTATTTTTACTGAATGTGTTACCTCATCCATAGTGAGTGTTTTGTTGTTGTTGGGTTTTTTTTTTAGCAGCAATGTATTTTTTAATTAAGGTATGTACATTGTTATTTTAGACATAATGCTATTGCACACTTAATAGACTCCCATATAGTGTAAACATAACCTTTGCATGCACTGGGAAACCAAAAAAATAAGTGTGACTCACTTTCTTGTGATAGTCACTTTATTGCAATGTTCTGGAACCCTTTTTGTTGGTGTTGTTGAACAGTTATTATAACATGTCTGATTTAGTGGAAAGTACACTGAACTGAAAATCAGGAAAGCTGGGCCTAGGGGGCTGGCCTTGAGCAGTTGACTAAGCCTGTACATTTAATTCAAAAAGAGCTACTCAGATTATTCCCTTAAAGGGTCTTATGCTTTATGACAGTAAGCACTTACCTCGTTCTGTCAGATGGTGTGGCCAGATTATGCATGTACAATGATTCAAAACATTCACGTAAATAAATCTTCCTAACATACAAGAATTATGTGTCTGTGGTGCTTTCCAGCTTTTGATGTGCTTTCAAACCCATTTTCTCATTTAATTCTCACAAAGTTGGAAACCGGCTCGGTGACTTATTCATGTTTACAGGAATAATCAACATTGATGCCAATAATTTTGATTATATATTTTTTAAATCTCATAAAATTGGTTTTAAAAGAATCATTTATTAGACAAAAAGAGTGAACCTATCAACAGGCAATTCACAGAAGAGAAAATAAAAATAACGAATGAACCAATGAAATGATGTTCAACTTATTTAAAGAAATACAGTTTAAAATATTATTTTTTTCATTCTCAGACCAGCCGGCATTTACAAGTTCGATGCTTGGTATTGGCAAAAGTATGAGAAGCATGTACTCACATGAATTTGTGATAGGAGTACAAATTAATACAACCTTTTTGAAACAAAATTTAGCACTATCTTTCAAAGTTTTCGGTGTGCACTATTTTTGACCCGGCAACGTGATTTCAGACAGGCATATTTGCATAAAGGCACAGTGGTATTCTGTTCCAGAATACACATTGCAACATTTTTATGATAGAATTGAAGGACTAGTAAAATAAAGCATAGCAACTGCATACAATAATAACATAGAGGCTATCAGAAAAATAAGACAAATCTATATATGCTAATAAAAGACACCTTAGAAACTATTTTAAGAAAATACAAGGTGCAAAGTAGGACATAAAGGATCTGATTTGTGTTTGAAGAAAAATTTCAAACATGAGTGTTTATATGTGAATGTGTGTGTGTGTGTGTGTGTGGGTATACATGCTTATACAGGCATGTATAAGCAATCTGATACATGCCTGTATAAGTATTACCCCATCTTTTAATGATTGTCTGTGGAAAAGAGTTTTACTTTTCATTCTGTACCCTTCTATGTCAGTTGAATTTTTGAGTTTTTAAATAAATAAATGTGTGTGTGTGTTGTGTATTTTTAAAGTTAACATACAGACCGAACGCAGTGACTTATGCCTGTAATCCTAGAACTTTGGGAGGTGGATCACCTGAGTTCAGGAGTTCGAGACCAGCCTGGGCAACATGGTGAAACCCTTGTCTCTACTAAAAATACAAAAATTAGTCAGGTGTGGTGGCGGGCACCTGTAATCCCAGCTACTCGGGAGGCTGAGGCAGGAGAATCACTTGAACCAGGAGGTGGAGGTTACGGTGAGGCAAGATCATGCCACTGCACTCCAGCCTGAGTGACGGAGTGAGACTCTGTCTCCAAAAAAAAAAGTTAGCATACATCGTAGAATTCAGCTTTTCTTATTCCAGGCAGTGATGGTGTTTTTCACTGCTTTGCCCAACTTAACTGACCCAAGTAGAAAAGTCTTCAAAAAAAAAACGCTTTAGAAAAACACTTTAGACACTTTAGATTTATGTGACTTCAAAAGTCAAAAACGTTAATAATCCTGCTTAGGCAGAAGCCTTGCCCTCAGCCCCAAAACATAATGGACAAGCAGGTAACTTACCTGTGGCTTTTCTTGTACCTTGCAATCTGTCAGCAATCACAAAATGTAGGCCTCAGAGTGGAAGGGCCCCTAGAGACCACCCATTGCCTCTCAGGAGCATGGTCATTCTGCAGATCAAGGTCCTGCTCTGGAAGAAAAGAGTGCACACTCACTCTGCATTGTCCAGCCCTTCTGCCACCTACATTTCTACGCTTTTCTCTTACTGCTAAATAGCTTCCTAAAGGAAAAGTGAATGGTCTTTGTGAATTCAAACCTCATTCTGTTGCTTCCCTATTTAAAACTCTTCGATGAGTCCCTCTTCCCAATGCGCTGTCTCTAGTTGTTCTGTATATGAAAGCTAAACTTCTTCACATGTTTCTGTTTCTCTTGTTGATGCGATCGTTTGTCACTGGCCTTATGTTGGTGATGTATGTTCTGAATGAATAGGCTCCAGCAATTAAGTGACTGAGATGAAATGCTTTTGTATCTCTCTAGCCTCATTTGTTTTTTTTTACCACTGTGATGCAAACACATGGAACTACTGTTTGTTCTCCATTGCACCACGATTAGTCTATCCTTAGTCTTTTGTGTGTGATCTTTCTGTACCTAGAACACTCGTCTTGGGCTTTTGCCTGGCCAGTACATTGCCATCCTTCAGGTCTCAGCTGATTTTTCACTTCTTCCATGGAGCCCCCTCTGACTTCACAAGATTGCGTTGTCCTGCTCATATGTCCTGCTCAGATCATGCTGCATGTCTCACTTCATAGCACCTGTTATTTTTTTAGTGTGGATTTTGGTTTTGTTTGCCTGCATCCCATTCCTTGAAGGCAGGGAATGTTTCTGTCCCCCTGTTGTGTGGAGGACACTATTAAATTCCCTGCCATTACTTGGTGCTGAACACACAGTAGATGCTCTATTAGTGTTGGAATGGATGAGCTCTAGTGAGTAAGCGCCTAAGACAACACAGACCCTGAGGTCTTCTGAACCCAACCAAGTGCCCTGTTTTTGCTGCTATACCAGGCTTTCCTCCTTCCCACTGCCATCCTCCTGGTTCTGTTCTCTCAGCCCAAGCGCCGTGTGTAGCCTAATCATGTATATCCTGTTCTCAGAGTTTGTAGGACAGGATATAAGTTAACAACTTAATGCCCTTGAAGATTTTGTGTAACAGGGAAAGGAGAGAACACCTGGAATGGTTCCCGCTTGGAGAAATGTTTTTCATCCTTCCTAGTTTCAGCCTCAATCAGATGGATTCAGCCTGTGACAGTCAACATATACAGCCCTTGGGAGCAGCTCCATACTCACCTCCTTTGCCTGCCTACTGCAAGCTCACTGCCTCCTCCTCAGATTGTGCTGCACATACCAGGTTTGCTGCCGGTGAGAAGCAACAATCCAAATCCTACCTTTCTGTTCAGGTCCCAGTAAAATCTTCACTGGCAGCATTTTAGAATTGCCCCTTCCCTCTTCTCTCAAAGGGCTGCTGTTCAGCTGGCAGGACCAGCTTCTCTGATGCAGTGTAGTTCAGTGCAAAACAACTAAAAGCCCACAGTTTTTTGTTTGTTTGTTTGTTTTTTCTAGGTGTAAACAAACCTGGTTGATTGTGAGGCAAAGAAAAATAACAAAAACAAGTGAGAATACATTAGATTAATTTACTCTTTATTTTTTCCCACTCATTCATAATGTGATTGAAATCAGAAGTAAAGAAAGTAAAATCAGAGTGAGTTCCCTCTGTTCACTCACCCACCCTGATCACAAGACTTTTGGAATGCTGGGAGGCACTGCATTTAAGTAAGTATCAACTGTATGGAGAGTATGAGGTTAAGATGATGCTGGATTTAGTTTAAAGTCTCCTCACTTTTTAGCGTGAAGGAACATTTTTATAAAGAAGAGTAAAAGAGAAATGTTGAAGCTTCCACAGAGGGGAAGAAGGCAGGGCCGTGCACTGCGAGTCAGTATGCCTCTAGTCCCTCTGGTGGGCACCGGTCCACATCACAGGAAGCCCAGCTGTGGTGGCTGTCAGTGTCAGAGGGGCTGGCAGACAGTAGTAGAGGCCCAGAGAAGTTACTTTGCATGTATCAGTCTAGAAGGAAGAGATTATAAAGATTAGTCAAGCCTGCCTTTCTCATTTACCTTTTTTTTTTTTTTTTTTTTTTTTTTGAGATGAAGTCTTGCTTTGTCTCCCAGCCTGGAGTGTAGTGGCGCGATCTCTGTTCCTGCAACCTATGCCTCCTGAGCTCAAGTGATTCTCCTGCCTCAGCCTCATTAGTAGCTGGGATTATAAGCGCCCGCCACCACGCCCAGCTAATTTTTGTATCTTTAGCAGAGATGGGGTTTTGTCATGTTGGACAGACTGGTCTTGAACTCCTGACCTCAGGTGATCTTCCCACCTCAGCCTCCCAAAGTTCTGGGATTACAAGCATGAGCCACCATGCCCAGCCACTTTCTCATTATACTGATAGCAAAATTGAGACCCACATCAGTGATCTAACCTATCATTTCAATGGTGTTCTGACATAAGAGTAAGCCGCCAGCCTGCCCTTTAAGTAAAGCCTACTCATATGGGAGTATATGTGCTTTATTAATTAGCAGGAGGGTATCCAGGCCTTCTTGGAAGCTGTCTTCTCTCTGTATGGGTAAATGGGCAGCCTTTATAGCCTTCCATCTAATTGGGTTTAATATCAGTGAAAGAATCTTTAAGAAGGTGTGCCCTTAGGTGCTAGGGCCAGTATTGTAGGTGGGAACCAGGTGCATTGGTCTCTGCCCTTGTGGAACTCGTATTCCCATGTTTGTAAGGGAGTCTGGGCCTCTTATATGTGGTAAATGAAGTGACTATATATGTAGTTGCCTTTGCAGGACACGAATCCTTGCCTTAGTTTCCCTCCAGCCAGGACTGCCTCATCAAGACTGTTCATATCTCCAACTTAGGGTGCTTTAATAAAGGGCAGAAATCATGACAAGAAAGGATGCTTTTCTTTAGGCAATGAATTCAGCCTGATTTTAGAAGCTGTTTTGGAGAGGTCTCTGTAAGCATATTACATTTTATTCCCTGCAGTACAATATTTATACATGGATAATTTGTATTGACAGTTGATAGTTACATAGAGGTATATCTCACTGGTTCTCAACTCTAGCTGCATATTAGAATCACCAGGAGAATTTTCTTTTTCAATTCTGATGCCTAAATCTCTGCCCCAGAACAATAAAATCAGAATCTCTAAAAGTGAGGCCCAGACATGGGCAGTTTTATTATTATTTCTAATTGTTTAATAGTAAATATTACATAAAAGTCAGACTTTTAATGGCTCATTTGTAGGGAGGAGAACTTGCCATTTCCCAAAGTATCACCAGCATAAAAGGTGAATTTGTATTTTGTTCTCTAATTTTCTGGTCTATTCTGAAACTGCAATTTAAGTGACTCTCCTACCTCTGTCTTACTCCCAATTTATGTTGAGCGGGATTCATATTAGAGGGCAAGAAGGGGCAAATGGAAAAAAAGTGATCTTTTTCAAACCCATTTCCTTGTGTTAGAAAAATGATTTGTTGGAAAAAGCCATCGAGGAGATTTGAGATTCAGCACAAAAAAGAATTCGATATCACCTAATACAGGCTGAGAAGGGCTACCTCAGGGTGTCCTTGTGCACCTCACTAAGGAAGGTCTTTGGCAGAGGCTGTCAATGACCTCACCAGGACAAAGGTTTTTTTCTTTATTGGACAAGAGCCAGAAAAAAATGGCCCCAAGATTATGCTCAGCCCCGGGAACCTACAGAAACCATGGAGCAGTAGGACTGTGTAGCTAGCCGTGTTAGAAGTAAATTTGAGCTGGGTGCGGTGGCTCATGCCTGTAATCCCAGCACTTTGGGATGCCAAAGCAGGGGGATCACGAGGTCAGGAGATTGAGACCATCCTGGCCAACACAGTGAAACTCCGTCTCTATTAAAATACAAAAATTAGCTGGATGTTGTGGTGTGTGCCTGCAGTCCCAGCTACTCAGGAAGCTGAGGCAGGAGAATTGCTTGAACCCGGGAGGCGGAGGTTGCAGTGAGCTGAGATCACGCTACTGCACTGCAGCCTGGCGACAGAGCAAAACTCCGTCTCAAAAACAAAACAAAAACAAAAAAAAGAAGTAAATTTGATTAATGAAATCTATCTTGATGTTTTTACCCAAAGTGTTATCAGGAAAGATAACGTTAAAAAATACACCTGCTTTTTTAATGTCTTAGTTTGAGCAAGTAATTCTAACTAGTCTAGCAAACAAATTTTTAAATCTCAGTGATTTAACACACTGCAAGTTTATTTTTGTCTGATAAAATCCCCCGTGTTTAGCCAGTGCGTTCCACGTGGGATTCAGAGACTCTGTCTCATTCCATCCAGTGGTTCCACCAGTCTCTAAAGCCTAGAGGTCCTATGCCAGATTCTGTGAATTAAAATTAGAAGAGAGTATTAAGGATCTTCTGGGACAGTGGTGGGATGGTTAGAGTTTCCAGACTCATAAATGTAAAACAGTGTTCCTTCTACAAATATTCTGTTGGCTGGGGCTCATTCATTTTCATACAATAACAAAGAATGCTTGGAAATGTGGCCACACTGTATGCCCCCAAAAGAAGAGGAATTAGTAGCTAGTCTCTGTCATGCTTTCATCATCATCATCGTCGTCGTCGTCGTCGTCGTCATCAGCTAATGTGGATCAGCATACTTTCCTGCAATTTTCCAAATCAAATTTTGTGGTTATATATTAACAGAGTATATAAAATTCATTTTCCCTACATAATATGTATTCTTCCTATATGTGTTTTCTGCAGTGGTCTGATTTATATCAATGACTAACATATAGATTCAATTTGCACCAACTAGATAGTTTAATCTCTTACTCCTCCTTGTTGACAGTTGGTGGGGTGCACCTTATTTTTGAAGAAGAAAATGCTTATTCAGTTATTCAGCCAATCTCAGTTGACAGCCTATCACATGGCAGGCACTGGAGATTCCGTGGTGAGCAAAAGCAGACAAGTGGCCTGCTTTCAGGAAGTTTCTATTCTGTTAAGGGAGATGGACAGAGTGTTTTAAAAGAAAGGATATTGTCCTAAAATAATTAAAACACAGCAACCTGACCTAGACAGAGATTAAGAGAGGCATTCCTAAGGAAGTGATACTTCACTGAGTTATGAGGAGTGAGTAGGAGTTGAGACATCTCCAGACAGTGCAGCACGCTGATTTGAGGAACTGAAAGAAGGCCAGTGTGGTCAGAGCTCAGAGACTGAGGGAGAAGCATGATGCAGGATGAGTTTTGAGAGATAAACCGTGAAGGACTTAGGCCTTCCTAAGCATTTTGGCCTTTTTCCCAAAAGTACAGGAAAGCCTAGCCATTTTATTATTTTACACCACCCATCCATTACAGGCTTTTCCTGAAAGGTCTTTGGCAATAGGGGAGCTATGGAAGCAACATCATGAGTAAGTGACTGGGGGAACCTTTTCCCTAAGTGTTGTGGTTTCTAGCCACACACCATGTATTCAACATCTCTCCAACTCTCCTCATCGTTTCCCAGAGCTGAAAGTAAGATGAGCATGAAGAAACCCTGTTTAGTTAAGAACATGACCCGAAGAGTGAAAGGTATTTCCTGTCCCAAATAGGAGCCCAGTCTGCATTTTCTACTACATGATTTAGTAGAAAGACACATTGGATTTGAACCGTATTTCCTCTGCTAGCCAATTCCATCTTATCTACAACTTTTTGATAATTATTTGGAGAAATAGACCTAGATCACAGCCTTCCAATTCCTACTACTTTCCATTTTTCTACACAGACCCCATTGCAGTCCTCCCTCCTTCATAATCTTCAAAATATCCTTCTGATTGAACCAGATATCTTATTCTTCATCCCGTTTCCTTCCCCCTAAAATGACCTATCTCTCCCTTCTAAAACTTCCACTAACTTTAAAATTGGAGCTCAAGGCTTCCATCTCCACAGACTCTGCCCTGACAACAAATTGGTTGGTTTTATTTTCTTCCCAATGAATAGAATAGCCGTTAGAGGGAATTGTCTTCAGCTCTTTTCCCCTCCTCCTCCTCCTCCTCCTCCTCTTCCTCCTTCTTCTTGCAAATATAAACACAGCAGGGCTCTATGCAGCTGGTTACTGTAGGCTCTGGTAACTTAACACAGCAGGGGAGGACAGAAGTCAATAGGGTGAGAAGTCTGTTTTTGTCATGGATTTGCTAGAAGCTATTAAAGTGTTCTTCCTAAATCTGTTACTTCATAGGTTGAGGGAAGTAATGCTTCCCACGCAAGAGGACTGGGATATGTTTGAAGTAGTAAGAAGGCATTTGCCATTATTCTAGTCCATCCCGCTCATGCTGCCTAATGATTGTTCCTACAGATCAAAATCTCAGAATCGTCTAGACTTCTAGATACAGAAGAGTTGGAGAGATCAAAGCCTTGCATCTGACCCAGATTATTCAATCTCATCTGGCATATCCTACACTCTAGCCATCCTGACCTGCCGTGTGTTCCCCTAAAGCTCCCATCCTTTTCGGACTTTGCTTTTCCTCATTCTGTCCCATGCGTTGAAATGCCTTTCCCACTTCTCTATGTCTAAATCTTACATGGTGAATTCCAGCGTCATCTAATCTCTGAAGATTCTGTTTGCTCCCCAGTTGGAAGTAGCCACTCCCTGCTCTGCTCACTTTTTGACATACATTAATTTATATAGCTATGCATTTATATGTGTATGTATTATATTCCTTATAAGAGAAGCTTTTGAGAGTAGAGTCTATAACTTTTCTTTCTATTTGTGTTTCCCAAAGCTCCTTCTGGTGGGAAAAATGCTTTGAGGTTGAATTAAGCTCACATTGAACTCTATGATGAAAGCATTTGCTTCTGAACTTGGACAAGTTTCTTTACAACTCTGAACCTTCTGAATTTTTCACCAGGAGAATGGGAAAGAATAAGTAAGAAAACTTACAAGACAGCTCCTGGTGTAGGGCCTGACTCATGTCAGATTCTCAGGAAGAACACTTTATATCCTTCATACATGTGTATGTCTGTGGTTCACATTGAATGTTTGCATGACATATAAAATATAAGTAGTAATGTAGTAATGACAAATTTAATAGTGAATACTACAGTAGTGCATTTCATCCTACGAAACGGGCACTCTGGCCCATTCTATATAAGAGGGGAGAAAATGGAAACTTAGATTTACTAATTAGTTCAAGTTGGCACAGATATAAGGGGATCTCAGACTTCAACTCAGGCAGTCAGGCAGGGCCTATACTATTGATATTCCTTTCTTGATACTTTCTCCGTATCAAATTACCACTTAATAGACAATGCCACCCATAAATCTAGCCCACTCTAGGAACATAATAAGGCCTGTTGAGACATTCAAAGATGTCTCCCTGATCTTCAAAGATAAATTTTTGTTCTTCTCTAAGCCGCTGTCTCTTCAGTCTCAACATCCTAAGTTCATTTTATCTTTCCTCACAGGTCAGGTTTTCAGCTCTAACTGTGTTCATCCTGGTGGCCCTGCCCTGGACATACTCCAGTTCTTTTATATACCTCTTATCCTGTGGGGTACGATGGCTTTCGGTACTGCTCAGTGAGGGGAGAGAAATAGATAATGTAGTTTATGGTGTCAAGGAACACTTTAGAGAGACCTTAATTAATGTAGCCCTATGTTGACTTCGTGGAGCACTCGTAACAACGTGGGAAGCCCACGCTGGGAAGATGCTGAATAGGAGTAAGAGAACGATGCTAAGAGAAGGGAAATTTCACCGTCTATGAAGCCTCTGTTTAGATTTTATGTTTAAACTTTATGAACTCTGTCACTTGCTGGTGAATTTTCTTGCTCAGTATCTTAAAATACAGCTGCAGTGTGGGTTCCGCCCTCTTCACTTAAAAGGGTGATTAACTATTTGTGATGAGTAATTATTTAATTGCCAGTTCAGCTACATGTGTGTAGTTGTTTTGCTTCTTTCCTCTTCAGTGTGAGCCAAATCTTCTCAATAATAAAAATAATCCAGAATTAGTCAACTGCCTTTTATCATGTTCTCATTCAGCCTGCTGCAGCAAGAACAGTCCAATTCTACATCACCTTTGGTTTAAAAAATAAATAAATAGAAGCTCTCACTCAGCCAGTTGATAGTTTTACTCTCACAGTCTCTCCTGTAACTAATAAAGTCTTGACTTCATCTTGAACCTTTTACTCTATCTTCGGATAAAAATTTAATCAGAAAGAATTATTGCTCTTTTAATACCTGTTTAACCTTTACATTTGCGATGGGTACAAAACCACTTCAAAATTAAAGCTCTCTTGTTATGGACTTGTATGCTGACCCACTTTTCCTCAGAGATATTTTTTGCAAGAATTGTTGAAGCTTGACGTGGGGATCACTGCAAATGTCTCAGCTTTGCCATGCACTGCTTTCCATTCCTATGTCCTCCTTGCCCTATTAATTATTTTAACAGAGACTTGCTATTTTAAGGAAGCTCTTTATCATTACTAAATCTTTTTTTTATTGTTAAACTCCTTTTACTTTCCAGCATAGAAGTATGTCATGTTTTCTGTCTTCAGAATGTGCAAGTGCTTACCTTCTCATAAAGTGTGCCTGTTACCTTAATTTTATAGTCTTTATCAACAAAAAGGTACGTAAGTGGGGTTCAGAATAGTGTCTTGCACTTAAGGTTTAACTTAGGTTTCAGTTTCTTCATTCAAGCAACTGATATGTAGAGAGGCAGCATGCTATACAGTGCAATGTTCTTCTTGGTTTTTAATTATGAAAGTGATTCCTCTTCCAGTAAAAAATCAAGTTATGCAGAAATATCTAAAGAGTGAAACTGTTTTCAATTCCTCTCTCTAGAGGAAGTCACTAACAGTTGGTATATTTCCTTCCAGAATTTGTTGTGTATTATAAACCTATATATGTGCATTTGTATACATACACAGTAGTATACATGTTGTTCTGCATCTTGCTGCTTTGTTTTCCCTAAGAATGTATGCTTGATATATTTCTAAAAATAATAATGTATATGGGTCTAAGTATTTTTAATGATGTCATAGAATTCTATAGGATACATGAACCATAACTCCCTTAGTCATTTCTCTACTGTTTAGTATTTAATATTGTTTCCTTTTTTTTTTTTTGCCGTTAAAAGAAAATATCTTTGTGCAATTATCTTCATGAAATGTTGAAGCTTTCTTTTTTTTTCTTTTTTTTTTAGACGGAGTCTCGCTCTGCAAGCTCCGCCTCTCGGGTTCACGCCACTCTCCTTCCTCAGCCTCCCTAGTAGCTGGGACTACAGGCGTCCATCACCACTCCCAGCTAATTTTTGTATTTTTAGTAGATACGGGGTTTCACTGTGTTAGCCAGGATGGTCTCGATCTCCTGACCTCGTGATCTGCCCACCTTGGCCTCCCAAAGTGCTGGGATTACAGGCGTGAGCCACCGTGCCCGGCCACAACTTTCTGCAAGATATATTTTTAAAATGGGTTTGCTAAGTCAAAAGTGTATGTATGTTTCCATTTTGATACCTACTGAGATAGCTCTCCAAAAGTGAACCCAAATTTATTCTTTTCAATGGTATGTAAGAATGCCTGATTCCCCATACTCTCACTAACCTTGAACATGTTCCATCTTTTAAATTTTTGCCAAGAAGATTGTCTAAAAATGGAATCTCATTGTTTGTATTTGCATTTTTATAATTTTTGGTGGATTTAGCATCATTTCCTATGCTTAGTAACTGCTTGCCTATTCACATCCTTTATCCAGTTTTTTTGTTTTGTTTTGTTTCTTTTTGGTTTGGTTATTCATGTTTTCCTTGTTAGTGTATTGGAAGTTATATGAGCTTTAACCCTTTGTCAGTGGCTAATTTGGAACTCTTCCACAGATTCCTGGGAGTTTCTTAGAGCAGCTGACTGGCTGGCAGAGCTCTCCATGGCCTTACCTCCCCTTCCTCTTTTCTGAACTCACACACACACTGATCGAACAGAGTGGACCAATTATTACCTGCATTTCATGTTGGGCTTTGTGCTTGAGATTAAACAAAGGTTCCCGGGGCTAAACGTCTAAAAAACATTGCCATGGAATGAAGTGCCTTAGATTTTGTCATAAAGTCATCTGTCCTAGGCTCTACAATGTAGCATTTTCAAATTGGAAGAGCCTTCAGAGATTATTTTATTACCAACACCCATGTAATATAAATTATACAGTTAATACATGTTGATATACATGCAATACCGACAGAAATCTCTAATGCATTCTATATTCTGTAGCAGTTATATGTATTTTATTATTTATAATAGCTTCAACATATATTGAAAACTAGAGGTACATATGTCTATAAACAGTGCTCAAGGTGTATTATTTTGGTGCTTATTTATTTATTAGGTATTTGTTACTTTATTTAGTCCATAGATGATGCATTTATCTGAGAACTCCTCTGACTCAAGGCCCAGCAAGAATCTGCTGCCCCTAGTTACGAGTAGCTGAACTGGGCCAAGCTTTTAATTCTATAAATAGTGAATCTTTGTAGACACTCAGCTAGTTAGCACCAGAGTGGTACCCAGATCCGTGATGTCTTGACTCTTAGTACAGTGCACTTTTCCCCACTTTGCCATTCTTTGCTGGTGACCTCGGGTAGATCTTCTTAACTGCTCAGAGCTTCAATTCTTTCTTCTTACTTTTAATGAGAGTAATAATGCATGCATTGATATCCTGACTAGGATGGAGTTGGATAGATAATGACTGTTCTTACCTTTTGTGAATAGCATAATATCTTACGGAATAGTGAGGAATTATCCAAATAGCTATTGCCCCTCATCATGGTGTTAAAAGTAGGATTGCTAGTTTGAATGGTAACTGCAGGAATTCAATGCGTTCTGATTTTAGCATATTCCCATATCATGTAGACCAATGTTAATATTTGTTAGTATTTTATCTTAGTTCTTTTTTTTCTGAAAGTCTTGCTTTTTCCCAGTTTTATTTTTTAGATTTGAAAGAAAAAAGGATGTAACTATGACTCTTATGTTTTCAATCTCTCTGAAATATAACAAAGTAATAACTCTTAATGGTCAATGTAGTAGTCTGAGGGCATTCTCTTGAATGCTTAGTTCTGTGTTACTTAGGATCCATTTATAGAGCATATTATTTATATTATGTGAGGTTTAACGCTTCATTATAACTCATGGAATCAATGATAGAAATGCAGGTTATTTATTCTGTCAGTCCCAAGTATATAATATTAAACCAACAAAATTCAGTTTAAGAAACTTGCAATAAGCTACCACTTGGCTCAAAGCAAGGAATTAGGATGGTCAGGTTGAACTTTCTTTATATATAAAGGACTGAGGCTCTGAAAAACGAAAAAGACTTTCAAATGACACACAGTGAATGTCTTTTTTAAAAATAATAGCTTTAATGGCTGGGCGTGGTGGTTCACACCTGTAATCCCAGCATTTTGGGAGGCCGAGGCAGGTGGATCACCTGAGGTCAGGTGTTCTAGGCTAGCCTGGCCAACATGGTGAAACCCCGTCTCTACCAAATACAAAAATTAGCTGGGGATGGTGGCAGGTGCCTGTAATCCCGTCTACTCGGGGGGCTGAGGCAGGAGAATCACTTGAACCCTGGAGGTGGAGGTTGCAGTGAGCCGAGACTGTGCCATCACACTCCAGCCTGGGGAACAAGGGTGAGACTTCGTCTCCAAAAAAAAAAAGCTTTAAAATATATATTGCATATGCATAAATTTGTATGTCATAAATGTATACTTGGGTAAATTCTCAAAAGTAAACCCACTCTTGTAATCACCACCCTAAAAATAGAAGGAACATTAGCAGTTAATTACTTCAGAAGTTTTCTTCATGACAACCTGGTTGTATGCCTTTCTTTTTTCCTAAAAGTGATCACTATCCTGACTTATAATAATACCATATATTAGCTTTAAATTCTTTTGTTGTATATGCTTTTTTTTTTTTTTTTTTTTGAGACAGCGTCTCACTCTATCATTCAGGCTAGAGTGCAGTGGCACAATCTCAGCTCATTCCAACCTCCGCCTCCAGGGTTCAAGCAAATCTTGTGCCTCAACCACCCAAGTAGCTGGGATTACAGGTGTGCACCACCACAGACAACTATTTTTAAAATTTTTACTAGAGACGGAGCTTTGCCCTGTTGGCCAGGCTGGTCTTGAACTCCTGGCCTCATGTGATCCACCCGCCTTAGCTAGGATTACAGGCATGAGCCACCATGCTCAGTTTGTTGTATATGCTTTTACGCAGTTTTCTTTTGTTCTGTTATGTTCATGAGGTTCTTCTAACATTTTAAATATGGCCATAGTTTATCTTCTTCTAGAAGCTTTAATCATTTTAGGTTTTACTTTTAGGTGTTTGATTGTTTTGAGTTAATTTTTATATAAGGTGATTCAAATTTTGAATAAAGGTATTTTCCCCCCATAGGGATGTCCAATTGTTCCAGCACCATTTGTTGTAATTTAATTAATCTTATGCAGATTGTCAATCAGGTGCATGTTATGGAGCATATAAACCATAAGTGGGTCTATTTCTGGATTCTCTATTCTGTTCCATCAGTCTATTAATATATCTTTGTCCGTTCTCCAGTTCACACACTGTGTGGGCAATTATCACTTTGCAGCAAATCTAGAAATCAGGTAGTATGGTTTGTTCTGCTTTTTCAAAATTGTTTGGCAGTTCTAGTTAGTTCACCGTTGCATATAAATGTTAAAATTCATTTGTCAGTTTTTGCAAAAATCCTTCTGGGGTTTTGATTAGAATTGTGTTGAATGTAGGTGTACATCTAGGGAGAAATTACATCTTAACAATAATTATGTCTTCCAGTTCATGAGTATAACATGTCTGTATTTAGATTGTTAATTTCTTTAATTATTGTTTTATATTTTTCAGCATAGGAATCTTGTACATATTTTGTAAGGTTTATAATGAAGTATTCCATGTTTTGGGGTGCTTTTACAAATGGTGATTTAAAAATATGTAATTTCAAGTATTCATTGCTACTGTATAGAGATAAGTTTGATCTTTGTATATTGCCCGTGTATGCTGTGACTTTGCTAAAATCATTTATTCTAGTAGTTTTTTTTTTAATCTGGGGGGAGGTTTAATGAAAAAAATTATGTTTTCAGTGTAGCACATCTTTATATATGTATAATGGAATACAAGTCAGCCATAAAAAGAATGGAATCATGTCTTTTGGAGCAACATGGATAGAACTAGGGGTTGTTATCCTAAATCAAATAAATTAGAAATAGCCAAATACTGCTTGTGGTCACTTATAAATGGAAGCTAAACAATGGGTACATATGGACATACAGAGTGAAATAAAGGTGGGAGAATGATGAGGGTTGAAAAATTACCTATTGGATACAGTCCAGTATTCAATCTTTGGTTTATGGGTGCACTAAAAGCCCAAATTTCACCACGACACAATATATGTATGTAAGAAATCTGCACTTGTACCCCCAAATATGTAAAAATTTTAAAAGATTTAAATTACATTTTCTGTGAGTAGAGACAGTTTCATTTCATTATTTGAAGTCATGCCTTTTCTGTTTCTTGCCCAATTGCCCTGGCTAGGGACTTTCAGTTAGTCGTTGAATGGAAGTGGTGAGCATGAACATTTTTGTGCTGTTCCCAATATTAAGAGAAAACATTGAGTCTTTTGCCATTAAGTGTAATGTTAGAAGTAAGGTTATTGTGGATGCTCTTTATTAAGCTGAGCAAGTTTCCTTCTTTTCATAATTTTCTGGGAGGTTTAATCATGAAAGTGTATTGAATTTTGTCAATTGCCTTTAGACATAAGTTGGTATGATAATAAGACTTTTGTTCTACAGCTGGTTCATATGGTAGATAACACTGGTTAATTTTTAAATGTTGTATCAGCCTTGTATTCCCAAGCTAAACCCCACTTGGTTGTGTTGTACTACTCCTTTTGTGTGTTATTGGATTTAATTTGCCAGTAGTTTGTTGAGGATTTTTGCATTTGTGTCATGAGGTATACTAAATTGTGGTTTTCTTTTTTGGTAATATATTTGACTAGATTTGGTATCAGTGCAGTGCTGGCCTCATAAAACGAATTGATGAGTTCCTTCCTCTCTTACATTCTGGAAGAATTTGTATGGAATTGGTATTATTATTTAAATGTTTGGGACAATTTGCCAGTGGAGCCATCTGGACCTGGAATTTTCTTTGTTAGAAGGCTTTAGTCTACAAATTTTATTCTTGTTAATTGACAGTTTGCATCTCTTAGAAAATTGTTCCATTTAATCTCATTTTAATGTCTGTAAGTACTGTGGTATTGTTTCCCTCTCTCATTCATGATATTTATAATTAATGTCTTATTTCTTTTTTTTCTTCTTGGTAAGTCTGAATAGAGTTTATCAATGTTGTGATTTTTTTTTTCTCAAAAGAATTGGCTTTTAGTTTCACTGAGATTTTCTCTATTGGTTTTCTGCTCTCGATTGTGTTGACTTCTGCCCTTTATTATTTTACTACTTTTGCTTGGCTTGGGTTAAGTTTGCTCTTCTATTTCCGTAAAGTTAGAGATTCAGTTGTTGAGTTGAGATCTTTTGTTTTTTCTAGTATAAACATTCAATTTCAAAGCACTGCTTAAGTTGCATTCTACAAATTTTGATATATTGTGTTTTCATTTTTGTTCAAGATATTTTCTAATTTGTCTGGTAATTTTTTTGACTCGTGGTTTATTTAGAAATATGTCATTTAATTTTTAAATATTTGGATATTTTTTCTAGGCCTTTCTGTTATTGACTTGTAGTTTATTTCCTTATGGTCTGTGAACATGTTTTGTGTAACTTAAATTCATCTAAATTTGTTGAGGTTTGTTTTATGTGCTAGAAATATGGTATATCTTGGTTAATGCTCTGCACATTTCAAAAATATGTGTATTCTGCTATTATTAGGTGAAGTGTTCTATAGCTGTCAATTGGGTTAATTTGGCTAACAGTATTGTACAAGTTCTCTCTATTCTTACTGATTTTCTATCTTCTTTTTCTATAAATTACTTAGAGGGATACTGAAACCTCTGAGCATAATTGTAGATTTGTCTATTTCTCCTTTCACTTGTATGGTTTTTGTTTTAATGTATTTTGAAGCCATACTGTTAAGTGCATGTACGTTAGGATTGTTGTATCATCTTAACCCCATATTCAATTCCTTCCTTATTACATAATATGCTTCTTTAACTCTGAAAATATTCTTGTTCTGAATTTTAGATGATATTAATTTAACTTTCTTTTATTAGTTTACAAAGTATTTTTCCAGCCTTTTGTTTTTAGTCTATCAATGTCTATATAATTGTAGTAGCTTGCTTTTAGACAGATACATCTTTCATTTTACCCAGTTTGACCATCTGTATTTTAATTTGTGTGTTTACACTATTTACATTTAATGTGATTACTGATATAGTTGGATTGAAATTCACCATCAGCTTTTGTTACTTTTCCATCTGTTGTATTTTTCTCTTCCTGCCTTTCTTTGAATTGAATGTTTTTCACAATTCCATCTCATTTACACTATTTGTTTATTATTTATACTCTTGATTTTAATGTTAGTATTACCCTTTGATTTGCAATACACACCTTTAATTAACTAGTTTACCTTCAAATAGTATTATATCACTGTCTGAGTAGTTTCAGGACCTTACAATTGTTACTCTCAATTTACTTACCATCTTTTCATGTTCTTGTTGTCATTCATTTTACTTATATATATTCTATAAATACACAGCACATTGATACTAATTTTGCTTTAGAATGTTATCTTTTAGAGCAATTAAAAATAATGAAAAAGCTAATTCATTTCTGCTTTTTCAGCACTTTATTTTTTTGTATAAATCCACCTTTGTGTCTGATACCGTATTCCTTCTGAAGAGCTCCCTTCAATATTTCTTCAATTCTGTCCTGAAACAGTTTTTAATTCTCCTTCATTTGAAAAATATTTTTACCAAGTAGAGAATTGTGTTGGCCTTTTTCCTTTTATCATTTTTAAGATGTCACTTCATTGTTTTCTCACTTGCATAGTTTCTGACAAGAAGTCTGCCGTCAATTTCTTTTTTGCTTCCAATGCAGTGTGAATTTTTGTTTTCTGACTGGTCTCAGCTTTTATCCTTTGTCTCTTTTCTAACAGCTTGAAACTATGTTTATTAGGGATTTTAGTTTTAGTTTTCTGGTTTTAGTTTTAGTGTTTGTATATATCCTGTTTGTCCGTCCCTTAATTTCTTGGCTCTTCTATCTTCAGTTGGTTGTTTATTCTTTAGAAGATAGCCAATATCTCTTCAACTTTTATTTTGTTTTGGTGATTTGTTGTCTTCATGCTTTTATCTTTTCTCTTTGGGGTTCTAACTACATGCAGGCTTAATATTTTTCTATAATTCTTTGATGCTCTGTTCTCTTACTTTTCACTCTTTCTATAATTTCTATTGACCTATTAAGTTTACTAATTCTTTCCCCAGTTGAGTCTACTTATGAGCCTATTCAAAGTATTTTTCTTCTCTGTTACTATGATTTTCATTTCTAGCATTTTCATTTTATTTTCATAAGACAGAATGAGAAATATTCTCATATGACAGTCTCTAGATCTTTGAGATCATGCAAATTTTCTTCCTTTTTCACCAGAGCCTTAAACATTAATCATAGTTGTTTTAAATTCCCTATCTGATCAATCCAACATCTGCTTTATTTCTGAGTCTGTTTCTGTTTGTTGCTTTGTCTCTTGACAGTGTGTTGTTATTTTTACTTCTTGGTATGCCAGGTAAGTTTTTGTTAAAAGCCAGACATATTATATAGGATAATAAAGATATGCTAATATATTTCACACCTGTAAATAAACATGCCTTTTCTTTTGTTAGGCCTTTAGTGTGGGGTGTTTGTGTCAGTCTCTTCAGAAGTTGGCCTTGATTTGAATTTTTTGTTGTTGTTGTTGCTGTGATTCCCCTTAGTGCATCACAGATTTCAAATATCTCTAATGTTACTTTTTCTTTGTGGTAGGGAGTGGTTTTCCAAAAGGACTTTCTCAGTATTTGCTCCACCCTCAGATTTAGATCTTCTTTTTGTGCCTGTACCTCAGAGACAACTTCTTTTTTGTCTGTCTCCCAAATTTTGCACTGTTGATGGGAATGTAAATTAGTTCAGCCATTGTGGTTGAACTTGATTGCTGTTACTTTTTACTTGATGCTTTTGAGGCAGAGGGACATTTTCTGCTGTTAACTTCAGTTTTAGAGAGGCAGTGTGCCTGTGGGTCTCAGAAGCAGGCTGTTTCAGTGATCCTGCCTTTCCCCGGGACTAAAATCACTTCTTATTCTTTTCCCCTAACAATGATGAGTTATCACTGGTGCACTAAGAGCCGCAAGACTCACTGTTATTTTCCTGGGGCTGAAGACCTTTATTACAAAGGGACGATCTGGGAGAAGTATATGGGCAGGGCATTAAGCCTTTCCCAGAGCTGCTGCTGTTCCCCTCCTGAAGCCTGCACCACAACAGATACCTTATCAGTACTCTTTTTTGCTTTTTATTTTATTCTATTTTACTTTAAGTTCTGAAATACATGTGCAGAACATGCAGGTTTGTTACACAGGTATATGTGCCCTGGTGGTTTGCTGCACCTATCAACCCGTTGTCTAGTTTTAAGCCCCACATGCATTAGCTATTTGTCCTGATGGTCTCCCTCCCCTTGCCCTCCATCCCCCAACAGGCTCAGATGATGTATGTTGTTGTTCTCCCTGTGTCCATGTGATCTCATTGTTCAACTCCCACTTATGAGTGAGAACATAAAGTGTTTGGTTTTCTGTTCCTGTGTTAGTTTGCTGAGGATGATGGCTTCCAGCTTCATCCATGTCCCTGCAAAGGACATGATCTCATTCCTTTTTATGGCTGCATAGTATTCCGTGGTGTACATATACCACATTTGCTTTATCCAGTCTATTATTGATGGGCATTTGGGTTGGTTCCATATCTTTGCTATTGAAAAATAGTGCTGCAGTAAACATATGGGTACATGTGTCTTTATAGTAGAATGATTTATATTCCTTTGAGTATATACCCAGTAATGAGATTATTGGGTCAGATGGTATTTCTGGTTCTAGATCCTTGAGGAATCGCCACACTGTCTTCCACAATGGCTGAACTAATTTACATTCCCACCAACAGTGTAAAAGTGTTCCTGTTTCTCCACAGCCTGGCCAGCATATATTGTTTCTTGACTTTTTAATAATCACCATTCTGACTGTCATGAGATGGTATCTCATTGTGATTTTGATTTGCATTTATCTAATGATCAGTGTCATTGAGCTTTTTTTCATGTTTGTTGACTACATAAATGTCTTCTTTTGAGAAGTGTCTGTACATATCCTTTGCCCACTTTTTGATAAAGTTGCTTGGTTTCTTCTTGTAAATTTGTTGAGTTCCTCTAGATTCTGGATATTAAACGTTTGTCAGATGGATAGATTGCAAAAATTTTCTCCCTTTCTGTAGGTTGCCTGTTCACTCTGATGATAGTTTCTTTTGCTGTGGAGAAGCTCTTTAGTTTAATTAGATCTCATTTGTCAATGTTAGCTTTTGTTGCAGTTGCTTTTGGCGTTTTCCTCATGAAATCTTTGCCCATGCCTATGTCCTGAATGGTATTGTGTAAGTTTTCTTCTAGGGCTTTTATGGTTTTGAGTTTTACATTTAAGTATTTAATCCATCTTGAGTTAATTTTTGTGTAAGATGTAAGGAAGGGGTCCAGTTTCAGTTTTCTGCATATGGCTAGCCAGTTTTCCCAGCACCATTCATTAAATAAGGAACCCTTTCCCCATTGCTTGCTTTTGTCAGGTTTGTCAAAGATCAGATGGTTGTAGATGTGTGGTGTAAATTCTGACGTGTCTGCTGTGTTCCATTGGTTTATCAGTACTCTCATTCTGCCTCAAGTCTTTCGTGTGAGCATCTGCTGAGATCTGAGGAGAAGAATATAAATTAAATGCCGCTTCTATCTGCACTGCCCAAAGATTCTGTGTTTTAATACTACCCTGCAACTAGTCTCTTGCAATTGTTAATAACTGTAGTGTTTTTTTTCCGTTACCAATAGTATGGCATTCAGAGGCATCTGCCTTAGTGGTCTGCAAGTGTTCACATCCTGTCTCTCCTCAGAGGCATCTATCTTTCCTTAGATTTCAGGTTACAGTAGTTTCCCCAACCCCCACTTATCAGTAGTTTTGCTTTCTGCAGTCTCAGTTACCCATGGTCAACCACAGTCCAAAAATAGGTGATTACATTACAATAAAAGAGAGAGAGAGACCACATACATGTAACTTTTATTACAGGATATTGCTATAATTGTTCTATGTTATTATTAGTTATTGCTATTAACCTTTTTTGTGTCTAATTTATAAATTAAACTTTATCATAAGTATGTATGTATAGGAAAAACAGTATGTATAGGGGTTAGGTTGTATCCACAGTTTCAGTATCTACTGGTGGTCTTGGAAGGTATCTTCCATGGATAAAAGGACACTACTGTAGTTGGTTGTTCTGCAGCCTCAGTTCTCTATGGATTCAAAACCAGTCGTAGATTTGCACACTGTCTGGCTTGTTTTAAATTATTGTATGGGTGGGAGTGGTGCTCCTTTCATTTTCTCCATCTCGTACAGAAGCCATAATTATTTTCATTTCTATATAATTTTTGATTGAATGAAAAATACCATAATTTTTTTGTTCTATTAGTAGACATTTGAATTATTTGTGGTTGGGTTCATGACAACAAGGAATGCTCCTATGGGCACATGTCTTTTGGTGTACATATATAAAATATTTCTCAAGGGTATAGATGTAGGAATGGAATTGATTAATTGTGGGAGAATACATACAACACACACACACATGTATGAGTTATAGGGTATATATATGTGCATATAATGATTTTGGTAAATTATTCATATAAAAATTTTCAATGAACTCATAGAAAAGTGTACCTATCTTACGTGACCATAGGATATCATTTAGACTGTAACATAAGAGAACTATAGATATTCACATCCCCAAACGTTAACTGAGAACCTGTTATACAGTGGGCATTTAGGAAATGAAAGGTGAAGGAAAAGTTACTGACCTACAAAAATTGTATTCTTGAAAGCTAGAATACAATTAAGTGCTGTATATACACACACACGTGCGCACACACGCTCAAAGAGTAGGGAGAGAAAAATTATGACTGGGGAAATCAATAAAAACATATTGGAGAAGACATCATTTGATATTAACCTTTAAGTATAGCAGTGTAGATAGTGCCTAAGAATTGGATTATAGAACTTAGTCATTATGTTAGGAAAGAAACCTATGGCCTTGTTTTATAGCAATTACTGGGGATATCCAAGTCTTTTGCCCTGGAAGAAATAATCTTAGAACCATTTATTAAGGACAGACCCTCAGATCATGGGGTCCAAAACTGTCTTGGGGTCAAAAGCTTTCTCATCTTATAGATGAGAAAACTGAGGCTTAGGGAAAGGAAGGGACTTGCCTGGGGTAAAATGTTGCTAGTAAATGTACTTAATGAGATCTCTCAGTTACACTGGAACGTTTGAGTATTGGAACATTGTGTTTTTGTTGTTTTCTTTTTCTTTAAATCCTTAAAAAAGTTGTGGATACATAGTAGGTGTATATATTTATGGGGTACATAAGATGTTTTGATACAGACATGCAATGCATAATAATCACATCATGGAGAATGGGGTATCCGTCTCCCTTCAAGCATTTGTCCTTTGTGTTACAGATAATTAGAATATTGTCTTCATCATTCTTTTATTCCCCACCAAAGTTTTTGTAAGGTAGTAAGAGGATCTTTGTGGAAAGAATTCTTATTCCCTTATGTTCCTCCTGGTCTGTTCCTAGGTCAAGGTTGAGTACGTTTATAGATATTCTGTAAATATGTTTTATTTTCAACATTAAGTGTAGTTCATATAGTTGATGATCTAGGCAATAAGAAATAAAGTAAAATCTGGAGAATTTTGGTTACTCTGCTTTTCCTCTGTGTGTTTCAACTACAAAATTCTTCACTACAATGCTCCCCAATTCCTTTTATTGGTGCTTGCATTGCCAGTGGGCAAACTGAATTCTTCATGCAACCAAAGAATTCTGAAAACGTATTTCTTGCAGCTAGCATAAACCTCCAATTCCACAATGGTAGCAGTGGTGGATTTTACCCAATGTTTTAATGATGAATGTAATCAGAACATAAAAGGATCTAAATGCATACTTTGAAGGAATTTGCAAAAATGACTAGAAGAACTGAAAAAAGCACAATTCAGTTTGTTTCTTTAGCATCTGTGTTTATCTTTCCCCTTCTCTTGTGCATATTGAGGATGTTTTAAAGATTATATTTTTAAAACCAAATAAATAGTTTCCAAAATGTTCACTGATGGGGTAAATTAGTGTTCTCTTTGTAGATGTAATTATTAAATAATTCAAAGGACTAACCCTAGAATGACATTTTCCCCCTATTCCTGGGTAATTTTTGAGATTTCCCCTCATGCCCAGGAGCTAATTATACTCTCTCTCTCTCTCTGTCTCTCTCTCTCGCTCCCTTGCTGTAGCTTTCTGTATGTGTGTGTGTATTATATCTAAGAAATTTTACTCCAAACATCTAACATTCTGGGTACGGGTTTGATTTCGGGAAAAAAATTACACTTTTTTTTTTTATCCTTTAGCTTTTCTCTTTAAAAAGTATCAATGAGGGCAGGGAAAGGGAAGGAGAATGAACCCAAACTAATAAAAGGATTGATCAGTGATTATGAACAAAATATAGCTTCTGTATTTCCACTCACTCAGTATGAAGTTTGCTATTATTTTCCCCAATTCCTGGAGCCAGCTATTGCAGCAAATTTAGCATTTGGAGCTTATAGACTCATGCTAGACGGACACATATAGAATTTATGAATCGAATTAGAAGAATGATCCTTGAATAATATAAATTATACTCCATGTATATTTTTATATATGAATGAACCTATTGGACTCCAGTGAGATTAGCAAATACCTTAGCTATTTCATTGCAATAACAACCGTTTTTCAGTCACTCATGTCCCTCTGGGTTCTTCAGTGATATCATTTGATGTATGTTTTATTCTGTGCCATTTATTGTACTGAGTATTTTGCATGAATGATCTTATGTAATCATCAGTAATCTGTTAAATCAGTATCGTTATTATTCTTGTTTCATTAATATTGAAATATAAAAGTAGGTTATCATAAATTAAAAGGCTACGGGTAGTGATAAAATTTTATTCCAGGTAGTATCTCCAGAATATGAATTCTTAATCACTACTCGTGTTTATTCATTCCACATGTCACTGAACGCCTGCTATGTCTAGCGAAGTTCTAGATTCTCTTGTAGTTGCATTACTCAGTTATTGGCTAGATAACCCTAAACACTACAGAAAGCTGCACTCTGCCCCCTTGGGATTGCCTGGCTCCAGAAGATTCTTACCGTTGCTGAGTTTGGGGACCCACTTGAGCAAATCTAGCATACTTAAAAGGAAGTTTTTCTTCTGGAGAAGTTTTGTTAACGAAGCATCTATTGGCTGGGCAGAGTGGCACATACCTGTAATCTCAGCACTTTGGGATGCCAAAGTGGGCAGATCACCTGAGGTCAGAAGTTTGAGACCAGCCTGGACAACATGTTGAAACCCTGTCTCTAATAAAAATACAAAAAAATTAGGTGGGTATGGTGGTGGACACTTGTAATCCCAGCTACTCAGGAGGCTGAGGCAGGAGAATCACTTGAACCGGGGAGACAGAGGTTGCAGTGAGCCAAGATTGTGCCACTGCACTCCAGCCTGGGCAACAAAGTGAGACTCTGTCTCAAAACACACACACACACATACACACACACACACACACACACACACACACACGTCTATTTAGCATCTGTCCCAAGCAGTGCATCTCAATAGCATGTTAATAGATGCTAAAGGACCTTTAGTTAGGAGGTCAACTGGTCTACCTCTGTCACTTAGTAGACAAGAAGGTTGCCCTAAAATATACACTAAGATGGTATGCATTACAAAAAAGCCACAATAAGGACATGGCTTAGGAGAAATTTTACGACCTCTCTTCACCAGTCTCCTTATATGACACTGGTTCAATTCAGAAGTAGAGGTGAAGATAGTTAATATCCTAGGAATAAATGTTAAATCTCCCTTCCCCTTACCTCACAATATTATAGTCAATTCTCATATGGAAATAGCCCTAAGTTACAACATTAAGCTTTTCTATTCACTTCTAATAACTGAAATTCCACCCAACTGCCTCCTCACTTGAATTCCATGTACTTTTTTTCCAAATAAATTAAATGACTTTCTCTAAGTCAAATGCTAATAAAATTCTTGTTGGTCCTCAAACTCTGCTTTCTTGTAGTATCAGGTTTATTGTGACTTGAATGAGACTTATTTGTAAATGGATGTATTTTCCATTCCATCTTGCTCTTGCATACACACACATACACTGAAATTCAGACTTTTCTGCTAGCTCTCAGAAAACAAAAGCAATGTGTGATTCATGTGTCACCCACTGTGGGAAGTTGGATGTTGCATTGCGTTTGCCTCTCAGTCTTAAAAGTCAGTATGGCAAAGTCATTAGAGGCAGAGCCCAGAAGATATCCCTGCCCATGAGCTGTGGAGATCTGGACAAGTTACTTTACCCAACTCCAAGACTCAGTGAATGCTCTTATCTCTAAAATGGGGACAATGATAATACGTCTTCCTCTCTTTGGGTATTTGATGATTAAATGAGAAAACACATCAGTCAATTCAGTGCTTCACGCACAATAAAAGCTTAATAAATACTAATTATTATTATGTTTAGCCAACATGGATTGGCATCTGACACTAAATAAATACTTGTCCAATGGAAATGACCAGAATTTAGTGCCCCTAACACTTCACTGTAGTATTTGCCATATGAATAAGCAATCTTTATTGTGCTATTTGGATTTAGTTCCAAAGCTAACCCCACCTCCTTATATTGAAGCCAGCTCCTAGGTCACCTGGTTAACTTTTCTGGCATTTCAATGAACACACCAATACAATACAAGCATAATTACACTTTCTGGATTTTATATCTATTCTCAAGTATATATTGTATAGAGAACCAAGATGTTCAAGGACTGTAGAGCCAGTTATAGGTTTGATTTTAAAGCACTTCATCTTAGACTCATTTCCTTTCTGGCTGATGTTAGTTAAAATAATTTAAGTCTGGGCTTAAGATTGTATCTCTGAGGGAGACAAAATAATAGATGATTCTATCTCCCTTTAGAAAAAAAAGAAAAAAAAAGAAGCAGCAGCAGTAGTTGGCTCTTATTCTTAGGCAAGAATTCCACAATGGATTTGTTGGGGGAAAAAAAATGTTTTCCTGCTTGTATGTGTTGGTTTAGATTTTCTGTCGTATGTGTGTTGTGAAAGAAGACTTTGGATAATTATTGCGATTTTCCAAGCAGCTGGTCTTCCAATGGCATTGTTACAGGGTCAGTCTATTTTCCTTTATTCTGACCATAATGTCATAAAACACTGGCTGTTTCCTTGGCAACTGTTCAGGGAAGACTAGCTGTTTTCTCTACCTCAAGCCAATGGTGGACTGCAGGCAGGTTCTCCTGCAAGCCACAGGGAAGCAGATTTCATTACTGAGGGTCTTTGTATCAACAAATCACTTATTTCACTGTGATTCTGTTCAGACAGGATCCGAAAGTAAATTTCATAAGAAAAAAATGATTATACATCAAGCTCAGGTGACTTTAAAATTTTTCCTTTACATTGAGTAAAGTTTTTGGCCACTTTTGACCTTTTTTTCAAATGACATTATTGATATGAAATCAGAAACTATAATTGATAAACTACAAACTGCTGTATAGACACTTTTCTACACAATGGTCATTGCTTTTATTCTCTATCTAAGCCTGAAGGTTAAGGCTTCCTTCTCTTTTTCTTTTTCTTTTTTTTTTTGAGATGGAGTCTCGCTCTGTCGCCCAGGCTGGAGTGCAGTGGCATGATCTTGGCTCCCCGGTTCACACCATTCTTCTGCCTCAGCCTCCCGAGTAGCTGGGACTACAGGCACCCACCACCATGCCCAGCTAATTTTTTATATTTTTAGTAGAGATGGGGTTTCACCATGTTAGCCAGGATGGTCTTGATCTCCTGACTTTGGATCCACCTGCCTCGGCCTCCCAAAGTGCTGGGATTACAGGCGTGAGCCACCACGCCTGGCCTGAATGATGCCTTCTCATCTTCTGGGAGGTTTTTCTGACTTGCTTTCCCAATTCCACTCTCTTAGACAGATAATATACCTCCTTTCATGTATGTTACATGTACATGTATTGAGTCAGTGCATCCTCCTAATGAAACCTTTCCTGAGATCTCTCTTATTTACTTTCTTCCTTTTCTGAAATTCTCTGCTATTTAGATTCAGTACCAAAGAAATTGACATTTTTATTTACTTGCTGAGGAATAAACAGAACTCGAAAGGATTTGGGAACCCAAGACCAAGTTTTATGAAGTAACTAATCTTGTCTTCCTAAATACTATAAAAATCTTACATAATCCCTAATACTTAGCATAGTGCTAAGCACTGAATAGGAATACAAGAAATATTGAAATGATCTGAATTGCTTACAAAATAATGACAACAACTTCTTCATTGGTAAAGAAAAGCTACTTTTGACCTTTGTTTCTTCCTCAAGAGTAAGTAGTTAGAAGCATATAGAGTTTCTTTGACTTTTTGATTGTTGCATGGAAACAAGTATTTGTAAATAATTAAGATAGGAAAATTTGGCTCCTTGAAAAGACAGGACTGCTTTCAAATAAATTTGAAATGAACTTATACAGAAGCCAACATGGTTATCAGGGCAATTGGGTCTATTTCCTTTCATCTCTTCATGACAGCTTGTAAAAATGCCCTGCGTTGGGAGCACTGACGATCATAGCAGTGGGGTTGGAGTAGAATCTGGTGCGTTTCTTCCTCTACAGATCTCCTAATAGCACTTGCCCTGTTTTCACAGAGCCTTATCAAAGTTTGATGTAGACTCCAGTGTGTAGTAGTGGGCAGTGACCTACCAGATGACCTCTTTGAACAAGAGCTAGTTTGAGCCAGTGTATAGCTCTGAATCGATGGAAGACCCATTTTCAAATTTCAAAAGGGCTGTTAAAACACTTAGTTCTGTATTATAGAGATACACAAATGGATATAACAAACTGGATGTCTCTTCTGCAGCTGTTTCAATTCGTATGCCATGTTTTCTATCCTTCTTGCTCCTTGCAATTTTCTTTCCTGAAGCATATCACACCTTCTTCCATTTGACAAGCATTTTCACTGCTACTGCCACTCCCTGCTGCCAACAAAACCCAGCCCTGTTTGAATTCTTGAGGGCTGTGGGATGGAGAGGAGTCCTGTTTGAATTTGAAATGGTTTTAACTTCACTTTGTATACAGAACAAAAATGGAAAACCAGATCCTGTGTTTGTCTCAAAATTAAAATTTCAAAACCTAACCTGAGGTGGAGAAACAGATACTACAAGGCAAGGAAATGCCTGGGCTCACTGCAAAGGGATGCAGCAAGGGAAGCACCTCCAGACACCTGTTTAAGAGTTTACATTTTTGTTCTTCCGCACGATTATTATCTTAATATCTCAACTGGCTATAAATGCTTTTAGGAAAGTTGCAGGGATCATATTCTAAGGCGTATCAAATATGTTCAGAGTGCAGGCATGAGCAGAATCTCTCCTCTCTGCTAGTGAGATCCTGTAGGTCTACAAGTTACTAACTTCAGGCTTACAGAATGTTAGAAGTAACGGGTGCATATCCTGTAATCAATCCTGGTGTTGAGCAAACGGGCATAAATGACACCTAGCAAGAAAAATGACTTGCTCAAGACACCACAGCAAGTTCATGGTTTTCTGAACTGAATTCCAAGTTTCATAACTTCTAATTAGTCCTCCTTTTCTCCCCCAGTACAGCTAATATGCTTTTTGTGAATAATAACATATAACACGTGTAATCTGTCAGAACCATTTAATAGTTGATAGTATGTATCCTCAGTTTATTGATGTTCAAGCTCTTCTGAGTATTATAATAGTCTCTATTGGTATTTTCTCTCTTGAGCTATTCCCTACCTTGAATCTCTCAGACTAGAGATTTCAGAAGATTACATAGTGTCTGTGACTTCAACTACACATGGATAGTCCACAAGACTCTGGACTTTCACGGTTCCTTGTCAGTTGGGCAGGTGTTACTCCAAGGCTCTGCAAAAATATAAAGTAGTTTGAGAATGACTCTCCTGTTAATCTTCAGTTAAATTCTGAGCTATTTATATGCGAGAGGCAGCTTGGTAGGATGGAAAGAGTTTAGACTTTGTAGTTCTACTGCCCCAGGTTTGTATCCCAGCTTTATTTCCTAACAATGTAGCCTTGGGCAAATTGCTTAACCTCTCCGAGGCTCAGTTCCTTCAAATAAAAAAATGAAATAAGCCTTCCCTTGCAGAGTTATTAATATTATATTAACATTATATATGTGAAGTGCCCAACTCCTTGCAAATACCTAATATATACCAGCTTCCTTCCCAGGCTTTTTCTGGTCAGATCTGTTTTCCACTTAACTTTGGCTGTTGGAAGAGAAGATAATTTATTATGAAGATAATTGTCTGGTAATTGTCATGAGAATTCAGTTGATGATAATTTAATGATTTGTTTACCTTTCTCTCTAAAGAGTTGCAACTCATGGGGGCCGTGTGTGTGTGTGTGTGTGTGTATGTTACTTACAGTGTTTTTACCATCTCTTCCTGTATGGCGGTATTTGATTAGTCAGGTCTTAGAATGCTAAACACTTTATCTTTTTGTTTTAATTTCAATTTTAGATTTTGGGGGAACATATGCAGGTTCGTTACAAGGGTATATTGTGTGATGCTGAAGTCTGGGCTTCTATCGATCCCCTCATCCACATTGTGAACATAATACCTGACAGGAAGTGTCTCAGCCCTTTCTTCCCCTCCTTCCTTCCTTCCTTTTGGATTCCCAAGTGTCTGTTACTCCCATCTTTAAGTCCATGTGTACCCAAGTTTTCGCTATAAAGAAAAAAAAAACCCTAAATACCTATTGCATGCCTCACTGTAGAGGCTACAGGATTCACACGACAAGGCCCCATACCCTGGGCATTGATAAAAGGAAGGAAAAGATGTAGCTTCCAAAAAAATGAAAATTGACTTTGTTGAAGGGTATTGTAATAGAAACATAAAACTGAGTGAGGAAGGAATGTATTCTAACTACACATTTAGGGAATACTTTGTGGAAGAGGTGGGTCCTGGATTTGGAAGACTGAGTATGATCTTTGACAGATGGTGTTCGGTGGGAATGAGGAAAAAGAAAGGTGAGCTTCAGCCAGGGATTGGAGCTGGAAAAATTAACACATGGGTGGCGATGATTCAGGCAGAGGGGCAGGAATGTGAAGGAACTAAGACATAAAAGTAGAAAGATAGTTTAGGACTGGTTTGTGAGGGGGTCTTTGAATGGCAAACTCACCTTTGGTGGTCCACGGGAAGGTTTGTTAGAACCGGAGGAGTGTGCCCAAACCTATATGTCAAGCCACTAACTCTGCCAGCCATCAGTTTGAAAACTGAAGCGATTAAGATCTCTGTCCATCTTATCTGAAAGGGAAGCTTTGCGCTCTAACTTGAAGCAGACTAGAAATTTCAGAAGGTTACATAGTGTCTGTGACTTCAGCTACACATGGATAGTCCACAAGACTCTGGACTTATTTTCACTGTTGTGTAATAGGGTTAGTTTTGTTTTTAGCAGATTCTCCCAAGGAAGTGTGGTAATCACATTTCTCAAACCATTACATTAACTGCTGTTAGCAATAAATTATTGCTTATGTGCTAAAAGTCAAAAAAAGCTTTTCCCCTTCGGAACTTCTTTACTATACTCCCTGATATGTTTTGCTGTCCCACAAACTGGTGTTCGTGTGTGTGTGTTTGTGTGTGTGTGTGTGTGTGTGTGTTCAATTGAGTCAAGAACAGAGAAGAGGAGACTCAGGCTGAAAATGTCAAGTTATTTTGAGTCAAATATTTATACATTTACTTCGGAAGTTATCACTAAAAAACAAAAAGTGTGTGTCTCTTTGTGTCTGTATCTGTGTGAATCTGTGTGCACTCATTGGTATAAAAGGAGGAACACTCTTCTCAAAAGTACACACCAATATTCTTGTCCAAAAGCCTACTTGCATAGATGTGGATGTGAATTCCTACATTCTGTGTGTTTGCTTCTCCTCACTACAGCCCATTTCTAACATATCCCAACTTACTTTCCTAAATCTGCCCTATCTACATACCACAAAGTGCTTAACTGAGAAATTAACTTCTGTGTTACAAATAAATGGAAGTTAGATTAAAAGGATAATACATTTTCATTTTTAGTGTTCTTAAATAATCCTTTTTATTGTAAATAAATATAGCGTTAACTCCGGTAAGTCCAGACTACTTCACTGAGTTCACCACCGAAATGTTTTCACAAAATCAGCATCATTATACTTTGGCTTTTATAAGAAGTTAGTATAAGAAACTTGTATAGGAAAATGTCTCTGTGTTATCTATGAAACTGTTAATAAATATGTTTTCCATCATGTCCGTGTCATCTTTTACATATACGAGATGATTTCCTCTTAGAATTCATTCTAAACTTCTTTAACAGAAATTATCTTTTTTTGATTCATATTCTCCTTTTTTGTCCTGGTTACCAGACAGCACAAGTGACCATCATGTTTAGGTTTCTGATACAGTTCTCTCTTCCATTCCTCTCCGTAGCCTCTGATTTTTTTTTTCAGACTTCAGTTGGAAAAATCCTAATGAATGTAACTTTTAGTTACAGGTTGAATTCTTTTGAATGTGTATATTTAAAGTAAGTAATGCACATAGTTAAAAAGAAACATGTTTTTAAAACAGTGGTTCTCAATTGTAGGTAAATATTTAGAATTATCTGGATGGTTTTAAAACTCTTGTTTGTTTGTTTGTTTGTTTTTGAGATGGAGTCTTGCTGTCTCCCAGGCTGGAGTGCAGTGGCGCGATCTCAGCTCACTGCAAGCTCTGCCTCCCAGGTTCACGCCATTCTCCTGCCTCAGCCTTCCCAGTAGCTGGGACTACAGGCACCCGCCACCACTCCCAGCTAATTTTTTGTATTTTTAGTAGAGACAGGGCTTCACCGTGTTAGCCAGGATGGTCTCGATCTTCTGACCTTGTGATCCGCCCGCCTCGGCCTCCCAAAGTGCTGGGATTACAAGCGTGAGCCACCGCGCCCGGCTGGTTTTAAAACTCTTGATACCCAGGCAGCATCCTAGATCACTCAAATCAGAATATCTGGGTTTGGTCACGGACATCAGTATTTTTTTTAAAGCTGCCCAAGGTCATTCCAATGTTAAGATTCATTGTTTTAGACATTCTTTATTATGATGTTCATCATTTTTACAGAAACACATTTCCAAAAGGATAAATTTCAAAATCACCTGTAAACCCATAATTTATTATAAGTCACTCTTAACACTTAAAAATAGCTACCCTGCTAACCTTTTTCTTTTGCTTTTTCCCTCTTCTTTTAAACTAAAATTACAATAACATATGTGCATATATAGTGAATTTAATTTATATATTAGACACAATTTACATATTTATGCTTATATATATGGCATACATGTACCTATTACAATATGTGTATTTTTTTATTCCACATCTATTTTATTCTGAGACATTTTCCCATATATTCCCAGATATATTTTCTGAGAACCTGGTTTTTAATGCTTGTGTAACATTAATACTTGTAGTTAGACCATTTTTTTTACTCATTCTTCTATTCTTACATATTAGTGTTGCAGACAACATCCTTAAACAACTTTTGTGTGACTAATCCAATTTTTTCCTTGGGAATAAATTATGATCTATTGATTTATTTCTACGTGGGCTGAATTTTGTCCATAAGAATGAACATGGTAGCCCCCTAAGATGCTGTTTGCTCCCTGATGTCTCATTTTTCTCTGGAATACGAAGGAATGGCTGTTTTCTGCTCTTCCTAAAGGCTCAGGATGTAATAATATACCGTCACAGGTTTCAGAAGCGTGGGACCTTGGCACCGAAAGGGTCTCTACTAGCTAAGTTGTCTTGGAAATGATTGGGTCCACTTCGTCTTCTGATACAGGAAGAACAGGTAGGTCATTAATTGATGGCAGGGGCTCTTTGAAGTGAAGTGAAGCAATATTGGAGGGTGTAGCATATAAAAACTCTCTTCTTGGATATAAAAAAATTGAGCTACTTGGACGAGGAGAAGTGAGCCTGGATTTGGAGGTTTAAGGTTTCAAGAAGGTCTGAGACAAACTTAGGAAGAAATGCATCAAGAGGATTGGAAGGGACAGACGATTGATGAGAGCGCTGAAATTCCAGTGTGATTTGGGTCACCTGTGTGACATGGCATATATTTATGGGATACCTGGAAAATAAGGGAGAAACAAGACATCTCTGTCACACTTTGGGGAAGTATACGATTAAGTTCCACACTCCGTGGTGGAGTGTCCTGAAGGCCCCCAGTCTTTCTCACTGTGATTCCATGCTCATTTGATAACCTCATAAACACGTATTTCTGTTCTTAATGCCTTACCTATTCTGATGCACTGATCATTTTTTAGGCCATGTGAACAGGGCAGAGCTTGTCATTATGCCTGGGACATAGTGGGCATTCAGTAGGTGTTTGTTGAACGAAAGAAGCAGGCACAATCACAGCTTTCCCTTCTGGTGATCTGCTTTATGATACAATTTCCAGGAATGCATTGTGTCTAAAATTGGGGACCATATGTACAGGAAATTCTTTCTTATGTCAGTGTGAAATCCCTCCAAAGTAAATCCCCCTTTATGGTTTTTTATTGGTGTTTATTCTTTTTTAATACAGAAAACTGTAAACTTTATATTAGGGCAGGTTTTTTTGTGCAAAAGCCTGGTCATGGGCTGGATGACATTTCTTTTTCTGTAGAGATAACTTGGACATTTTACGATTCAATTACTTCCTTCCAAAAGCCATATTTAGAATTCCAGCCAATCTGTGAGCCAGAAAGGAGTGAGCCAGTATAATAATCGAGGTAATGTGGCAAGAAGGTATGAAATTTCTTAGCCTTTCTAGAAGAGATGGGTGAAAATAAATGTTTTCAGGGTCAGTAAATAACTTTCCCCTAGTAGCCAGAGAGAAAGCATCTTACTTTGCTGAAGCTGGACCTTTGTCATTTGAAGGATCTCCTCCTAATGCCGTCTAAGCTTGAGAGGTTCATATGGCTGCAGCGTGGTTTATCTTGCTGTTTTAACATTGTGTCCATTCAAGCTCCGTTGTAGACTTTTCTTTTAATTAGGAGAGTTCACCCCGGGATATTAAATAAAATGGAATTTGGATGGAAAGTTGGCATCCCAGTTCGGAAACAATTTTTATTGAGTACAGACTTGGGGGGAGCAGAAAAAAACAAACACAATGTCTGTGTTGTAAATGATAATAAAAAAAGAACAAGTAAAACAAATGAAAATGTTTTGTTTTACTAAAGGCTTTTTTGCATTCCCGTGACTTCAAAATACTTTTGCATTTTATGGTCATCTATAGCTGCTTTAGTATAGACAGATAAAGAAGACATAAAGTTACATAAATCCAGAGAATAACAGAAGAAATATGTAGAATTACAGTGGTCAGCTGGTAAAGATTCTGTTGGAGGTTTTGGAAGTTTTTGCATAATTTGTATTATTCCAAAAATATTGTGAAATTAATAATAAATTTTAATGCATATACGTTTCTTAATGTCTTCAACTTGCCAATTCTGTTGTTAGTCATAAACTTTTATATTCCTCCTTATGTTTATCTTTCCCATCTCTCTGGCTCGCTTTTGTTGTTACTGTTGCTGATTCTCAAAACCATTAGATCTTAAGTATATTCCACTACCAAAGTCATTAATTTTAAGGACAAAATGGGAAGTTAGAAGCCCTGATTTTACTTATAATAATCCATTTGTCTCATACTTTCATCTCAAAAATATGTATTTAAGCAGAAGGAGAGCCAGAAAAATAACCAAGAGAGTTATATTGTAATTCTGGCTCTACTGTATACTAGCAGTGTGATTTTTTTTTTTTTGAGACGGAGTCTCGCTCTGTCACCCAGGCTGGAGTGCAGTGGCGCGATCTCGGCTCACTGCAAGCTCCGCCTCCCGGGTTCACGCCATTCTCCTGCCTCAGCCTCTCCGAGTAGCTGGGACTACAGGCGCCCGCCACCACGCCCGGCTAATTTTTTGTATTTTTAGTAGAGACGGAGTTTCACCGTGGTCTCGATCTCCTGACCTCGTGATCCGCCCGCCTCGGCCTCCCAAAGTGCTGGGATTACAAGCGTGAGCCACCGCGCCCGGCCGCAGTGTGATTTTAAGCTGGTAATTTATCCTCTGTAGCCCCAGCATTGTCTTCTGAAAAGTACGTTCGCTCATTTGGGTGGCGTGAGATTTAAAGGAAATGATTCCTGATAGAGTAGAATGAAGTAGAATGTAGAATGCAGTAGCAATAGAAGGAAGATGTGAGTATCAATGATCTAGCACTGGACTGTCCTATATGATAGTTACCAGCCACATGTGGCTTCTTTAAATTTGAGCTAATTAGAATTAAATTAAGTTAAAAATTTAGCTCCTTAGTCATAGGAGCCACATTTCAAATGCTCAAGAATCACTTACGGCTAGTGGCTACCATATTGGACAGTGCAGAAGAACTATTCCATTATTGCAGGTAATCCTGTTGAATAGCACTGACCTAGAATGACAGCTCCGTGTAGGGCACTGAGAATTGCTGTTTGGGGATGGTATTTCCTTGAGTTGGTCTGTGACCTGCTGGGAGTAATGCAGTTCTCAAAGAACTCTAACTCTCCTTGAACCGCGTGCAAAATTGTGAACCTGGGATGCATGAGGGAGTGGTTACTTTGTGCTGAATGGTATGTCAGCTACATCACCACAGATGTGAGATCAGCAGACTTGCTTATTCTGAGTGCCGTCAGAATCGTTAAGTACCATATGTCCAGTGTCGTCTTTGGCACATTTATCTGGCTTCATCTGAGTTCCGAAGTGAAATCTCACAGCCGCCTTCATAAATTTAGCCATCAAAGGCCAAGGTGATGATGACATACCAAGCTTTAGAATCCTCAAGTAGGGTGGGATATTGGTGCTGGGAATGACGAATGAAGGGACATCTGAGAATCATGCTGCTTTTATGGATTAGCAGAAATTCATCTTACGTGACCAAGAGCAGCTGCATAATGGCTAGAAAACATTTGCCCTTTCTGCTTATGTTTTGGTTATCCCAACACATTCTATGTACAATGTCTGAGTTTGAAAGTTCTTTTTGAACTATAAAATCATTTGCCAAAGTTAGGACTGATTATGAATATCATCAATGATTGTTTTTAAATGTCATCATTATAAAGTCATAGAATAGTGACCATCTGTGCTGCCTTTGTCTTTGTATAGGTGCAGTAGTCCCAGCCTTTCTTTCTCTCTCTCTCTCTGTGTGTGTTGTGTGTGCGTGTGTGTGTGTTTGTGTGTGTGTGTGTGTGTGTGTGTAGGATCACTGGAGTATGGTGGTGAAGAAAGCTGTCACAGCACAGAAGTTCAGAAGGAGGTATTGTGAAGGTCCCAAAGCATTGAGGTTAATTAGTTCTGAAGGCGCTGAGGTTAACTAGTCAACCCAAGAGTTGGGTGTATGTACTGCTAAGGAAGGGTTCAACCCAGGGGGCTCATGCTCTCCCAACACAGGAAACATGTATTTGACGTGTGATTCTATTGCTATTATCCTCAGTTTGGCAGGCGACAGAGTTCTGAGAGTGAGAGAGTAATGGAATGTATATGTCTCTGCTCTTGAAGATACCAGGGGCACCTCGAAAACGCCCCTTCCCAGCCTAGGGTCAACACAGCCTTAACCAACTACTTCCTTTGCAAGCCTTTGCCATGGGTACTTAGAAAAAGACATATACACACACATTTCAGCTTATGGTTTTTGTTTGTTTTTGTTTTTTGTTTGTTTTGCCAGATGCTTAAGATTTAAGAGAAATCTCTTCTCCCACCTTGACTGAGGCACAGAGATGTCCTGTTTCCATGCTGTTGATGTTGACAGAAGTAGGACACGTTTTTTTCTCCGTGTGCCACCACACTCAAGCAGAATGTATAAGATGTTTTCTGTCTACCAAGGATACTTGGTGACATAATCATACCTAGCCTTTCTTTCCTCCCTCCACCCCCTCAGCCTCTCACCCTGCCCTCCCATGGGTCTTTATGTGCTACTCTATGTAAAGTACAACTCGTACCGGATAGCCTGTTACTTATTTTGGTTCAGGAGCAGCTGCAGAGGATGAACTGGAGAGGACAGTCTACTTGCAAACACTTGTAGACTCTCCAGTGGACAGGTTACTTCTAAAGGAAGAGAAGCCTATTCTTTCCTACTCACTGAAGTTTTTTACCATTTGGAAGTGGATCCAATATATGTTTGTTTTGGGTGAGGGGCTAACAAAATGCTCTGCGGTTTCTGCAGGTTTCCTTATAGAAGACATCCTGTTATCCTCATGTCAATTCTTGCCCCATTAGTTTTCAGCAGTAAATAGTTGAGGGTCTCATCTGGAAAGTTCTATTATTAGTACTACATGGTCAGTACATTTTAAGATAGACATTTTAATAGCCAGAAAACTGTATACAAGGAGAAATGTGCGATGCAGAATAACTATCAAACGATATCTAGATATCTTAGATTGCTCCTCTAGGCCATCCATGGTCTTACTCCATGGATTCCTCTAACTCCCTTCACCCTCCCTTAACATTAGCTGTAGGTTTTCTCATCATTGTCTTCGCTCACCTTGTTTTCTCTGCCTTGAATTCCCTCCCTCAAGCTCCCCACACCAGCACCACCAGCATGTACCCTGTTCTTTAAGACTCAACTCAAATACCTCTGCCTCAAAAACATATTGCCCTAATTGTCCTGGATGAAAGTGAGTCTTCTCTGGACCCCTCACTCTCATCTCTGTACCTGTCTGTGTCATCCTTAATCACTTTCTGACTTGTGTTCTTACATAGTTGAATATGCCTTATCTCTACTACTTGATATTAAACTTCATGATGATGATAAGGTCCTATCTTATCTTCTCCTGTCTCTTCCCTGATCAGGCTTAAGGTAGTTCCTCCCACACTGTACTGTTAAGAGAATACATAACGAAAAAGTAAATGAATAAATGGCAGAAACCTTATGTGGAATGCTGGTGCAAGCAGTTCCTTTGACTGGGGGCTTTTAAAAAGAGACTGATTGTATAGGAGATCTGAGCAATTTTCATATTAATGGAATGGATTATTAGAGCTGGCATGAACATCAAAAGAATCTAGCCACAACCACCTCTCAGGTCATCTTCATTTTCAAACGGGGAATCTAAGATTTAGATAGGACCGTTCCAGATCACATAGTGAGTGATTAATAGACCTAGGACTCATACCTCATCTGACGTCCAACACAGCATGTTCTTTTGAAATAAGGCTAGAATAATAGTGAGACACACATATTAGACACATGATTGTGAGAAGACAGTTTTCTGTCCCACAGCACATGACCCCATACACATAAGTCCCTGCCTGTATAAATAGTACAGACAAAATAACAGCAACTTTAGAGGGAAACATGACTATTTCCATCATATGGTGATTCTACACAGCAGAATCAGAAACCTGAGTAAAGAGAAAAGTCTTACTCAGTTTCATTCTTGTTAAAAGACTTAATGACTGGAGTTCAAACTGGCGAAGTCATTGGCAGTGTGAAAGAAAGTGGGGTTGAAGCTGGGCAACATTTCCACAACAGTGAGCGGAACAGAGAGACAGAAAATATTGGGAGTCTTGTGCCCCATCAGTAGAAAGAGATGAAGGCTAGAGCCAAATGGTGGGGGCAGGGGTAGGGGGAAGATTCCTTTCCCTAGCATGTAACAGTGTTATGGGAGTGAATTCAGAGCTTTCTGTGTGTTCTGAGCCAAGTGCCTGCTGGAATGTGGACTGTAAATCTCTCATCGTCCTCTTCACTGACCCACAAGCAACCCCTGCTCCTCCCATCTGCTTCCTGACCACCTGCCTTTCAGTCTTTCTTTATATACAAAACGTTTTCCATTCTCCTACCTTCCTCTCTGTCTACCTTTGTATGGTACATCTCATCCCTTTTCTAAATATTTCCATCTGACCACATTTTTCCCTAATGAGACGGGTTCACAATAGGATAAAGTATAACATTTATTCATTTATCTGCTCAGCAAATATTATTGAGCACAAACTGTGTCCTAGGCACCACTTTAGTTCTTGAGTGGTCAGCAATAAAGAAAACAGACAAGACCGGGCGCGGTGGCTCACGCTTGTAATCCCAGCACTTTGGGAGGCCGAGGCGGGCGGATCACGAGGTCAGAAGATCGAGACCACGGTGAAACCCCATCTCTACTAAAAATACAAAAAAAAAAAAAAAGCTGGGCGTGGTGGCGGGCGCCTGTAGTCTCAGCTACTCGGAGAGGCTGAGGCAGGAGAATGGCGTGAACCCGTGGGTGGAGCTTGCAGTGAGCTGAGATCGCGCCACTGCACTCCAGCCTGGGTGGCAGAGCGAGACTCCGTCTCAAAAAAGAAAAAAAAAGAAAAAGAAAAGAAAACAGAAAAAAAAATAATACCCTGGTGGAGTTTGCATTCTAGTGGGGGCACAATAAACAAAATAATTGGCAAGTTATATAGAATATTGGAAGGAAGTACGTGCTGGGAGAGAAATAAGCTGGGAGGGAAAAGGGAGTGCTCGGGGGAGAAGGAGCTAAGAGTCTCAGTTCCAGAGTCAGGCAGCCTGGAATTAGAACCCCAGCTGCATGCAGTGGCTCACGCCTGTGATCCCAGCACGTTGGGAGGCCGAGGTGGGTGGATCACCTGAGGTCGGGAGTTCGAGACCACCCTGGCCAACATGGTGAAAACCAGTCTCTACTAAAAATACAAAAAAAAAAAAATTAGCTGGGCATGGTGGCGGGCACCTGTAATCCTAGCTACTTGGGAGGCTGAGGCAGGAGAATTGCTTGAACTCAGGAGGCGGAGGTTTCAGTGAGCAGAGATCACACCATTGCACTCTAGCCTGGCAACAAGAGTGAAAATCTGTCTCAAAAAAAAAAAAAACCCAGCTGCATCCTTCCCAGTCATGTGACCTGGGCAGGTTAAGAGAACTCCCTGAGCCTCAGTTTTCTCGTCTGTTTATCAAGAGTCATTAGGGAAACTAGCATCTCCTTGGGTTGTTGCAGGGATTCAATGAGATGACATGTGTAACACAATCATTACCTCGGGCCTGTCTCCTATAAATATAGTGATTGTCACGTTTGTTATTTAAACAATATTATATATTGTGCTTTAGGCATTATGTATGTAATATATAGTGTGAATGTATGTATATGTTATGTATATAGAATTATCTGACTTAGTGCCTCTAGTATTACATGCTTCTCAAAATATCTATATTTTTGTCGGTATTTCTTTCTCCTACTAGATTGCGATCTTTTGTGGGCAAGGACCACCTCATGTTTATCTCTATACCTCCCATTGTGCCCAGCACATAGGAGAGTTTATGTTTGGCTGCTGAATGAGAAACAAATGGGATACTGTTTTTCTAAGCACAATAATCTTCTATTAGCATTTGTTTTTGGAACCTTCTCTAATTCCTGTCATTTTTGTATCACATCTGAAGAAGAGCTATATTCCCTCCACCACCTCTCCTCGCCTATTAATCACCATACCTTCCAACCTGTTATGGGAATACCAAACTAATGGTCCTTATGTCAATGACCTGCCCTACTCCTTTGTCCCTTCATGAGAATCTTCTCACAGATCAAGTTACTATGATCTACAAGGCCAGTTCCCATAGCCTCGTTCCACTTACACACGATGTTAACCATTTCTGTCCAGTGGTAGTCACCCACTCACCTCCCAAAACCTCTATGCGTGCCCCATACCCCTAGTCATAATACTCTTATACAAATGTTTAACACTTTGCAGTTGAAGACCCAATGTCATACATCTTTTCATTTGATACTTAGAGTCACCGTGTGAGGTACAAACTTCAGATATTACCAGCTGCATGTTACTAATAAGGAATCAGAAGCTCAGAGAGGGCAAATGAAAGAATCCAAGTATATATGGCTAAAAATGGCCCTGTTGACACCTGAAATCCTATTATCTGGGGCAATATACATACTGGGTTTGAAAAATTCACACTTAGCAGTTGGATGACCTGAGTCCTCACCCCAGCTTGGCTACTTACTCACCATGTGACCCTGAATAGTGCCTTGAAGCCTCAGGTTTTTTTTACTTCTGTAAAATAGTAACTCTTGCCCTCCCGGACACATGGGATAGTTTGAAGATTAAAAGATGTATTGGCTGGGCATGGTGGCTCACATCTATAATCCTAGCACTTTGAGAGACTGAGGCAAGTGGATCACTTGAGACCAGCCTGGACAACATGGCAGAGCCCTATGTCATTAAAAAAAAAAAAGATATATTAAGAAACTTTTGAAAGTATAAATCATCTAAATCATCATGTATAAACGTAAGAGATATAAAATAAGCTCTGTGAAAATATAATGGCTGATGGCGTCCCTGTGTGAAAGATAGAAATGGACATTTTATGTAATTTCCGTACACACCAAACAAAACAAAAGATCTTTAGAATTTCCATGCATGAGTGAGGTTTTACATTGATTGTAAAGAATATAGAATGCAGAAACTCATTTTTAATTATTGGAACTTATAGGCTGAAAAAAAGAGTAAGCACTATTAAAAAAAAAAAAAAAAAAGGCTCAACCAGGCGTGGTGGCTCACGCCTGTAATCCCAGCCCTTTGGGAGGCTGAGGCAGGCAGATCACGAGGTCAGGAGATCAAGACCATCCTGGCTAACATGATGAAACCCCGTCTCTACTAAAAAAATACAAAAAATTAGCCAGGTGTGGTGGCACATGCCTGTAGTCCCAGCTACTCGGAGGCTGAGGCAGGAGAATCGCTTGAACCTGGGAGGCAGAGGTTGCAGTGAGCCGAGATCGCGCCACTGCACTCCAGCCTGGGCGACAGAGTGAAACTCCGTCTCAAAAAAAAAAATGCTTCCCCACCCCCACCCCCCACCAACGAACAAACACACTTGGGAAATAGGGAAGAAGGTTATGTTTTGGGACAACTTTGTATACACTGAGAAAATCCAAGAGGTCTCCACAGCTACCTATAAAATTCAGTGATGCTCAGAGCTGACCGGTCGATTTTTCCTGTTACTAGTAAGAAGCTCAGCATTCTGGGCCGAGTTTATTGGACACTGTAGAAACTCATTTACATTGTGTGCTTACCCTGGATTGTTGTTGAGTCCAGCTGACTGTTGCTTTACAAATTAATTGTCCTTTGAGACTTGGAAATATTGAAATTGCATAGAGTTTTTGTGAAATCTCAATCCCGTAGTATTGTGTATATTACAACAGGTGCTCAATAGACTTCTGGATTATTAAATTGAGTAATATTTGTAGCAATGATCTGTAGGCTGAATTATAAAGGTAATCTGTGGGGGGATGCCAAGATTTCTCTATTGTTCTGCTGTGTTTGCCAGGGTCTACCAGGAGATGGTGCCTGGTAAGAGTTCCATATTTTAATGTGTTCTGGTCCAAATCACTGGAGTTGGCAAAGATGGAGAAGGAGGAACTGAGCAGTTCATCCCCAAAGACATGATGACACCACTATAAGTGTGAAGCCAGCAAGAGTGCAAAGACTAAGAGCAGCATGGTCATATCTAGACATTTATCTGGACAGCAAAATCAAGCACTGGGGCTCAGAGGGTTCAGTCCCAGCAGTTAGGAGAGAGAGGAGTCTCCTGTGAGTAGTTGCCCCAACAGCTGCTAGAGAGTCCTGATCCTTTTTGGTCTGAGCCAACCAGGTCTCAGCCCAGTCCCACTTGTCTCGATTTAAAGTGACATTTTAGGTCTCTAGCTGGGTGCTTCCCCGTCTGTAGCATGTAACAAGGATACGCTTTCAAAGCAGGGATCCTGGAGGACAAGGAGATAGCCCTGTGCGCCTGGCCACCCAGGCTCTTTCTTTCCGGTGTTCCATATACACTGCATATATTGAGTGGACACCCAGGTTAAAGAGATCTCTCAGTACTCTTGGGTTTTTCTTTACCTTAATTTTGAAATTCTAATATTTTAGCCATGACTTGTGCAGGATCACACAGTGAGTCTATGGGAGAACTGGATGAGAACTCAAGTTTTCTTTCAATCAGCTGTCTCTCCCTACATGTACCTTAATATGTATCATAAAGATGACTGTTGCAGGCCATATGGGCTAAGCCCTCCATTTTCTGAGTATGCATAACCACCTCCTTCCCTCAGAACAATGAACAGAGGATCTCATAAAGATGTGCTATATATGTGTCTCGTAGATTTTAATGAGGATTCAGTAGGTAGGAAGGTGTAGTATTTATTCTGGGATATTGGAAGGGCAAGTTGGATAGGACCTTAAATTTTCTACATAGATATTTGTGGAGGACAGGCTGTAGGGTGACTTCCAATGACCCCTGCCTCCTGGTGTTTACACCTCTGTGTAATACCTCTCCTTGAGTGCAGGTGAACCTGTAACTTGCTTCTAATCAATAGAAGAAAGCAAAGGTGTTGGGGTGTAACTTACCATGATTACATGTTGTGATATATTAGTCCATCTCAACAGATAGAGAGACTCTCCTTGATAGCTTGAGGAAGTAAGTGACCATATGGGAGAAGCTCATGAGGTAAGGAGCTGTGAGCAACTTTTAGGAGCTAAGGACAGCTTCCAGCTGACAGCCGACAAAAAGCTAGGATCTTGACTCATATACCCACAAGGAAATGAATTCCGCCAATAATCTGAATGTGCCTGGAAAAGATTCTTCCACAGCCAACCCTCCAGATGAGAATGTTTCTCAGCCTACACTTTGATTGCAGCCTGTAAGACTCTGAGTAGAGGACCCAGCTGAAGTCATGCCTGGGCCCTCAGAAACTGTGAGATAGTAAATGTTTGTTGTTTTATGCCACTGAGATTGTTAGCCAGCAATCAAAACCTAATACAATAATACCCTTTACTGTTTTCTAGACAGCTGCTATTTAGAAAAGCCTCCCACCCAATAAAAGAGTCCCCTTTATAGTTTTCCAAGTAGGTGGTTATTAGGGTTCTGCTTCACCATCTTCAGTGGCAAGGAACTTCCATTTCACAGGGCAGCCATGTGTGTCAAGTTCAGCTGCAGTCTTCAGCTGGAGCCTAGGACATGCCAGGGATTTCAAGGTAGGCTGGTGAGGGGTTCCTGGTTTTCTTGGTCCTGAACCATCCCAGTGCCATTCTAACAGTTGCAAGTCTGCCTCCTTCATGACAAAAGGACTGGAGGGAAATGCATGTGGCAAGTCGATAACACTGGATCGTTTGCTCCCAGCTTTACCACTTGGCATCAGTGCAAACTTTCACCCAGTTAAATAACTTAATGAGCCCTGCTCTGCATGCTTGCTTCACAGAGTTGTGACGATCAAGTAAGACAGCATCTATGACAGTGTTTGTTGGCTGTAAGTCAGCAAATGATTGCAAATGATTATTATTATTGAAATAATAGTCATTTGTCAGTAAATATTTGTCAAAGCTGGTCCACACTGAGGGAGACAGGCTCTCCAAGGAAACTGCTGATGCAGAGATAAAGAGAGACCAGCCCCAGTTTGGAATTGCATCACTGATTCTGAATTCCCCATGGTACATTTCAGGTCTTGCTTCAGGAATTTGTTTTTTGTTTTGTTTGGTAGGAACAAGAAGCCCCTAGAGCCAGTTATGTTGTCATCAAACTTAGTTGCTAATTAGGCACCAAAGCAAACCTATGCCAGTGAGACAGAGTTGAAACTTGAATTCCTTTCTGCAGGTGGAGCGTTGGATCCTAGAGGCGGTGTTTACAGCTTGGCTATTTTTATGCTTCTGCATGCAGGAAGGTTTAAGAGAATCTGAGTAAAGCAATTAGCATCCCTCTGTCTGCAGGCAAAACTGGTTTGGACATGCTTCTCTCTTCTTGAAGGGCTGTTAGAGCCTTGGCAGTGTATCCGATGAAAGATTTCACTAAGCAAAATGTCTTCACTTACAAATCCAGCCTCTTTGCACTCTCAGTCAGCCTCAAATTCGTTTATTTTCTTTAGAGTTTTCCTACAACCACGAACCACCAAGAATTAAATTAATCCCCAAGAGCCTGAGCAATTATGGGATGTTGAATCTATCCATTCAAGGATGTCCCAGCAAGGACTGTTCATTCTTTTAACATAAACTATTTATATGTCTTGATTCTCCTCATTTGGAAGAAAGAAATATGTTTTCATACATGTATTTTTCAGGGTGTGTTTTATATATCTGTTTATATTACACTGTTCACATTACTATTAAAGTATCCCTATTTTATTATAAGTTTATTTTGCCTGCTTTGGGAAGAACAAGACCAAGATCCCGTTATTAAAACCAAAAAATATTCCTCCACAAACCTTTCCTTTTAAAAACTTAGATTAGGAAATTTTCAGTCAGCCAGCCAACTCTATAGCCTCTGATACTTGGTCCTACAAAGTTTTCTTCACCTTTGGTCTGAATGTTTACCTTTCTCTGTGCACACTCTGTTCTCCTGCCAGCATGTTAATACATGCTGCTTTGATATCAAGTGGCGGGAACATATAGAAGTGTGCTGCAGTTTGTATCTTTGTTTTCATCAAACTTAGTATTTACCATTTTAGGATTTTGTTTGTTTGTTTCTTTTTGGGTTTTTTTTTTTTTTTTTTTTTTTTTTTGGTGTGTTTTGTTTGATCCTGGTTTTGGTTTTCCAGTCTAGGCCTGAGGTCCAGTGCTAATTTGAATGCTAGTGTGAACTCTCTGAGCCTGGTTCCTTGACATTCCATTGGGTGACTATTGCAGTGGTTCAGATGTGGTGCTACCAGCATTCCCCACCAAGGAAGTTGCCTGCTTTCTCATCTTTGATCCTTTTCACCAACTAACCACAACACACCAGTGAAAATTTTAATTTCTCCATTCAGTTCCTCAGTTTCCGCCACCAGGTGGTGACTTCCTGCAATACAGAGAACCGTTTCGTCTTGTTCAGTACAACCTCAGTGCCTAGCACAAGGCCTTGCAGAAAGCTGACGTTCCTTACCTCTTTATTTCCGAAATGAATTAATGTTCTTAGGTTCCATGTCTCGTGGACCAAATAATGCAATCCTAGATCTTGCCATAGCATCTGGGACACCACGTGTGAGGATTTAGGTAATCAGTGAAAATCCATGTCAGCAGCTGCCAATTTACAGATGAATTATGTCCGATGGTTTGGAGATGAATGAGTTTTACATTTCATAGAGCATGACAAAATTCATCTTAGCCTTCCATTTTATAGATGAGCTAACTGATCTCTGAGAGAGGAACTACCTCTGGATGTCCTGGGAAGAGCTTGTGGCAGAAGTAGCTTCTACCTAGTAGTGTATTTTCCTTACCTCCTGTTCTCCTTGAATAACAGACCCATATACCAATTATTTGCATCCTTCAATTAACCCACAAGAAGGCAAATTTAATCCAATGTTAGATAAAATAATTATTCACAGGGTCCTAACATTATTAAAGAATAAGCTATGGCCAGGTGCGGTGGCTGACTCGTATAATCCTAGCATTTTGGAGGCCGAGGGGGGGCAGATCACTTGAGGTCAGGAGTTCTAGACTACCCTAGCCAATATGGTAAAAACTGTCTCTACTAAAAATACAAAAAACAAATCAGCTGGGCATGGTGGCAGATGCCTGTAATCCCAGCTACCCAGGAGCTGTAGTCCTAGCATTTTGGGAGGCTGAGGCAGGCGGATCACTTGAGGTCAGGAGTTCTAGACTACCCTGGCCAACATGGTGAAACACCATCTCTACTAAAAATACAAACAAACAAACAAACAAACAAAAAACAAATCAGCCGGGCGTGGTGGTAGATGCCTGTAATCCCAGCTACTCGGGAGGCGGAGGCAGGAGAATGACTTGAACCCAGGAGGTGGAGGTTGCAGTGAGCCAAAATTGCACCATTGCACTCCAGCCTAGGTGACAGAGCGAGGCTCCATCTCCAAAAAAAATAAAGAGAATACACTATGAGGCGAGTGAGATACAGGGCAAGACTCATGTTAGGACTGCCACAGAGCAGTCAGTAGTGGCAACAAGAAAGGAATGCCCCTACGAAGCGACAAGTCTCTACCTTGATATCAATGGAATTATGAATGGGCAGAGGGGCTGTGCCCGTTCTTACCTAACAGGGAAGCTGTCCATAAATAAGGTAGCAACTCCTGAATCAAGGACAAGCCTTCTGCCCAGTCTTTATATGTAAAGAAACAGTAGTTTCATTTGAAAGGAAACCATTATAATTGTCTCAGATGTGCATCTTGTTCCTGGGTACTTCTTAGTATTTTTGGTCAGGAACCAAGGGCTTTATTATATATCTTGTGATAACCTGTCAGCCAGGATTTAGAACAAATGTATTCGGGCAATTTTGCCTTTTATTTCAGATAAATTTTATATGTTGTTTCTGTCCAGAATTGTAGGGTCATGTTTGATTTTTCAAAACTGCAGGAAATGTTTATTTTACTTTTCTTTAAAGAAGAAGACAGTAATGAAAAATGTATCTACTGCCAGCCCACTGTTTTTATTTCTCTTTGTGTGAGCTACGGCTTCTCCACATCTTGAGCCTTAAATTCTTTGATGCTGCCTTTTTAAGCATAAAATAAAAGATTATTCTCTTTAGTCTGTAGGCTTGGAGGTGGGCAAACATGAAATATTCCTGTGTATTCATATTTCTATAACAATAATTGATGCAGGTTTTGGGGCTGTTGTATTTGCCGTAGCCTTATATAATAAACATTTGGCATTCCATGACTTTTCAGCTTTGTCAACTTTCCAATCCTGTATGGAGTTCCCACTTATTGTTTCTGTGTGAACAACTTCACAAGAGTGGCATCCGTGGTCAGATTCTTCACTCTATCCCTGCAGGACTTTTCATTATGCTGTGCACACAATAGAGGCTCAATGCATGAATATGAATGCATGGATGAATTTTTCAGTTTGATTCCATGAGCTGCTTAATTCTATTAGATGCACCACCTAGGTTTTTATAAGACATTTAATTGGTACATGTTTCTTTTCACTTTTTAATACTCCGCAAATGTTTTGTGTTCTTTTCAGTACAGTCCAAATAAATAGAAATTAAAGTATTTCCAATTACAGAGTAAATATTTTCAATATCTTCCCACAAATAACACTGGGTTTATAAGACTTGGTTCCTGGGTTTCATGGGCATGCTTGGTTGACTAACTTTGTGTTTATGTGGCATAAAATTCTAAACTGTCAGAACTACGTGGGCTTTTAGAGGTCCCATCTAAATCCTTATCACTTACAGATGAGCAAGCTGACATATTTGCCTCATTTATTGTCAGTGAATGAATTAAAATAGTGTGCCTTCATCAAGATATTGTGTGTATATTCACAATGTTGTTTTTCATAAATATGTAGCATTACTCTGTTTTGTGACTGCTCCTAGACTGGCTGGTTCTAGGGATAAAGAAGAGCCAGAGAAGAAATCTGGGCTTCCCAGCACCTTGGGAGGCCGAAGCAGGCAGATCACAAGGTCAGGGGTTCGAGACCAGCCTGGCCAATATGGTGAAACCTGTCTCTACTAAAAATACAAAAATTAGCCAGGTGTGGTGGTCGGCACCTGTAGTCCTAGCAACTTGGGAGGCTGGGGCAGGAGAATCGCTTGAACCTGGGTGGCGGAAGTTGCAGTGAGCCGAGATTGCACCACTGGACTCCATCCTGGGTGACAGAATGAGACTCCATCTCAAATAATAATAATAATAATCTGTGCTTCCTGCTTAATTTCTAGTTTTGGTATTCCTGCTATCAGGCCCAGCCTCTGTCCTTTGTGTTCACAGCTAAATTTGGTTTGCGTTTGGTCAGAGGATGGGAGAACAATAGTCAACCTCATCAGCAACTGAGAAATTCAGTCTATTCTGCCAACCTTGCTTATATCTTTTCATATAAATCTTGAAATTGCCCCTATTTCAAGTTTGATGGTCAGTGACTATTAAAGCCATTATTTGCTTTTTTTAAAGCCTGAACCTTGCTTTCCAGAATCTTTTCCACCTTTCAGATTATTTTAAATATCATCATTACTTTGAGAAAGGCAAACTTAACGAGGATGCATTAAGAAATATAAAGGTGTCATTGCCCAGGAGGCAAGAAAGCGAGGCAGAATGGTAATGAAATGAGAGAGCCCTTGCTTTGGTTTTATAAGATCTGGGTCTGAATCCTGGCAGTGTGTTCTTTCTAACTTTAGGCAATTCAAGAGCCCTAGAAACCTCATCTCTCTATCTAGTGTGGGAAAACGTGAAACAACTTTGGGCCATAGATTGCTCTATGCAAACTCAACATATGCAAACTTGTCTTATTAAAAAGCCTATCTCTAGTGGTTCCTATCCTTAGTCTTGTTTGGTTGGGTAGCTTCCAATTAATAACAGCCTCAAATGCTGGCTAATATTTGTTTAGCACTTCATGGCTTACAAAGTACTTCATTATTTTAACATTGTAGTATTGCTAATAATATCAAACTTTCTGTTATTACAATAAATGTTCCTTTTTTTACTTTATTATTCCATTACTTTATTACTGTTTTTCAGATGTACTGTGATCTACATTTTATGGATGAAAAAAAGATTCTAGGAGGATAAGGGATTTTGTCATGAAAGTTAGCTTCTAAATGATGGGGGGATTCATACGCACCTTTCGAAACTCCTAAACCCATGTTGTTTCCCCAAAGGCTTTGGTGGTCCTGACATTCAACATAATCAGAGTCTAATAAAAAGGCATGGCTTATCCAGCTCCTGGTTCCTCACTGTCTCCTCTATCTCAAAATATTCTAGAAGAAACTTTACTCCCTGAGAATATACAGCTTTAGGATAGGTGCAGCTCCATTTCATACTCTGATTTTCATTCCTCATTTGAAAAGTTGAAGCGTAATTTCTTATAAGAATTTAGAAGTTGAAGTCAGAACTGGATAAAGAAAATGTGGCACATATATGCCATGGAATACTATGCAGCCATAAAAAGGGATGAGTTAATGTTCTTTTCAGGGACGTGGATAAAGCTAGAAGCCACCATCCTCAGCAAACTAACACAGGAACAGAAAACCAAACACCACATGTTCTCGCTCATAAGTGAGAGTTGAACAATGAGAACACATGGACACAGGGAGGGAAACATCACATACCAGGGCCTGTCAGGGGCTGGGATGCTAGGGGATGGATAACATTAGGAGAAATATCTAATGTAGATGACGGGTTGATGGGTGCAGCAAACCACCATGGCACATGTATACCTATGTAACAGACCTGCAGGTTCTGCACATATATCCCGGAACTTAAAGTATAATAATAATAATAAAAAAGAAATTGATTGAAAGAGCTGCAAATTTAATTATTTGAAAAGATTAAGTTGTGAATAGGAGTTATTTAAAGTGGAATAAAAATAGACATTCCTTTTCTAATAATGTCTTTTTGTTTGGTTTGTTTCTTTGTGTTTGTTTTTTGTTGTTGTTTTGGTTTGGTTTGGTTTGAGACAGAGTCTTGCTCTGTTGCCCAGGGTAAATTGCAATGGCGTTAGCAGAGCTCACTGCAGCCTCAAGCTCCTGGGCCCAAGTGACCCTCCCTCCTCAGCCTCCTGAGTAGCTGAGACACGAAGCACATGCCACCATGCCTGGCTAACTTTTTAAATTTTTAGAAGAGATAGGGTCTTGCCTAGGCTGGTCTCCAACTCCTAGTCTCAAGTCATTCTCCTTCCTCAGCCTCCCAAAGTGTTGGGAGGCATGGGCCACTACACCTGGCTTCCATCTCTAAAATCATATATATACATATATATATGATTTTTATATATTTATATATATATTTTATATTTATATATATATGCAAAAGTTTCTTTTTTTTGCACTTAGAGAGTTAAACCTTTTCCTAGCTAGGACATTTATCCATTTTTTTTAATTAAAAAAATTTGAGTACATAATAAGTGTATCTATTTGTGGAGTACATGAGATATTTTGATACAGGCATGCAATGCATAATAATCACATCAGGGTAAATGGGATATCCACCTTCTCTAGCATTTATCCTTTGTGTCATAAAAAATCCAATTATACTTTTAGTTGTTTTAAAATGTACAATTAAATTCTTAATGACTATAGTCACCTTGTTGTGCTATCAAATACTAGATCTTTTTTATTCTTTCTAATTTTTTATGCCCACTAGCTATCCCCACTTCCCTCCCCCAGCCCTCCCACTACCCTTGCCAGCCTCTGGTAAGTATTATTCTACTCTCTATCTCCATGAATTCAATTGTTTTAACTTTTAGCTCCCACAAATAAGAGAGAACATGCGAAGTTTGTATTTCTGTGCCAGGCTTATTTCACTTAACACACTGACCTCCAATTCCGTTCATGTTCCTGCAAGTGACAGGATCTCATTATTTTTTGTGGCTGAATAGTATTCCATTGTGTGTATGTACTCCATTTTCTTTATCCATTCATCTGTTGATGGACATTTAGGTGGCTTCTAAATCCTGGCTATTGTGAACAGTGCTGCAACATGAGATTGTAGATATCTTTTGGATATACTAATTTCCTTTCTTTTGTGTGTATTCCTAGCAGTGAGATTGCTGGATTATATAGAAGCTCTATTTTCAGTTTTCTGAGGCACCTCCAAACTGTTCTCCGTAGTAGTTATGCTAATTTACTTTCCCACCACCCGTGTACAAGGGTTCCCTTTTCTCCACATCCTCATTTGTTTTTTCCAGAAGACAACATTTGCTATTACCTGTCTTTTGGATAAAAGCCATTTTAACTGAGGCGAAATGATATCTGATTGTAGTTTTAATTTGCATATCTCTGATGAGCAATGATGTTAAGCAGCTTTTCATATGCCTATTTGCCATTTGTATGTCTTCTTTTGAGAAATGTCTATTCATATTTTTTGCCCAATTTTACATCAGATTCATTGATTTTTTTCCTATAGAGTTGTTTGAACTCCTTATATATTCTGGTTATTAATCTTTTGTCAAATGGATAGTTTGTAAATATGTTTCCCTTTCACTGGTTTTTGCCTTCACTTTGTTTGTTTCCTTTGCTGTGCAGATTAACTTGATGTAATCTCAGTTATCCGTGTTTGCTTTGGTTGTCTGTGTTTGTGGAGTGTTACTCAAGAAATCTTTGCCCAATCCAAAGAACATTCATCTTTGTCAAATGAGCTATAGAATTAATGTTTTTCCTATTTTTATTTATTCATTTTATATTTATTTCTATTTTATATATTCATATGACAATATATTTTTTCGTAATATCACTTTGAATATCATTTGTTTTCATCTTGCATTTTTCTCATTTTTCACTAAGGCCTAATTTACATGCAATGAGATACTCAGGTCATGAGTCGTCAGTTTTAGGAGATTTGGCAATTGCACATATTACCCAAGAAAGTTTCCTTAAGTTCCCTTATTTCTCTTTCTATTCAAATCTGTCTGCCACCCTCAGAGGCAATGACTTTCTGACCTCTATCACCAGAAATTATTTCTATATGTTCTTTTAAATCAGATAAGAATCACACCATATTTATTTTTTGTATCTGGATTCTTTCATTTAATGTGCAGTTTTCTGAGATTCATCCATGTTGTTGTATTAGCAGTCTTCATCTTTTTGTTGTTTAGTATGCCACGAAAATACCATAATTAATTTACCCATTTTTCTTTTTTATCGTAATCTTATATAAGGGAAAAACATGGGAATACATGAACTGAATCTTTGGCTCAAATCCATCTTCTATCAGTTCTAAGGGCCTCAGGGTATTTGCCATGAGAGGCCCTGACACCAGCCTGGACTATTAGGAATGGGCCTTTGCTTCTCACAGCAGTCATTTAGTCCTCCACTTTTTCTACTCGTGTCATGTGAAGTGGGAAGGGTACTGGCCTGAGAGTTAGGAGACTCGAGTTCAAATGGCAGCTCTGCGCTGGCCTGACAGTGTAACTGGCCACTTCATCACCAGGACTTAATTTCTTCATCAGTAAAATGTTTGGTTTGGACTGAACAGTCCCTTTTTCATCTCTGACATCCTATGGTCCCTTAAAAATCCCTCCTCTGGGCCGGGCGTGGTGACTCACGCCTGTAATCCCAGCACTTTGGGAGGCCGAGGCGGGCGGATCACGAGGTCAGGAGGTTAAGACCATCCTGGCTAACAAGGTGAAACCCCGTCTCTACTAAAAATACAAAAAAAATTAGCCGGGCATGGTGGCGGGCGCCTGTAGTCCCAGTTACTCGGGAGGCTGAGGCAGGAGAATGGCGTGAACCCGGGAGGCGGAGCTTGCAGTGAGCCAAGATTGTGCCACTGCACTCCAGCCCTGGCGACAGAGCGAGACTCCATCTCAAAACAAAACAAAACAAAAAAAAATCCTTCCTCTGGGTACCTCATCTTTTTCAGTTGCCCCTGCAGTCCCTCTCGTTTGCATTTCTGTGAGGAAGCATCCAAAGCATTGGATTACTTGAGATAATATTTCTGGCCCTCTTCCTGTCTCACACTCTACACTTTGCTTTTCTAGAATTGAAGCCTGGGGAAGAAATATTGTCTAAAGAGCTTGCTACAAGAAAAGTTCCCTAAAAAGTGTTGGGTCTTAAAATTTCATCTCATTTTCAAGTTCTTAGAATACTGTTAATTTGCAAAGCTGATTATGGATGGCATACTTTATTATGCCTTTTATCATACTTCAAAATTGCACTATGGATTTGTTCTATCTTCCTCCCATGCTTAATCATTATTTTTGGTGGTACCTTCTAAACTGTTGACTTTCTTCCTTTCTGATTTGTAGTAGACGTTGTATAATCTGAGTTTAGGCAGAGATAGTGAAAGTGCTGGCCTGCCTGTATTTCAGCCAGTCCTGGGTTAATATTATTCATGTGGCAATGTCTGTTTTACTTTAGAACTCAGTGTATGTAATACTTCCTCTCCTCCTCTTTACAATACATAGAGAAAAGGCCTTTGAAACATAATTTCTCTCCCTATGGGAAATGCTTTCTATAAATTTTTCATTTTCAATACAAACTTTGCTTCACTTTACAAAACAGTATCTGTCCCTAGCATGAAAAAATACTGGAGGGATATGAACAGTAAAGGAGAATATTTTTCTAGCTTGTGTTAAGTCAATAATGTAGTGATTCCAAGGGAATTGAGAGGTTCGTGTATTTATTCATATATTAGTGAAAGATACAAAATTCTATCTGTAAGTAAAAATGAATTTGAGAAGTATCTACCATTTTTATTGTCCATCTCTTTGGACATACTCTTTGCAGCATAGCGGAGTGGAAGGAACATGGACTTACAGAATTAGGAATGCTAAATTTTTAATACTGGCCTGGCTACATTGCCTGGACTTTGGAAAAATCACTTAAGCTCTCTTAGCCTTAGTCTTTTTTTTTTTTTTTTTTTTTTTTTTTTTTTTTGAGACGGAGTCTCGCTCTGTCGCCCAGGCTGGAGTGCAGTGGCGCAATCTCGGCTCACTGCAAGCTCCGCCTCCCGGGTTCACGCCATTCTCCTGCCTCAGCCTCTCCAAGTAGCTGGGACTACAGGCGCCCGCCACCACGCCCGGCTAATTTTTTTGTATTTTTAGTAGAGACGGGGTTTCACCGTGGTCTCGATCTCCTGACCTCGTGATCCACCCGCCTCGGCCTCCCAAAGTGCTGGGATTACTTTTTTCTCTGTAAACTGGGAATAATAATGCCAGTTTTTCAAGGTTGCATTGAGGATCTTAGATAATACATATAACATTCATGACACATGAAATACGAACCAAAGAAGGTGCCAATGCAATTACACCTTCATTAGGAGTTGTCATTTCTGCTACTTCTCATTAGAACATCAAAATTAGTTCCTTCAATCTTTACTGAGGCACAGAGCTTTAAACTCTAACTTTGAAACTTCCAAAATGAAGTGTGAAAGGCCTGAGGCCTTGTGAGTTTGAAAATGCAGTTCACACTTCATTTTAGAAGCTCCAAAATTTGTTACCAAATTGAGATTGGATTCAGGAAATCATATTTTAAAGCCTTGATGCATGCCATTTTCTAAAGAAGGACCTAGAAGGCCATAACCAGAATGCTTATTAAGTGACCACACTTTGTACTGCATTGCAGATAAATTACCTCTGTGTGGGGAGATGTGTCTTGAGATTCTGCGGTCAAGGCTCAGACAGCTCCAGAGCTGGAAACCTCAGAGCAGTTATGCCTCTGTCACTAAAAGATGGGGTTATGGGGCTGGACAGAAAGCTTGAGAGAGATGAAAAGTTCAGTGGGCTTGAGGGAGGATTACTGAATTACAATAATATCCACACTGTAAAGTGAATTTTTACTTGCAAGAGACAAATTATTTATCTAGAATTTTAGAATGAGTCTCTTTTCAGGTCACTGTGTAGATTGCCTGTGATTTGTTCTCCTTGATTGAATGTGAGTGAGTATGAAGCATATCTAAACAGGTCTCACAGCAAGTTTCTTTCATAAATCTCCTCTGGTGTCTATGCTGTGTACCCTTGACAAGGAGAACACTGTTAATGGAGACAGTATGCACTGGAACTCAGAGCACTGACGTGGGAATTGGGAGCTCTCAGGTCTGTTGTTTCTGCCAGAGAATGACTCTGTGACCTTGGGACAAGTTGATTCACAAACAAGCTGAAGGAGATCATATTTGTCCTAGACCAAAAGCTTATCTGAGAAAGATGCTACATGACTACAAAGAGGTTATTATAGTTTCTTAGTTCAGATAAGGAAAACACTAATAATTACTCCAAACTTCTGGACTTTGTCTTTGTCTTCTAAGCTTGCTTTCCCCTATGATGTCCAGTCTCTCCTAAACCAGATAAGGATTCACACTATTAATCTCAACAAAATCAATTCTTTGCATTTGTGCTTTTACTAGGTCAGTCATTAGTCAATGAACAGTTATTGCACACCTACTCTTTGTGCAGACACTGTGCTAGCCAGGGGATGCAAAAGATGAGTCCGTCTTGGTCCCATCTCAAAGAACTCAAAATATGGTGGAGACAAGCATGTATACAAAACCAGAATACAGTACAATGAATACCACAGGAGTATACCTGCAAAAGTTATATGGGTGAAGCAAGAAGGATTAATTAGTTCTGCCTGAGAAGGACTAATTCAGGGAAGGCTTTGGAGAACAGGGCACATATGATTGGAGACTTTACTGGTTCAGTCAGCTATATAAGTGAGAAGGATAACATGAAGGAGGTGCCAAGGGGAAGAAAGTATAAGATATGTGTAGAGGCCGGGTGCAGTGGTTCAAGCCTGTAATCCCAGCACTTTGGGAGGCCGAGGCGGGCAGATCACTTGAGGTCAGGGTTTCAAGACCAGCCTGGCCAACATAATGAAACCCCATCTCTAGTAAAAATACAAAAATTAGCCGGGCATGGTGGCGGGCACCTTTAGTCCCAGCTACTTGGGAGGCTGAGGCAGGAGAATTGCTTGAAACCAGGAGGCAGAGGTTGCAGTGAACCAAGATTGCACCACTACACTCCAGCCTGGTTGACAGAGCAAGACTCCATCTCAAAAAAAAAAAAGGAAAAGAAAAAAAGAAAAATTACATGTAGAGAACTGTAAGTAATCTTATCTGGCCAGAATATAGGGTACCATAGGGGAATGGCTGAGCATGGGTCAGAGTTGTAAACATCCTTACCATGCCAATGAGTTGGATTTCTCCAGAAGGCATAGAGAGATCTGTTTATAGTTTCTAGGTAAGAAAGAGTTTATGAACTTGCCTGTGTTTTAGAAATATGCTCTGACAGAATAGAAAAGTTGATCAACCAGAGTAGGACAGAGGCCACACACGTCTGCCCTCAGGTCAGATACCTATACATGTATTTTGTTTGATAGTCAAATGATTTTAATGTAAACTAGTTGCAAACATTTAAAATTTTGGAAATTTTACATAAAAATCTAGATTTTTCCAGCTTCTATTAAGAAGTAGAGTTCACAATCTCTGCCTGGCAAGAAACAGCTGTTGCTGAGAAGTGTCTTCCACTTTCAGCTAGAGCATGCAGTCTGACATTTGCTTTTCTGGTTCTTGTGTTTGAGTGTGAGACTCCTGGAGTCAAGCAAACCCAGGGTCAGAAAGATCACTGGTGATGATGTTGCAGTTGTACTGTCAGGACTGATGAAAACCTAAACTAAGGTGGAAGCCTTGAGGAATGAAGAGGAGGGCAAGGATGGATTTGCTGATTGTTTAGATGTGTCATGGATGAAAGAGATGGAGAAATCAAAGAAGACTCTCAGGTTGTAACTTTAGGTAACTGGGTAGGATTCCCATGTAGTCAGAAACCCAGAAAGAAGAGACGGATTTGGGAAGATGACAGTGTATTCAGTGTGGCTTTTTGTGGTTCAAGACTTTGGAAATTGGCTGTGGGTTTGTCGTAGATAGCTCTTATTATTTTGAGATACGTCCCATCAATACCTAATTTATTGAGAGTTTTTAGCATGAAGGGTTGTTGAATTTTGTCAAAGGCCTTTTCTGCATCTGTTGAGATAATCATGTGGTTTTTGTCTTTGGTTCTGTTTATATGCTGGATTACACTTATTGATTTGTGTATGTTGAACCAGCCTTGCATCCCAGGGATGAAGCCCACTTGATTATGGTGGATAAGCTTTTTGATGTGCTGCTGGATTCGGTTTGCCAGTATTTTATTGAGGATTTTTGCATCAATGTTCATCAAGGATCCCACAGCCAATATCATACTGAATGGGCAAAAACTGGAAGCATTCCCTCTGAAAACTGGCACAAGACCGGGATGCCCTCTCTCACCACTCCTATTCAACATAGTGCTGGAAGTTCTGGCCAGAGCAATCAGGCAGGAGAAGGAAATAAAGGGTATTCAATTAGGAAAAGAGGAAGTCAAATTGTCCCTGTTTGCAGATGACATGATTGTATATCTAGAAAACCCCATTGTCTCAGCCCGAAATCTCCTTAAGCTGATTAGCAACTTCAGCAAAGTCTCAGGATACAAAATCAATGTACAAAAATCACAAGCATTCTTGTACACCAATAACAGACAAACAGAGAGCCAAATCATGAGTGAACTCCCATTCGCAATTGCTTCAAAGAGAATAAAATACCTAGGAATCCAACTTACAAGGGATGTGAAGGACCTCTTCAAGGAGAACTACAAACCGCTGCTCAGTGAAATAAAAGAGGATACAAACAAATGGAAGAATATTCCATGCTCATGGGTTGGAAGAATCAATATCGTGAAAATGGCCATACTGCCCAAGGTAATTTATAGACTCAATGCCATCCCCATCAAGCTACCAATGACTTTCTTCACAGAATTGGAAAAAACTACTTTAAAGTTCATATGGAACCAAAAAGGAGCCCACATTGCCAAGTCAATCCTAAGCCAAAAGAACAAAGCTGGAGGCATCACGCTACCAGACTTTAAACTATACTGCAAGGCTACAGTAACCAAAACAGCATGGTACTGGTACCACAACAGAGACATAGATCAATGGAACAGAACAGAGCCCTCAGAAATGATGCCGCATATCTACAACGATCTGATCTTTGACAAACCTGACAAAAACAAGAAATGGGGAAAGGATTCCCTATTTAATAAATGGTGCTGGGAAAACTGGCTAGCCATATGTAGAAAGCTGAAACTGGATCCCTTCCTTACACCTTATACAAAAATTAATTCAAGATGGATTAAAGACTTAAATGTTAGACCTAAAACCATTAAAATCCTACAAGAAAACCTAGGCAATACCATTCAGGACATAGGCATGGGCAAGGACTTCATGTCTAAAACACCAAAAGCAATGGCAACAAAAGCCAAAATTGACAAATGGGATCTAATTAAACTAAAGAGCTTCTGCACAGCAAAAGAAACTACCATCAGAGTGAACAGGCAACCTACAGAATGGGAGAAAATTTTTGCAACCTACTCATCTGACAAAGGGCTAATATCCAGAATCTACAATGAACTCAAACAAATTTACAAGAAAAAAACAAACAACCCCATCAAAAAGTGGGCAAAGGACATGAACAGACACTTCTCGAAAGAAGACATTTATGCAGCCAAAAAACACAGGAAGAAATGCTCATCATCACTGGCCATCAGAGAAATGCAAATCAAAACCACAGTGAGATAGCATCTCACACCAGTTAGAATGGCCATCATTAAAAAAGCAGGAAACAACAGGTGCTGGAGAGGATGTGGAGAAATAGGAACACTTTTACACTGTTGGTGGGACTGTAAACTAGTTCAACCATTGTGGAAGTCAGTGTGGCGATTCCTCAGGGATCTAGAACTAGAAATACCATTTGACCCAGCCATCCCATTACTGGGTATATACCCAAAGGACTATAAATCATGCTGCTATAAAGACACATGCACACGTATGTTTATTGCGGCACTATTCACAATAGCAAAGACTTGGAACCAACCCAAATGTCCAACAACGATAGACTGGATTAAGAAAATGTGGCACATATACACCATGGAATACTATGCAGCCATAAAAAATGATGAGTTCGTGTCCTTTGTGGGGACATGGATGAAACTGGAAAACATCATTCTCAGTAAACTATCGCAAGGACAAAAAACCAAACACCGCATGTTCTCACTCATAGGTGGGAATTGAACAATGAGAACTCATGGACACAGGAAGGGGAACATCACACTCCGGGGACTGTTGTGGGTTGGGGGGAGGGGGGAGGGACAGCATTAGGAGATATACCTAATGCTAAATGACGAGTTAATGGGTGCAGGAAATCAACATGGCACATGGATACATATGTAACAAACCTGCACATTGTGCACATGTACCCTAAAACCCTAAAGTATAATAAAAAAAAAAAAAAGAAAAAAAAAAAGACTTTGGAAAATATTGATTAGACTAGACTGTTGAAAAGTACTTATAGGTCAGGAACCTGGTCAGAAAGTACTCTGCTAAAATAAGATGGTTGTTATGACCCAAGCAGTTGTAAAAATAACTTTTATTGTCTAACTCTCATAGTTTATCTTGAACTCTTAACAGGTTGTCAGGCAAATATCTGTTCTTGAAACCAGAAAAATAGGTCAAGAAATCGGGATATTTGAAATGCCTAGAGTGGGCTTATAACTGTAAATGATATTTCACAATGGAAAAGTAGAAACAGTCTTTAGCAGCCAACGTGAAATAACTGGGTAATGTTATTTAGTAGAATGCTAATTTGAAATGAGTGGTAGCCATTATGGAGAATTTTGCTAGGAAAAAAAAATATTAAAGTGAATGTAACACATGAAGCAGAGCTGGAACTAGGAAAAAGGAAGTCAGGCTTCTGGGGAACCAAATTAATGAGACTCCCCCTCTCAGGCACTTGTGGGACCCTGACAGTAAGCATCTCCTTAAGTACTGCTCCCATCCTCATCCTAGCCTTGAGTTTTTGCAAAAATATATGTTATAAATGTTTATGATTATATATCACAAACTGTTATTCTCAATTTTATGAAATTCCCTAGATATGATTACAATAGTCATTTGAGATTTATGATCTTATCTAATTGTTATGTATGTACCCATTGTGGGGTGATACAGGCAGAATAAACTCTGAATTTGAGACTTGTGGAAACTATAAGAGCCTCAAGTCTTGTCTTATGAGTCTCCGGGTGGGGCTGAACTGGCTGCGGCTCCAATGAGAGGCAATTGCTTGATCACTGTTTCCACCAGCATACTGCATGGAATGCGTCCCCCTCTGATGCAGATCCCACTGATATTGATGTCGCACTCTTGCTGATTTTGGTGGGCCAGTCAATAGCAGGGCAGCATGTCAAGATGCTGGAGCAAGGAAGTCGTTTGTACTATTTTTCTCACTGGAGTCTTTTCCTTATGGCATGCCATTCAGTCTTAGAAAATGTGAGACCTGAAGTAGACTTTCGGCATCGTCTAGTCCAACCTCTTTGATACACAGATGTAAAAACTGAGGCACAGAGGAGGGGAATAACTTTGCTCAAATCAAAAAGTGTATTAAGGCTGGATGCAGTGGCTCACGCCTATAATCCCAGCACTTTGGAAGGCCGAGGTGGGCAGCTCACGAGGTCAAGAGATTGAGACCATCCTGGCCAACATGGTGAAACCCCGTCTCTACTAAAAGTACAAAAATTAGCCGGGCATGGTGGTGCACACTTGTAGTCCCAGCTACTCGGGAGGCTGAGGCAGGAGAATTGCTGGAGCCCAGGAGGCAGAGGTTGCAGTGAGCAGAGATCTCACCACTGTACTCCAGTCTGGTGACAGAAAGAGATTCCATCTCAAAAAAATAAAAAATAAAAAAAAATACGGCCGGGCGCGGTGGCTCACGCTTGTAATCCCAGCACTTTGGGAGGCCGAGGCGGGCGGATCACGAGGTCAGGAGATCGAGACCGCGGTGAAACCCCGTCTCTACTAAAAATACAAAAAAATTAGCCGGGTGTGGTGGCGGGCGCCTGTAGTCCCAGCTACTCGGAGAGGCTGAGGCAGGAGAATGGCATGAACCCGGGAGGTGGAGCTTGCGGTGAGCCGAGATTGCGCCACTGCACTCAAGCCTGGGCGACAGAGCGAGACTCCATCTCAAAAAAAAAAATAAATAAATAAATAAAAATAAATTAAAAAAATAAAAAAAATAGGTTTAGGGTGTGGCAACAGGTAATAATGATTAAACATTGTTTAAATGATTAAACATTGTTTAATTAAATAATTAAACAATGCTTACTTCTCTCCCACTGAAGGAGGTAGAAGGCACAGCACCATGGTGAGCAAGGCCCAGCTTTCTGCTGTGTTCCTCTGCCATGCTCAGCATGTGGCCGCTGTGGAGTGATGCCAGACGGCTGTGCCATTCCAGCGCACTGAGGACAGAGGGACCCTTTTCCTCTGAGGACACATCATTTCACCTTAATCCCTTTGGCCAGAACAAAGTTGCATAGCTGCAAGGACGGCTGGGAAATATATTTATTCTGGGCAGCCATGTACTTAGCTACAATTTGGAAGTTCTAAAGAAAGAAAGGAAGAGAATGGAAACAATTTTCAAGGCCTACGACGGCAAATTGATGCCATTTCTAGGACTAGTATCCTATTTCCTAACTCCTAGTAGAATGTTTTTTCTATACCGCAGATTTTTAATTCTCATAAAGATGTGATTTTTAATTAAGAAGCCTATAAGAACATTCTGAATATGTACAAATTCATTATTTTATATGTCCATACTGGATGCAATGATTCCCCTTTGCTTAAGATCAATTTTTGTTTTTATTAATCCCTTGATATATAGATAGGAGTCAGGCAGACCTAAGTTTAATTTCTGCCTACCAACTTGTGACTTTGGGTCCATATGAATAAAAACTCTATGCTTTCATTTTGTTTTTTCCTCTCTAAAATAGTAACAACATGTCATCTTGGGGTTGTTTTAAAAATTAGATGGGATGATATTAATGAAAGAGCCTAGCCCGGTGTTTAATATTGAATAGGTAGATATCTAATGGTACAGACATCAGTTTCCTTCTTCTTTCTCCTCACTTCCTTAGGTTCTCTCCAACCTGAAGACAACTTAAGTTTTTCACAGGTAATTACAAGGAATTTAAATCCTTGACAAAATTATTTTCTGGCTATCCGTAGCGGATATGTCTAGATACATACTCTGCTCATTTTAAAAAATGAGGAGGTTCTGACACAATCAGAGAACTTTTTAAAAGTTATGGATGCCTGAGCCCCAGCCCCAGAGATAATGATTAAACAGGCCTAGAGGTTGTTAGTTTTTGAATGAGGTTTTTAGTTTTTATCTGCCTGAGTGAGTCTGATGTGCTATTGTGTTTTACACAGATCAATATGATGGTAGAATGAAGCAGAGAAAACGGGGAAGCTGAGAGGTCACTTAGGCAGGTATTGTGATTGTCTAAATGAGAGATGATAGAATAATATGGTAATAGATGGAATTAAAATATTTAGTGGGCAAAATTAATAGGACTTGATACCTGATGAGACATAGGAAAAATAAATGTAATACATCTTTCAACACTAGCAAAACTATAGCTCTTGAAATTTATCTGACCTGAACTAATTGGTTTGGGGTAAAGGACAGGAGAAATTATGATACGTAAAGTATATTAATATTTAGAAAATTTTTCTAACATTATTAATATATAGAAAAGTCTTAATTATCTGGAATACTGAGCCAAACTCAACAAGATAAAATCTAAGAGGGTCAAGTCAAATTTCATTCTTATCTTTAAAAGTTAGCTATACAAGTACATCATATAAATGTCATTTACTTTGATAGCTGTTTATGTTTTTTTAAAAAAGAAAGAAAATAAGACTTGTAGAGAAGATAGCCTGGCCACAAGATCAATGATAATAATAATAATGTAGGACCACAGAAAAGTAAATGAAATCTTGGACTGCATTCATCTAAAGAGGAGCATGCAGAACAGGGAAGCAGCAGTGCCTGGAGTGCTGAGTTCAGTTCTGGGCCCCACATGTTGAAGGGAACCTGGATAAAGTAGAACTTGGGCAGACAAGGGTGCTTGGGAGAGTGAGGTGCCAGAAATTTCTCATAAGGAATGATGGAAGGTATCCCTTTATTCCAATAAAGAGAAGACTAAGGAAAGGCAATGTTTTCAGTGCTCTTTAGGGCTGTTAAATTGAAAAGGCAACAGATTTGTCTGGAGAGGACAGAAGTAGGGCCAGTGAGGAAGAAGATTTATGTCAAAATAAGAAAGCTCTAACAATTAGACCTACCAGTGGAATGAATGAACCAAGAGACTGAGCCGTCCCTGGACATGGTATAAGCAGCCTCAGGGGCTGGAAAAACACTGACTGACTGAGAATGTTGTAGAGGGAATTTATGGATCAGGTTGATTGGGAAAAATAGCCCCAAAGGTTCTCCTCACTCTGACATCACTCTATGATTCTATGTGAAGTTCTAGCTTTTTAACAATTTCTTTGTATAATCAAGTAATTTGTCTTTGTTGATTGAGAACTAATCATTAAAAAAGCTACTGTCTTTTCACGTCTAGAGATGATAAGAATAATACTACATGCTTTTGAAGAAAAGGAATTTTATACAAATAATCCCATACTAGTGTATTACGCTTTCACAGGGACAGTCTAGAGCTTGCAAAATTTGAAACCACATTTTCCCCTGTATGGAGGAGGAAAGTCTATGTTGCATCCGTACTTTATGGCTTGGGCATTATTATTGCTCATATGCCCTAGGATTTTTAATAAACCTAACCAGCTTCATGAAATTACACTGCATTAATTCCACATGGTCATGTCCAAAATTTAATATTCATTCATTTATTCAAGTATTTATTCAACAAACAATCCCTAATATATTTCATGTGCTATTGTCAGTGCTAGCAATATCAATTTAAAAATGTTTAAATCCTAGTCTTCGAAGAGTTTATAACTAAATATAAAAATGTTGTCTATGTGTCAATTATTGTAGCTCCAAATACCTATTTACTCCAAAAATTAGTGTCTGAAAAGAACAATCATTTATTATCTCTTATAGTTTGGTGGGTCAGAAATTTGATAGCATCTTGGGCCAGGCGTGGTGGCTCATGCCTTTAATCCAGGCACACTGGGAGGCCGAGGCAGGCAGATCACTTGAGGCCGGGGAGTTCCAGACCAGCCTGGCTAACATGGCGAAAACCTGTCTCTACTAAAAATACAAAAATTAGCCAGGCATGATGGCACATGCTTGTAGTCCCAGCTACTCGGGAGGCTGAGGCATGAGAATCACTTGAGCCCAAGAGGCAGAGGTTGCAGTGAGCTGAGATCATGCCACTGCACTGTAGTCTGGGGGACGGAGCAAGACTCCGTCTCAAAAAAGACAAAAAGAAAGAAAGAAATTTGATTGCGTCTCAAGTGGGCAAGTTTGGCTTGGGGTCTTTCATGAGGTTTCTGGTGTGAGGTCTCTCAAAGGCTGCTTCTCCTACAGCTGGTCGAGGAGTGTTTGAACAGCTAGTCTGGAACAACTTGGGGTTTTCAGATGTCTCCCTCTATCTGCATGTGGTCTCTCCAGCTTTGGGATAACCTAACTTCTTACATGGTAACTGCTATAGTTTGAATGTGTCCTTTAAAGTTAATGCGTTGGAAACTTAATTCCCAATGCAACAGTGTTGAGCAGTGTGGTATAATAAGAGATGATTAGGTTGTGACAGCTCTCCCCTTATGAATGGATTCATCAATCCATTCAAAACCATTATGTTGAAGGTAGGTTAGTTATTGAGAGAGTAGGATGTTATAAAGTGAGTTTGACTCCCTCTTGCTCTCTTGCTGTCATCCTCTCTTGTCCTTCTGCCTTCTGCCCTGGAATAACACAGTATGAAGGCGCTCACCAGATGCTGGCACCATGATCTTGGACTTCCCACCCTCCATTACCATGAACCAAGTAAATTTATGTTATTTAAAAGTGACACAGTCAGTGGTATTGTATTATAGCAACACAAAGCAAACTAAGATAGCAACTGAGGACTCCAAAGGTATGTATTTCAAGAGAAAACTATATCACATTTTAAGATTAGCATTAGGAGGGCTGGGCGTGGTGGTTCACTCCTGTAACCCTAGCACTTTGGGAGGCCGAGGCAGGTAGATCACCTGAGGTCAACAGTTCGATACCAGCCTGGCCAAACATGGTGAAACCCCACCTCTACTAAAAATACACACAAAAAAAATTGTGAGCGCGGTGGCGGGTGCCTGTGATCCCGGCTACTCAGGAGGCTGAGGCAGGAGAATCTCTTGAACCTGGGATGTGGAAGTTGCAGTGAGCCGAGATTGTGCCAGTGCACTACAGACTGGGCAAAAAGAGAGAGACTCCATCTCAAAAAAAAAAAAGATTAGCGTTAGAAGTCAGGCAGCATCACTGCTATGACATTCTCTCGGCCAGGTAGTTGCATGGGTTCTCCCAAGACCTCACCTCTTAATGGTGGACTGTTAGTATCACATTGTGAGATGGGATGTGTTTTGGTGTAGTCATCTTTGAAAATTACAACTTGCCATAGCTTATGAACAGATAACGCTATACTTGAGTTCTCTGCTATGGTGCTGTGAAAGAACAGAAGAGGAGAGTGATTAACAAAAGAGGTAACATTCACATATCATGGGCCATATAATTTGATGTATTTAACTTGTTAAGAAAATATGTTCAAGGCAGGGGCAACGGCAGAAGGAAAGGCATGAAAGAATAATGAGCACAAAGTGTTTACAAGCTTGAGTTGACAGGAACAAAGACTGAGCTGTGGGAGAGGTGACAGGCTAGGTGCCTAGACAGGGGAGGTAGGACAGTATCCTGAAGGGCCTTGAACATCAAGTTAAAACATTTGGCTTTGGGGAGCAATCACTGGCTTTAGAGCACAGGCATATGAACTGATCGTCTTTGGTAATCTCTTCCATCTACAATCTTTCTTTCCTTTGATAGTAAACATATCATCTCTGTTAAAGTTTGCTTCCTAGCTTAAACTGAACACAGACTCCAAACCATTGAAGCACTTTAGATTTTTTTCTTTTTTTTTCCCCTTTTTTTTTACTCACCACAAACAACTCTAGAATGGCATGCATTTGAACAAACCAAAAGTGATTTCACTCTTCTAATTTTCAGTGCTTTTTGGCTAAATGCAGAGTGAGAAATTCATACCTTTTTCAAGCAGTGTGGGTTCTTTTTCCCAATTTCTGTCATCCATCTGGTTCTCTGGAGGTCTTGGAATCCAGGAAAGTGTTAGTTCACTGTGCTGAAATCCAAAAAAGACTGCTAAACTGTGAAAGAAAATTTGCATTCCAGAGACACTGAAAGAGTTAGTCCACCACCCTTTTGCAACAGCAAGGAGAAAACATCTGTATTTCCTGCCTCTTTGTCTTTAAGCAGTTATAGAATGGAAAACCCTGTACTCCCTTGCTGTGCATTTCATACCTAGTTAATCTAAATCACTTTTGGCAGGGTGGGGGAGGAATCAAAACATGGAATTATTTTATTTCTAGTGTCAGAAAATATTACAGCCAAGATACTGTTTAAGGGAAGCAAATTACTTCACCAGCTTCCTTTTGAGCTCCTCATGAGGTTTAATTCTCATGAATGGGTCCTAGAGCTGGCATTTGACATACACATCAGCAGTGTTCTCTTCGGAAGGAAACCGCACAGTCACAGCCATGATGTAGGCATGTCTTTATGGCCTTCCTAAGTCATGTGCTGTCTTTTGTCTTCCATTGGCAGAAATACAATTAGAAGGCCTTGTTCACAACAGAAGCCAAATCATTGCCAAATCTGTTCAACTGATCTCTAGAGAATTGAAGTTAGCTCATGGCCCTCTGGCTGTTCTCTTTGCCACTCCCAGGAGTTACAGGCTTAAAGTTATCCCTTTCTTTTGAAAGAGGATCAAGTTTGGTTCAAAGAAGCATTTCTATCATCCCCAGGAGTACAAAGAGAGCCCTTCCATGACCCTAGTTGTTTGGCTTAGACCACTTATAGCTTACTGTAATTTAGGAAGTAATTGTAATTCATAAAGCCAGGTAGATAATAAACATCTTGGCAGGGTTGAGTTTCAGGCAACTCTGAAGGGAACCAACATGTGAGTGGAATGGTATTGGGAACATTTCTAGTCTCTGCTTGCAGATCTTGATTCTAATGGATGACTCAGATTGGTTTAATTCTGATCTGAAATGCGCAGGCAGGCAGTCATTACTGTGTATACACATAGCTGAAAATATCATCGCTTAAGCACAGGTTTTAGACATTCTCCTGGATGAGTTAGTTACCCATGGTAGACAAATACTGTAAGTAAAAAGAGCATTCTCCTAATTCCTATGTTGTGTGATTAACTTCAGATCATTTATATTCCTAGAGAAATACGTAGCACTATTTTTTCTTTAAGAAATGTATTCTTGCTGAGGTAGAATAAAGAACACAAAAATTGTAAGAGGCCTTAGATTTTAGGTTATTTAATGTCATTTAATTTTGTATTCAACCAATACTTATTGATTGCCTGTTATGTCTTAAGCGCTGCTGCAGAGGCTGCAAATGCAGTAGTGTCTTGAACAAACTAGTGTGAAGATGAACAATAAGCATGGTAGAAGCATAGTAGCAACTAAATTCATTAAGTGATATCAGATAGTGATAAGGACTATGAAGAAAGCAATAGGGTAAAGAGACAGAGTCTGGCTCTGGAGAGGGGGCTGCTGAAATAGTGTGGTGATGCAGGCCATCCAAGGATAGTAATGAAATTTGGGATATGTCTATGGGAGTAGATGCTGTTGGATGAATCTTTGGAGGATTCCCAAATGATTGTTCATTCATTTACTTACTAAAATATTTACTGAGCTCCTTCTCTGTGCCCCAGGCATTGTTCTGGAAACTGAGGGTGATGCTTTGAACAAGACAAAGAACCATGCCCTATTGAAGCTTTTGTTCAGTCCTCAAATCACTCCATTTCAAGGGACCAAAAGGCCTACTAACTTAATTTCCTTATTTTATAGCTGATGGAATTTAGGCCCAGGGAGGAAGTGCTTTGTACAAAACTCACTGCTCTTGGCTAACGTTGGCAAGACTAGAATACAGCCCTTGATTTCTGCTTTATTTCTCCTTGCCACTGAGCCATACACAGTCTCTGTAAACATCTATGTCAGCAATTCTAGTTTAGTGCTGGGGTTAGTCGGCACTGTGACCCAAAGATAAGTCGTTTTCTCTATCAAGGCCTCGTGTCTACTCTTAATAAAGGTAACAAAATTGAGGGTTGTTAAGATGGGGCTTCACAGGCGCAGGTACCAGGGGCTTTGTTGGACCTTGATTACGGTTAAGTCAAGAAAATGGACCTTGCCAAGTATAACTGCTGCAAACTAGACAGAGAACTCTATGAGACTTCTCATTGGCTCATAGACTTCTCTGTACACACTCTAAATGCATGGTATATAATTACTCCATCACTTGATAGGCGTTCCAGGTATGTAAACTAAATAAGATACATGGCAAGAAAAATTACCCGTTGAAAACAAAACAACAAAAACAAAATAATCTGTATTTTTTCAAACTCAATATTCAATATTCAAGGGAGTGTGGGTACTTGTGTTATATTTTATACTTGTCTACTTCTCTCCAGTAATAAGAATGATAGAAGTTGGCTCAGTTGATTAGTCAGAGGCTGTTGAACCAAGATATGGGGTCGATCCTTCTGTGTAACAGTAATTCTCTCCAGCGAAAAGAGCTTTATAACAATATCTTTATATCTATTTACATTCTTAAAGAGTGTTTCTCCCATTTCTTATCATATTTACTTCTCAAAATTCTGGAAGATTGTTAAGGCAGAATACTTAGTATCCCATTCTATAGATGAGAAAATTGACACCCATGTAGTTTATGGAATTTTGTTCAAGGTGCTGTGAAATTCCAGCTACTCTGGAAATTCACTGCCTCAATGAAACTGGTCTAAGTGTCGGTTAATAGCCTCTATTTATAGGTTGCTGATAGTAGGAATTATGAAAGCTGGACCTAAGGCTTCCTAATGTGAGGCTTTGGATAGGATTATCTCCTCTGAGCTCTTAGCCAGAGGGCCCCCATATTTATCAGCGTGCAACAATCTTGTTTTGCACAAAACCCAAGTAATGTAACATACTCAGCTTAACAATTTTTCATTGGCTGTGTAAGTAATTATGTTAATTTTTCATATTCTTATTGTTAAGTGGGCCAGAACACCAGAGAGATGTGTTGGTATTCCAAAAAGGACTTAGTGTGGGGTTGGGAGAAGAGCACTGCGTGGAAACCATGTCATCTGCGTCCTGGACTTTTCACAGAATAGTTTACCACATTGGGCAAATATACCACAATAGGCAAACATACCACAATAGGCAAACCAGCTTCGCAGAATGCAGTGTCCTACTATGTGAGGTGAGACAGTTGGACAAGATGATTCCGGGAATTTTTCAAGCTCAACTAAACTATGTATTTATGAAAGGCTATGGGAAATCTGTATGCTAAAGATTATTAACTGCATTCTGAATAATTGCCTTTATATAGAATAAGGGAGAAAGATATCTGAGAAACTTGTTAATTGGAGGACAGTGTGAAGTAGAAGAATGAGCCTTTCTCTTTGTACTTTAGAAAATACAGGTTCAAATCCTGGCTGCATTTATAGCTGTGTGGCATGTAATGCAGAAAAGAATTCTACCATTCTACCTCCTATACCAGATTGCGCTGGAGATTAGATGGGCTCCTGTTTGTGTACATTTAGTAAACTTTAAGGATTGTACCAAATCAAAGTATCAGTTATTATTTTTGGTGTATAAAGGAATATAAATTACTTTTATGAAGAATTAAGAAATGTATGGATTTGGGGTATAATAAGGTTTACGTAGAAGAAGAGCTTTTTCACGAAATTCCCAGGAAAGCAGGGGGAAACTCACTTAGAAATCTAGAAGCCCATTTTATATTATGACATTATCCGATTATCCCAGAGTATCATATACACAATTCCTTAGATAATCCGTTTGTTAAAAGGACAGATATAAAATATGGGAGAATTAATGGTGAAGGGAAAAAATTATAGAAGTACAGTGCTTCAGTGTGGTAGTTACATTAAATGATCAAAGGATGACAAGTTAATTGAATAAATGTCTTAGCCCCTTGAAATTTGTATAGGGAATTTATAAAACTAACATTTATTATATATTCAGGACTAGGTTCTCACTTTGATAATATGTGAACTCATTTAAACCTCACAACACTGCAATGTAGACATTTCAGTCTACAGAAACCAAAGGCCAGAAAGGTCAAGAAAATTGCCTAGCTCTTTGAACCCAGATCACCTTTTTCCTAACGTTTCACTAATTCTCTTACTATAATATGGCAGACCTTCTTTGATGTCTGAGTTAATAAATCTTCACATGAATTATGTTGTAAAGGCAAAATCTATCATTTGACTTGTCTCGGAAGGAAAGGAACTCAATTCTTTTCTTTCTCTCTCACCATAGTCTTAGCCTTCTCTGATGTGTTCATTATGCCCATGGCATGAAGGTCTGACCCACAGTCATCAGCTCTTACTCCCCTTCCCCCTGCCCCACATTTTTCAAGGATCAGAACACATTCAAAAGAAGTGTTTTGGAAGACCTAGCATGCCACATGGGTTATGCATTTTAAAGTAAAATATTACCTCTCCGGGCATTAAGGTATAAATAAACTAAATGTTCTATAATTGAGATTTTCTTTTCTGATTTACTAAAGCTCAGATCACAATCCTAACCCTAGTGCTTAAGAATAAAAAACAGGGCATAATTTACTTTGTAAAGAATGTGCTTTATAGCTCATGGCAAAATTGAATAGAACGGCCTAATTGCCGTGATCTTTTTGTTCTTTCTGTTGGCTTTTTCCTTGTGGTTTTAGGGCATACTTCTCAATTTTAAAGCCAGTTTATGTAGTCCAAATACAAACAGAAAATTTTGTAAGAAAATTGTTTTTCTAAATTGTATTTTAGTAGTAGCACATAGGTTTTATCTGTGCTTGTTAAAACATGGATGTTCGGCCGGGCGTGGTGGCTCACGCTTGTAATCCTAGCACTTTGGGAGGCCGAGGCGGGCAGATCACCTGAGGTCAGGAGTTTAAGACCAGCCTGGCCAACATGGTGAAACCCTGTCTCTGTTAAAAATAAAAAATTAGCTGGGTGTGGTGGTGTGCATCTGTAGTCCCAGATACTCAAGAGGCTGAGGCAGGAGAATCGCTTGAACCTGGGAGGCAGAAGTTGCAGTGAGCCGAGATCACGCCACTGCACTCCAGCCTGGGGGACACAGTGAGACTCTGTCTTTAAACAAAAAAACAAAAACAAAAACGGATGTTCATGTCTGGCAATGTTGAGTTCCCCTTCACCAGTGCTGCTCAATACACAGATTTTGTTAACAATATTCTTCCTGTGAAATGAATTTGTTTCAGTGCAGGCTTAACGGCTACTCCTGTAAGAGTATTAGATATAAAGACTCTTGTTATAGCACAACATTAATTCCAAAGTGGGTTAAAATAATTTTTTTTTCAAGTGCCAAATCCAATCCCAACTAGAATAGATTCTTAGAGTCATAGACCACCACCATACTGCCTGCTCTCTCACCATTCATAAGTAATTACTCTCTTCTCTGCATTCCCATCATTCATTACTCGTGCCTCAATGATAGCAATTTGTCATGCCCTTTGCCTCGAATCAGTTATTAATAGTTGTGTCCACCTGTCTCACTGCATTGAGAACCTTTGAGGGCAAGGATGGCATCTTTATCTTCCACCTCTTCCTCTGTACATGCCAGGCTGTTGAACGCTTTGTTCCGCTCTTTAGGCTTTCTGCAATATTAGAGTAAGTGACGAGGCAGCTCTGTTCTTTAGAGAGGCATATGAGAAGTTTGTAGGCTGGGCGCGGTGGCTCACACTTGTAATCCCAGCACTTTGGGAGGCCGAGGCAGGCGGATCACGAGGTCAGGAGATCGAGACCACGGTGAAACCCCGTCTCTACTAAAAATACAAAAAAATTAGCCGGGCGTGGTGGCGGGCGCCTGTAGTCCCAGCTACTCGGAGAGGCTGAGGCGGGAGAATGGCGTGAACCCGGGAGGCGGAGCTTGCAGTGAGCCGAGATTGCGCCACTGCACTCCAGCCTGGGCGACAGAGCGAGACTCCGTCTCAAAAAAAAAAAGAGAAGTTTGTTTAAAGAGAGTTTATAAGAAAACTGAGGCAATAGATGCAAAAAGTTATGCTCCAAAAGGTTAACAAAAAAAGTTGAAATTATTTTACTGAATTTTCAGTTATGTTTCATAGCTGTCATCTTTAGAGGTAGGGGGGTGTGTCATGACATCAAAAAAATACAATTTAGAGATTTGATGCTATCTATTAAATTGTTTCAAAACTTTTCCTATCTATCAGGAAAACCTTCATCTGTAAAAGAGGAATTTTGATTCTAATTGAAAAATCACAGTCATAGGGGTGGGATGCTATTAAGCTTGAGATTATTATTTTCAGTCTGTTTTAAAACACACATTACATGCAGATACAAATATCGACTTAGATTAAGATATAGGCAAAGGACTTTAGAAAGAGCAAGAGAAATGTTAATAAAAAGTGCATGTCTCACAGGAAGGCAGAGCTGTTGGAAGGTTATCTAGTATAGGGTCATTAGAACTACCAAGGTAAAATGATATCTTCACCTGCAAAGGAAACCCAAAAGTACTGCCATCATTTGGGAAGCAATCTTGATGACCAGAATCAAGGTATAGAATAAGTTTTTATTCCATAATTAAGTTAGGCAATAGCAGTATTTTGAGTTCAAATAATGGCACTGGCATTTCAAGAGAAATTGGCTGAGTCATAGCCCCGCTCCTTTACTGTACCACATTGCCATTCTGTTGGGAACACCTACACTTGAGCTGTACTTCCCAGCCTTTTTTACATCCCAGTTCATGTGGAAAATGATGGCATTCATTCAGCACACGGAGTAAGTGGATGAGATCTCTCCTGTCCCGAGGCAACCACTCAGAAACTCTGGACACCTCTGGTCCCTCTGAATCCTCCGAAATATGGTGCACCTGGAACCCACTTGAAGCACACTGTGTGTTAACCTGCCAGTTGAGAAATTCTAGACTGGAGAATTGTTTTGCATGGTTAAGTAGAAAAGTAAAAACTTATTTTATATAAAGTACTTACCTGGACTTTATTAATTCATTAACTAACTGATATTTGTGGAGCATTAATTTTATGCAAGCATACTGTTGTCGATGCTTGGGATCCAACGATGAGTTTTCTTTTGTCCTGTAGGAGTTTAGGAGACAAACTGCCTTAAGATCTTAACATGTTTTCTCTATTTATTTGCATGTAACTTGCAGATAGCAAGCCTGAATGTCTCCTTTCTACTTGAAATACAGTGTGTGTCTACTGATATACAGATTCCATATAATGTGATATAGCAGAGAGAGTCTCTATGGGACAGAGAATTAGGAGACCTGTATTGTAACTCCCAATCTGTCACTAGCTGTGTTCTCTATCTATACCTTAGTTACTTGAATCCAGCAGTTGGACTAGAATCATGGTTTTCAGATAGTACAGGTTCCATCCCTTGATGCCCTTCAGCCAGAAGTGATTTTGGGCTCTTTAATATGTGCTTTTTTGATAAATTGTTTCCTGAAGAAAGGATTATGGGTGAATGGCCAAGTAAAAGAAGTTGAAAAATTCCTGGGCTAGTGTAATCTCTAAAGACTTTTCAAGACTGAATGTCTTCTAACTTTCTCTTTTTTTCTTTTTGTTCTTATCTCAACAAGACCTAAACTATCTAGATCATGAGATGTCACTCCTTATCTTTCTAGGAGTCTTTCCTGTTTCACGATATCATTTTTGTACCTAAAAAAGGTAAAGGTGAATATAAGATCACATTTTAATTTTATAAAATGAAAATGTTAACATTTCCAAATGGCAGTAATCACTTTATAGTCTTCTGAATCTTCAATTACTTATGTAAATGAAGACTGTATATCTTGATTTTAAATACTCAAACTTGAACACTTACATATACCTATGTAATATGTAAATAATGGTAATATTCTTATTCTTTATCATCTCATGAGTAGTTCATGTTTATGTTACCTATATGCTTCATTTATATTCATACGATTCTTTAGCTCTTCTGCCTGTGAGTTACTAGTTATTTATACAATATCCAAAGATAGAAAAAAATACTACCCCATTGTATCTCTGACTTAAAAACAGTTGCATTTGGGAATTTTCTGTACAAAGTTGATTTGTGATTTAATTCTTAGTTTCACTGAGTTTTTTTTTGTTTTTAGTCACAATTGTATTGCCAACATTTCAGAAAAGTTTATAACGTGTGACTTTTAGCAACAGAATTTGCTTTTTTCTGCTACTCTTATGTCTTTTCACTTTAACCATACTTTCATTGGAGTAGCCTAAAACATTTTTTTATGGAAAAAAAATCCTCAAACAGTGCCTGCTGCAAAATGAATAAAATTTGGATTCTTCATTCAGCTTTGGCCAAAGGTCTTCCACAGCTGGTTACCAATTACTTACTGTGTGTCATGAACTTTGTAGTCCCTGGGCAAGGATGCTTACTATTGTGGATACTGTAGATAGAGTGTACAATAGGTACAGGAAGTATAAGAAGTATAGGGACTTCCTATACTTTCCCACAGGTGTTGATTGCAAGGACACTTCTTGATAACTAACTGTGTGCAAATCTGTTTCAGAACTTGTTTCCTAGGAAACACAACCTCAGACTATGGCTTCATGGGAGGAGGGAGGAGTGATTGCAGTTTAGTCATAGAGGTTGACATAAACCACTAAATCAAGTACATTGTGTTCAGTGTCATAGGGGAAGCATAATACAATCCTATGGGAGTGGAAGAAGTTACTTACTTTTCTTGGAATACAACAGAAAAAGATTTAGGAAAGATTTTTCAGAAGAGGTGACATTTGAGTTTCACTTTGAAGAATGAGTAGGCATTCTCTAAGCAAAGTAGAGTATAAGATAGTCTGGGCTTGTAAAAGAGTGTTGCTTATTAAAGATGTGGCAGAAAGCTCAGTGTGGCAGCTGGGAAGAGGAGTCCATGGGACAGCGATGGAGCTGGATCAGGAGTCCAGTCACAAAGCACGCTAGTGAAGCTGGAAGGTGCTCTTTTCCCTTAAATCCCTGGCTATCAATGCTGGCAACCCTACTAGACAAAAAAAAAAAAAAAAAAAAAAAAAAGGAAGGAAGGAAGGAAGGGAAAGAAAAGAAAGAAAGAAAGAAAGAAAGAAAGAAAGAAAGAAAGAAAGAAAGAAAGAAAGAAAGAAAGATTTGAATTGGCATATTTAGAGACATCCCTCTTTCACTTATTTGCTTAAAGACTTTCTTTTTTTCCCAAAACCGTTTTATTGTCAACCATCTCATGTCATGGGTTCCGATGAATCCAATATTTGTATGAAGCATGCGTCTTTTTGTCTGGCTTTAAAATAATCATCTATAACACAAAAATATCCCTCTATGATGCTTATAATTTTACCATTAGCAATTTCTAGAATTATCAGTGGAGGTGCATAGTAAAGGTAATATAGTCCAGGTTCCTAGCAAATGAATGCCCCTTTCAAACCTCTGATAAGGGGTTATCCAGTTGTTTTTGTATATTTCTGATAATGTAAACATGCATATTTTTCTGTTGCTGTTAATACTGATTTATCACAGATTAATAAAATTACAGAGTTTGAATTAATCATCATTTTTCAAATGAGAAAACTGAGATTGAAGGAATAAATTCTTTACCCAATGTCATACAGCAGATTTTGACAAAGCCAGAAGGATAATTCACATTCTTCACCTAGCAACTTTCCTTTTTCATGGCCACATAATGAATTCCTTAGCTCCCTTTCTGCATTATTAGGAGTCAGATAACTGGGGTACCAGTCCCACCTCTGCATCTCATGCTCTCCACAACTCAGGTCCAGCAGATCCATTCTCAAAGTCTGTCTGCTCACCTGTGGAATGAGAGCCTGGGCTAAGGGAACTCCTAGCCCCCTCCTCCCTGACACTGAGTTTTTCCTTTCTCGAAGGCTACTAGTAGGCCCCACTGGAGACTGAAAGGGGAAGATTGCAGTAAAAGGCGCAGGCCGGCGAAGAATAACATGTCCTTCTACATCATTCACTAGCCTAGGATGCCAGTCAACTGCATTCTTGGAACCTTTATTTTCCAATTTGGGGGCATTTTGCAATAGGCTGATTTTAATCACATTTTATACTTTTTTTCCTTTGTTGCAGAAATGTTTGTATTACCTGTTCTTTGAATGCAGCATCTGTAGACCACAAGGTCTTTCCATAGGAACTGAGCCTGTTATATTGCTGCTAGTTTTGAGTAAATGAACTGAATCTTGCAGCCAAGCCTCAGTGCAAACAAAAACATTTTCTGGTCAAACATTTTCTGGTTATTCAACTCCATTACAGGGCTGACTAAAAAAAAAAAAAAAAAGGTGAAAACCCACAAAGGAGCAAAACATAAGTCCTGGGAAGACAATTTCCAGCCACATTAGCTCAGATTGTCGGGGTAGAAAAGAACCAGGCCCTCATTCTTCAAACCATCATCATCTCCAAACTCTTACCCTGTGCTCTTCTGCTATTTTAATTTCACCACTTCAAAATGGGAAAAACAAATAGGTTAATAGTTTCCATGCGTTTAGACTGTGACCAGAGGCATACGAAGCAATTTCAGAACCTCAGGCAACCACAGCTTTGAGGGAAGGATGATGATGGATTTACCAATTCATCTTGGGATGGATTCCAGAGTTAAGGGAGTCAGGCCAGCACTGTGCTGCCAGAGTGGGATATAAACAATATTCCTTCTTCATTCTTTTTGCACACATTCATCTCAGGCTTATTTCTATTTCAGACAGTATACTGGGTGCATTATAGGACAGAGAAATACATTCTTAAGACATAGTCTCTGCCCCTAATGAAATTAAAGTCTGCTAGAGGAAATAGACATATGCACAAATAATTTAAATAAAGTGCACACTTAAAGTATTGTAAGCAAACCAAATAAAGTGCTCAGGAATGGGAGAGAAAGAGGCAATTCATTCCAAGTGGTACCATTGAGGAAGGCTTCCCTGGGGAATGGCCTTCTGGCCTGTACCTTGAAAAGTCAAAATGGCAAATTGCGATACATCTAGGCATTAGCCAAGGCACAGAAGTATGGGAGTTTCACATAGGTTTGAACAAGAGTGAGTGGTCTGAGATGTTATGAGAAGCATAAAGGGGGGTTGGATACCATGTAAAGAATAAGCTCTTTTTACATTGTGAAGCCATTAAGATTTTGTTATCCAGAAAGGTACTTGTATTTGATCACATCTGTGTTTGCAAAGAAAACTGGAAGTCACTGGAGACAGGGGCAAGGGGAGTATTATAAGAAGAGAGATACAAACAAAGAAGCCAAGTCATAGGTCATTGCTATAGGTTAGACAAAAGGACACTAGTTACCTATGTACAGACGCTTCTTGCTTCATAGCCATTTATATATCCTCGTGGTAAAAGAGCAGTTACCCCTGAATTTCCACATCCCATTCAGTTCTTCATCTTTCTAATAAGATCCACATCCCGGGTTTATTCTGATTGTAAACTCAATGAGTTAGTCCAGATACCTCAGTTGGAATATAGCATTTTACATGTGAAACGTGGTTGTTTGCTAAGAGCATGGGATTAAAGGGGAAGATGGAAAGTTAACAGCCGATCTCTCTGAGACCTGATTCACTAACTGGTGTCTCTTTTAAGGGGTGCTATATATTTTTAAAGCTTAGAATATTTTTAAGGCCAGATAAATGAGTTTCTTAATTCACTTTTTCAAACCAGCTCCCTTGTACGTTCAACATTTCTATCAAGAGTTTGCGAACTCTAAACTTGGAGATGGTGTGTAAATCAAAGCTTTAAATGATCGGAAGCCTAATTGATTATGCTGAGTTCTGATTTGGGTTCTGCATCTAGCATGCTGTGTCTCAGTCATCTGACAGACTATTCTGTAAAAAGTAGGGGTCTTAGTGATCGCACCATGGTCCAAGTGGTCACACTATGTCTTTGATAATGAATCAAGTTTTAGAAGTAATAGTGAAGCATTCCTCAGTCGGAAAGGAATAGTTCAAGAGTCAACAAACTATGCCCATGGGTCAAATCCAGCCCATTGTCTGGTTTTTTTTGTAAATAAAGTATTACTGGAACACAAGCATGCCCATGTGTTTACATGTTATGACTGCTTTCCAGCTATAATAGCAAAATTGAGTTGTTACAACAAAGCCAGAAATATTTACTATATGGGACTTTAGAGAAAAGTTTGCCATCACCCTTGCTATAGGAAACAAGGAAAGGAACAAGGATAGAAGTCAGAAAACACATGTTCTGAGTTCTGGACTTGCCACCTACTACCTGAATGATACTAGAAAAGCCACTTGACCCATCTAATTGTGTTTCCTTCTCTCTATAACATACTTCTTTGGCCAGTTTGTTAGTTAATTAGTTGATAACACTTGTTTTATATTTTTAAGGACTGTATTAAAGCTGTAGATGTGGTTTGTAAATGGTGATAAATGCCTTCCTTAGAGTAGTGTGATAAGGACCTGAGACAATCTGTTTTATAAAGATGCCTGTCATGCAATATGGACCCCCTTCTGTCCCAGTCTAACGTGGTTTCTGTTTCCTTCCCCAGAATACTCTGGAGCAGTGCAATGTGTGTTCCAAGCCCATCATGGAGCGGATTCTCCGAGCCACCGGGAAGGCCTATCATCCTCACTGTTTCACCTGCGTGATGTGCCACCGCAGCCTGGATGGGATCCCATTCACTGTGGATGCTGGAGGGCTCATTCACTGCATTGAGGACTTCCACAAGTAGGCAACCTACTCTCTCGTCACCACCCTGCCAGTCCTTTTGGAGTCTGCTCTTACTGCCTGGCATCTGGGCATACATTCTTCTCTCTGAGAACTACAGAATTTCAGGATTTAGTGAGGCCTTTAAAAGAGCTTATTGATCCCTCATCCAATGCAGGAATTAATATCAGACAATCCATGCAGTCATCCAGCCTGGTCTCTGTGTCAAGGCTTCCCCAGAGCTTGTCCATTGCATCTCTGGGTAACTCTAATGATGAAAAAGCTGGCTCAGCCACAGTGTGTATGTATTAGAAAGAAACAGGATCCTGGCCTAAAGAGGAACAAAATTTGTGACATTTGGCAATTGCTCAACTTATTTGAGCTCTTCAATTTGGTCATTAGACCAAACCCTCTCTAAAGCTCTCTCAGCTGTGACCACCCAGAGTTTTCTCAAGAGTTAATCTCTGCATCCCTGCCACTCTACTGATAGGGAGTTATGGTGGACAGACAGAGAACCATTCAGTTTCTTTTACTAATGCAAGCCTCTCACATATTCAGAGGCAGTTTCATGCCATTGTCAACATATTGACGCCATTCCCTAGCCTTTTCTTCCACCCAAGTCTTCTCTTTCTCAAGTTATTTTTTAATAGAATTAATGAATGCAAATTGTGTGTTCTTTTGAGGAGGATTAAAAAATGGTGCCTCAAGATCAAGGCCAGTTATTCATGGGCCCAAAATAATCTGTCCTCACTACTTCATTTGTCTCATTTTTAGGTCCTTCTTTCCTGTATTACAGCTGAGGTCTTTATGAAAATTAAGAAATTTATACAGTTTTGTATTTTGCTTATTTTTATTTGGCCAGTTTGTTAGTTAATTGGTTGATAACATTTGTTTTATATATATAAAAATATATAAATATATTTTTATATTTTATATATAAAAATTATTTATATACATGTATATTATTGTTATTATTATTATTATTTTTTAGACAAAGTCTCACTCTGTTGCCCAGGCTGGAGTGCAGTAGTGCAATCTCAGCTCACTGCAGCCTCCGCCTCCTGACTCAAGCAATTCTCCTACTTCAGCCTTCCAAGGAGCTGAGACTACGGGCATGCACCACTATGCCCAGCTAATGTTTGTATTTTTAGTAGAGATGGGGTTTCAACATGTTGGCCAGGCTGGTCTCAAACTCCTGTCCTCAAGTGATCCACCTGCCTCAGCCTCCCAAAGAGCTGGGATTATAGGCATAAGCCACTGTGCCCAGCCAACACTTGTTTTATATTTTTAAGAACTGTATTAAACCTATAGATATGATCTGTAAATGGTGGACTCAGGTTTCTGTATGTGTTTGCTGGGCATTGGCTTTGAAGACAGCCTTTGAGGCTGTCAAAGAGATGAAGCTTGTATTGCTCACCAGGTTGGGTATCCATTCTATGGCCTCCAAGTGTGAAGTCTTCCGGGTTAATTCTCACCATTGTGTTGATTGTCAACAGCCAGGAAGCACTTACACCAAGGAGTTTGGAGACCTGAGACTCATATTTTAAGAATGAATGTCCTAACCACTTTCCAAGTAGCAAAGAAAGTGAAAAGCTCACCAAAAGACGTGAGGTTGAATGAATTAAAAAATCCCAGAGGCAGAAATTTGCAACCTGAATTAGACAAGGAAGGACTCACTTTTAAAGGGCAGTCACAGCATAAATTGTACTTCACATTATTGATATTCTTAGCTTGTAATTACACATTGAAAAATCCCTGCATCTATTTAAGGGAAGTGAAAAGATCTCAATGGGGAGTATGTTCTGTCACTGTCTCTCTCCTTTCTTAGACTTACCCTAATCCAAGAAAGACTGATGCTTATAATCAGAGCACACATGTTTCTGTGGCTAGAAAAGACTGATACATTACAACCCTCAATTAAAACAGGAAATCAATTTTGACAAATGTCAGTTTATATCTATGCCATTTATCTTTCATGTCTAGGGGTAGGGAGCATAATTAGAGACTGGTGACTGATGACGTAAGTTTGTGGGTCTGAAAGCTCCCAAAAAGCAGACTTGAGCAACTAAAAGGGGGAAAAAAAATTAAAACCCCCAGCTAACCTTCCCCACTAGTCCAATGCATGTTAAAACATAAATTAAAAATAATAATAATGTTGTCTTCATGATTGGCAGGTATGTAGGGAGAGAAGTTTTTTTATCCTTTCCCCATTTCCTAAAGGAAAATCAGAAACTGTTTTACGGAACTCTTATTTCTAAGCCTTAAAATTACTAGAATACAAAGCAGCTAAAAGTCCAGCATAGGCTAATCACTGAAAGACCAAAGAGAGGGCAGACAAAGGGATATTCCTCCTCCACACATTTTTTGGGGCCTTGTTTGTGGTCCTTTTGAATGGATCTCCTTTTGTGGACCTTTAGAAATTGCATATTAATTCAGTTCAACTCACATTTATAAAGAACCCTCTGTGTGCCAATTTCTGCATTAAATGCTGAAGGAGAGAGATACAAGGAGAGAAATTGTGCAGATATATATAGAGAAGTCACTGTCAGCAAGGAGCTTGCCAGGAGGAGGGCAGAGAAAGTGTGCAGGGAGAAAGGGCTGAACTCCACGCGACAGGCACGGGTAAGGGCTTCTGCTGTCAAAGTCAGATCACCTGGCTCTGTGGTCAGAATAGGCTTTGTGGAAAGAGAATGTCGAGAGTGTTTTAAGTGGGAAACAAGGAGATTCCTGGCAGAGGGAACAACTCAGGCAAAAAGCAGAGGCACAGAGTTAGGAAAGGGTTCTCTGTGTTCAGGGAGATTTGCTTTGCTGTAACTAGAGCAGCCTGGGAGTAGAGATTACCCTGAGATACAGGAGACCCATAAGAAGGGATTTTCCTCACCTGCTTAGTCTGTCTTTTATTTATTTATTTGTTTATTTTATTTATTTATTTTGAGATGGAGTCTCACTCTTGTCGCCCAGGCTGGGGTGCAGTGGTGAAATCTCAGCTCACTGCAACCTCCGCCTCCCGTGTTCGAGCAATTCTCCTGCCTCAGCCTCTCAAGTAGCTTGGATTACAGGCACCCGCCACCACGCCCGGCTAATTTTTGGATTTTTAGTACAGACGAGGTTTCACCATGTTGGCCAGGCTGGTCTTGAACTCTTGATCTCAGTTGATCCACCCGCCTAGGCCTCTCAAAGTGCTGGGATTACAGGCATGAGCCACTGTACCCAGCCTTAGTCTGCGTTTTAAACCAGTGCTTCCCAACCTTTAACATGCCTATAGTCCACAGAGGGATCTTGTTAAACTTTGGATTTTAATTCAGGTCTGGAGTGGGGTCTAAGATTCTGGATTTCTGTCAAGCTCCCAGGTGCCCATGGCCTGCACTTTGTGTAACAAGGTTCTGGAATACCGTTTTTGAGACCTTGTTAATGGACCATCCTCTACATAACCACCCTTGGTCAATGTCGACTCATATCCTCCAGCGTACTGGACATGCAATCTTTCACAGATGTCATTTCAGATGACCTCTGCAACCACTGCAGTCTTCTGGAAGACTAGCTCCCCCACCCTAACACACACATACACATTTTCTCATTTCACCTAAATGGTTATCTTTAAAGGCCCAAGTCAATTAACATTTCCTGGAAGAAAACTTCTCTGATCTCCACCCCTCCCTTCTCTCATGTTTGGATTTACATCTTAATCTCTGTGTTTTATAGAGTTTTATAAGTCTGCTGTAGAGAGCACTTACCACAGTCTGACTGGTATAGAAATATACATATGTGTGTGTGTGTATATACATATGTGTGTTTGTGTGTATATATATATATATAACTTTACAACAATCATCTTATATCATTTTTGCAATAAGGATTTGTATATATAAATTAATAGAAATGCTGCAGAAATATATAGAAATCCTTCTCAGGTCTGTACTGGAAGTCCTTGCTTATTCTTGTATTCCCAGTGAGAAAACCCAGAAAAAGCAGATTTCTTTAACTGACTCTTTGTGTTTGGAGGCTTTATTCCCCTATCTATGCTTTCTTATCAGCAATATTACCCTCATTCATTTATGTATTTAATCAGCATCCATTTGTTGATTGCCAGAAATGTGCCAGAATACAAGATGACCAAGATCATCCCTCTCTGAGCCTTGGCTCTGTTGGCTGTAAAGTAGAAATGATAAAAATACTTCCTCATAATGTTGCTGTCAGTAGAAAATAATGTCAAGTGTGTACAGCACTTAACAGGGCTTGGCATATAATAAGCACTCAATAAATGGTAGCTTTAATCATCAAAAGTGTTTTCATCAAATTTATTTTTATGATTATTGTCCACTCAGTGAGCTAAGCCTTGAAATAGACCACCTGGGATTGTGAGCCCTCCTTGAATTGCTATCAGAGGAACATTGTGGGGACTATGAGAACCACCTCCTGCCTCTTCACTTTGGTTTTTCTCATCATGGAAATGAGGCCAATTGGTAGGAAAGAATCATTACTCAGCAAGAATACAGTTTATGTCTTCCCAAAGAGGAAGAACCTTGATATTGAACATAAAGCCCAACTAATATCTTTTTTTATAGAGAAATATGGCAGATTCATTTCATTAGATATAGCCCAACTTTTTTTTTTCTGCAGCAGTCACAATGGTTGTTCCTGGAGACTCAGAGACGGAGCAACGTCCTATCTTGTGGAAGCTTAGAATTTAGTGCCCCATAAATATATCCAAATAATTACTACCAAAATGGATCAATTCAATGACAGAATTCTTATCTTAGAGGAGTAAATAATTCTATTTGAGGAAATTGGAGAAGGTTTATAGATACACTGATAAAGAAAACATACTTCTGCCCCCACAGAGTTTGAGGAAAGGAAATTTTGCAGTTGATCCCAGAAGCCTACTTATTTCACCACTGATGACCCAGATTTAAAAATAATCTGGTAGTCCAAAGCAATTTTTTGCCACTGAATATAAACTTCTTGCATAAAATACCAATTATAACAACTCTGATTACTGCTGCAGTGGTACCATGATCCTTTTAACTTTTCTTTCACAGCAATCAATTGATCTGCTGCTTAATTCATATTTATTTAGATTGCAGCCATACAGATGCTTTTTGGGTGCTGCCAGGAATATTAATATGTACATATAGAATATAATGTATGTAGAAATGCTTTGACAACCATAACGTGTTCTGCAATGTGTTCGATTACTATCATTATTTCTTTTTAAGTCTCACTACAAATAGATAAATTTTTAACATGATTTATCTTAAAACCAGTACCATGAAAAAAACTGAGTCACAGTCTGTTTTTCTTTTTTTAACTCTCTTCAATTCTTATCCATGTCCATTTCAAATCATGTGCCATTTCATACCTTCACAAATACCATCTCCAATTTCCAGAAGATACAGATAGATACATGGCTTATATTTTCAGCCAATTAATCTGTCATAGAAAAAAATCGTTAGGTACCATTGATCATATTAAGAAATACTAAGAAATTAATAAGTATTAAAAGTATTTACCAGCAGCCTCAAAAACATATGCATATGCATATTCATATGTATATGTATGTGTCTGTGTGTTAGTATACACTCACCCTTTGACAGTGCTAAAATCCTTTAAAGAATAAAGAATTTGACAGCTCTTTAACTTTTAATTTTTAAGCAAAAGTTTAACACAATGAAAAATGTAGGAAAAGCAGACTTGGCCATTTTAAGTTTTGCGTGATGTATATTTAAATGCACTAACCTCTGCCCTTTTGAAAAACTATGTATTTGAGTCTTCTTATGTCAGTTCCTAGAAGTCAAGACAAATTTCCAAGAAAGAAGCTCTAAAAGGTGGAAACAAGGCAAAGATACCAACCTCAGAATATTTTTCTAGGACCTAAGGAGTGCATACAAAAGTCTAGAAACAAAAGTCAGAAACAAATAGGGGCTGGACAGGACTTTGTTCTCTCCTCCAGTGAGCCTATCCCAAGCACAGGGTTTGCATTCAGAATCTATCTAAAGGTGAATTTCATATCACACACCATGCAGGAAAGAGATGCTAGATGCTCTTCATGCCCAAGCAATTCACACGCTCACTCTCTCACCTCGCCAAATATCACAATATTTACCACCTATTGATGGAAGAACCTCCACAGTCCCTGAGTCTAACTCCCTCACCTTACAGATGAGGAAGCAGGTATCCTGACTCTCCATTTCCACCTTTTCCTTCTACCTCTGTGTCCCACCTCAGTGTCGATGCGCGGTATCTAACCAGAACTCTCTCTTCATTTTCAGGAAATTTGCCCCGCGATGTTCTGTGTGCAAGGAGCCTATTATGCCAGCCCCGGGCCAGGAGGAGACTGTCCGTATTGTGGCTTTGGATCGAGATTTCCATGTTCACTGCTACCGATGCGAGGTCTGGTTGACACTCCTGCCCTGCCAGTCTGTGGCAGGCATTGAAAGGCTCGTTCGGGCTAGGTTTACGTAGATGTAGCAATTACTAAATCTCAGAACGGCCTTAGTGCCTGTACTCGTAGGACTTGGGTTTTAGATTTGACACTAGTATTCCAAGCACGTGCTGTTGAATAAGTCACTTTATCTCTGTCAGTCTGCTTCCTCACCAGAAGAAAGGACTCAGGTCCTTAACTCCTCCAAATATGGCTGTGAGAGTGAAATACAAAATCGTGTATTAAAGGACATTGTCAATTGCGAAATACTAAATTAGTGAGAAATGGTGTTATTGAATCTTTAACTTTGACTCTGAGGCTTTTGTTAGAACTTCTTGTTCAGAGTCATGGAGATTTATTTATTTGTTAGCATGCACTACTAATTGCTCAGTTTCCTGAACGCCTCTAGAGCTGCAGTATATCTGCATGTTCTTTTTGGTAAAGCCAAACTTCCCGCAGAGTATAACCATTGCTGCTGTTGTGTTCTGGATGCCCCGTTAACTTAAATTTCATTCTATGTCAAATGAAGACATGAATTCCATTGACCTTGCCACCGTGGTAGACAGCAGAGGCGAGGTTCATAGCTGTTGTGGCCTTTGTGAGTTTATACTAAAGTTAGCAAACACACACCTCTTGATGAAGTACTATGTATTTATTTTCCAAAGAAACTTCTATTTTCTCCAAAGACAAAGGCCAGCATTTAACTGTTACATAACACTTTTCAAAATGGACCCTAAGAGGAGCTGTCAACGGTAGTATATTCCTTTACAGTTATGCAGTTCTTTACATTTTTTTTTGATCCATTATCTTCTTTGATCCTCTCAACAGCTATTTAGAAAGGCAGAAGTTATTTTCAGAGTGGCAGTCGGCCTGTGTGCATTGAGGCAGACTGTGGCAGAACTATGGGTGGTGCTCAGGAGGCCTGACCCCTGGACTAGCAGTCTTTGCTCTCCACAATGCTGTCTCCTTTAGAAAGTATAGCAAACCACTGCTCCCCACAAACTTTAGGATTTTATTTTCTTACTACAATTGAAGTAAATACACAGAACCCACTGGTGGCCCTACTGCTTGGCAGAAATCAGTCTACCTTTGCTCTAGCCCAGAAATGGCCAAAACATTCCATTCCTGTACCTGTGTACCTGTGCATGCATTTTGAGAGATCCTTAAACTAATGGTAAAGGGTAAGAATGCATCGGTGGTTAGGGACATTCTTATTTTCTCTTGTTGTTATTTGAGTGGGGGCAGCAAACTTCTACATGGGAACCAAGATAGGTGGCCTCTTCTCTTCTTATACCTGTATTTCATATGAAGTGACCTTAGGAGGATTATATTTATGTCCATTTATATTTATGTCCCCAATCTTTAATTCAGTTACATTCAAGATATACTATGTTATATAGGGGGAGAAAGGATACAGGGGATTAGCAAAATGTAAAGCAGGAAGGATAGTAAGTGGCCACATTATGGAGGCCTTGAATAGAAAGCTCAATCATTTGTTCTCCACATATGTACTTAACATTTTTACTTACATCGTTTCCATCTGTCTTTACTGTTCTAGGATTGTGGTGGTCTCCTGTCTGAAGGAGATAACCAAGGCTGCTACCCCTTGGATGGGCACATCCTCTGCAAGACCTGCAACTCTGCCCGCATCAGGGTGTTGACCGCCAAGGCGAGCACTGACCTTTAGATTCAGTCACCTGTTCAGCTGGCACTGAGGAGAACGAACACAAGAAAAAGATAAGAAATACTAGAGGAAAGGCCATCAAACTACAGGATAGTCTCTGTTCTTCATCGCTATTAACCTTGCCTTAGAAACACAGAAATTATGAGATTTTTTTTAAAAGTTGTTACCAAATACACATTTCACATTGAATCATGTAGGGTCTTGATGGGCCTTTGTTCCCAAGGACTTCCACATTTTTGCACAGATTATGCTCCATCCCATTCACTTCTGCATTCCTGTAACTTTTAATCCCTCTGTTTGTCTCACTTTTCATCTGGTTGAATGGCTTTTTTTAGTGTGGTATTTGCTGTCACATAGTTTTTCCTGGGTGAGTCTGCCAACTCACAGGTGCTTTTCGGCTTGAAATCTCCATCCTATCATTTCCGTTTTGCCTGTGACTGTAAAGAGTAGCCATTCTTTTCCCATGTATTGAAGAGTATATTTTTCTCTTGCTTTATACTACTCATGTCCTTGGGGAGGGAAATGCACAATTTTTTTTTTGTTAGGCTGTAAATAATTTAAGCTCTAAATTACATAAGTTAGAACAAGCCCAAATTTAATTTGCAACCATCAGAATTCAGAATCTATAGTGACCAGTGATCAAGGCTAATTGGTAAAGAGTTATCAGCCCATAGCTAATAAGTAGTGACAGACAACCAAACTTCAATATTTTTCTGAAGAAATTACAGGTGGGATATGCTAGAAAAGGCATTTTGGGGTTATGTTTAAAAAAAAATTATTGTCCCACAATATTACCTTAAGATTTTTGTTTTCCACACTACCTGAACATTGTAATACAGACAAACTTGATTTGTTCTAGAATATAACATTTTCAATACTGGCCCACTTTTCATCTTAGAAATATTGTCATGTTTATTCTAATATCCAACACAACTATCAAAATTGCCTTTTTCTCTGGAGGATGAAAGCTGTGAAAAAACAATTCAAATTCTCTTCTTTTTCTTTTTTAGGACCAGGTCCATTTTGCCTGACAATTGCAAATCAGAGCATACAAAATAAAATTGTGCAGTTTTGTTTGGTTTACTTTCAAAGAGTAGAAAGCTTGAAAAGATTGTGAAACCACAGTTTCATTATTCTCATAATCCTTCTGCAACTGAAATTACATATTGCAGGAGACATTTTCATATCATCAATGTGACATTTACACCACACTTTCAAAGACAATCACTGAAAAAAAAAATTGTCTTTATGAGCTAAAAATATGCAGAATCTCTGCCTAGAATCTTTATTCAAACTTTTATTAGCCAGTGAAACACTTGCTTGCCAACTGCCAAGCCATACTTATTAAGTTTGAACATGTTTCACTTAAAGAGAGACACCTAGCTTAGTCATGGCAAGTTGCCATTTTGTAAACTAAGGATTTTGGATTGAGTTTTCTTAAACCTTTCTTCAGATCTCCCACAAATATATACTTTTAAATTATGGAGTATTTTAAGTCTACAAAAAGGTATAAATAATAATATAATGAATTCCTATATACCTAATACCCAATTTAAGACACCAAATATAACAAATATAATTATATCCTCCAATGTACGCTTTCCTTATTCCACAGATATCTTTTTCATGATTGTGAAGTGATGTTCAGATTTCTAGTGTTTTTTTTTTTAATTTTTAATTTTAACATCAGAACTGAAATAAAAAATCATGGATACGTGTTTTGAATTGCAAACTATTCCTCAGGAATTCCAGTTAAATTTATTTTACTTGAATAGGAATGATCATAAAAGTGATTCTTTTTTTGTGACTAGAAATTGTTAAGCTGATGGTCACTATAGCTCGTCCTTAATGTATGGCTCATTTGCTTTTGTCACTAAACAGTTTTGTGTTAGAACTACCAAAATTATAGCTTTTAAGAGCTTCCCTTGACCACTGTCTTTTTCTTACCCTACTTCTCTTATCTTTGATCATATATTTCTCATAATGTGAAATGTGATGAGATTCATTTAGGGGCAACATGTGAGTTTTGGGAGGCAATGTCAACTGTGTCTCTGAATTCCTGTCTTCCAAACTGAAGGCCAGACCATGCTGATGACCTCAAGTAGCACTGACTATTTGACAATAGGGCTGATAATGCAATCGGCTTGAATTTTGACTTAGTAACTTTTTAATGTAATACGTTGGGGGAAATTGTCTTTAGGACAAAGCAAAGAGTCCAATCTATTAAGGGATAGATTGTATCTCTTAAAGTGGTCATATTATTATTAATTTTGCCAAAAGAAGAAGAATTTATTGAATATTTATACTATAAAATGCAGTAACAATCTACTTGCTTATTACATTTAAATCCTTGTGTAACTGAATGTTTACATGTCAAGAGGAAAGGCTGTAAGAAAACGCTGTCACAGACCCATCCCTGTGGCATCGTCAGCAGAATACTGCTTGCTTACAATCTTTATTATGCATTCTTATAACATAACCTCAGAGTATCTTTACCAAAGGTTTTTAAAGTAAATCTCTTTTTAAGATAGACTTATACTTTTATAATAATGAATGTGCACTCATACATATGTAGAAATATTTAGATTTAGAGGGTTTTTTTTTTTCTTTCACAAGGTATAATAAGGTAAGGATCCTACCATATTTTATTCTAGGGTTTCTTAAATATATGATTTACATTACTGTATTTTCTATTAATCATTTGATTTAAACAATGCCAAGTCACTCTTGTTTAGTTGCATGAAATTTTGCCTGCAACAGAGAGAAAAAGATTGTATTACTTTAATGATTATAATCATACTGTCTGCTCATATAATATCATAATTGTTGTGGTTTAAATATATAAATAGTAGAAAAACCAGAGTCTATAACAGAAAGTTTGTAAAAATATACTGATTTTGAAAAGTATCAAGAATATAAATATTTGGTAATTCTGTGTAACAAGACAGACATGGAAAAGGAAAAAAATCCACTATATCATGGGCTCTGCAGAACATATCAAAATAGGATTTCTTAAATTTTTCAATCCCCCAGACCATACTGACTCAACATGGAGTCTCACTGGCAAAGAAATTTGCCTTTAAAACTCAAAAATAAGGCCAGGTGTGGTGACTCACACCTGTAATCCCAGCAATTTGGGTGGCTGAGACAGGAGGATTGCCTGAGGCCAGGAGTTTGACACCAGCCTGGGCAACATAGTGAGACCTTGTCTCTACAAAAAATAAAATAAAAACCAAATTAGCCAGACATGGTGGCATGTGCTTGTTTAAATAAATAAATAAATAAATAAATAATTGACTCAAAAATAAATCATGTGTCCCAGCATAAGGCATCAGGTTGTTAGATGCTGGCATCTCTGCAGCTCAAAGATGTGGGTTCTTTTTCTTGTCATTAACACATTGTTATTTCTGTAGGAGCAACTTCTCTGATCGAAATTACTTTTTTGGGTATGTGCTGATTAAGGGAGTGGACCTATCAACACTATAATTGTTCCCTATGAAAGATTCTGCAGAGATGTTTATGGTGAGGTTTAAAGGATATGAAACTCTACGTTTAAACAAGTATTTTATATTTGGGTACAGAGGAAGAAAGAGAGGGCTTTTTCCGTAGGGCTATAGTAGAGAGTTAGTGGAATATAGACAGGACTCTGAAAACACGACTTCCAACCATTTTTATAGTTAGTAAAAATCCTATTAATGTGAACCAGCCAGGAATAACAGTGTTATTTCTATTTGATATGGTTTGGGCTTCTCTTGTCAAATCTGTGTCGGCTGCCCCCTGATCCTTCCATTATCAAGTTTTGAAGGGTGTTGGGGAAATTATGGCAGCTGCTAGGGAGATCAGGGAAACACTGATGTAACCTCAAAGCCTCTCACCATTCCTCTTGGCTTGGAAAGGCTTTATTTTTTCATATACATTTCTAGAAATATTGCTATTCTACCTTAGTATTTCACATTTGTAGTTCAAACAAGTGATTGTCCATCTGTTGCCTAGAGCTATAGTACATGTGTGTTATGAATGAAATATGACAGCATGTTCCATACCCCTGCTTTAACCATCTGTGGGAAACCAGCAAACTGTAAAAGATACCTCTGCAAAATGTGCCTCAAGTCCATTTGTTGGGATCGCTCGTTTGGTGCACTCTCTTGGGAGACAATCAGAGAACAACATATACTTGTGCCATATTTTCAAAGAGTTTATTTACACTACTATGAATATTCCAATGAAGAGTCAGTGATGTAAGTGATAACCACCAAATCTCAAAAATATACTCACCGAAAAGTAAAAAAAATTAAAAAAAAAAAAGAAAAGAAAAGAAAGAAGAGAGAGAGAGAGAAGTCAACTTTTCATCTTAATATATTCTAGTAGTATTTATTTTTCCTTGTCTTGGAAGTATCTCATAGGTCTTTAAATGAGTAAAACATTTTTATGCCAGAAGGAGATATAATGGATGTTAGTGTTTTTTATTTGATTTTACAGTAGTTTTATTCAGATAATGAAGACAGAGACTTCAACTTGATTCTTTACCACCCATTCAGCATATTTTTTAATTGTCTTCATTGTATTTGCTTAATAGTGGTCCAGACAAGTTCAAAACTTGTTCTCAGCGAGGCGTTAATATGGTGCAACCATGAATATTTCAGGCCAAGTTATTCACTTGACAGATAACAAGAATGAAACTTTTCTCATGAGGCTGTTGTTTGGTTAGCATAGCCTTATTTCAAACCTTAAAAAGTTACCTGACTGTAGCTACTATGACTTGGTAAGGATTCTTCCTCTCTTGCTTTCTTCCTCCCTTCCTTTCTCCCTCTTCCTTCCTCCTCTTCTTATTTTCTTTCCTACTTTCCTCTCTCCCTTTCTTTCCTTCTTTCCATCCTACCTATTAGTGTTGCTGTACTTGGATTTTTTGTAAATTAAATCAATGCATTATGATTTTAGGGAATTATGATTATATTCATAAGGGGAAGGCTACCAGGAAATATATGTGGCATCCATAAAATCTTCCTTTATAGGGGCATATTTTTTAGGTTGTATGTATTCGTAAAGTGAAATGAGATAATAGAGCCTTTCTGTTTCATTTTAATGAATTTTCATCAGGGACTGAGGTCATAGATTCTTGGAAAATTCATTTGTGACTGATCTAGTTTTCTCAGCTGTATGCAAAATAATCTTTCAAAGACTAGGTTAAGATTTTTTTTTTTAAGTCCAAAGCAATTTAACCACAAAAAATTATATTTTTAATGATGGCATTTTATTTTATTCCATTGCAGCTTGATAACTTTCCTTATAGCAAAGGAATAACTATTGTATTTTCAGAATTTTAACACGGATTAGCACTTAGCCTGTGAGACTAATAATATATTGTAATAGTTGATACTAAAATATTTTTCAGCAGGTTGGACAGCACCAGTTTTTCTTAGATCACAGACTACAGGCATAATTTCCCTTCGATCCAGAAAAAAGGACACTAATTCCCTTTTCTATTTAATTTTCCTGGCCCTTGTTCAAAAAGTTGTGGACTCTATCTTAGTTACAACATGCATGTCCCTTATTTTGTGGAGAGCTGTGTGAAAGATGCGTTTTCTTTCTTCCTTTTTTTTTTTTTTTTTTTTTGATATGGAGTCTCACTGTGTCGCCCAGGCTGGAGTGCAGTGGCGCGATCTCCTCTCACTTGCAAGCTCCGCCTCCCGGGTTCACGCCATTCTCCTACCTCAGCCTCCGGAGTAGCTGGGACTACAGGCGCCCGCCACCACGCCCGGCTAACTTTTTTGCCTTTTTAGTAGAGATGGGGTTTCACCGTGTTAGCCAGGATGGCTTGGATCTCCAGACCTCGTGATCCGCCCGTCTCGGCCTCCCAAAGTGCTGTGATTACAGGCGTGAGCCATTGCGCCGCACGCGTTTTTTTCTTTAGCTGATTGACAGGTCCCCCTCAAAGTTACAAAAAAAGTGCTAAGTTTGTGCTGTTAATTTCTGGTTGTTATTTAACTGACAGAAGTCTCTTAATGCACGAATAAATATCTCTACATCTAGCTTTTGTTAAAGATAAAAATTAATATTCTACAAACACCTATATATACTAGAGAGGGGTGCAACACTGCAGCTAATTCCTTTATAATACTTTCAGATGATTGCATTAAGCCTTTCATGTTATGTGGCATTGTTAATTTCTCCTACGTACCCATCCACTTAAGGGCCAGAGAAATCCTTATTCATTGAACTCTGGTAGGCATTTACGTAACGTACCCAAATAAATACGTTATTAAACAGCCACAATTGCATTCAGTCAACTTGGCACTGAATGTAGCTTCTAAATTCAGTTCTCTACCCTACGAATGGAATGTTCTACCAAGAAAGAGAAGCGTCAGCATGTCATCTTGTGTTCTACACCACTAGAGAGAGTTACAGTTGCCCCCAAACACGAATGCTATTCCCAAATAAAATAGAATCATGCTTTGGGAGGCCGAGGCGGGCCCATCACGAGGTCAGGAGATCGAGACCATCCTGGCTAACACGGTGAAACCCCGTCTCTACTAAAAAAAATACAAAAAATTAGCCGGGCGCAGTGGCGGGCGCCTGTAGTCCCAGCTACTCAGGAGGCTGAGGCAGGAGAATGGCGTGAACCTGGGAAGCGGAGATTTCAGTGAGAGGAGATAGTGCCACTGCAGTCCAGCCTGGGCGAAAGAGCGAGACGCCGTCTCAAAAAAAAAAAAAAAAAAAAAAAAAAAAATAGAATCATGGCCCTTTTAAAGATCTGAATCTTCTCTGTTATTTTCTTGATGAATTACCATCCCATATCTTCTTAGTCCTGGCCAGTATGTAGTAGTGCTCACATACGTCTATTCTAGCTCTGTAGCTCCACAAAACAAGTCTTAAGTCCAAATGTTTGCCTCTTCATGTCTGATATCACCAACTCATTCAGCTTTTCTTCACTTATTGACATAGTGTCGTGTCCTCTCACTCTCTGCTGCTTCTTTAAACAGTGGACGCAAACATATTTTCTAATTTTCAGTGTACTCAGTGAAACTTGGCAAGTCACCATGAGTCAGGCTAGGTTGAAAGGCTTTCTTTAGGGTTGAAAGTAAATGAAATTGGACTCATCCAAAGAGAATTTCCTCAAAAAACCTCAGACCCAGAAGTGTAAAAGCTACAGAAGGATAGAACTCTCATGTCTACCGACAGTTCTGTTACTTTTTGTTCTGTACTATTTTGGATGTTGCCAAAATCAAATTCATCCTGAAAACAGGAAGCAAGCTAATGCATATGCCATCCATGAGATTCCCACTTCTGGGTCAGTTCATATTCCATTCAACCCTTTCCTTTTATCCTTGTCTTCTTCAGAATAAGACATTTTTCATCCATATTTTCATATTAAATATTAACACTTTATAGGTTCTACATAAATATATGGACACTTTACAGGTTATGCATAAATATTTGCTGGTTGATTGGTTTTGAGATTCATTTCATTCATTCCGTGCTCAAATATCTGTACCTAGAGAAGTTACATGTTAGAAAAAGTGAGCAGCTTCTTTCTCTAATCATTTAAGAGTCCATATTTTTCTTTTCTTTTTGTCCTCCCAACATCCTTGTCTCTTACTCAGCTCTTCAATTTATAATTACCAAATAATCACTGTAAGAGAATCAACCCCTAAGTAACTTTGATTCTGGCCAACTGTAATAAGATCCAACCACTTCAATCTGTACTTACTCAATAGGAAGGAATGTGGCATCAGGAAGAGTCATTCCAGTGACATTAGTAAGACTTTATGGAGGACATAAAATTTGATAAGAAATCTTGAGCTGATTCTTTGACTTGATTTAGAAGTTGAGAAAAGAGTATTTAAGGCACAACAGGGAAACACGGGCTATACTCAGAGAAAAACCTCTGCATTGGCCAAAATATCATGGATTCTGGAAATTCCTTCTTAACAGAAAAAAAAAGGCTTCCAAATAATCAGGCTCAATGGGAAGAAAAAGGCATAGAGGAATCGTGAGGAAGTATTTACTTGCTTTTCCCATCTCTTTATAATTGGAAGAGTAGATGATCTGCCAAAATATAACCCAGCATGCACAGTATGAACAGGAAGCAGCCCTCCATGAACTTTATTATCACAGAAAATGAGCATTCTTATTGATCCACAGGTACGTCTTCTATTCTTGCAGCAAGAGTACATGTCCTTTGACCCTCCACAAGAGAACAAGCAGGACATCTCTATTTTCCTATTGAGTCTAAGTCCATTATTAGAAAGGACTTCCCGGCCATCTTTTCTACTTGGTATTAAAATTCCCTTCCAGATTCATTGCTAAGTGCCAATTTTTTTTTTTTTTTTTTGAGACAGTCTTGCTCTGTCGCCCAGGCTGGAGTGCAGTGGCGCAGTCTCGGCTCACTGCAAGCTCCGCCTCTCGGGTTCATGCCATTCTCCTGCCTCAGCCTCCCGAGTAGCTGGAACTACAGACGCCCGCCACCGCGCCCAGCTAATATTTTTTTGTATTTTTAGTAGAGACGGGGTTTCACCATGGTCTTGATCTCCTGACCTCTTGATCCGCCCGCCTCAGCCTCCCAAAATGCCAATTCTGACTCTACTTAAACATCACCTGTGTCAGGGAGCTCATTATTCCTTGAGGTCTTACATTTCTTTCAGCACATTTTGTTCCAAGCTACCCATGACTTTAAAACAGAGCCAGCCTTTGGGGCATATGTTCTCTTTGGTGCCACACAAAACCTGTAGTACACGATACAGTGTTGCTTCCCCCCTCCTTTTCCTTCCATATATATTTGTTTTGTTTTGGGCACTGCATTACTTTTTTAAAAAAAGCTTTGATTATGTGAATTTTTAAGAATCTCTAAAATTAGTCTGAAGGATGTTCAGAGGGCCAGAGTTTATGAGTTTTTTTGTTGCTGGTTGTACTTTCCTATTTAGAAGACAGACTGTTCTGACAGTTGTTATGTAGCTTCATGCCTTCCCCAGTAACTAACCCATGAACAGTGCACCACTTTTATCTGACTTGTTGATAATGACCTTAAAAATGTTGAGAAATGGGCCGGGCGCGGTGGCTCATGCCTGTAATCCCAGCACTTTGGGAGGCCGAAGCGGGCGGATCACGAGGTCAAGAGATTGAGACCATCCTGGTCAACATGGTGAAACCCCGACTCTACTAAAAAAAATACAGAAATTAGCCGGGCGTGTTGGCGGGCACCTGTAGTCCCAGCTACTTGGGAGGCTGAGGCAGGAGAATCACTTGAACCCAGGAGGCAGAGGTTGCAGTGAGCAGAGATCACGCCACTGCACTCCTGCCTGGGCGACAGAGCGAGACTCCGTCTCAAAAAAAAAAAAAAAAAGTTGGGAAATATTGGTGTATAATCCCCATGTCTAACAAGGAAGAAGTCAAAAGCAAAAGATAGTGGTACTGCTGAAAACTCATTATTTCCGGTTAGTTCATCTGTGGAAAAGGATATCATTCTTGAGAGGGGTTCTATTATGCTGTAGTTTTATATGGAAATGTACAAATGCTTTCCTCATTGCTCTGGATGACTATTTAGTTTAAATAATATACCTTTGTCTTGGGGAAGACCGTGATTGTGGCTTCTTCTACCCCAGCTTTGAATGAGAGAGCACTGTAGGCAGAAACTGCCATCAGTCTCCTGGGCAGGACCTGGAGGTAACTTTCTGAGCTATAAAATAGTAATTCCTAAGAGAGCTTACAAACTGCTTCCACACAGAAAATAGCCCAGGGAGGACGGTTATTAATAGCCCTATTCTAGAAGAGAAAGCTGAGGCTCAAGCCATTAAGTGACTTGCCAAAAGCCATGACATAGCTGGGAAGTGGCAGATTTGGGGATATATCCAGGTCTTGCAAGTCCAGTGCTGTCGCCAAGTAGCCACACTCACAGCTGAGAACACCTTAGAAGACAATATCCACTTCTCACAGACTACCAGGCCCCCAGCCATCCAGGGAAATTGAGAGACCAATTGACTGCCAGGTGGCAAATCCACATGTGTACTGCGGTCTTAGAGATCACTTAGAGCTTGCACACATCTGTGTCATCTTGTGGGAAACCCCTAGATATTCTATCTGATCAGCACTATGAGGAAGTTGGTGGGAAAAGGCCATTGATAAGAACAAACAACGGGCAGAACGAAGCACGTTGCAGTAAATTTCCCTAGAGAGAGTGGGTTTACATTCCATTCACCAAAAACCTCTCTGGAACTGTCAGGTTCAGAATATCAGCTGAGACCATATCATTTAGAATTCATTGGCCGGCAGAGGTGACTTGATTCCTAAAAGAAGCCTCTCTCCCGTGGACCATGATGTACGTTCCACAGAGGCAGAAACCGCCGTAGGTTAACAACGCATTTTAGTCTTTCTCTCCATTCACATTTACTGAGAGCACACCAAGTGCATGTTGCTGCAACAGGCATTTCCGATCCAGCCAATCCATGAGCTGACAATGTCTGTAAACAAATGTTATGGAACTGTTGGCATTTTTGAGATTTGGCCTTTGCCATTTGATAGACTTTGCTTCCCAGGATGCTGTCATTTTGTGATTTATTATAATTACAAGGAATTTGGTACCATGTTGTTTTCGGAAAACCTTCTAGAAAGTCTCCATGTATGCTCTAGAAGTTGCTGTACATAACAGTTCAGCAAGAGAGTGTTCCTTCTCTTGAGATGTGTCCCTCAGGAAGCTGTACCTTTAGGGTGTGCTTTCCACTTTTTATTTCTTCTCGTTTCACTCCTTTAGTTGTTTGCTATATCCTAAAATATGTGGAGTGAGAGAAAAAATATCATTTCTTCTCATTAAATCTCCTGCATTAAATCTAAGAATCCTTTAACATAATCATACCTGGTAAGTGTTTTATGCACTTCCCTCCCTGGAGTGTATCATCCGTCAAGCCAGTATCATCATCCACCTGCTTATTCCCTGGGACTAATGAGAGCCCAGTTAAATAGCAAATGACTTCTCACCCCTTCCTAGTCCTCACACCTGAGGAATAAGGGATACATTAGTGGGACCGGGAGAGTGGTGGCTTTGGTTGAGATGGCACATTCATAGACTAGAGAGGTGCCTCACCTCCCTGTGAGGCTTGATGAATATTATGGCCAATGAGTGGAAAATGATTCTTGTCGAATACACAGAGTATTCCCACCCTAGGAATGGGTTAATAGAAGACACAATTTGAGCACTTCTCAGAATTATCTAGTATGCCTGAGTAGAGACTCACATGGGTGGAATCTGTGTTGTCTCATCAGAGGGAATAAAAAGACAATGAGGTGGTAAATGTGAAAAAAGCAGCCTTTCAGCAAAACGCTATTTTCAAATACCTTTATGAATCATCTAATTTATCTTCACATAATATAAAGAAAAAACTAATAAAAATTTTCTTATTTCACTTTACATAATATATTCTCCCATATTTAGGGATCATACAATTGTATTGTCTTCAACACACACACACACACACACACACATACACACACACACGCACACCTTCCAAGAAAGCTGATCCTTCAAAAAATAAATCTTATTTTTAAGCACTTGGGTTGTCAGGCCAGGAAATTAATAAATCCTATACCTGACCCATTTTTGTAACAGCTAAAAAGGAGAAGAAAAAGCTATTTAAATTTTATGTGGATCCATTTATCTCTTAAAATATGCCAAAGCAATTTGAGGTGGGGGTGGAAACAGGTATTTATCTCTCATGCGTGATTCTCTCTTTATATTTCTATCTGTTGGGAAAAGGGTAAAGAACTATTCTTGGTCATTATTGATGTATTGTGTTGCCACTTTGTATGGTGCCTGCTGTGCTTTATCCCGAGGCATAGCAGTAATCGTTGCTTTCTTGACTCTTTCCTTCATCACAAGAGAGTAAATATGAAGTCTGAATGTCGTTCCTCACCCCCAAATTATTTAAATCTGCTTCTAAACTAGTTTAAGAAATGCAAAATGGGAAGAGCTAGCTTTTCTTAGATACATTTCTTCCTTTTTTATTCTTTCTTGGGAGACGTTAAGTGTAAAAGGGAAAAAGTCAGTTCATTCTTCTCGCTCTTTCTCTTTGGGTGACAGCAATGCTCACTTAGTAATTATAAACCGGAAATAGGAGAGTAGCTTGGGCAGGTTATGATATATCTGCCCAATGTGTTTCATTCCTTCAAACATAAACTTTGAGAGAAAAAGAGATTTTTATAATTTAAATGCCAACGACAGGAATGGCCTCATGTTTTAACTTTCAAATAATGAATGGGGAGTTGGTATTTGGGCAGAGTTCGCATTTTACTAATCCTATATACTTTGAGCTTAGTTTTTAGAATTGTGTCAAATACATCAACACATCAGGATTATAGTGCCGAAAATAGTTAAAGTGCCTTGGACCTCCCTCTCTAGGTAGCAAATTGAAACTCGCATGGGACCATGCCATCCTTCTAGCATAATGGAGAAGTCTGAACTGAGGAGTATCTTTGATGAAAGACATTTAGGACCCTAGAAACTAAATCTTGTCACCAACTCTTTATAGTAAAGTAGTAGCAAAATTATTTTTAAAAGACTTCCTTTTACTACCCATTTCCTCTCTTGGGAAAGCTGATGAGCAAATTATCCAAGACTCATTTCTTTATTAAGCAAAGTCAGAATATTTCCCCTCTGAAAATCTGAATTATGCCCTCATTCTTTTTCAAGAAACATCTCAAAGAGCAAATAGAATTAAACATGACACTTGATTGTCTGATTATTTGGCATGTATAAAATTATCGTGTGGCTTAATGTGCCTTAAGTGAAAATTTAAACTTAGACATGAAACCTTTACAGTTGGATGTAGCATTGAGCTTTTGCATGTTTTCTGTATAATAAACCACTTTTGTTTTGTTTGTTTTGTCTTTTAACCTACACCTTTATCATTACTCTAACAGATTTAGGGCTTCTCTTTCTCTACAGCTAAGTAAGGGAATATGTGCAATTATGAGACATACAAAAAAGGAAAGGGAAAGGACTTTCTAAGTAGCAAATCTGTGCCATGAAGTAGATGTGACGTGAAGATACAGAGCCTGAGGATAGTAATTTTCCCTGAGCCACGCATACAGGCTTTTATTTCATGCCTTTTCTCTTTCTGTGCCGTCACCTTTGAGAAAAACGATTGCACCTTCTCCAAGTCTGCCTTTTTAACAGCTACAGTTGAGTTGGCAAGACTTCCCCAGCTCTGAATATAGCCATTTGCCGACTCCGGCCTCTTTGCGAGACTGACTCAAATCTGTGATCTTCTGTTCAGCATACACATCAGCAAAGTGAGAAGATGAGCACTAAATATAGGCTCTATTAACTTTACTTTTAGATTTACTGCCTTCAAAAAGTGCCTATTCTGAGCAACATAAACGTTATTCCTTACATATGTATGTACACACGGTACCCAGAGTCGTACTGTGCAGCCTTCAAAAACATACCATCAGAAAGAGTAGGTGCTGAGATAAGGAAACTTTGCCAAATGAAAGAAAGTCACTCACTTCCAATATCCCCTCTCGAGCGGCTACCGTGAAACGGGCTGCAAACACATTCCCTGAGCATCCCTTGCTGATACAGCTTCTTTATATTTATATCTTACTGGATGGTAGCATATTGCTGAGGTTTCCTGTACTCTGCTTCAAGGGAATGTAAGCTTTATGGCATTGAAACATTTAGGAAAAAAAATGTTTAAGAGAATTAATAGAGCCATAGTCTGTATTAGGATGTGTGTCATATGTGTGTTTTATAAACTAAGCATCGGTGGGTTTAGAGAGTTAAAGTGTCAGCACATTCCTTCTCCTTTTGTCTCTCAGGCTAACATGAGAGAAAATAAAGAAAAGTCTTGGCTGTGGGGATTGGAAGCTCAGGAGGCCAAATGTCCTTGCCAGATCCTTAGAGCATTACTTTGACTCCTAAAAATAGTAGTGTATGTTATTTGATGGCTTTTGTTTCCATAGTTCCATCACTGACAGAACTGTCAACACTGTTGATGGAGCAGCAGCATAGCCTAGAGTGATGCATTCTTACCCAGAGGTGGCAATAGGAGAGGGTCCATGTAAATAGGACGAGGTAGACAGTGCATGATTGTAGGAGAAGGGTTGAAGGGAGGACATGATTCCAAAAAAGATCGTTCTCAATGTGTCGTCTGACTCAACCAGCTGGCAGATTACACTTGCCAAGTCGTTCCCTTTCCTTCTAAGTCAGTTGGCTCCATATTCACTCGAATATGCCTCTGTTTGGGCAAAGCAAGATACCTCCACTTAACCTTTATCCAAGGAAGCTCTTAGTGTCCTCTTGGTCATAAAGTTGTCTCCTACCTTACCCAGTTTTACCAAATGGAAGTAAAAGGGGACAAACTATGGAAGATGGACTCCATGCCATTGCAGTCAGCCACCATTCTGTTTTCCATCTACGGAGCCCCATTACATAAGCTACGGGTGAGGTTGGAACAGCTATGTTTCATAATTTCAAGAATGTGACCACCCTGCTCTAGTCATCATCATTGGATGAATCCAGTTGACTCTTTGGCAAAAGAGTGATACTTTTCACTAAAAATGCCTACTCTTCCTGTTGATGTTCCTTTTCTGTTTTTACCTTATCCAATTTCAACACTAGTCATTTTTTTTATTTTTTAGAGAATCAGATTTTAGCACTAGAAAAGAGTTCAAAAATTTCAGTGTAATGTCATAAGGACATTGGGATACAGAGATTTTTTTTTCCCTTGGAAACAAATGGACTGGGAAGAAACACAGCATGGCTTTGCTCTGAGTTTCAATCTGATTATTATGACCATGAAAGATAATCTTATGAAAGGTTAAATGGTGTTTACAAGTGGATAGATAAGGAGGAGATGGTGAGAAGCCGGGTTCTCTCTGTGCTAAATGTGTCTACTAAGAGCAGCACTTCCTACTAGCTAAGCACAATCATAGCCCCGCCATGATGAGCTGCTAGTCTGAATAACATTCCCTGACTTAGGGAAAGGCACACAAAAACATATAAGGAATATGTCTATTTTCATATGTGTGATACTGACAGAGCCATGGTATTCCTAAAATATAGGTTTCTCTTTTTTCTTGTATTCTTAGCAAATTGCATTTATTCACTACATTACAAACCATCACTGATGTATCCAAAATAGCACACAGAGTTCAGTATGAAAATAAGAGAATAAAATCTGTTATAAGCAAGTGATTTAGGTATTTTCTTTTGTGTTTATGCATTATCCGACTATATTAAAACCTGTTTTCTATTTACCTTCTATCAGTTTTCTCTATCAATTATGTTTTTTCAATGCTCTATAAGAATGAATATGGAAATTATATTTCTTTTTTCTGTAAAAGAGTTGCAACTACTTTATTATATTTAGAAATCCAATAAACTTCTTATTACACTTACTTGCCTATGTGTGGAATTCTTTTTGAGTTGGATAATCTCTGTTTCCTTTTCTTCTAACCCCCTTCACTGTGTGACTCATTTTTTACATCATTTGCTTTCCATATGGTCTTCTGAGAAACGGAATATCTCTCATAGCAAATATGATGCCACAAGAGTATGAAAGCACCCACTCTCTTCCACTGTTAGCACAGAAGAACTTAAGGTCAGAGGTGTTCTAAAATTATTTGACCACTCTGTGTCTTGACCTTGCAAAGACATTTTCATTTTTAAGGCTGGATCCAAGTAAATGGGTCCCTTAGGGTGGGGTTGGGGTTCTCCATTTTCATCACAAACAAGTGGCTGACTTGTTCATACTTTTATTCCATCTGTATTATGCATACTTTTCAAACATTGAGAATTTCCTCTGTACTAGGCATCTTGAGCAATACAGCTATAAATGACATATAGTTCCTTTCAATGAGTTTATAGTCTCGTTGAGGTGATAGATATGGATACAAATAACTATGGGGAAAGGAAAGGAATAACCACAAACAGGGAAAAGTAACTTAGCATGTTCCAGACTTTTCACTGTCACTCCATTTTCAATATCCTTGTGATTATCTTACCCTCATTTTATAGATGAAAATTCCAAGAGTGAGGAAAAAAGTTAATAACCCAAGATCAGCATTCATTTGCTGAGCCTTTATTTTTTTCATTTTTTAAAGTAGCAGTTCTGCAGAAGAACCAAGACTCCTGATACCCAGTCTATTGATGCTTAATAAGAGTGATTAGCACTAGAGCATACATGAAACTCACCCCACGAAAGTCAGAGAAGATTATCTGTTCTCTTTTCCACTTATCTCTCCAACATCACATTTCTGCCTACTAGTGCTGGGACATCTGAGAACTATAGGTGGGAAGACTCTGTACTAAAGACCACTATTTTAAACTGCCATACACAAGATCAATCTTTGAACAAACAAATGGTAGGTATATCAATGGGACTTGTGGTACTTGTAATTTCTTACCAGAAAGTTGTAAACAAAAGAATGCATGAGATGTAACCTTGTCTTCTCTTTATTCTTCTACAAAGAAGCTATAAGAGGTAATCTTATCTTCCTTCTCCCTGCATTTCTCAAATTACTCTGCCTTTTCACCCACCCTTCTGCTCTGTTTTCTAACAGTATACATTCATTTGTTCTGTTCAGAGTGTAAGAGCTAGAAGGGCCTTTAGAGATTATTTTACTCTGACTTTGTAAAGAAATAGTAAGTCTCAGAGATATGAAAGGACTTACCCAAAGTCATAAAATATTTTAATGACAGGGCTGGATCTTGAGTCCTGGCCTCCTGACTCTCTGTCCATTGCTGTATACACATGATTTGAATAATGCAGAAGAGAGTGGAAGACGTGTTCTATTTATAATTTACATTTCAAGGAAAAAGACATTTCAAATGAAAAAAAAAACTGAGTGTTTAATGTCCAGATACCCTAATTAAAAGAAATTCTAAAAATTGTATTGCAGGAAGACAGAAAGCTGAGAAGGAATGAGTATCAACAAGCGGCAGGAATGCTGAGCAAAGAAGATGGCAACCATATAGTCAATTCTAAACAGACTGGAATATGAAACAATTATTTTCTAAGTTGAGGGACTTAAAAATGTTGAGCTAAAATACTGGACGATAGTGGATGTAGGCCCAATGACTAGAGTTAAATCTTTGTAAGATTTTTGTAGATTTTGGAGAAGAGTGGTGCTGCTGATTATCTTTACATTTTTAAGTTATGTATATATGTAAATATTTCAATGGCTGCCATCTAAAGAAAACAAATATATAACTGCAAAATCAGTAGAAAGGAGAAATTGAATTGGGGAAGAGCAGAAATGAAACAATTTTTTTTTTTTTTTTTTTGAGATGGAGTTTACCCTTGTCGCCCAGGCTGGAATGCAATGGCACAATCCCAGCTTACTGCAACTTCTGCCTCCTGGGTTCAAGCGATTCTTCTGCCTCAGCCTCCCAAGTAGCTGGGCTTACAGGCACCTGCCACCACCCCTGGCTAATGTTACATTTTTAGTAGAGACGAGGTTTCGCCATGTTGGCCAGGCTAGTCTCGAACTCCTGACCACAGGTGATCCACCCCACCTCGGCCTCACAAAGTGCTGGGATTACAGGCATGAGCCATCGCACCCAACCCATAAAAATTCAAAGATTCACCCTCAGAGAAGGATATTTTAATAACACCTTCTTCAATAACTATTCAAGTAATGAGATAAAAACAAAAAATCACTAAAGATATAGAACATTTTAACATTATTAAAAGGCTTGATTTTAATGGATATATAAGAATCTCCATACTTATTGGATAAAAAATAATAAGCTTTTAAAATATATACATGGAGAATCGCTTGGACCCTGGAGGCGGAGTTTGCAGTAAGCCAAGATTGTGCCATTATACTCCAGCCTGGGTGACATAGTGAGACTCTGTTTTTGTTTCTTTGTTTGTTTGTTTTAAAAGAAAGATCTTATGATTAAATTATTTAATAGATTTTTAAAAACAGTATAATAAAATAAAACATTTATGTTTAAAAAAAAAAACAGCGGGAGTAGAAAGGACTTTTTTAACTGGATAAAGGCTATCTATGCAAAAATCACTCCAAATAGTGAAATGTTAAAAGTAATTATTTTAAGTCTAAAATAAGAGAAAGACGCTCACTATCTTTCTTTTATTAATTGACCCCTTCTATTCAACTTTGTACTGAAGACTCTAGTCAGTGCAGCTATATTAAAAACATGAATTTTATATATATATATATATATATATATATATATATATACACATAAAGACTATAAAAAGCCAAACTGCCACCTATGATATAACTATATAGAAACTCAAAATAATATGTAAAAAATTCACATTTAAAAGTGTATCGCCAGGTGTGGTGGCTCATGCCTGTAATCCCAGCACTTTCGGAGTCCGAGGTAAGTGGATCACCTGAGGTCAGGAGTTTGAGAGCAGTCTGGCCAACATGGTGAAACCCCATCTCTATTAAAATAAAAAATTAGCCTGACGCGGGCACCTGTAGTCCCAGCTACTCGGGAGCCTGAGGCAGGAGAATCATTTGAACCCGGGAGACAGAGGTTGCAGTGAGCCGAGATTGCACCACTGCACTCCAGCCTGGGGGATAACAGCGAGACTCCGTATCAAAACAAAACAAAACAAAACAGAAAAGTTTATCGAGTTTGATAGATATAACATTAATGTACCAAAAAATTCATTAATAGCAAAAAATATAATGTGCCTCAGAATATCTTTTTAAATGGGCAAGGCATTAATGAATAAAATCTTAAAACTTTACTGAAAGACATTAAAGAGGATGGAAATAAATGGAAAGATAAAGATGTTCAAAAACGGGAAAATAGTATCATAGTAATGTAAATTTTTCCTAAATTGATCCATAGATTTAATGAAACTCTAAATTTCACCAAATCTTTTCAGGGACTCTGACTAATTCTAAAGTTCACATGAAAAGCAAATGCAAAATAACACTTTTTTAAGAAAAACGAGGGATTATTTTTTAATCAGGTAAAACTTTCTATAAAGCTATGTTAGTTAACAGAGTGTATTATTTGTACCAAAAAAAAAAAAAAAAGGAGAAAAGTAGAAATAGATGACGGTTGAGAATCCTTGGGAAAAAAAAAATCACCTGCTTATGGTATTATAACTTCATGTGTAACAGGGATGATATTGCAGATCACTGAAATAATTGTTTTTACATGTGGAAAAAAATAACATCCAATGTCTAACTCAGTATTGAAATATCTTTATGACTTTTATGAATGATTTCTGGGTTTTTTGTTTTATTTTGTTTTGTTTTTTTGATACAGAGTCTTGCTCTGTCGCCCAGGCTGGAATCAGTGGCAGGATCTCGGCTCACTGCAAGGTCCGCCTCCCAGGTTCAAGAAATTCTCCTGCCTCAGCCTTCTGAGTAGCTGGGATTACAGGCACATGCCACCACGCCCAGCTAATTTTTCTATTTTTAGTAGAGACAGAGTTTCACCATGTTGGTCAGGCTGGTCTTGAGCTCCTGACTCCTCAAGTGATCCACCCAGCTCGGCCTCCCAAAGTGCTGGGATTACGGGCATGAGCCACAGTGCCCAGCTGGTGAATGATTTCTTGAACAAAATACAAACTGTGAAAGCTATAACTAAAAGAATGGACAAATAAGTTTCCATAAAAATTAAGAAACTTGGTAAATCAAAAGATTCATAATAGCTTTAAGCTGGGAAAAGCTATTTGCCAGACATAAAATTGACAAAGGATTACTATCCAAAATATATTTTAAAATTCCTAATAAGTTTCAGTAGAAAAACAGGCACAAGAATAGGCATTTCATGGAAGAAGAAACACACATGGCCAGTTGACACATGCAAGAACAATTGAGTCTCGCTCTGTAGCCAGGCTGGAGTGCAGCAGTGCGATCTCGGCTCACTACAACCTCTGCCTTCCTGGTTCAAGCAATTCTCCTTCCTCAGCCTCCCGAGTAGCTGGGACTACAGGCACCCACCACCACGCCCAGCTAATTTTTTTGTATTTTTGTAGTAGAGACAGGGTTTCACCTTGTTGGCCAAGATGGTCTCCGTCTCCTGACCTAGTGATCTGCCCACCTCGGCCTCCCAAAGTACTGGGAGTAAGTTACCATTTTTTTATACCAGCCAAATCAGCAAAAATCTAAAAGTATGATAATGCCAAGTGTTAGATATGGAGCATATTTATACAAATATTGATGGGATCTAAATTGCTAAAATAATCTTGGAAAATAATTTAGCTGTATCAATAAAGATGAAGATGTGCCATCCCTAAGACCAGCAATTCTGCTCTTGTCTATTTGCCTCAGCGGCATATACAATAATGTACAGAGCTACACTGTTTATAATGGAAAGAATCTGAAAATAAATACCTATCCAAGAAGAATCAATCAATAAATAGTATATTCCTGCCATAGAATAATGTATAACAGTAAAAATTAATGCACTATAGTTGAATAAATCAATATGGTCAATTCTTAGAAGCCAGACATTGAGTGGAAAAAATAGTTATAGAAGAATAAACACATACATACCATATCATTGGTAGGAAATTTTAAAACAAGCTAAACTAATTATGTTGTTTAAGGATACATGCACACACACATATTCTGGAAATATAGGATAAAGTGAAGGAGATGTGATTGGTGAAAGACGTTTAGGAACCTTCAGTAGTCTTTACTAATTTTGTTAGTTGCATTATGGGTTCATAGGCATTCATTTTATTATTATACCTTATAATATGTGTTATATTTATATCGTATATTTTATAATAGTTTACAGAGAAAGAAGGGGAAGAAATGTTCCCTTGCCCCTCCATTTTCCTCTCCAGTACAGTCAAGCACTCAATATAATCTTTTATTTATGTATTTTTTTTCGAGACAGAGTCTTGCTCTGTCACCCAGGCAGCAGTGCAGTGGTGCTGTCTTGGCTCACTGCAACCTCCCCCTCCCACATTCAAGCGATTCTCCTGCCTCAGCCTCCCAAGTAACTGAGATTGCAGGCACGTGCCACCAAACCCTGCTGATTTTTGTGTTTTTAGTAGATACAGGGGGTTACCATGTTGACCAGGCTGGTCTCGAACTCCTGACCTCAAGTGTTTCACCTGCCTAGGCCTCGCAAAGTGTTAGGATTACAGGTGTGATTACCGGCCAGGTGCTCAATATATTCTTAATGACCAGTTTATCTGGGGACAAGGCTGCCTCAAGAGAGGGCTACAGAGAAGCCCAAATACTTCTCAACATTTTTAATACAAAATCCTAGAAGCAGCTCCTTTGATAAATGTAGATGAGGATAAATGGATAAATGGAAAACAAGGACTAGAGAGCAAAGCTCTGTGTGAGCCGCATGATTTCAGGACACGGCCCCTGTCTCTTTCCACACTTCTCTGCCTCTGGCATCTTTTATAAAAACCTTCTTTCATGAAATCTTTACTGCTTTTTTATTGTAAATAATTATTCCCTCATTTGGGTTCCCATTACTATGCAAACTATCATTCCTTAGTTGCATACATGTCTGCATACCTACGCAGATTCCTCTGGCCAGAAAATTATCTTATTAACCTAAATGCTCCCAAAGTTTCTAGCATATCCTGGTACATCACAGATCCCAAATAAGTTATCCAGTGGAATTCAATTGATTCTTCTTCAAGTTCACTCCAGATTCACGTCCAAAGCAAAGCATTCACCTCTTTCTGCCTTGGAAAGTCTGCTTAGGAAGTCAATACATTCTCATGATTTCCCTAGGATGATGTAAAACTAACAGTGGTAGAGAATTCTGCATGAAGTGCCACAAGCAAGATTCCTAAATTCAGATCAGATAGCCTCCTTCCCTCCTAATTCTCTAATAAAGGGGATGAGCACAGTTAACAGGAGGAAGAAAAGGAAGCAAAAGGCAAAGACAAGGTAGTCATGTCAACAAAGTCTGCATGTCTGTTAGGTCACCCAGTGCCCAAATCTCAACTTTATCCTAGATCCCTCTTTCTCATTCCCACATCCTATTCCTTCCTTCCCCTTAATATGGCTCTTTCTCTCACTTGGGCTTGGTCCATAACACCCTAGCCCAGGCTTCTGTTTCTCTAGGAAACCCTTCCAGAGTCCTCACTTATATCCCAGTCTCAGTCTTTCTGTCCTTACCCCCTTATCACCATCTCTAAGCCATCCACCACTGCAGGCAGCCTGGCATTTCCAAGCCACAAATTGGACCCCACTGTCCCCCTGATCCCCTGATCCTAACATTTACTGTCTCTCCTTCACCCCCAAGACACGATCAAAATTCCTCAGCACAACTTTGAAGTCTTCAGGTTATCTTATCTATTCCCACTTCTCCCCAGCACACCTGCCATTAAAGTACGTACCCTTCTCCAACAGATCCTGCCTTTGTACTCAAATCTCGGGGTAGACTGCTCCTTCCCCTTCCTGTCTGAGAACTGTAAAAGAACTCTTGGCACATAATGCCTCCATCCTGAACCCCTGCTGGAAAAGACTTGACCAACCCTAGCATAGCTTCTGGCAACCAAAGGCTGCATCTCTGGGAAGACCTAGCCCACCTTTGAGTTGCTGTCTAAAAAACTTAGTAGTTGTAAAAAGAATTGACTGTATCTTCTAGCCAAGACCTGAGGAGAGGTCCTCGTCTCCCTCTTTCTTAGAGAATTTACTTTAAGGAGCTTGCAATTGTAAATCTTTCCTCTGTTACTTTGAGATGTATGTGATGTGTCTCCTACAACCCAGGAGTGTCTTTCTCAAGGACCTGAGAGCAGAGCCATTCCTTTGAAAGGTAATCATCAGCAAGGATAGGGCCTTGGTCTCTAAATCTCCGTGGCAGGATAGACTCCTAACAAGCAGACACAGCTGGCCTCATCACATTTACACTGACCTGCCCTCCAACCCACTTTTTCTAATTGTTCACTTTCCTGACTGCTTGAGCTCACTCCCTGTCCCTACTCCTTCATTCTCCTTCTATAACGCCCAGTTACCTCCACACAGTTGGCAACAGAGCTGAGCTTTTTTTCCCTACTGTCAGCGCTTACTGTGTAAGATTTATTTTCACCACTTTAACATGTCTGCCTTTGTTTATGTTTAACAATGCCGCACTCCAAGACCCAGCCCTCAGGTTACTGCCTCCAGGAACTCCCCTTTCTTCTGCCTCCAGGAGGGTGTTTGCCTCTCCTAAGTGTGCCTACGCAACTTGAAACACACATACACTAGGATAGTTATTGAAAGGGTGACTCTGTAGGCTCAGACTCAGACCACGCCACACCGGTTGCAGTCAAGAGATCTTTATTGGAGGAGTCCGAGGGAGAGCCGAAGCGGAAGAAAGAAAGCGAGGGCTCTGCAGCCTCCGTCTTTTATGCCTAGGGACGTTACGTGGGGGTCGCTGGTTGGCTGAGGGGCTGGGTCTAGGCTGAGGCAGGAAGGCGTGACCTCTGATTGGCTCCTTTTGGTGGGCCTGTGTTGGGGAGGAAGAAGAACCCGGAACCAGCGCCATTAGGGTGCTCCTGTTACCTAACATTCCTCCCTTTTTTGTTTTTTAAGAAGTGGGGAGGTGGGTGTCACTGTTCGTCTGGCTACTTCCTGCTGAACGGGGGCGTCGTGGGGAAGGGATATTGGAGGACTGTAGGGGCAGAGCAACAGCAGGAGGCTAAAGAAGACGGCGCTGAAGGTGAACACTTCCCTGGGTGTGAAGTCTAAAAGTGTCCCTTGTAAGTAGAGGTCATCTATGGACGCGAGCCATCCGTATGGCAGAGAAGGATCTGCTATGAGCCACGTATCTTCTTGGAGGGCCTGGAGGAAATCTAAGAAATTACAGGTCCTGGAGGTGGAGGCCATGGGTAGGTGAGTCCTGGTCATCTTCTTCGGTTGCTAGGAGTTGGTAGTGCCTAATGAGAGGCTGGTTAAAAGTCTGCTTAGATAAGGAGGAGATTTGTTGTCACATGAACTTTATTAGGCAAAGGAGGCGAGTACAAAAGGCCGCTATTCCTAGGAGGGGTCCGAGAAATGGTAGGACCCAAGCTAAAAGAGGCATTTTTAGAGTGTCCTAGAAGGGGGAACGAGATTCTGAGATGCATTGTCTGATTTCAGAAGCTTTTTCTTGTATACGACGGGCAGTATCCCGCACTATTCCTGACTGATTAGTGTAAAAACAACACTCTTCCCCTAAGAAGATGCAGAGTCCTCCTTTTTCAGCAGTGAGGAGGTCTAGGCCTCGGCGGTTTTGGAGAGTCACTGCTGCTAAAAAGTCTATTTGAGATTGTAAAGTAAGAATAGATTTTGTTATTTCCTGTAAACTGTCTGAGAAATCTTTTGAGAGGGTGTGGTAGTAGGATAATGACGTGGACAAGCCGGCTATTCCAGTCCCTGTGGCAGTGGCTATTTCTAATCCTATAAGTAGGGGTATTAGTTGCACGGCTCTTCGCTGACGGACTTGAGCTTTGAGGGGTACTGATAAGGTCTGATTCCCTGGGGCAATGTCAATGTGGGGGCTTAGAAAGACTAAGGTGCAGGTGCCTGTCCAGTTAGTGGGGAGGCAGATATAGGTTGACATTCCACATAAGAAGAATATGCCTTGGCTGGGTAGACAGAACTCGTTATGTATGTTAAAAAGGTGTGTGAGTTTGTTGTTTTCATTCTCCCATACTCCTAGAGTACTTGCTAAGGTGGCTCCAGTGAGCGGCTGGAAAGGGGTGTTGGGAGTAAACTGAGTGGCTCCCTGTGTTTTATTTTCCCATTGGAGGAAAAAACGTTTTGTATCTACTAGGAGCCATTCGAGAGAGAGATTGAAAGAGGGGATGAGAAGGCACTCACTAGTGGTGGGGGCGCTGCTGCAGGGAGTCCAGGGGTGAATTGTCATGCAGGGAGTATGTCTGCCATTACAGAACCCGGACTGTTTGTTGAGTAGGGAGGAGGTGATGATTTTGGGGGGCCCAGAGAAGTGGACAGGCTGGTTGAATGGAGCTGTTTGGGTGACTTGAAAGCTAGCATGATCCATTGGGGCTTGAAGTTGTAAGGTGTAATTACACTGTTGTGGTGGTAGGTGCCCTAGAGGCAGGCCAGATGACAGGTTGCATTGTATGCATAAAGGGGCTTAGAAAGTTGAAATAGTATTTGTGGTTACAGGGCCGTGTATGAGCTTTTTATTGCTTGTGTAATAGGTGAGGTTGGAAATGTAAGAAAGCAAAAGTTGGGTTGCACGTCCTGTCATGGTATTTTTGGTCGTATCAGAGATGGGGAAGTCGGCTAATGACTGCATGTTTAGAAGTTGGAGAGGGTCTTTTCCTTCATAATGAGGGTGGTAGGTCAAGTTGGTGAAGACCTAGTTTTTTGCGGGAATGGGAGTGGCAACATAGCCAGAGGTTGATAGAGAAAGGGGAGGGATGGTTGTATGAGGTATCCAAGGAAGTAGGAGGGATATATAGGCAAAGAGCAAATAGGAAGGTAAAGAGGGTGCTCTGGAAAACGAGATCATTTTATCTAGTATGAGTTCTTTCACTTATCTTTTTAAGGAGGAAATGGTCGTTCCTCAGGATTAGTGGAAGGAGCCTTTTAATCTGGGATGTTTCTTTCTGAAATAGGAGGTGCAAGTCCTCTAATTGTTCACAGGTGTCTTGGGATTCCTGAGCTGATGATCCCCGACTATCGGAGGGCCAGAGGTGGAGACAGCGCCCCAATACTGCTGCAGAACCGAGAAAGTAACTCCGGAATTAAGGAGGAAAATGACGAGACGCCCATCCACTGTAAGAGGCACCCTGGGCTCCTGTGTGGTGATGGTGTGTGTCGGGGAAGAGGTCCCAGGGCCCCGTCAGTCGTAGGCCGCTAACCCAATGAGATCGGCTTCAGGACGGGGGTCTGGCCCAGCTCCCCCGAGGGAGCTGGGTCAGTCAGTTGCCCAGTGGCCGGATTGTTGGCACTTGGGGCACGGTCTTTTGGGTGGCCTGGGATTAGGACACTCACGAGCCTAATGACCTTCGTTCCGACATTTAAAGCAGGGTCCAGGGGGTTGGCGGTGAGTGGTGGACATAGAGGCATGGCGTCTGATAGGCTGGGTTGGGGCCTTGAAGGCCTGAGCCAACATCTGGCACTTTTGCCTCCTTGCCTGCTCATCACGATTGTGGTAGACTTTGAATGCGGTGGCGAGGATCTCGGTCTGCGGGGTAAAGGGACCTCTGTCTAGCTTTTTTAGTTTGGCCCGAATGTCTGGGAAGCTTTGTGCGAAGAAATGGGACATGAGAAGTTGCCTGCCGTCAGGGGCTTCGGGGTCTATGTTGGTGTATTGTTGGAGTGCCTGTGTAAGGCGGGCGAGGAAGGCGGACGGGTTTTCATGTTTTTCCTTAATGATTTCGTGAAGTTTTTCAAAATTGACTGCCTTTTGGGCTGCCTTGCGGAGACCTGTTATTAAACAGGTGGCGAAGTGGTCTCGGGCCAAGACATCGTTCTGGGAGTTATAGTCCCAGCCAGGGTCGTGTTCGGGGACTGCCTGCACCCCGATGGGTAGGGCTGGGGTTGTTTGGTGAACCTGATCTGCATAAGTACGGGCCTGCTCCTAGACCGGTCTGCGCTTCCTGAGAAGGAGGGGGTTAGAGAAATTCTGATGTAAGAGGTGGAGTTAGAAGTGTATGAGCCTAAGCGTTGACAAGACAGTCACAGAGAAGGGAACATGGACAGGAACAATATATTTTGTTCGTGTAACTTCTGTAAGAGGGGCGAGGATGGAAAGGTGTGATGTGGAACGAGAGGTGGGAGGGCTGAGCGGCGGAGGGGAGGGAGCTGGAGGGGTTGTGGAGGAAGGGGGAAGGAGAGAGAGCTTGGGGGAAGTGGTAAAGGGCGGGGCTGCCGCTGGCCGGGCGGCGGCCGGAGAGTGGGGCTGAGGGTGGTGATATGGAGTTAAGATTGGGGGAAGGTGAGGGCAGCGATACGATGTTGAGGGTTATACGGGGCTGTGGGCATAGGGGATCTCTTCCCATTCTCCTGTTCGCACACAATATTTAGAGGCCTATAAATGGGTCATTTGTTTTTGTTGTTTAAGGGGTTGTGAATTTGATTAAGTGTTTAGGTTTGAGGTCAGCGGCAAGGCCTAGGGTAGCCAGATTGTCTAGAAGGCATTTTAGGGGGGAGTCGGCCAGCAGGGATGCGGAGCCTCCTATAGTGGGAGAAGGGGCAGTGATGGCTAAGAGAGCATCCCCTAATTAGCCGAACACTGTAACCAGGTTCAGAGCCTTCGGTTGGTCGTCACCAAGGCGAAGGGACTGAAGGGCCAACAGGATGGCCGAAGGACCGTGAGCCACCTGGTACCAGGATTTTATATATAGCCAACAGTATGGCGCGGGGTGGAGGCTCAGGCCGGAGCGGCGAGGAGGAGAGGGAGAAAACTCCCTTCCCTGCGGGTCAAGGAGGGGAAGCGAATGATAGGGGCCTACCACTGCCGTAGGGGCGTCGGACGAAATGTGTTTGTCACGGGAGTGGCTACGGTCTGGCGATTTGCCCGAGAGGTAGGCCCAGGAGGGGAAAACTTACCGAAATGAGGCCGGTGGTGGGCGAAGAGCGTGGCGAACAGGAAAATGGGTGAAGTGGGGGTCGCTGGTTGGCTGAGGGGCTGGGTCTAGTCTGTGGCGGGAAGGCGTGACCCCGATTGGCTCCTTTTGGTGGGCCTGTGTTGGGGAGGAAGAAGAACCCGGAACCAGCGCCATTAGGGTGCTCCTGTTACCTAACAGTTATGTGAAACTAAAATTTACTTTTCTTCTGGTCAAAGTTCCATCTAGACTAAAGCCCTAAAGGTCGCAAATTGTGTTTTACTTATTCCTGTATGCATGGTGCCAGGTATAGAACAGACCTTGAATAAATGCAAATCAAGTGGAGACTTGAATGAATGAGGGAATGAGTGTCTGCGTGTGGGATTGAAAGGGTTAAGAGGCCTCTTTCTAGAGCTGTCCCTGTAAAAAATGGAGACCGAGAGGTGTGGTGGCAAAGCAGGAGCAAGGCAATTACACTTCTCCAGGAGGAGATGAAGACAGACCAGTGTGGACTTGCCCTTTGTTGCCTCTGAGATGTTTTCCACTCCATTTCTACCCTTCCCAAATCTTTGTTAGTTTGTACGCAAGATCTTTTTCCTCCAGGGCTGTGAAGAACTATTTTCTGTTATTTATTGTAATGGGGTGGGGAGAAGCGAGGGGACTCAAACCTTTTCAAACACCAGACAAAATTTGTCAACTGAAAGGGCTTCATCTTGGCCATAACCAGATGAAAATGTGTGATGTCAAGCCAACCTAAGCTATCCCATTGTTTTTAAGTGTGACTAAATACTGACTAATATTACTTCCTCTGGCACTTTTCATTTTTTTTTTTTTTTGACTCAGTACAATGGAAACATTCCAGGCTGTTGTTATAGTTTGCTGTCTGGACAGAATGACTTCCTGCACATCATAACCACTTACGATGGAGAAAAAATAGAAGGGGTGACAATCCCAAAATTCCCAAGAGTACCCTTAAGTTTAGCAATGGCTTTTGGCTTTGGATTTTTGTTGTTTTTGTTGTTATGTTTTGTTCACAAAAGCAATAAAGAATACTGAAATCCAAGTTGGAAGAGACCTTGCCAAGGTTGCTCATTGAGGAGCCAATATTTTCCCTGCCATCCTGAGACCTGCAGTGTCACCACGACATTCCCTGCCAAGCAGTTCAGCCTGGTAAATTCTCTCTTTCTTCAGGAGATCTGTTCCTTCAAAAACAAGCTCTCACACCTTTGGACTATTAGCACTCTCTTCTGCCTCCCTGTAGACTCTTCTTTTTAGCTCTGCCTTTTGGGAAGCAAGTGGTGTTTGCAGAAAGGAAAGTGATTCAGAGCCATGTTCCATGCAGACTAGACTTTTCTCACAGAGGAAATGAAGAAGTAAGCAGAGCCTAAGCTCCGGGAATGTCTTCAGAGAGTGGACACAAAGGATACTGTTGAAAGGTGTGCTTGGAAGGTCAGATAAGTCCCTTCTCTCACATCCATGGCAGATGATAGATAACCCAAATTGTCTGATCCAACCATTTCAGACTGAATGAAGTTCCAGTATGTTCTCCACTCCTTCTAAAACCAATAAGCCCCTGCCCCATCCAACTCCTAGGTTCAGTCTCTATTAGCTACCACATTAGGCTTTATTTTGAACAGTCAGCACCCTCAGCTTCCCCTCTCTCTCAATCAATCTGGTGGCAGCACAGATCAGCTGTCCCGTGCCACACTTAGAGAAAGCCTACTATCCCTCTCAAGATTTTGCTCCCATCGTTGTTAGAAGACAGAGCATTCACAAGGAGGCACAGTACCCCTCTGAAAATCAATTAAATCCCCTTTCGACTGTGGGATACGCTTTTCCCAGGGTGTGAGTCATTTCCATAATTCTGAGTTTCCACCAGTTTCAGGGTCAAAGAAAAAGCCAGCCCCCACAGGGCCTTTCAGCTCCCTGGGAATTTTAAGAAAAAGGATTCATTCCATGGCAGAGATGATTGCCTTCTTTTCAACTGCAATTGGTGGCCCAGAAACCACAGCCATCAAATGCAGAAGCTTTGCTAAATCATCACTATTTCAGCTACTAATTAGGTCTAATGTTCACAGCAGAGGAGTCTGTGCGAGCAATAAACCACTTCTTCAAGTGATTAAACTTCCAAGTAAACACACTTTGATTGCCACAAGAAACATTCCCTTGCACAGGTTTTTTGAGCCGATGAATAGAACCCCCCAGACATGGCTCCATAAATGGGGTAGCAGTAGACTGGAACTCTGGATGAGCACAGACACCCTGTCTCAATTAGTCAGTCCCCTGCTCTACCTTTTTGGTTCTGGCAAGATGCCTCCAAGGACCACATATGTGACAAAGTAAATTTTAGTTAACAGCAAATTCGCTGGGTATACCATGAGACAACACTGCCTGAAGGCTTGGGCCATCCAGTGAGAAAATCATCTGCTACTTCTGGGGTGTAGGGTCACCGGTCCCTTGGACCCAATGTAAGGGAGTAGATTTAGAGAAAGGGTCCGTAGTGGCAAGGAAACCTGAGGCACTGCGCTAAATACTTTTTTACATTAGTTATCTCAGAGCAAAAATATTGGCATTGACTCCAGAACATTCTCAGAAGTGCTCACTTGATGTGCCTTTAATAATCTGATTGATTCTTTTTACATTGTATCTATAGACCAAAACATCACATCGTACCCCATAAATATACACAATTATTATTTGTCAATCAGAAATAAATTAATAAAAAATTATGCAAGGTCTACATGTTCATTGAAGGAAAAATAGAAAATATAAACAAGCAAAAAGAAAGTCTTTCATAAACCTGTTGTCTAAAGTGGGGTTTTTCAACCTTGACAGTAGGGACATTTTGGGCTGGATAATGCTTCATTGTGAGGACTGTCCTTTGCATTGAGGACATTAGCAGTATCCCCTACCCACTAGATATCATTAGCACAGCCTCCCCACATTTGTAACAACCAAAAATGTCACCAAAAATTGCCAAATGCCACCTAGGAGCAAGATCACTCTCACTGAAAATCATTTTAGAGATAACCAGTGACACCATTTTCCTGGCCTTTTTTCCTGCATATATGTATGCATATATGTATGTGTATACATGTGTATACACACATGTATCTTTTTTTTTTTTGAGACAGAGTTTTGCTCTTATTGCCCAGGCTGGAGTGCAGTGGTAGGATCTTGTCTCGTGGCAACCTCCACCTCCTGGGTTCAAGCGATTCTCCTGCCTTAGCCTCCCAAGTAGCTGGGATTACAGGCACTCTCCACCACGCCTAGCTAATTTTTTGTATTTTTAATAGAGACGGGGTTTCACCATGTTGGCCAGGCTGGTCTCGAACTCCTGATCTTGTGATCCTCCTGCCTCTGCCTCCCAAAGTGCTGGGATTACAGACATGAGCCACCACGCCCAGCCTACACACATATATCTTAAAATGGAGTTGTAGTATATATAGTTTTTTATTTTCATTTTTCACTTAACTGTATATCCTGAAGATTTTCCCTTAACCGTATCCTGAATATGTTGATACCTGTTCTATAGCATCATCTCAGTGGCTCTGCTGTGCTCCACAGCGTGGTTGTACCATGGTTTATTTAACCCTCAGTTTTTGGACATTGAGATTTCCAAGAGTAGTAAGGGCATTAAAAAAATATTGTCTCAATTTTGACTTCAAAAATGGGAGAAGGTTAGCATACTGCATATGAATAGGGAAACAAATACTTAATATTGTTTCCTTTCACTTACAGAAACCATTGCAGTAACAAGAAAGAGAGAGGGGAATCTTAAGTCAAGACCTCTTGACTCCTCTGTGCTGTTAATAGGTAAGGGCCTGAATAGAACCTGTGCATGAATCTCAGTTAGGCTAAGGTAGAATTGAAAAGGAGAGCCAGATGAATTTGAAAAATACAAAGTAAGACAAATCGCTTAGGGATGTGTAGCCAAAGAAGAGGCCAAGGATAAGGAATCCTGGAAAAAGAAAGAGAGTAGGAGAAGGAAAGAGGCTTAGACGTGGGGAGAGGAGTCCCCACTAGGCAAGGTAGTTGTCTGTTAGGATGTTAACCCTTCCATTGCACAAACCTTCAGAAAAGGTTGATCATACTCCTTGCTGTGACCCAGGTACCTGGAAGAGTAAAGGATATTTGGGGTGGGTTGTATTATGCAGGGTGACACATTGTAAAAAAGGGACAGCAGGGACAGGTACAAAATATGGAGTAGGGATACAGAATTAAACAGAATTTGGAGGCAGAGGCAAGTAGGAAAACAAGAATCGCCAGAGATATTGGTATTTGGGTCAGAAGGTTTTCACTGCATAAGAAAATTGGCTGATCCAATCTTGTTTAAATATTAAAGGCCAAAATGACCTCAGTAGAATAAAGGACTTTAGAAATATCTAGTGAGCAGACACTTAAATTATGCTTTTGGGGGGCTTTTATAAGCAAAACTACATTGAACACCATTGTAGTTGAATATGTGCATATATCCTTAACTTTTTAAAGCCTAAATAATTAGAAACAAATGGCTAGGTACAAGAAAATTCATGGTCTTAAGGCTTCGGATACATACTGTCAAAAATACTAACAAGAAAGTTTTAATAATTGTTTACTGTTTTACCATATAATCAATATCGTAGGACAGTTCTTTTTTCTCCATTATTTCACCTACATTGATATATATTCTTCCTTTTTTACAGGAGAGGTAACTGAGATATACCTATGTTCACAGAGTGGTATAAATACAACCACAGCCCAAGGGTTCTATTTATAGAAACTTCTGACTTCAAGTCCTGTGCTTTTTTTTTTTTTTTTTCTTTTGAGACAGAGTCTCACCCTGACTCCCAGACTGGAGTGCAGTGGTGTGATCTTGGCTCACCACAACTTTCGTCTCCCAGGTGCAGGCAATTCTTCTGCCTCAGCCGCCATAGTAGCTGGAAATACAGGCGTACCACCACACCCAGCTAATTTTTATATTTTTAGTAGAGATGGGGTTTCATTATATTGGCCAGGCTGGTCTCAAACTCCTGACCTCGTTATTCGCCTGCCTCGGCCTCCCAAAGTGCTGGGATTACAGGTGTGAGCCACCCCGCCCGGCCCTGAACTCTTATCTACCTTTCTACTTCCTTTATAGAACTGGGATATGAACCTTTAGAAGACTCAACCAGCACTAGTCCTGATCTTTTCATTCCTCTGCTTAATCTCAATGCTGCTAGGTTACCTATTTTGCTCTCTCCTGCCTCAGGGCCTTTGCACTTGCTTTTCCCTCTCTCCCCACCCATCTTTTTTTTTTTTTTTTTTTGAGAGTCTTGTCTTCCAGGCCGGATTGCAGTGGCGTGATCTCAGCTCACTGCAACCTCTGCCTCCTTGGTTCAAGCAATTCTCCTGCCTCAGCCTCCTGAGTAGCTGGGATTATAGGCACGCACCATCATGTCTGGCTAATTTTTTATATTTTTAGTAAGAGATGGGGTTTCACCATGTTGGCCAGGCTGGTCTCAAACTCCTGACCTCAGGTAATCCACCCTCCTCCGCCTCCCAATGTGCTGAGATTACAGGCATGTGCCTGGCCACCCCACCCATCTTTATTTAGGCAACTTCTGCTTAACCCTCAGGTTGAACTTAAACATCAATTCCTTCGTGACTCTTAAATTTTGGGTTATGTGCTACTATCAAGTGCTTCTACAGCACTTTTTACTTCCCTGTTAGAGAACTTATAAACTGTGTTGAAATTCATGTCTAATGATCTGACTTCCCCATTAATTTTTAAGCTACGTAGGACAAGACCCATGCTTATAAAACCCAAGATCAGATCTTGCTGAGCAGTGCTTGCCCCTTTAGACTAGAGAGGTTCACTCTAGGTTACTAAAATCTCAGCCACTTCTGAGGGTTTTTAAAAGCAGCCCATTTCACCCATCCATGTTTCTTGTTTGGCATCTGTAGGCATTTGAGTACATGATATCTGCTGTAGACAAACATGTTTCCTGTTAATGTTAGGAAGAATCTTCCAATATTGAATTATCTGACAATGGAGAAGGCCCTCTATTTACGTTGTAACAGGATCTTCTGTATGTGCTCCTTCATAACACCCATCCTCCCAATGTGACTGGGAGGTGCCAGAGGGCAGGAATGAGCCATCCTCCCAACCAGGGCATCTCACACGTGCCAGGTGGTCTCTGAGTGTGTGCGGAGCCAAATTGAACTAAACGACTGTCTTGGCAACATACAACTTTCCAAGACTCAACAACTTGCTTTCAGCCCAGCCAAAGGCTTGCCGCTCTGAGGCAAATGTCACTGTGGTGGAGTTGTCTTAATGAGAAGGCATGCTTGCTTCTCTTCTGGGGGAGTTTCCTAGAGCGATGCTCTTAGAAACTCCTTGGCAGGAATCCTGAGCCAGGCTTGGCATTGACAGCGTCCTCCTGCTGGCATTAACAAGCCTCTTATTTAAATGTAAATGAGCTCTCAGTGCCAGTTTGTGAGCAAAACACATCGCTTGTGTTAAACCAGAGCTGGGAATGCTACAACACACCAAATGTCGGCTTGGTTTCCACTTCCCCACCACATCCGTAGTTCACAGTGTAGCTCTCTTTGCCTCGTCTTCTCGATCTGCAGTGTTGGGAGTCCTTAGGCAACAGAGAGAATCTGCGGAGTCTGGGGGCCTATTTGTAGCTTCAATATGACCTTCGAAAAGTCACTTCAAGGTGCGAGATAATAATAATAATTAGGACATTATAAAACAATTAGTAGTATCACACCAAATCCCAGTCAACAGAAGGGCCTTCAAGCAGAGGGTCTGAACCACCTCTTGTGGCTTGCTGGCTGTGTCGGTCCAACTTTGCCCAGGAGCCTACCTGTGCTGTACATGCTCTGACCCTTGTGCACACTCTCTCTTTTCTTCTAGATCAGTTCTATTTCCACCCAAATACACATCATTTGTTGCCTAACGTCTGGTCCTGCTTAGCTGTTTCTGCACTCAGTTACCGGGTCCCTATTGTTCATATTTTATCCAATTTCTTGTTTTAGCACTTCTCTCTTTATTTCAGATCTTTATGGAATAGACTTGGTGCTCTTCTGATATCTGGATTCTAGCCATCTCTCTCTAAGATACCCTGATGGCTGGCATATTTACAGCACAGATCATGCTAGATGCTACATTGTTTCTGTTTTCACTTGTCTAACTCAGCTGAACTATGTGTGCATCTTAAGGCCCAGGCCAGGTCTTATCTTTGTTGGTAGCCCCAGATGCTAGCCCAAACCCTAATGAATGAAGAAATGAAGAAATAGGGAGAAGATAGATAGAGAATCTCTACTTCCCCATCAAGATCTTGCTACAAGAGACCAAGTAGGGCATCATTCCATTTCCATCCTTCAGACTGGCTATATGGTTTCTATCAAAGGGTATTAGACAGGGTTCTTCAGAAAAACAAAACCAATAAGATATATATGTGTGTGTGTGTATATATATGTATGTATGTATATATATATATATATATATATATATATATATATATAACATAAATATGATGAGAATTGGCTCACGTGATTATGGAGGCTAAGAAGTTCCACCATCTGCTGTCTGCAAGCTGGAGAACCAGGCAGCCAGTAACATAACTCAGCCTGAGTCCAAAGGCCCTAGAATCAGGAGTTCTGATGTCCAAGGACAGAAGACAGATGTCCCAGCCCAAGAAGAGAGAGAGAACCTACCTTTCTTCCACCCTTTTTTCCTGTGCAGGCCCTCAACAGAACAGATGATGCTCAACCATATTGGGGAAGGCAGATCTTTACTCAGTCTGCTAATTCAAATACTAGTCTCTTCCAGAAACACCCTGCCTTAGTCCCTTGTGTGATGCTATAGCAGAATTCCACAGACTGGGCAATTTATAAATAACATAAACCTAGTTCTCACATTTCTTGAGCCTGTGAAGTTTAGGATCAAGGTGCCAGAATCAATCTGTTGAAGGCTGCTCTCTGCGTCTAAGGTGGTTCCTTGAATGCCGCATCCTCTGGAGGGGAGAATGTTGTGCCCTCACATGGCAGAAAGCAAAGGGCAAAAAAGGGATGAACTCCTTCTGTCAAACCGTTTCATAAGAACACTCAGTCCCATTCATGTAGGTAGAGCCCTTATGGCCGCGCCTCTTAATACTATCATTGGCAACACCTGAATTTTGTAGGAAACTCTTTCAAAACGTATCACAGCCTCACAGACACACCCAGAAGTAATGTTTTACCAGCTATCTGGGTATTTCTTAGCTCAGTCAAGTTGGCACATACTATAAAATTAACCATTATACCACGTGTTTATTTTGATAAAGTTCACAGCATAAAAATGATTCAGTCAGCCGGTAGGAGGATGTGTTATAAACATTAAACACGTATTTCAGGGGCCTTCCACGAGAAGCATAAAGGGCTGCATTCAATAAGAGATGCAAAATGATATAAAGGAGTCCCTTGAGTAACAGAAGTAGCTTTTCTTAGGACTCTTTGAGTGCAGGAAAAATGCCTTTGTTGTAAGGCAGAACACTTTGCTGTCTGAGCTTCTGGGCTGCCTCAGCCCAGAGACTAATGAAAAGGACCTTTTTGATGGTTGAGTTTAGACTAAAATAGTGTAGGCACTTCTCATCCCCCTAGCCCCGTCCCCATTAGTGTATCTTCCTGGACTTTGGTTGGTGGCTTGTGCTGGGGAAGATGACGCAGAGTATCAATGGCATCAGCTGTCCCTGACTGGTCCTTGCTCGTTCGGGACTCCTCTGGAGAGAAGGGTTTGAGACTGATAGAATCTGCCAGAATTGTACAAAACTTTATGAGACTGAGCACAAAGAACAGATGATACCAGGCATGGAGGAGGAAGGAGATGTTTCTCTTTCTTCTTCAGGAAATTAGTGATAGTCTTGCATCCTGCAGACTGGAAACACTGGATGCCTTGACCCCAAACTGGCGTTCCCACAATGCTGGGTGGAGACAGTAAGATTTCTGCAATTGGTTCTATAGAAATCAGCTATGAACAAGAGGAGTAGAGGTAGAAGCAAAAGAACAGGGCAGAGGAGTTGTGGTTCTGGCTGACATTTACCTTTGGGTGGCCATGTGAATCCCCTTTTTGGAATCTCCCAACCATAAATGGGAGACACTGGGGAGGGAGCTAATTCTTGGAAACTGAGCTAGTAGGGGGTCACATTATCAAAATTTCAGTTTATTACAAAGAAGCCTTCAAATTCGTTTGTGGTAAGTCACAAACAGGTAATGCCTAAGGTATTTTAGTTTTATTTTAATTATTACCCATTTTCAACAGGACAAAAAAGAACATGATGAAAAGATCCCCAAGTTCTTTCCCCGAAGTCAGAAAACCTGGTGCATCCTTCTCACTCAGCATCTAATATATAGTGTGAACTTGAGAACGTTTTTTCCCCTTGGTAACTCAGCTTTCCCATCTGTAAAATGACACAATTGAACTATGTAAGCCCTAAGACAAATAGAGAAGAGGGGAGTTGAAACCAAATTTTTATTAACACACTTATTTAGCAAATATTTAGTGCCTGCTTCACATTGGGCACTGTGCTAGGCTCTGCAGATGGAATGGTGAGGAAAAGCAGACATGAGTTGCACATACGGAGTATTAGTCAAGCAGGTGAGATAGCCACTAATTAAGAACAGAACTAAAGAAAAAAAATTATAACTGTGATAATGCTATGAAGGTGAAAGAAATGGCTTTTTTTTTGTGGATTACAAATAGAAAGATTTCAAGAACCCTAAACAATACACATATTTCTTTTCTTTTCTTCTTTCTTGAGATGGAGTTTTGCTCTTGTTGCCCAGGCTGGAGTGAAATGGCACGATCTCAGCTCGTGGCAACCTCTAACTCCTGGGTTCAAGCGATTCTCCTGCCTCAGCCTCCCGAGTAGCTGGGATTACATGGGTACACCACCATGCCCTGCTAATTTTGTATTTTTAGTAGAGACAGGGTTTCTCCCTTTTGGTAAGGCTGGTCTCGAACTCCCGACCTCAGGTGATCTGCTGCCTCGGCCTCCCAAAGTGCTGGGATTACAGGCATGAGCCACTGTACCCAGCCACATATATTTCTTATAGTTCAGTATAGCAAGAATATAGAAGGTGGCATGAAAGGGAGACAGAGTGTATGAGTATAAACATGTACTGGTGTGTACAGCGAAAGATGAAATTGGGGCAGGGGAAAGGCAGGGCCTGATCACACAGAAAGAAAATGGTGTCACATAAGCCAAGAGAGAAGAGAGTTTTAAGAATTAAGTAGTCCAGTAAATACTTGATGGAAAGAACTGTGTTTTGTTTATCTTCTTCATTTATCCCTTTCTGTGCCCCTGCCAACTAGAATAGAAACTGGTACACAGTGGGGACTCCATGTATGTTTGTAGAATAAATATATTTTTCTCAACCACACACACAAAAAGGAAACTTAGAGGGGTTAAATGGATTGTACAAGGTCACTTAGCCTGTGGGTGGCTCGACACAAGATTGAAATTCAACTTTAACATCATACAGCACATTAAAACAAAGTGATTGGGCCGGGCACGGTGGCTCAAGCCTATAATCCCAGCACTTTGGGAGGCCAAGGCGAGCAGATCACCTGAGGTCAGGAGTTCGAGATCAACCTGGCCAACATGGTGAAACCCTGTCTCTACTAAAAATACAAAAGTGAGCTGGGAGTGGCGGCACACGTCTGTAGTCCCAGCTACTTGGGAAGTTGAGGCAGGAGAATCACTTGAACCTGGGAGGCGGAGGTCGCAGTAAGCGGAGGTTGCAGTGAGCAGAGATCGTGCCACTGCATCCAGTCTGGGCGACAGAGCAAGACTCCATCTCAAAACAAACAGACAAACAAAAAACAAAGTGATTTTTTGACAGCAACCACAGAACGAATTCCTAAGCAACCATTTCTACTCCTATAGCGGCACCAAGAAGAAAGGATCACTAGGAAGATAGTGCTTCAAGAGGCCTGCGCATCACACCTGTGCATGCAACAGATACTGCCCTTTCTTTCTCGTGCCTCTTCAACGTATTCACATTATCAGCATTGCCTTGTTCACAGAGACAGAGAAAAGCAAACCTTGCCTGAAACAGCCTCTCTCTCCTGTGGTGTACTTTTCCTCCTCCTAAAAGGATATTGGAGAGCAATGCTGTCTGGGAGGCTGAAGCTGGGCAGTAACCAGATTTACAGCAGCGGTAGGTCAGAGGCTAAGTGGAAACTGTGTAGATGTGAAACATCTGCTTCCTTGAAATATTGCCTTCCTCTGTGAAATGGACATACAAAGTGATCTATCGTTCATTGGCTCTCTTCATTTAAGGAGTTTCTGCACTACTTTCTAAGAGCAGAACCTCTGAGCAGGATACTGCAGACATTTGCCGGGCACTTCTGGGCTGATGGCAGCAGGTCTGGTGAGGGATCTCTGAATGCTTCTGCAAATTAGAGCAATAGGAGTCTAAGGACTTGCCTCTGAGAGATCTGAGTGCAGTGAGGACTATGGCTGCCTCATTAGACTTTGGCCTGAGCATTTGAATTACGGAAATGGATTCTACATCAGTGGCATTCATACCTGGGAGAATGCAGTACAGCCTGATACCTGTTTCAGGCATGTGGAGCAGCCCGTACTTCTTGTACTTTACAAGATGAGAGAGAAAGCAACCTTGACCTCAGAGCCTAAATATTTGCCCCATAGTCAGTTAATACCTCAGTTGTATTCTTCACTTGCCTTTATGGAGCAGTTTAATATTTTATTACCTGTGAATTCCCTCCCTCTCTCTCTCTCTCTTTCTCTCCCTCTCTCTCTCTCCCTCTCTCTCTCCCCACCCCAAAGAGAGAAGTGGATATCTATGATGTGGGAGTGTTGATTCAAAGCAAGATTGAGTTTATCCTAGGATGGGGATCTGTCTGAAGAGGACTAGAAGATCTATGGTGATAGGTCAGCAGGCGATTATTGCAGTGGTGGCCAAAAATCCTGCTGGAAAGGAAGGTTTCTAAGGAAAAAGAAAGAGTGAAGGCCTCTAATAAAGGTCCACAAAAAAACGGGGCATGTTGAAAAGAGAGAGTGCCTATTCGTTCTCAGAGTGTTGTACACATTGACTTCTGAACTGCCTGCTGCCTTAACTCATGCCAAAGCTCAGGAAACTGGATGCTTAAAAAAGTCTGAAAGATTTCATTAAATACTTAGGAGCACCAGGCAGCTCCAATTTGGGGTCCATAGAACATCATTCTATCCAAATGTAAAGAAGGGCTGCACAAAGTAGCTCTGATGCTTTGAGCGTGCAACTATGAGTGGTGTCTGCATGTTTAATAGCTCATATGCAGTGGAATTTGGGATGGTAGCATAGAAGGTTTTGCCTCAATCCACTGCCAGAGTCAACAGAAGGAACTTGTAAGAACGAAATGAAATATTCCAAATGATGCACACGTAAGTCACCTCAGGCTTCTCAGAACTAGTTGTAAAGGACTTTATGGGGATTGTAGGTGTACAAGATTGTTTAGGGGCTAAAATCATAGCCCCAAATTTACTGCCAGGCTAAACTGGTGTATTAGTCTGTTCTTGCACTGCTGTAAAGAAATTCCTGAGACTGAGGAATTTGTAAAGAAAAGAGGTTCAATTGGCTCACACGGTTCTGCATGCTAGGGAGGAAGCATAGTGTCTTCTGCTTCTTAGGAGGCCTCAGGAAACTTATAGTCATGGTAGGAAGGTGAAGGGAAAGCAGGTGTCTTACATGGTGGGGACAGGAGGGAGAGAGAGGGTGGGGAGGTGCTACACACTTTTAAATAACCAGATCTCATGAGAACTCTACCATTAGAACAGCACCAAAGAGATGATGCTAACCATTCATGAAGGATCCATCCCCATAATCCAATCACCTCCCACCAGGCCTCACCTCCAAAATTGGGGATGACAATTGAACGTGAGATTTGCATGGGGACACAGATCCAAACCATATCAATTGGTATATAGAAAACATGGGATTTGTTGTTATAATTATTATTAATATTTACAAAATCTTTAGTATAGTACCTAGCATATAATAATTAGTCACCAAATGTTATGGAGTATTATAAAAATTTCTAATACTGACACATAAACATCATAAATGTGTTGATTACTTTGTCTGAAACTGTAAGACATTATTTTCATTTAAGAACTATTCACCATTCTGACTGGTGTGAGATGGTATCTCATTGTGGTCTTGATTTGCATTAGGTGCCCGTTGACAGTGGATTGGATAAAGAAAATGTGATATCTATATAGCATGGAATACTATGCAGCCATGAAAAGGAATGAAATCATGTCCTCTGCAGCAATGTGGATGCAGCTGGAAGGCATTATGTAAGCAAATTAATGCATAAACAGAAAACCAAATAACATGTATTCTCATTTATAAGTAGGAGCTAAATATTGAGTACACATGGACATAAAGATGGGAACAATAGGCACTGTGGACTACTAAACGGGTAGGAAGGGAGGGGGCATGGGCTGAAAAACCTATTGGGTATTATGCTGATAACCTGGGTGATGGGATCATCTGTAAGCCAAACCCCACCATAACAAAATATATCCACGTAACAAACCTGCACATATACCTCTGAATCCAAAATAAAATTGGAAAAAAAGAACTTTTTACCTTATCTGAACTGTAAAATTTTCATACTTTTTTACATTAATATTGTCATACATTTACATATTTTCACATTAATTTATATTTATATACATCTCTCTATAGATATATTATATAATATTTAATATATTATTATATATAGCATACATTTTTATGGTGGTTTTGGCATGATAACTGTTTTGAGTGCTATGTGGGAAATGGAAGGGAAGATAGAAATCTTACTAAACATGTCAAGGTAATATCTCTCATATACTGGGAAGGTTTATACTCCAGTTCATTCCTCCAATGTGTCCAGAGAAATCCCTGGATATATATAGAAAGATTTCTAGGCTGGACATGTTGGTTCATGCTTGTAATCCTAGCACTTTGGGAGGCTGAGGCAGGAGGGTCACTTAAGGTCAAGAGTTCAAGACAAGCCTGGGCAACACAGAGTGACCCCATCTCTACAAAAAATAAGAATATTAGCTGGGTGTGGTGGCATGTACCTGTAGTCCCAGCTACTTGGGAGGCTGAGGCAGGAGGATTGCTTGGGCACAGGAGTTTGAGGCTGCAGTAAGCCATGGTCCCTCCACTGCAGTATAGCCTGGGTGACAGAGTGAGAGCCTTTCTCGAAACAAACAAACAAACAAACAAAATTTCTAACATCTTTCTTTCTGTTTACTACATAACACCTAAATCAATTATCAAACAAGAACTAATTGGGCACAGCCACATTACTTAGCTTCTCCAAGCCTCAGTTTTTTCTCCTGCAAAATGAGGATAGTTGTAAAGGTTAAACTAAACAGTGTATGTAAAAAGTTCTTTGGAAACTATAGATCAATGCAAACGCAAGGCACTGTGACCACAGTTAGAGAACAGGCTAGGATATCTGTTGATTGTCGTTGGTGTTATGGAAATGTGCTGCTTTCTTTCCTATGAGAAGGGTTCTTCCCTTGTCCTGTTCTTATCAGTCTGACGAAGTCACCATTTCAAAGCTGACAATTAAAGCTCCATTTCCTTGCACTTTGTCCTAAAGCAGATGTCCTAGAGCTGGGGACCATAATCGTGAAGCGTGTGATGCATTCTCAGAGTTGGAGAGCAGTGTTTCCAGAGAGTCTGAAGATTAGACATTTCCTCTTATTTTTCATTTTTGTCAGCTTCTTCATGTTTTCCTTGCTAAGTAAGAAAAGGCTTCGGTTTCAGTCTGTCGTTGTATGACCCTAAATGAGTCACTTCTGTATTGGGTTGTCTCAGGTTCCTCAACTGCAAGTGTCTAGCCTTCCACTCACATGCAGCAGAGCAGCTCCACATTTACTTGTGTTACTCAGAGGGTTACTTCACATAAGACTTTATAAAACAGGTTCCATTGTTAATTTCTCTAAACCGGTTGGACTAGATCCTTTCATGTAAAACCTAGATGATCTCTGATACTCATGGTTTTTACATGTAGATTCCACGATCCCTTCCTGGGAAAGTCATGTAACCAACTATAACATAGGAGCATTAAACATTTTTAGGTAACAGAATTAGGAAATAATGGCTGTGTCCATGTGAATTCTTGTCAATAGTTCTCATATCATGTGCTTAGAATGATTTCAATCTGACTGAATCTTGCCAAGAAACTCATAGCTCTGCTTTCCCTGCAAATATGAAGATGTGTCAACCTCAAAGGGTTGGTTAAACTTTCTGTTTCACTCATATAAGTCTGGCATCGAATTCATTTAGCTTTGTGGTGCTTACCCATTACCCATTTGGCAGATTTTACTAGCCATGTGACAAAGGCATAGTCCAGCTCAGAGCATGCAGCATTTGGAATAATAAATAGTGACCCTCCTATTGGGGCTCACACCCAAGAAACATCTTATCTTCCAAGGGAAAACCAAAATTAAGACATTGGTGGCCAGGCACAGTGGCTCATGCCTGTAATTCTAACACTTTGTTGTGTTGTTTTTTGTTTTTCTTTTTTTCAACTTTTATTTAAGTTCAGAGGTACAAGTACAGGTTTGTTACATAGGTAAACTTGTGTCATGGGGGTTTGTTGTATAGATTATTTCATCAACCAGGTTATTAAGCCTAGTATCCATTAGTTATTTTTCCTGATACTCTCCCTCTTCCCACTCTCCACCCTTCGAAAGTCCCCAATGTGTGTTGTTATGTCCCTCTATGTGTCCATGTGTTCTCATCATTTAGTTCCCACTTATAAGTGAGAACATGTGGTATTTGGTCTTCTGTTCCTGTGTTAGTTTGCTAAAGATAATGGCCTCCAGCTCCTTCCATGTCCCTGCAAAGGACATGATTTTGTTCTTTTTATGGCTGCATAATATTCCACGAAGTAGGCTGGGCGCGGTGGCTCACGCTTGTAATCCCAGCACTTTGGGAGGCCGAGGTAGGCGGATCACGAGGTCAGGAGATTGAGACCACGGTGAAACCCCGTCTCTACTAAAAATACAAAAAAAATTAGCCGGGCATGGTGGCGGGCGCCTGTAGTCCCAGCTACTCGGAGAGGCTGAGGCAGGAGAATGGCGTGAACCCAGGAGGCGGAGCTTGCAGTAAGCGGAGATCGCGCCACTGCACTCCAGCCTGGGCGACAGAGCGAGATTCCGTCTCAACAACAACAACAACAACAACAAAATATTCCATGAAGTATATGTACCAGGTTTCCTTTATCCAGTCTATCACTGATGGGCATTTAGGTTGATTCCATGTCCTTGCTATTGTGAACAGTGCAGCAATGAATATACACGTGTATGTGTCCTTATAATAAAATAATTTATATTACTTTGGGTATATATCCAGTAATGGGATTGCTGGGTCAAATGGTATTTCTGTCTTTAGGTCTTTGAGGAATAGCCATACTGCCTTCCACAATGGCCAAACTAATTTACACTCCCACCAGCAGTGTATAAGTGTTCCTTTTTCTCCACAACCTTGCTGACATCTGTTTTTTGACTTTTTAATAATAGCCCTTCTGACTGGTGTGAGATGATATCTCACTGTGATTTGGATTTGCATTTCTCTGACGATCAGTGATATTGAGCTTTTCTTTAAATGACTGTTGGCCACATGTATGTCTTCTTTTGAAAAGTGTCTGTGTCCTTTGTCAACTTTCTTATGCAGTTGTTTAATCTTAACATTTGGAAAGGCTGAGATGGAAGGGTCACTTGAGCCCAGGAGTTTGAGACCAGCTGGCCAACATAGTGAGACCTCATCTCTACAGAAAAAAATTTAAAAATTAGCCAGATGTGGTGGTGCACACCTGTAGTCCAAGCTACTAGAGAGGCTGAGGCAGGAAGATCACTTGAGCCTGGGGAGCAGGCAGTGGGGGGACGTTGGGGGGGATCGAGGCTGTAGTGAGCTGTGATCGTACCTCTGCACTACAGCCTGGGCAACAGAGCAAGACCTTGTCTCAAAACAAAACAAAAACAAAAAACAAACAAGCAACATTGGCAAAGCCAGTACCCCACTGTAAATAATCATAAGGATCTTTCAGATTTTATTTTGCATGAAAAGATGCAGGGGTCCATGAGGCCCAATCTTTGTCTTCAATCTAAACTTCTTCGCCAGGAATCTTTCTAACAATCTCCCAGAACACATGGCCTAGGGAGAGATTGCAATGCTATTTCTGTTAATGCAATATATAGCAGTAATGCTGAAGGAGGAAGGTCAGGATTTTAAAAGTTAGTACATCTGGGCTCACTGTCCTTGGGCAAAGACAAGCCTTTGCAAAAGGAGTAGTAACTGTTGGTTTTTCACTTATGCCACAAAAGGGAAGTGACCACACTCAGAATTGTGGAATTTCAGCTTTGGAAATGACTTAAGAGTTGAAACTGTTCAACTTTTACTGATAGTTGAAATCCCCTCTAAAGCATCTCCTCCAAATAGGTGCTGAGACATTGCTTGATTATCTCCAGTGACAGGAAACTTACACCCTGTTGAGCTCTACAACTGAACAGCTCTGTATTTTTTTTTTTGGCTGAGCTATAATTGACTTGTGATTTCCACCCACTAATTCTAGTTACATCCTCTGACACCACACAGAAGTCAGTTCAACAAATCTGCCCACTTCCCCCATGACAACTCTTTGAGTTGAACAATGTGAACATTTCCTCTTAGAGAAGAAACTGAATCTTTCATTTACTCCCTACAGTGTGCTAGACAGTTTAAACCGTTACCTCCCATCATCCTATTATTATCCTATGGGTTTGGAATTACTCAATGTTCATTAGCCAACGAAGGCTCAGAAAGGTGGAATTCTGCAAGGCCACCCAGCTTAGGGGTGACAGGTCAGGAATTTAGGACCAGCCCTGGAAAGCCCAGGTACTTTCCATCATTTCCTGCTGCTTCCCAGAACAAAGGAGCCTGGAAAGCCTCCTGCACTTAATACCTTTCAGGTGCTGTGAACTTTAACCAGGACTGAAACTGAGCCAGACAATCTTTACTTGTGTCCTCAGCCCTGTGTCCTCAGTCTTCTAAATTGTCACTTTCATGTTTACATACAAATTAAATATCAAGCCTCTATCCCTTCATTCCTCAAAAAATCCAATACTTTGGAGGATTTTAGGGAAAGATTACCTCTTCTTCTTGCCAATTGACATTTCACTCTCCAAGCTCCTTCTTCAGCTTCTCACCAGCCACCATTGGCTTCCTTGTCAACTGTTCTGACAAATGTCATCTTTCCACACCTCTTTATTAGGATCATGAAATCAGCACTCCACCTCTGACCTGTTCACTCTCTCTTGCTTCAGTGACACAAAGCTGTTGTGTAGCAGTGGAAGGGACACAGAATAGGAAACATCATAAAACTGCAAATCAGCCATAGTCGTGTAGTCTGCGGCCATCTACCATTCAAGAGATGCCCTTGCCTGTGGCCTCTTTCCCATAGTCTACGCTTTCTAAACAGAGCTCCTTCCCTAATCTTACCGTCAAAGCACTTATCCTTTCAACCTTCAAGGGGAAGTAGGAGTCTCTTCATATGCACATATTCTAGAAATCTCTGCCTAAGGAAGACAGCACTGTGTGTTATTATGCAAAGGAATGCATCTCTTCATTGATTTAGCTCACTCTTCCAGAATGATCCTGGACCCAGCCCTTGCATAATAACCAAAATGCTGATAAATGTGTTTTTCAAACAAAGGAGCAGCTTTCTCTCGAATAATTCCACCTATTTCTCCTGGCAGAGAAAATATTTGCAGCCAGCATAAAAAAGTGAATAACTAAAAAATAAAGTAAATGGATGTAAGGAAACTTGTTCTTATTCAGAAGATTGTAAGATTATCCACCTTCAGAAAAGAAAACTCTAATATTGCAATGAGAAGCCCTTTCTAAAACAGAGCTTCCTAAAACACGGGACTCTCAATGAGTTCAGTCAAAAATCAATACAGGTTGAGTATTTCTTATCTGAAATGCTTGGGACCAGAAGTATCTCAGATTATGGACTTCTTGGGATTTTGAAATATTTCATATAGGCAATAAGATACCATGGGGGATAGGATGTAAGTCTAAACACTAAATCCAGTTATGTTTTATTTACAACTTATACACATAGCCTGAAGGTAATTTATGTGTGTGTGTGTGTGTGTGTGTGTGTGTGTATATATATATATATATATAATTTATATATATACATAATTTATATATAATTTATATATAATTTATATATAAATATATATAAATTATACATGTAAATATACATAAATAAATTATATATATATAAATAAATTATATATATAAATATATATAAATAAATTATATATATAAATATATATAAATAAATTATATATATAAATATATATATATATAAATATATATAAATAAATTATATATATAAATATATATATATATATATATATATATATAATTAAACAAAATTGTGACTGCGTTTTGACTGAGACCCGTCACATGAGGTCAGGTGTGGAATTTCTCACTTGTGGCATTATGTCAGCTCTCAAAAAGTTTTGGATTTTGAAGCATTTCAGATTTGGATTTTTGGATTAGGGATGTTCAACCTGGGCTAACCTTAAAACAGAAAACTAAGGAAGACATCTAGGATTAAAGGAAGTAGTCTTGACCATTCACCTTGCCACAGTCCTAAAATGTGAGGTTACCTCCAAAATCTGAAGGTCTATGTAGTGTCAAAAACATGTTACCTTTTTCTCCCCTTCCATAGAGTCACAGCTGTCACTCCTATAACAAATGATAGACTAACAAGAGAAAAAACATAACAAATTTATGTAATCAAAGTTTTATGTGACATGGGAACCTTCAGAAATGAAAGCCCAAAGACCCACGGAAAACTATTTTTATGCTTAGATTCAAAGAAGAATAGACAGCCATGTAGAAACGTGATTGGACAAAAGGGTGTGATCTAACGGTAATAGACTCGGGGGAGAAACCCAGCACCTATTCAGATTCTTCTTGACCTCTGTGGCAGTCATTTTCTCTGGTATAGCACAGGGCACCTTCTGCATGACAGTCTTTAAGGGAGAAGGGAGAAGCTCAGAGTGTGATCTTTTTAGGTTTTATGGGTGTGTTGGGGAAGAGGAGTTTTAGTTTCTGTAACCCATCCTGGATGAGAAGAATTCTGATTTCTATGCATCACTTTGGGTGGAGAAAAAAGGCAGCATACAAGAAGATGAGAGAAGGTCAGAAAGACCTTGCTTCCAATCTCCTTCAGTTGAAAATACTCAGCACACCATAATGCCATACTTTAGGGTATTGTGTTCTGAGCACCGACATCTAGAACCGAGCAGAAAACTTAGTTGCCAAACACTGCTTCAAGGCCTGTGCAGAGGGTTCCAGTTCTGAGCTATGCTGCTGCTCTCCCAGGCAGCAATCTCTTCCTGGCAATATATTCAAGAGACAGATAAAAAAATATCTCTCCTCCATTTACTGCTTTAGAAACAGAATCCACTGCCTAATTGAGAATCCTTTCTGCCTAATTACTCCATTCCCATTTTTTTTTTTGAGCTGCAGAGTTGCTGTGGAATTATGTACTGTATAATTTCATCATTTAGCAATATGTAAATCAGGAGAAGAAAGGAAGACAGAGAGAGAAGCAAGAGAGGAGTGATCATCCCTTTAAATTTCTGATGAGATCAGGCGCGTTCAGGGTGGTGTGGCCATAGACATCCCTTTAAATTTCTATGTGAAGAGATGGATGACATCGTTTGGATATATGTCCCCCCTGAATCTCATGTTGAAGTGTAATCCCCAGTAAGGCCTGGTGGGAGGTGTTTGGAACATGGGGGTGGATCCCTCACAAATGGCTTTGTGCCACCCCCTTGGTGATGAGTGAGTTCACACAAGATCTGGTTGTTCAAAAGTGTGTGGTACCACCCACCCTCTCTCTCTTGCTGCCGTTCTGCCATGTGAGACATCTGCTCCCCCTTCACCTTCTGCAATGAGTAGAACCCCATGAGGCCTCCCCAGAAGCTGAGCAGATGCCGATGCGATGCTTCCTGTACAACCTGCAGAACCATGGGCTAATGAAACCTCTTTTCCTTATAAATTACCCAGCCTCAGGCATTTCTTTATAGCAATACAAGAATGATTTAGTACAATGGGCAATAAGGCATGTATAGACAAGGGAAGAGTCCAGGTCACCTAGCAAAGCTGGGTTTAAATTCCGGTTCCTCCAGTTAAAAAACTACTTTTGCCTTGTTTGTTGCCAGTGTCTGTCACACATGAAATCACTTCTAATTCTCCTGGCTGTTCTGCCATATTCTACAGATGAGAAAATGATGGACATGAGCTTATCTTTTCCAGAGTTAAGGAAAACCAAATCTTTTACCTTATGTCCTCTGGAAGCTATCTCTATCTAGGGCTCTAAGGTAGTTCCACCCCTGGGAGCACCTCTCAGTTTTGCCTATGGGTGATCTTCAGACTCTGGCTGAGTGTGTAGGGTGACAAGGACCTGGCCTGTCTCCACTTACTCAGGTAGAGGCATCTGATGGCAAAGGCAGACACCCTTGGGCTGTCACATTCATTCCTCAAAGGATGGTGGCTCCAATTTCCCAGACTACTGAGAGCATCTTTGCTTTGAATTTGCTCTGAGGGACCTAAGATTGTACTCTTCTTCTCTCTCGGGAGAAGGGGCCCTTCTTATTCCTTTTACCTGACAGATTTAGGATTTCCCAATTAGGCTTAGGGCTGGTAATGCAAACCTGGCTTCATCCTTTCTAAGGTGAAAAGTCAAGTTTTGATTTTTTTTCTGTTTCTTCATGAGACACTAAGGTATGACATGGATGCAGGAGAACTGGGAAATTACTTCCTCTTCTGAGTCTTAGATTTTCTACCTCTGTAAAACCAGTAGGTAAGACCTAGGTACTCTTCCACTTTCTAATATAACATTCTATCCTTCTATGACCAGAGGCCTCAGAGCCCAGTGTTTTGACATAGTTGAACTAATCTCGTATTGGCAGGGAGAAGAATTAAATGACCCAGTGAACCTACCTGCTTATGCCAGCATGGAAGACTTAGCAAGTGCACACCACAGAATTTTCCTTACAAACGCTGTTTCTCATACAGGATAGAGACTTGCCCTACTCATGGCTGAGACACAGTGAAGTCTAGTGGAAAAGTATAGGGCTTGGGATTACAAGACCTGGAGTAGAATATTGCCTTGGCCAGGTCCAAGCTGTCTGACCCTTGCAATATACCTTACCCCTCTATGCTTCAAGTTTCCTTACCTGCAAAATGAGGATAATAATACTGTCCCCCAAAGGTGGTTGTAGAATCAAGTTAGAAAATTCACTGTAAATTACAGTCTTTAACAAAAACAAGAGATGTTATTGATACTAATTTTAAAAAGGCTCGAGAAACCATTAGGCTAGCTACATACTGAAGAGCCATTATGACAGTGATGGGGCCTTAAATTCACATTTCATTTTAGACTTTCCAAGGGCAACAGAGATATACAGAATAAAATGTTGTGTAGTTAGGAAATACATAACTTTCTTAGATATAATCTTTCTCACTCCTTAGCTTCAACAAATATTGATTGCCTAGAAGATGGCAAACACCAATTACAGGGCTACTGATATGAACCAGACGGGCAGAGTTTCTACGCACAAATTCTTTGTATTCTAGGAGGGGAAGCAGAAAGTAAGCACATAAACAAACACACAAATAATTGTATGTACTCTATTGGTGTTATAACAAATCGAAAATAGGGTGATGTGGGGTTGTTTTATACCTAGGGTGGTCAATGAAGGCCTCTCTGAGCAGGTGGTATTTGAGCCAAAATTTGAATGATGAGAAAAATGTGCCATGGAAAAATCTGGTCATAGAGCTAATCAGAAATCAAGCCTAGCATCCAGAACTCAAGACTTCCTCTTGTGTTTCCACCGATTTTTAAATTTTAATTTAATTTTATTATTATTATCATTTTTTGAGACTGAGTCTCACTCTGTCACACAGGCTGGAGTGCAATGGCGCGATCTCAGCTCACTGCAATCTCTGCCTCCCGGGTTCAAGTGATTCTCGTGCCTGAGCCTCCCAACTAGCTGGGACTACAAGCACATGCCACTGTGCCCAGCTACTTTTTTGTATTTTTGGTGGAGACAGGGTTTCACCATGTTGGCCAGGATGGTCTTGATCTCCCCGACCTCAGGTGATCTGCCTGCCTTGGCCTCCCAAATTGCTGAGATTACAGGTGTGAGCGACCGCACCTGGCCCTCCAGTGATTTATTATGTTGGTTTTTCCCCTGAATCCTGAGTCCACATATCTGTCCAGTTAACCATGATTTGCCTGCTTTGGACCCTGATGCCCTTCTCGCCAGGGTTTAGAGTGTGTTCTCCTCTCCCACCCCGGGGCCAAGGCTCATCTGTCCTTAAGCTCTCATGGCATGTTTGTTCAACATAACTCTATCCCAGGCCTTATTATTGTAAGTCTCTGCTGTACGTCATAAGTTATCTGTACAACTGAGTTCAACAATGATTGAGTTTTGGTCATTTGAAAGGTACCCAAGGTAGATATTTTGGGAATTAAGAGCTAACCTCTGCCCATTAGAAGGTCACACAAAGTCTATTTTTTAAAGGGTGGAAGATGCTGGTTGTGGTGCCTCACACTTGTGATCCCTGTGCTTTGGGAGAACAAAGTGGGAGGATCCCTTGAGGCCAGGTGTTTGAGACTAGCCTGGGTGAGACCCTGTCCTTACAAAAAATTTAAAAAACTTAGCCAGGTGTAGTGGTGCACCCTTGTAGTCTCAGCTACTTGGGAAGCTGATGTAGGCGGATTGCTTCAGCCCAGGAGTTTGAGGGTTCAGTGAGCCATGATCTACGATCACATCGCTGCACTTTAGCCTGGGTGACAGAGAAAGACCCTGTCTCTTAAAAAATAAATAAAAGGTAGAAGAGGGAGAATGGAAATAATAAGTGCGCAAATGAATGTTTTTATCCATTCATCCTGAATTTATGGAACACTGATGGTGTATAAGGCATTATATAAGGTGCTACTAGGCTCACAGAAATAAATCAAGCAGAATCTGTGCTCTCAAGAAATTCCTAGTTTGGTGAGAAGGAGAGCCTTAAATATATAGATAATGATAATAGAAAGTAATAGATACTATACACAGAGAATTATAAAATAAATATAAGCAGTAGTAGGTAGACAGCATTATTTCCTTGGAGGCGAACCATGGAAGGGTTTTTAGAGGAGTGGCATTTGAGCTGAGCCTTGATGGTGAGGAGGAAAGCGCAATCTAAGTGGAAGGAAAAACAAGCAGGTCATGAAGGCAGGAAAGCAGGAGGGTTTGGTTGAACATATGCATACGGAGGGGACTGACCCGCCTCCTGCGGACCTTTGTTTTCTTTCCTGCTCTTCTCTGCCTCTGCTCCCAGGCCTGATCCCCACACAGGATGTCTTTGATTACAGGTACACAGGGCTGTTACTCTTGTTTCTTTGAAGACATAGCTCCCTCATTTTACATACGGAAATGTCATGTCTGAAAATCACTAGGCTGCGGGTAATGATGGGGCGTCTTGTAGTGCTTCTTTCAGTCTTAACAATTAGAATTTCTGGCATGTGCTGACTGTTCTCATCATCTCATTTAAGAAACTTAGGTGAGCTGTGCCCTAACACCAAACAAATGAGTGGCAGCCAGATGAAAGGGGTCCTAATCTCTCAATTAAGGTCCATCAGAAGATTGGTTCCCATGGTTCTGAAATTCCATCTACCTGGTGGCATCTCCACCTGCTTGTCCCACAGGCACATTAGACTCAACAGACATCCTAAACTGAACTTACCCCTTATCTTCCCCAAACCTGCCTCTTTTCTCATACACATTTTGACTAATTTTTCATGTAATTAGCAACTAATGCAAGGGTATCAATTCAAGTTACTGCATTCCTATCCTTGGCTGTTTCAGATCTCTCACATTCTACAAAAAATTAGTAGCATGGGTACTCCCAGTGTGAGCAATTACTACAGGGTCCAGGAATCCAGGGGTCCTGATGGGCAGCTGGACACTGAGAAAGGTGGGTCTTGGCCCTGCCACTTAATGACTGCGTGGCAATTCATTACTCGCTTTGCTACCTCTTCTGAAAAATGGGCATACGAGACCTTTTTCACAGTGAATGTGGAACTATATACGATGTGAATGTGCATTAGTAATTAGAAAATGCCATACCAAATCAGGTCATATGAAGAGTCTACTGGAAGATTTTATTGCTTGCAACAAGAATGGTATGTACCTGCTACTTATTCATTATGGGACTCTGAGCAACCTCCTCCTCGTCTCTTGTCTCTGCCAATGGCAGAGCTGGGGAGTGGGTAGCAGTGGGGGTTATATGAAGATCAAATAAGACAATGTGGAGTATGTATGGGAGTTACGAGAGCTTTTTTCTAATCACAATTTCCCACTTATGCGTTATGTCATGAGTATCCAAGTGCTCCCCTTTCTAAGCCTCAGTTTTAGCATCTGAAAAAGGCTTTGCTATTATTAATACTACTAATAAACAAACAAATAAATGCCAGCGAGAAAATCATTAGACTAGACTATTTCTAAAGTCCCTTCTGGTAGATAATAGAACAAGTTAAATTTAAAATTTCTAAGAAATTGATTGGCTCAATACAAAATGCCATTCTCAAGTCAAGTCAGAGGGTTTCAGTGGTTAATGGACAGTTTGAGTGCATCTGTGTAGGAGATAAACTGTTAGAAGTGCTGCTCCAGCTTCACATCTTATTCCACCTACAAAGGGCAGAGGACAAGATCAAGAGACCTGGTCATGAGCTCTGTCTAACCCTGGGCAAGACTAGGTCTTATTCTTCTCTTCGTCAAACCAAAGGGCATGGACTTAATGTTCTCTGAGGCAGTTTTCCATTTACAAGCCCATGAATCTAACTTCTTTGAGTCTAACTTCTAACAAGTCTTGGGCACGAGGAATCAGGCTGGCCTCCTGCGTGTGCTGAGACGCGCCTGGTTAGAGCAGATGGAGTGTGTCTATCATGGCGGCAGCGTAACCAGTCTGGTCACTTCAGATGTCTCTCCAATTAACACTCATGGCGGCAGCCAACTGCTCAAGCAGCAGAACGGGCTGGTGGAGAAGATGGCGGGGATGCCTGGGCCTCCTGCCACGCCTATTATCTAAGCCTCACCCCAGCAGCGGATGAGTGGAAGGGGCCAGCCCAGCTTCACAATGTGTGGGAGGTGGGAGGAGTGGGTGAAAATGGGAGGTGAGATGTGTGCAGGGAAATTTCTCTAACTGTAGAGTCCTAGAAAGTTAGAAATGGAAAATGCTCATTCAAGAATGGCCTTTACTATATACTTTGATTTCACTTCCCTCCCCTTCATTCCCATTGTGCCCGATGTGGTTCAGGAGCCCATCACCTTTTCCTTCTTGCTTCCGGAGCAATCTCTCTGCCTTCCATTTTTTTCCCCCCTCTCTAAACCATGCCCTGCAAGACAGCCAGACTGAAATTTCTAAAATACAAATGTGAGTATGTTATTCCTTTGCATTGCAATGTGTTCCCATTGCCTTCCGGAAAAAGAAAAAAAAAAAAAACAACTCAAAATCCCATAGCCTGACATACGCAGACCCCTGGAGACCTGATTTACTTAATCTCTTCCTTTTCCCTTCCCATCCCACAATGTCTAGCCATTGGAGAATTACTTGAAATTCCTCCAATCCACCAAACTCTCTCCATATTCTTCCTTCTGCCTTCCTTCCCTTATTTGTCTGGCAAAGAGGTGCTCAGCTTTTAAAACTCAGAGATGTCGCCTCTTCTGGGAAACACTCCAGGACCACCCTCTCTGTGTTCCCATAATAGCTGAGTAATCGCTACCGGAGCATTTACCACACTACACTCCGAGCTTTTGAGGGATGAGAATGTGTCTAATTTATTTTTTTAGGTATTTGCATCAGAGGCAAAATTGACTTGAAATCGGATACCCTACTGATCCCTAGAGTTAATTTGTCCAGTGTGGCTTTGGTGCCATTCCTTGATCTGTGACTTTGATCGCCAGGTCACCAGCAAAGGAAGCACATGGTAAATGGAAGTTGACTGAGTGAAGGAACTCCCTCATTTTGCAGAAGAAAAAACAGACCTGGAAAGAATAATGGACTTATCTGAGCCCACATGGAGGGAGAGTCAAAGGAATTCCCCTCTGGACTCCTAGTCTGGTGCTCATTGAATTACCTTACATTCTCAAGGGGTTTCAACAAATCCTCCTGTTGTGTAAGAAAGTAGTATTGCCCTCACTGGAAGGTGTGTGTGTGTGTGTGTGTGTGTGTGTGTGTGTCTACGCGCACACGTGCGCCCAAGGAAGATCCTCAGTTCGATCTGAATTTGCCACATGTCCAAGCTTTTTTGGAATTCCCGGCTTGTGGGCTGGGTATTGAGAGAGAGGCAGCACAGTCAGGGTAGGCAAGGGTAGAGCAAAACCATTTAAAACACGCTGGGAAGCTCAGAGGCTTGGCAAGGCTGGGAGGTGTTTAGAGTAAAAACATACAGCAATTATGAACCATATCTACTGTTTCAGGTGTGGATGTTATCTCTGGGTCTCACTCGCCAGGCTATGGCAAAAGGCCCCACAAAGCTTTCATCTCTCAAGCGTGTAGAAAATCCCTGCCTGTGTTGTTCTTGGGAGGGAAGGTTTGGCTAGGAGCAATTTTTCCTGAAAAATCAAAACAACTCCTCCTCAGAGTGGGCCCAGCTTCCAGGGGTAGCCTGGGAGCCGGGCATGCTTCCCTGAGCCTGGGTGTGAGTGTGAAGGCTTCTGGAGTCAAGAGGGGCATCTGAAGGTCAAACTCCAGGGAATCCAAACCTCTGAGCCTGATTTACAGCTTGGGCCTTAGGTCTCCTCCCACTCAGCCCACAAGAACCCCCCAATTTCCTTCTCTGTGAGCCAGCACTCCTCAGAGCTGGGAAATGAGATCTAAGGCAGTGGCTTTTTCTGGGCTTATGTATGGATTTTCCCTGAGAGGATGGCAGAAGTGGTTCTTAAAAACGTGGGCAAGAGAGCATCGTGGTGACTCAAAAAACAACAAGCCTGGAACAGAGCTTGGAGGTCATCTAGCTAGCACTCTTATTCATCTTTTCTTCTTTCTTTCTTTTCGTTTCTAATCTTTTCTCCCCACTGCCCCCCTCCCCCACTTCCTTTGCCTTTCATTCCTTTTCTTGTTGAGGCTTTCAAATAAAATCTTATCTAGAAACCCAACATATTAAACTTAAAACCGCTCCAGGTAACTTTGGTGGGTAAGGGGTTCAGTCTCCCTTTCTGAACTTGCCTCTTATAGGACCCCCATAGAGTCCTGTGAAAGCCCTCTTCATATCCCCGGACTTCACAGACAGCAGTTTGGATACCTCTGGGGGGTCCAATATCCTTAGTTTGCACATGGGGTAACTAAGGCCCAGGGAGGAGGAGGGATTTATTAGAAGTCAAACAGGGAAATAAGGGAGGAGTTGGGGTTCTGCAGGGACTGTCTTGGCCTTCTAGGCTTCCTTCTGGTAACCTGTATTAGATCCCATGTCAACCCTATGTAGGCACAGTCTTGCCCTAGGTTCTGTAGCCAGTAAATGCTGTTTTTATTAAGGAAAACATCAGTGGGGATTTAGGAAGCCCTGGGTCAGTAGCTCCAGGAAATGAGCACCAAGCCAGCCTGGCCACTTGCCCCCTTGGCCCTGGTGCTGTGGCTCCTCTCCCTGTACTTGGAACCTGGGCCCAATTCCATTCCTCCTTTTCCTGAACCTTGCCTTTATAAAATCTCTTGGAAGGGGCCCTACCTTCTTGCTAATGTATACTTGACTTTCTTCTCCTATTCCCCATCCTACTAGGGCCTGGCCTGCCCTGAGCTTGGCCCACGTACCTGCTCCTAGGCCCCCTGACCCCAAATTACTGCTTGAATCTCTACTCACCTGCCTCCAGCCACGCTGACCATGTTCAGATGGCCACCCAGGACCCTACCTTTCCTCACACAGACCCTCTCCTGGCTGCCTTCTCCCTTTGCCTGGACTTATGTTCTCCTGACAAGGTGCCTGTGTCCGCAAACTTGGGCTTCCCGTAGTCTTTTGGGGAGGCAGTGTGGAGGTGGAAAGGATTGACTGACTTAAAAATATTCTGGGCGGCTGGGAGCGGTGGCTCACGCCTGTAATCCCAGCACTTTGGGAGGCCGAGGCGGGTGGATCACGAGGTCAGGAGATCGAGACTATCCTGGCTAACATGGTGAAACCCCCTCTTTACTAAAAATACAAAAAAATTAGCCGGGCGTGGTGGGGGGCACCTGTAGTCCCAGCTACTCGGGAGGCTGAGGCAGGAGAATGGCGTGAGCCTGTGAGGTGGAGGTTGCAGTGAGCCGAGATCACGCCACTGCACTCCAGCCTGGGCGACAAAGAGAGACCCCTTCTCAAAAAAAATAAAAATAAAAATAAAAATGTTCTGGGCCAGGCCAGGTGTGGTGGCTCACACCTGTGATCTCAGCATTTAGGGAGGCTGAGGCAGGTGGATTGCTTGAGCGTAGGAGTTCGAGACCAGCCTGGGCAACATAGGGAGACTCTGTGTCTACAAAAAGGAAAAAAAGATGTTTTAAATTAGCTGAGCATGTTGTGCATGCCTGTGGTCTCAGCTACTAAGGAGGCTGAGGTGGGAGGCTGCAGTGAGCTATGATTGCACCACTGCACTCCAGCCTGGGGGAGAGTGAGACCCCTGTCTCAAAAATAAAAATAGAAAGTTTTAGGCCTCCCCAACCCCACCCCCACTGCCATCTGGCCAGTGTAGCCACTGTAAATCACACTCTCACAACCTACTCCTTTCACCTGCCTGCTCCTGGATTTCTGGTCAAAATTTTACAGGATTCTGCTCAGCAATGCCCCCTTCTGCCTGACCAGGAGAGCTCTGAGCAAGACACTCATGGACTTATTTGCAGAGACTGCAGCCATGCAACCAAGCTCAATCATGTCACAGGGATTTCCGGTCTTTTCCCTCTCCCTAGATACCACAAGACCCACAAATTCACAAATTCTGTCTGAACCAACTCCAGTCCAAGTTTGTGCCCAGAACCTTCCAAGGAACATCTAATTCTGAGGCCTGATACCCAGAACCTTCCAAGGAACGTCTAATTCTGAGGCCTGAAATTCCGTGGCTGTTCCTTTTTCTGCCCCAACCCTGCAGCCTTCACCCTGCGGAGAGGGAAGATGCAGCCTATTTCCAGTCCCAGAAAGCCCTTCCATGGTCTGCACATACAGGCCCAACAAATGTTAGAATTAGACCCCTCAGCCCACTGCCAGAGGCCAGGGAAGCTGACCTGCTTCCTCCCTGGAAGAGGGTAGAACAAAAGGCACCTGTACCGTGGCTTCTGTCTGTCCTCGTCCTCCACGACCCCGTGCCACCCCCACACTCACAGCCCTCTTGGGGCTCCCTGCCCCCCCGCCATCCACAGTGCCTCCCCCAAAAGATGGGCCCAGGCCTGGGTGCTTTCCTGCAGCCCTGGACCAGAATCAGCCTGATCTATGGGCCTAGGGTTTTTGCAGCCAAAAAGCCTAAACCTCTAGACCCCAGTCCAGGAAGCCCCAGACCACAGTCAGGGTCCATGGGAGGCTGAGCTATGAGGACCACCAAAACCCACAGTGAGATGTTGAGGATGCCGGGGCTTCCCTGAAACATAGCTGGGAGTGGTGGCGTGTTCTGGGATGAGTAGGGGCAGAGCTGCTGGTGAGGCGGGGGACCTATCTACCCCCACCCCTGGAAAAGGAGGAGTGGGCTCCACATGGGATTCTAGCCTTGGCTCCAGATCTAGATATTCAGCAACGTTTCTGGCTTAAGGGTACCCTAGAGCCCATATCCCCCAATGTTGAACTGGAACTTATATCATCAAGGGCTGAGGCAGATAGAACAAAATCTGACACAAAGATCTCAGGGGCCCTGAGAATCTTAGAGGTTGTAACACCTGCTTTACCTCCAGGAAGACAGCCCTTTCTCCAGAGTCTCACCCTGATCGGAGCCTATTACAGGCATTTCCAAACGCCCACCAGGATCCACGCTGCCCTCAGATGAGGCTGTGGCTGGCTGGGAAGCCGCTCGAGCTGTGCACACAGAGCCTGAGTGAGACTGAGGTGGGAGTGCCGCCCAAGAGAGGGTCCTTTGCCATGGGAAGATCCTGGAGATTTGTCCTGGCTGTAACAGTTGCCTGTAAGAGCCCTTGCAGTGCAGAAGCCAGGAAGAGAACTGAGAAGGTCAAGCCTGTCAATCTCACCCTCCAGGCTGGCAGCACTATTGTTACCAGGTTAGAGATGTTTCTCCTGGAAGCCCCTAGAACCTTCCTGGAGAGTAAGTACTTGGCAGGTGGGGAAGACATCCACCCACCTCTGTCCCAGCCTAGCTTGGAGCTCTGCTTCTGACACCCACAGACTGATTTTCTGACCCCACGCCCAGTGACCATAAGGCCCAGGAGCTCAGACAGAGGAGATCTGGGCCTTGACATTTTATAGGCTTGAGCAACGCACTTCATCCCTCTCAACCTCAAGCCTCATCTTGAAAATGGGGCAATAACAGCACCTGCCTCACAGGATTGTTGGTCTTTTTTTTTTTTTTTTTTTTTTTTGAGACGGAGTCTTGCTCTATCACCCAGGCTGGAGTGCAGTGGCCCGATCTCGGCTCACTGCAAGCTCCGCCTCCCGGGTTCACGCCATTCTCCTGCCTCAGCCTCTCCGAGTAGCTGGGACTACAGGCGCCCGCCACCACGCCCGGCTAATTTTTTTTTTGTATTTTTAGTAGAGACGGGGTTTCACTGTGGTCTCGATCTCCTGACCTCGTGATCCACCCGCCTCGGCCTCCCAAAGTGCTGGGATTACAAGCGTGAGCCACTGCGCCCGGCCGATTGTTGGTCTTTAGCTAAATGCCAGGAAACTTTCTCAGAAACAGTAGACCTCAGGCCGGGCGCGGTGGCTCACGCTTGTAATCCCAGCACTTTGGGAGGCCGAGGCGGGCGGATCACAAGGTCAGGAGATCCAGACCACGGTGAAACCCCGTCTCTACTAAAAATACAAAAAAATTAGCCGGGAGTGGTGGCGGGCGCCTGTAGTCCCAGCTACTCGGAGAGCTTGAGGCAGGAGAATGGCGTGAACCCGGGAGGCGGAGCTTGCAGTGAGCCGAGATTGCGCCACTGCACTCCAGCCTGGGCAGCAGAGCGAGACTCCGTCTCAAAAAAAAAAAAAAAAAAAAAAGAAACAGTAGACCTCAGTGCCGATTTTCTGACTCTAATTCTGAAGGTTAAGCCTGGGGAGAGAGTACACGCTTCACAGAGTCAGCACAACTGTCCTCTGGGTTTTGCAGGGAAGGCCTGGAGAGCCCCCCAGGTTACTTTTAAAGATTACGTCCATATGATGCATTCTATTCTAGAGAAATGTGCTGGGTTTTAACAACTGGGACATGAGGCTGGAGGCCAGAATTTTTCCCCTAGGTCTGCTCCGAAGCTGCTGAGTTAGCTGCTTTGTGATTCAAAGTTCCAGTCCAGAGAAAAATACCAATTCCTTCTCCTCTTTACAACTCAACGTATGATAATAAAAATCTTTCCAAATGTCTGAAAACTTAGAGTCGCTAAGTCCTTTTCACACCCAGGATCTCCTCCGACCCTCACAACAATCCTACAAGGTTGGCAAGCCAGGATTTTGTCCTCCTTTCATTAGGGAGCAGCCTGTAGCTCACTCAGGAACCTACAACCCCTTGGCGACAGAGAGGCAGGCCCAGAGTACACATTTCCTACTTGCATCCACTGTTCTTTGTCTCTCTTCTTTCATTTCAAACAGAGACACTGATTTGGAACTTTTGCTACAGTCCTGTCTTTTGCAGCGTGGTTCATCACCTGCATTCAGCATCTGTGATTAGGCGACTCAGAAGTCACTCACGTATGTCCCGGGAGACTGTCCCGGAGGGTGTCTCCCTGCACCGTCTGCACTGAGCAGTGCTGTCCAGGGCTTGGGTGGCCCGAGCCTCAACTTGGATAGGAGAACATAAGCAGTGGTCTGGAGCTATGGCATATTTTGGGAAGAGGTTCATGAGAGAATTGATAGAGAGGAACTAGAAAGCTACTTGGAAAGCAACAGTGTGGACCGTGTGGGAGGGAAATGGGCCCCCTGTTAGTGGTTCTTGGTTTATTTCTTCCATTTTTGCCTCTGTTGTTCTAGGATATAGGAAGGAGACTAGAAGAAAAGGGCTCTTACTAGAGGCTTTGTGCCTTTGTTTATGCAACCCGGATACCATAAGAGGCAAGGAACCTAACCAGATTGATTTGTAAAACGTATTTAATGTTTGAATTTTTATTAAAGTAATACACACGTGTGGTTAAAACAGGTACAGACACAGCACGTGTATGCTCTCCAGGGAGTGGTTTTCTGTTTTCAGATGGGGAAGGTACCATTTTCAGGTAGGATGCCTGAGCAAAGGCTTCAGCTTAGATTAGATTGACTTCACCCCAAAATCAAATATTCCAGAAGGAACATAACAAAAGGCAACAGTTTTTGGATTCATGCCCTTCCCACCACTTCAGAGGCAATGACTGCCAGCAATTCTTGCTCGAGGTTTTGTTGTGATTATGTCCGCAAGTGGAGATTGTTATATTACTATCAATGGTTATTAATAATATGATTATTATGAGTATTAATATTATTTCTTATTTTATTTACTTTACTCAACAGCAAATACATATTGAGCACCTTCTATGTGCCAAGTCCTATTCTAGGCACTGAGGAACTTATATTGTCAATTAATCCTTTACTAAAATAGATAAGGATTTAACTCAGTTAAAATAGTTTTCCCTCCAAGTACAGTTATATCCTTAATTTCTTTGTCTTCCTTCCTTCCTTCCTTTCTTTCTTTCTTTCTTTCTTCTTTTTCTTTCTCTTTCTTTCTTTTCCTTCCTTCCTTCCTTCCTTCCTTCCTTCCTTCTTTTCTTTCCTTCTTTCCTTCTTTCTTTCTTTTTAAGGTGGAGCCTCGCTCTGTTGCCCAGGTTGCAATGGTGTGATCTCGGCTCACTGCAACCTCTGCCTCCATGGTTCAAGCGATTCTCCTGCCTTAGTCTCCCAAGTAGCTGGGATTACAGGCTTGCGCCAACATGCCCGGGTCATTTTTGTATTTTTAGTAGAGACAAGGTTTCGCTATGTTGGCAAGGCTGCTCTCGAACTCCCAACCTCAGGTGATTCACCCGCCTTGGCCTCCCAAAGTGCTAGGATTACAGGCATGAGCCACCACCCCCGGCCTATCTCCTTAATTTCATTTTTTTGTTTGTTTTTTTTGAGACAGAGTCTCGCTCTGTCACCCCGGCTGGAGTGCAGTGGCACAATCTCTGCTCACTGCAAGCTCCACTTCCCAGGTTCAAGCAATTCTCCTGCCTCAGCCTCCTGAGTAGCTGGGACTACAGGTGCCTGCCACCACGCCAAGCTAATTTTTTTGTATTTTTAGTAGAGACGGGGTTTCACTGTTTTAGCCAGGATGGTCTCGATCTCCTGACCTCAGGATCCGCCCGCCTCGGCCTCCCAAAGCTTAATTTCATTTTGAAAGTAGATATTTGAAAAAAATAAGGCAGTTTATTGGGTATGGGAATTAGGAAGAAGAGATTTAGAGAGTCAGACACTGATTGTTTCTTAAAGGCAGGGGACTTTGATTAAAAAAGTGAAAGTAATTTTCTGAAATGTCATCAGAGGCCTAAGAGGACTATGCACAGTGAAACACCCTGAAACGAGTGGTTCTATAGCACCGAGACACCTCAAGTGTGCTCAACCAAGGGTAGCTGGGGCGGCACAGATACACACAGGCCTCTGACTAGGATGCCCAGGGGCCTGGAGAGGAAGCTGCTCATCTGCAGGACTTACCCTTGGGAGGTTCCTGGGCTGGCAATGCCTGGGAGAAGATAACCCAGGATATAGTCAGGGGTCCTCGATTTGAGAACCAACTCTGGTACTTAATAGTTATTGTTTCCTTGCCTGCCTACACTCAGTTTTCTTATTTGTAAGTTGGCAATGAGACTAGCTTTTCTGTGTTCATGTGGGGATGAAATTACATATGGATGTACCCACTGTAAAGTGCTATAAATTGAATGATTATCATTGGAGAGCATGTGCAAAGAACATCTAAATGAGATTTGATTCACTGTGCATTATTAATTTTCCTTTCTAAAAATCAGTGTCTCCTGCCACTAATTTATCATTATAATAATTCTTATTCATTTTTGATAATGAGAGAAATCACAATCATGCTTTCTGGTGGAATGACTCCTTTAGTTAAATAAATCTCCAAGTGCTTAAAGGTGAATTTCCCTCAGGCTTTAAGAGATTGATGGCTTATACTATCTTACAGTTAGTTGAGAAAAGTTCATTGTCCGTTTTAGCCTTGGGGAGTATGCTCTCAAACTGTAGTCATAAAATAATTTCACTCTGCTGTATAAGAAGCTCAATTCAAGTAAACCAAATTTATTGAAAACTTCCTCTTGCCAGGAACTATGTTAATGAAGGATCATTCAGAGATGAATGTGACCTTCACCCTACCATTTAGGGGCTTACTCTGGTGGAACAAGTAGACACACATACAAAATTCAATGCAACATGATGAGGGATCAGTTCTAAAATAGAAGTATTATTTTGTGCCATTGGAAATAGAAGAAAGAAAAAGCTAATTCTGAACTGAGGGTATCTGGGACATACAAGTAGAGAAGGTACAGTCCAAGCTTGTATAATCCATGGCCTGTGGGCCTCATGCAGCCCAGGATGGCTTGGAATCTGGCCCAACACAAATTTATAAACTTTCTTAACACATTATGAGATTTTTTGGTGATTTTTTGTTTTTTTTTAGACAAAAATCTTGCTCTTGTCGTGCCAGGCTGGAGTACAATGGCATGATGTCAGCTCACTGCAACCTCTGCCTCCTGAGTTCAAGCGATTCTCCTACCTTAGCCTCCCAAGTAGCTGGGATTACAGGCACCTGCCACCACACCCAGCTAATTTTTGTATTTTTAGTAGAGACGGGGTTTCACCATGTTGGCCAGGCTGGTCTTGAACTCCTGACCTCAGGTGATTCACCTGTCTCAGCCTCCCGAAGTGCTGGAATTACAGGCGTGAGCCCCCACGCCCGGCCGGTGATTTTTTTTTTAAAGCTCATCAGCTACTGTTAGTGTTAATGTACTTTATGTGTGGCCCAGGACAATTCTTCTTCTAATGTGGCCCAAGGAAGCCAAAAGATTGGACACCCCTGAAATAGTCTTGAAAACTTACTAGAACTTTGGCAGAATTAGAGAGGGAAGGACTGTTGGAGCAATGGAGAGCTTAGAGATTTTGGGGGGAAAATCTTTTCCGGGGGAAAGGCAAGGGTCTGAAGCTTATTGGAAGACAGTCATGGACAAGCGGTCTGGAGCCGGACAAGTGCGGAGGACCCTTGAGAAACAGATGAGGTTTGGTTTTATTCTGTAGACAAAAGTGCCTTTGGAGGTGTCAGAGTAGATCGGATCAGAGCACAGCTTTTGTGAGAAAAGTGTGTCAGTCGTAAGCAAATGTACGGTGCTTTGCTTTCTTTTCCTGCTCCCCGGCAGGCTGGGTTTTAGGAAGGAAAGGCTGAGCAAAAGCTTAGGAAATGGATCTGACTGACTCTTCCCAGAAACCACTCTTGACCTTCTTTTGTAAATACCCAATTACCTGTTCATTTCCCCAATTAACTCATCAGTGAAATCAAATCAATCATTATTAATTCTAACTTTAATAAACATGTTTTAGTTTACATATATGATGCTCTTCCTCAAATCATAAATAACTGCATGATGTGTGTGAAATTTCCAAAGGTGGTTTAGGTGGAGGAAAAAATGACATTCAGTTAACAAGCTTATCAGAAGCTGAATCATTACAAATGACAGATATTAAAAATGTAATTAGAATATATATTGTCTAGGAAGACATGCCATATTAATTAGGGGTAAAAAGCCTATGTTTCAGCTCTCAGAATATAAAGTTGAAAGAACCCTGTAGATTAATATCCATAATCATGGGCAGCATTGTAGCATGGTAGGTTAGCACAGCACTGTAGTGTCAGAGCACCTGAGTTAAATCCTGGTTCTTTCCCTGTGAGCTATGTGACCCCAGGTAAGTATATAATCTCACTGAGCTTTAGCTTACCCACCTGTAAAGGTTAGATGAAAACAGCATGCTATCTCAGAGTTGCAGAGACTAGGTGAGCTACTATATTAATAAGTAGAACTCTCAGAACAGTGCCTGCTATATCATAGATGCTATGTAAGTATTACCTATCATTATTTACTTTTTTTTTTTTTTTTTGAGACAGGGTCTTGCTCTGTCACCCAGGCTGGAGTGCAGTGCACAATCACAGCTCACTGCAGCCTCGACCTCCCAGACTTAAGCTATTCTCCCACTGCAGCCTCCTGAGTAGCTAGGACTGCAGGTGCATGCTGCCATACTCAGCTAATTTTTGCATTTTTGTAGAGATAGTGTTTGCCACATTGCCCAGGCTAGTCTCGAATTCCTGTGCTCAAGCAATCCTCCCTCCTCAGCCTCTCAAAGTACTGGGATTACAAGTGTGAGCTACCTAGACCAGCCAGCTATCATTATTATTATTTATTTTCCCTTCACCTGCAAGGAAGAAGGGAACCCAAATGTGCTTGGGGACTTACTATGTAACACTTTTATCATTATTTCCTCATTTAATTTAATATGCTAACTCTTTACATAGGTTATTATTAACCAGATTATATCTATAAGGAAATTATGAGACAGTAAGTGACCTTGGTGGGCTCACTCAGCCAGAAAGTGGCCCACTGAGACCCAGGATGATCTGGTCCCAAGTTCCCAGCTAGCATAATGAACTCCCTTATATTGAGACAGTTGTAGGCAAGGCTGATTGATCCAGTTTACGATGATCAATCTGACTAGGCATTATGGATGATTAATGATGAGAATAAATATATTTTCTTTTCCGGTTTTATTTGCTGTAATATAAGCAGCGCAAGACACTTCAACAGACTGGAGTCCTGAGTTGCCTGTTGCGCCACAGATTTGATTCATTGTCGGTTCCATTGTTGATAGAGACTGAGACAGGCAGGAGGCAGCCCAAGAAAACTAGTAACAGCCTCTTGCTGATACTTCACGACCCTAAGGGAAAATGAAGCAGCAACTGAGGTTGAAGAAAATCCGCCTGATAGGTTTAGTCAGTGAATGATTACGACCGCTTACATGTGGAGAGCTGAATAGTACAAAGCCCTTTCCCGTATTTACGTATTCTCTACTCCTCATAACAACCTGAGATTGCTCAGGCAAGAATCATCACTGGGTTTGACTCTTGAAACCAAGAAGGCCTGTAAGCGGCAGAGTGGATTTTGAACTTGGGCCTTTTCTCATTCAGTTTTGCTAAATATCATGGTAGAGAAAAGAATGTCAACATAAAAGGCAAAGTAAATAACTCTGACTTTGAGATGAACATACTGGGTATCCTTTAGATGCTGAGAAGGGTTTTATGGTTCTGTACTAGGACTGTTTGCCTTACGGCAATGTCTTTGCTCCTACAGAAAGGCTTAAGCTCAACCCTTTGGGGTATTAAAAAGAACAAAAGACTTGTCTCAATTTTTATCCATTAAGGCAGGATCCGCTTCCACCTCTAGGAGTAGTTATGTTCTCCAAGGGGATCGGAGTGTGGGTCAGGGTTCAAAATCACTTCACATCTGATGTCAGACCTTGCTGTACCTCTATGCTTCTTTGGTCCAAGTAGGAAGTAATTCTAGGAACTTCTGACCCGGTATTCTTATTGGTGGTAATTTAAAAGCTTCGTTCTTGGCATATTTGTGAGGGGCCTGTCCTGCTGCAGCTGGTCTCCTGAAGGAAGCAGCTGATTGAGTTCTCATCCTGCCTTTGTTTTTCTCTTTCAAGGAAAAATTCTTTGAGAGCTGAGTATGTCTACATCACACTGGCCTCATGCCTTCCCATTCCAGACCCTAGATGACCCTAGATGACTGGTGAAAAGCAATGTTCTCTTCATCAATTGCACGGTTGACTAATAGTGTGGTACTCTTCACCTGGGGAAATTATTTCACACCAGTCTGGTACTTGGCTGGGCTTCCTTGTAACTTAAGTTCGGAAACATTCAGGGGTATAACTTTTCTATCAGTCAAAGCTGAAGTTTCTACTTTTAGGAGAATTCTTTTCTAGCTCTATGTGGGATATTTTCCCCATGTTTATTATTTCCTTAATAGGGACACAAACTTCAACATGGCCAGGGAGAACTCCGATTTCATTACTTGCAGTGTGGGGTAGGAGGGAGTCAAGAGAAGGGGAACTTAGGCTTCATGTGCTGGTTAGAAGGGCGCAGCAGGAGAGAGACTCAAGAAGATCTTCGAAGTAGGAGGTGATTTGCCAGTATGCAAGAGCAACATCTACATCTGTGACAACTCAATGATATGTGGAACATGCTTCTGTTACTGGGGGTCTTGGCTCCCAGAGCTCCCAAGATGGTGGCGGGTGGCTTCCAAGATGGTGGCGGGCCCCTTCCAAGATGGTGGCAAGCCTCGTGTTCTCTGACCTGGGGTTCTCAGCCTTACGGATTCCAAGGAATGGAATCTTGGGCCATGTGGTGAGTGTTATAGCTCTATCAGAAGCCGTCGGTGACGGAAGAGAACCATGGAACCCAGTGACTAGGGTTCAGCTAGCCATGCAGGAACAATGGCAAGCCTTTAGCCTGATCGGGAGTGGCAATGGGCGCCTCGCTGGATCAGGAGCACAGTGGACACCCTGCCGGATTCGGAGGGATGGAAGTCAGCGGTGGATCTGTGATGGCAGCCAGCAGCAGTGGTGGACGGTGAGCAAAAGCTCAGCTTGAGCCGTAACAAACACGGACCAGAAGAGTGCAGTTGCAAGATTTAATAGACTGAAAACAGAGCTCCCATACAAAGGGAGGGGACCCAAAGGGGGTTGCGGTTGCCAGCTCGTATGCCTGGGTTTATATCCTGATCATTGTCCCTCCCACTGTGCTCTCAGGTGATAGATGATAGGCTATTTCTTTACCTCCTGTTTTTGCCTAATTAGCATTTTAGTGAGCTCTCTTTACTATCTGATTGGTCGGGTGTGAGCTAAGTTGCAAGCCCCATGTTTAAAGGTGGAGGCGGTCACCTTTCCAGCTAGGCTTAGGGATTCTTAGTTGGCCTAGGAAATCCAGCTAGTCCTGTCTCTCACTTCTACCAAATGTCCAACAAAGAAAGCCAGTATAGATCCTAGCAGCCTGGTGGATTCTAGAAGCCTTCTTCGTGGACCACTATTTGAGGCTAAAGCTCAGTTACTGTACAGAAAAAGTAAAGGAGGTGGGTCCTAGGGCATTCTTGGGACTCAGAGTTGGCTCACCAACTCCAGCTGCCCACTCTGGGCAGGTGTTACTTAAACCCACATCTAAGTTCAGATCTCTCTTTTTTCTACCAGATAGCTCTCGCTGGTGGCTCTTCAACACTTCCAACACCAGATGTCTATATAAAGCTCTCTTACTTCAAGCCCAAAGTCTTCTGACTTTTGCTGTGTTTGCAATCTCTGCTCACAGCTCCACCTGCTTCACCCACCCTCCCAGGTAGAAACTTGAGGATTATTGCTAATTTCTCCTTCTCTTTTCTCCTGCATACATTCTATTCAATCATTCTGCAGTCTTTGGTCTTTTGATTCCCACCACAGCTGCCCTGCCTGATCCCTCATCGGTTTTTGCACGCATCACTTTAGCAGCCTCCTAATAATATCCTTCTCTCCAGTCTCTCTTTTTAACCAACGATTATTCATGGAACTTCTTGAGCCACTTTTCTAAGGCTCAGCTCTGGTAGTTTTATTTATCTTCTGCAAAAATCAGGGTGATTCCCACTGCTGTTTCTTAGCATGTCATTTCTGGCAAACACTGACATTCTCATGGCCATTCAAATTACTCCTATGTGTACTTTTCCTGTTCTTTGTTTCTGGTTAGGTTGTTCCATCCTCCTTGAATTCTCTTCTTGCATATCTCTGTCAAAATCTTTTTCAAGGTCCTGCTCAAATTCTACTTCCTTTGTAAATAATATGCATTTATTCAATAAACAACTTACAAATATTTACTATGCACTCCTAGGCATTGGGCACCATAGTAGGTACTGGCGAGATAGCCATGGATAAGAAAGACATTATTGCTCTTAGTCTGTTGTAGGAGTAGATTCCAAACAAATAAACACATAAATAGATATTAATAGTAAGTTGTGCTATGTATTTTGAAGAGAAAGAACATGATGTCATGAGATAGAATGACGCAAGGACAAGGAGGAGGGGCATGGAGTTAGGGAAGTTTCTCTGGAAGCAATATAAAGATGAACAGGATTTAGGCAGAGGGCAGGAATGGGGCAATAGATGTTTGAAGGCCCTGCAGCAAGAAGGAAAGGGCCTTGCAATCCCTAAGGTCAGAATGAACTGTTCTGTCCTCTCTGTCCTCTCTGTGTTCACAAAGGATTCTATTTTCACAAGTACAGTCTGCTACTTATTTCATTAAACAACTAGTTGGTTCAACAAGTATTTCTGTCTACCTAGTATGTAGGCACTAGAAGTAGTAGCGGGCACTGGATGTAGAGGTAAGCCAAGTGTCCCCATGCACCTCCCAGAAATCCAGTCTCTGTATCTTCAAGGCTTGGCCTAGTACTGATGAAATAGGAGGAACCTAGGAAAAATGTGGACCTGCGTGTTCAGGAGCGTGTGCTTGTGTGATAACAAGATGAAGTGGATTCATATTGGAACACCTATTACAAATGCTCCAAAACAGCTCCTACTCCTTTTCTGTAGGTCCTTCTGAAGACCAAGGAACCTCTCACTGAGCAGCCTGCAGAGGCTGCAGGAGCACACACCCAGTACTCCATTCCATTCCCTTGGATTCTTGGGCATAAACCATCCCCCTGGGATAGCAGACTTTCTTCCAGTTTCAAGTTGTTTGACCATGTTCTAGTCTGAGCTAATTTTGTAAGTCAAATTGCTTAAGAATGAATATGAAATCTTTGACTGAAGCCCAAATATATAAATACCCATCACATTTCCTTCCTCCCCAATTTTGCAATCATCCAAAAAAGCTGTTCATGTTGTCCAGCATAATTAGTTATTTATACACCCTCATGTGGTCCATTGTTCAGAATTAAATTGTCTGGTATACAGAATTTCTCTTGCTAGGCTTGTTTTGCCATTTTACTGCTGTTTGGAAGCTGTTTGTAAATATGTCCTTGTAGAACCTTTGGGGATATGTCTGAGCATATCCAGGATTTGGGGGGCGATATAAGCCAATCCATATCAGCAAATATGCCCTGTGCAGATCTCAGACCACCCCCTGCCTTCTAACACAAAGACTACCAAGAATTATTCATCCTTTCCTTGAAGACTCAGGGGAATTAGAAGGAACACAGAAATAGACACAGAAAGGTAAAAGTGGAAATCGTCGTGGAGATCAAGACACTAGATTCTAGTGACTCCATTTTGCACAAGGGGAAGCTGGTCCCCAGAAAGGGGAAATGAAAGGGACTGATCCACAGCCTCTCGTGGGTTAGTGGCAGGGCCATGCCCAAATCATTGTCAGCTGAGTCCATGATGTTCCTACTAAACCATGAAGTGGACTGGTACAAGACTTCTCCCAGGCATTTTCCGGGCTTGTTATTATTTGCTCCTGAATGACATGGTCCCAGACTGCTACGTTCTCAGCTCTGGTACCTATATATATTATTTTTATCTTTATTTATTTTTTTGAGATGTAGTCTCGCTCTGTCACCTAGGTTGGGGAGCAGTGGCACAATCTCGGCACACTGCAACCTCTGCCTCCCAGGTTCAAGCAGTTCTCCTGCCTCAGCCTCCTGAGAAGCTGGGATTACAGGTACCCACCACCACGCCCAGCTATTTTTTTTGTATTTTTCTTAGAGACAGGGTTTCACCATGTTGGCCAGGCTGGTCTCGAACTCCTGACCTCAGGTGATTCACCCACCTCAGCCTCCCAAAGTGCTGGGATTACAGCCATGAGCCACCGTGCCTGAACTTATTTTATAGCTCTTTGGTCTCCTCCCAGATGGCTTGGCAGCCAGCGATTATTAATGAGTGTTACCCACCATGCAACAATTCTGCTCTCTTTTCTGTCCCGCGGTGGTCAGAGACTCCAGATAGTCCTCCAATTTAATGTAAAATGAGACTTGTTTTTGAGTGAGGGTCTGAAGGACTCTGCTTCATGGGAGACATCCATAAATTTTATGTTCCAGCATGTGGTTTATCTTGGTGAATGTTCCACGTGCCCTGGAAAGGAATGAGCATTCTGTTGTTATTGGGCAGAGTGTTCTACAAAGGTCAATTAGATTCAGTGGTTGTTTAGTTACATATCCTTGCTGGGTTTCCATCAACAAATTTTAATTTATAAACTTTGTAACATTAGCTTTGATTGTTCAAAAGCATTTTTAGGGTTTCTTTTTATATAAGAGTACAAGATCCTGAATCTTATTTTAAAATGGGACTTTCTGGGTAACCAGGTTAGAGGGCAGCAGTGCGGATTTTTTGAATGATTGGTCAGATGGTGTGATTTGAAGAATCAAGAAATTCTTCTCTTATTACACATATATGGGCTGTCAGTATGCTAACTTACTACAAAGATCCTACATAAATTCGCCCTGGAATAAGCCCTGTTGTTGCATCTAGGAAATATCAGGTCAGCTAGCCAACATCAGAACATTTAAAACTCATTATCTTTTCTGTGTTATTATTCGTAAAGTCCCTAGATTTTCTACAATGACCACATATTAGTGTTAATGAAATTTATTAGATTTTAAATATATTTATGACTTTATATTTTTATTTTAAATTATTAAATATGTAACCATACAGAAAAGATATAACAGATGCCATGTACTCACCACCAGAATTCACAGATGCTAACATTTTGCCATATTTGCTTCAGATCTTTTTTTCTTAAAAGAAATTAAACATAACACACAAAGTAAAAGATTCCACCTTCCATTTCCTTTTTCCTCCCTCCTTCTTTCACTCCCACCCTCAGCAGAGGAATCCACTCTCCTGAATTTAGTGGATATCATTCTCATGAATGTTTTTATACTTTCACTCTAAGCAAATGTATCCACAGCAATTTATGACCGAGACTATTTCATGATATTTATTATTTTTTATAGTCAGAGGAGGGAAGACTCATCTGTCATCTTTAGAGGTCCTAGATCCCTTATGATCTCAGTTCCTTCCGAATGGATTTTGCTTTAATCCTGGTTTATATGTTCTTTCTCTGGTGATCCACTCACCCAGTTTTATTTCCTCCTAGCTAATGTCTTGTCTTTATTTTGCCAGAAATGGTAGCTTGAACCCTCCTCCTATGAATTGGCCTTTCAGAGGCTATAGTCTGCCCACCTTAGGCGTTACTCACCCCAAATCCCTGTAATCTGGCCCCTAGTTAGTTCAACCCGTCTGGCTCCTGCACCTGGATCTGTGAGTGGCCATAGCCACTCTTGTCAGACCTGACCTGTCTGCCTCAGCATTCCAGCACCAACAAGCAGGTTCAGTGCCCATCCTGCCCTGCCTGTCTGTTTAGATCTTCCATGTTTGGAACGTAACCCCGAGAGAGGACACATCCGGGGAAAGCTGAGACAGTGCTGGTGGAGATTGATGAGTGTGAGGATGATGATTGATAATAGGCAACATTCTTGAGTAGTATAATCAAAATGGTAAGATCTAAGGTGTAACACACTGAATACATTCAAAAGGTTTTCTTCAACATAATAGTAGCTGATGTTTATGGAGCACCTACTGTATATCAAGTGCTGTGCTAGGCACTTTATATCTTATTCCTTCTTAAAAATAACTGCTTCACAGATGAGAAAGCTGAGGCATACAGAAGCAATGTGCTACTATGAAAATATTATGGGATTTAGAATAAGCAGACTTGGGTTCAGACTGGCTCTACTACTTGCAACTTATACAGCCTTGGGCCAGTTTGTTAACTGTCCTAAGCCTGGCACAAAATAAACACTCCGTAGTGATGACTATTGTTATTGCAGAAGATCTGGGTTCTTGCCCAAGGTTACACAGCTAATGTACAGTAGAACTGGGATTTAAATCCAGATCTGCTTCTCTAAAACTACCCTCTTTTCAGAGAAATATGAGTTCTCTCTTAAAGAAGTTGTCATCATATATGGAAAGAGCACTAACATTAAAATTGGAAGCCTTCATCCCTTTCTGCCATTCTCCATCACTTATGTGATGGGCAGCCACCAACAAGTCATTTCCTCTCTCTTTTTCCTCAGTTTTCTCTTTTATAACATGAAGGGGTGGAATTAGGTAACCTCTAAGTTCTGTTTGTTCCACCCCTGGAATCCTGTCCCCTTGTTCAAAAAACATAGCATTAAATTGCCTTTCCAAGTAGAATGACAAAAGGCAATGACATTCATATTTTAAAGAAGGCCAGGATAGGACAGTTGGCACAGCTTCTATCAGCAGTTTGTCCCAAACCCTTAACAACGGAAACCAATTGGATTTCTTTTCTGTTTCCCAACTTGAGCTGGGAAGGGATCCAGGCCATAGAAGGCTTTAGAAGACAACAAAATCAGTTGCCTAAACTCATAGCTCTCTCGGGCAAGTTTCTTTTCTTCTCTCTCTCTCTTCCCTTTCATCCTTCTTTTGTTTTCTTTTAGAGAGGGAAGACTAAAACCAGAAGATGGGTAATTAAAATAACTAAGAGATAGAGAGTTACAGGAAGGGTTTTATTTCAGCTTGAGGTTTCATTTTTTTTTCTTTCTTTTCTCCCCAGTTCTTTCTGATTTCATTTTCTAAAACTACAGTATATATATTTGAGGGATCATGAAAGAAGTCCTGCACTCCTGCTCAGTGAATTTTAAACTCTTTTACACTACCCTGGGCTATCTGTTTACTGAAGTTAAAGGTAGGAACAACCTTCTTGGAGAAACCTTTGTCCACGTTTCGATCACTTTGGTGGTCCTCTTGGCCTTGGGATCAAAGAAGCATTCACTTGCTCATCAAGTCTTTATCGAGCTCCTACTATGGATGTCACTGTGGTAAGCCCTGGGGCAAGTAAGAAAGGAAAGGCTCCTGTTCCCATCTTTCATGGAGTTTATAGGCCAATGTAAAAGATGAAACACAAGTAAATATACAAATACAAGATCTAGGAGGTGCTACAAAGGAGCTATGAAACTGCCCTAGCTTCTCCTGCCTCAAATCTGGCCCCAGAGCAAAATTTCTCCACTCATCATCATCCTGAGACCGTAGCACATCTGCCCTCCATGTCATCAGAGAGACTCACCTGGCCCTGCTGAGCTCGCCCTGGCTCCCTGGGACACCTGGTCTCCTTGCTTAGCTCCCAGTGTGCTTTCTCACTCTGCCCCTGCTCATTCTCTGCCGGCACTATGTTCTCTGAATGCTGGCAAGCTTGCTGTTCTCTAAATCCTCCCTTTCTTTTCCTGCTTTTGGGTCTTTGCTCTTGCTGATCCCTTTATCAGGAGCTTCCCTCACCTCTATCTCCACTTGTCCAAATGGTACCAATTCTTCTGGGGTCTGTTCATGCTCCTTTACCCTCACTGCAGCCATCCTGAACCCTTCTCCCCACCTGGGGGAGTATCTGCTTGTTCTTCCCTGGTGCTCATGGCGTTTGGTTTATTGTGCTAATCAGAGCACTCATCATCCACTGACTGGTGTTACATAGTTACCTGTGTATCTGTCCTAGGCCCTTACCTACTTATCTCCAACCTAAAAGCGTGTCTATTATTTCTGCATCTCAAATAGAAGCAGACACAGTTAATCAAAACAATATTATTGAATAAGTGCTCAGTAATGATGACTATTGTTATGCACGAGACTGGAGACATAGGACAGAGACAGGAGCATATCTGGATTTAAATCCCAGTTCTACTGTATGTTAGCTGTGTAACCCTGGGCAACTTTATTTATTAATAATAAAGTATGTGAACAATCTTATATCACTGTACAAAGAGTGTTCATATATATTATCCAACTTAATTCCTAGAACAACCCTGTGTGAGAAGAACTACTGAGTGCTGACACTAGTCATAGTGCTAGACTCAGCTGAATTCAGATTCCAAATTAAGCAGCCTGATTGTAGATACAACGATTCACATGCAAACATTTTTCTTTTTTCCTGGCTCAGCACTGCCAGTACTGTTCCGTACTGCTTCTTTGAGGTACCATTGTGCCCATTTTACAGATGAGAAAACTGAGACCTAGAAAGCTTAAGTAATTTGTCAGTATTGTATAACTAGTTCATGCAAAACATGGGCTTGTAGGTGCAAAGTCCGTGCTCTAAACTACCTATCTTTGTTATCAGAGAAAGAGGACTGTGACCAACCTAGGTATATACAACTTTCCACAGCCATGTGAAAGTTTTATGACTCTTTAACATTTCTGGTTGTCTGCTATGCTCGGTGAATTGGGCTGGCTGGACCTTGTATATGTTGGGAAGAAGGAGGACTTACAAAGACTAAGATACAGTCTTTGCTTCCAAGAGGTAAATAAAAAACAACTGAAATATTCTATCATCCACACCTGTTCCCTCTCCCTTCTTTTTTCAGCATGTTACTGGATGCTGCCTCTTTATCCATTTGCCCTGGTGGAGATCTTGAGGTTACAGGAATAGTCAAGAGAGACACAGGCAGAGTTAAGTCCAAAGCAGTCAGCAAAGGTGAAGAGACATAGACGGGTCCAGGTGGTAAGTAGGATTGGCCTTGTTATTGGAAGCTGGATGTAGATACTGGACTTGGAGATTTCGGTCTCTAGAGAAGACAGCAGCTCTCCATTCCCAGTTTAATGCTGTGGATTAGCGTGGGAGTGGCCCCAGACCCACAGGGAGAAAAGGCCAATGGTCAGAGTGGAGAGACTCGGGACACTCCAGGTGTCTGAGGGACCGTAGAGTTATCCTTCTCTATTACTAAGTGGATTTCTGCTCCCCCTTGCAGGCCAAAGCATGAATACTGGACATGGCCCACATTGAGGGTAGAGAATTTGGTTTTGGCTCTCAAGTAGACCACTCATCAGCAGATGACTGTGAGCAAGTCACTTCCTCCCTCCAAGACTCCATTTCTACAGAGATTCCATAAAATGGGCATAAGAATTTTCACCGTGCTCGTATGGACTGGATTAGGCCATCATGTGCATTAACACACTTGGCTGTGAGTACTAAGCGCAGCCAAGATGCTGATGGGAAAGAAAAGTCTAGGTTTTGTCCCCTGTGTCGTTCCTCGTGACAGGATTATGCTGACGGAGGGCATATCAGATTGACTCACACATACTGAAATGGTCATAGTTATTGAGGTTACCCAGTTTCCAGGCCTGAACTAGTAAACCTAGCAATGAGAATCAGCCAGCATTAGCAAGCTTTCCGTGTAGGAGTGGGGTGGGGGTGGGGACTGGAGGGGGCAGGCGCTGAACCAGGAAAGGAGGAGGATGCTCATCATTGGCTAAAGATCCACGCCTGGAAATTAACGGCGTTAAAGTGAGACTTGCTTCAGGTTCCAACCCGGAGAGGCAAATGGAGAGGCTGACAGGAGACCAGAAGTTTACCTCAGCTATGCACTGACGCACCACGTGCTCTGGTGCACATCTAGCACCTCTCCCTGCCTCAGTTTCTCTGTTTGTAAAACAACAGCTTGTAAAGGCCTGGGGATCTTCTCATCCACGGGAGTTTTCTAAGGATGCAGGCGAAAGAGGTAGGAAAAGTCCTCTGTCTCTGTCCTGGGTGTTCGGGATCAAGGCCTTTTGAACCAATTCCGGAATCCGCCACCGGGCGGTGGTAGGAGAGAGCCAGAGGATTCGTCAGTAAGTGTGCGTGCGTGACAGAGGGCTTTTAAATAGATCGCTTTGTATCTAGCACGGTAGCACCTGCTTCTAAGCTTCCAACGGCAGCTCGAGCAACGCGATCATTCAAAAGCGGCCGCTTTCCATTCACGTCTATAATTAGCGCGCAGGCTGCAGCTCAGGCTGGAGCTGCAAAGCGGGGCGGCGGCCTTGTGGGCGGGGCCACCACCTCCTAGCCCCGCCCCCTTCGAATTCCACCTTCCCAGCCCTTCCCAGCCAGGAGCCTCCTGCAGCCTCCTCCCCACCCCCACTGTTTGTCCTCGCCCTGGTCCTGGGCTTCGTTCTCAGCGCTCCAGGATTCCTGGACGACAGGGCCCAATCGTACCCTCACTTTGGGATCACTCTAGTGCAGTAAATAAGCACCTTGAAAGATGCATTCCAGGAGGGCAGCTATATTTAGAGTGGCATCCTCGTCTCCTCCCCGCACGCTCCTGCGTCCCGCCCTCTCCCCTCCCCGCCCCGCTCCCCGATGCCCCTCCCAGCCACCTCTCCCTCTTTGTCGCATTACATAGTAATCTGAGATGCACTGGATGTGCTCCAGGGAACAGAATGTACTTGGCAGAGACGCGGGGCTTGATGTCTGCAAAATGTCGGAAACGCAGCCAAGAGCTGCTAACTGGGTCATTAACCTCCAAAAGCAAAGCGAGGACTGTAAGGCCCGCTCTGCCTCCCTTCATCTCGCCAATAAAAGTGCCTCAGTGTGAGGGGGAAGAAAAAGCCCAAGGTTGGCTGCTTTGATTTCTAGGCACCAAAGGCAGGCCCGTCCTCTCGTCCTGGCCCGGGCCCCAGCCCCTCCGGGCCAGCCCCTGCGCCACATCAGAGTTTACAAGTGGCCTTTGAAAGGCTCAGCAACCCCGCAGGGCCATGCTTGCGCCTCAGTAAAGAAGTTACCCAGCAGCCCTTCCCTACCGCACAGGCTTGGACCCATTTTCTTGGGTCCAGGAGGAGTTAAGGGAGTGGGGATGAGTAGGGGTGAAAGGAGAAGGTTCCAGGTCCTTCACCTACAGTGAGGGGCTCTGCTATCTCTCCCCTCCTCTGCTTCTCTCCCTCTTATTCCTCCCCCTCCTCTTTCTTCTTTCTTGTCTTCTTCCTTTCCCTCTTCCACTTCTTTCTGAGAGCAGGCTTTGAGGTAGGTGCATGAATACATGGCTTGGCTCCAGGAGATTTGCATTCAAGTCGCTGGCAGCTCTGTCTCTTGCTATGTGACCTTGGGTGAGTCACTCATTTCTCTGCTTTTAAATTCCCTTCTTAATTGTTCACCACAATAACACCTTCCTGACACACATCACAAAACAGTGAGGCCAAAGGAGAAAGTCTTTCCCTGACCGCCTTGTCTTTCACCCCTCTGAAAGCCCTGAGGTCCAAAGTGCCTCTGGCCTTCTGTGTACTCCTGGAAAATAGGAATATAAGTGGTCTCACCAGAAAGATTCAAACGTTTGAATGTTCTCAAGGGGATAGCCCCTAAAATCCACCCTCTTCAAGTTTTCTAGCCCTGTGAGGTTGCCAACAGACACTTCCCCCTAATGTTCCAACCCACTTCTCCAGTGGCTAGAGAGAGAAAGTGACCAGTACAGAAACCAGAAGAGGTTGTGCAGTTCCTCAAATGAGGCTCCCTTCCTTGTTGGAGGGAAGATAGCCTGGTAAGACTAGCAGCAGCTAACGAGATGTGGGTCTGAGCAGCCTCAACAAAAGTCCAGGATGAGGAGAATGGAGATCTGTGCAGCCATGCTGATAAGAGGAGGAAAGCTCGCTCCTGGTGCTGTCTAGGAAATTAGAACCAAGCCTAGCCTGGCATCAGCACCCTTCCTGCCTCATCTCTCGTTGGTCTTACCACTCCTTCCATGGCAGCCACATCAGATGGACTCTGCCTGGTCGCGGTGCTCCATGGATGCCTCCTGCTTTCCTGCCACCTGGGCCTTGGCTGAGGCATCTTAAAAAATTTTTAAAACTCATCAGAATCTGATGGCCTCTATTTGTCCTATCTTTGCCACACATTCAAATCTTTAAATCTTTCACATCCCTCAAAACTCAGCTTCAATGCCAACTCCTCTATTTAGATGTCACTCTTTCTCCTTTGGTCTCGATACACCCAGCCAGCCTTGGGTTATGCCATTTTTGTGCTTGCTAGATCCCTCTTATGCCATAGAGATTTCTCTGTGGATACAAACTCTGTTGTTGATCTCAATACTAATGGCTAAGGTGACTATACATCCTGATTTGCCATCTCAGTTTATGACTTTGTCTTGGTATAATTAGTTATTAATAGGTCCCTCCTTCACCTTGAAGATTTTGGGTTTGGATGATAAATTATACAGTCACCTTACTGAGGGTCTCTATCCAAGTACATAGTACATTAGTAGGGGCTCAGTAAATGGGCAAAGTACCTTGAAGGGCATTTAAAGGATCTTTTATACCCAGTTCCCTAGGGCTCTCAGCCGTACCGTTTTCACTCCTTTTCTGGAGGCAGGCTACCATTTGTTCCTCTTCTCTCAAGGACTGCAGAATGACCTGTGACCACTTTCTTTTTGACAAGCCTTTCCAGGATTTCAAAATGCTCTGACCCAACAAGAGAAGTCACTTAACACAATCCTACCCCTTCTTCTCAGCCCCTAAACAGTAGAACAGCCACTGGATATTGGAAATAGGTATCAGACACTAGAGAAGGTCAGAACACAGCTGGTGCGATGTATCATTTCCAGCCTCAACTGGACTTTTGGCCTTGCCCAGTTTCTTTTTTGTTTGTTTGTTTGTTTGTTTTTGTTTTTGAGACGGAGTCTTGCTCTGTCACCCAGGCTGGAGTGCAGTGGCATGACCTCGGCTCACTGCAACCTCTGCCTCCTGGGTTCAAGTGATTCTCCTGCCTCAGCCTCCCGAGTAGCTGGTACAGGCGCCCACCACCATGCCTGGCTAATTTTTGTATTTTTAGTAGAGATGGGGTTCCACCATGTTGGCCAGGCGGGTCTCGAACTCCTGACCTCCCAAAGTGCTGGAATTACAGGCGTGAGCCACCGCGCTGGCCCAGCCAGCCTTGCCCAATTTCTTTGACAGTCCAAGTTTTCAGAATTGCCTCTATTTACACAGTTGCCTTAGGAGAGGATCACAACTTGGAAAGCTTGAAGCTTCTTTATTATAAACTATGTAGTTAACATTCTAGGTTCTGTTCAGAGGTCAGAAAAGATAAGGTCTCTTGCGTTTTTCATCATAATAAAAAACCTACTCAAAAGTCAGCCTGTTGGGGTGAGTGTTTGTTGACTTTTTAAAGAAGATATCAAGCATTTGGAAATAACAGAGGCAACACGCCCAGCCGTGTGAATGGAGCTCCAGCTTCAGCATCAGGAGGCCTGGGTCGATGTCTCCTCCTCTGACTCATTGCTTGCTGAAACATGAATCATATGCCCTTTCTCGGCACTGGGTCTCACTTCCTTCATCTCCCCTATAAAATGGGCGTATTTGCCATTCCTACCACACAGGAGGGGGCTGAGGCTTTCAGAGTCCATGCTAATTACACTCAAAAATATTATTAAAAGTAAAAATAAGCCATAGTGTGTTTTTGACGCTCTGAAGAGGCACACGTGGAGGGTATGTGAAGCCATTTTATGACCTTGCTTCGTTTCTGGACATCCCAGTTCACTGAAAACAGCCTCTCAGAAAGTGGGAATGGGCAGGAGAATCCATGTTGAGACAGAGCTGGGAATGAGTCTGGTCTGTTTGCGTGGGAGCAGGAGACCTATAAGGAGATCACTCGCCAGCAATCAAGAAGAAGAACATGGAGACTGGGATGGAAACCCAAATAGGGCCATTCTGTGGAGGGCTCTGATGCCAGGCTGGGGTGTTTGGACTCCCTTGAGGGTTATGGGAGATCAGTGGAGGTGACTGAGCAGGTGCGTGGCACGACCCACAGTGTGTTTCAGTGAGACACTGTTTGATGGAGGGGCAGAAACGGGAGCTGGGGTCTGTCACCTTGTAAGCAAACGGCAGCTCCCCTCTGTCTGAGCTTCAGTTTCTCATCTGTTAAATAGATGGGTTAAACAGCAAATTGCTCTAATATGCTGTGACTTTATAGCAAAGAACATGAGGAAACAGCTTGTGCATTTTGGCGTGTGTGTGTGGAGGGTGTGTGTGTGTTTGGGTCAGGGGAAGAGGTGGGAATGAGGTAACTGCTTTGTTAGACACAAAGCCAAGTCCAGAGACCTTGTTCTTTAGGGAGGAAGCCTGAGCAGCCTCACGATCTCTAGCAGGTCTGAAGAACTTTCTGGGTATCTTTCTTTAGGCCACAGCACAGCGCATCTGCACTTTAGGGCCTGGCCAGCGACCTCTGTCTAGACATGTCTGCTGTCTACTTCCTAGTTCAGCTGAGAGAGCTAATATTTGAAAAGACTGGCCAGGCACAGTGGCTCACGCCTGTAATCCCAGCACTTTGAGAGGCCGAGGCTGGCGGATCACCTGAAGTCAGTAGTCTGAGACCAGCCTGGCCAACATGGCGAAACCCCGAATCTACTAAAAATACAAAAATTAGCTGGGTGTAGTGGCAGGCACCTGTAATCCCAGCTACTTGGGAGGCTGAGGCAGGAGAATCACTTGAACTCGGGAGGCGGAGGTTGCAGTGAGCCGAGATCGCACCCTTGCACTCCAGCCTGAGTGACAAGAGTGAAACCCTGTCTCAAAAACAAAACAAGACAAAACAAAACAAAAGACTTCATAAGGGTTCATGCAAACTAGGTATTTCTCAAGATATTTCACATCTCTCTGTATCTTCCTATTAAATTTCCAGGAAGTTTTATATCAATGAGGACTACGTGGCTTGGAGGCCCCAGAACTCTATCATCGAAGTACAACTTGATAGCGCATCTCTGACACTTACCAAGGTTTGCTGTAAGATTGGTACATAGAAGAGAGTTTATTATAATGGTGTTATAAAGATAGCATCTATTAAGTTGCTTTATATAAAGTTTCAGATGGAAAATTCATCAGTGAACTTCTATAGCGAAAAAGAAAATATCATTAAAAATTTGGGTGGGCCTACTTAGGTTTAAGTATAACTGCATTTGTGCTCCTGTTTTATAGTTGGGTTTAAAAATACTTGTGCTTTTTATTATAAGCTTCCTCAAATATCTTTTCAAGTAGGTTTATGTAAATAAGTAAATAAATAAATAAAGGTTCACTTGGACCCAAGTTAGTGCACGAAATGAAGAAATAAATCCACTTACGAATGGTAAACTGACTGAAGCCCTCCTAAGACATTAGTTCAGGCAAAAGATCCAAATTTCAGAGCATCATAGGAGACAGCAGATTCCACTGAAACTATTAACTTACTGCTCCTATATATGAGGTGAAGTTTTGTGTGAGAAGAATCAAAGAGATTGTGATCATCTCTAAGCAGTACAAAAATCTAGTGATGAGCAGGAGAAGAAAATCTAAATAGTTCTGGTAGAGATATAGGGATTAGTAAATGGGGAAGTTATATGCTGGAGGTTACATTTAGCCTACAAAAACACCATAATCCAGGTTTATTCTACCAATTACTGTGTGGCCTTGAGATCTACATCTTAGCATTTACTAAATGATAGGGAAGAACAGTTGAGCTCTTAAGCTTCTTCTAGTGCTCACTTTGTATTTGCCCCAAAGTCAGCCTACACTGAGTGGCTGATCAAACTCCATCTCCACCTTGGATTCCATAAACCTGCTATGAAATTGATACCCTCTTCCTCACTCTTAGCCCCACACCACACCCCCACTGCTCATGGCTGGAGGGCCTATGTCGATTGGAGGGAAGGATGTGACTGATCTCTGAGACAAGCTCTTCTCTTCCCTCAGGGACATGTCTGTTCACTGAAGAATGACATAATAAATGGTCAGCTACCTTTAACCTGCCTTCCATGGATTCCTTGAGGAAAAATTAAATTGCTATTCTAATATGCTACGAACGCACAGACTCAAAATATAAAAATATGAAATGAATCTGACAGGTTATGTGGTTCAGCTCCCACACTTGATGGACAGGGAAACTGAGGCTTGAAGAGACTCACCCAAGGAACCTGGCCAAAGACACAGAGACAAGAAGTCTTGGAGCTAGGGCTACAGCCCAGATCTCCACTGCTCCTTGGTGCTCTTTGTTTTTTTTTTTGCTACAAGTTGGAGCTCAGTCCCTGGGTTGCAATGGATAAATCTTTTGCTAGGCAACCCAGTTGCTAAGCTTTGCTCACATCATTCTTGAGCTCAAAAACCTTTATGGATTTCAGCTATTCATTCCTAGTATAGTCATCCTTTGGTATCCTTGAGGGATTGGTTCCAGAATCTTCTGAAGGTACCAAAATCCAGGGATGCTCAAGTCTCTCATATAAAATGGTGTAGTATTTGCATATAACCTACCCACATCCTCCCATATGCTTTAAATCATTGCTAGATTACTCATAATACTTAATACAGTGTAAATGCTATGTCAATAGTTGTTATATTGTACTATTTAGGGAAGAATGACAAGAAAATCTCTACATGTTCAGTACAAATGCAACTTTCCATTTATTTTTCCAAATATTTTTCATCGACACTTGGTTGAATTCATGGATGTGGAACCTATGGATACAAAGGGCCAATTGTACAAGGTTCATTTTGTGTCATTATTTGGGCTCTGCCCATGATATTGCTACTACTTTTTTTAAAAAAATTATGAATTTCCTTCTGGAAGACGAGGTAGAAAGAAGTAGACAGGTGATCTTGCTAAGCAGGTTTGACATCTCTCACACACACCTATTTTGGCTAACCTTTTCCTGATTCCTCAGTCCTCAGTAGCTCCTCTGTGCACGTGTCCAGCTGTCACATTTCTTAACTTATTTTCTATTTCTTGAGGATCATTTAGTCACTTTTTTCTCTATCGTAAGCAGAGAAGGTAGAGCTGGAAAACGGGGTCTTCATCAGAGTTTAACTAGACTATGAATAGAATTCTGTAAGGCACGGACCAATGAGCTGTCTTTTAGGTCAGTCCAGAAGGACTCAGATTCACACCAAACCAAGTGGCTGCTGAATGAGGCTCAGATTGTCCTCCCCGTTTCCCACCGCCATCCCCAATCCTGCTCCAAGAGCGCCCTCTGCTGGAATGGAGCAGGAGCCAACATCCTCAGCCATCTTGGAAGTGGGGCCAACTGGAACTCTGAAAGGATGAAAAGTACCTCCGTTTAAATACAAGCTTCAAATAAGACAGATCAAGTCTACAACGTCTTCTTGACTTTTATTTCTCATTCCTTCTATTTCAATTTCTTTGACAACTTTTCTTAAAAGGATCATGATGTGGTGAAAAAATAGAATTTAAAGAGGGGAAATGTAATCCAGTGAAATGGGCATAAAACTAAGAATTCCGCCTTCTTTGACAGGTTTAGTTGCTGGGTTACAAAGAGTAATTTCTTGGAATAACTCAATTTCTAGTTTCAGATTGTAATTACTCCTTCAGTTAAAAACCTTCTCCCATTCATTGCCTGCTAAATTAAGTCAACATTCTTTACTTAGCTTTCAAGGTATATTTGTATGTGAATTTACAAATTCATAATATGTTATTTAGTTTGTATTTCATTTATCAAAGCTAATAGTATCTTTACTTTAAAAAACAATTTTACTCTGATCTACTTTTTAGAAATTGAAAAGATACTGAAAATTTTAAAAGTATATTTGAATACCAAAGTCATATGTTTCACATCAAAAATCATGCTCAGCACTTAATCTGCTTATAATTTTGAACAAGCAGAAGACCCTGATTAAATAATTAGCTTTTGAACAGAAACAATAATTGATAGGTTGAATTCTATCTTTAGCACTCATGTTAGTCCTAACTTGTTGTTTAGGATTGAGACAAGATAAAGCGACATAAAAGATTTGGGGGAGTTGATATAACCTTTAAAGTGTCGTTTAGACAAAGGAAGAAACAGTAGCTAGGAATATACCTATCGAATAAACACAGCAATATGGTAGATTCTAGTCCTAGACCCCTATCTTACAGCTAGAATTATGCCAAAAAGTTGAAAAGTAAAGCTGGATGAAACCTTAGAGAAGACTCCTCTATCTTATAACTCAGATGGTGAAATGAGACCCAGAAAGAATAGTCTTCCCAAAGGCTCATGGTCAGTTATTATAGGAGACTCAGTTGGAATTTGAGTCATCCAATTCTCAATCCACTGTTCTTACCACTACCCAACACTACCTTTGTGTAATTGTCTTTCTTGAATAAAAAGGGACTTATAGGTGAGAGATTCTATAGTGCCATTGGGAGCTGCTGTCTGAATCTCCATGTAATTTCAAAGAGTTTCCTAACTCAGACTCTGTCTCATTTCACTGTATCCTTAAGAGGCTGAGAAATGGGACATTCAGATTCTTTCCCCATGCTGACCGTTCATTCTGTTTACACATGGGCCGGCCAGATGCTAGAGAAAAAAAAAAACAAACATTTGCAGCTGTTATCAGGGGTAGGATAGAGCACACGAGGTTCCCAAGTTTTGATCCAACACATCAGAACACACGATTTTTACTCCTGGCTTGGAGTTTACTGCCTTCAGCTTCTTCTACAAAGCCTGAATGTTGCCATTTCATGTCAAAGCCTGCACTGAGAGATGCCGATGGCTTCTTGAGCTAACTTCAGCCCATCACCACAGTGGTCTAAATGACCAAGGAAGTGATTGCTTCATTACAGCTTGAGAGGTCCCTCTTTCTTCATCCCCCGCTTTAATTTTTTTTTTTTTTTAATGAAAAGGCCAGTGGTTCTCCCAAGTAGCCAGAGGCCAGCAGGAGCACTAAGAGACAGCAAGAAGTGTTCTTAGTGAGAACAACGTGGACTTTGGGGTTATGTAACACCCAATTTTAATCCTGGCCCAGCCATTGACTGGCAGTTTGATTTTGAGTTATTTAAGTTGGAACCTTATTTTTCTTGCTTATTTATTGAACTATTAATTGAAAAAGTGATTCTAGTCCTAGACCCCTATTTGACAGCTAGAGAAATAAGACATGAACTGATCTTTGCTCAGATAAATAAATTTCTTACTCAGAGGATAATAGTCAGTGATTAATAGTTTCCACTGAGACATCACAAATAAGAAATAGATTGAAATTACATTTGAAGGATCTAGGTTAGATATCAAAAACTTCCTTGGAAGGGAGCATCGTGAAACCTCTATTTCTTAGAAACCTTTAAGAATATAATAGTCACACGTGTTGAATGAGTTTAAATGAAGCATTGCTTACCAGGATAGATGACCTCTCTAGTTTTTTCCCAGTTAAAAAATCCAAGACTTGGGTTCCTTCTTTCAAGAGAAGTAATGTAAAAAGTCTGACCCCTAGTGGTCATCGTCTCTGCGTCGGACCTAAGGGAAAAAGGCCAAAAAGAATGATGACAACCAGACTTTGTTTTGGAATTAAAAACGAACCTTAGAAATGTGAGAGTCAAATTGTCTAATTCTAAAACAAGGGAACTTAGACCAAGTGACTACAAATATTTCCCCAACACCAGCTACTCTGGAGTAAAGCTTGTTATGGAATTCGGGACCTTTTGCTGGTGCTCTGGGTTCAAGATCCAATCTCTTCATCTTCCAGAGTCTCTCACCTGGAATCAGCCCCTTGGTGACATAGAAACAGCAGATATACGCTGATTCCACTTTCAGGGCACAGGATTCAGTCCTCATTCTTTCCTTTTCTTTCGTGATGAGGAGCACTTAATTGTTCAGTAGATGTAACTCTCTCTCACGTAACCAACCTAAGTTCTCCATTCCCTTTGTACATTCTGACAGATGCTCATAGCATGCTAAATGCTCATGGATGGTAGGCTGCTTTCTAGTTTCCTGATGCCTGTCTTCTCCCATTCATCAAATTTTATGCATACAAAGCACCAGCTGATTTTTTCCCCAAACCCGTTTATGCTGCTTGTATTAGTAAATGCAATTATATAATTTAAACATTATGTAAACAGATGAAATATAAGTATAAAAATAAAGAGACTGTATCCATAAAAATTAAATTGATTGCTTTGGAAAGGCTCAAGAGGGAAGAATTGCTGAAAAAAATTATCTAAAATTAGTTTGTGGATGAGACAACTGTAGAAGAATAACACAAAGATTAAAATCTAGAATAATTCTGCAAGTTTCTAAGGTTTTTATCCACTACAAAGAACAAAAGAAAAGAAAACCAAAAATACCTGAAACTTCAACTAATAGAGGATGCATGATGGGAGTGGTTTATTCAAGAAAAATGAGATGGAGCTTCAGAAATGGAAAATGCACACTTAAAGAAAGGCCTTGGCTCTACCTACTGGCAAGTGAATGTCTTAAGTTAAAATATACATATTTATATGATTCCTAGCTTTAGCCAAAATTTCTGATTAGCTGACACTGAACTGTAATAGGTGAAAGTGTTTCTTTAGTATTAAGATTCAGATATCAGAGTGAGATCCAGGAAAACTGGTTTACTTAATATCTCCTGAGTGCTAATCTCCTGAGGATTTGGTCTTTCGAAAATTCCTGTAAGGTCGGTTTTTATTTCCATAAGTCTGCTATTTGCAGGCAGTTTCCACAGATCCTTTCCCCCTTGACAGTAAGTAAGCTTTGTCTCTGAACTAGGCCCCAAGAATTCAGCTTTCAAACTCTCTGTTAAATTAATGTTTGTTCACTTTAGCAATTCAGTAATAGTCACTCAGGATCTAGAACCAGATCCAATGTTTGATGTCTTAAGATTTCAACAGTGGAGGGCCATATGTGGACACTATCAATATTACGTCTTGCTTTTTCAATATGTAAAAGCCATAAACATGGACACACTCATTGTTGTAGCCTTGTCTTCTGAGGAATGCATGTTATAGAAATAATATGCTGTGCAAAGATGTTCATTACAGCATTATATGTAATAGCAAATACACTAGAAGCAACTTAAATATTTGCCAACAAGGTAATCATTTTATTGTGATATTTTAGCCAAATACACTAGAAGCAACTTAAATATTTAGCACAAGGTAATCATTTTATTGTGATATTTTGGCTAAGTATCATTTGGTGGTTATTGCTGGTCACTTATGTAGTCATTAAAATGACTCTGTTGGAATGAAGGAAAAAAGTCCAAAGAAATGAGAACAGGCCAGACGTTGTTTCTGGAATTAGAAATGAGCCTTGAAAATTTCATAGTCAAATTCTCTAATTCTAAAATATAACTATTATCAATAAGGAAAATTGTTCATGATAGTATTTTAAGTGAAGAAAGAAAAGTACAAAATGGAATGAACTTTATAATTACCAACATTGTAAATAAAGGTATGAAATGTATGAACTGGGAAAGATTTAAGGCTTTTACCTTCTGCTAGTTTTTCTTTTTTGTTTTATTCTTTCAATGATTGTAAAACCCCACATTATGCAATAATTCACCATTTTTTCAACACTGGCATCCTGGGAGGCCTTGAGGTGCCTGGGATTTGACTTAAAGTTGGCTAGAACCACAGGATCACCCCTCTAGAGGAGTGAGGATTAGGCAAGAGCTCACTCAATTATAGATGGACTGGGTTAGAAGGTACCTTTGAGATCATTAAGATGACTTACGCCACTTAAAAGCAATTTGATCTTGAATAAGTTACTCGTCTTTGCTAAACCTCAGTTTCCTTACCTGAAAAGTGGCATAATAAAAGTATCTGTGCCTGAGTTTTGTGGTGAGGTTTAAATGATATAAATACAGTAGAAGGCACAGAGTAAGCTCTCAGTACATGTTAGTTATTGATATCACAGAAGCCAGTGGTTGAGCCAGGGCCAGAATTCACTTTTTTCAACTTCCTTACTGGGGCTTTTTCTATCACACTATGTCATAGATCTTTCGTCTTTACCCAGACTAAAATCCTTTGCTTTCATGAGCACCGGGTAAGAGAAAGCCTATTCCAATAATACTGAGGATACTGTGACTTCACATAACTCTTGTCTTATCAGGTGACCAATAGCATACACTGTAGCCGGAACTACCTATTAAAATGGTCAGAGATATCATAAGGAAAGGATACCTACTGAACTGAAAGCATGCCTTAAATAGAACAGAATTGGGCTCAACTTCTACAACAGTGTATGTCCTGCTTGAGTTCTTATTCTGCATTTGTTTTTATGAGCCTCAGTTTTCTTATTGGGTAAATGAAAATAATTCTTCTTATACAGATGAAATATGAGTTGCCATATGTAAAATGCAATGCAATTCAAAGTAGTGATTTTTAAAAATCATTTTATTAAAAAAGTTATATTGTATGTTTTATGTGCTAGGCATTATTCCAAGGGGTTTATAACAATTAATTCATTGAATGGACTCCTTATAGCAATTCTATGAGGCAGGTACTATCATTATTGTTGCTTTACTCAGGGAGGCACAGGAAAGTTGAGTAACTTATCCAACACCACAGAAGTTGTGAGTGGTGGAGCTGAGGTTTGAACCTAGACATTCTGGCCACAGAATCCATGCACAGCCCTCATGCTGCGTTGTTATCACTGAAACAGCTTTGGCCTAAGAGAAACCAAAGTCAAATATAAATTCTAGAATCTGTTCTTCTTTCTTACAAGGTCCCATTCAGTATAGTTCAGTCCCATCCACAGCAATCTGATTCACTCCAATTCAATTCAGTTTAATTCATTTCAGCTCAAGAAATATTCTTCTGAATGTTTAGTTTGTGTCAATAGCCACTGTATTTGGCATTGTGAGGGAGGAGTAAGACCCAAGAAACTTGCAATTTGATGGAGAAGCCTAAGTCACATATGAAAATGATGGTGAAACATGCAGGGGAGAAGGCAGTTTCAAGAAAGAAGTTCCCGTCTGGAACTGTGAGGATCAGGGTCAGGGTGCTTTGTCAAGTTTCTCCTCTCTACTGCTCATTGAATGAAAACTCACTCATTCATGAGGACAGATGGGGTCTCCTGGAACCACAGAGTGTGGGTAGAGGAAAAGTGGAAACATAGGTACTCTGGACTCCTGACAAGCAGAAGATCTTAGACTGGGCTTATGTCTTCAACAGTGAGACCATTGCCCTCTGTCTAGTTCCAGCCAGAGTGGCTGACAGCCTTTGGCTGCCATTCTAAGCTAAGATGAAGCCATTTCAGTGGCCTGGTATATATGATTCTTCGTTCTCCCTCTCTTACTAAGCTTTTCGAGGAAAACCTGCCTGTTGATGTGGGATTTTCTATTTTTTGATTATTAAAGGAGACAGTTTATATACAACACCTTGCACAGGTCCAACCCATAGTTAGTGCATGTAAGGGGGCAAATGTTACCCTAAACCTTTGTAATCTGACCACATCTCCAAGTCAAATGGCTCACAAGCCTGACTGTGTATGACAGTCATTTTCCTCTTTTAGGGAGCTCTATATTCCTGTTCCAGGACGAAAACTGGGAAAACCCAGGCAAAGCATCTAAGATCATGCTCTTGCTTGTTTAGTGGCCACACTGCGTGGAATTTGAGTATCCCCCCATGGGTAAACTGCTCCCTTACACAACACCTTTGACGTTACACTATTAAAAAGGCTTGCATATTAAAATTTGAGGCATGTGTAAATACCTCATATTTAACTGCTGTCTATTTAACCAGACAGCTCTAGCAAGTTAATTTGATGTCTGTTATGAGACTTAATAATTGTCAGTGATTTTTTTAAAACAATTTACTGGTATAATCATTAACTACTCCTAGATTATCTTGTCAAATTGATAATTAAATGGCTCAAAAATTCATTACAGAGTTAGTATATTAATGGGAATGTAATTAAATAATGTTTGCTTATGTAATCTAGAGTTTATTACCTGTGCACTTATTTATTTTTTCTATACTTTATTAAATCTTCCTGGAGGCTTTTTCAGAATTGATAGAAAACCAAGAGTCAATAGATGTCTTATTAGATCCAAATAAGCCACTTAATCGAGATACTGAAATAAATATGGATTCTCCATATATGTGGAGAGGTAGGAGAAATCAATACTATTTCATATAGGATTATATCTGGGAAAAGAAAGTTCCTTTCCTTCCTTGTACTATTTCCTCCTGCTTCCCTTCTTCCTCCCTTCCTTCCCTCCTTCCTTCCTTTCTTTCTTCCCCTCTCCTCTCTCTCCTTCTTTCTTTCTCTCCCTTCCATCTTCCATTTCTTTTTCTCCCTCCCTTCTTCCTTTCCTCTTTTGGGAAAAAAAAGAAAAGCTCTTTTCTTTCTTTCATCAAACATTTAAGTGCCTGCTATGTGCTAGCCGTTGTGTAAGATACTGAGGCTATAGAAGGTATGATTTTGGTCTAATGTAGTGAAGGAGAAAGACCTGTAAAAAATTGCAATGCAACATGCTTAATGCAACCCTAGAGGCCAGTACAAAGTGGTAAGAGAACACAGAAGAAGGAACAGCTATCTGTACTGGTAGTCAGGGAAGATTTCTCAGAGAGGTTAACCTTTGTGCTTGCCAGAGAATACGAGGTAGGAGTTTGCCAGGGGAAAAAAGTTAGAGAGGGGCATTCCAGGTAGAGAGAATAGTGTGTGCAAAAGCCTAGAGACAGAGAACATGAAGCATTCATGAGCGAGATGGAAAGGAGTGAATTTTAAACTGCTGAATGTCAAGATCGGAGCCGTGCTTTTCGAAGGATAACCTTGGATGGTAGAGTAGGGATTTCAGTAGCTCTCATTTATACAATTATGATGTTCCATGGCTTGCCCTGATATCCTTGAGTTCTCAAGATATGTGTACAAATTGCAGTCTGCCTGGCCCTGCCCTTTTCCACCCACCTGCCTTGTGGTGATCATCATGTGGTCAGGGTTTGGGTTTTACAGATTGCAGCGGATATCAGCGCTTTTGTCACCGTAAAGTTATTCATACTTGTCAGATTACATACTCAAATTTTGAATTTGATAAATAAGATCACAATATATTTCAACCTGGGTCACCTAAAAATACTAATACTTAGTTTAGTTATTCTTGGGCATGCTGTGATGTACCCAGGAGGAACAGAAATCAAACTCAAGGATGTTTGGTTATATGAACAACTCTGGATAAAATGTAGAAGGGAAGGGGCCTTAAATTAACGACTTTGTGAGTTTTCAAGCCCCTAGATAGAATTCAGCCTTTCATAACCTTCTTATCCTTCATGACTACTGAGACATGCCAGAGTCAGTAACAGTACTTTTTGTCCATTTCCAAATGTCAGTCACCATAAAAGTCACTGCCTACCTGGCATTCATCCTGGCTAGATAGCTGGATGCCTTTTGGTGAGGAGGAAAAAAAAGAGATAGAAAGTAGAAATAAAACTGCACTCTAGTATTTAAAATTATCTCGGCTATACTCAGCAGGTAGGAATGTGTTCAGAGTCTCTGGAGACGTTTTTTCATGATGCATGGAAATCAATTTCATATCCTAATGCTATTCTCAAGTTCAGGCTCCTGGAAGAATCTGCTTGGAGGGCTCTCCTTGCCCTGGAAATAAGAATGGTACATTTCCGATACCAGTGTTCTTTCCTGTGCCAGGCCTCCTTAAATGATATGAACTGTGACCAGCAATGTTTTAAAATGACCAAAATGATCACATTAGATGATCACATTAGACAAGGTCAGAGGCGATCAAAGTCAATGGCGAAGTAATCCTGAGGGTACAAAATTCTCTAAACTTTGAGCCTGAAAGAACTTAGATGTGAGTGACAAAAGACACTACAAATGCAAAGTAGCTTTACTTAAAAAAAAAAAGTATACATTTGTGGAAAGCAGAACTTCAAAACTCCACTCTGGAACCTCTTCTGAAATAGCTGCAGGTTTGACCAGAGAAGTAATTCACACTGTCAAAGCTTTAAACGGAGACGATAGATGACATGCTCTTGAGGGCAAATATGGGAATGAAGGCTGGACATGAATCTGATGACCAGCCACTTACTAAGTTAATAACAGGACAAGTGGCCTTGTTTCTCAGGGCCTTACTTTCCTCATGTATAAAATGGGGATAATAGTCCCAAGCCCACCCATCTCACATCACTGCTGGGAGGAGCAAATGAGACCATGGATGTAACAAACCTTATAAATAGGTCATGATGTATTGCATACGTGTAAGAGGTTGTATTATGGTTAGAATTAAAAGGCTGTATATATTTCAGAGGCAACTATTCAGCTTCAAGTCATGTGGTTAGAGGGAGGCACTGCCTTGTCTATCAGAGCCTGGTTTCCAAGTACTGATCAACAGACTTACAGAATTCTTCTCTCTGAGAGTGGTTGCTCCTCCAGGAACTCGTCCTTGGAGGCAGTTATTGTAGTTGGCTGCTGACCTGTGTGTATCCTCAGTTATTGTATGAGCTCTGTGAGTGTAGGGACCATGACTATTGTAGCAGCATAGCACAATGGTGAAATGTGCAGGATTTGGGGCCAGGTGACCTGGGCCAGTCCTAGTTCTTGGCTTTTCTGCTTATCCACCGTCTGGCTTTGGGTGAATTATTGAACTTCTTCAAGTCTTAGTTTTCTCATCTATGATATGAAGATAATAAATATACCTACCTCATAGTGATGTAAAAAAGATTAAATGAGTTGGTATATGTCAAATCTGGAACATAGAAAGTGCTTAAGGAATGCTGGGTATTTATTATTATTTTTATTTGTCACTGTTGTTGTTCCCTTCATATTTCTAGTGCCTAGAACAATGTTATGTTATGAATAACATAATAGTTATTCAACAAACGGATAATGAAAGACTGCAAAAGAAAGTCTCTATCCCGGCAGATACTTACACCAGAATTAATGAATCCTAAGGGTCAGACAAAAATGGAAGAGGACTGAATTATGTGGGTTGGGTTTGCAAACTTTAAGGCCTATTTTGACATTTTGTCTTTACCAATAACAAAAACACATCTGCTATACTGATAATTAACAATATTGGTATAACAAAGAATTCTAAATAATTTTAGAGGCCAGTATCTTACTAGATTCCCACACCAACCTTGTGGGGGAAAGTATTATTATACTATCCACTTTGTAGATAAGGAAATAGAGATTCAGAGAGAGGAAATATCTTGTCCGATCATCACACATCTAGTAAACAGAGGTGCTGAAATTAGAAGTTGGTCTTCTGGCTCTTTGTTCTTTCCTCTTCTTAGGAAAGGACACAAAGCTAATTCATCCTGGCACTGGGTCTCTGACAGAGGCAGTGGAGGGCATTTTGCAGAAGAGCCTGGTTTGTCTCGCTGACTGCAACAACCAAATTAGGAGTGTGGCTGTTAGATATCTAGACTTCTTACAGTCATTCATTAAGAATCTCTCACCTATGAGTTTAGGTAAGGCTTCGTGAAGCTCATTTTCAGCTCAGCCTGTACCTTGCTTTTGAATCCTATTTTCCTTGGCATATGAAATGTGCGTCACCTTCACTGTGCTGGGTTTTCCCCGGTGAAAGCTAAGCTGATACAACCAGTCCCTGCTCTGAGCGTGGAAACCGGAAGCCCTGAAGGTTTTTCAACTTAGGCTATTTAGGCAAACTAGACATTGCAGTTTAATTACACCATTGCTCAACTTCATAGATCCTTCAGATTGCCTTCAAGAAAAACATTTCTCTCAATAATTCAAACCCCTGATAATTTCCTCTGAGAAATTACCAGCAGATTGCAAAAACAGCCTAGTTATTCACTACGTGACCTTTTCTTCAGTCCCATTGTCTTGTACCGCTCTGCAGCATTGCATATTTTTGATAATTTTACCTCTAGTAACTCTTGAAATTTAACGTTACTCTGGTTCTCCTACACCGGCATCCTGGCCTTCTCTAAAATCTTTGTAGCTTTTTCCTTCTCTGCCTTATGACTTTGGACATTTCCCTAAGTCTAAGCCTGTGGTCCTCTGTTTTTTCTTCTCTTTCTTTCTTTCTTTTTCACCTGCTCTGCCAGTGTTGTGCTAGGCACTAGGAAACAAAGACATGTGAAACATCGTATCTAACCTCAAGGTTAGATACTGACCAACAAATGCTACCTCATTAGGTATATCTTACTGTTATATTAACTTTATATATGGGCTAAACTTGTCTCCTGTACTTGATTGTAAATTCCCTGAAACAAGGATGGGTGCCACTGGATTCAGAACAGGACTAAGATATTTGAACTCTGACTCAGGTACCTACTGGCTACCACAGTCTAGTAGAGGGCCAATGGATGTCTGAACAAAGATCTCTAAGTTTAATACACCTTTGTGCTTTGATAGGAGTAGTTGGGACTTGAGTTAAGGGAGAAGTATAGTAAACTGTGAAGGACAGATAAGTCACTATGAAAGAGATTCTTCAAAGATGTCTTAAAAGATGAGTAGGTGTTCCTCATTCAGACAAGGAAAGGAAGGAGAGTTGAAATCAGAGTACAATTTGGGCTTTTGTTGCCATTGCTTTTGGTGTTTTAGACATGAAGTCCTTGCCCATGCCTATGTCCTGAGTGGTATTGCCTAGGTTTTCTTCTAGGGTTTTTATGGTTTTAGGTCTGACATTTAAATCTTTAATCCATCTTGAATTAATTTTTGTATAAGGTGTAAGGAAGGGATCCAGCTTCAGCTTTCTACATATGGCTAGCCAGTTTTCCCAGCACCATTTATTAAATAGGGAATCCTTTCCCCATTTCTTGTATTTGTCAGGTTTGTCAAAGATCAGATAGTTGTAGATATGTGGCATTATTTCATTATTTCTGAGGGCTCTGTTCTGTTCCATTGGTCTATATCTCTGTTTTGGTACCAGTACCATGCTCTTTTGGTTACTGTAGCCTTGTAGTATAGTTTGAAGTCAGGTAGCATGATGCCTCCAGCTTTGTTCTTTTGGCTTAGGATTGTCTTGGCAATGCAGGCTCTTTTTTGGTTCCGTATGAACTTTAAAGTAGTTTGTTTCCAATTCTGTGAAGAAAGTCATTGGTAGCTTGATGGGGATGGCATTGAATCTATAAATTACCTTGGGCAGTATGGCCATTTTCACGATATTGATTCTTCCTACCCATGAGCATGGAATGTTCTTCCATTTGTTTGTATCCTCTTTTATTTCATTGAGCAGTGGTTTGTAGTTCACTTTGAAGAGGTCCTTTACATCCCTTGTAAGTTGGATTCCTAGGTATTTTATTCTCTTTGAAGCAATTGTGAATGGGAGTTCACTCTTGATTTGGCTCTCTGTTTGTCTGTTATTGGTGTATAAGAATGCTTGTGATATTTGCACATTGATTTTGTATCCTGAGACTTTGCTGAAGTTGCTTATCAGCTTAAGGAGATTTTGGGCTGAGACGATGGGGTTTTCTAGATATATAATCATGTCATCTGCGAACAAGGACAATTTGACTTCCTCTTTTCCTAATTGAATACCCTTTATTTCCTTCTCCTTCCTGATTGCCCTGGCCAGGACTTCCAACACTATGTTGAATAGGGGTGGTGGGAGAGGGCATCCCTGACTTGTGCCAGTTTTCAAAGGGAATGCTTCCAAATGTCCAACAATGATATACTGGATTAAGAAAATGTGGCACATATACACCATGGAATACTATTCAGCCATAAAAAATGATGAGTTCGTGTCCTTTGTAGGGACGTGGATGAAGCTGGAAACCATCATTCTCAGCAAACTATTGCAAGGACAAAAAAACAAACACCGCATGTTCTCACTCATAGGTGGGAATTGAACAATGAAAAGACATGGACACAGGAAGGGGAACATCACACACTGGGGCCTGTGGTGGGGTGGTGGGAGGGGGGAGGGATAGCATTAGGAGATATACCTAATGTTAAATGACGAGTTAATGGGTGCAGCACACCAACATGGCACATGTATACCTATGTAACAAACCTGCACGTTGTGCACATGTACCCTAAAACTTAAAGTATAATAAATAAAAAAAAAGAACATCAATAACAACAAAAAAGAAATCAGAGTACAGCTTGTACAAAAGAACCAAGGGAAGAAACTGAGTTTCATTTTCTAAATCTGTGAAGTGGAGGTAAAAATACTTATGTTGCAATGTTGTTGAAAGCATTGGCAATGATGTGCACGAACAGAGCCTGAAAGTTAGTAGATAATCAAGGAACGACCCATAATAATAATAACAAACTCCCTTTTCTTACCAATCTGGGTTTTTTTGTTTTTTGTAAAAAGATGAGATTGGAATAGAAAATTTTAAAGGCCTTTCTGAATCTCATATCCCAACATGTTGTAAAATCCTCTGGGAAAATTTATCAATGGTGCCATTCCTTCTCCCCTGTATATTCCCCTAATGCTGGCCACGCCTCAGCATTGTCTCCCCTCTGAACACACTAAGGGACCATCAATTTTACTGATCAACAAATGCTACCTCATTAGGTATATCTTACTGTTATATTAACTTTATATATGGGCTAAACTTGTCTCCTGTACTTGATTGTAATTTCCCTGAAACAAGGATGAGTGCCAATGGATTCAGAACAAGAATAAGATATTTGAACTCTGACTCAGGTACCTACTGGCTACTGCAGCTTGGGTAAATTGATTAATGTCCATTTTTTCATGTATTAAATAGAGAGCATGCTAATGGCCACTTTTAAAAATTATTATGAAGTTTAAATGAAATAATTCATACGATGGTACTTTGTAAACTATACAAAATTATAAATATAGTAATTTTAAATTGCATTTATTTGTATAACTATTAATGAGGACTCTTTTGATTGCAACTAACAGAAACCCAACACAAAGAAGGCTAAGCAGAAAAGCATATTTGGGGAATATAACTGAATAATTTCAACAAATACCAAGTAAGAAAATCAGAACTATGCTTGTCTTCTCTCAGCTATGGTTCTTCTATGTAGATTTTTTGTTTTTTTCTTTTTCTTTTTTTCCATCCCTTTACTTTGACTCTGTAAATGTCTTTACCAGTTAGGTGGGTTTCTTTATGTAGCACATGGTTGGATTTTTAAAAAAATTATTTATTTATTTTTATTATACTTTAAGTTCTGGGATACATGTGCAGAACGTGCACGTTTGTTATATAGGTATACATGTGCCATGATGGTTTGCTGCACCCATCAGCCCGTCATCTACATTAGTTATTTCTCCTTATGCTATCCCTCCTGTAGCTCCCCACCCTCCAACAGGCCCTGGTGTGTGATGTTCCCCTCCCTATGTCCACATGTTCTCATTTCAACTCCCACTTCAAGTTTCAACTCCCACTTCTGATTGAGAGCATGCAGTGTTTGGTTTTCTGTTCCTGTGTTAGTTTGCTGAGAATGATGGTATCCACCTTCATCCATGTCCCTGCAAAGGACATGAACTCATTCTTTTTTATCACTACATAGTATTCCATGGTGTGTATGTGCCACATTTTCTTTATCCAATCTAACATTGGCAGGCATTTGGGTTGATTCCAAGTCTTTGCGTTTGTGAATAGTGCTGCAATAAACATACATGTGCATGTATCTTTATAGTAGAAGGATTTATAAACCTTTGAGTACACACCCAGTAATGGGATTTTTGGGTCAAATGGTATTTCTAGTTCTAGATCCTTGAGGAATTGTCACACTTTCTTCCACAATGGTTGAACTAATTTACATTCCCACAAACAGTGTAAAAGCATTCCTATTTCTCCACATCCTCTCCAGCATCTGTTGTTTCCTGATTTTTTAATGATTGCCATTCTAACTGGCATGAGATGGTATCTCATTGTGGTTTTGATTTACATTTTTCTAATGACCAGTGATGACCAGTTTTTCTTCATATGTTTGTTGGCTGCATAAATGCCTTCTTTTGAGAAGTGTCTGTTCATACCCTTCACCTACTTTTTGATAGGGTTGTTTGTTTTTTTCTTGTAAATTTGTTTAAGTTCCTTGTAGATTCTGGATATTAGCCCTTTGTCAGATGGATAGATTACAAAAATTTTCTCCCATTCTGTAGGTTGCCTGTTCACTCTGATGGTAGTTTCTTTTTCTGTGCAGAAGCTCTTTAATTAGATCCCAGTTGACAATTTTGGCTTTTGCTGCAATTGCTTTTGGTGATTAAGTCATGAAGTCTTTGCACATGCCTGTGTCCTGAATGGTATTGCCTAGGTTTTCTTCTAGGGTTTTTATGGTCTTAGGTCTTATGTTTAAATCTTTAATCCATCTTGAGTTGATTTTTGTATAAGGTGTAAAGAAAGGGTCCAGTTTCAGTTTTCTGCATATGGCTAGCCAGTTTTCCCATCACCATTTATTAAACAGGGAATCCTTTCCCCATTTCTTGTTTTCGTCAGGTTTGTCAAAGATCAGGTAGTTGTAGCTATGTGGTATTATTTCTGAGGGCTCTGTTCTGTTCCATTGGTCTATATCTCTGTCTTGGTACCAGCACCATGCTGTTTTGGTTACTGTAGCCTTGTAGTATAGTTTGAAGTCAGATAGCCTGATGCCTCCAGCTTTGTTCTTTTTGCTTAGGATTGTCTTGGCTACAGGGTCTTTTTTAGTTCCGTATGAAATTTAAAGTAGTTTTTTTTTCTAATTCTGTAAAGAAAGTCAATGGTAGCTTGATAGGAATAGCATTGAATCTATAAATTACTTTGGGCAGTATGGCCATTTTCACAATGTTGATTCTTCCTATCCATGAACATAGAATGTTTTTCTATTTGTTTGTGTCCTCTCTTATTTCCTTGAGCAGTGGTTGGTAGTTCTCCTTGAAGAGGTCCTTCACAGCCCTTGTAAGTTTTTGGGCATCTCTTCCTGGGTGCCTCTCAGCAGCTGCAGGTTTGTATCATATCCATTGAATAACCTTAATCAAAAGTATTTTTTCCCCCAAGTAATTTTGGCAACAATCCAAGAATCAATTCTCCATGTACTGAAATGGGCATGTAACTATCTATAATTTAGTCTCAGTGGCTATTGAAGTTAGATATGCTGATTGGTTAAGCCTGGATCTACTCCGCTGCTGGAACTTACATGAAGAAGATAGTTTCATACTACATGGATTGAGAGTGGGAGGATTGATTCCCTAAAGGAAAAGTGTGATGCTGTTGCCAGAATATGAGAAAGTAGGTGCTTAAAAGGCTATAACTACAGCATCACTATAGTAGCCTCATAAGTCAAGGTCCCAGGAGCTAAAAGGGCAGATACTCTTTGTGGATGTGCCATGATGCACACACTGGGACAATGCTGTGATGAATCACAGTCCATGTCTTGTGAGGCAAATCAATGCATTCAACAAGAAACCTAAAAGAAGACAAGTTGTAGAAAGTTCCAAAACAGGAATATTCACACGACATATATTGGGAGTCCAACCAACGTTTAATTGCTTTGATGTTGATTTCAAACTGGCCTGAAGTTTTCTTATACTGGCATTGGTGAGCATGAGAGTGAGAGGAACAGAGAAAGTTCTGAAACCATATTTTTAAACAAAGTTTTTTAGAATAAAACATCCATTCACTTGAATACCTGTCTAAAAGCGGGAGGGCCTCTGATGAGTTCAGCCCAGGACAAGCTCAGCGCTATGGAGCCAGGCTGCCAAGACGCAGGAAAGGGCAGAGTCTGCAGCCACAGGAGTGTATTGTTTCCTGCCAGCTGGGGCTGCGTCCTCCTCCCACCAGTCTAAAGGCAGCCGAGCCTCCACCCTTTGGTGTCTTTTGTGGTGGGCAGGGATGCCACCAGAGCTGGGCCTAAGCATGGACACTGGGATGAGCCCACTTTTCTGGTGAGCTTATCCCAGTATCCATGCTCAGTCCCAGCTCTGGTGGCAGCTGGCTACATTGTTGGCAGTCACTGGATAGAATCTAGCGAGAGACTTGGGAAATGCCAGAAATGGCCCCTGACTTTATGCTGCTGCTACTTTGGGAAAATGGACTAGGTTGAGGAACTGAAAGGTCTTCCAGCTTTCCTTTCTCCTCCTCTCTGACCTCACCTTCCTCCCTAACTTCTTTCCCCACCAACTTTTTCTCGTTTCTCCTTTTTCTGTTTGCCCCTTCTGATAGGATGAAATTCTCTTCAGGACAGCATTAATATCTTTATTAAAGACAAAGCCCCAGTTAGGGGGCCTTTATCAAGACGAAAAATGCAAATCCTGTCTTTAAACTTTCATTGTAATCGAAGGAGCATCCCTAAGGCAATAAACCCAAGGAAGGCCGCGGTGACCCCAGACACAGGCGTATCTGGTGGTTTTGGAAGTTCAGAGGCAGGAGAAGTAACTTCAGCTGGGCGTTCATGGAGTGCTTCCTGGGGTCGGTTTCATTTAAGTTAGATCTTTTCATTTAAGTTAGATCTTAAAAAAACACAAATTAACCTGGCAAAATGAGCAAGGGACGCAGGCACAGTTCCAAGAAGGACTCAGCTTCACGTGCTAATGTCTACATCGTTTGCTGATTACTATGGTTCCTCACTCAGAGCTTGAATAATTCTAGTTTACACCAACTGTTAATAAACTTGGCTACCTATAGATGTATACAAGACCCAAAACAGCACATCTGACGAGGAAGAAGGGGTTACAATAGGCAGGCCTACTAAAAAGGAAGACAAGCACAAGGTTGACAATTTAATAAGAAGAGAGGAGATAGAAAACAAAACAAACAGAACCCCTGCCGCGAATCCTCAGTCACTTAAAAATCACAGCAATCCAGATCGAGTGTGGAGTCAAGTGGTGCTTTAAATTAGAGAGTCCTCTAGAATGTCATCATATATTATATTGCAGCGAAGAAAGTGACAGCCTACGGTGTGCCCCTTTGTGAAAGGCTAAATTATTTTCTTTATGCTTTGTCTTAGAAGATAGACAAATGCATAAATGATTTTAGAAAGAGTTCCATCCTAACTGAGTTACAATGGAGTTTGTATTTAAACCATAAACCTTCAGTATTTGGAATGCTGCTCATCAGAGAAGAAATAATTTTGTTTGACTTTTAATAAATTCCAAAGTTCTGTGGATCACATTATGTCATACAGTCTCATCCAAACTCCTTCTTATCACGTCTATGGCTCCTCCACTCCTAAGATTTCTTTTCTTCTTCCTTGACTGAGACTTTCTGCAGCTCCCCTCCGGAGTCTGGTGCACGGAGTTCCTGCTGGCACCTCTTCTTCTGCATTTCCAATACGCCAGTGAGGGGGCAGTGGGAGAAACTCTGAGGCAGGGGCTACTTGGATGTGGGTCTTGGCTTCCAATCTAAGAGTTGGAAATTTTAGAAAAGTCCCTTCCCCTCTCTGAGCCCCTGTTTTCCCATTCAGAAAATAAGAATAATAACCCTTATTCGCAGAGCTGTTGTGAAAACAAAAGGCATTAATGCATGTGAGCATGCTTAGTAAACTGGGCAGTGGTTCCATTCTCAATTCATGCAGAGCAATTATAACTACCCCCTCCCCTATTGTCATTTGCATGTGGACCTGTCTCCCTCCCTTGCTTGTTAATTGACTTGAGGCTGTGTTTTCCCTGGTTTTTGTTTTGTTTTGTTTTCGGTATCTCCCTGAGAAAAGCCTGTTTTGGGCTCTGCAGCTCATGTGTGTTGTGTAACCCTGGAGGAGGGACACTATTCATGTAGCTGATAATGTGAATAGGGTCCTCCACGGCTCTGTGATGTAGGGGCCCTGGCCACAGGGCCTAGTGTGCTGCTGTCTCTGTGTGTATTAAACGTTAGTGAGTCTTTTTTCTGTCCTTAATATTTAAGCCCTGTCCTGAGGCATAAAATATTACTGTGTACTGACCCTGAATTGAAAATTTTGCACTGTGTTATTCAGCTTCAGGCCTAGCTTTCAATTTCCCATTTCATTTTTGACTGGACTACACCGGTCATCACCTTGAGAGAATTTTCCCAGCCACAGAAGTCTTCTGGTGAAGAGGGTCTTTAGACTGGCATGGTTTCAAAGTAAATGTAAGTAAAATAATTGGCAAGTCTGATATTTAGGCTTTTGTGTTTTAATCCCCAATTCTTTGAAAATGGGCGCATCTCAACAGCCAGGCTTGAAAGTGGTGGTGGGGGAGAAGGAAATCACAGCCTATTTCTGCTGCACTCTCCTCTTTCCATTCTAATAAGTGTAAAGACTTTGTAGCGTCTGTGAAATATTGTGGTCTAACTGCTATTTGATTCTTGGTGGGCTTCCGTTTCTTCCTCTGTGTACTGAGACTAATCATACCCACATCCGAAAGTTGCTAAAGAGTGACATGTGATGCTATGTGTATGCCTCAGGCACAGAGCCAGACCCCTGTTAGGTGCTCACAAAAACAATAGGTGAACCTGAAACCATGGTGACAAACAGCCTGCTTCTCCTCTTTTCTGACAATGCTTGTCTAGACTGGGGAGCTCTGACATAAAACTTTTTGTCTTACAATGAGAGAACGATCTATCTATATGAGTAACTTCCACCTATGAGACCCCTGGGTGAGGATGGTGTGTCTTCCCATGTTCTTAGCGTCCTCACTCTGTCCCGTAGTGAGGACAGACAACAGAGAGCTGCTGTGGTCAGCGAGCCGAGGAGCCAGACAAGGCTCTGTGGTTACGTACTTATTTAGTTTCTTATTTATTACTTTTGCAGCTAACATTTTTACAATCATGTTATTTTGTGGTTTATTTGCAAAATGCATTGTGAGCCAAGTTTGCTTCAAATGTGTTCTGAGTCAGAAAATGGTTACATGGGGGACCCAGAGAGATGGGAGGGGAGGGCAAAGAGCAGTTGCAAAAACATCATATAATTGATATATCAGTTATTGCTCCTTGCTTTGTAATTAGGCTACTCAAGGTAGTTGGAGAATTGGAAACAGAATGCGTAACAGGCTCATGTGCGGCAGCGTGAACAGACTCTTCTGCCTCAGAAGTCAAATGCAAAGGGGCCAGCCTGGGACTTGGGGAAGAGAGCCCTGGAGAGAGCTTCACTCCTGCTTAACCACCCATGAGAACCAAAGCAGCATCTTTGGAAATCTTTGGCAGACGACAGTAGAGCTTGGTCAGAGAGGCAAAAGTGACGGATAACGAATTAACTCATAAATACTATTAGAGGGTTTATTGTAAATTATTTTTGAAGATTTTAATAAAAACGAAAACCTAGTTTTCAGAGATTAGCTGAAGTAAGTCCCAAGAGAAGCTTTGCCAGAAGCCGCTTTTCCTTTTAACTCTCTGTTCTTCCTTTCTCACCCCCCACCCCAGGCAATGGTAGATTCCTAAGAGGACTCCTGTTGTTGGTGAAGCCCATTTTGACTGTGTTCAAGTTTGTTCTTGTATTATTCCATCTGGTGGCTCCCCGAACCGCTTTCTTTTTTTACTCTCCGTGTAAATATTTACATAAGAAGGTTCTTGCAAAGGCAGAATCCTATATTTGTGGATTGGCGCTAAGCAGGATCTTGACGCGTTTTATTCCTTTTACGAACAATTCGGTTAAGTGGATTCTCTCCCAGCTCATTAAAAAGTAACCTTTTATTTTAATAACACCGTCAGAAACTAAATAGCATCAGAGAGAAAAATAAGTTTGCAATGTGCAGCCTCAAGTGGCAATCTCTGAGCCACTATTAGTGGTTGATGCAAGAATTGGTGATTGTAGTTAATGACTAAAATGCAGGATGCATTTAAAGGGCTCATCCCCTAGGCAGAACAAGGATCTGTGGCGTATTCTCGGACAACTGAATGCATAAGAGATCAGATAACTGGATCAGGAGATCAAGACTTGGTTCCCAAACTTCAGACTTCGGCTCATCTTGGCTTCCTCCCTGAGGCACTGTCTTTGTTTGCTTTCTCTTCACTGCCCTCCCTCTTGGACAAGTCCATCCTTGCCCACAGCTTTAACTGGTACTTCTTTAGAGGGAGCAGTCAAACCTCTCTTTTTAACTTTACCCTCTCTTTTGAGCCCCAGTTTCTGCATTCCCAGTTTTTCTGCACATTTTAAACAAGATTGCCATCACAACCCAAACCTGACAGGACCAAAGTCAACCTCAACTCCTTCTGAACCTGGTCCCACTCTAGCTCTTGTGAGTGCTACCTTCCAGCCCCACCCAAACCAGCTTAATCCCAAAATCTGTCACCTTTGCCCCAATCCTGCATCCCCAGATCTAAAACAGTTGCCAAATGATGTTGATTTTAATACTGCATGAAGACTTGCATTGGTACATCTATTTCTGTCCTCGCTGTCATTGTCCTAGCCTTCCTTAAGCTCTATACATTTATTCATCCATGTGCTCATTCATTCAACATATGTGTTGATTGGATGCTTCCTGTATACTAGATATCTAGCAGGTGCTGGAAATATAGAAGTGAACAAGACAAAAATAGAATTTCAACCTGTTCTCAAGGGGGAAGATGCACGTCAAAAAAATAATGATAAAACTTGTTAAATTTGACCATATAGGAAAAATAAGAGAAGTCACAGGCTTATCTGTCTTCTGATACTACCGAGCCCTGCGGCATGATGTTGCCATGTTCATTTGTCTGACTATGTCATTTTTCTGCTCAAATGCCATCAATGCCCCCCAATGTTACCTACTTATTTCAAACCATTTATTTACTCATTCATTCAACATTCATATGTTCTTTTGTTCTCCTTCACACCATGCTCTTCATTGTCTCCATGCTCTTGCTAATGTGGTTCCTTCTGCCCGCAGCACTCTCTTTATACCTCACTGCACCCAGCCATTCGTCACTTAGTTAATTGGAGAGACACCTTGATTAATGCAGATGTCAACACTTCAAGGAAGACATCTCCACTCTTCACTGAAGCCTTTCATAACATGCTCACAAGCTTTTTCTCCATCCTTTCATCCCATCCATTAGGTACCCGTTCGCTCTTCATACTTCCAGGAGAGCATGATAGCATTTGATACCAATTAATCTGTTCTGTGACACTAACCTTGACCTAAACTTGGTGTTTGTAGAAAGTCTTTGAGTTAAAGCCTCTGTTTTCCCTAACACACAATTTGATTTGACTGACCCCTCTGGCCTTTGTCACTCTGGCATGGGGGTAGAAACTGTCTCCTTTAAGATACAGTCCACAGGAGTGTCTATTAACTGGGTTTCTTGATTATTATTGGATTGTGTTAGATTTAAAACATGCAGAAGAGATAGTTTTGATATGACCATTTATTATGTGACCTGGAATAAAAGGGCAGTGCATTATAAAGTTGGGCAGAAGTATTCCTGTTTTTCCTAGGAACTTCTTAAAAAAGAATAGAAGAGGTAGTATTGTTCTGTGTTTCTTTCTTTTTTCCTTTATCCAATTTACAGATGGGAAAAGGAGGTTTAGAGAATTGCAATTTGCACGTGTTACAGTGAATTAGAAGAGATGATAGGGTTATTAGAAATCAGGCATTATGAAAATAAATTTTGATATTTGATCAGTTGAATTTGCATGGCTTCAGTGAAAATTGATTAGTGACGTTTTGTTCAGTTAGTCTGCTGTGTTTTGACTTCTCCATATTTAATGCCCTCTCACCTGACCCTTTCAAAAAAAATAGACCAGCATTCCTGAGAATGCAGAGTGTCAGCTGGGGAGGCACAGCGCAGCATCAGAGAGCTGCTGAAAGCTGCTGAGCCACACCTGGCTGCAGCTGGGCTGAAGATGGGTCTGAGTTGTGAGAAAGACTGCACGCTCTCCCTATTGGAAAGACAGACTTCATTTCGGGAAATACTCAATAAAAAGTTTTGAGACACAGAGTCCCATTCATGGTGAGAGAGATTGAAGGTAGCTGTTTTCCCTCTTAAGGCTTGGCACAGTCTGTAAGGATACTGTTTAATGTAATCCAGAACTGATTATTTTGTTGATCATGTTTCAAAACCCCTGCCCTTTAAACAAGTTCCCAGAGTAAATTGAACGCAATTGTGGGAAGTTTAACTTTTTAAAGGAAATCTTGTTGTATTTTGAGATTGAGGGAGAGGATGATGGGAGAGGGTGACTGGAAACCTGCCCAAGGACTGAAAAATCTACGGGGATGGGAGGAAGGATGAACAGAGAAGAGAAAGACTAGAATTCTGGGTCAGAAACTCTTACTGAATGAGTCATCCCACAGGACAAATAAAACCTCACTCATCACCCTGTCTTCCCTCTCTGTAGCGAGAGAAGCAAACACTGGGGCCCTGGAAAAACATCAGCAACTTCTCGTAGCATCTGTAGGTGGGAAAGGTTTCCAAGCCACTGAGAGGGCTGTGAACGCAGTTACTGGGGCTCCAGTTTTTCTCAGCCAAGTAGGAAGAACCTCTAAATTGACCTTGGAAAAACATACTCAATGAAGGAAAAAAATATGGTAAGCTCTCCCTGTGTATTTGTATTAGAGATTTTTTTTTTTTTTAAAGAAACAAATACATTGCTTTCCAGTTTTCCATGAAAAGAGTTTGAATACTCTCATATTCACAGTGGTAAAATCCTTAGAGTGGGATTTGAAAGGCTGTAGACAGGACTTAAGCTTTGCCCCTCTTTAATAAGCACAAGGTCATCCACATAGTACAACTGTATTCGTATTAAAAAGCCTAAGGGGGAAAGCATTCTTGCGACTCCTTTCAGCAAAGATTGAAATTAGCATTTTTATGAAGAACATAAACTCTCTGCGTATCAAAGATGCACTTTTATTACTCTGAAACTGGCTCGAGTAAGCATCCTGCAAACATTTGGCTCTTACTCTTCCAGGAGGAGGCCAATTAAAACACAGTCTGTCTAACTGCCAGTCCCTACCCACTCTTCAGTGGGGCAACAACAATACCGAGATGGCAGCGTTGGCGCCTGCAAAAGTGGCTTTTCAGTTATTGGGCACCTGGAGGGAAAACAATGATTTCTTGGCGCTCATCACAAAACAAATTTAAAAAAAAAACAACAACCAAAAAACAAAAAAAACCGAAGACTTATTTTACTTGCCTCTCCTCCCTCCGATTATGAATTTCATGGCTCAGACAGGCAATTTAACTTGCCACCAATTGTGTCAGCTGTTCTCCCTGTTCTCCCACCTCTGGAGCAATGAAGCTCAAGGGAGAGGGGCAGTTGACTGTGTCTCGGTGGCGCCAGCATGCTTTTACAAGCTGCCATTACCCTCTGGCAGGCAGCCCGTGCTGGTGGGCTGCTCTCTGGAGCAGAGACCCACAGCTGTGCAGTCCCCCTGTGGCTACCAACAGACCTGCCATTTGATGTTGTTTCTTCAGGTATTGTCTCATCTGAGCAGTGGTTTTTCTATTACAAGAGGCCTCTCTATCATGGCGTGAAGCAGAAAGTGGAAAGGACAGTGTCTGGCTGCTTTTGGAGCCAGAGGCAACAGGCCAGGATTTACCTCACTCGTTTGGACGTACTCGTCAGCCAAATGAGTCTTGCTAAAATATTTAGTCTCCATATACACAATAAACAATTTTGAACTGGATTCAGATTCAAGACTCAATTTCCCTTTCATTGGAAATGACACCAAGCACAGGTACATAAATGATGCTCAGTAAACATTTCTTGAGTGAAAGAATTAATATGCCAAGACCTAGGGAGGAAATCTTTTTACAGTGTACCTCTGTTCATTTCCCTCCACTTTTCTGATGTGATGAAATTCAATCTTGTGATTGCTCTACTAATATTACCTCTGACAATGAATCTTCCTGATTTCAAAGAGTGGACTGACTTCCTATGAAAACAGTTAATGCAATATTTGGAGGTTTAACAGTTTTGATGCGTTTGGCTACAAATAAAAGGGTACCTGTCAAAACTAACTCAGACAATGGAGATTTATTAATAAAACTTACAAATGTGAGGTCCAGAGATTAGCAGTTCTGGGGGTAGATCAGTAACACATTGATGTCAAGGGTTAAGATCAATGTCCCTGGCATTTTCTTTTTCTTTTCTTCATGGTTTCAAGATGGCTGCTGCAGTTCTGAACCAATGTCTTCATATAATAATGACTAAAACACAACAGAAGATACTTTCATTTTAAAGACCTAAAAGGTTTCCTCTTATATTATGTTTCTCATAACCGGGTCACATGCAAAGTAAAAACAAATTGCCATGAGTGACTAGACCCATTGTGTTAGTTTGGTAGGATAGTCCTAACAGTATCACAGACTGGGTGGCTCAAACAACAGATTTTTTTTTTTTCTCATGATTCTGGATGCTAGAAGTGCAAGATCAAGATGTCAGTAAGACTGGCTTCTTCTGAGACCTCTCTTTGCTTTTAGATGGCCACCTTCTCCCTATGTCTTCACATGGTCTTTCCTCTATGTGTTTCTGTGTTCTAATTTCTTCTTACAAGGACACCTGTCATAATGGATGGTGGCCCACCCTAACAACTTCATTTTAACTTGATTACCTTTTTAAAGACCTTATCTCCAATGATAGTCACATTCTGAAGTAATAGGACTCAGGACTTCAACAAGGGGGAGGGAGGGACATACAATTCACCCCCAATCACCCATCATGATTGATCCTTTGAGATTCAGCATATTCAGCATATTACTGCTCTGGTAACACGGGGGCCTGATCAACAAAGACAGAGGAGAGACTCTCACCTATGTCTTTACTTATTCTCATTATTTTGTTCATGTAATAATTGTTGAGATGCCTTCATTTCCCCAAATGTGATTAAAGAGCCCAATATAAGAAATAATTTAGAAAAGTGAAGATTATAATAATGATAACTTCTGTTTCTAGATATGTCCCTGGACACATGGCCAGCATCTATGAATTTATCTATGAATTAGTCTATCCAGTGAGAGCATATTCTTTTGTAGCAAGTGTGTGTCTGAGAAAATAAATGGATTTTCTTAATAAATGACACAATAACTTCTCTTAAGGAAGAATAAATATTGGTTTAGAAAAATTCTTGACACCTGATTAGTGGGAAAGTGATTCTTAGAGATCATGGGCTACCAGCAGCCAAAATAACACAAGAAAAGATTAAACTTATTATTATTATTATTATTTTGAGACAGAGTCTCGCTCTGTCTCCTAGGCTGGAGTGCAGTGGCGCGATCTCTGCTCACTGCAACCTTCACCTCCTGAGCTCAAGTGATTCTCCTGCCTCAGCCTCCTAAGGAGCTGGGCCCACCACCCATGCCCAGCTAATTTTTTGTATTTTTAGTACAGATGGCGTTTCACCGTGTTGGCCAGACTGGTCTTGAACTCCTGACCACAGGTGATCCAGCTGCCTCGGCCTCCCAAAGTGTAGGGATTACAGGCATGAGCCACCACACCTGGCCTTAAACTTATTTGAATAAACCATGAGCTGAAATTTGGTAGTAGGGGAAAACATGAGAAGTTAGAAAATAGCACAAGGCTTGAAGACCTTGAGTGAAAATTGTACAGGGACAATATCCGGTTGTGGGAGAATCAAGTCTTTCCAGAATGAAGAAGTCTGATGTCTCGTTTGAGCATATTTTTGCTGGTGTGATGTAGTACTCTCCTCAGCACCTTCCTTTGATCATCAGTAAAACGTACTATGTACACACCTATCTCAAGAGGGTAGAGTTTTGGGGAAACCAAGTATGCAATGGCATTGGATATGCCATGAGCAGACCTGGCAGACGACCTATAAATGGAACTGATTAAACAAACATGATTTCCAGAAACGCAGATATCTGTGAGCTGTAAGCACCCTCTACTCCTACCTCCAAGTAAAAACAGAAATCTGGAGAAGACTGTTTCAGTTTTCACAGGACCCTGAAAGGGATGTAAGAATGAGGATGTGTTTGACTCAATCTTATCTACCTTTTATGGGGCAGGATCATCCCAGATTTTATTTAGGTTATGTGTATATAGTAACATTTTTAACTATAAGAAACAGTCCAACCTTACATTACATTATGAATGATTTTTTAAATGTTTATCTATGAATTAGTCTATATTTTCTAAGCCTTCGACTTTTATTACATATGACTACTATAATCTTGAAAAAATAGGGCAAACTTTTAAAACATTTTGTTAAAAAATTTTATTTTGAGATAATTTTATCTTATTTTATTTTTGTTTTTTATTTTTTTGAAATGGAATCTTATTCTGTCACCCAGGCTGAAGTGCAGTGGCGTGATCTTAGCTTGCTGCAACCTCTGCCTCCTGGGTTCAAGTGATTCTCCTGCCTCAGCCTCCTGAGTAGCTGGGATTACAGGTGCCCACCACCATGCCCAGCTAATTTTTTTTTTTTTTCATATCTTTAGTAGAGACAGGGTTTCACCATGTTGGCCAGGCTGGTCTCGAACTCCTGACCTCAGGCAATCCACCTGCCTCAGCCTCCCAAAGTGCTGGGATTACAGGCGTGAGCCACCATGCCCAACCTAATTTTGAGATAATTTTAAATACACATGCAGGTGTAAGAAACAATACAGAGATATCTCATATGCCCTTTACTCAGTATCCACCTATGGTAGCATCTTGCAAAACTCTAGTACAATATTACATCCGGAGTATTAACTTTGATGCAGTGAAGATACAGAACATTTCACTACCACAGGAGCTTTTGTCCTGTCCTTTTAGCCACATCTTCATCCCTCTCATGTCATCCCCTACTTACCTCTGGCAACTACCAATCTGTTCTCTATTTTTATAATTTTGTCATTTCAAAAATGCTATATAAATGGAATCATGCTGTATATAACCTTTTGGGATTGGCTTTTCCCACTCAGTGCAATTTCCTGGAAAGTCATCCAGGTAGTCACCATAGATCAATATATTTTTCTTTTTATTGTTGAGTAATATTCTATGATATGGGCATGCCAGAATTTGTTTAAACATTCACCTATTGAAAGACGTCTGGGTTGTTTCCAGTTATGGGATATTACAAAGGTGCTTGTTACAGATTGAATCTTGTTCTCCTAAAATGTTGAGTTCTTAGCCCCCAATACCTCAGAAAGTGACCCTATTTTGAGGTGGGGTCTTTGCAGAGGTACTCAAATTAAAATACAGTCATTAATATAGGCCATTATTCGATATGAGTGGTGTCCTTATGAACCCGGCCGCCCCGTCTGCGATGTGAGGAGTGCCTCTGCCTGGCTGCTGTGCAACCTTCCAAGTGTGAAGTGACAGCCTTCGTTGTAGAATGAATGAAGACACTGGCACTGATTATATAACACCTTGGCAGCTATCTCAAGTCATTGATGGTGGAGGTATTGGAATTATAGAAGAAAGCAAACACACAAATTTGACTAAAGGCGATTTTGTGACTTCTTTCTATTGGCCCTGGCAAACCAAGGTTATTCTGGATGGAAACAGCCTTGAAAAGGTGATATATATATATGAACGTATCTGATTTTTTTCCCCGTATAATTCATTCTTTGTGCATTTGATATTCAGTTGTGTTTGTAATCACAGAAAAATAAAAACATATATAAAAAGAAAAAAAAAGATGTGTTTCCTAGAGAATGTACAGCCTTATGACACTGTAGTGATGTTTTTATGATTTTCTAAGTAGATTTTTTTATACTAACAAATTCATATACAGAAAAAATAAAGTGTTACAAAAAAAAAAGAAAAGGTCAAATTTAGAGATGGCCATGTACACCGAGAGACTGCCATGTGAAAATGAAGTCAGAGATTGGGGCAATGCTTCTTCAAGCCAAGGGACACCAATTCCCAGGAAACCTCCAGAAGTGAGGTGAGAGGCATGGAGCAGATCCTGTCTCACAACACTCAGAAGAAAGCAACTCTGCTGATACCTTGGTTTTGGGCATCCAGTCTCCAAAAGAGTGAGACAATAAATATCTGCTGTTTAAGCCACTCTGCAGTACTTTGTTAATGGCAGCACTAGCAAACTAATATAGTGCCATAAACTTCTGTGTATAGGAGGTTTTTGTACAGGCACAAATCCTCATTTCTTTGGAATAAATGGCCAGGAGTGCAAGTGCTGGGTCATAGGGTAGCTGCATATTAAGTTAAAAGAAAATAGCCTGTTTTCCAGAACGACTGTACTTCTTTACATTCCCAGACCAATGTAAAGGATGGCTCAAATTCTTGGCATTCTCACTAAAGTTTGATGTTGTCACTGTTTTTATTTTAGCCATTCCACTGGATATATATTGGTATCTCATTATGATATTAATTTGCATTTCTCTAATGGCTAATGATGATGGACTTCTTTTCATGAGCTTGTTTGTTTCTACTGTTGAGTTGTGAGGGTTTTTATATATTCTGAATAGCAGTCCTTTGTTATGTATGTACTTTGCTTATATTTTCCCAGTTTATAGCTGGTCTTATCCTCCCATTAATAGAGGCGTTTTGTGGATCAAAAGTTTGTAATTTTGATGAAATCTGCTTTATCACTTGTATCTTTTTATGGATCATGCCTTTAGTGTCAATTCTAAGAATTCTTTGCCTAGCTAGCAATATGCCAGAGTGATTTCTATATTTATTAGAAAATGTTTTTAGCTTTGTAATTTACATTTGAGTCCATGATTCACTTTGAGTTAATTTTTATATAAAGTGTGAGGATTATGTCACGGTTCACTGTTTGTCTATAGAAGTCCAATTACTCTAGCACCATTTATTGAAAAGGCTACCTTTTTTCCATTGGATTGTTTTTGCACCTTTGTCAAAAATCAGTTAGGCTTATGTCTGTGAGTCTGTTGTTGGGTTCCCTAACCTGTTCCATTGATCTATGTGTCCATTCCTCCACCAAATACCACACTGTATTGATTAAGCCTTCATATCAGGTAGAGTGATTTCCCCCACTTTCTTCTTCTTTTTTCTCCTGTCAATCTCTGTTTTTATTTTTAAATAAGAATCGATGTATTTAGTTCACTTATATTTAACATAATTATTGATCTCTTAAGGTTAAGTTTTCCCCTTAATTTTATGGTTTGGGTTTATTCTATTTTTTGTGTTTCTTCATTTTCTTTTTTTTCTGTCATTCTCTGTGTTATGTGAACACTGTTTTAGCATTTCATTTTGACTTTTTCCTACCTTTTGGAGTGTTATCTCTTTATACAGCATTTTTGGTGGTTGCTGTTAATTTTTCATTATATATACATAGCTTATCACTGTTTACTCGTATCATCATTTCACCAGTTTATTTTTTTATTTTATTTTTTATTATTTTTTCTTTTAGAGACAGAGTCTTGCTCCGTCGCCCAGGCTGGAGTGTGGTGGTGCTATCTCGGCTCAGTGCAAGCCCTGCCTCCCAGGATCATGTCATTTTCCTGCCTCAGCCTCCCGAGTAGCTGGGACTACAGGTGCCTGCCACCATGCCTGGCTAATTTTTGTATTTTTAGTAGAGGCGGGGTTTCACCGTGGTAGCCAGGATGGTCTCGATCTCCTGACCTCGTGATCTGCCTGCCTCAGCCTCCCAAAGTGCTGGAATTACAGGCGTGAGCATTTTACCAGTTTAAATGAAGTGTATAAACTTTACTTTCTTTTGCATTTCTTATTTATAACATAGTATTATTATAAGATAATATTCTTAAATATTTCCTCTATATACATTTAACTCCACATTAGACAGTGTTGTAATTTTTTCTTCAATCATCACAGTTAGGAAAACTCAAGATGAAGAGGAAAGTCTATTTTATTTGTTTGTATTTTTGCTTATTATTTACTTTCTTTTTTCTGATGTTCCAAGAGTCTTTAAAAAAATTATTTCTTTTCTGTTTAAAGAACTTTCTTAGCCATTCTGCTATGATAAATTTTCTGCTGACAAATTATCTTAATTTTTTTGCATCTGAAAATGTCTTGACTTCCCTTCATTCCTAAATAATATTTTCTCTGGCTAATAGATTACCACTTGATAGTTGTTTTTTTTTTGTAAAGCACATGGAAAAATGTTATGTCACTTTCTTCTGGCCTTGATGATTTCTGATGAGAAATCCACTGTTATTTGATTTTTTTTCTTATATAGGTATCGTTTCACTGTTTCTTCATCACTTTCATTTTTTTTTCTTTTGAGAACTTCGACTATAATGTGTCTTGGTATGAATTTCTTTGTTTTTTTTTTTTTTCTCTTTGTGATTCATCGAGTCTTTGGATGTGCAGATTTATGGAAATTTTTTGGCCAAATTTGGGGAGTTTGAGTTATTTCATTAAGTACATTTTCAGCTCCCCAGTTTTCCTCCTCTAATTCTGGCACTTCAATGACACAAATGTTATGTCTTTTGTTATATTTCCACAGGAAGTGAGACTTTGTTCCTGTTTTTCTTAGTCTATTTTTTTCTCTGTTGTTCAAATTGAGTAATTTCTACTGTTCTTAAAATTCACTAATTATTATGTCTCCTCCATCTTGCTGTTGAACCCATCACTGAGTTTTTTATTTCAGTTACTGCATTTTTAAGTTCTAATATTTCCATTTCATCTTTAAAATATTTTATATTTCTTGCTGAGAAATATTTATTTGCTAGGATTTTCTGTTATTTTTTTCATTTGTTTCAATTGTGTTAATAATTTTTCATTAAAGCATTTTTATGATAGCTGCTTTACAATATTAGTCAGATAATTCTAATGTCACTGACATCTTAGTGTTGGCTTCTATTGATTGTGTTTTTTTCTTTTCCATTCAGTTCAAGACCTTCCTGGTACTGGCATGAATGTTTTAAGTTGAAATCTGGGCATTTTGGGCATTATGTTATGAAAAACTGGATCTTATTAATAACTTTCTGTTTCAGCTTGTTCTTTCTGACACTACTTAGGTAGGGAAAGAGGAGGACACTGTCTTGTTACCAACTTGGCCTCCATTGACACACAATAGAGTGGGTTCCTCCTTACTGCTGAGTTGAGAGTTCCAGCTTCCTACTGGGAGCCTCTGCTGATACCTGCTTAGCTGGAAGAGGTGAGTGCTAGGTTACTGATGTCCACGTGGTCTTCACTTCCCACATGGGATGGTGGTGATGGTGGTGGCAGTCTCAGGACCATGGGAAGTGGTGAAAGCCCTAAGTCTGTACTAGGCCCTATTTGATAGGACTTCAGAAGGGAATAAAAGAGTGTTTCATTTCTGCTTAGTGGGTGTGGAAGTCCAGGCTCTCCCTGTGGTTTTGACTGACATTGAGTGGGTGGGAGAAATTGTCCTTGCCCTATAGCGATGGAAGATTTGGCTGCCAACTTGGCCGTCTCAGACACTCCTCCTGCAAGGGGCTCATTACAGACAGGTGAGGGTAGAATTCTAGGTTCCTCCTTGGCCTTTGCTGGCGTACGTGAAAAGAGGCATAAGTTTTCTTCTGTGAAGTCTGGGTAGAATAGGGTGGTTATTGTCAAACGTGTTTCTGTCTTGCTAGGCTCCCCCTTTCCTGGCCCTTTGGCTAGAGAGCTGACTTTGGTGAGACTTTATTTATTTGTCTGGGCCCATTTGGTGTTTCTGGGTTTCCATCTTCTGCACTGCAAAGTTTGAGTTATGTGAGATGAAAAGAGAACTCGCCACCGTGTTGTCTCTTGTATCCTAAGGTCCCTAGACTATCTACCTTCTTCTCTCTGCCTTTCAGACAAGGTGTTTATTTCATGTATATGTTCAGGGGTTTTAGTTGTGCTTAGCAGGAGAGATAAGAAAAAAACAACATTGACTCTGTATTATTGTAATAAATGTTTCTAACATCTTATTTTAAAATACTATTAGACATTAAAGAGTTACAAAAATAGTACAAGAAATGTCTGAATATAATTTATCCATAGTTCCCCCAAATAGTTAACATTTTAGCATCTTTGCTTTATATTTATTCATTCATTCTTTATTTGTTTATTTCTATCTAATCTTATTGAACACTCTCAGAGTAAGTCGCAAACTCTAAGAACTTCAGTGTGTACGTTCAAAAAACAAGAATAGGCCGGGTGCAGTGGCTCATGCCTGTTATCCCAGCACTTTGGGAGGCTGAGGCGGGAGGATCACCTGAGGTCAGGAGTTTGAGACCAGCCTGGCCAATGTGGTGAAACCCTGTCTTTACTAAAAATACAAAAATTAACTAGGCATGGTGGCACGTGCCTGTAATCCAAACTACGCAGGAGATTGAGGCAGGAGAATCGCTTGAACCCAGGAGGCGGAGGTTGCAGTGAGCCAAGATCACGCCACTGCACTCCAGCTTGGGTAACAGAGCAAGACTCTGTCTTACAAAAACAAAAACAAAAATGAAAAACAAGAATATTCTTTTTTAAGAATAAAATGCTTTTATTAATCACAACATGCAATTGACGTGGCATCTTATTAGAATTAAACCAAGATTAATACTGGTGTTATGAAACTTACCTTTCTCACCTCCATTTCAAAGGAAAATATTACATATTAGGGCTTGTCTTAATCTTATGGACTGATTTCAGTAAAAACTATTTTAAATAGTCAATAGCAATTAACATATATTCTCAAACTGTGCTCAGAAGCAGTTAAAAAGGCAACTATAAAATCTGTAATGATAACAACCAGCAGGATTAGGATCGTTCTGTTAAACATTAGGAGCCACATCGCTATTTTAGCTGTTACATCAGTGCACCTTTTTCACTAGTAAGGCAGCTGCTTACTAGGGGTGCCATGCTGATTAGCAAGTTTCTTCTTAAGTAAAAGACACTTGATTGATCAAGACTCAAGTGAGTTTTCTTTTTCAATGTTGCTTTCTTTTGGAGCAGAAACAAAAAACCTTTGTCTTTGATATGTAAGGAGTCAGATATGAAATACAGCTGTTATAATCTTCTAAATCATAGTTAAACAGGGGCACAGAATTATTATAAGTCTTTGAAATATTTCGTTATTAAAATAACAAAACTTCTGAATAATTTCTCAAAGTAGCTTTCCATTTTGGTACATGACTTTATAAACATCGCACATTAGATAAGTATTTTAGCAGTTTCTTCTATCAAATACACTTTGCCCTCAGTAAGGTTTAGAGTATGATTTCAAACAGTTTCTACATATAAGCATCTTTAAATAAGCTTTGTTTTCACTGAACTGACTATTTTCACTTATGTGCCTGTGGAAGTTAATTTGAGCATACATACATACATACATGTATATACACACACACACACACACATATATATATATATACTGGCATACATATGTGTATACATGTGTGTTTTCTAAGTAAGTTACTTTTACCATTAGAATAAAACTGGACACAACAGGGACAACTCTATGAGAAATAGTGTGGTCTTCCTTGGAAACCCTTCTTTAGGTTGAGGAGAGCAGGTACAGTTTGCTGAAGGATGTGATGAGGCTGTAGTAAGTCTTCTCATCATCTTTTAATTCTGTTTCCAAGTCTCACCACCACCGCTACATGCACATCTCCTTCCTCGGCAGCACCGGCCTCTTGAGTAACATCTGTCAGAAACAAAATGTTGTTGGTTGAGCCCCCAGTGCAGTCTGCAATCCTTTGATAACTTTCACTCTCTACTTTGTGTCCAATCTTGGTATCAAAGGGACCATCAACAAGCTCAAAAATCTTTCCCTTTGCAGACTGCCCGAATAACAGTTTCTGTGCCTCTACGCTCCCCGAGGAATAGATATACACCTTCGTTCCAGCCTCTTTCCACTTCCGGACTGCTGGAAACACATCTGCAAAGAACTGTGCTTTCATGGGCCGAGCTGTGAATGCTGCCCTTCACGTGTGGTCCTGCAGCTGTTTGAACATGGTGGTCTTTCCTTCCAGGGACATCTGCCAGCACACCTTATCTACCACGGCCTGGATCATCTGTTGCTGATCGTCCAGTCCATTCCCAGGCCGCATATCTTCCTGCTGCAGGGATAGGAACAGCCCCATCTTCTTCAGCCTGTTTCCTCAAGAGATTGATATCCTGTGGGCACTCCTCTTCTTCCCAATATGTCTGCAGATGCTCTAACATTTTCTTCAATATAAGGAAATAAAATGTCCTTCCATGTCTAATGGGATCAGGTTGACTTTGGTGGGCACTGAAAGCACGACCATTTCCCTACTGGATGCTACTATGGAAATCTGCCTGCCAGTAGGGAGGACGTAGGGCAGCGTAGACTGCGGCCCTGTACAGTTCTGGTGCCAGTGACTGTGTGCAGCCTGGCCTGTGTTGGGAAAGGCCACCTCTGCACACCCGGAACTAGAGAAGGCTGCTGCCCAGAAGCCCTGAATTCATCCAAAAAACAAGAATATTCTTTTACATAACCAGGGTACAATCATAATCACGAAATTAACTTGAATGCAATATTATTTAATTTTATAGATATTATTCACATTTCATCAATTGTATCACTTATATCTTTCACAGTAAAAGAAAAAAAAACTCAAACATTTTATAGGGAAATATGTCCTCTGATGTAGGACCCTGGGGTTTGCTGCATTATTTCAAAGGGAATTCAATCAATTTGCTGATTCATTCTCATTCTCTCTCTCTTTCTCTCATTCTCTCTCTACCAAACCCACTCTGATTTTTGACCATTGTAAGTACCTTATAGTCAACCAGCCTAGAATCTCTCTACCTGTATCTAACTAGATCTCTACCTGTTCCAGTCCTTGTTAGAACAGGAAAACAGTCATGTAAAGCAATGCAGAAATAATAAAGTTTAATACAGAAATTAGGGATTACCTGGGAGAGAAATCAGGAAGGGTATATCCAAAATGTTAGGAAAAAAACCCTGAAACTCTGTAGTGAGTAGTTATAAAATTCATTAGGAAACTGCTGCAATTCTTGATTTTCAGGAAGAGCCCCCGACTGACTATTTTGGTTAGCTGAATAACTTCCTTCTGGTTAGCTATGTGCCTGCCTTAATCTCCCAAGTCCTGCCTTTCAAAATCTCATGTGAGTTCTTCTTATCAGCAAAGTCAAATCTGGAATCATAGAGCAAAGGAGATTCTGGAGAATCTAGATAGAAAGTTTCCAGTTCAGGCTTCCAAGTTTTTCTGGTGAGTAAGTGGTGCCCTATAGTAGGAGAGAGAGTGGACAGCAAAACATCCGGCTGGCCCAGGAAATCTCTTTCTGGAAAATTATTCAAATAGTTAGAAATACATTGCTAAATTCTGTCACTGGACCCATGTTAGAGATAATTGGATCTCCCTTTCCCACCAGAATGTTGAATTTATTTATTTATTTTTTTGAGACGGAGTCTTGCTCTGTTGCCCAGGTGCAGTGGCGCGAACTCAGCTCACTGCAAACTCCGCCTCCTGGGTTCACGCCATTCTCCTGCCTCAGCCTCCCGAGTAGCTGGGACTACAGGTGACCGCCACCATGCCTGGCTAATTTTTTTTTTGTGTTTTTTAGTAGAGACGGGGTTTCACCATGTTAGCCAGGATGGTTTAGATCTCCTGACTTCATGATACACCCTCCTCGGCCTCCTAAAGTTGAATTTGTTTTTGTTATCATCACTTTCCCCAATGGATTCACCCTAAGATACAATCTAAAGAGGGCTTCTCTTTATTATTGATACTTCTTATTTCTATTAGAAACTCTTGATTTTTTTTCATTCCAATTAATTAGTGTTAGTTGAGCTACCATGATTTTTCATGACCTCGATTCTAACCTTGGCCTTAGTTTATTGTTCCACGGAGGACATACTATTCAAGTTGGCCCAATTACAGTGTTTTTCCCCATTTTTTCATTTCTAATGTTTTTCTAATTATTTTTATGTCTAAAAATAGCTCAATTGTATGATATGTCTAGAGCAAACAAAGATTGCATCAGTCAGTAAAGATTAGGTTATGCCCTGGTAACAAATCACACCAAAATCTCAGTAATTTTTTTTTTTTGAGGCAGCGTTTGGCTGTCACCCAGGCTGGAGTCCAGTGGTGCAATCACTGCTCACTGCAGTCTTAAACTCCTTGGCCCAAATGATTCTCCCACTTAAGCCTCTCAAGTAGCTGGGAGTACAGGCACATGCCACCCTAACCAGCTAATTTTTTTATTGTTTTGTAAAGACTAGGTTTTGCTGTGTTGTCCAGGCTGGTCTTAAACTCCTGGCCTCAAGTGATCCTACTGTCTTGGCCTGCCAAAGTGTTGGGATTATAGGTGTGAGCCACTGCACCTGACCTACAGTAGTGTTTTTTTTTTTGTTTTGTTTTGTTTTTTTTTTTGTGACACAATCTTATTTACTGCTCATTCAGTTTCTACTGAAGATCTAGGTGTTTCTACAGGACAACTGTATCCCATGAGCTGGCTCAGTATTTTAAGCTGCTTAAATAGTTTGGTCTCCCCATATAGATACAAGCTTTTACAATTCTTATGGTAGGGGAAGAGCCAAACTAGAGAATCCTGTATCTGCAATGAAATGCTTCCACTCACATTTCATGGTCAAATCAAGTCAAATGGCCATGTCCAACTTCGAGAGGTGGATTAGTGGAATCCTTCATGTACTCAGAAATAGAGAATATCTAGATATTGGTGAACAATTGTAATACTTACTCTAAGGACCCCAAAGTCTTATGGACTTCTGACTGACTATTCAGTTGGAGTTAAATGATTAAGGAAGGTAAGTATGATGCCCCTATCATCTTAGAACACATGAGTCAGTACTAAGAAAAATGTTCGCTCTCTCTTTCTGCTTTTGCTATTACTTTGATTACTATGCTTGAGAAAGCCTAACAAAAATGATGCTATTCCTTTACATTTTGCTCAGCATTGTGGATGAGCTATTAGTCTTTTATATAATGTCGCCTCTGAGTTAGAAATTTAGTGTCGAAGCTAATAGTAGGGTACTGTTTATGCAGCTTATCATACAGGGTTGCTGTGAACCTCAAGGGAAATAATGGTTACAAAAGGGCTGGATGTACTTTAATATATTCAACAAATAGTTTAAGGTGTTGTTATTGTTATTTCTTTCATTGAGCTTTCATTAGGAGCATCTCAGGATGACTTTTCAGCTGAAATCAGATTGGGTGATTCTTCAGTGGGCAAAACCCTCATTTTCAGACAATCTAAAGGCCTTTCTTATCAGTAGATTCTCATAAGCATTTATGAGTGTAACAGGATGGAATAGGCCTGGGGTAGAAGGTAAGGGTGTTCAGGACTAGTCTGTGATTAAAATGGGGTTCCAATGGAAAAATAAGGCAGCCTATAGTATAAATGTGAGCCCGCTGAGGTCTGCTGTGTTATTCTCTTTAATAACAGTGTGGAGAGGTGTTAATGAGCATGACACAGGGCACACAGCCATCGAGTGAATTAGTCATAGCTTGATTCTTTTATGTGCCTCGTCTAATGGCAAACATTACCCAGCAATCACAGCAGTATCACTCAGATGGAGCAGAAGGTGTGGAAGGGAGTAATGAGGCTGCCTAAAAACTGTTTTACAGAGCCCTGCACCAATTCACAACAGATAATAGAACTCAGAGCCAGACAGATAATAAAAGCGACAGCCATTTATTGCTAAGAGACTGTCTGAATATTTGTGCATAAAGCAGCCCACTCCAAGTTCTTTAATCACATTTCTTGAGAAAGAGTGGCAAAATGGAAAGCCACGTGTCAGGCTACTTCCATTAGTGTGTTCTAAATGAGTATAAAGAGGAATGAGCAGATACCAAGAAAAAGAACACTGAAAAAGACTGCAGATCCGAAACAGCTTCTGGCTGTTTGAATTCAGCAAATTGGGACATCTTCTCCATGTGACTAGGACAGAGTATTGGAAAATGATTTTATCCTAAAGTCATTTGATATTTAGGATTGTTGAAAAATATCTTAGTTTACAATTCTTCTTTGATTCCTAAAAGAGAGAATGGCTCACCCAGACCCCATTTTTTCTTGCTTCATACCTAGACTTTGGCACTTTTTTAGTATTGTGGATAGTGAATGGAAACATGTTGTAAAGGTCTAGAAGATGGAATTCATAGTTTTCCATAAGTTTTTTTTTAAAGACCAACAATCTTATCTTTTTCCAAAACGATCCCAAAAAGATTTAAAAGGAAATTTAATCATATTACAAAGTATCTCCTAATAGAAAATGAAATTTGGAAACGTGGTTTTTCATATTTTTTCCTTGGCAACCATGTTCTGCTATGGTGCCACATTTTAAGAGGGACATTAACTAGATGACGTGCATTCCAGGTAACATGTATAAAATGTCACTGGAATATAAAACTATTATCATTTTAAAATGTTTGAAGGGCCTAAAGAATTTAACATAAAGAGGATAGAGAGTGCATAGCTTGGCAGTAGTATTCAAATAGCAGATATCTATTCCTCCTGTGAAAGAAGAATTGTATGTTCTGTAGGACTTAAGGGAGTAAAAAAGAAAGACTAAATTAAAGTTAGAGTAGGTCCCTTCACCTGATTACAGGGAATGATTTTGCAGTGTTTAGAGCTGTCCAGAAATTGAATAAGCTGTCTAGAAATTGAATAAGCTGTCTAGAAATTGAATGAACTGTCCAGACCAGTGAGCTCCTTGTCAGTGGATGTGTTCAAGCAGAAGCTAAGTAACCACTTGCTAGAGATATTTTAAAGAAGAGTTAAGATGGAGAGTTGTCTTAATTGATGTGATATCCACTTGAACCCAGGGTGTCTGTGATATTAGTTATTGTTAGTCTCCTCAGGGAGGTTCTTGATGCATTGTAACCTGGGGCCCAGGAGATGAGCAAGGATGAATAAATGGTAACTTTAAAGGCTATGTTAGAAATATTTTTTCTTATCTTCTGAAGTCAGAAAGATTTCAACGTTTATATTATTATGACTATAAAAGCAAGGTTTATTGTTAAGATAAATAGTAAATTATGATTGCTTGAGTTTTTATACAGTTCTTTGTTTTCCCTAAAGTCAATAGTTGCCTTGTTTATTAATTTTTCTTATTTTTAAGTACATATAACTAATTAGTTTCCAGATGTTCTGTTTTATAAAAGACTCTGCATTATTATTTTATACACAGCCAAATGCACCAAGTCATCCATCAAGTGCATGTAGCAATTGGTACCCAACTGTTAGTTATATATCCAACATCCATTGTCCTTTTTTCTTTTACTAATAGGAGCCACATAGAAGCTTAAGGTAACATATGTCTAGCTTTAGAAATTCATTTCCTAGCCTTTCTTGCAGCAAATATGTCCATAAGATACAGGCTTCTAAAGAAGATGTAAATAGCTGTCTACTGGGGATTTAGGGACAGGTACCTTCCTGTTAAAGGCATTGCCTATTTCTCCTTATTACCACCACCACCACATCCTCCTCTTCATCCTCCTCCTTGTTTTTCCCCCTCTTTTCTGCTCTGTCTTATTCCTTCTTGTCTGAATATACTGATTTTAGGTGGGGGTTGAGCAGCCTTTACATCACATGAGGGAACTGTAAGAATAAAGATATAAGGAGCAGGATTTTAGAGACAGTAATGGCACTGCAAAAACAGTCCAGCACTTTTAATCTATGGATCTCTGCTTAAAGGTGGGAAAATATCTTTTTAATTTAATGACTTTGGTAAGGCTTGTAAAATATCCAGCCAAATACAACCCTAACTGATACCAATGACATTTCAAATCAGTGTATTTCTCAATAAATTATGTTGATACATGTGTCTAGCTGTGTGGGAAAAAAGGAAGTGAAATCTTTTCTATTTACACCAAAATGAATTCTGTAGGAACTAATAATATCAATGTAAAAAATGAGAGACACCATTAAAGTTTTAGAAAAACCTACAACATTTTATAAAATACAATCTTCCATCGTGGAAGGTTTGTCTAAGTATTACTGAAACCACCAAGATAAAATGATCACTAAATATAACCAAATAGCAATGAAAATTTTCTATGCAGATGTCTTAATGAGGCAAGTAATTAATTGGTAAGAAAATTATGACCATACTGAAGCAGGGAGCTAATATCCTTAATATATAAAGAGTTGTTCAATAGCAAAAAGAAAACTGTATTGAAGTTAAAGAAAAATTGTCAAAGGAAACAGACAATTCCAAGAAAAAAGAAAAGCATGTGTGGAAAGCCTCTCACAAAACAGACTAAATAAATAAAATACAATAACAAATAAAAATAATTAAAGTAGCTATAATGAAAGAAGCCAATTAAAATTATAAACAATATCCTCAGAGAGATATAAAAATATAGAATATTCTGGAAATAAAAATATGATGTTTCATATCTTTAAAAACCAAACAAGAAACAAGAACAACTGGAGAATAAAAAAGAGCTTTGAGAGATTAAAAATATGTAATAAAAAGGTCTGAAGAATGGCTGGAATACAGACATAACCGGGAAATTAAAATAAAAAAGACAAAAGACATAGTTAATAGAATAAAGAAGAAAATTGAAAGACTAAACCATATCCTCAAAGAGTCAACTATCAGGAGCTCTGGAAATAAAGACCAGAGTAAACAGTGAAGAAGAAATTACCCAATCAATGATTGAAAAAAAATTTCCAGATCCAAAAGACCTGATTTTTCAGCTTGAAGATGTACATGTCATGGCTATCATAAGAAGTGAAAAAAAGACCAAGAATACTGTGGACAGAGAGAAGTTTTCTAAAAGCTACTAGGAGAGCAGACGCCACATACAAAAAGATCAGAAATAAAAATGGCATCTCCATCTATTTGTATTTTACTTTAACATTTAATCTGGAAAATATGTTGAAATTAATTAAATATGTTTTCTACTGAAATTGAGTCTTAAACTATGAGATACCTCTTAGCTATGAGCAACATGACTACAAGAGGGACTTGGTGCTAGAGGGTGGGTACACTGGCACAAACTATTTTCATTGCTGGAAAAAACAACTCAAAGCAAGTGAGGTTCATCAGTGCCAGTTGGAAGTGCTTTCTTTCTTTCTCTCTTTCTTCCTTTTTCTTTCTTTCTCTTTCTTTCTTTCTTTTTTTTTTTTTTCTGAGTCTCACTCTGTCACCCAGGTTGGATTGCAGTGGTGCGGTCTTGGCTCACTGAAACCTCCGCCTCCCAGGTTCAAGCGGATCTCCTCCCTCAGCCTCCTGAGTAGCTGGGATTACAGGCGCGTGCCACCATACCTGGCTAATTTTTTATATTTTTAGCAGAGATGGCGTTTCACCAAATGGGTCAGACTGTTCTCGAACTCCTGACCTCGTGATCCGCCAGCCTCAACCTACGAAAGTGGTGGGATTACAGGCATGAGCCGCTGCACCTGGCCAAAAGTGCTTTTTAAATTCATATCATTTATGTTTTCCTCTCTCTCTCCCTCCTTCTGTGCATTTTTTTCTTCAGCAAACATTTTCAAGATTTGACATAGGTAGAAGAATTTCTAAGCTGAGAAGCATCCATTCTGTTGCCGTATGTGTCACTTTTTCCCTGGGGCTCTCGCTGTAATCACTGGCTGCATCAGGTGGTCCCCTTTAAAGACTCTCTTACTTTCTGTACAGTTTAGAAAATCTTTCCTCGGATTTTTAAATACATCAAACTCTGAGGAAAGCTATAGGAAAACGTTTTTCTTATGAGGTACAGTGTAACGTTTTGATCTTCTAGAGTGACCAGTTGTTCCGGTTTGCCAGAGGCTGAGAGGATTACTGGAACATGAGAATTTCAGCTTTAAAACCAGGATAGTTCTAGGTAAACTGAGATGAGTTCGTCACCCTCGATCTGACTCAAGCAGTTCACTGTCTAAGAGAGCTACCCTTCAGCCTCAAAGAATGGCCACAACCTCTCCGCTTCTTGAAACAAAGTTTATCATATCTATAGTTCCTGGAAATATCTTCATGAAGGGATATCTGAACGATTACAGTCCAGGAGCTGTCTCCTATATATCTTTATGACTATATCACCAAGTATAAAAAGGGAAATTTTCTCCTCTGTACTTCCTCTCCCTTGCTCCTCTCCCAAGACCCTGATTTCTGTTTCTAGTTTGAGACACGATTTTTCCCCATTGGCTTTACTTTAGATAGATCCTTTTTCTACACATCAGAATTTAACTTCACCCTTGCCAGAGAATAAAAAATTCACATTCATTCATTCATTCACTCCCTCACTCATTTGTTCAATTAAAAAACATACGAATTTCTTGCTAAGGGTCAGGCACGATTTTAGGTGCTGGGAATTTGGTGGTTAAAATAAGAAGTGTTCTTGCTGCCATGAAACTTATGTTCTTATGAGAGCAGACCATTAACAAACAAACAGAAATATGAAAGTAACATAATTTAGATGAGTATAAAATCAAGTGGCGTGATGGGATAAAAAATAATAGGATGTATTTTAAATTGGGCATTAAGGGAAGACCTTTGTAAGGAAATCAAATGTGAGCTGTAGCTTAGGAATATGAGAAGAAGCTAGCTCTGAGAAGGTTTAGGGAAAGGAAGAGTGAGAATTATAAAGTTCCCCAAATGGGTGACAGCTGGATTTGTTGAAGACACATGTAGAAGGCCAGTATGGCTGGAACATAGGAGACACATACGGTATTATTTGATGTTAGAAAGGCAGAAAGGAACCAGAGCATGCTAGAGTTTTGTGGGTCATGGTAAAGAATTTGTGTAAAGACACTAGATGGTTCTGCAAAAGAGAGTGATGTAGTCTGAATTACATTAAAAATATTAATCTTTTTGTATCAGTGGATAAATGGATAAAAAATGTGGTACACATACACAGTGGAATACTAGTCAGTCATTAAAGGGAATGAAACCCTGTCATTTGCAGCAACATGGATGGAACTGGAGTTCATTCTGTTAAGTGATAAGCCAGGCACATAAAGGCTAATATCACATACTCTCAGTCATATGTGAGCTAAAAAAGTTGATCTTATAGAAGTAGAGAGTGGAATGATGGTTATCAGAGGCTGAGGGGGTATGGGAGAAAATGAAGAGAGGTTTGTTAATGGGCACTAAAAGGTAATTGGACTGAAGGAACTAGTTCGATTGTTCAGTAGCACCGTAGGGTGACTATAGTTAACAGTAATTTGTTGTATATTTCAAAGGAGCCAGAAGGGAATATTTGGAATGCTCCCAACACAAAGAAACGATAAAAGTTTGAGGTGATGAGTATCCTAATTACCCATATTTGGTCATTACAATTATTATATATAAATAAAAAACATAAATCTCTTTGGCTATTGTGTGGAAAGGATCATAGGAGGTAAGGGTAAGGGTAGGGAGACCAGTTAGGGAGGTGTTGTGTGGTTGTTCAGGGGAACGTAAGAGCTGGCTTGTTCTAGGGTGGAATCAGTGGAGAAGGAATGTGGTTGAAGTTGGGACAGATTTTGAAGGCGAAGATAACAGGACTGTCTGTTGGATTAAATGGGGTAGTGGTGAGGGAAAGAGAAGTCTCCTTGACTTCTGGTGTGAGTCAAAGGCAGCGGTTGGTGTCTAAATACTATTCATTGATCACAGCACTCATGGCATGCCTATAATAAGAGCTACAGAAAAGAGATCATTCTGAAGTAAGCAAAGCATTTTCCTATGACATTACATGTTTCTCCACCATAATATGGACAGTATGCGTAGGGGTCAGGAGCAATGGCTCTGGAGCCACGCTGCTTAACTGTGTAATTCCATCCTGCCATATAGTGACTGTGGATCTAGGTCAAAATAACTTATTTGCCCTTTTTTTCTTATGAGGAGAATAAGTCATACACACTTCATAGGATTTTGTGACAATTAAATAAGTTAACACATGAAAAGTACTTAGGAAAATGCCTGGCAAGAAATGATAGTTATTATATTTATTACTTTTTTTCTTGGCTGTATAATATTTGATTATATAAATGTGTTAATTTATATAATAGATCTCCCCACTTTCTTGGATATTTAGATGATTTCTAATGGGCTTTATTAGCTATAGTTATACAATGAACACTCTTTCACATATATACATACATACTTACATATTTTTCCATTATTATGATTATTTATTCAGGATAAATTTCTACAGTTTGAATTTGGTGGCTTAAATTATCTAAAAGATGCATGATTTAAGAGTTTTGATACATATTGCCAAATATTATACCCATTTATACTCCCACTAGCTGAGTATTTCCTTACACCGTAGTCAAATTTGGATAGTATAATAAAAAAGAAAAGAACACATTTACAAGTTTGATAGAAAAAGTTACATTCTTATTACTTCAGTTGACTTTAAAAATTATGGAATAGACTGAATGTTTTATGCAGTAGTTAGCTGTTGGCCAGTTTTCTTTTGGAGTATTTGGATTTTTCTTTTTGATTTGTAGCAGTGTTTACCTGCTATTTTTGCTTCAATTTAATTTAGTTTATCATTTGGTGGTGGTTGTTGGATTCAATGTGTACATCTTTTACTATATTGCATCTGCCTTCATCCTGGTATCATGTAAACATCAACCATATTTTTAAAGGGCTAATTTATTTCAGTGTATGGTATAAATTTATACCATAGACGATATGATACAGACCTAATATCTAGGTTTTTATTTTTCAAAATAGTTAAGTAGTTGTTCCATATCCTTTATATACTCTTGAATTTTTTGTTCTCCTTTAATTTAAAATGCTTACCCTAAAAAATTACTGAGCTATTTCTACAGGAGTTTGTATGTAAGTATGCAGATAGATTCATTTTTAAAAATGGAACACACTCACCTCATTTTTAATGTACAAAATTATTACATGTGTGTGGCTCTGTTTTTGAGTTTTCCTCTCTGTTTCATTTGCCCATCTCTGTATTCCTATACCAGTATCCTATTAGTTAGGTAATTGTAGCTCTTTAATCCCATTATGTATGTTCATGTGCATATTTATATATATTATACATATGTATTTTTTTTTTTTTTTTTGAAACAGGATCTCACTCTGTTGCCTAGGCTGGAATGTGGTGGCATGATCACAGCTCACTGCAGCCACAAATTCCTGGGCTCAAGCAATCCTCCTGCCTCAGCCTCCTGAGTAGCTGGGACTACAGGCAAGCACTACTGTGCTCAGGTAATTTTTGTATTTTTGTGGAGATGGGGCCTTGTTTTGTTGCCCAGGCTGGCTTCAAGTGATCCTGCCACCTTGGTCTCCCAAAGTGTTGGGATTACAGGTGTGAAACACCACATCTGACCTCATTTAATATCTTATGTGTAAGTCTTCTAAATTATTCCTCACTTCAAAATGACATTGGAGTTTTAACTAGAATGGTGTTAAATGTAAAAATGTGTTTTGGAGAATGTTAACAACATGAAACATCAAATCTCCCCAACTAGAGACATGTATTCATTCACTCTTCAAGTTTTGCAATTTTTCAGTTGAAATATTTAAGCAAGAAAGACAAACAACTAAATCACAACACTAAAACAACCACAACAACAAAACCTTTTTGTCTTAAGAAATTTTACCCTTTGTCCTAGTCTGTTCGAGCTGCTAACAAAATCCCATAAACTGGGGGCTTACAAATAGCAAACATTTATTTCTGAAGGCTGGGAATTCTAAGATCAAGGCGCTGGCAGCTTCAGTGTCTGGTGAGGACCTTTTCTTCATAGGCTGAGCCTTTGCTCACTTCAGGACTGTGTGTTCACCTGGTGGAAGGGCGAACAAGCTCCCTTGGGTCTCTTTTATGAAAACGTGAATCCCATTAATGAGGGCTCCATCTTCATGATCTACCTACCTCCCCAAAGTCCTACCTCTTAATACCATCACTTTGGGAGTTAAGTTTCAGCATATAGATTTTGGGGGACACAAACATTCAGACCACTGCAGCTTTGTGTTATTGAAAGATGCTGAAGATTGGAAATGAGCTCCATGACTCACTTCTTTGACTTCCATGACTCAAGATAAGATGAGGTCCATGACCCTTTCTGAGTGTGAGGATTGGAAATACAGAAACAACAATAATGCATTATATGTGTGTGTTGCTGTTTTACTTATCAAAGTGCTTTTTAAATCTAAATATTACTTAACCTTCCCAGTATCTGTTGGAGGAAGGCAGGCAAACTGCTTAAATTTCCATTTTATAGAAGAGGAATTTAGCGGGCAGAGCCCAAGTTGCCCAGGACAGCACAACTAGTTAACGTGGCCTTTGGCTTAAGATTAGGTCTTTTGGATTCTACAGCTGGCTCCATAATACTCCTTAGCCTAGAGGGTTCTGGTTATGAAGAAAAGGATGGGTATAAACTGAAGAGCCTTAATTATGTAGCACCCTGCCTCATGGGCCCAGGCCGCCGTGATGCAGATACTTGATTCAGGGATACTTATTTTCTACATTTCCAACCTCCTGCTTTGTCTCCTCCACAGAGGCCAGCATTCTCTTTTTTTTCCCTTGTTACTTTCCTCCTTTACACCTTGTTCTTGTGAAAACAACTGATATATCTGTAAATTTCACAGGGATTTTCTTATACTTTAGCTGTTGACAGATCTACAGTCTAAATTGTGAGGCAAAAATCTGATGCCATAGGCATCAGAGAGCTGAGCTAGAAAGGTGATGTTTTAATCGGGGTGAATTTTTCAGTTTCTAGAGTCATACTATGTAGAAAGGGCTTGCCTGGCCATTGGACAGATTCCATGTAGCATATGAATTCACAGAGTTGGAAGAACCTTTATATGCAGCATCCCAAATGCCTCTCTAAAGTCCTTAACTTTAAGGGAAACCTGCTTACTCCATTCTCCCTGGAGCTCCATGTTGATAAATGACCCGAAGGAATTTTATGAGTCTACATCTTTTATGTCTGTAGACATGACCCTTCATCTGATGAATATTGAAACAGGATTCTCCAGTACAATAGAGGACTTGAGGACATTAGTAGGAGCTTGCTCTGAACCAGCACTGGCTTCATCCAGGACTTGAACCTGGGCATTATTTTCTGTCTGACCAGTATATTGACCTGGCAGCACCTTATTTATTTAAGCACATGCTCAATGGCCACCTCCTCCAAGAGGTTTGAATGATTTAATACATGAAAAATATTTAGCCACACCTAGCTTATATAGTAAGAACTCAATAAATATTAGCTATTAATAATTTTAAAATGGCTTATGAGTCTTCTAAACAAAGCCTGAAATATGCGCCCGGCTTATCCTGTGAGGTGTATTAAAGGCATAGCAACATTATTTTTCACTTGCCATAGTCATCTGAAGCTGTGGTTTCAGAGACAATGATTGTGTTTTTGTACTACCTACTGCTTGGTTAAACCACGTTCCATGCACTAGTGTTCAGGTAGTTGCACAGAGAGGGAGAGAATGAGAGAAAATGACAGCACCAGTGTCATCCACTAGGCACTGAGTCACAAGGCTTTGAGGTTAACATGGACTTGGAGACTACCTAGCCCCAAAGGCTCCTACGGCACTTCCAACCAGTAAGCCCCATGGCTCTGTGTCACTGTCTCCTTAAAATGGCCAAGTAGCCTATCCTATCTCTGGATAACTATGTTAAATCCTCTTAATTTGGGACAAAATGTGACTTTAGGACTTTTAGCTAGGATTCCAGTTTTGTTCTCTGATACCACACAGGAAAAGTTTAATCTCTCTTCTTTGAGACTGTTCTTCAAAATTCTTGGAGACCTGCAGTAGCTAAGCACTCTAGAATCTAGCTGTAGAGCTCTGGCTTGTATATTGATTGACTTCAAAGGTCAATTTGCATAATGTACTCTCCTGATTCATCTTTGGTGACTGAGTATGAATATTTAGTTTTATTCCTAGATGGGTTGGCATTACAGTTCTCTCTTGTAGACTGGTATGAGAAGTCATTCCTGATCTTTCTCCTTTCCCAAATGCTACCCTTTTAAAGACTCTTTGTGTGTGCCAGAGGGTACCATGGTTCAATATTTATATTCTGTTCTTCCTCAAAGTTTTCCTGGCTGTAATATTTTTTTCTGATACTCACAGCTGTATACTCAGTTCTTGCCATTCCTTCTCTTGGAGGTAGTGGGGGATTTATACCATAGGGCTAAGAATCCAGGAATGGATCTTACAATATGGCCCTTGCCCCTGATTAAATCTGCTTGCAATTTTGTCCGAGTAAAACTTGGTGAAAATAAACATTATAAGTGAATCTGACAGAGAAAACTGATGCTGCTGAAGGGCCAAAAAAGACAAAATGTTTGGATGAATGTGAGCACTAGGTTTTCTTTAATTTCATTTTAATAGTTGCTATATTTTTGGAAGTGGTAATGCATTTATGTGGTTCAAAAATTTAATGTTTATCTATACACCAAACCCCCACGACATGATTTACCTATATAGTAAACCTGCACATGTACCTCTGAACCTAAAATTGAAGTTAAAAAAATACAGTGTTAACAGATGTACACTGAAAATCTGTTTCCCACCCCTGTTCCTAGTCACTATGTATTTCCTTGCTCACTGTGATTAGGTTTCTAGTGTGTAGTTTTGAAAAGACAAGAAATATAAATGCATATTCTTATTTCCCCCTTTTTACATGATGGATAGTTATGGCAGAAGCCAGTAGTGTTCACCAATATTCACACTCTTTTCTATCTAATAAAGACTTTGTGTGTGTATAAAACTCTTCCTTATGTGATCTTTTCTCTTTTAGCTCTCACTCTCTGGCCGAATGTAGACGACTCTGAAGGCTTAGGCAAGAGGGGAGTTATAAGACACCATAGAACCCTGAATGACTGCATGGAGCAGAACCCTTAGCAAACCTGCTCTTCAGGCCTCCTTTTTGAGACAGCTGGAAAAGATTCTTTCTCCTTTTCTAGCAATTACTCCCTCCCTCCGACTCAAATGCCTACTCAGCCTCTAGTGTTCAGTATTAAGTACGTGTATCACTAGAAATCTAGATCTGGGGATTTAACCTCAGAAACTTTCTCCGCCTATCCTAACCCATACTGCTCATTTTTTTAAAATTTATTTTTATTTTTAATTTTTGTGGGTTCATAGTAGGTATATTGTTTATGGGATATATGAGATGTTTTGATACAGGCATGCAATATGAAATAAGCAACAACATGGATGGAACTGGAAATCATTATGTTAAGTGAAATAAGCCAGTCACAGAAAGACAAACATCGCATGTGCTCATTTATGGGATCTAAAAATCAAAACAATTGAACTCAGGGACATAGAGAGTAGAAGAATGATTACCAGAGGCTGGGAAGGTTAGTAATGGGCTGGGAGGGGTGAGAAGGTGGGACTATTGCTCACTTTTAAACCAATGCCTTATAGCGTATTTTAAAGTCTGTTTTAGAAGTTTACATCTGTTCTTACTCAGCAGATCATAAGCTGCTTGAACTCATAGAAAATGTTTTTTGCTTCTTGTATCACCTCAGTGCCGAGTAAAGTGTGATACAAAGTGAGGACTCAGTATATCTTAATCAATTGATTCACAGATTTTCTAGTGGAACAGAAGAGAGGTGATTGGGGAGCTTGAATGAGCTATCTCCAAATCAGGTTCTGAGTCTGAACTTTTGGCCCAATCTAGAACTCCCCAGGAGTGTTTTGAGGTATATTCCAAGAAAATTTTCAAATCAGGAAAAAATTATCATTTTTATTGAGGACTTAGCCAAAGTTGAATATCTACTAATTTAGAAAATTTTGCTGACAGCTTTGATTTTGTTGACTTTTAAGCATTAATAATTCCATAAAAAAGAGAAATTAGCGGGGCATTACGTTCCTTTATTTAAAGAAGTAAACAAAAGTGTTTCTGGGCATGTACATGTGGCTAAGGAGATTCATTTTGAGTTGAGAAGGAAATTCCCATTATATACCATCTTTCTTGAAAGGAGTCATCTAATTTTCTTCTTCCTTTGGGGATATTTTCAATACTTTTAAAAGGCTCATGGTGGAAGAAACTTCTCAACACAGGTCCATATGATGAAATAATTAATTAATTAAATTTATTCAGCAGTAATTGAGCACTTAGTAAACTAAAGGCACTATACAAAACATGATGAAGCATGTAACAGAAAATGGAAGCATATGCAAAATAAAAAGAATACTGGATAAAGAGCAACAACGACAGTATCAATAGCAGTAGTAACGGTAGCTGCTATTATTGAGCATGTATTAATGCCAGGAACACTAATTATATAATTATATAATATATATTATATATACTTATATAATTATATAATTCCTAACTCTCAAAATAACCCTTCAAAGTATTTACTAATATACATATTTTTATAGTTAAGAAAATTGGTAAAACTGTGAAGTGTATTTGAATATAGCTATTTCTCAATCCACATGCAGCTTCCCGATCACTAAACACACTTTCTTGCAGTATGGGGGCTGGGTTCAAGTCTAGATTTTGCCTCTTAATGTTTGTTGAGCCTCAGTTTTCTTACCTTAACATCTGGATGATGATCATCTTAGCTCTACTTATCTCCCAGGAGGATGTTCTAATCAAAGGGCCTAGAGGATGTGAAAGGGTTTGTGCAGAATCCGTAACACAATAGTGTGGAAAGTGATAAATAATGCAATACAGGCACAGAGAAGAAGATAGAGGTGTCCACAGGGAGAGACACCACCGTTGGGATATCAGATCAGTAATAAACATTTGTGGATATGGGCTTTTGGGGAGCAGCCATGGCTTCTGCTCTGAAAGAGTGGCTCTCCTCTGGCAGGCAAATACACTCTGACAACTATAATGGAGTTCTAATCACAAGGCAAAATCTAAACTTGAACTCAGGCCCTGTGACTGCAAGAAAGTGTGTGGAGTGGTGGGGGAAAGCTGCATATGGACTGAGAAAGAACTGTATTCTAAAGAGCACCGTCATCACAATCACTACAGTCCCAGATGAAAAAAAAATGTAGTAATTTCTTTATATGCCTTAGAGGTTCTAAGTCAGGGGTGAGCAAACTTTAGCTTCTCGCCTAAGGGTTTGTTTTTGTAAATAAACTTTTATTGGAATACAGCCAGGCACATTTTTGAACGTATTTTCTATGGCAGAATTGAGTCGTTGCTACAGAGACTGTATGGCCTGCAAAACTTAAATATTTACAATCTGTTCCTTTAAGAAAGTGATTCAGGGGTCCTACTTTAAATGGAGACAGCAGACATCAGTTAAATAAAATAATGGTCATGTTAAGTATGTATCTGCATGTGTGTGAGTAGTGAGAGGGGCCAATGGGGTGAGCAATGCGAGTGCCATCAACTTTGTGCACTGTTGATGGAAACTACCTTGTTGGCAGTTAGTCCCTAGGGAGAGGCAGCACACTGTGATCAGTTGTTCACAAGTTTGGCTGCATATTGGAATCGCTTGGACATCTTTTAAAACTCTTCATGCACAGGCTGTACCCCAGAACAACGTAATTAGGATATCTTCAAATATGATCAGAGATCAGTGATTATTATAGCTTTACAGGTGATTCCAATGTGCAGCTAAAGTTGCAAATCATAATGTAGTGGAAATAACCTTGGCCTGGGTTTCTAAAATGTAGTTCACAGCCCGAGAATTAGTACAATTTTACTTTAACTAAATACTGAAATGTATAAATGAGAAATTAGTTGCTATTCCTGCTTTTTTTCCTTCTAAAGCAATATTTTTTACTGTCTTTCTTGGGCTGACAAGAAGCCTGGGAGGCTCTAAAGTAATGGGATTATTAATTTGGGTTTTCTTTTTGCTGTAAGAGATTGTACATGCTCCATGCACAATAGATTTCAGAGTTTATGGACACTGGAAGACATCAAAATTGCATGGAAAAGGAAACAGCCATTGGGCTAGTCCCTTAGGATTTAAGATGTGCTAAGGAAAACACAACAGAACACAATAAAACATCATCTCTGTTTGAATAGAGTTTTTAAGCATTTTTCTATAGTGCCTAATGGCAGAGAATGGGCAACTCAGTACTTTATCTTATCTCTCCAAGACCTCTTTACTCTTCCTGGATTGAGAATGAGTGGGTCGGCAAAGGTGATTGAGAAGGGTGTGCGAGTAAACTGGGGCTTTGCTATTTGCCTTTGTGCTGTGGCTTTTCATTTGATACCATAGAACTAATTGTTTACCCCAGCACAGAGTAGGGCTACTAAATCAACGAATGCATTCTGGTTATCTTCAATCAGTAGCCAGAATGCACTCACTGATTCCACCACTGTTTCATGGCCCATCGGCTGGCTGTGAGAGCTAGAGAGTCCAAATTTGGGGGGTGTTTTCTGAAGGCATGATCAAAATCCAAGTATGTTCATTAGGGTTGTGGAAGGACTGTGGAAAACTTAACCCTATTAACTCATTAGCTCCCATTAATATTGATAATTTATTTGACTGGTCTGAGGGAAAGGACATTGGCCTAGTGAATGTGAATAATGCCTAAGAGAAGTGGGTATGCTAGACCAAGGAGTAGGATGAGAATGATGCTAGTTAGGGAAGGCAGATGTATTGAGACCCTTTAAGGAGGGCCTGCGAAATTAGATAAGTAAGAATTCTACTCAGTGAAAATGTCTCTTTTCCCCTCCAATTGTAAAAGTGACACCTGACTTTATATATATATACAGCACCTGCAGAAATGCAAAGAAACATTTTTTAAAAAGCAAGAAAACTAAAATCATCTCATAATCTTCTCTATTAATGCTTTCTGATCATTTTTTTCCATTTATTAATGCAAAGTTCTTTCCCAATAGAAATAAATATAATATTTATTTCTAATATTTACCAATAGTATTATCTTATGACTCTCAGGTGGTTGACACCCAGGTGCAATAATTCTCTCTTTTTTTTATTTCTAACTTTTATTTGAAGTTCAGGGGTACATGTGCAGGATGTGCAGGTGTGTTATATAGGTAAATGTGTGCCATGGTGGTTTGCTGCACAGATCATCCCACCACCCAGGTATCAAGCCCAGCATCCACTAGCTGTATTTCCTGATCCTTTCCCACCCCTTGCCCTCCAACAAGCCCCAGTGTAAGTTGTTCCCCACCATGTGTTCATGTGTTCTCATCATTTAGCTCCCACGTAAAAGTGAGAACATAAGTATTTCATTTCCTGTTCCTGCATTAGTTTGCTAAGGATAATGGCCTTCAGCTCCATCCATGTCCCTGCAGGACATGATCTTCTTCATTTTTATGGCTGCATAGTATTCCATGGTGTATATGTACCACATTTTCTTTATTCAGTCTATCATTGATGGGCATTTAGGTTGATTCCATGTCTTTGCTGTTGTGAATAGTGCTCCAGTGAACATGTGTCTTCATAATAGAAAAATTTATATTCCTTTTGGTATATACCCAGTAATGGAATCACTGGGTTGAATGGTATTTCTGTCTTCAGCTATTTGAAGAATCACCACACTATTTTCCACAATGGCTGAGCTAATTTACACTCCTACCAACAGTGTATAAGCATTACTTTTTCTCCACAACCTCACCAGCACCTGTTATTTTTTAGCTTTTTAATAATAGCCGTGACTGGTGTGAGATGGTATCTCATTGTGGTTTTGATTTGCATTTCGCTAATAATCTGCGATGTTGAGCTTTTTTTCACGTTTGTTGGCTGCATGTATGTCTTCTTTTGAAAAGTGTCTATTTACGCCTTTTGCCCACTTTTTAATGGGGTTGTTTTTCTCTTGTAAATATGTTTAAGTACCTTGTAGAGTCTGGATAATAGACCTTTGTCACATGGATATATTTCAAAAATTTGTTCCATTCTGTAGGTTGTCTGTTTACTCTGTTGACAATTTCTTTTGCTGCACAGAATCTCTTTAGTTAATTAGATCCCATTTACCAATTTTTGCTTTCGTTGCATTGCTTTTGGCATCTTCCTCATGAACTCTTTACCCATGCTTATGTCTTGAATGGTATTACTTAGGTTTTCTTCTAGGGTTTTTATAGTTTCGGGTTTTACATTTAAATCTTTAATCCAGCTTGAGTTGATTTTTTTGGTTTATGGTGTAAGGAAGGGGTCTAGCTTCAATTTTCTGCATATGGCTAGCCAATTCTCCAAGCACCACTTATTGAATAGGGAATCCTTTCCCAATTGTGTGTTTCTGTCAGCTTTGTTGAAGATCAGATGGTTATAGGTGTGTGGTCTCATTTCTGGGTTTTCTATTCTGTTAGATTGATCTATATGTCTGTTGTTGTTCAGTACCATGTTGTTTTGGTTACTGTAGCCTTGTAGCATAGTTTGAAGTCAGGTAGCCTGATGCCTCCAGCTTTGTTCTTTTTGCTTAGGATTGCCTTGTCTATTCAGCTCTTTTTTTGTTCCATATGAATTTTAAAATAGTTTTTCCTAATTCCGTGAAGAATGTCAGTGGTAGTTTAATGGGAATAGCATGGAATCTATAAATTACTTTGGGTAGGATAGCCATTTTCACAATATTGATTCCTCCTATCTGTATCAGTTCATTTTCATGCTGCTGATAAAGACATATTCGAGAATGGGCAATTTACAAAAGAAAGAAATTTAATGGAGAACTCATAGTACCATGTGGCTGGGGAAGCCTCACAATCATGGCAGAAGGCACGGAGGAGCAAGTCAAATCTTACTTAGATGGTGGCAGACAAAGAGAGCTTGTGCGGGGAAACTCCCATTTTTAAAACTATCAGATCTTGTGAGACCCATTCACTATCATGAGAAGAGCATGGGAAAGACCCGCCCCCATGATTCAATCATCTCCCACTGGGTCCCTCCCACAACATGTGGGAATTATGGGAGCTACAAGATGAGATTTGGGAGGGGATGAAGAGCCAAACCATATCACTATCCATAAGCATGGGATATTTTTCCATCTCTTTGTGTCCTCTCTGATTTCTTTGAACAGTTATTTGTAGTTCTCCTTGAAGAGGTCCTTCACTTTCCTTGTTAGCTGTATTCCAAGTTATTTTATTCTTTTTGTAGCAATTGTGAATGGGAGTTCATTTGTGATTTGGCTCTCAGCTTGCCTATTGTTTGTGTATAGGAATACTAGTGATTTTTGCACAGTGATTTTGTATCCTGAGACTTTGTTGAAGTTGTTTATCAGCTTAAAAAGCCTTTGAGCTGAGATGATGGGGTTTTCTCGAGGTAGGATCATGTCATCTGCAAACAAAGTTAATTTAGCTTCCTCTCTTCCTATTTAAATATGCTTTATTTCTTTCTCTTGCCTGATTGCCTCAGCCAGAACTTCCAATGCTGTGTTGAATAGGAGTAGCGAGACAGGGCAAGCTTGTCTTGTGCTACTTTTCAAGGAGAATACTTCTAGCATTTGCCCATTCAGTATGATATTGGTTGTAGCTTTGTCATATATGACTTTTATTATTTTGAGGTATGTTCCATTAAAACCTAGTTTATTGAGAGTTTTTAAATGAAGGAATGTTGAATTTTATCTAAGGCCTTTTCTGCATTTATTGAGATAATCATGTGGTTTTTGTCTTTAGTTCTGTTTACGTGATGAATTACATTTATTAATTTGTGTATGCTGAACCAGTCTTGCATCCCAGGGATGAAGGCTACTTGATCATGGTGGATAAGCTTTTTGATGTGCTGCTGGATTTGGTTTTGCCGGTATTTTGTTTTCAATTTTTCAGAATAGTTTCAGTAGGAATGATATCAGATCTTTTTTGTACATCTGGTATAATTCAGCTGTGAATCCGCCTGGTCCTGGACTTTTTTGGTTGGTAGGCTATTTATTACTGACTCAATTTCAGAACTCATTATTGGTCTATTCAGGGATTCAATTTCTTTCTGGTTCATTCTTGGGAGGGTGTATATGTCCAGGCATTTATTCATTTCTTCCAAACTTTCTATTTTATGTGCACAGAGATGTTTATAATATCCTCTGATAGTTGTTTTTATTTCTGTAGGGTCAGTGGTAATATCCCCCTTATCATTTCTGATTGTTTTTTGAATCTTCTCTCTTTTCTTCTTTGTTAGTCTAGCTAGTGGTCTATCTATTTTATTAATTTTTCAAAAAATCAGCTCCTGGATTTGTGGATCTCTTGAAGGGTTTTTCATATCTCTATGAAGGAGACAGAAATATCTTTTGTATTTCTATCTCCTTCAGTTCAGCTTTAATCTTGGTTATTTCTTGCCTTCTGCTAGCTTTGGGGTTTGTTTGCTCTTGGTTCACTGGTTCTTTTAGTGATGTTAGGTTGTTAACTTGAGATCTTTCTAGCTCTTTGATGTGGGCATTTGGTGATATAAATTTCCCTCTTTTCACTGCTTTAGCTGAGTCTCAGAGATTCTGGTACTTTGTATCTTTGTTCTCACTGGTTTCAAAAAACCTTGTTGATTTCTACCTTAATTTCATTATTTACCCCCAATTCATTCAGGAGCAGGTTGTTTAATTTCCATGTAGTTGTATGGTTTTAAGTAAATTTCTTAATCTTGAGTTCTAATTTGATTGTGCTGTGGTCCAGGAGACTGCTTGTTATGATTTCAGTTCTTTCGCATTTGCTGAGGAGTGTTTTACTTTCAATTATGTGATCATTTTTTAAGTAAGTGCTATGTGGCAATAAGAAGAATGTATATTCTGTTGTTTTGGCGTGAAGAGTTCTGTAGATATATATCAGGTCCACCTGATCCAGAGCTGAGTTCAGGTCCTGAAAATCCTTGTTATTTTCTGTCTTGATGATCTGTTTAATATCGTCAGTAGGGTGTTAAAGTATCCCACTATTATTGTGTGGGACTTGAAGTCTCTGAAGTTTTCTAAGAACTTGCTTTATGAATCTGGGTGCTTCTGTATTTGGTGCATAAATATTTAGTGTAGTTAGCTCTATGCTACATATATATGAACCCTCTACCCTTATGTATTGCCCTTCTTTGTCTTTTTTTGATTTTTGTTGATTTAAAGCCTGCTTTTCAGAAACTGAGATTGCAACCCCTGCTTTTTATTTTTTTCCTCCATCCCTTAATTTTGAGCCTTTGGTGTTCTTACCTATGAAATGGATCTCTTGAAGACAGCATTGCAGTTGGTGTTGGTTCTTTATCCAGCTTGCAACTCTGTCCTTTCATTGGGGGCCCATGTCATCTTCTTACAGTTAAGATTAGTATTGTTATGTGTGAATTTGATCCTGCCATCTTGATGCTAGCTGGTTACTTTGCAGACTTGTTTATGTGGTTGTTTCATAGTGTCACTAGACTGTGTACTTCAGTGTGTTTTTGTAATGGCTGCTAATAGTTTTTCTTTTCCATATTTAGTGTTTCCTTCAGGAGACGTTATAAGGCATGTCTAGTGGTAACAAATTCCCTCAGCATTTGCTTGTCTGAACAGGATCTTATTTATTTCTGCTTCACTTATGAAGCTTAGTTTGGCTGGATATGAAATTCTGGGTTGGTATTTTTTTCTTTTAAGAAAGTTGAATACTGGCTCCCTATCTCTTCTGGCTTGTAGGGTTTCCATTGAAAGGCCTGCTGTTAGTCTACTGGGCCCCCATTGTAGGTGACTTGGCCTTTCTCTCTCACTGGCCTTAACATTTTTTCTTTCATTTTGACCTTGGAGAATCTGATGATGATGTGTCTTGAGGTGATCTTCTCATGGAGTATTATAATGCATGATATGGTTTGGCTCTGTGTCGCCACCTAAATCTCATTTTGAATTAGAATTCCCACATTTCATGGGAGGGGCCTGGTGCAAGGTGATTGAATCATGGGGGAAAACTTCTCCCTTGCTGTTCTCATGATTATGAGGGAGTTTTCACAAGATATGGTCGTTTGAAAGAATGTGGCACTTCCCCCTTTGCTTTCTCTTTCTCCTGCTCCACCAGGGGAAGATGTGCCTTGATTCCCCTTTGCCTTCCACTATGATTGTAGGTTTCCTGAGGAGTCCCAGTCATGCTTCCTGTTAAACTTGGAGAACTGAGTCAACTAAATGCCTTTTCTTCATAAATTACTCAGTCTCAGGTAGTACTTTATAGCAGTGAGAAAATGGAATACTACAGAAAATTGGTACCAGGATAGTGGGGCACTGTTATAAAGATACTTGAAAATGTAAAAAGAACTTTGGAACTGGTTAGCAGGCAGAGGTTGGAACAGTTTGGAGGGGTCAGAAGAAGATAAGAAGATGTAGGAAAGTTTGGAACTTCCTTGAGATTTTTTGAATAATTTTGACCAAAATGGTAATAGTTATATGGACAAGAAAGTCCAGGGTGAGGTGTTCTCAGGTGGAGATAAAGAACTTATTTTGGAACTGGAGTAAATGTTACTCTTGCTATGCTTTAGGAAAAGACTGGTGGCATTGTGCCCCTGTTCTAGGGATCTGTGGAACTTTGAACCTGAGAGAGATGATTTAGTGTATCTGATGGAAGAAATTTCTAAGCAGTAAAACATTCAAGATGTGGCCTGGCTGCTTGTAACTGTGTACAGTTATATGCATTCACAAAGAGATGGTCTGAAATTGAAACTTACGTTTAAAAGGTAAGCAGAGCATTAAAGTTTGGAAAATTTGCAGCCCAACTATATGGTAGAGAAGAAAAAACCATTTTCTGGGAGAAATTAAAGCTGCTTGCAGAAATTTGCATAAGTAAAGAGGAGCCAAATGTTAATAGCCAAGACAATGGGGAAAATGCCCCCAGTGCATGTCACAGATCTTCATGACAGCCCCTCCCATCCCAGTCCTGGAGGCTTAAGAGGAAAAAATGGTTTCATAGGCCAGGCCCAGGGCCCTGCTGCCCTTTGCAGCCTTGAGACCTGGCGCCCTGTGTCCCAGCTGCTCCTGCTCAAGCTGTTGCTAAAAGGGGCCAGGATACAGTTTGGGCCGTTGCTTCAGAGGGTGTGAGCCCCCCAAGCCTTGATGGTTTCCATGTGGTATTGGGCCTGCAGGCACACAGATGGTAAGAGTTGAGGTTTGGGAACCTCCACTTAGATTTCAGAGGATTTATGGAGACAAATGGATGTCCAGGCAGAAGTTTGCTGTAGGTGCAGAGCCCTTATGGAGAGCCTGTACAAAGGCAGTACAGAGGGGAAATGTGGGGTTGGAGCCCCCACACAGAGTCTCCACTAAGACACTGCCTAGTGGAGCTGTGAGAAGAAGGCTACCATCCTCCAGACCAGAAAGGTAGATCCAACAACAGCTTGCACTGCATACCTGGAAAAGCTGCAGGCTCTCAATGACAGCCTGTGAAAGCAGCCAAGAGGACTGTACCCTGTAGAGCCACAGGGGTTGAGATGCCCAAGGCCTTGGGAGCCCATCCCTGGCATCAATGTGGCCTTGATGTGAGGCTTGGAGTCTAAGGAGATTATTTTGGAACTTTAAGATTTAAAGACTGCCCTGCTGTGTTTCAGAATTGCTTGGGGCCTGTAGCACCTTTATTTTGGCCAATTCCTTCCATTTGGAATGGAAGTATTTACCCAATAACTGTGCTCCCATCGTATTTTGGAAGTAACTAAGTATGTCCCTTCTGTCTATGAGCCTCTTTTTGATTTTATAGGCTTGTAAACAGAAGGGACATACTTTGTCTCAGATAAGACTTTGGATTGTGGACTTTTGAGTTAATGTTGCAATGAGTTAAGACATTGGGGGACTGTTGGAAAGGCATGACTTGTTTTGAAATGTGAGAAGGACATGAGATTTGGGAGGGGCTGGGATGGAATGATATGACTGTGCTCTGTGACCCCACCCAAATCTCATTTCAAATTGTAATCCTCGTGTTTTGGGAGGGACCAGGTGAGAGGTAATTGAATTATGGGGGTAGACTCCCATCTTGCTATTTTTGTGATAGTGAGTTCTCATGAGATCTGGTTGTGTGAAAGTGTGTGGCACTTCCCCCTTCACTCTCTCTTTCTCCTGCTCTGCCATGGGAAGATGTCCCTTGCTTCCCCTTCACCTTCTGCCATGATAGTAAGTTTCCTGAGGCCCCCCCAGTCATGCTTCCTATTGTGAGTCAATTAAACCTCTTTTCCTCTTAAATTACTCAGTCTCTGGTAGTTCTCTATAGCAGTGTGAAAACAAATTAATATACTGGGTTCTCCGCATTTCCTGAATTTGAACGTCGGCCTGTCTAACTGGGTTGGGGAAGTGCTCCTGGATGATATCCTGAAATATGTTTTCTAAATTGGTTCCATTCTCCCTGTCTCTTTCAGGTACCCCAATCAGTTGTAGATTTGGTATCTTTTCATAATCCCATATTTCTTGGAGATTTTGTTCATGCCCTTTCATTATTTTTTTCTATTCTTTTCTGCTTATCTTATTTCAGAAAGACAGTCTTTGAGCTCTGAGATTCTTTACTCCACTTGGTCTATTCTGCTTTACTTGTGATTTCATTGTGAAGTTCTTGTACCTGTGTTTTCAGCTCTATCGGGTCAGTTATTTTCCTCTCTATACTGGCTGTTTTTGCTATCAGCTTCTGCATTGTTTTATCATGATTCTTAGCTTCTTTGCTAAGTTACAGCATGCTTCTTTAACTTAGTGAAGTTTGTTTTTATCCATATTCTGAAGCTTACTTCTGTCGTTTTAGCCATCTCAACCTCAGCCCAGTTCTGAACCCTTGCTGGAGAGGTGTTGTAGTCATTTGGAGGAAAAGGGGCACTCTGCCTCTTTGAGTTTTCAGCATTTTTGCACTGATTCTTTCTCATCTTTATGGGCTTATCTACCTTTGATCTATGAGGTTGCTGCCCTTTGGATGGGGTTATTGCATTTATTTTTTGTTGTTATTTTTGTTTCTTTGTTTGTTTTTCTTTTAACAGTCTGGCCACTCTTCTCTAGGGCTTCTGCAGTTTGCTGGGGGTCTGCTCTAGGCCATAGACACCTCAGTTTTTGCAGTACCTGGAGGTATCACCAGTGAAGGTTGTGAAACAGCAAAGATGGCAGCCTGCCCTTTCCTCTGGGAGTTCCATCCTAGAGGGGTACAGAACTGTTGCTGGCCTGAATACACCTGCATGAGATGGCTGAAGACTCCAGTTGGTAGGTCTCACCAGTCAGGAGGAACAGGATCAGGGACCCACTTGAAAAAGTAGTCTGGCTGTGTTTTGGTAGAGCAGCTTTGCTGTGTTGGGGGATCCCTTCAGTACCCAGTTGGTTTGGACTCTCCAAGGCACACAGGCTAGACCAGCTGAGACGTCTAAACAGCAAAGGTGGTGGCCCACCCTGCCCTCCAGGCACTCCATCCCAGGGAAAAATTAGAACTCTGTAGCCAGTAGAACATGGGGAGAGATGGCTGGAGGCCCTGGCTGGGAGGACCGTCCCCGTGAGGAGGAATGGATCAGGGTCCCTTTTAAAGAAGCAGTCTGGCCACACCTCAACAAAACAGCCTGGGCCTTCTGGGGAGCCGCCTCTGCCCTGATTTGCTTGGACTCTCCAAAGCCTGTAGGCTGGAACAACCAAGTCACCCAAACAGCAAAGGTAGTAGCCTGCCCGTCTCCCAGGGCACTCCATCTCAGGGGGAAATCAAAACTCTGTCTATATAATATAGGCAAGGGTGGCTGGAAGCCCTGGCTGGGAGCCCTTGCCCAGTGAGGAGGAATGAACTGGGGTCTTGTTTAAAGAAGCAGTGTGGCCATGTTTTGGTGAAGCAGCTGTGCTGTGCTGGCGGGTTTCTTCCTTGTACAGACCATTTGGACTCTCTAAAGCCTGCAGGCTGGAACAGATGAACTGTCCAAACAACAAAGATGGCGGCCTGCCCCTCCCCACTGGGCACTCCGTTCCAGGGAGAGATCAGAGTTCTGCCTATAGAATATAGGCAGAGGTGGCTGGAGGCCCTGGATGGGAAGCCCTGCCCAGTAACGAAGAATGGATAAGGATCCCTCTTAAGGAAGCAGTCTGGCCACATTTTGGTAAAGCATCTGTGCTGTATTTGGGGATCCATTTCTCATACAGATCTTTGGACTCTCCAAAGGCTGGCTGAGTTGTCCAAACGGCAAAGCCCCTGGGGACTTTGTCCCATCTCAGGCAGGCATTACGCTGTTGCCAGTGGCTGGCTGGAATTCCAAGCCAGTAGGTTTTATCTTGGGAGGTGCCATGGAAGTGGCGCTTGCAGACTGACACTGCTTGGTCCCCTGGATTCAGCCCCCCTCCTAGGGGTATGTACCAACCTCCTGCCTTGCCTGAGATGCTGTCACCTTTCTTGGGGATCCTAGGGCTGGAGTATGTAAAGCTCCTGGGTCTCTGTATGTGCCTGAGCACCGGTTCTTCCTAGACTCCACACAGCTCTGTGTGTTGGACCCAAGGCCCTGGTGGGGTGGGCTCATGAGGGGATATCCTGATCTGAGGGTTGCAAAGATCCATAGGAGAAGTGTGGTTTCCAGGGGTCACACATTCACTCATCACCTCCCTTGGCTTGGGGTGGGGGTTCCCTTGGCTTCGTGTTGCTCCTGGGTGGGCCACCGCCCTGCCCTGCTTTTCTCCATTTTCTGTGGGTTGAGTTGCTTCCCTGATCAGTCTCAGTGTGAGTCCCTGGATGTTTCAGTTGAAGGTGCTGTATTTACTTGCTCCTTTTGTTCCTCTCCCTGAGCGCCACACATGGTAACTGCTTCTAATCGGCCATCTTGGCTCCCTCCTTAATAATTCTCAGTTGGTTTGTGGATGTATCTTCTGAAGGGTGCTGATAAAATGTGAGCAGTATATTGAAGCGAATTGTGTGTGTTATGATAGTGTATTCACTATAATGGTTGACATGTCCCCTGAAATAAGGGGAAAAACAAGGAGTAACTTGCTGACACTGAGAGGAAAGAGACATGGAATAATCAAGCATGTGCCTCCTTTCTGGAATATTCTCTAGAGTATAAGAGAATGTTGTCTTTTGAGTATCTAAGAAAGCATTAACAAATCAGTTGACATGCCTACAGTGAAAAAAATAATAACTTCATGCTGAACAGTGATCCAGAAAAAAGTGCAAAATGGTGGATGATTTTTAAACATTCAGAGATACAGTTCTTCCTCAAAAGAGATGTGTTGTTATTAATGGTGACTTTTTTCAGAGTTTTTAAAAAAATTTTTAGTCCCTTATTAGTGCATCACCAAAATTTATAGGGTTCACAGTCATTGAACACAAGGTTGAGAATCCCTATTCTAAGAAGTGAGGGAGAGTGTATTAGTTAGCTCGAGCTGCCCCAACAAAATGCCACAGATTGGGTGTCTTAAACAATAGACATTTTTTTTTTCTCACTATTTTGGAGACTGAAATTATGATGCCAACAGGATTGGTTTCTGATGGGGCCTCTCTTCCTGGCTTGACAACTGCCTCCTCCTCATTTTGTCCTCATGTGGTCTTTTCTCTGTGGAGAGAGAGAGTGAGAAAATGAGAGAGAGAGAGCGAGCTCTGGTGTCTCTTCCTCTTCTATAAGGACGTCAGTCCTATCAGATTAGGGAGCCAGCCTTCACACCTCATTTAACCTTAGACCTCTTTAAAGATCTAAATCCAAATACTGTCACATTGGGGGTTGGACTTTGACATATGAACTTTGGGGCCACACAATTCAGTCTATAACAGGGAGCAAGTGATTTTTGCACATTGCTGGGCAGGTGAGGTTTATACTAGCCCTGGCATTGGGGAAGTTTTTTCTTTCCACATGGACAGAACATTGAGATGGAAAAATCAAAACCATGTTTTGGGAATGGCAAGTAGGGTTTAAGCTTAGCTGGAGCATAAGATTGTGGAGGGAGAGATTTAGAATATTAGTTAGAAAAGACATGTTGAGGCGAAGTTGTAGAGTCTTGGAAAAGCAGGATGGGGATGTATCACTTGATTTGGGAGGACAGCTAAGAGACACTAATGAGTTTTGAGCTGAAGAATAACATGGAACAAAACTGTGCTATTGACAGGTCACATTGGCGACAGATGGATTGAAAGACGAAGGAGTAAGATGGAGGCAAGAAGCCCAGGTAGGAGGCAACATGGTGTGTTTGTTGAGAGCATTGACTCCACACCCAGGCTATCTGGGCTTAAACATGACTTGTGCCACTTATATAGATCAATAACTTTAGAAAAATGTCTTTATTTTTCTGAGCTTTTGATTTTTTGTAAGTAAAATGTGCTGATGAATGTGTTAACAGTATTAGATGAGTCAATATCTGTAGGGTGCTTAGAAAAATACCTTGCATGCAATGCTATGCAGTTGTTTTCTTGTGCAGTGAAGGTGGGAAAGCATTGGAGAAAAATTCCAAATCAACCCTTTCTTCTTTTCTTGACCAATCTTAAAATAAGAGTTCTTCACTGAATAACTTCTGTGGTGTCTACTACATTTGTACCTCAGGCCTACTTTTGTAAACAATTAGATTTTCACTCAGCCTGCCTCACTCTGCCTTTTCTGACCCTGCCAAATGAAACCAAAATACCCCATGCCTACAAGAAATCAATAAATCCTTTGCTTCTAAAAGATGCAGCTGTTCTAAAAGTTTACATCTGGACTAAGTAAGGTATGTAAATAGAAAGTCAGAACTATGCTGAAAATCTCATTTTTCTGCATTCATCTTGAACAACCAGACTGTAATGAACCAAAACACCATAAAGTCTGTGTAGAAATATAAATACATGCATGGTGTATGCAAGACAGGCCCACAGGGGCAATATTATTGTGATTAAAATATGGCTAGGTTGAATTTCTTCACTAGGTTTTCAAAGGCATACAAAATTATGTTTTTATGTATCCAATGCTGTATTCCATGCTGCTTGGTGGATGGTATTTGGACTCAGTTTGAGTTAGTCTATGTTTTGGATGAATTATGCAAAATCCCCAAATCATATGTTTTGTAAACATAAGAAAGGAAGTGATTCCAATGGATAGGAAAAGTTGTTCCAAATTGGAAAAATGGAAAATCAGGGCCAGATGGAAGTGTGTTGGAAGGCTTAAAAGCAATAGCATTGTGAACAGTGAGCATGCATTCCCTGTTATGCCTTGACGTGAAGGAAAAACTTGTTACCGATTCCTGGGAACTGACATAGTGGCCATTTTTTGTTGTTGTTCCCTCGTTATTCATTATTTAATCAAGTATTTACTATTGAGAACTTATGGTGTGCCATGTCCTGGGATTTCTTAGGAAATTCATTTTCTGGTGATTATTCATTATTTCATCAAGTATTTACTATTGAGAACTTACTGTGTGCCATGTGCTGGGATTTCTCAGGAAACCCATATTCTGGTGAATCACAGGAAGATATAGCTAGAAGGAGCCTTTGGTGATATAATTGTACTCCATGACTTCACAGATGGGGAAATTGAGGCCTAACTCCAGTCAATCATATTGTCAGAAATAGGCTTCAAGTTCCCTGACTGCATTCCAGTGCCCTATTTGCCACCCAACATTGGCACTTGAGGGAGACCCTTGGGCATTCCATAAATTGCTCATTGTGCAAAGGTGGAGAGAACAAATGAAAGGCCAGATAAGCCATTGAAGATGACCAATGGTGTCACAACTATTTCTTCTTTGGGGGACAGGGTCACTTTTGCTGTCCTTCATATAGCATGCATTGCTCATGTGTTCCTTGGTAGTAAGTGGGAGACAAAGAGGAATTAGGATCGTGGTTCTGTCATATCTGAGATCTTCACCCATTATAGCTAACAGATAAGAAAACAAAGAACTTTGTGTGTTAAGAGATCTAGATTCCAATTCCCCTTTTAGCAGTTTTTAGTGTTTGTAATTACCTGCCCTTTCCCTTGCAAGTATCAGGTTCTTAATTGCATGTGCTAATATTTATTAGTGCAGTATCATTGCTGTGATGTAGTAGGGGCAAGATGTTGAGCACACTGCACACTGTGTATGGTAAGGCCAGTAAATGGTAGTTAGCATGGTCATTTGTCACTGTAAACAGTGAAACAAATGGTAGTAATGTATTACTACTGTACATTAGAGTACGTCATAGCACCTGCCCTCCAGTAGGTGAGGCTGACAAATGTATGACTACAGAGCAGATTATAATAGGCATTTTAATAAAAATACCAAGCGTCTTGAAATAAAGGAGCAAGGGAGGCTAATTTAACTTCCTCCTAGTCCCCAGTCATGGTCTATTTCCTATTGAAGATGGAATTGAGTAAGTGTTTTCAATAAAAAAAAAAAAAACAAAGTAATTTAGTAGGTTGAAAGTGAGAATTTATTTTAGGCAAAGTGAACAGTTTGGAAAGAGGTTCAATAAAAATTGAGCCTTTTTTTCTACTCTAAAATTGTTAATATGATAATGTCTGCTATCCTGAGCTAAGGGAACCAGAGAAAATAATACCTTTTTATTGAAATTTAAATTGGTTGAAGGGGGAGAAAGAAATCAGGGTGTGAGATGTGACTTCCACAGCTGAAAACAGGCACCTGGAAATGTGGTTCATTTAGAGGTGCAATGTTTTATGATGTTGCTGCTTCTGATAAAAAGAGCAGGGAATAAACAGTATAGAATGTCGATGTTATGAAACATTCCATGTGAACTAACATCAATAGAGATGAATAGGGCTTTAACATAATTAATGCCAACCTGTCTCTGTGCTGTCTTTCATTATAGAACAGACAAAAGCAATTCAATAGGCTTTTCCCAAGCAGGCCCACACAATCTTAATTAATGGGTTAATGATTTTAGCAACAACAACAAAAAGGCAAGGTAATATAAGCCTTTATAAATGGCTTAGAAGCTGGATTCCAAATTTAAGAAAGATATTTTTATGTAACTGGTTGATATGGTTTGGATGTTTGTCCACCCAAATCTCATGTTGAAACGTAATCTCCAGTGTTGGGGGTGGAGCCTGGTGGGAGGTGTTTGGATCCTGGGGGCAGATCCCTTGTGAATGGCTTGGCGCCATCCCCTGGATAATGAGAGAATTCTCACTGTAGTCATTTCCATGAGATTTGGTTGTTTATTAGTGTGGCACCTCCCACAGCTCTCTCTCTTGCCCTTGCTCTGATCATGTGATATGCTGGCTCCCTATTGCCTTCTGCCATGATTGGAAGCTTCCTGAGGCCTCACCATAAGTAGATATCAGCATCAGCATCATGCCTCCTGCACGGCCTGCAGAACTGCGAGGCAGTCAAACCTCTTTTCTTTACAAATTACTCAGCTTCAGGTATTTCTTTATAGCAACACAAAGACAAACTGGGTCAGGGAGGAGAAACCAGAGGTGTTTCTTCTCTTTTCCTATGCTCTTTTGCCTGAACATTTCTGATGTTTTTTGTGCTTCTTGTGACTTGAAAAGGAGTCATAAGACCTGGATTTGGGTCTTGCATTTCATTCTCTAGATGTGGGCGACTTTATTTCATTATCTTTTTCAATTTTCTCGTCACAAAATAAGGAAATTGTGTGAGATGAATATTATTTCAGAGTAGGTTTGCCGGAATTAGCAAAAGATATAAACAGAAGTAAAAAACAACATCCAGTTAAATTTAAAATCAAGTTTACCTGGATATCTTGGATTTTTTCTGGCAATACTATGCTCCTTTCTCCAATAAGTTTTAAATAGCCTCCGGAATCAAAAATCAAAATATCAGCTTCTTTCTTTTTTCTAATTAATCTGCATTAGATAATTCACTTTCCAATTCCTCCAACCATTATTCTCAATTAAATTTACTAAAAGTAAAATCCAGGCAATGATCCTACAGGGGAAGAAGTGAACAGAGTTGCTAAAAGTGTTACTCCAAGCTCCCTACGCTGGGGAGTGTCCATACAAGCTCCCTACCCTGGGGAGTGTCCATACTTCTAGGACATGAGGACAACATGCCCTAGAAGTATGAAGAAGAGTTGCTGAAAGTGTTATGCTAGTCACCTACCCTGAGGAGTGGAGTGTTCAACCTGTTCTGTGAGTATGAGGAAGGGGTCATGGCAGATCACTATATGTCATGCTTCTTAACTCATTTAACCTACCCTTCAATTCTATGAATTAGCTTTAATTATTGTCACTATCCCATTTTACAGATGAGGAAACTGGGACACAGAAATGAGGTGTCATTTGTCCAAGATCACACAGCCAGTAAAAGACAAAGCCAGCACCTTAACCCAGACTATCTCTCTTCAATGTCTGTGCCCTATTACTTATTACTGGAGAAAATATTCAATAAAATTTAAAAGGGGCCAAGCGTGGCTCATGCCTATAATCCTAGCACTTTAGAAGGCTGAGGCAGGTGGATTGCTTGAGGTCAGGAGATCTCAAGCTGTTAGAGACCAGCCTGGCCAATATGGAGAAACCCCGTCTCTACCAAAAAGACAACAACAACAAAAAATTATACAGACGCGGTGGCAGATGCCTGTAATCCCAGCTGCTCGGGAGGCTGAGGCAGGAGAATCACTTGAACCTGGGAGGTGGAGGTTGCAGTGAGCCGCGACTGCGCCACTGCACTCCAGCCTGGGCGACAGAGCGAGACTCTGTCTTAAAAAAAAAAAAATTAAAAGGGACGCTGAAAACTGTGTAAGTTTGAAAAGCGAACAAGGGAATTCTTTCTACCTTACAGGATATGTGGTACCAACACACGTGGCATATGTATGCATGGTGTTACATATATTTATACATTTATATTAAGCCTATTTTACATAGATATTAATATCTCTGGAAGTCAAGACAAGCAACATTGGGTGGTACGTTATTATTTTCTTCAGTGTCTTCCTCTTTGTACAGTGCTGGCTTTTCTCTTTCTGATGTGGCTGTCACATAAAGACCAATTCAATACATCATTTAACTGTTGCTGAGTGAATATCACGTTCCAAGCACTGTTTTAGGTCCACAAAATACAAATATGTGTAGGACAGGGTTCTTTAATAATACGGTTGGTGATTCACTCTGTGGAGGAGTGGTTGTGATGAAGAGAGGAAATATCAGGCAACCTTTATTTGGGAAGTGGGGAAGCAAAGAGCGCATGTAACATATTAAAAAGTGTTTTCTAAACAAAGATCTTGATTTAAAACACTCTTGGAAAAAGTGTCTCAACAAGGAAAGTAGCAATTAGAATAATAAAAATAAATAATAATAAGAAGAAACTAATAGAGTTTGGGAAATAGGGTATATTAGTTAGAATTTAGGTCCAGTTAGGTATAAAATTGACCCAAAGTAACAGTTGTTTATAAAAGATGTGGGAGGTAGAATAAAGCCACCTTACCCCAAATATATCCACATCCTAATGTTTGGAACCCATAACTATGTTACCTTACATAGCAAAAGAGGCTTTGCAGATGTGATTGAGTTAAAGAGTGTAAGACAAAAAAATTACCATGAACAATTTGAGTGGGCACAACGTAATCACAAGAGTCTTTACATGAGAGAGGGAGGAGGCGCAGAGTCAGAAAAGAAGATGTGATGACTGAAGCAGAGGTTGCTGTGATGCAAGGAAGAGGCCGTGACCTAAGGAATGTAGGTGACTTCTACACACCGGAAAAAGCAGGGAAACAGATTCTTCTCTAGGGCCTCCAGAAAGAATGCAGTCCTGTACCTTGAATTTTGGACTTCGGCCATCCAAAACTGTATTAAAGTAAATTTAAGTTGTTTTAAGCTATTAATACTGTGGTCATTTGTTACAGGAGCAATAGAAAAAATAAAAAATAGAATACATCAGATAAATTATTTCTCTCTCACATACGAATCAAGTGGTAGGTGGTCCTGGGCTGGTTGTGAGGGTTTTGCTCCACCAGTTGCCAAGAATGTTGGCTGTTTATGTGTTATTAATCTCTCCTTTTAAAGGTGTCGCTTTCATCTGTAGTCCAAATGTCCCACAACCGTGCACATGATTCAGACAGCTAGATAGAAGAAAAAGAAAAGAAAGATAATGTCTCTTTAGGAAATCTCTTTAGGAAATGTATTTCAAAAATCACGCACATCACTTCTCACACATTTTTGACCAGAACTTTACCACATGACCATGCCGTAAGTGAGGCTGGGAAATTTAGTCTTTGGGTAGCTTTATGCCAAACTAAAAGCCAGATTCTCTATTACTACAGAAAAAAAGGAGATTGGCTATTGAGAACAACTAAGCAGAGTCATTATTCCTTTTTTTTTTTTTAATTTCTTGAGACAGGGTCTCACACTTTCACCTAGGCCAGAGTGCAGCGGTGCGATCTTGGCTCACTGCAACTTCTGCCTTTCAGGCCCAAGAGATCCTCCCACTTCAGCCTCCTGCGTACCTGGGACAACAGGTATGTGCCACCATGCCCAGCCAATTTTTGTATTTTTTGTAAAGATGAGATTTTGTCATGTTGCCTGGGTAGGTCTTGAACACCTGAGCTCAAGCAATCTGCCCTCCTCAAAGTGCTGGGATTATAGGTATGAGCCACTGCACCTAGCCTACTCTTCTACTCCTTTTTTTTTTGATTCGGAGTCGCTCTGTCGCCCAGGCTGGAGTGCAGTGGTACGATCTTGGCTCCCTGCAAGCTCCGCCTCCCGGGTTCATGCCATTCTCCTGCGTAAGCCTTCCGAGTAGCTGGGACTACAGGCACCCACCACCATGCCCTAATTTTTTGTATTTTTAGTGGAGATGGGGTTTCGCTGTGTTAGCCAGGATGGTCTTGATCTCCTGACCTCGTGATCCACCCACCTCGGCCTCCCAAAGTGTTGGGATTACAGGCGTGAGCCACCGTGCCCAGCCTACTCCTCTTAATAAAAGAAAAAGGTATAGAGTAATTTATGCCATCGATTATTAATGATACCAACAAAGCTTGTAGAGGGCTAAGAGAGATAAAAGATACATGGAAGCATTGTCTGCTAGAGGAAAATAAATAGATATTAACTTTTAAAATATTGATGGTTTAAATGTAGCTATGTGTCTTAATAACTTAAGAAAAATCCCAGGATATTAAAAGTAGAATGCATAACTTCTAAGCAATGAGAAGGAAATTTGATCTATCTAATGAAAGTTGAGAGGAAAAAAAGGGACAAATAGAAGTTTTGTAAATGGAAACACAAAATGTGGTAGAAGTAATTTCTAACAAAGGAGGAATTATAATAAATATAAATGAATTATCTCACCAGTCAAAATCAAAAGCAGATCCTTTCAGACTGGATTAAAAACAAGATCCACACTTACGTTATCTGCATAAGCTGCATTTAAACAAAAGCTTACAGAAAGATTAAAAATAAAGACATAAAACAACATCAGACAAATATGATCAGATAGCAAATTAAAATAGCAATTTCAAAATTGGCTCATTAGAAATGGAGATAAGTTATCATTGTCAAAAATCATAGATTTAATATATTGGCAACATAAACAATATATCAATGTACGTTATGTTTTAAATACATAAAGCAAGAACGACAGAACTGTGGTGAAATAAAGGCAAATGAATAGCTGAGTTACAGAGTCTTTAACAATTGTTAGTTTAAACAGATAAAAAAGAAAAAGCAAGGGCATAAAAGATGTAAACCAAAACATTTAGAAGGAAATCTGGTGCTTTAAATACATCTAAAAGAATAACAATTAAATACATTTTCCATTGAAGAAACTAAGGTGAAAGCTCTCTACAACAATTACACAACACTGATGAAAGAAATCACAGATGACACCAACAAATGGAAAAACATTCCATGCTCATTTATAAGGAGAATCAATATTGTTAAAAGAGCTATACTTCCCAAAGCAACTTACAGATTCAATGCTCTATCAAACTACCAATGTCATTTTCCACAGAATTAGAAAAAACTATTCTAAAATTTGTGTGGAACCAAAAAAGAGCCTGAATAGGCAAAGCAATCCTAAGCAAAAAGGACAAAGCTGGAGGTATCACACTAACAAACTTCAAACTGTATTACAAGGCTACTGTAACAAAACAGCATGGTACTAGTATAAAAACAGACACATAAACCAATGGAACAGGGTTGAGAACCCAGAAATAAAGCCACGCACGTACAACCATATGATATTTGACAAAGTCAACAATAACAAGCAATAAGGAAAGAACTTCTTACTTAATAAATGGTACTGGGATAACTGGCTAGTCATATGCAGAAGATTGAAACTGAACCCCTACCTTTCACCATATACAAAAATTAACTCAAGATGGATTAAAGACTTAAATGTAAGACCTCAAACTATAAAAACCTAGAAGCAAACCTAGAAAATATCATTCTGTACATAATCTTGGCAAATAATTTACAACTAAGTCCCCAAAAACAATTGCAACAAAAACAAAAATTGACAAATGTGACCTAATTGAACTAAAGAGCTCCTGCACAGCAAAAGAAACTGTCAATAAACAGACATCATACAGAATGGGAGGAAATATTGGCAAACTATGCATCTGACATATGTCTACTGTCTAGAATCTATAAGGAACTTAATCCAGCAAGCAAAAACCAAGTAACCCCATTAAAAATGGGCAGAAGACATGAATAGACACTTCTCAAAAGAAGACATACATGTGGCCAACAAATATATTAAAAAGTACATCACTATTCATTAGAGCGAATCAAAAACTACAATGAGATACCAACTCATACCAGTCAGAATGGCCATTATTAAAAAGTCAAAAAATAACAGATGCTGGAGAAGTTGCAGAGAAAAGGAAACACTTATACACTGTTAGTGGGAATGTAAATTAGTGCATCTAGTGTGGAAAGTAGTTTTGAGATTTCTCGAAGAACTTAAAACAGAACTATCATTCTACCCAGCAATCCCCTTACTGGGTCTATACCCAGAGGAAAATAAATTGTTCTACCAAAAAGACAAATGCACTTCTATGTTCATTGAAGCACTATTCACAATAGCAAAGACATGGAATCAATCTAGATGCCCATTACTAGTGGATTGGATAAAGAAAATATGGTCCATATACACCACGGAATATTATGCACCTATGATAAAGAAAAAATCATGTCCTTTGCAGCAACATAGATGGTCATTATCTTAAGTGAACTAATGAAGGAACAGAAAAACACATACTGCATGTTCTCATTTATAAGTGGGAGCTAAACATTGAGTACACACAGACACAAAGATGGGAACAAGAAACATGGGGACCACTAGAGAGGGGAGGGTAGAATGGGGCTAGGGTTGAGAAAATACTAGTGTAAAACTAGTACTGTTGGGTACAATGCTCACTACTTGGGTGACAGGATCATTTGTACACCAAATCTCAGTGTCATGCAATTTACACATGTAAGAAACCTGCACATGTACCCCAGTTGAACCTGAAATAAAACAAAAACCTCACTAATGTGTGGAAAAAGTTAAGGGAATGGACACCCATGAAGTTGAGATAAGTTATAAGAGATAAGGAAGCTATAATTGTTTGCATATGTAAAAATATAAAAAGGGCAACAACATAATACTATACCAGACAAAGGAGGAATAATAAAATAATAAAGATAATATAAAATTCAAGAAATAAGAAATAATAACACTACATACGTGACAACAGACAAATAAGTTTGAATTCTTTGGAAAGATGAGTAACATATACAGGTATCTGGTAATACTGATAACAAAAAGTTGAAAATTAGCAAAACATAGAATAAAAAAAGTGATGTAAATTTAGATGTAATGTATAGATGGATAATTATAGATGTAATGAAGATTATAAAGACAGTAAATACTATTAATGTGATCTATAAACTGATAAAACTAAATGAAACCAAATCTTTTTTTAAAAATTCCAGAATCAGCAGCAGAAGAAATAAAAAATTTGAAAGGTCTAAAAATCATAAGATAAACTGAAATAGTTATCAAAATAGTCCCCATTCTTACTCCTACTCCTCCCCACCAAAATCCCAGGCCCAAATGGTTTATAAGTGACTTCTGAAAAACAAAACAAAACAAATATTTTAAAAAACAAATCACCCTTTCCTCATACAAGTTGTCCTAGATAATAGAATAATAGAAAAGGCCAAAGTGCCTTAATCATTCTTTGATACTCATGAAACAGTAATTATTTTTACTTGATAAAAATATTGTCTATAAACAATTATAGAACAAATTTATTTATAAATTTGTATGTAAAAATTCTAAGAAAATCATTAGATCACACACTAAAATATTATTTGAGAAAAGAAAAAAACAACATGATGAACATGTATGATTTACCTCAGTAACATAAGGAGGATTTCATATCAGAAACTCTATCAATGTAACTATTAATTTACTAAGAAAACAAATCATATGTTTAGCTCAATATAAGTAGAAAAATTATTAAATACAATTTAATTTCTGTTCATAATACAACTTTTCACAAAATCAGGCATAAATGAGAACCTTATTAACTAGTTAAAGGCTATATATAAACAACTTTCAGTAAGTAGTTTTTAAAGAAGAAACTTAAGGTATATTTAATATTAGACAAGAAAGCATTATGTCACCACTACTAGTTAACCTAGTACTAGAGGGACATAACCAATATAATAAAACAAGAAATACAATGAGATATCACTTTTGGAAGATGAAAGAGTTTCAGATGATTTAATCATTTATGGAAACTAACAGTCTTCTCCACTATTTTGTATAGAACTAGTAAGAGTATTTCTGGATAAAATATATGAAAACAATCAACAATATTTTCTACCAGTAGTAAATTAGTAAAATATATCCATCAAGTATAATATACCAACAAAATTTTAAGATATAAATCTATTAACCTAATAAGAAGTCTAAAGATTGTTTTGGAGAAATTGCCATGTCTATCAAAAGGCATGCAAGATCTGAATGAATACAGAGATAAACCATGTTCATGGATGGGGCAAGTTAACATTTTAAAGATGTCAGATTTTCCCAAATTAAATAAAAAATGTGTAGAATTCCAATCAAAACTTATACAGAGAAACTTAGGTCTAAAATATATTTTGAAAAACAAAAATCCATAAGTAAATGATAATTTTGGAAGAGCAAAAAGGAATACCTTCCTTATCCTATTTTATTATACAACCACAAAAGAAAAAAAATAGCCTGCCACATGATCAGACAAGTAAAACAATGGGATAAATATCCATAAACAGTTCCATATAGAATATGGTATAAAATTAAGGTGTCTATTTTAATTTGCCCATGAAAATTTTACTGCATTTATGCCTATTGGCCTAGCAAAATTAAAAATAATGTCCTCTTTTACTTTTCAGTTTGGAATATATTGTATGATGTCTTCATATATAATCAATTGATATAATAAATCAATGGAGGAAAGATAGGCTTTTTAAAAGCATATAGTATTGGCAAAATTGGCTTGTTAAATGGAGAAAAGTAAAATTTGATAAAATTTTGAATTAAGCATTAGTATGTAAAATGTAAAGATAATGTAAAGATAAACTGGTGAGAAAATATTGAAAAGTATCTTGGTGACTTTGGGGTGGGGAATGATTTCTGGAACAATACTCCCAAAGTTAAAAGTATAATGGGAAAAAAATGAATGGATCTGATACATAATAATCAGGAATTTCTGTTCATTGAAGGACACTGTAGATAAAGGTAACAGATGGGAGACAGACTGGGGGAAGATAATTACAACATTTAAAACTGAGAAGGGATTAATATCCAGAATAATTAAGCAATTCCTGCAAATCAACAAAGAAAAGAGAGTAATTTGCAAAAAAAAAAAAAAAAATGAATAGACAATTTACAGAAGGGTAAACCCAAATTACTTACATGCTCATGAAGAGATCTCCAACGTCATAAGTAATGAGAGAGCTATAAATTAAAACCACAATGAGACTCATTTTACACCCATCAGATTGGTAAAAATGAGAAAGTCAGATGGTATCATTGTTGGCACAGATGTGAAAAAATGAGAATCCTCATGCACTGCTGATGGGAGTGGACACTGGTGAGCCATTCTGAAGGGCAATCTGTTGGAAGTATATGTATATATATATACACACACACATACTCCTTGACCCAGAAATTCCTGGAGGGAAACCTATGCAGGGTCACATGTGACATATACAAGGATATAGCTATCTAGATGAAATAGCATTACAGTTTGGGTAGGGAGGTGTTGCTCTATGGAAATGTTCAGAAAGAAATGGAGCACAGTGAATCCAGAGCTGGCTCTCTGTAGGCTTATATTCTTTGCTGAATCTTCAGTAAGAAGAAAGCAAAGGTTACTTCCATTCCACCCCAGTCCTAGGGCATTGTCAAGGCCCAGATACATGCTTGTTCCTGGCACTCTCCAAACTTTCAGGGCCCTGTTGTGAAATTCTCTGGGAAGTTAAATACATGAATGATGTTAGAAATTCAATGGAGCATTTTAAAAAATGAGGGTTACCACAAGATGAGGGCAATGTTTAACTGAAAGGGGAAAACGATACAATATAGATTTCAGTGATAGCTAAATAACAGAAATCTATGACATCACTGAGTGCAGACACTTAGAGGCCCCAACAGAAACTTGGAGACCTCTTTAGATCTTGCCTTCTGTGTAGTGAAAAGAAAGCAATTTCATAAGAGAACATTGACAGTGAACATTTCTATTGAAAACCACAAAGTTTTTACAATTTTAGCAGAAGTCTGGTTTTGAAGATCAAATCATTAAGAGAGAATGTACACTTGTTTTTCTGTCATTTCCTGAAAGCCAGAAAAATAGGTGAAGCTTGTCTTGATTCAGATGGCACCTTGGAAAGGAGATCATTCTGTTATCTTCTTCTCACTCCTAATTTTTTTTTTTTGACTTTTCAAAGAACAACAGATCATTAGAGCCAGTAGCCTCTAAAGTTAAGTAACACAGCTCCAGTCTGCTATGGAATTCTTCCGACAAACATGCATTTCCTTATATGTAAACCTCAAGAATCTACTGGAACCAGACCATTGATCCATTACTTTAAGATACATTACTCCTTCCTCAAGAATGTTATGTAAGCTCTTTCTATAGAGGCTATGCCTGGAAAGCTGCCTCCCTGACATCCTAGGGCCGGGTTATAACTCTTGGACCTAGCCTGCCTCCACTAAACTCCAAATTTGGGGGTTACATTTTTTATGTCATATTTTCTCTTGAATGGCCTCATTGTTGTAGATGAAAGAAATGAATTTTAATGAAAGTGAATTAATCTTAATGAAAATTAAATAGACTTTTATGACCCCTTAGACATTTAAGAAAACAGCGAAATATTGAACTTCCATCCCCTCTTTAACCATCCTCCTAGTTATTTTCAGGTGTTCCCAGAGGTATACATGATGGACAAATAAGCCTCCTCAGTTTTGGTTGCCAAAGTGTTTGTTTCCCTGGTAGTTTCATCACTGTTGCTGCTGGTGGTATTCCCCATGGATGGTGCCAAGAGAGTTATACCAAGTGTTCTGTCTTCTCTTGCTCTCAAAATACCACCGCAGGCCATTGCTTGGCTTCCTGCTGTGGCTAAGGCTCTTGGCATCTCTCAGTGGGAGCACAATGCCATTCTGTCCACCATTAAGAGTACTGCTGTGCTTGCCTGCTAAGCTGGTATCAACCCCTGATACTGGTGCTACTTCTGCTCGTATCTTCTGCAATGGAAAAAACCCCTTTCTCCCAACCTTGTACCATTGTCTGTTACACTGGTCCCACAGCGGTATGATCCCTTACTGTCAAAGTCTTAAAGAAACAGTGGGTAAAACATTCCATCCAAGTTGTTTTCTTTCCCCATAATTTGGCCACAAGTCCCTAGGGACTGAGCCACATGATGAGTCAAAGGGTGGTCCTCAGTGTCATTCTTCCTCTGTTGCTCAGAGGCACTTTTCAGGCATCTCTGCCTGGGCTTTGGCAGCTATACCTTAGATTGACTTACTTCCCAGGAGGCTCCTCGAGCCTGTTCAGCCCTGGTCGTCCCTCCACAGTCTTCTGGTCTTTCCCTGACTTGTTTCCATTTTAGGCTGAGAGCACCTGCAGCTTGAACCAGGGCGCCTTTGCACTTTATCCTGGATAACATCACAGCTCTAGATTTGGTGAAAGAAAACAGAATCAGGGAACTCTTGAGCCACAGCCATTTTAGGACATTGCTAGGCTCCTCTACTTCCTCTTTCCTTATTGCTCCCAATTCTCTGCTCCCTTCTTGCTAAGTTGGAAGGAGCCCACCTCCCCCTAGAAAGAGGATCATTTCATAAGCTGGATTCTCATGTAGCATGGTCATTGCATTCCTTAAACTCACCTCTAGGCCCCAGATGATAAACTAAAAGCTGTTTGAGTTATTCAAGTAACAGGAAAAATATAGCATTGCAACTAAGAATCTGAACTTTGAAATCAGAGAGTCTCGGGTTCAAATCCTGGCTCTTCCCTTTCTGGCTGTATGCTTTGGGCAGATTATTTAACAACTCTGAGCCTCAGTTTTCTTATTTGTAAAATGAGAATAACAATAGCACGTACTTCACAGGACTATTGTGATTAAGTAAGCACTCAGTGTGTGGGAGATATTATTGTTTCTAATTAGGGAGCAAAGCAAAACTGCACACGGGGCATGGGCAAGGCACTCATGACTTCCCTTCTCACCCCATGTGGGGAGGTGGAAGCAAGCTTCCTAGTCTTAGCCCTTTACTCAGATGCCAGCAATTTTCTGCCATGTTACCTGGTGATGGGGCCCTCTGGTGGCAGGAGAGAATGTAATTTCTTTTTGAGAGACCAGCTTGCCCTTAGATCTGCTTTCAAGTGGAGGCGAAGGGTTGGGGAAAACCCCAGCAGATTCTGAAACTGCCATGCACAAAGGCCTCAGACTCACATGCTGAGCTGTCCCTGTTGCTGCAGAACTGTTTATTTCCTTAGGATGTTGAATGTAAAATATACAACTAGACACTGTCTTCTTTTGCTCTCAAAATACCACCTCAGGCCAGTGCTTGAGCCTCACCCAATAATTTGGATTCTGATATGAAAATCAACTTCCCTACCTCCAGCCTTAGGATGCTTCTGTATTGTTAATGTCAATGTTAGCAGCTTGTTTCTGAATCACTGGGGAGCTCTGTAAACACATGTTGATGGGAATTGACCTATCTTCTTAAGGTTAGGTCCTTAAGGAGCCCTAAGCATTGAACAATGAAAATATCCTCAATTTTAGAAATTAAAAAAATCTGAAATTATGAAATAAGTATTAAAAAGTCAAAGAAAGATAAACTTTTACCCATAATGACAACCTTAACGTCCTTTTTTGAACTATCAAGAATAAATTTCTTTTCCAATTTCACCTTTTTTGGTTAATTTTATTTTTCTAGTATCTTACCTTGTGTTTTATCCCTCTTTGGGTCATCCTGATCTGCTAGGTGTGTAATAAGCTTGATGTCAGAGGTGAATAAAATATTGATAACATTTTCTATCTATAAGATGTTTAACAATTTATAGACTACTTAGGTATCTGTTATGTTTCAAAAATCTCATACCAATCCTGGTTAATTATGGATTTTCAAGAAATACTTTTTGAATGAAGAGGAAGGAGGAAGATCTTGTATCTTCAGATGAACAGACAGAATCCTGAAGAGGTTGTGTGGATCACTGGGCTAGAAGGGGTCAGAGTTGGCCCACCAACCCAGGTCTTCTCACTGCTTCTTTATATTGTATCTCAGCTGCCTGAGGCATACTTGATGATCCCTCATGAAAATGAACTCAATCATGCTTGAAGAAAAGTATGCTACACAGTGGAAAGCTAAATAGTTTCCTTAGGCATTGAGATAAATCATCATGTAACAACATGTAATCTGCTAAGGCTTGGAGGAACCTTATTTTATGGATGAGGAAACTGAGGTCCATAGGAAGGAAGAGCTACAAGCAGGAGGTTGAGTGGTGGCTCACCAGAAGAGCTGGCAAGGAAACCCTGGTCTCAACCCAAAGACCTGCACAAAGGAGACAGCTGAAACAAGCTAGAGTAAGCCCGGTGCCTGTCACCGTTTGTAACCAGAGACAATGACCACACTGTTCACCCATTGTTTATTCTCCAAATATTTTGTAAAGCAAAGGAGAACACTATGGGATCTGCTAACTATAAGGCCTTTCTACTTTCACCTTGTTTCACAAGGTCACAATTAAATGGGCCCTGTTCAAAAAATAGAAGGAAAACTATATATAGATTGAATCCAAACTGAAAGATGAATCTAAACCACAAAATATTGGCTTCAACATAGGGCCTCATGGTGCCTGAGTTTTAATAAACATAAAATTCTTTCTTTGGGGAAACAACATGATGGGGATACAGATTAAAGGTACAGTTTAAAGGGTACTGCAAAGACCCTGCGGCTTGGAATGAGGAGTGTCAGATTGTGGAGACGCTTTCAACACTTCCACTGACTTTCTCTGGGACCTCATGCAAGAATTTTCTTTCTTAGCCTCAGTTTTTCCATTCACAAAAATGACAAGGTTGGACTGCATATCATGCAGGCCCTTTACGGGATCTGACCTTCCGTGACATTAAGTGTTCTCTTTATTTTTCATATTTTCACCCCTGATGGAAGAACAATTTGTTGATTTACTAAGAAGCAGACTGTCATAAAAGCCAATCGTCTGCTTAACTCCATTACAATTTTTTGGGTGACAACTACCTTCAGAGACTGGCTTGTATATATTGACAGCATGCCATTCACCACCTCAATTTAGGCACTGCAATGGCACTGGAATTCTATGACACCCACTCTTGAATTGAAGGAGGGCACGGTGACATTGGCATTTCTGCTTGGGGCTAGTGGTTGAATCACTGTTTAAAACTAGTAGTTGGGTTGTGATCCAAAGCTTATTGGAGCCAAAAGTTTCCACAAGGATGTCATTAAGAAAAGTGACTTTTATTCCCAGAGAAGAAAGCTGGGTCTCTCGAGACGATGAGGTCTATGAATAACGAGTGCCATCTACAGCATTTGAGCAATACCCAGTAGTGAGACTAAGACAAATAACTTCATTTTTTTCATGTCTTATTTTTCCATCTAATGATCCAGTATCAATGTTTTGCTGGTGTCTGTGTCTCCTACAATGGTAGGCACAAGGTAGATATTCAGTAAATGCTTGATAAATAAATGAATATATAAAAATTACTCTCTCAAATTCGTTCATCTCCTCAAAGAATAGTAGAGAGAGAGAGAGAGAAAATACCTGCAAGTAAATAAATAAATACAAGTCAAATTGTCAGAAAGAGACAAGCTAAGTATCACAGGGACTCTAGAGCTGGAGAGGTTAGATGCAGCATCATGAAAAAGAAAAAAAATGTAGCTTGGTGCAGTGGCTCACGCCTGTAATCCCAGCACTTTGGGAAGCTGAGGTGGGTGGATCACCTGAGGTCAGGACTTTGAGACCAACCTGGCCAACATGGGAAAACCCTGTCTCTACTAAAAATACAAAACTTAGCCGGGTGTGGTGGCAGGCGCCTGTAATCCCAGCTACTCGGGAGGCTGAGGCAGGAGAATCGCTTGAACTCGGGAGGTGGAGGTTGCAGTGAGCTGAGATCACGCCATTGCACTCCAGCCTGGGTGACAAGAGCAAAACTCCGTCTCAAAAAAAAAAAAAAAATTGTGAGCTGATCGTTGAAGGACAGTTCTGTATTTAATACATAAGGATGACAAAGAATAGAAAGAGGATACGAAGGTTAAGAAGAGCATAAGCAAAAGCAAAGGGGAACCATGATGTACAGCAAAGAGCAATGGCCTAAGTTGCATGAGGCAGGGAAGAAGTTTGTAAAAGGTAGTTGGTGGTCTTCTTGAGGAGAAACTTGAATGACAGAATTTTTGGGCTTTTATATAAAATGGATGGCCACTGAATGTTTTTGAGAAAGGGAATGATATTATCAGATCAAAGGATTAGAATTAATTCATTTAAACATATAAGAGTATAGTCTGAAAGTACCGTAACATTAGATTTTATGTCAAAGTGTGGTTTGTTTTTTGACAGTGTAATGCTTATCCTGGGTGAAGAAAATGAACTCTTTCAGTCATCAGAGTATTCATTAATATTCTTGGAAAATCACCAAATAAAACCGCTACCCTAGAAGATCTAATGTGTCCAGCATAAGCTGAGCTGTACCTTTAGAGAGTTTCTTTAACTGTGCCCTTCGTGGGTTAAGGTCTATTTTTAATCAATGCTCATATATATCTTTAAAAACATTACACTAAGATAAACATCTGGAATGGCAAACGTGATGTTTCAGTTTTGAGAACACCAAAGGACTGTCCCGAAATGATGACAGTCTAATTGCTAACTGCATAACACTATTGCAAAAATTGCAGCGTATTCATCAAAGTCCAGGTCCAATTTTCTACTTCATCTACACAAGTGAACGACTTCTTTAATTGCTATTCAGCAATCATGGAAGAGAAGGTCAAGTCTCAAATTATATATTTCTAAATAATAAGATCAGGATTTATACATTTTGTGGACAAATGTAAGTGGAAAAGATGGCAGCTCTTGGAATTAGATGTCCGGACTTCACTTTGATGCTATCAGTTATTAGCAGTTAATTGGAACAGGTTACTTGATCCGTCTAAACTTCAGCTTCTTAATCTGTAAAGTGGGAAAATGTCTGCACAGTGCAAAATATCTGTACAGTACAAAATATCTGTACGGTGCATGGAATAGAAGCTGGTACAGAATAACTATCTGCTAAATGGTAGCTATTTTAATCATTATCATTGTTACTAATATTATATATTTTTCCTTGATTGTATATTTACACTGTAAGAAATTATTTATATTATAACTGGAACAGTGTTGGGCTCTTGGCTATATTTAGATCACAGCAACAAGGCCTGCAGTGGAGAGGACAAGCCTGGGGCTGACTGGGTTGGAGGCCGAGGAATTCTGCCTGCTGCAGAGGCTTGGCATTTGGGCAGCTATGGTCTACATCCAAAGGTTCAATATACACACCAAGGTGAGGTAGGGGCTGGGGTCAGCAAGGGAAGGATAAGTAAGAGGGTGCAAAAGAATAAGGGAAAACTCAGCAGCAGGAGGATGTTACTCAAAGTCAGAAAAGAGGCAGGATCCCGAGTGCAGGGCCTCAGTAAGGGGCAACAGCTCCTGGAAATGAGTCTGCAAAAGCTCAGCAGACTTCTAAGGTTTTAGTTATGAGACAGGATATTGGGACCAGGAAGTAGGGGGAAACCAAGGAAAAACCCGATGGAATCTTGGTTTGGGCCAGTGGTTCTTCCTGTGCACACTGACTGTGTAGGTCAATGACAGCAGGATTTAATTTCAGGGTCCAGAAATCTGTACATCTCTGTTGGTGGAGAGAGATTGTTGGTAAACCCTCTGCTCCACTTAGGCACTGAGGTAAGCACAGTCGGTGTGAACTCAGAAATCACAGAGACAGTTCAGTAAGGCAGCTAATCAGATCTGCTTCTCACGAGAGTTGCAAAGATCCACCGATTAAATATGTGGGACAGAGCTAACGGCTATTTCTTTGGGCAGCATCTAGGAACATTTTTCTGGCTTGAGATATAGGGAATAATTATGCAGAGAATTCTTTAAGTTAAAACCCAGCAGGGAAATATGGTGAAAGGGGAATGATTCATCTGACAAATTAGGGAAAATTAAAAGATTGTATAACAGGAACATCACCACGGGGTTTTTAAGGCTTCTCTAAAAGATTTCCTGAATCCTTTTTAAAAAGTTTTAAGATTAAAGATATTTGCATTGTACTTTTCCTATAGTAAACATTTCATTCTCTAAAAGATTTACTGGATTCTTTTTAAAAAGTTTTAAGAGTAAAGATATTTGCATTATACTTTTCCTGTAGTGGAAGTTGCCCAGGGAAGGCAATTTGTATTTAATGGCTATTAGTCAGTTCTTTTAACTGTCTTCCCCCATCACCAACTCAGACTACCACCACTAAAAACTGCTTTAAAGAACAACAACAACAACAACAACCAAAAAAAAAAAACAAAGCAAAAAAAAAAAAAACCATGAGTTCTCACTGAATGCAGAGGGGAAGAGCAAGAACTTTGGAACCAGAAAAGCTTTGTTTAAGGCAATGAAGTACCCTGGAATTGAAGCAGCTTTACTTTTTTTTCTGAAAATACAGGTATAGCTCTTTCTGTCAAGGCCAAGTAGATGGAGAGAAGGATGCTATAAAACTGACGCCAAAGTAAGAGATATATCATATATATTACCAAGACATATACAACAATTTTATTATAATCTTAAATATATACAAGCATAGCCTGGAGATACTGTTGATTTGCTTCCACACTACTGTCTAAAGCAGTATCACAATGAAGTGAATCACATAATTTTTTGGTTTTCCAGTGCATATAAAAGTTATTTCTACACTATACTGTAGTCTATTAAGTGTACAACAGCATTATATCAAAAACCCCTATGTACATACCTTAATTAAAAATACTTTATTGCTAAGAAAATGTTAACAATCATCTGAGCCTTAAATGAGTTGTAATCTTTTTACTGGTGGAGGGTCTTGTCTGTATGTTGATGGCTGATGACTGAATAGGGTGATGATTGCTGAAGGCTGGGAAGGCTGTATCAATTCCTTAAAATAAGACAGCAATAAAGTTTGCCACTTCAATTGACTCTTCTTTTCGTGAAAGATTTCTCTTTAGCATGTGATGCTGTTTGACAGCATTTTTCCCACAGCAGAATTTTCAAAATTGGAGTCAATTATTTGAAACCCTGCTGCTGCTTTATCTTCTAAGTTTATGTAATATTTTAATCCTTTGTTGTCATTTCAACAATGTTCACATAATTTTACCAGGAGTAGATTCCATTTCAAGAAACAACTTTCTTCGCTCATCCATAAGAAGTAACTCCTCATCTGTTAAAGTTTGATCATGAGATTATGCAATTCAGTTACATCTTCAGGCTCCACTTCTCATTCTAGTTATTTTGCCATTTCCAGCATATTTGCAGGCATTTTCTCCAATGAAGTCTGGAACCCCTTAGTTATCCATGAATGTTGAAATTAACTTATTCCAAACTCCTGTTAATATTGGTATTTTGACTTCTTCCCATGAATCACGAATGTTCTTAATGACATCTAGAATAATGAATTCCTTCCAGAAGGTTTTCAATTTACTTTAGCCAGATACAGCAGAAGAACCACTGTTTATGGCATCTATAGCCTTACAAAATGTATTTCTTAAGACTAGAAAGTCAACATTATTCCTTGATCCATGGGCTGCAAAATTAATGCATGTTAACAGGCATGAAAACAACATTAACTTCTTGTGCAGCTCCATCAGAGCTCTTGGATGCCTAAGTGCATTGTCAATGAGCAGTAATATTTCAAAAGAAATATTTTTTTCTGAGCAGTAGGTCTTAAGATTAGGTTTAAAATATTTGCTACATCATGCTATAAAAGATGTGTTATCAATCAGGCTTTTTGTTCTATTTAAAGAGCACAGTCTGAGTAGATTTAGCATAATTCTTAAGGGTCCCAAAATTCTCAGGAAGGTAAATGGGTATTGACTTAAAGCTAAAGTCACCAGATGCATTAACCCCTAAAAAAAAGAGTCAGCCTATCGTTTGATGCTTTGAAGCCAATCATTAACTGCTCCTCTTAGAAAGTCCTAGTTAGCATCTTTTTCCAATAGAAGGCTGTTTTTTTTCTACCTTGAAAATCTGGGCTACATGAGGGGGATCATGGTGGATGGGACTCAAGACTAGATTCAGCTCCAGACAGGGCAGCATGAGGAGGCTTGCATTGTGAATTTTAGCTCCAGATCGACTGCAAGAACAAACCAGCAATCTCAAGAGGACCCACAGACCCTCTGAAGGAAGCGAATGCTCCTGCAGGACCTGGGAGACAGTCCAAATACTGTGAGTGCCCCAACTGCAGAAGAGCGAAAGGGAGACCCTCCCCTCTGAAACACACACCCCCACTGGAGAAGCTGAAGGTCTGTTTGCAGGAGAAGTTTCCAATTTTACCTGGAGCTGAGTCAAGTTAGCTGAGCGAAATACGGGGGTAGAGGAAGCAGCAGAAAGGCCTTGAGATTGCTTGGTCCCCAAGCAGCCCATTCCTGCATGGCACCACAGGGATCCATTGGGAGGGTGGCCAGAGGAGCAGGGAATAAAAGTCCACAGGGAGAAGGAATTCTCTAGCTGAACTTTGTAAGAATTTGAACGGGGTGAAAAGCCTCCTGGCCACAACTAGGGGAAGGGTGGGAATAGGTTGGGCAGACTTCACAGGCATAGGTGGGGAAGAACTAAAGCCCTTTTCTCTTGCAGCTGGGAGGCGGACAGCCTCAGGCAAGTTTTCAAGCCCCTCTCGCCCTCCACCTGGAAACAGACTCGGGCTGTGGGTAGTGGAGCATGGTGGGAGTGAGACTGGGTCTTCAGTTTGCATGGGAGCTGGGTGAGGCCTCTGACTGCTGGCTTTCCCCCACTTTCCTGACGACCTTCATGACTTAGCAGAGGCAGCCACTGTCACTAGGTACACAACTCCAGTGACCTGGGAATCTCACTCCCATACCCCACAGCAACCACAGCAAGACCAGTCCGAGGAGAGTCTGAGCTCAGACACACCTAGCCCTGCCCCCACCTGACGGTTCTTCCCTATCCACCCAGGTAGCTGAAGACAAAGGGCATATAATCTTGGGAGTTCTAGGGCCCTGCCCACCACTGGTTCCTCTCCACACTACTACAGCGATGCTTTCTGGAAAGCGCCACCTCCTGGCCCAAGGCTAACCAGCACAAAAATAGAGCATTAAACCACAAAAGCTAAGGACCCACATGGAGTCCACTGCACCTTCTGCCACCTCCACCAGAAAAGGTGCTGGTATCCATGACTGAGAGACCCATAAACGGTTCACATCACAGGACACTGTGCAGACAACCCCCAGTACCAGCCTGGAGCCCAGTAGATTCCCTGGGTGGCCAGACCCAGAAGAGAGACAACATCACTGCAGTTCAGCCCATAGAAAGCCACATCCATAGGAAAAGGGAGAGAGTACTACCTGAAGGGAACACCCTATGGGACAAAAGAATCTGAACAACAGCCTTCAGCTCTAGACCTCACCTCTTACAGATTCTATCCAAATGAGAAGGAACCAGAAAACCAACTTTGGTAATATGACAAAACAAGGCTCTTCAACACCCCCAAAAAATCACACTAGTTCACCAGCAGTGGATCCAAACCAAGAAGAAATCCCTGATTTACTTGAAAAAGAATTCAGGAAGTTAGTTATTAAGCTAATCAGGGAGGGACCAGAGAAAGGCGAAGCCCAATGCAAGGATATCCAAAAAATGATACAAGAAGTGAAGGGAGAAATATTAATTGAAATAGATAGCTAAAGAAAACACAATAAAAAATTCAGGAAACTTTGGACACAGTTTTAGAAATGAGAAATGCTCTGGAAAATCTCAGCAATAGAGTTGAACAAGTAAAAGATAGAAATTCAGAGCCTGAAGACAAGGTCTTCAAATAAATCCAATCCAACAAAGACAACAAAAATAAAGAATAAGAGAATATGAACAAAGCTTCCAAGAAGTCTGGGATTATGTTAAATGACAAAACCTAAAAATAATCAATGTACCTGGGGAAGAAGGTAATTCTAAAAGCCTGGAAAACATATTTGGGGTAATAATTAAGGAAAACTTCCCTGGCCTTGTAAGAGACCTAGACATCCAAATACAAGAAGCACAAAGAACACCTGGGAAATTCATCACAGAAAGATCTTTGCCTAGGCACATTTTCATCAGATTATCCAAAGTTAAGATGAAGGAAAGAATCTTAAGAGCTCTGAGACAGAAGCACCAAGTAACCTACAAAGGAAAATCTACCAGATTAATAACAGATGTCTCAGCAGAAACCCTACAACCTAGAAAGGATTGGGGACCTATCTTCAGCCTCCTCAGACAAAACAATTATCAGCTAAGAATTTTGTATCCAGCGAAACTAAGCATCATATATGAAGGAAAGATACTTTTGTTTTCAAATAAACAAATGCTGTGAGAATTCATCATTACCAAACCACCACTACAAGAACTACTAAAACGAGCTCTAAACCTTGAAACAAATCCTGGAAACACATTAAAACACAACCTCTTTAAAACATAAATCACACAGGACCTATCAAACAAAAAAACAAGTTAAAAAGCAGAAACAAAAATGAAACCAAATTACACAGGCAACAAAGAGCACAATCAAAGCAAGGGTACCTCACATTTCAGTAGTAACATTGAATGTAAATGACCTAAATGCTCCACTTAAAAGATACAGAACCTCAGAATGGATAAGAACTCACCAGCCAACTATCTGCTGCCTTTAGGAGACTCATCTAACACTTAAGGACTCACATAAACTTAAAGGGGTGGAAAAAGGCATTTCATGCAAATGGACACCAAAAGCAAGCAGGGGTAGCTATTCTTATGCCAGACAAAACAAACTTTAAAGCAACAGTAGTTAAAAGAGATAAAGAGGGACAGCATATAACGGTAAAGGACTTGTCCAACAGGAAAATATCACAATCCTAAACATATATGCACCTAACAGTGGAGCTCCCAAATTTATAAAACAATTACTAATAGACCTAAGAAATGGGATAGACAGCAACACAGTAATAGTGGGAGACTTCAATACTCCACTGACAGGACTAGACAGATCATCAAGACAGAAGGTCAACAAAGAAACAATGGATTCAAACTATATCTTGGAAGAAATTGACTTAGTCAATATATACAGAACACTTCATCCAACAACCGCAGAATACACATTCTATTCAACAGTGCATGGAACTTTCTCCAAGATAGACCACATGATAGGCCATAAAATGAGCCTCAATAAATTTAAGAAAATTGAAATTATATCAAGCACTCTCTCAGACCACAGTGGAATAAAACTGGAAATCAACTCCAAAAGGAACTTTCAAAACCATGCAAATACATGGAAATTAAATAACCTGCTCCTGAATGAGCATTGGGTCAAAAACAAAATCAAGATGGAAATTTAAAAATTCTTTGAACTGAATGACAATAATGGCACAACTTATCAAAACCTCTGGGATACAGCAAATTTGGTGCTAAAAGGAAAGTTAATAGCCCTAAACAGCTACATCAAAAAGCCTAAAAGAGCACAAAGAGACAATCTAAGGTCACACCTCAAGAAACTAGATCAACAAGAACAAACTAAACCCAAACTCAGCAGAAGAAAGGAAGTAACGAAGGTCAGAGAAGAACTAAATGAAACTGAAACAAACAAACAAACAAAATACAAAAGATGAAACAAAAAGCTGGTTCTTTGAAAAGAGAAATAAAATTGATAGACCATTGGCAAGATTAACCGAGAAAAGAAGAGAGAAAATCCAAATAACCTCACTAAGAAACAAAACAGGAGATATTACAGCTGACACCACTGAAATACAAAAGATCATTCAAGGCTGCTGTGAACACCTTTATGCACATAAACTAGAAAACCTAGAAGAGATGGACAAATTTCTGGGAAAATACAACCTTCCTAGCTTAAATCAGGAAGAATTAGGTAACCTGAACAGACCAATAACAAGCAGCAGGTTTGAAATGGTAATTAAAAAATTACCAACAAAAAAATTCAGGACCAGACAGATTCAGAGCAGAATTCTACCAGACATTCACAGAATTGATACCAATCCTTTTGACACTATTCCACAAGATAAAGAAGGAGCCCTCCCTAATGCATTCTATGAAGTCAGCCTCACCCTAATACCAAAACCAGGAAAGGACATAACCAAGAAAGAAAACTACAGACCAATATCCTTAATGAACATAGATGCTAAAACCCTTAACAAAATATTAGCTAACCAAATCCAACAACATATCAAAAAGATAATCCACCATTATCAAGTACGTTACATAACAAGGATGCAGGGATGGTTTAACATATGCAAGTCAATAAATGTGAAACACCACATAAGCAGAATGGAAAACAAAAATCACATGATCCTCTCAATAGATGCAGAAAAAAGCATTCAACAAAGTCCAGCATCCCTTTATGATTGAAACTCTCAGCAAAATCGGCATAGAAGGGACATACCTTAATGTAATAAAAGCCATCTATGACAAACCCACAGCCAACATAATGTTGAATGGGGAAAAGTTGAAAGCATTCCCTCTGAGAACTGGAAGAAGAAAAGGATGCCCACTCTCACCACTCGTCTTCAACATAGTACTGGAAGTCCCAGCCAGAGCAATCAGACAAGAGAAAGAAATAAAGGGCATCCAAATCGGTGAAGAGGAAGCCAAACTGTCACTGTTTGCTGATGATATTTATCGTTTACCTTGAAAAACCTAAGGACTTCTCTAGAGAGCTCCGAGAACTGATAAAAGAGTTCAGCAAAGTTTCCAGATACAAGATTAATGTACACAAATCAGTAGCTCTTCTATACACTAACAGCGACTAAGCAGAGAATCAAATCAAGAACTCAACCTCTTTTAAAAGCTGCAAGACAAACAAACAAACAAAAAACCACCTTAGGAATATACATAACAAAGGAGTCGGAAGACTTCTGCAAGGAAAACTATGAAACACTGCTGAAAGAAATCATAGATGACACAAACAAATGGAAACACATTCCATGCTCAAGAATGGTTAGAATCAATATTGTGAAAATGACCATACTGCCAAAAGCAATCTACAAATTCAAGCAATCCTCATCAGAATACCAGGATCTTTCTTCACAGAATTAGAAAAAAAAATTCTAAAATTTGTATGTAACCAAAAAAGAGCTCGCATAGTCAAAGCAAGACTAAGCAAAAAGAGCAAATCTGGAGGCATCACACTACCTGATTTCAAACTATACTATAAGGCCATAGTCACCAAAACAGCATGGTGCTAGTATAAAAATAGGCACATAGACCAATGGAACAGAATACAGAATCCAGAAATAAACCCAATTACTTACAGCCAACTGATCTTTGACAAAGCAAACAAAGACATAAAGTGGGGAAAGGTCACCCTTTTCAACAAATGGTGCTGGAATGATTGGCTAGCCACATGTAGGAGAATGAAACTGGATCCTCATCTCTCATCTTATACAAAAATCAACTCAAGATGTATTAAGGACTTAAACCTAAGATCTGAAACTATAAAAATTCTAGAAGATAACATTGGAAAAACTCTTCTAGACATTGCTTTAGGCAAGGATTTCATGACGAAGAATCCAAAAGCAAATGCAATAAAAACAAAAATAAATAGCTGGGACCTAATTAAACTAAAGAGCTTTTGCATGGCAAAAGAACGGTCAGCAGAGTAAACAGACAACCCACAGAGTGGGAGAAAATCTTCACAATCTATACATCTGCCAAAGGACTACTATCCAGAACTACAATGAACTCAAATCAGTGAGATAAAAATAAACAATGCCATCAATAAGTGGGTTAAGGACATGAATAGACAGTTCTCAAAAGAAGATATACAAATAGCCAATGGACATATGAAAAAATGCTCAACATCACTGATGATCAGGGAAATGTAAATCAAAACTACAATGAGATACCACCTTACTCCTGCGAGAATGGCCATAATCAAGAAATCAAAAAACAGTAGATGTTGACATGGATGTGGTTAACAGGGAATACTTCTACACTGCTGGTGGGAATGTAAAGTAGCAGAGCCACTATGGAAAACAGTGTGGAGATTCCTTAAAGAACTAAAAGTAGAACTACCATTTGATCCAGCAATCCCAGTACTAGGTATCTACCAGAGGAAAAGAAATCATTATTCGAAAAAGATACTTGCACATGCATGTTTGCAGCAGCACAATTCACAATTGCAAAATTGTGGAACCAACCCAAATGCCCATCAATCAATGAGTGGATAAAGAAACTATGATATATATCATATATATATATGATATATGATATATCATGTATATATCATATATATCATAGTTTCTTTATGTATGTATATATGTATATATGTATGTATATATGTATATATGTATATATGTATGTATATATGTATGTATACGTATGTATATATACGTATACATATGTATATACGTAAATACATATGTATGTATATATGTGTATACATATGTATATGTATATATGTGTATATATATTTATATATGTGTATATATATTTATATATGTTATATGTATACATATAACATATATATATATATGTTATGCAGCCATAAAAAGGAATGAATTAATAGCATTTGCAGTGACCTGGATGAGATTGGGGACTATTACTCTAAGTGAAGTAACTCAGGAATGGAAACCAAACATCGTATGTTATCACTGATATGTGGGAGCTAAGCTATCATGACGCAAAGCAATAAGAATGATACAATGGACTTTGGAGACTTGGGGTGAAGAGTGGAAGAGGGGTGAGGGATAAAAGACTACAAATGTGGTGCAGTGTACACTGCTTGGGTGATGGATGCACCAGAATCTCACAAATCACCATTAAAGAACTTACTCATGTAACCAAATACCACCTGTACCCCAATAACTTACAGAAAAAAAAGAAAATCAGATGTTTAGTAGCCAGCTTCATCAATTATCTTAGCTAAATCTTCTGAATAACTTGTGGCTTCTACATCAGCACTTGCTGCTTCACCTTGCACTTTTAGGAAGACAGCTTTTTTCTTTAAACCTCATGAACCAACCTATACTAGCTTCTAACTTTTCTTCTGCAGCTTTCTCACCTGTATTAGCCTTCATAGAATTGAAGATAAAACCAGCCCAATTTTCTCATGGAACTGATGTTTATGGTTTCTTTTGAGGAAACATAGAAATTGACCCTCCCAGTCTTGAAACTTGAGGAAATTATTTTTGTCTTATCTGAGTTTCTTTCTCAGGAAACCAAACATCTGGGCTCCTGGATAGTGTCAAGGAATTGAAACTTACCAGATCACTGCATCCGGACAATGAGATGCCAGACCCCGCACCCACCATGATTGCCTAAGTGACCATTCACTTCCTGTTGACCGACTCCTGCTTCTTGCTCCTCCCTAATTTCTGTTTTCCCATACGTGGTTACATTTCTTCTCTGCTATATAAACCCCTAATTTTAGTCTGCCAGGAGGACGGATTTGAGACTGATCTCCCATCTTGGCTGCAGTACCCAGTTAAAGCCAATACTCATTGTCTCAGTGATTGGCTTTCTGTGTGGTAAGCAACAGGACCTAGACTGAACCCTGGTGTTTTGGTAACAAAGAGAGCAGCAGGACCTAGACTGAACCCTGGTGTTCTGGTAACAAAGAGAGTTAGCTCATTGCCCTGGATTAGGCTTCAGTTTAAGGGAATGTTGTAGCTTGTTTGATCTTCTTTACAAATGACTAAAACTTTGTATCTGTAATAAGGCTGTTTTGCTTTCTTAACATTTGTGTATTCATTGAAGTAGCACTTTCAATTTCCGTCAAGATTTTTTCCTCTATATTCACAATTTGGCTGTTTGGGGTAAGATGCCCAGCTTTCAGCCTTTTTTGTTGTTGTTGCTGTTTTCAACATTCTTTTCTCACTAAGCTTAATCATTTCTAGCTTTTGATTTAAAATGAGAGACATGCAAATCTTCCTTTTACTTTAACACTTACAAGTCATTGTAGGATTATTTATTGGACTAATTTCAAAATTGTTAAGTCTCAAAGAGGAGAGAGTCCTAAGGAGACACAGAAGGACAGGAGGACAACCAGTTGGTAGGACAGGCAGAGTATACACATTTGTCAATTAAATTTGCCATTTTATGAGACCATGGTTTGTGGCACCCCAAAACAATTACAATATTAACATCAAAGATCACTGATTATAGGCTAGGCACAGTGGTTTATGCTTGTAATCCCAGCACTGTGAAAGGCTGAGGTGGGATTACAAACATAAGCCACTGCATCTAGCCTGTAATCAATGATCTTTGATATTAATATTGTAATTGTTTTTGGGGTGCCACAAACCATGCTTTTATAAAATGGTAAATTTAAATGGCAAACTCCTCAGGGCTAGGAGTTTGAGACCAGCCTGGACAACATAGTAAGACAACAATGTCTACACACACACCCCTACACATGCACACACACAAAAGCCAGGTGTGGTGGTACCCAACTGTAGTCCAAGCTACTTGGGAGGCTGACTGTGAGGATCACTTGAGCCCAGGGTAGAGGTTATGGTGAGCTATGATTGCATGACTGCACTCTAGCCTGGGTGACAGAGTGAAACCCTGTCTCTAAAAAACAAAACGAAACAAAACAAAACAAAACAAAACAAAAAAATCACTGATTATGTATAACCACAACAGATAGGATAATAATGACATAATAATAAAAAAAGCTTAAAATAGTTTGAGAATTACAAAAATGTAACACAGAGAAATGAAGTAAGCATGTGCTGGTAGAAAGATGGTGCCAATAGACTTGCTTGATGCAGAGTTGCCACAAACCTTTAGATTGTAAAAATGCACCATCTGCAAAGTGCAATAAAGTGAAGTGCATTAAAATGAGGTAAGTGTGTACAGTTTTTCTCTAACTAAACTATCTGTTTGAATAAAATGCTACCTAGTATTTAGTTGTAGAGTTTCTCCTGGCTAAATTAAAAGTTTTGTGTATGAACACGTACGCTAGAAGTATGAGATCCTTTTCTAAGGTCCCCAGGTAGTTAGAAGGGATCTCTTAATGCCCAGTCTAAAAGTACCACTGTCTTTCTTCTAGTGTTATCTCTTATTCCCTCTTCTTTCCAAAGACCTTCTACTGTTCCTAGCTTAGGTTTTGATCCTCAGAAGCAGACCCTGAGGGAAAAATCCATGTGAAATTGAATTTTAAGGAAGTGTTCCCAAGAATAACTTGTAGAGTAATAGGGAAGTGGAACCAACAGAAAAGGAGGCCAAGTCAGAGTATGCTATAAACCAGAGGTCCGCAAGGGCCCACTCAGGCTCTGATTCACAGGGAAGTTTTGGGAGGAGTGTAGGTAGTCCCAAAAATTTGTCCCAACCAAAGTGCAGGGGAGCTAGAGCATTTATATTCCTCACGCATCAGTCATTTGTTAAAGGAAACTCTCCATCCTCCTGACCAGAGGGCAGGGTTGTGGATGGGAATATGTAACATATCAGACACTTGTTATTCTCTGACTGTGTAGGCAAACAGGTTCTGGCCATTTGAGAACAGTCCTCCCAACAAAGAGATGGCAGGTGCTAGTTGTCAGGAGTACAATTCCACCCAAAGCTAGTGTTCATGAAATTGGTAATGGGATCCTAGGGAATATGTGTGGAGTCCCAATACTGACCCATACAGTTCCTTTCCAGGCATAGAGGGTAGAGTACTACACCCATTATGATCTGGCTCCAAAACCTCTCTCACTGCTCTGCTTTTCCCTTACCTTCCAGCCTCCTACCTTTGTATATGCTGTTTCTTCTGCCTGCGGTGGCCCTCTCTTCCCTTTTCATTTGCTCTTTCTTACTCTGCTTCAATGTCACCTCTTGTATGAGGATCCCTCCCTCCCTCCCTTCCTTCCTTCCTTCCTTCCTTCCTTCCTTCCTTCCTTCCTTCCTTCCTTCCTTCTTTACCTCTTTCTTTTCTGAGAGGGAGTCTTACTCCATTGCCCAGGCTGGAGTGCACGGCAAGATCTTGGGTCACTGCAACCTCTGCCTCCTGGGTCCAAGAGAGTCTCATGCCTCAGTCTCCCAATTAGCTGGGATTACAGGCACATACCATCATGCCCAGCTAATTTTTGTATTTTCAGTAGAGACGGAGTTTTGCCATGTTGGCCAGGCTGGTCTTGAACTCCTGACCTCAAGTGATCTACCCACCTCTGCCTCCCAAAGTGTTGGGATTACAGGCATGAGCCACCATGCCCAGCCTATCAGAGGTATTTTTGCTATTTGTTTTCTCTCCCCTTTATTTGTGTGTGATTCCTTCCAGGCAGAGTACAGGACCCAATAAATAGGCCTCAATAAATGTTGAGTAAATGAATGAAAAGAACTTCAAGGCTCCCTGCCAGTCAAAGTAATCAATCTCTCCATGATTACACCATTTTCCTCTTAATCATAATTATTTATACTCATGTACTAATTCCCCTGCCAGTTTACAAGTTCCTTGAGGTCAAGAATCATGTTAGATTTCCCCATGAAAGTGCCTAGTATAGGTTTTTGAACATGGTAGGGGTTCAGATAATGCTAACTGGAGTGGTTAAAAGAATCTCTCAGTGCAGACAGATGAACAGATTGAATCCATGATACTGCAGCAGGGTGGGGTTTTCAGTTTTTACTCTTGTTCACACCTACTCCTTTGGGACTGTAATGTCTTAGGCTACTAATCAAAATGATGGCTGGTTCTTTGGAAAGCCTCAATACTATGTCACGACTGAAGATGATATACATCCCCAAGTTCATATGATTTTTTTTCCACTGCACATCCAGTACTCTTCCAACTGCATTTTGAACCCACTTCCCCCTGAGGATAATTTTTGAAGTGTAAAAATTAATCACTCTTGCTTCCCCCTTGAAGCATTGCTAAATTAATGGCTTGACATCACATCTATCATGCTTTCTCTAAGCCCTCTAGGGCCCATTAGGATTGGGGAGTTGCTGGGAACACAGCACAGGCTGAGTGAGAAAATCTTCCTTGGGAATCAGTGAGCGAATCCAAAATTGTTTCATACCCAGTGGCATTTGAGGCCCTGGGCTTATGACTGTGTGTTGCCAGCACATGATGTATGCTTCAGCCATGAGGTTCTTGCTCGCGTTTGCATTGGTACACTATTTCTTCAGGTCTAAATCACTAAAGTAGAAAATATTCCCTCTGGGCTGTAACATGAAAGAGAAGATTTTTAGATTGAAAATCATTTTGTAAACCTCCTGCAATTTTATTTTGTCTAGACACAAGGCAATAAAAGAAAGAAAAATCATCAGAGATGGTAATAAGAAGACACGTGCAAGAGGATTTGCTTCTTACAGAGCCCTGATTGCTTTTTTTTTTTTTTTACACATTCTGTGGGCTCTTTTCTACAACCCCATCACTTTCTAAAAATTCTTCAGACAGTCTTCTCTGTTTGACTGCTCTCCCAGGAGAGAAGTGTTAATAGATGTGGACAAACTTCACGTTGAAACAAAAACATCGAATAAAACACCAGAAGTAAACGACTCACTAATAGGAGACAAGAGGGCATTATTCTAATTTTGGAACCACGGTTCATATTTCTATTAGTATGTATATATATATATATATATACACGCACACATATACATATATGTATATGTATGGGTATGTATGTATGTATATGTATGTATATGTGTGTATATATGTATACACATATATTCACACATATGTATCTCGTATATATGTATATATAAGTATATATTGTGTGTATATATATGTTGTATGTACATATATTGTAGGTTGTGTATATATTATGTTGAATATTAACATGACAGTATATATATGTCAGGATTTTTTCTGGACCTCCACCATCTTCCTCTGCGTAGTGAGTTAATTGAAGCCAATTTGGGCTGGGATATCCACTACCTGTAGAGTGAGTGTTGTACTCATAGACCATCAGCAAGAAAGGGGCCTTGGAGATCATCAATTATGTCCCCAATCACATATCACACTTAGGAAGAGCGAGGTCCCAGTGATGACAAGTAATGTAAATATGTGTTAGAGCTGAAGTGTCAACATAGCACTCTGGGATCTTTTCATCATCCAAAGTTTTGCTCTCCTTAAAGCCATCTCTGACATGCTTATCAATAGATTATTTTCTTTGTACTCAGGAGTGTAACGTTGGGACACAGAAAGTCTCCACAATTGTAGTTTGGCCTCAATTGACACAGTAATAGGCGGAAAGCGAAAATGTTAGTTGGTTTCTATAAAATGGCACCAAACATGCAACCTAATTAATTCTCCTTTATTCTTTATATTTATAACTGTGTATCTACCTCTTTGTGGGGCCCACAAAACAAGTCATTGGATCAATGGATTCAGAAAAGTCAAGGTGCTGTTAGAATTAATATAGTCTCCACAAAGAAGGTTGCTAACAAAGAGGTATGCATCATGAAATTGTTTTAAGAAAAATCATTGTTAATGCTGGTTTCTTAAAGCTGATGCTTCCTTAGGAAAGCGGTGGGTTGTGGGTGGGGGTAATTTACCCAGTATGTGACTAACTTACAACAGCTGTATTTAGAATACACACTCAGCCTTTATCCCTGGGGCTGAAGGAGAGTTGAATGATTTATGCTTTTGCTGCTCAGGCTGAATTGATGGAATGGACCTCAAAATATATTAACTGTAAGGCATACTTAGAAGCATTGAAAAAGTCCCACATGCACAGATACCAGCAAGCAAGATCGAGCAAACTCTGAGGAATTTTCATTTAGATGGGGTCCTTTCTGTAGGCATATCTAGTTCTGCCCCTCTTAGCACTAGCACTGAGGCTCCAAAAGTCATTAGGGTGCCCCAGGGCAGAGTTGTAGCAGTTCTGGCTCCATTGCTTGCTAGTTCTATGATCTTGGGCAAGTTATTTACTCTCGCAAGCCTCAGTTTCCTGATGTCTAAAATTTAAATAATAATATCTAATTCATAGGATTGTTTTGAGGATTACATGAAGTAGTCCCAAGTTTCCAAGTAAGACAGTAAGAATAACTGATATTTTCCAAGCACTTTCTGTGCCAGACACAGTTCTTAAGTACTTCACAAATATTAACTCAATTAAATCTTAGAAAAAGTCTGTGAGAAGGGCAGGTGCAGTGGCTCATGCCTGTAATCCCAGCACTTTGGGAGGCTGAGGCGGGTGGATCACAAGGTCAGGAGATCAAGACCATCCTGGCTAACACGGTGAAACCCAGTCTCTACTAAAAATACAAAAAATTAGCTGGGCGTGGTGGCAAGTGCCTGTAGTCCCAGTTACTTGGGAGGCTGAGGCAGGAAAACCGCTTGAACCCAAGAGGCGGAGGTTGCAGTGAGCTGAGATCATGCTACTGCACTCCAGCCTGAGCGACAGAGCAAGACTCCATCTTAAAAAAGCAGAAACAAAAACAAAACGAAAAAAAGAAAAAAAGAAAAAGAAAAGGTCTGTGAGATAGTCAATATTTTTGTTTCAGTTTTACACATGAAAAAACTGAGGCATAGTGAGGTTAAGTAATTTTCTTAAAATCACATAAATAGTAGTTATATAGCTGGGATTCAAACCTTGATAGTCTGGAACCAAAGGTAATATAGATCAAGTAGGCTCCCAGGATGCAAGATTGATTCAACACATACAAATCAATAAATGTGATTCATCACATAATAAAGACAAAAACTGCATGATTGTCTCAATAGATGCAGAAAAGGCTTTCAATAAAATTCAACATTCCTTCATGTTAAAAACTCTTGGCTGGGTGCGGTGGCTCATGCCTGTAAGCCCAGCACATTGGGAGACCGAAGTGGGTGGATCACCTGAGGTCTGGAGTTTGAGACCAACCTGACCAACCTGGAGAAACCCAGTCTCTACTAAAAATACAAAATTAGCGGGGTGTGGTGGTGCATGCCTGTAATCCCAGCTTTTCAGGAGGCTGAGGAAGGAAAATCGCTTGAACCTGGGAGGCAGAGGTTGCGGTGAGCTGAGATGGCGCCATTGCACTCCAGCCTGGGCAACAGGAGCGAAACTCCGTCTCAAAAACAAACAAACAAAGAAACGAACAAAAAAATAAACTAGGTTTTGAAGGAACATACCTCAAAACAATAAGGGCCACCTATGACAAAGCCAAAGCCAACATCATACTGAATGGAGAAAAGCTGGAAGCATTCCTCTTGAAAACTGACACGAGACAAGGATGCCCTCTCTCACCACTCCTTTTCAATATAGTATTGGAAGTCTTGGCCAGAGGAATTAGGCAACAGAAAGAAATAAACGACATCCAAATTAGAAGAAAGGAAGTAAAACTATCCCTGTTTGTGGAAGACATCATTCTATATCTAGAAAACCCCATAGTGTTGGTTCAAAAGCTCCTTAAGCTGATAAATAACTTCAATAAAGTTTCAGCATATAAAATCAATGTGCAAAAATTGCTAACATTCCTATATACCAACTACAGCCAAGCTGAGAGCCAAATCAGGAAGGCAATCCCATTCACAACTGCCACAAAAAAGAATAAAATACCTAGGAATACAGCTAACCAGGAAGGTAAAATATCTCTACAATGAGAATTATGAAACTCTGCTCAAAGAAATTAGAGATAACACAAACATATGGAAAAACATCCCATGGTCATGGATAGGAAGAATCAATACCATGAAAATGGCCATACTGCCCAAAGCATTGTACGGATTCAACACTACTCCTCTCAAAGTACCCATGGCATTCTTCACAGAACTAGAAAGAAACTATTTAAAAATTCATATGGAACCAAAAAAGAGCCTGAATAGCCAAGGCAATCCTCAGCCAAAAGAACAAAGCCGAAAGCATCACATTACCCAACTTTTCAAATTATACTATAGGGCTACAGTAACCTGAACAGCATGATACTGGTATGAAAATAGGCACATAGACCAGTGAAACAGAAAAGAAAGCCCAGAAATAAGGCCACACATTCACAACCACTTGATCTTTGACAATGCTGACAAAAACAAGCAATGAGGAAAGGACTCCCTATTCAATAAACGGTGTTTGGAGAACTGGATAGCCATATGCAGAAGACTGAAGCTGGACTCCTTCCACCATATACAAAAATTAACTCAAGATGGCTTAAAGACTTAAATGTAAAACCCCAAACTATAAAACACCCCTAGACAAACGAGGCAATATCATTCTAGTCATAGGAATAGGCAAATATTTCATGACAAAAATGCCAAAAGCAATTTCAACAAAAGCAAAAATTGACAAATGAGATCTAAGTAAGCTAAAGAGCTTTTGCACAGCAAAAGAAGCTATTAACAGAGTAAACAGACAATGTGCAGAATGTGAGACAATATTTGCAAACATTGCATCTGACAAAGGTCTAATATCCAGCAGCTGTAAGGAACTTAAATTTACAAGAAAAGAACAAACAATCCCATCAAAAAGTGGGCAAAATACATGAACAGACACTTTTCAAGAGAAGACATACATGTGGCCAAAAAGCATATTTAAAAAGCACAATATTACTGATCATTAGAGAAATGCAAATCAAAACCACAATGAGATGCCATCTCATACCAGTCAGACTGGCTATTTATAAAAAGTCAAAAAGTAACAGATGCTAGTGAGGTTGTGGAGAAACAGGAACATTTATACACCGGTGGTGGGAGTGTAAATTAGTTCAATCATTATGGAAAGCAGTGTAGCAATTCCACAAAGAACTAAAAACAGAACTGCCACTCGACCCAGTAATCCCATTACTGGGTATACACCTAGAGGAATATAAATCATTCTACCATAAAGGCACATGCCTGTGAATGTTCACTGCAGCACTATTCACAATAGTAAAGACATAGAATCAACCTAAATGCCCACCAATGACAGATTAGATAAAGAAAATGTGGTACCTATACACCATGTTATACTGTGCAGCCATATAAAAGAACAAGATCATGTCTTTTGCGGGAACATGGATGGAGCTGGAGGCTATTATCCTTAGCAAACTAATGCAGGAAGTGAAAGTCAAATACCACGTGTTCTCGCTTGTAAGTAGGAGCTAAATGATGAGGACCTGTGAACACAAAGAAAGGAACCACAGATACTGGGGACTACTCGAGGGTAGAGGACTGAGAAGGAAGAGGAGCAGAGAAAATAACTATTAGATACTAGGCTTAATACCTGGGTGATGAAATAATCTGCACAATAAACCCTGGTGACATGAGTTTACCTATATGTCAAACCTGAATATGTATCCCTGAACCTAAAATTAAAGTTTAAAAAAAGACAATGATAATTTTTTTGGACTGTTAGGAAGAAAGAAGGAACAAAAAATAGCAGAAATATGAGTACATACAATGGCCTATCCTTCCCCTCATGAGTTTTATAAATCATAATTGATCATTGCAATAAAAATTCTCTTACCATCTGACATTCAACGATATTTAAAAGTGGAGAAGGAAAATGGACCTAAATTAAAGGGAGGTTTCCACATCTGAAATGTTGGTACCAGTAGAATGTGATAAGCCATATAATAAGCCATATGTATATGTTATAATATCCCCACCCCACAAAAAACTACAAAGGCTGTACAAAGAAGCACTCCAAAAAACATTATAAATAAATCAAAATGGAATAATAAGAAATGTTCATATAACCCACAGGAAGGCAATGAAAGAATAGCAGAGTAACAAGAACCAGAGGAAATAGAAAACAAATAATAAAATGGTAGGCTTCAGTACCAGCATATCAAAAATTATCTTAAATATAAATGATCTGAATACATCAATCAAAGAAAGAGATTGGTAGAGTGAACAAAAAAGACCCGATGATACACTGATTACAAGAAATTCACTTTAAATTCAATGATATGGGTGGATTGAAAATAAAAGAATAGAAAAAATTTACTATGCAAACTTTAACCAAAAATGCAGGTGTGGTGTATTAATATCTAATAAAGTGGACTTCAGAGCAAAGAAAATTACTAGAGAAAAAGTTACATTACATGATAATAAAAGGATCAACTTACTAGGAAGATGTAGTAATTCTAAATGTACACACTAAACAACAGAGCCTCAAAATGCATAAAGCAAAAACTGATAGAATTGCAAGGAGAAATAGGTAGATCTACAGTTATAATTCAGTACTTTAACATTTCCTTTCAGCAACTGATAGAACTCCTAGACAGTAAATCAGAAAATACTTAAAAGATATGAACCACACAATTATTCACCAATAGTATCTAAACAACATATGTAAAAACTCCACACAATAACAGAATAAACTTTTTTTCAAGTGCCCATTTTTCAGTTATATATTCCATATTCTGAGCCATAAAATAGACCTCAACAAATTAATAAGAACTGAAATCATACAGTGTGTTTTCTCTGACTACAATGGAATCAAACTAGAAATAAATAAAGTCTACAGGAAATTCTCAAAATATGTGGGAATTAAGCAACATACTTCTAAATACTTTATTGGTCAAAAAGGAAATCTCAAAGGACATTCAATACATATACAAAACCAAATTAAATTGAAACAATAATGTGTCAAAATATATGGGATGCATCTAAAGCAGGCCTGAAAGGGAAATTTATAGCAGTAAAAACTTACTCTAGAAACAAAGTGTTTTGGAGGTCCCCAAGACCACTCCTGTTTTGGTGATTTTATTAGAAGAACTTTTAGGACTTAGAAGTCATTATACTCATGATTGTGGCTTATTACAGTAAAGAGTCCCAAGAAAAATCAGTGAAGAGAAGAGGTGTATGGGTAAGTTTGGAGAAAATCAGGCACAAGCTTCTAAGAATATTCTTCTAGTGGAGTCACTAGAAGATACACTTAATACACATAAGATGTACTTAATTCTTCCAAGAATAAATTGTGAAGCTGCATGTAAAGTTTTGTGTATTACAGAGACATGCCTAAGCCTATAAGTTCACAATTTTCATTGTGGGTTGGTTACACAGGGATATCATATCTGTAGGACTGACTACAGTTACTGAAGATCCAGGTCCGCAAAGGAAATGAGGTTGTTCATAAATCACATTCCCCATACAAACTATTTAGAAAGCCTGGCATAATATGGCTCAAGGTCCCACGTGTTTAAAGCATTCCTAGCAGTTAGAACATTCCAAGATCTCAATTCCCAAGAACTGTTTAAGGCCTCACCACAGAATAGGCCTTTCTTGAGAATTGCAAAGTTGGAGCAACTCAGGCCAACTGGGTTAACTCTTTCCTGTATACAAGAAAAAAAAAAATTCAAATCAATAATCTAAATTTCTATCACAAATGATTAGAAAAAAAGCAAAATACATCCGAAGCAAGCATAAGAAAAAATAAGAAAGATTACAGCAGAAATTAATAAAATTTAAAATGAGAAATGATAGACAAAGTTAATGAAAGCAAAAGCTTATTCTTCAAAAAAGTCAGTAAAATCAATAATCTCTAACAATACTAGTAAAAATAAAAAGTGAGATGACATTCCTAATATCAGGAATGAAATAGAGGATATTATGACAGATGCTGCAGTCATTACATTGCTAATTAGAGAATACTGTGAAAAGCTTTATGTGCTATAAATTCAACAACTAAAAAAACCCACAACTTCCTAAAAAATTAGACACTACAAAAACTCAAGTTGAAATAGATAATCTAAGTTGTCTTAGAATCATTACGAAATTGGATTAATAATTTAAAAACTAATAATTAAGAAATCTCAAGGTTGGGCACAGTGGCTCACACCTGTAATCTCAGTGCTTTGAGAGGCTGAGGTGGGAGGATTGCTTGAGGCTAGGAGTTTGAGACCAGCTTGGACAACAAGGTGAGACTCCATCCCTACAAAAAGTTTGAAAATTAGCTGTGTGTGGTGGTGCACAGCTACTCAGGAGGTTGAGACAGGAGGCTCGCTGAAGCCCAGAAACTCAAGGCTGCAGTGAGCTAAAATCATGCTAGTACAGTTGATTCTGGGTAACAGAGCTAGACTGTCTCTTAAAAAAAAAAAAGAAGTAAAAATGAAGCCATTTTGAGACCAAAATGATTTTACTAAAGAATAATTCCAAACATTTAAAGGAGCATTAACATAAATTTTACACAATCTCTTCCAGAGAATAGAGAGGAAACACTTATTACCTTATTTTGTGAGACCAGTAGTACTCTGATACCAATACCAAACAAAGACAGTACAAAGAAAGAGAGCCACAGATTTGTATCCCTCGCGATTTTAGACATAAACATTTTAAGCAAAATATTAACAATCCCTATCTAACAATATTTAAAAAGTATTATATATCATGATCAACAGATTTATTTCAGGTATAGAAAAGTGACTTAACATTCAAAAATCAATCAATGTAATATGCCATGTCCAAAAGCTAAAAAAAAAAGCAATGATGATATCAATTGATGCAGAAAAAATATTTCACAATATCAAACATTTATCAGGATAAAAACATTTAGCAAGTTATAAATAGAAATTACTATGACTTGATATGAGCATCTACAAAAAAAACTATAGCTAATATCATACTTAATGGTCCAAGACTAAATGCTTTCCTCCTAAGACTGAGAACAAGGCAGGGATGTCTTTAATACTACTCTTATTCAATAGAGTACTGGCACTCTAGCCACTACAATAAGCTAAGTAAAAAAAAGGCACACAGATTGGAAAGGAAGGAATAAAACTATATTTTTTGAAGATGACGTAATTATCTTAATAAAAATCCCGAGGAATCTAAAGAAAAAGAATCCTAGAACTAATAAATGAATTCATCAACTTTGCAGGATATAAGATTAAAACACAAAAATTGGACATTGCAGCTGATGCTGCAGAAATTCAAAGGATCATTATAAACTACTATGAGCAACTATATGCCAATAAATTGGAAAACCTAGAAGAAATGGGTAAATTCTTAGACACATACAACCTACCAATATTAAGCCATGAAGAAATACAAAACCTGAATAGACCAATAACAAGTAACAGATCAATGCCATGTAAAAGTCACCCAGCAAAGGAAAGCCTGGGACCCAATTGCTTCACTGCTGAATTCTACCAAATATTTAAAGAACTAATATCAATCCTACTCAAATTATTTCAAAAAATAGAGGATGAGAGAATATTTCCAAACTCATTCAACAATGCCAGTATTACCCTGACATTCAACAAGGCCAGTATTACCCTGATACCCAAACCAGACAAAGAACATTTTAAAAAAGAAAACTACAGGCCAATATTGCTAATAAACATTGGGCAGAAATTCTTAACGTAGTACAAGCAAACTGACTTCAACAATACATTAAAAAGATATTTCATCATGACGAAGTGGGATTCAACCCAGGGATGCAAGGATGCTCCAAAAAATGCAAAAATAAATCAATGTGATACATCATATCAACAGAATGAAGGACAAAACCATATGACCATTTCAATTGATGCTGAAAAAGCGTTTGATACAATTTAACATCCCTTCATGATAAAAATCTTTTAAAAAAACTGGCTATAGAAGAAACATACCTCAATACAAAAAAAGCCATATACAACAGATCCACAGCTAGTATACTGAATGGGCAAAAACTGAAAGCCTTTCATATTAGATCTGGAACAAGACAGGAATGCCCCTTTCCCCAGTTATTCAACATAGCACTGGAAGTCCTAGCTAGAGCAACCAAATGAGAGAAAAAAACAGAAAAGTCATCCAAATTTGAAAGGAAGAAGTCAAATTATCCTTCTTTGCAGATGATACAGTCTATCATTTGGAAAAACCTAAAGACTCCACCAAAAAACTATTAAAACTGATAAACAGATTGAGTAAAGTTGCAGAATACAAAAATCCACCTACAAAATTCAGTAGCATTTCTATATGTCAATAGTGAGCAATCTGAAAAAAGAAATCAGGAAAGTAATCCTATTTACAATAGTTACAAAATAAACAAAATACCTAGGAATAAACTTAACCAAAGAAGTGAAAGATCTCTACAATAAAAACTATAAAACATTGATGCAAGAAATTGAAAAGAATACAAAAAGTGGAAAAATATTTCATATTCATGGATTGGAGGCATCAATATTGTTAAATGTTCATACTACCCAAAGCAATCTATAGATTCAGTGCAATCCCTATCAAAATATCAATGACATTCTTCAGAAATAGAAAAAATAATCCTAAAATTTATATGGAACCACAAAAGGCCCAGAATAGACAAATCTATCCTGAGCAAAAAGAACAAAACTGGAGAAATCACATTACCTGACCACAAATTATACTACAGAGCTATAGTAACCAAAACAGCATGGTACTGGCATAAAAATAGAAACATAGATCAATGTAACAGGACAGAGAACCCAGAAACAAATTCACACTTCTACAGTGAACTCCAACTGTCATACACATTTGATAGAAATGTGCCTGGCCAACATAGTGAAACCCCATCTCTACTAAAAATACAAAAAATTAGCCAGGTATGGTGGCGGTTGCCTGTAATCCCAGGTACTCAGGAGGCTGAGGCAGGACAATCGCTCAAACCTGCGAGGCGGAGGTTGCAGTGAGCCGAGATTGCGCCACTGCACTCCAGCCCGGATGATAGTGCGAGACTCTGTCTCAAAAAAGAAAAAAGGAAAGAAAGAATGGAAGGAAGGAAGGAAGAAAGGAAGGAAGGAAGGAAGGGAGGAAGGGAGGGAGGAAGGAAAGGACAAGTTTCCATCATTTGCAACAACATGGAGAGAACTGGAGAACATTATGTTAATTAAAATAAGCAAGGCACAGAAAGACAAACAGCATTTTCCACTCATTTGTGGAAGCTAAATGTTAAAACAATTGGATTCATGAAGATAGAGAGTAGAATGATGGTTACCAGATAGGCATTTATTCAGAGAAATGAAGACCTATGTTTACAATAAAACCTGTATATGAATATTTATAGATGCCTTATTCATAATAGCCAAAACTGGAAACAATTCAGATGTCACTCAGTGAGTGAATGGCTAAACAAATTGTTACATCTATATCATGAATTACTGCTCAGCAATGAAAAAATCTCTAACTTTCCATGTGTACAACAGCCTGGATAAATCTCAAGAGAATTACGATGACTGAAGGAAAAAAGCCAATTCCAGAAGTTATATTTTATAATTCCATTTAAATAACTTTCTTTAAAATACATACTTTTAGAAATGGAGAACAGGTTAGTGGTTACCAGGGGTAAAGGTAGGAGTGGGCCAGAGGACAGTGAGTATAGCAAAAAGGGAAACATGGGAGATTCTTTCAGTAATGGAACTGTTCTATATCTTGACTGTATCAATGTCAAGATCTTCATTGTGATATTGTATGATAGATAGTTTAAGATCTTACCACTGGGGGAAACTGGATAAACGGTACATGGTATTTATCTATATTATTTTTTACAGTTGCATCTAAAAGTACAATGATCTAAAACAAAAATGTTTAATAAAAAAAAAAAGCCCTTGCAAATACCATGTGACCCAGAAATTTCAGTCTTGGGCATTTAGTCCAGAGAAATGAAAACTTACATTCCCACAAAATGTATACACATGTTCATAGCAACTTTCCTCAAATAGCCCCAATCTAGAAATAGCCTAGATGTGCTTCAACAGGTAAGTAGTTAAACAAACTGAGGAACATACATACCATGGAATACTACTCCATAATAAAAGGGAAAAACAGGCTGGGCGTGGTGGCTCATGCCTGTAATCCCAGCATTTTGGGAGGCCGAGGCGGGTGGATCACTAGGTCAAGAGATCAAGACAATCCTGGACAACATGGTGAAATCCTGTCTCTACTAAAAACACAAAAATTTGCTGGGTGTGGTGGTGTGGTGTACCTGTAGTCCCAGCTACTCAGAAGGCTGAGGCAGGAGAATCAGTTGAACTTGGGAGGTGGAGGTTGCAGTGAGCAGAGATCGCGCCACTGCACTCCAGCCTGGTGACAGAGCTGGAGTTTCAAAAAAAAAAAAGGAAAAACATAAGAAATACACACCGCTCGGAAGAATGTCCAGTGAATTCGATTGATAGAAATAATTTCAAGTTACATACTGTATGATTTAATTTATATAACACTTATGAAATGACAAAATGTTAGAAATGGAGGACAAAGAAGTGGTTGCCAGGGAGTCATGATGAAAGAGGTATAGGCAGGAGAGGGGTGAGTGTCATTATGAAAAGTCAACACAAGGAACCCTTGAATGAAGGAACCCTTGAATGAAGGAACTCTTCAGTACCTTGTCTGTGGTGATGGCTATATGAACCTATACATGCAATAAAATTGAATAGAACTAAACACACACACACATGAATGCACATAAAAATAAGTCCCCTTCTCTGGGGATATTTGATTAAGATTGCCAGTTCATATCAATGTCAATATCCTGATTGTGCTATGATATTATAGTTTTGCAAAATGTTACCACTGAAGAAACTGGGTAAGGTTTCTTAAGGATATCTGTATTATTTCTCACAATTGCATTTGAATCCAAATGGTTTCAATAAAAATTTAAATCAAAATAACATATAGTAAGAAACAGAGAGAGAGAACAATAAGACAGTTTTATTAAAAAAATTCTTCATGGCTACAGCTTGAAATCTAAGATAGCTGAGCATCAAAGTATTCCAGAGTCTTACATTATTGAAAAGCAGATATTCCAACCAATCTAAAGTTAGTAGGAGCAAAGGCAATTACCTGAAAAACGTGGCAGGAGATTGAGTTGGGGCTTGCGAGAAGTGTGAATCTCTGGGTGACCATTGTTTAAACTGGCCTTTGACGGTCCAAGACAGAGGCCACAAAGCTGAGGGTTAAGGGGATGAAGAAAGGCCTGTTGATTGAAAATAGAAATTCTCAGATTTGTTTCCGAGTTTGAATATGGTGACTTGATGTAACTTCTGGCTTTGTTATTTGGCCCAGGGATTGCCTGGAAGCAAAGAAACTAAAAGCCAAAAAAAAAAAAAAAAAAAAAATGGAATGCCTTAGAAAGAGCTCAGTGAAGGTCCCCAGACCAGGTGCCCAAAGCAGACTCTGGTCACCAGGGCAGAGAATCCTGTTATTACTGCTCAGCAGAATTGATATATGTGGGGGACCAGCCACCACTATGTGTGGGTGGTTCCAATTTTTCCTTTTCCATGTGGGAACTTAAAGCTAACCCTAAATATTTCTGTTAAATAAGCCAATAAATTTCCTTTTTCCTTAAACAACTTTTAGTTTAATGTCACTTACTATTAAAGACATCCTTATAAATACATTGCTTATCCATTTTATACTTAGTAGTGTATGAGTTTTACACACACACACACATACACACAAAATAGCATAGCAATGCAGAGGTATTTATCCACACAGACACAGAGGTGTCCACACACTTGCACAGAGGCATGAACTTACACCTATAAGCATCAGTATGCATCTGTACACACACAGACACACACACATGCAACTGAAAGAGGCAAGCACACAGGTACAGAAAAAGTTCTTCACAGTGGTATATGTGTGTGCATACAGAGTAATAGCTCCAGCAAAAACTACCATTATGAGTCATCCTCTGCCTGACACCTTTCTGCATATCATTAGCCTAAGGGTATTCAAAGGCAGAGATGATGCACTTATTGCAAACAATTAATGAGCAGAGTTACATTTTGTTTGAGCTTCAAAAGATGACGTAGGATTATAATATAATGAAGGTTTCTAAGGTTCAAAATCTGCTAATTAGCTTGTGTGTTCACTTCAATGGAGCTTTGGTTCCCACAAATAAAATCAGCACCTAGATCTCTTTAGTCTCTGCAGAGTTGGGTTCGGGCAGACTGTAGACTTACAGCGTGTTATCATCTCTCTCCTTCTTGGTATATGCGTGGACAATAAAGCTAAGCCTCAGTTCGTTGAGAAGTAGTGATCAGGGAATGTGAAATACTGGCCATACCGGGCCTTTGTCAGGCTGACTGGATAGTGATGATGGAGAAAAAAAGGAACATTTTATGTTCTCACTGAACTTGATTCTAAAATATATGGAGGAGGAGGCATAATAAATGGGCTCATCACTTAAGGATTTCCCTTCTTTCGTCAATGTCTTGAAGCAATTTAACATTAGTACAACATTTGATCTACAGATCATATTCCAGAACTGTCAGTTTTCCCATAGTATGCTTTATGACTATTACCTGCTGCCCCAGTTTAAGAATCCAATCTAGAGTCATGAATTGCATTTAGGTGTCATGTTTCTTTCCTTTCCTTTGATTAGGAACCATATTCAGCTGTTCTTTGTTTTTTAATTATTGATAATTTTGAAAAATAAAGCTCAGCTATTTTGACTATTGTTCCTCAGTGTGGTTTTTTTTAATATTTTTTATGATAAAATGGAAATTATCCCTTTATGGCTAGTGTACTCCACAGGTGATATTTTATTTTCCGTGGGGCATACATCCAGAGGCACAAGATGTCTGTGTGCCCTTCATTGGTAATGTTAATTTAGATCACTTGGTTGCAAGTGTTCAGTTTCTCCACTTTTTTTTAATTTATAAGTAATTTGTAGTGATATGCTTTTAGATTTTGCAAGTATTTTTTATAAAACTACCTTCCCCTACTCAAGATCCATTGGTTGTTTCTTGCCTATCTTTCTCTTTATATCTCTCTATCTATCTGTCAATTCGTCTATCCATTCATCCATCCATCCATCATTTATCTGTCTATGTAATTTTTATTAGTAGGGACTCATGGGTTTTTATTATGTTTAATTGTTTATAATCTACAACAGTTCTTATTAATTTCCTTACTCACATTGTCCCAGATACTAAAGTGGGAGCCCCTTCAAGCATGCTTCTGTGTATTGTTATATGCTCCCCCAGTTTTTAAGACACTTTCTTACTCTTTGGCACAACAAAATGATGATCTTATCTTGTGCTTTCCCTGCCCCAGTTATTGAATTAGCTATTTCCACAATGAGTACTGGTTTGTTTAGTGGGAATGGCATTTAGAAACTGAGATCTGGGTACTAGATGTGTTCATTTATATGTGAGTGCACTGTTTTAAGATCTTTCATAGACAGACCTAGGAAATAGATATCTATATGGAATCAGAAGTTTCTATTTGTTTCTCTGAATGCATCCCAACCTTACAGGGTTTTTCCTTGCCTTCTCCCATTCTGTATGTGTACTTCTTCCTTCCAAGAACTCTGGCTTCCAAGGATATCTGTATATTTGCTCTTTTGTTCTGTCCTGTTAACATAGGCACACAAAAAGTTATTTCAGTGTTATTACTCTCATGACACTATAAACGCAAATCAATTAAAAGTATTCAAGATTTGTTTGTAGTTCTTTTTTTGCCCCTTTGGATGAAAGGTATATAGATAAAGTAGAGAACTAAGTTATTTGAATAGTTATCTTTTTTCCCATTTAGTGTGCTTAAATTTATTTAAAACACTCTTACGTTCATTTTTTTTCTGTTTGTACTTGGTTTTAGTGTTTTCTTTCTCATGCTTGTTGATTTAATTTTGTTTTGAATATGTAGATCATTACAATAATTCTATATGTCAAAACATTACAAAAACAATGTGCTCATAAAAGTGTCACATTCTCCCTTATTCTTTCCATACCCCTGTAGGTGAGCAATTTTATTATTTTTTGGTTTATCCTCTCAACGTTTCTTTTAGGAAAAATAACATTTTTTTCTTCTTTATCATGCATAATATATACAGAAGTAATATGTATGCTTCTATTTTTATGCAAATAATAGCATGTATGCTACCAATATTCTCTTGTATTTTTACTTTTTATAGTTATCAACATATTTTGGAAATTACTCTATATTATTTCATGTATTCTTACCCTCACTTTTGAATGATAGTTTAATTAAAACTGTTGATTCAAGTTGTGAACTACTTTGTTTTTGGAAGCTATTGGTGCTGATGAGAAGTCGGCTATCAAATAACTGTTGTTTGTAGAATTTGGCCTTTCTCTTTGTCCTTGAAGTTTCTCAGATTCATCAAGATGGGCTGCTGTATAGATTTGGTGTAGATTTTCCTTTATTAATTCATTGTTGGCATTTGGAGTTTTTTTAATTCTGAGGAATTATTTTCTTTTTTCCTTTTTTTTTTTTTTTTTGAGATGGAGTCTCACTCTGTCATCCAGGCTGGAGTGCAGTGGTGCGATCTGTGCTCATTGCAAGCTCTGCCTCCAGAATTCACACCATTCTCCTGCCTCAGCCTCTTGAGTAGCTGGGACTACAGGTGCCCACCACCACGCCTGGCTAATTTTTTGTATTTTTAGTAGAGATGGGGGTTTCACCGTGTTAGCCAGGCTGTTCTCAAACTCCTGACCTTGTGATCCACCCGCCGCAGCCTCCCAAAGTGCTGGGATTACAGGTGTGAGCCACCGCACCCGGCCCGGAATTATTTTCTTTTTTAAGTTTGGAAACTTTCTGGAACTCATATTAGATGTAGGTCAGAGCATCTTAGTTTATTCTCTATGTTTCTTAAACATCCTTTCATGTTTTTATTTCTTTTTCCCTGTGCTGTTCTTTCTTTAACTGTGTTCTTTTATTGATCAACTGTGCTTACTTATTGATCTTATTGTTATATCCATCTATTCTTGCATTAATTATGCTTTTAAAAATATATTTGAATCTTTTATGTTATTTCTTCATTTATCGCTTTGAGCACCCTAATATTCTTATTTTAAAGTCTGATAGCCTACGTCTATTTTTTTTTTTTCTTGAGATGGAGTCTTGCTCTGTCGCCCAGGCTGGAGTGCAGTGGCGTGATCTTGGCTCACTGCAAGCTCCGCCTCCCAGGTTCACGCCACTCTCCTGCCTCAGCCTCCCGAGTAGCTGGGACTACAGGCACCTGCCACCATGCCCGGCTAATTTTTGGTATGGTTAGTAGAGACAGGGTTTCATCGTGTTAGCCAGGATAGTCTCAATCTCCTGACCTTGTGATTCGCCCACCTTGGCCTCCCCAGCCTACCCCTTAAGATCAGTTTTACAGAGAGCGAATTCATGCTCTGATTTTTTTATTTTATTTATTATTTTATTTTTTGAGACGAAGTCTTGGTCTGTTGCCCAGGCTGGAGTGCAATGGCACGATCTCTGCTCACTGAAACCTCTGCCTCCCGGGTTCAAGTGATTCCCCTGTCTCCGCCTCCCAAGTAGCTGGGATTACAAGCATGCACCACCATGCCCGGCTAATTTTTTGTATTTTTAGTAGAGATGGGGTTTCACCATGTTGGCCAGGCTGTTCTCGAACTCCTGACCTCAGGTGATGCACTCACCTCAGCCTCCCAAAGTGCTAGGATTACAGGCGTGAGCCACTGCACCTGGTGCATGCTCTGATTTTTTGCTTCATTGGTTGTCTTTCCTCACTCTAGACTTCTTTATGAGTTTTAGAATTTGAATAGATGGGCCCATTTTCAGTCAGCCAAATTATTTTTGTCTCTTTTTTCTCCCTGGTCAGTATTTTGCATTTCTGTAGGCACTTGAAACTATCTCCCCCTAGCCCCAGTTCTGAGTCTGATTTTATAATGGCATTCTGGGGCTTTAGATTTGTGGTGATTTTAGAGAAAGTGGGTTGCCTTGGTCAGTCACATCAGGGTGTATTTTTGTGGTTCTACTTCCTAAGTCCACAGTTCCCATAAACTGTATCTTCAGGGATAAAATTGGCAACCTTTTAATTTTCTGCCCCCTTTTATGCACGGGGATAACCCCATACATAGCAAATCCCTATCTTCAAGCAGTCAGCCTAGTTTTATTCACCTGTCTTGCATGGAACACTTTTCTTCCATTATTGTATACCTGCCACTTCTGGTTTCTCTCTCTGAAGGCACTCAGGTTCTTTGTTTCAACTCGCCTTCCCAATGCATACTTTTTTTCTCTTTATGAATATAACAACATATTTATTTTCTTCAACCCCAATTTTCAGGTGAGGATATTAAAATATTAAGATGAAACGACTTGTGTCAAGCCACACGGTTAATATGTGGAAGGGCTGGGACTCATATCCAGGTATTCTTGGCCTCAGATTTCATATATTTAGTAGCTCCAAGCAGCCTTCCGGTTGGCTTTTGTTTGTGCATTAAGCATTTTTTTCTAAACATCTAATAGGTTTGGACTTTCTTTTCTAATTGAGACTGTAAAAAGGAGCGCTTCTCCTCTCAAATGCATAATGATATGGTGAAAGGAACACTGGGCTGTAAGTAAAATTACCAGGGTTTGCTTCCTGGCTTGGAAATTAGTTGTCTCTGGCCCTCAGTTTTATCTTCTAAAACATTAAGTGGTTTGACTTAGATGAGCTCTAAGTTCCCTTGCAGTTCTAATGATCTGTAAGTGCACCTTTCGTATGCTCCATTCTCAGCAAGCTGTATTTTGCTGATTGAATATCATATTTTAAAAATATGTGTATTATCTGTCACTGAGACTTTTTTTTTTTACAAAAAAAAATACTCTGTATAAAAACAGAATGGGCTCATCGCCATGAGCAGATGGTTAGTAAGTAGTTTAATGGTTCCATATGGAACACTGTTGTTAAGCCCTGGGCTTAATGGTCTCTTCTTCCCCCTTTTTAAATTCATAGATCATTACTGGGAGTGATAAGATAATGTAACTAAAAAAAACATGCCCAGTAATTTCCAGGAAGATACTAATGGGCCACCTAGGCAAATGTATCACTGTTTATACTGGAAATGACAGATGAATACCCAAACTCCCAAATAAAGAGCTAAATATTGTCATTTATTGAGTTAGATTTGAAAAGAAGTTATAGCACTTTATGCAGAAAAGTGGGCAAACACTTCACAAAAGAATATATGTATATATATATATATATAGCCAATAAGCACATGAGAAAGTACTTATTGAAAATAAAAACCACAATAAGATAAATTATAAATGGCTAAAATCAAGAAGATGGGCAACATTAAATGCCAGTGATGATATGGAGCACCTGGAACTTTCATACACTGCTGTTCTGAGTGTAAAATGGTGCACAAACTATGGGAGAGTGTTCTGCAGTTTTTATAAAGTTCAACAATGATGTACTCCATGGCTGCTCCACTTCTAGGAATTTACTCAAGATGTATGAAAATATAAATCCACAAAAGATTTAAACAGCAATGTTTATGGTATATTATTAATTTAACATAATATTACTTAGCCATTAAAAATAATGAACTACTTTTACATACAACAACATGGATCTCAAAAACATCATATTAACTGAATGAAGCCAGATTCAACAAAAATACACACTTTCTGACCCTATTCATTCAAATGTAAGAATAGGCAAAACTAACTGTGGGGATAGAAATCAGAAATTTGTTGCCTCTTTGGAAAAGATTGAGTGGAAAAAGACACAAGGAACTTTTTAGGGTGATAAAGATATTCAATATTTTGTTGGGGGAATGATTATGCAGGTGTACAAAATTGTCAAAACTCATTGAACTCAACACTTAACAATTTGTGCATTTTACTGTATATTAATTATACCTCAATTAAAAAGTAACTATAGAGAAATTGATATATTCCAGCCTTTTAATCCAGTCAGAAATTGTATTCATTGATTGGAAATATTCACACTTCACACTTTTTAGGCACTCAATATAGATTAGATTTTTATTAATCTGCTTTGAAATGCAATGAGTTCCTTTCTTACCAGATATTTTCTTTTAGTTGGAGAATTGAGAAATTGCACTGTTAGCTTTGCACTTGCACAGAACCCAGTGTATGGTGGCTTAAACTTAATACGGTTTCCCTGAAGTATAAAGTCAATGCTTCTTCCAAACAAAGATGATCATGCAGCCATTTACCAATTATTGTGCTTTGAAGAGTTCTCTTGGTCTCATTAATGTTTCTCCTAAAAACCTTTTTCTTTCTTTTCTTTCTTTCTCTCTTTTTTCTTTCTTTCCCTTCCTTCCTTCCTTCCTTCCTTCCTTCCTTCCTTCCTTCCTTCCTTCCTTCCTTTCTCTTTTAGATGAAGTTTTGTTCTTGTCATCTAGGCTGGAATACAATGGCACTATCTTGGCTCACTGCAACCTCTGCCTCTTGGGTTCAAGTGATTCTCCTGCCTCAGCCTCCAGAGTAGCTGAGACTACAGGCGTGTGCCACTTGCCACCATGCTTGGCTAATTTTTGTATTTTTTAGTAGAGACAGAGTTTCACCATGTTGTTCAGGCTGGTCTTGAACTCCTGACCTCAGCTTGTCTGCCCACCTCAGCCTCCCAAAGTGCTGGGATTACAGGTGTGAGCTACTGTGCCTGGCCAAAAACCCTTTTCTTAAAAATGTGTTTCTATAGTTAAAATGTCCTGAAGATGCAGTCTGTATTTCTTATACATCTCCTGCTGAATGAGTGAAGGAAGGTAGACCTGGAATTGCCAATGAGATTTCTTACTCATAGCTAGACTGCAGTCTAAATTCTTTTGTCTTATTAAGTACTGTAAGCTCTTTTCTCTTGTCATGAATTCAGGGTTATGAAGAAAAATAATCTTTTGATGATAGATATATTATGCTTATTACGTAATTAGGAACCCACGGCCCTGAATTCAGGCAAACTTATGTTTAAATACCTTGGCTCCACCACACACTAGCTGTGCTACCTTAAACAAGTTTTCATTTTTTCTGAGTCTATGTCTTTATTTAACTTTGTGCAATAATAATGTAATAATAATGTCTACCTGAAAGGTTTTGTGTTATGACTTAAGTAAAACAATAGTGTGGTGTTTGGCATGGGTAGGTCACTGTAACTATCATCATGTCTTAGTCTGTTTACATTGCTATTGAGGGAATACTTTAGGCTGGATAATTTATAAAGAAAAGAGGTTTATTGGGCTCATGGTTCTGCAGATAGTATAAGAAGCATAGTGCTCACATTGCATCTGCTTCTTTTGAGGGCCTCAGGAAGCTTCCAATTATGGCAGAAAAGGAAAGGGAGCAGGAATGTCCCATAGCAAGGGAGGGAGCAAGGGAAAAAGAGGAGGAAGGTGCCAGCCTCCTTTTAATCGCTAGATCTCATGGGAACTAATACAGTGAGAACTCATTCTTTATGGCAAGTAGGGAGGCAAGCCATTTCGTGAGGGATCTGCCCACATGACTTCGACACCTCCCACCAGGTGTTCCCCGCCTCCAACACTGGGGAACAAATTTCAACATAAAATTTAGAAGGGACAAATATCCAAACTATGTCACATCATTAAGCTTCACTGTTATCACTTGCTTACTTGATTGTATCACTCACTAAATTGGAAGCCCCTCAAGAATAGAGACCATGGCTTCTATATCCATATTTTAACCCGCACCCAGAATAGTTTCACAGTAAATGCTGAATAAATGATTTTACCTTTTCATTTTTGTGGTGTTTTCTCATTGTTTATGCAATATCAACATATACTACTAATAATTAAAAACAGAAGCATTTTTAACACACACACAAATATGCACACTCATAATTATTTAAACAAGATTCCTGGTCTTGAAAATATTTTTGTTTCTCTTGGCTTTGATTAAGACTCTACACTCCCCATATCCCAGGAGTACAACATGCAATTACTACAGTGAAAAACCAAATCATTCAATCTTTATTGGCTTTCTGGACATAAACTCAGTCTTCTAAGCACATATTTCAGGTCTTATCTATGAGGCCAAAAGGTTTAAATATGGAACAGTAAGCCTTTTCTGAGGCATTCATCTGACTCGTAACCAAGTACTACCTGTGTTAATGCTTCACTTGTTTGTGGATGCCTTTTCCTACCATCAAGATAATAAATGCTTTGTACCTGATACTTTTTTGTGCCCTCCCTCCAAATTCCAACACCTGATGTGGTTGGATGCACACATTGTGTAGCTAAATAGATATTCGTCGAATGAATGAATAAAAGAAAATTTATTGCACAATTCCAGTCAGTATATAATAAAGGGCTACATTATATGGCAATGGACAAGACTGTAAGAGCTAGAAAAGATGTTGAAAGTTATCTTGTTCAAACTTCTTTTAAGTTTGGACAGCGAAACAGAAATCATGCTGGATCTTTAAGTAGAGGGAGTTTTAATGTAGGGAATTTGTCATATCTGTGACAGAAATGCTGAAAAACCAAATAGACAATAGTAAGGCAACCCAGAGAACAAAGACCACTCCTCAACTGGAGGGACTGGGGAGAGGTATTGCTTCCAGAGTTCAGAAGCTGGGACTATCCACAGTAGCTGAAGCCATAGAAGAGACATAGCCATTACTGCAGACACTGCAAAAATACACAGAAATAGGAAAAGTAAAACACTGGCTTGTCTTTCTCTTCTTGAATCTTTTTTCATGCTTTCCTGGAGCCAAACCTACCCAAAAGCTAGAGGGCAAGGTAACCTCATTCCCTTGTAGTGATACAGAAAGGAAAAGGGAAGGGAGAGGATGGATCTGAGAGCAAACTGGCAGTTGACCAGCATAGGTTCCTAAAGAAAGGTGGGTATGGGCTAAGTCTGGAAGGATAAGTTGAATTTTGAAACTAGGTCCCTGAAAGTATAAGCTATAGTAACCAAAACAGCATGGTACTGGTACCACAACAGAGACATAGATCAATGGATCAGAACAGAGCCCTCAGAAATAATGCCGCACACCTACAACTATCTGATCTTTGACAAACCTGACAAAAACAACAAGCAATGGGAAAAGGATTCCCTATTTAATAAATGGTGCTGGGAAAACTGGCTAGCCATATGTAGAAAGCTGAAACTGGATCCCTTCCTTACACCTTATACAAAAATTAATTCAAGATGGATTAAAGACTTACATGTTAGACTTAAAACCATAAAAACCCTAGGAGAAAACCTAGGCAATACCATTCAGGACATAGGCGTGGGCAAGGACTGCATGTCTAAAACACCAAAAGCAATGGCAACAAAAGCCAAAATTGACAAATGGGATCTAATTAAACTAAAGAGCTTCTGCACAGCAAAAGAAACTACCATCAGAGTGAACAGGCAACCTACAAAATGGGAGAAAATTTTCGCAACGTATTCGTCTGACAAAGGGCTAATATCCAGAATCTACAATGAACCCAAATAAATTTACAAGAAAAAACAAACAACCCCATCAAAAAGTGGGCAAAGGACATGAACAGACACTTCTCAAAAGAAGACATTTATGTAGCCAAAAAACACATGAAAAAATGCTCATCATCACTGACCACCGGAGAAATGCAAATCAAAACCACAATGAGATACCATCTCACACCAGTTAGGATGGCCATCATTACAAAGTCAGGAAACAACAGGTGCTAGAGAGGATGTGGAGAAATAGGAACACTTTTACACTGTTGGTGGGACTGTCAACTAGTTCAACCATTGTGGAAGTCAGTGTGGCGATTCCTCAGGGATCTAGAACTAGAAATACCATTTGACCCAGCCATCCCATTACTGGGTATATACCCAAAGGACTATAAATCATGCTGCTATAAAGACACATGCACACGTATGTTTATTGCAGCACTATTCACAATAGCAAAGAGTTGGAACCAACCCAAATGTCCAACAATGATAGACTGGATTAAGAAAATGTGGCACATATACACCATGGAATACTATGCAGCCATAAAAGATGATGCGTTCATGTCCTTTGTAGGGACATGGATGAAACTGGAAACCATCATTCTCAGTAAACTATCACAAGGACAGAAAACCAAACACCGCATGTTCTCACTCATAGGTGGGAATTGAACAATGAGAACACATGGACACAGGAAGGGGAACATCACACTCTGGGAACTGTTGTGGAGTGGGGGTAAGGGGGAGGGACAGCATTAGGAGATATACCTAATGCTGAATGACGAGTTAATGGGTGCAGCACACCAACATGGCACATGGATACATATGTAACAAACCTGCACATTATGCACATGTACCCTAAAACTTAAAGTATAATAATAATAAAAATAAATAAATAATAAAAAAAAAAGAAACTTGGAGGTGCAAGAATGAGGCATTTGGGAAAATGGGACCTAAAAGATAAAAAAGAAGGAGGTATGAGATATATTGATGCAGTGTGGAGAGGCCATCCTGGGTTGATTAGGAAGTACATATTGAATAGCACTGGGATTAACTAGGTAAACTGGGTTAGATCATGATCTGGTATGCTAGTGGAGGAGTGACGTGAGAAAATGATATTGAAGGAAGAATGTTTGTCAGGGGCATGCAGGGTAGATTTGAGTGAGAAGAGACCAGAGGCAGGAAAGCCACAAAGGAAGCTACTGAGATAATTTACACGTGGGCCAGCCAGAGTCTTGTCAAGGTATTGGCAGCAGGTGTAGAGATGAATATTTCTCATTATAGAAGATGAAGGTAAAGAATTGGTTAAAAATGATGTTATTTATTTTCAGTCTGGATAATAGAAGAATAACTGTGATTGAAACGGGCTGGTGACTGAAGATGATAGCAAAATATGAATGGACAAATCAAGGAAAATGAAGATACACCACTGAAGCTTGTTTGAAAAGATAGATGTGGTGATGCAGCTTTGAAGGTCATCATCAGGCCATGAGAATGAATGAGGAAAAAATGCGTGGGGAGAGGGATTGTTGAGAGACCCAAGGACTAAACCTGGGTAATGTCTTAGAAGAGCCAAGAGGCAGAAGGAGAAAGAGGCACAAGTGAAAGGGACCGAGGAGCAGTCAAAGAGGCAGAAAGATGGGTAGAGTTTCAAGACGGAAAGTGAAAAGGCAAGTCAGGGCAGGATGAGGAGTCAGTATTATGCAGGTAATGGAAATATGGTTCAGTTGGCAAGGTATAGTCACATCATGAACAATCCAAAATTCATGCTTGAATAAAAGAATAGAAGAAAAAAAGTATGGTCACAAGTATTAAATGACACAGAAAAGTTGATAAAAATACAGACCAAAAAAACACCTTACAAGGTTCACTTTGATCATTAAATAACAAAGATTACCTCTCTATTCTGAATTTTCCTTAAAATGTAATGATGTATTTCTTTCTGTTAAAAAATAAACCAAACATGTGCACATATGCTTACTATATCTTCTCTTCCATGATTTCTTTACTTGTTAAAACTATGTGTCACAATTTATAGCATGTTGGAGTACCTCTATGGTGTTGCATATTTTTTAGGTTCCTTTGCTTATAATTCTGTATTGATGAAACTTTTTTTTGCAGTGTTATTTAACTGTCTTTGGAGGTTGGAATTTGCCTGGGATTCATCGAGATGTAGCTCAGCTCTGTTTTGCCATCAAAAGAGATTCTAGATGAGGTTAAACTCACTAAGGAAGAGTTGGGGGTTATTTGATAATAAGCCATCTACCTGGCTTCAGCATAGTGGACAACATTGGACTTGTTGTCTGAGGTGGAACAAGGTATATCTGAGGTCTATCTTGCTGAGGTGGAAACTATCAGTGGCTAGTGATAAGAGAGGGACACACAAGGTGAAAACATAAGACGGTGTGTGTCTTCAACGTGTAAAGATGACCTGGAGGTAAGCATGTGCCCTGGAAAGGCAGCTATTTGAAATGAGAAGACCTGGGTCCTTGCCTGGCTTTGCCATCTCTTGGCTGCATGATTTTGAACAGATCATTCAATTAACCTCTCTGGGCCTTACATGGCCCTTGGGAAGATTAACTAAGAGGAAAAGATGAAAGCGTGGAGCACTTGGCTGCTGCTTGGCTCTATGTAGGTGTTCTTGGCTGTTTTTCTTTTCTATGCTTTATCTAGGAAGACAAAAACTTAAAAGAATGGTTAGGCATCTTGTCAGAAGCAAGACAACAGTTGGTAAGTCCTATCTCCTAACTCTTGAAGGCTATAGGCAGTCTTCTGGGCTTTATCTGTATACATGCCTCTTAATGGAGTCCCTCACAACTGATGCCAAGTCCAAGTCAAGATTTGTGACATCTTACACTTGAGCAACAGAGACAGGTACTCTCAGGTGTCCTGCCACTCACTCTAATTTGGTTTGACTGATTCTGTTTCAAACTTTACAATTTACCTTGAATTTCTCGAGCTCAGATGGTAAATTCCAGTGGTTAGAACATTTATAAATGCAGCTGCAGCAGCCATAACCTGTAACTGACACTTTAAAAGGCCAGCAATTGATTCCAAGCATAGCAGAATATTTGACTGCTGATAATATCCCTGCTACATTTATGCATGCACACTCAAGAACGTACATGCACACACACACACACACACACACACAGCAGATATTTACCTGTGTTTGTGCTAAGTCACATGCACAGGAGATTTTGTTTTTTACCTGAAGGAAGAGAAATGGTATTTGGGCGGGGTCAAAGTCTAGGAAAAAGTAGGACAAGAAAAAGGGAGAAGATGGCGCGGCTCATTTCTCCTGTTTTTCCATTGACTGGGTTTGAGTGCTATAATTAGTGGGGGCTGTGGGTGGGGGCTGGGTGTGGAAGCTGGTGGGCCTGTTTAAAAAATATTTTGTGAGATTCTTGGCACAAGCATAACCACTGGGGCCCAGGTGACCAAGGGTGACACTGAGCTGGGGAGGTGGGGCTTCTCATTGATGCTGCATGGAAGCCAGCACATCCTTGGGGCCAGAGGCCTGGAAACTTTGACCACTTTGGCATAGGATTGGGCTGCTAATTGATGGGTGGAGCAGCTGTGGTGAGGCTTCTCCTGGGGGGTTTGTGGGCAACAGAGAAGACCTAGCAGAACCCAGAGAAGGAAAGGGAGGGGCAGGGAAGATGCCTTATGCATACTCTATCTGATCGACTGGTCCTTGGGCCTGTCATGCCATCTACCAAAGGGACCCCAGGAACCACTGGAGCAAGGAAGGGTTAGGTGGCTTTAATTTTAATACGAGCTTTGTCATGGACTTACTTTGTTGCCTTGGGAAGGTCATGCTTCCCTCTCTAGATCTGTTTTCCTATCTGGAAAATGAGGATTTGGGATTGGGTCTCAAAGTTTCCTCCTAGGTCTAACAGAATTAACCTCCCAATTGTAGTAATCTGTTGTCAGTTAATCAAACAAAATATTTTCCTAGTGCCTATATCAAGTTTCTACTGCCAAATTCTAGAGATGGAATTATAAGTATATTATATGTTGCCTGTGATGCTTGTCAGGTCCAGGTTCAAAACCCATTTTTGTCATTCACTGGCTGTTAATTTTCTTTACCTCTATGATCTTCAGCTTCTTCATAGGAACACTGAGGATAGTAACACCTCCTATTAGGGTTATTAAAAACAAAACGGGCGAGGCGTGGTGGCTCACACCTGTAATCCCAGCACTTTGGGAGGCTGAGGCAGGCGGATCACCAGAGATTGGGAGTTTGAGATCAGCCTGGCTAATGTGGTGAAACACCTGGGTGTGGTGGCACACACCTGCAATTCCAGCTACTCAGGAGGCTGAGGCAGAAGAATCACTTGAACCCGGGAGGCGGAGGTTGCAGTGACCCAGGATTGCACCATTGCACTCCAGCCTGGGTGACAGAGCGAGACTGTGTCTCCAAAAAAAAAAAAGGAACCATGCATTGAAGACATAATAGGTGCTCAGTGAATGTTGCCAACCATTATTTTATTATAAATTAGATATTCTAATAATGGACACTATTAACCTATAAATAAAAAAGTGACTTTATAAAGTACCAATAGAAATACCAACACATATGAGCTTGTCAAGGGGTCTTACTGAATTCAGAAACTTTCTGTTCAATATATATTCTATCATAAAAATAAGGAGCCATCCTTTGAGAATGCCCTGTTCTTTAGCTGTTTCGTTACTCAGACTTGCCTCAGAATTCCACTCAGCTTGTCATTCCTCATGTTTCTTTTCCTCTGACAAGAAACTGAGAAAGTCCAAGGATCTTTTCCACATATGCAACTTAAAGATTTCAACCTAATTAAAGTAACTTTGCTTAATTAGGCTAAATATAACTTCTTTTATTCTGAATCAGTCTCTAGAGAAAGCTATTCATTAACTAAGCTTTCTGTCTCTCACTATGCATTTCTCTCGGAACTGCCATCTCTCCTCCACCCTGCACTTGGAACACTGTGATGTGACCTAAACTGATTCTGGTCTTGTAAACTTATGTTTTCTGTGTATTATCTAAATACAGCCCGTTATCTGACGTCATGCGGAAGAGGAAACTTCCTAAGTCCACACAGTTGCTACAAATAGTTACACAATACTTGACCTTACCCGAATGTTTCAGGAGAGACTTTGCACCCCCAAAGGAAGCCAACCATATTTTTGTCATTTCTCTTGCCCCAGAAATAGTAGACGCTTGATAAAACATGTTAAATTACAGTAACAGGCAATATGTGCATGTACTTTACCAAGAATAGTTGCAAACATTTTCTCATATGATCCTTGCAGCAGTCCTCTAAGAAAAATACGATTGTGCTGTTTAACCAATGAGGACACATAGATTGAGTGATTTCATCCAAGTTACATGAATCATAAACTAGTAAAGCCTTGGCTTGACTCTAAAAACAAGACAAAAGCGAAAAGCAAGTGCTGGGCTCTGTTACCAAGTGGGGCACAGGTACATTATGGTCCCATAGGTGGGGTGAGGTGAAGGATACTCAATGCCTGAAGGTGTATAAGTCTGTCAATGAGCTACTCAGCTGTAAGCTATCCCCACAATTCATAGACATGCAATTCACATCTCATAGTATTTGCAAGACATGCAATTCATATCTCATAGTATTTGAAAACAAAAGGGAAAGATGGCTGGTGGTGGATACACATTTTCATTAATGTTTGGATTCCTCGTGTCTGTGTGTGTGTGTGTGTGCGTGTGTGTGTGTATTATGGAGTTCCAGTAGCTGAATGTTGCAGCTAGACCAATGTTTGCTTCCCTAACAGGAGACGGCTGTTGCTGGTCTGGTTCATTCTTTCCTGGGAGAGCCCTAATTAACATATGTTCCTCTCTCAACATGGGCTAATAACTAACTCCTCAGCCTAATCAAGAACTATTTGAAGCAAATGTAGTGATATTACAACTTTCCTTCCAGTTTAAGGATGACATCAGCAGCTTTATAGTGGAAACACCTTAATTTCTCAGGAATAAGTGACCTGATCCATAATGAAAAGTTCAAAGGCACAAATATTGTTACCGTTACGAAATTAATTGAAGATTAAAATCCATTCACACATGATGATATGGATGTATTTCATTGATTTTGCTTTCAATAAAATAGGAGTCATAAAATCATGAAATTAAGTGTTCAATCACTGTATTAGTCAGGGTTCTCTAGAGGGACAGGACTAACAGGATAGATGTGTATATGAAAGGGAATTTATTAAGGAGTATTCACTCACACCATCACAAGGTGAAGTCCCATAATAGGCCATCTGCAAGCTGAGGAGCAAGCAAGTCAGTGTGAGTCCCAAAACCTCAAAAGTAGGGAAGCTGACAGTGCAGCCTTCAGTCTGTGGCTGAAGGCCTGAGAGTCCCTGGCAAACCACTAGTGTAGGTCAGAGTCCAAAAGCTGAAGAACTAGGAGTCTGATGTTCAAGGGCAAGAAGCATCCAGCACGGGAGAAAGATGGAGGCCAGAAGGCTCAGCCAGTCTAGTCCTTCCACATTCCTCTGCCTACTTTTATCCTAGCCGTGCTGGCAGCTGATTAGATGGTGCCCACCCAGATTGAGGGTGGGTCTGCTTCTCCCAGTCCACTGATTCAAATTTTTTTTTTTTTTTTTGAGGTAGGGTCTCACTCTCTTCCCCAGGCTCCCAGGCTGCACTGCAGTGATGCAATCAAAGCTCATTGCAGGCTGGAGCTTCTGGGCTCAAGCAATCCTCCCTCCTCAGCCTCCCCAAGATGCTGGGACTGCAGGCATGTGCCATCACACCCAGCTAATTTTTTTTTTTTTTTTTTTGAGACAGAAATTTGCTCTTGTTGCCTAGGCTGGAGTGCAATGGCGTGATCTCGGCTCACCACAACCTCCGCCTCCTGGGTTCAAGCGATTCTCCTGCCTCAGCCTCCCAAGTAGCTGGGATTACAGGCGTGTGCCACCATGCCCGGCTAATTTTTTGTATTTTTAGTAGACACAGGGTTTCTCCATGTTGGTCAGGCTGGTCGAACTCCTGACCTCAGGTGATCCACCTGCCTCAGCCTCCCAAAGTGCTGGGATTACAGTTGTGAGCCACCATGTCCGGCAATATCTATCCATCCATCCTTCCTTCCTTCCTTCCTTCCTTCCTTCCTTCCTTCCTTCCTTCCTTCCTTCCTTCCTTCCTATCTTCCTCCCTCCCTCCCTCCCTTCTTTTCTTTCTTTCTTTCGTCTCGCTCTCTCACCCAGGCTGGAGTGCAGTGTCACAATCTGGGCTCACCACAACCTCCGCCTCCTGGGTTCAAGTGATTCTCCTGCTTCAGCCTCCTGAGTAGCTGGGATTACAGGCATGCACCACCACACCCAGCTAATTTTTGTTTTTTTTTTTTTTGTATTTTTAGTAGAGATGGGGTTTCACTGTGTTGGTCAGGCTGGTCTCCAACTCTCTAACTCCTGACCTCATGATCTGCCTGCGTCAGCCTCCCAGAGTGCTGGGATTACAGGTGTGAGCCACCACACCCGGCCCTGACTCAAATGTTAATCTCCTTTGGCAACACCCTGACAGACACACTCAGGAACAATACTTTGCATCCTTCAATCCAATCGAGTTGACACTCAGTATTAACCATCCCAATCACTTAATAAGTGATTTGTCTCTTGGCTGGTGCTGAAGTAAAGGTGAGTTTAGACGTTAGCATTTTCACCTTCATCTTGGCATTCAAGGTCCACTACAATCTGATTCCAAATTATAGTTGTTATGTCATCTTTTTATATAAAACTTTCAAATGGAGAAAATGGTCTTTCACAGGTATGCCTTGTGCTTTTCCATCTCTATCTTAAAAAAACAAACAAATTTTTGTTTCATCAGTTTGAAACACTTTTCTTCATCTCGACATACACAAATCCTACTCATTCTTTGAGATCAGCTCTAATCACTTGAAGTGGATTTTTTTATACATCCAGCCAAAAGCCATCACCCTTCCTCTTCTGAACACTCCCATCATGCCTATCATTTATACCAATCTCTTTCTTCTGATATTATTGTATCTTTTCTGCTCATTAAATAGTAGACTCTGGAGAGGGGGCTATATCTGATTCACATTCACTTCAGCTATTGCTGTAGTAAGACCAAATTCTGCTGCAGGAAAACTAGATGCTGAGCACAACTTCCCTTGGTTTATAGGAAATCCTGCTTACTAAAAATTTTGTATTTTGTTCCTCTTATTTTACCTAGTAGAGAGTAGATTTTAAAGTATGTAACCACTTGTAAATGTTACATTATATAGTATTTATCATAGCTCCTAGCAATAGCACAAACTAAATATTTGCTGAATGAATTAATGAATGAAACAGCAATGGTGTTAAACCATACATCTTTCATCTTAATACTCAAGAAGTATTACTATCTGCTTGTACAAAATTTGTGGGCCAGGTGCAGTGGTTCACGCCTGTAATCCTAGCACTTTGGGAGGCTGAGGCAGGCGGATCACCAGGTCAGGAGTTTGAGACCAGCCTAACCAACACGGTGAAACCCCGTCTCTACTAAAAATACAAAAAAATTAGCCGGGTATGGTGTTCCGTGCCTGTAATTCCAGCTACTCAGGAGGCTGAGGCAGGAGAATTGCTTGAACCTGGGAGGTGGAGGTTGCAGTGAGCTGAGATTGTGCCATTGCACTTCTGCCTGGGCGACAGAGCAAGACTCTGTCAAAAAATAAATAAATAAATAAAATATATATATATATATATATATGAATTTTATAGTTTTTTAGCATATCATGTCTGAAGTTCTCTTGCTCTAGAAAATTTACTTCTTCTCCAACAGTTAAGAAAATAAGTTTTTTTTTTTTTTTTTTTTTTGAGACGGAGTCTCGCTCTGTCACCCAGGCTGGAGTGCAGTGGAGCGATCTCAGCTCACTGCAAGCTCCGCCTCCCAGGTTCATGCCATTCTCCTGCCTCAGCCTCCCGAGAAGCTGGGACTACAGGCGCCCACCACCGAGCCTGGCTAATTTTTGTATTTTTAATAGAGACGGGGTTTCACCGTGTTAGCCAGGAAGAAAATAAGTTTTTTTAAAAAAATCAAGACAGGTAATACATACTGAAAAAAATGGTGGACTTCTTTAGATACTCATAGGAACACTTTAGTGCTTACAATAAATCAGAGCCATGGCTTAAGGAACCCAGTGCTTATTGTGGCACTAACAGAGAAAGATCATAGTCATTCTTTTTTGTTTGTTTGTTTTTAATTATACTTTAAGTTCTAGGGTACATGTGCACAATGTGCAGGTTTGTTACATATGTATACATGTGCCATGTTGGTGTGCTGCACCCATTAACTCGTCATTTACACTAGGTATACTTCCTAATGCTTTCCCTCCGCCCTCCCCCCACCCCATGACAGGCCCCAGTGTGTGATGTTCCCCTTCCTGTGTCCAAGTGTTCTCATTGTTCAGTTCCCACCTATGAGTGAGAACATGCGGTGTTTGGTTTTTTGTCCTTGCAATAGTTTGCTGAGAATGATGGTTTCCAGCTTCATCCATGTCCCTACAAAGGACATGAACTCATCATTTTTTATGGCTGCATAGTATTCCATGGTGTATATGTGCCACATTTTCTTAATCCAGTCTATCATTGATGGACACTTGGGTTGGTTCCAAGTCTTTGCTATTGTGAATAGTGCCGCAATAAACATACGTGTGCATGTGCCTTTATAGCAGCATGATTTATAATCCTCTGGGTATATACCCAGTAATTGGATGGCTGGGTCAAATGGTATTTCTAGTTCTAGATCCTTGAGGAATCGCCACACTGTCTTCCACAATGGTTGAACTAGTTTGCAGTCCCACCAACTGTGTAAAAGTGTTCCTATTTCTCCACATCCTCTCAGCACCTGTTGTTTCCTGACTTTTTAATGATGGCCATTGTATCTGGTGTGAGATGGTATCTCATTGTGGTTTTGATTTGCATTTCTCTGATGGCCAGAGATGATGAGCATTTTTTCGTGTGTCTGTTGGCTGCATAAATGTCTTCTTTTGAGAAGTGTCTGTTCATATCCTTCGCCCATTTTTTGATGGGGTTGTTTGTTTTTTTCTTGTAAATTTGTTTGAGTTCTTTGTAGATTCTGGATATTAGCCCTTTGTCAGATGAGTAGATTGCAAAAATTTTCTCCCATTCTGTAGGTTGCCTGTTCACTCTGATGGTAGTTTCTTTTGCTGTGCAGAAGCTCTTTAGTTTAATTAAATCCCATTTGTCAATTTTGGCTTTTGTTGCCATTGCTTTTGGTGTTTTAGATATGAAGTCCTGCCCATGCCTATGTCCTGAATGGTATTGCCTAGGTTTTCTTCTAGGGTTTTTATGGTTTTAAGTCTAACATTTAAGTCTTTAATCCATCATGAATTAATTTTTGTATAAGGTGTAAGGAAGGGATCCAGTTTCAGCTTTCTACATATGGCTAGCCAGTTTTCCCAGCACCATTTATTAAATAGGGAATCCTTTCCCCATTTCTTGTTTTTGTCAGGTTTGTCAAAGATCAGATGGTTGTAGATGTGTGGTATTATTTCTGAGGACTCTGTTCTGTTCCATTGGTCTATATCTCTGTTTTGGTACCAGTACCATGCTGTTTTGGTTACTGTAGACTTGTAGTATAGTTTGAAATCAGGTAGCGTGTTGCCTCCAGGTTTGTTCTTTTGGCTTAGGATTGTCTTGGCAATGCAGGCTGTTTTTTGGTTCCATATGAACTTTAAAGTAGTTTTTTCCAATTCTGTGAAGAAAGTCATTGGTAGCTTGATGGGGATGGCATTGAATCTATAAATTACCTTGGGCAGTATGGCCATTTTCATGATATTGATTCTTCCTATCCATGAGCATGGAATGTTCTTCCATTTGTTCGTATCCTCTTTTATTTTGTTGAGCAGTTGTTTGTAGTTCTCCTTGAAGAGGTCCTTCACATCCCTTGTAAGTAGGATTCCTAGGTATTTTATTCTCTTTGAAGCAATTGTGAATGGGAGTTCACTCATGATTTGGCTCTCTGTTTGTTATTGGTATATAAGAATGCTTGTGAGTTTTGCACATTGATTTTGTATCCTGAGACTTTGCTGAAGTTGCTTATCAGCTTAAGGAGTTTTGGGGCTGAGACGATGGGGTTTTCTAAATATACAATCATGTCATCTGCAAACAGAGACAATTTGACTTCCTCTTTTCCTAATTGAATACCCTTTATTTCTTTCTCCTGCCTGATTGCTCTGGCCAGAACTTCCAACACTAGATCATAGTCATTCTTGACCTTGATCTCAAATGTTGGGGTTACTTCCAAAAATACTATTAACTTTATTTCAGTTACTTACAAATGTAATTAAACTGATAATAAATCATCTATATCTATATATTTTCATATACCCAAATGTATCCATTTCCTATATCCAATCTACATTCAGAGAGTATTTGTGATCCATGTGTGAGAGGAGGGGAAGAGAGAAATAAAAGACTTTGAAAATTGTCTCAAGTAGTGAAAAAAGGCTTGCACTTGAATTAGGAGGTCAAATTAACGTCAGTTGCTGTGACAATTGAGTAAATAATATATCTTTTTCGGACATCAAACTTTTTAAAAAGCAAGTTATTAGATTCAATTACCAATGAAGTCACTCCAAGCCCTAATGCTCTTCCTCTCTTTCTCTCCCTCTGTCTCAGATATATGTGTATCTATTGATATCTATCTATCATCTATCTATTTATCTATCATCTATCTATTTAATGCCTTTTTACAGAAGGCACAACTAAGGCATTTGATTTAGGATTTTGTTCATCTGTGTTCTTAAGTCCAATTGAGTGATTATAGGACTAACAGTCTATAGTTTGATATCAGGATTTGCTACTGTTACAGAATCAAATGGGAAGCTGTCCATCAAAAAATACTGTGGAATATTTTCTTAAAAATTTAATAGAATTCATCTGTAGAATCACATGGGATTCATTTAACAGAAATATCTCTGACTATTTTTTCAATCTTCTCTTCTGAGTACTGGCTATTCTGGTTTTTCAAGATTCTTCTGGAGTCTATTTTGTAACTTTACTAAGACTAAGACATATTATCCAATTTGTCTGGATTTTCAAATTTACTGGCATAACTTATAAACAATATTCTCTCTTAACATTTTCAAAATCTGTTCCATATTGGTATTTTAGTCTATTTTCCACTGCTTATCATGGAATATCTGGAACTGGGTTATTTATAAAGAAAAGAAATTTATTTCTTACAGCTATGGAGGCTGAGAAGTCCAATGTCAAGGAACCATATCTGGTGAGGCCCTCCTTGCTGGTGGGGACTCTGCAGAGTCCAAGGCTATACAGAGCATCACATGGTGAGGAGGCTGAGCAAGCTAGTTCATGTCTCTCTTCCTCTTCTTATAAAGCCACCAGTCCCATTATCATGATAATGCACTAACCCATTAACCTATTATTTCATTAATTCATGAATGGATTAATTCTTGATAATCAAATCACCTTTTAAACGTCCCACCTTTCAATACTGCCCCATTGGGAAATAAGTTTCAACATGAGTTTTGGAGGGGACAAACATTTAAACCATAGCAACTGATAAGAATATTTTTTATTTTGTTTGTCTTTTTTTTTTATGAGATTTTTCCAGGAGTTTATCTATATAATTAGTCTTTTCAAGGAAGCAGCTATTGCGGTTATTGATTAATCCTAAAATTTATTATTTTATTAATACTTATTTTCTATGTATTACTTTTCGACAGCCATTGGATTTATTTCATTGTTATTTTATATAGTATTTTAAATTGAATTCATATTTAATTTCTTTTCAGTATTTCCTGTTTGATAGTAAATGCATTTAAGAACATACGGATTCTTCTGAATATTACTTTAATACAAAGCTACATCCCACAAATTTTGACATGTAGTATTCTTACTGTCATTTATTTCTAAATGGATTTTGACCACAATTATTATGTAAAATGTTTCAATATTTTCAGGTGGTTTGTCATGTTTTGGAGAGTATGGATAATGTTTGTTGTTAATTTCTAACTGTACTGCTTTAAGATCAGAATCTCTGATCTATATGTAATTTTTGCTTCATAGTAGGCTGATAATAGGTCCGTGTTTATAGATAGCAAAGTGTTTAGAAAAATATATATTGTTAATTAAATTATTCATATCTGTATTTGCTTTTGATCTACTTAAGATGATGATTATTGAGAAAGATATATTAAAATATTTCATTGTTTTTGCTTTATCATAGTTTTTTATTTAGATATTTTGCATCTGTTTTAATTAGGTATATAGAAGGTTAATGACAGCTTTATTCTCTTAATCATATCTTTTATCAATTTAAACAATTCTTTGATATTTAAAAAACTTTTCCCCTTGAGTTCTGCTTTTTATATTAACATTAATACACCTGCTATTTTCAACATTTACCCTGTGTATCTCTTCAATGTTTTCATTGTTATCTTTTCTGGATCTTTCTGTTTTAGGTATATCTTTTATAAATAACTTACTGCTAAGCTTTATTCTTTTCTTTAACAAATCTTTGTCTCTGACTTATAATAGGGAAATTTATTCTAAAGTCTTTTGCTTTGCTTAATGACATTTTGCAATTGTTTCATGCATTTTATGTTTTTAACTTATGACAAGAAGCAGTGTAAAAGAATGTTATTTGCTCTGGCTGGGAAACCCAGTTCTACCATAGGAGATATTTGACCTTGCTTAAATTACTTACATTTTCTGTGCCTCAGTTTCTTCATAAATTAAGTGAGAATGATTATAATTATGCCCAATTCATTGACTTATTGTAGGGATTAAGGAAATGATTACATGTAAAATATTTAAAACTTCGCTTGAGAAAGAGTGTGCGTGAAATAAATGTTAGCTATAACTATCATTATGTGGCTTTTTTCTTTCCACTTGTATTTGTCCTCTCCACCCAGTTTCTTCTTCCAGTGGTTTGTAAACAGCGCATTTGAGTTTTATTGTTCTAGCAGTTACTTTGCATATATGACAGATGCATTTTTGAAATGAACTTTATTAAAATATCATTTGTATGTAATATGTACCCATTTTAAGTATATATTTTGATGAATCGTGACAAATATATACAACCACTTAATTACCACCACAATTGAGATATAGGACATTTCCATCACAGAGTAATAGCCTGTGTCATTTCCCATACAATGCCCTCCATACCCTCCACCTCTTTCCAATACCCCGTTAGTCATTGACATGCTTTCTGCCACTATGGATTAGATTTATCTTTTCTAGGGTTTCATATAAATAGGAACACATAGCAGGCAGTCTTTTGTAACGCATATTAAAAATTATTTGCCTGTATTATCTGGAGTTATTTAATAGCTCTGTCCTCCCCTAAATAAGAACTTCAGTAGTTTTTCTCTTTCCTCCTCCTCTCTGTTACCTTCTATTTTCAGATGACCTAAGATCCTAGTTATAAATATTTAGAGATTATGCATTGAATTATTTATTAATCTGTTTTCTACTTCATTTACTCATCACTGTGTCTTGTATCTTCTGTGTTATTTATTTTATCTATTTATTTTTGCTTCCCACATTTTTTTCAGATATTTTCAAATACATAGATACGTATTTTTTCCTAGAGGGCATGAAGGGTGGTAACTTTTCTGAATCTTTGCAGTATTCAGTATGTCCTTATTTTGCTCTCCTATTTGAATGGCATTTTAGATGCTAAATGTAGGATTCTAAGAAATATTTTCCTTCTTTGTTTTCTCCTGATATGTAGTTTTGCCAACAGGAGCTCAGATTTAGCACTAAAGAAGACTAACATAACCGGGTCTTTTCACTCACTATTTTTCAGTTCAGCGATATCTATTTCTACTTTGCAGTTTATCAGTGATTTTTTTCAATAATCAAAAATTCAAACGTCAATCCTGCTAGTTCAGTAGTTCTCTAATAGCAATATGCATACAAATCACCTGTGGGTCTTGTTAAAATGCAGATTCAGTTTTAGTCATTTTAGGATGAGGCCTGAGATTCTGTGCTTCTAACAAGCTCCCAGGTGACGGTGATGTTGCTGGTCTGTGGACCACACTTTAAGCGTCAAGGCCCTGGCTACTGCATCTTCATGGATTTGATATCCCTTTACACCATTCTGAAGATATACATTATTTATCTGAAATTTCTTTCTTTTTTTTTGTATCTTCTATTAACTCTGTTTTCTTGAGATAGTGATAGTTGTATTTCTTAGGTCTGTGGCTTCTCTCTTCCGGTATTGATTTTCCTCAATTTGTTTCCTTCTTTTAAAAATGCTTGGTTTTCTGAGTTACCTGTTGCTTACCTATTGCTGTGACTGTGGGTGAGGGGAGGCATGCTGCTCAGAGTGCACTGGGAGCAATGCGAGGATTCTACATCTGCCTGTCTGACTTCAGAACTGGCTCTGCTTCTGTCTATGGGCAATACCACTGCCACCAAATGCTTATCATAAGCTAGGGGAGAGCGCTGACCAGCACAGCTGATAATGATGATGAGCAAAATAACCAAATTAACATTTTTGAGTGCCTACTGCATGCAAGGCCCTGTTCTAAGTGCTACACACGTATTAACTTGTTTAACAAATGCATCTTGTCAAAGACACGTTTAAAAATCTAAAACATATTAACAGTTCTTCTCGGTTTTTAGTGTTCTGTAATTTGCTGAAATTGATGAGCACGATTTATCTTTATTCTAATTCTCCTTCTTCTTCACTTCTGTGATTAAACAGAAAATGCTAAATTTGCAGATATTTGCCTAGTTGAAATAGCCCAAATATTCCAGCATAACTAGATAATACCCCCAAACTGAACCCTGTATAGTGGACAGTGAATGGAGACAAACAGCATGAGAGAAGAAGAAAAGAGAGAAGAAATAAAAGAAGTAAACTCAAGGAGAGAGGGTGAATAAAGAGACAACATAAAAGAAGGAGAAGATTAATGGAGGTAAAACTTGCACGATAAAGAATTCAGCTGCATTTTGCTTGGGTTTATGTTTAGACCTTCCTTAAATTCTTTCACATCTCTGCAAACAGGAAGATTAATTGAGTAGCCTTCAACATTCAGACACAGCCCTGGCTGTGGTGACCTTACAGATTTGACCCAGCAGAACAGGAGGAATATTAATTTTGGCTTCTAAAGAGGCAGATTTTCATAAATTTATTGGAGAGACATCTTGTTCCGTGTTGTATGGATTGTTTCTGTGAGCTGAATAAAATGGTCTCTTATTTTGTGGGCTCGCGGGGATTTTATTAGCAATATTTATTTAGACACCAAAGAAGAAGCCATTTGAATCTTGGAACCTGGTTTGAATTTGCAGCTAAATGTGATCTTTCATCTCGGGGCTATTTCCTTTCATTTTCAGGATGTGGATAGACAACGGAAAGACAGGTGAAGCCATTGGTATTTTGGGCTCATGCCACTAAATTCCAATATTTCGGGTTCTGGGAAATTTGAAGCTCACACTCTTAAAAATGTTTTCCACTGTTTGTAAAGGCATTTGTTTTGCAAAGGAAACACAATCCTGATGTTCTGTACTTATAAAATCTGTGTCGTTAGAGTTGCCCGCGCCTCTACAGGCCTTTGTACTTGTCTTTAATTAGGATTAGATAGTATTATTCTGGATAAACAAAGCACCCCAACAGAAAAGGGATGGTCAAAGCAGCCCTTGAGACGTCAGCCTGGTTTGAATCTATCTATATTTTTAACGATTTGTTCATTTTTCAGTTTGTAACTTGAATTTCACTGAAAAATACAACCCACAAACACACGGAGTTTCTACCGTGGGCCTTGCCCTAAGCTTGAACCCTGGGACACAAAGATAATTCCATGAAATTCTTGGGTTCAGGGACCATCAGATGAGTCCTATACAGAGATATTTTTGGAAACAGAGTGCTACAACACATTATATGTACTGTAACAGGGTAGCGTATGAAGTAAGTGGAAAGGGGGCCTCACTCAGCCTAAGTAAGTGGAGTACTGAACAGACTGTGAAGGAGGCAACATTGCCCCTGGATCTCACAAAATGAAGAGATGTTCTCCAGTACAATTTTTCTCTTTTCTTCCAACACTCCATAACTGCCCCCTCCTTCTCTTCCTCATTCCACTATGCCTCTACATGCCTACTTTTAAAGCTTTGTTTCTGAAGAAAAATGATCTATTCAAAATGCTGAGAATCCCCGTTAAATGGCTCTTTAAGAGGTCCCAGGTTGTCAGAACTGCTTCACGTCCTTGAGCTTGGAGATCAACCTGCTATTTATCCAGCTGAAATCCCTCCACCTCCTCACAGACTCTGGCTTGCATCTTAAATTTCCATCATTTGTTCTGACTCACGCAGCTCTTTGAATTATAGCACTCAACTTCACCCAGGTGTAATTGATTTTCTCTTGCTCGCCACTTATATATTGGCAGCCAATCCCAAAAAGAGGAAGTGTCTTAAATTTGGGCTATTTGAGACATGATAGGTAGTGCTGAGTATCTATGTGTGTCAATGCTGATGGGGGAGGTGAGAGAACTACATAACTCCCCTTCTTTAGGGTGACAATCCCCTCCTGTCATCCATCACTGAAGCCTTCCTCCTCGCTCTGGTCGAAGCAGGGAGCAGGCCCATCTATCCTGGAGGAGCAGGATGCACGACCTTAGAAAATGATTGGCATCAGTTTTACAGAGGCGCTGTCAGTTCTGGGGCATCATATCAGTCTTGTGTCATGTGTATTGATTGTAGACTTCCTTACAGAGAGTCTGGCTCACGACTAGGGTACCAGTGCAATTCTTCTGGCCCCTGCCTGCTGAGAGAGGGAGATGACAGAGAGGTTGTGTGAAGGTGAAACAAAGACTTGATCTTCAGTGGCTGTTGTTTCATTTGTTCTGAGTACCTGCAAGGCTCTGCAATGGAACAGGACATCTTTTACCTTCTAATTGCCAGTCTAGGAGAGGCTGCCTGCTAGGGGCAGATTTGGGTAATGAAGACTGGCAAGATTTCTAATGATGAACAAAGGGAGAGTGAGGGAGTCATAGACCAGAGCATAGATAATTCATGGCATATTCAAAATTGTGTCTCAGTGGCATGTCTCTTCCTTGCCCTTGAGTTCAGAGTATCTCATCTGATATTTATGGAATGTCTTTGCAGTGACATGCATGATGCTAGGTATGTGGGACCCATAGCCAAACAAGACAGAGTCCCCGCCCTTCAAGAGCCTTAGGATTGATGTATTAGTGTTGTTTCATCAGTCTCCGTTCTTTAAAAATCTCTTGAATTACTCCCGTCTTCTCCATCCTCTCTGGAAAGCTTCACCAACTTCAGGCAAAGCTCCTCTCTATACTCTGTACTTAGGTTAGCACTGAACTCTCTAAGTCATGGTCAGATGGGTTTCTCTCCCCTGAATGTCTTGTTCATGAGTCTCTGAGGGCAAAAACAGCATCTTTTCATCTCAGAATCCCCATTGCTCTTGTCAGGAAGTGGGCATTCAGAAGTACATTGAGTGATGAATCTCACAGCTTATGTCTGTCTTTCCCTTATTCGTTCTTCAGTATCCTTCTCAGGTTGGGATCGAAGAAGCTCAGCTAGGGCCTAACATTATAAAATGTTGTCTGGTGAATGAGACCTTGGGGCAGGAGAGGGGAGTTTGGTCAGGGCCCAGCTCTGTCTCTGATTTGCACTTGGAATGAATCATCTCACTTCTCTTGACCTCTATCAGGTCCATAACAGTTTCTCATGTATACTGTGGGAAGTGGAAACGATAAGACACTGCTAACTGCATTCATAGCCAATCATTGTTTTCATGTGCACATTAATCTCACAAACAATTATTAAACACCAGCTGTATAGGAGGCTTCTCCCAGCAGGCTCTGCATATCACATCTCAGTGGCATCGAATGGAATGCTTGCTCTCCACTCAGTGTACCTTCCTCCTCCTGTCCTGGGGCTGTCCCCACTACTTGGGAGGCCCTAGTGCTACCCCATCGCCACTGTCTTTTCTTTGGTTTTGTTTTCTGAATCCTCCGTTTCTATTCTGGCTTCTCGAGTGTTACCTTCTCTGTGAAGACTTCTCTCACCCCTCTTCTCTCCACTTGAGTGGAGCACTTCATCTCTCCTCTGCTGTGGCATGCCTGTGCTTGTAGAGCAGCTATAGATCTGCATGTTTACCTTCCTATTAAATTATGAGCTCCGTAAGAGCTGGATTCCTCATAGTGTCTGATACCAAGGGATTGATCTTTTCTTCTTTCTGACTGTTCTTCTACAGCAGTGGTGCTCAAACATTTTGGCTTCAGGACTCCTTTGTGTGGTTTAAAATGATTAAGGACTCCAAAGAGCTTTTGCTTATGTTACTTAGATCTATTCGTATTTACTCTATTAGAAATTAAAAGTGTGAAACGTAAAAAATTCATTAGTTCACATATTTTCCAAAAGAAAGTGGTGTTGTTTTACATTCTTGCAAATCTCCTAAGTTTGGCTTAATCAAAGACGTAAGTATATTCAATCTGTAATAATATGTTGTTTAGTTGAAGTAGATGAAGAAAATTCTGCCTTATACAGACATATAATGGGAAAAGAGTGAAATATTTTAATAGTGTTTTCAGATAATTGTAGACAGTTCTCTCTCTCTCTCTTTTGTGCTACCACATCAAAACTTAACAATTGGGAGTTTCTTTAAGATTAACTGCATTGTGGGATCTGGAACTATATGAATGAACATTTTGTACTCAGTTATATTAAAATTTACTAGTGCATCTTGCATTTTAAATGTGTATTTTCTCCATGCATGGCTGTGTAACACTATGCATTTGGTCATCTGGGAAATAATGGTTCACTGACTTCTATCAATCTTTCAAATCTTGGCACATTTCATTCCAAAACTCAAATTATCACATATTTCAACATCAACACTAATCAAATAAAAAATGTTGTAAGTATTGGGGAGCTGTTAAGTTCATGGTGGTGGATACACCTTTTCCAACATTCTAACTTTTTATTGAAAGCTTACATTTTTAAATTTTATGATTGGCAAAAGGTATTATTGATTGTGCTCTTGAAGTGGCAGCTTCACTTTGTTCATTGCTGAAAAAATGTCTGTGAAATACCCAGGTTTAAATACCTGTAGTTTGTCTGTCATTCTTCCAAATAAATACGTGTTTCATGAAAAAAGCAATTGACTTAGTTTATATCTCAATTGCACAACTACTTTTTCTTGAGACAACTATTATACTTCAGGAAACAGCAGAAGCCCTTCAAGCATATTTCTCATTTTGTCATGGAATAGAAAAAGATGTTACTCATCATTATAAATTTCATAAAATAAATAATAATCTTAACTGCATCTTTAAAGCAAGTTAAAGAGAAATTTACCTTTAACAGTTGTTCATGGCCATGAAGAATATGGCCTGATTTGGGTTCACTGCCTTAAACATGCCTAGGCCCCAGCAATTTTACCTGCTGTTGTTTTGGCACGTCAGTCCAAATGGCAACACAGGAAAAGTGGCAAATAATAGCTTAATATTATTTTGAAAATAATTGGACCTTGTGTCTTCTCTGAAAGGATCTCAGAAACCCCTAGGGATTGTTGAACCACGATTTGAGAACTACTGATGGAAATAATTGGTTTATGTGTTTTCCCCCCTTTATGTAGTCATCTTTTCTTTACTAAGGGTAAAAAAGGCCTGTTTGTACTAGAGCTATACCGAAGATTTAAGAGGAGAGACAGGATTTTCTATTTGACTTCATTTCTTTCTGCAATCTCATTCTGCCTTCGGATTAGACATCATCTCCTTTGATTCAGCAGGGGCCAGTGACCTAGTCAGAGGGTCACAGAGCTAAGACTGACCAATTGATCAAGCGCTGGAGGCACAGGGTATAAAGAAAGAAGAAAAGAGAGCCGGGTAGGGAAAGTACTAGAGGAAACAGTGTTTGAAGATAAAAAATATAAGAATTAAAGAAAGAGGAACTAAGAAGGAGTGAACAGGAAGGGAAATAAATGAAGAAAACCAGGGACAATAAGAGTAAAGAAAATAAGATGAAAGGAATGGGGATCCTGTGGTAGGAGAGCATGATGTCATCTGCTAGAAAGGCTGTGAATCAGGATATCTGGGTTCAGCAGGGCCACATCCAGCTTCCATCCTTGCAAGACTGTATATCCTCCATGGGTCTCACATTTTTCCTTCTGCAAAATGAGATGGCTGAGAGGGGAAGAGAGGGTACTGGGGGCAGAAAAGAACATCCAGGGGATGGGCCTCCAGGAAAGCCCCTGCACTCCCGAAATTATGAGTAAAATCTTGGGTGTTCAGACGTTTTTTTCCCAGGGCAGGGAGTGGGTTGTTCTCATAAATTACTCAAAGGCCTCTTTACCAAGCTGGATGAAGAACCGCTGGTTTGGATGGTGTATGATCTTTTGTGGCCCCCAAACTTTATGATTCTTGCATAGAAGTAGAGCCCGCAAGCTGATTCTAAAATAATTTCCAAGCCTTGTAGTTTCACCATCATTGCCTTTGACCCTGAGCAAAATTCAACACGAAGTCTCTGGCCTTATAACAATTTGTTTTTCCCTATGTAGAAAAAAATAAATGAAACGACAATCCCTGAGGGTCCTGAACCCTTGTCACCCTGCAGTGTCTGGCAGGTAGAACAGGTGGAAAATCAGAATCTTTGGGAGCCACCCAGCCCAGCTGCTGCCCCTGGTGTGCAAGCAAACAGAGACGGCTTTACCCTGCAAGCTACAGCCGCAGCTCCTCTGGTCCCAGCTTGTTGACTTGGTCCCAGAGAAGGAACAAAGCTGTCCAAGTCCAATGAATGGCCGGCAGTGGAAAACCAGTGTTGCTGTCTGTTGGCAGGCAGGGCGGCCGACACCACACTTGGTCAGCTCCCCACAAGCGGCGCTCCCCTACCCCCACCATGGCTAGCTTTGGCAGGCGTTGCCAGGCCTTAGAACGCAGGAAGTTTTGGGTCACGGTGACCTCTAGTTGTTGATGCCAGATGAAATATGCCCTGGAGGTTCTCCAGTGTCACATGGTGTGTGGAGCAAGAAAAGGCAGGGTTGCTCTTGTGCTGACGAAGTGGATTTTGGTTCCCAAATGGCACCCCTTGGGGAATAGGAGGGGTTGTGGGTGGGAAGGGGGGCAGGCAGGCTGAGCAGTGGTGTGAGAGTGGGCAAGGGAGGATTAGTCTTGCATTTTTCATCTCCTTCAGCCTTCCAGGAAGCCGCTTCCTCCTGGAGGTGGAGGCATACCCCCAGATTTGTGGCATGGGAATTTGGGGAAAAGTTTCTGCGGTGTTCTAGTTGTTTACGTGTTGGTGGGGGTGGATTTCTAGCCCTATACATGCTGGGTCTCAAAGCTGGATAAAAGCTATGTAATGTGTGGGGCCTGACCTAGAGCCCCCCGGTAGCTCAATTGTTTAAAATGGAAAGGACGTCAACCATGGATGCTCAGGGGAGGGGCTGCCACCTCCAGACCCAGATTGCTTTCAGCTACTACCCGGGAAAACAATACTGTCCCTTTCCATCCAGCTGAAATCTCTCTTCATCTTGTTTATACATGTTGAGTTATCTAGTCCTGTTTTTCTGAATTCCAAACACTTAGAGGAGGCTCAGTGGCTCCCAAAGGAGACCTCTACCAGAAGTCCAGTGATGGACACCTGTCTTTTGTCCCACGTAGGTCCATCGTGCCTAAATACAATCTCTATGCCTTGTCCTGGGCAGGAGGATGAGGCTTGGCTATGTTCCCTTTCAAGAATCAAGAAGAGAGGACTGAAAGAGAAACAGCTGAAAAGAAGGAGCCAAATAAAAAACAAGATCCAGCTGGAGGAGTTCAGGCCGATAAGCAGGCTTGAAAAAAGAGATCAGGGCCCAGGAGCTGGGCTGGAGCAGCGAGGGGTGTTTTTTCCAAGGGAAGATGACTGCCTAAGAGGTAGGTGGGTTCTAGTCTGCTGCCCCACACCCAGCTTCAGTTGCCACAAGGAGGCCTTTCCAGTTTTCCCTCATTCTCTCCTGAAGACCAAATTGCCTCAGCTGCATTGAAATGAAGACAGAAAGGGTATGTCTGAGATCTAGGGGGAAGGTATCTTTGGGGAAAATGAAAAATCATTCAAGGGTCATCTCCAATCTCACCTCCTCCAAGAATCCTTGCCAAATGTCTCTCATGGGTCTCGGCTCTCTCTCCACCCTCCTCCATAGCACTTCATGTCTCGGTCGTAGTATATATCTCTAACTGTCACATAATGAATTATTTGGTAATGGTAGTGACATAATATTTGCACAGTGTGTCTTCCATTGCAAAATGTATTACTTTTGCAAATAGTAACTCGTTTGCTCTCTGTAATGACCCTGAAAAGTAGCTAGTAGTTATTGATGGTTTGCTTTATTTAGAAGTAGGGTGGTACAGAAAGCACAGACCTTGGCTCTGTCAGGTTAAGGCTTGAATTATAAACCTTGTGATTGGCTGACTATGAGAGCCTGGATAGCCTTCTTGACCAGTTCAGACAGCGGTTGGCCGCACCAAGAGAAATCTGTGCCCTCTCATCTGCCAGTGGGGCCACTGCGGCTTCCACCGCAAGCTAAGTTTCTGGTAAAAGAAAATCCTGCCTTGTACATCCAGAAAAATATTAGCTTGGAGGCATCATATTTTCACAACATACTATTTGGAACTCTGAGCAAATGCCATGGTTTTCTAGCATCAAAACAACTTTATTCCAAAGTTTCTTTTGGAAATTTGAAGGCCACGCACTCTGCCAGGCCTCACATTCCAGCTCTCCTTGGCAGCTATGCCCTTGGGTCATTACAGCTCCTCTGTCACATACCTGCATCTGTGTCCTGCTTTGATTTCTCTTCGCTTTCCCTCCTGCATCCTCCCCCTTCCAACTCTTTTCACAGTACCCTTGAAGTTCGCCTGTTCATGCCAGCGAACCCTCATATTTTTAGTCTCTTTGTAGAGTTCCTTCCCTGTCTTCTGCCCTAATTGACACCTGGTCTCCCCTACTTGTTGGAAGTCCTCTTAATGGTCTTCTAAGACATGTGAAGTCTTACCCTAAATTTGGAGCTATGTGACTTTTTCTTATATCCCACATTACTGTTCCAAAATATTATTCTTCCTGCAATTCAACATTTCTCTCAAAAAAAAATAAGGTATTTGGCGAAACCATCCAAGTCCTCCACATTTCACACCTCCCACTGTCAACTGTGGACCTCTGGCAACCATGGACCGCTTAATTTCTCTCCACAGTCATTGAATATTTAAAAACACAATTTGCAATTCTCCTTCTATCCTTAAGCCCTACCGTCATTCTGGATGGTCAATATTCGGGACCATCCAATTCCTTGACTTTCAGAAACTTCAGGATCTCATTTTCTAACCACAAGCCTTGATCATTGCGTATCTCACCCCCTTCATCTGTTCTCTGATATCTTTTAGAGTCCTTGGGCTGTCTGTGCCAAACTTCTTCAACCTAACGTTTTTGTTTGTTTGTTTTCTTTTCAAATTAATAATAAAAATAATAGCAAATATTTCTTGAGTACTCAGTACTTGCTGTGCTGCATGATCAGATTTTGCGTACATCTTTTTAGTTGCTATATACAACCCTACGAGTTAGGTGCTGCTATTGTTTCATTTTATTATAATTTTTTTTGCAGATGAGGAAACTAAGAAATGGAGGTACTGAGTTGGGATTTGAGCTCAAATATTCTGGCTCTAGAGGGGATATTACTACCGTGTCTCTCCTCTCTCTATCTCTTAAAAGTCTTCGTGTTGGGGGTTTCAACCTTGGTCATCCTCTTCCTCCTATGGAAACATCGTCCTAATGGAAACGTCCATTACCTCCTAGGGCTGTACGTAGTAAGCAAATGTGTATGAAAAGCTAACTTTTTATCTACCTCCAGAGCCAGCTTCTTATTCACCATCTACATTTCCACTCGAATGGCCCACAGGCATCTCACACACAACATGTACCAAGCTGCATTCACCATGCCTCACATGTTCCAATATTGGTGGCTTTTCCCTCTTATCCATCCAATTACCCTATGAATAGTTTTTTTCTTCTTTCTCAGCCATACATGTTACCTGTCTCTAAGTTGTGTTCCATCAGTTCTAGTATGTAAATTGACTCTATTGCCCGAATTCAGGCCCTCATCCCTTCACATCTGAATAATTGCCATGTTTTCCTGACCGGAATCCCTGCTCCTACTTTTTATAGCTTTGAGAGATAATTAAATTTTTTTTAAAGGAATCAGATGATGTTCATTCTGTTTGCTTTAAATGCTTCCAATGCTCCTCAAAGCTTTTAGGATAAAGTTTAAATTTCTTTATTAATTTTTTTAACTTTATCTTGCTTTTCTGCTTCATCCTATTAATATTTCTTGCCATTTTTCCTAACACTTATTTTGCTCAATCATGGGGAACTTCTGGTAGGTCCTCAAATGCCAGGGTCTCCCAAAGCTCATTGCACTTGTAAATGCTGATTTTTCTGTTCATCTCTCCTTGCTCTGGCTAACTTCCTCTTAAGCTTGTCTCAGCTCAGGTGTCATCTTTTGCAGAAATATATTTTTCTTGATGCCTGTGGCTTATTTTGGTGCTTTGTCTGTAATTCCAGAGCACCTGGTACATATTTCTGCCAATCAGTTAACTCTCCACATCATGATTCTCAACTTTACTTTGCCTCCAAATACCTAGAGCCAGGGTGGCAAACAGCAGCCCAGTGACCAAAGTCATCTTGCCACTTGTTCTTGTAAATAAAGTTTCATTGGAACACAAGCATGCCTATTCAGTGTGCTCTATGGCTGATTTTGGATAAAAAGAGCAGAGTTTAATTGTTGTGACAGAGTCTATATATTCCCCAAAGCTAAAATATTTACTATTTGACCTTTTGCAGAAAATGTTTGCAGTCCCCCTTCATCTATTACTGTGCATCACTATTACAAAATTCTTAGCCAGAGATGCCAGACTCTGAGGGAGAAAGTGGATCAAGATCTTGCACAGGAGGATTGTCAAGGGAAAAGGAGAGTTGGATGATTCAGATACATACCCTAGGGGACCATGTTCCTTCCCTACACCACTGACAATCATTCCATGTGTCCTTATGAAACATTTCTTATATATCATGACACAGAGACTGTATGTTTTTTAATCTTTTGACTTACGTGCCTAACATGGTGACAGGCTATTAGAAGTAAAAACAAGCCAAAAAACAACCCCCAAAAGCCAAGCTCACACCGAAAGAATTTTTTGAAGGATATTGGGTTATAATCAGGGGGTCTAAGAAAGAGGTGAATACCCAGTTCTTGAAAAGACACAGCAATGATGCAGAGTAATGATTGTTATCAGGATCCAGCCTCTGTCTTGTGTCTCTGCTGTTTCCCATCATATCAGCTTTATTTTTCCCTTTCACCGTGGACTTCCTCTAGCTGGCAAAAATCATGGCCCTTCACAGTTCCTGAGTTTTTCATTTTATAGTTTTCAGTCACTGATGAGCCTTTATCCTGACTTTGTCTTAGTCCTATATTCCAAAATACTAAGTCAGTTTACCATTGATGTGGTCAAGGAAGAGGGGGTAGGTGAGAAAACAGAAGTATTAGTGATACTTACGGATAGACTAAAGATAGAGGATGAACCAAGAAGGAAAGAGGTACTGTTCCCAGAATAAGGGAGAGCTACATAGACAAGGCAGTAGGTGTCCCCATGGTAGCTCCTGGTAGATTCCCCGCCCACAGTAGCACTTAGGTGCTTAACTGATGTATGTTGACTCAATAAATGAATAAAGAAATTAACCTCTTTGAGCCTTTCCTTCTGTGAGATGAGAATAGCATCTACCTCACAGGCTTGTACCGACGATAAAGCACTAACTACTGTGCTTGACAGGTAGTAGATATTCAGTAAATGCCACCTAAATATCCTGGCACTCATCTGGGTTGGAATTGCAAAGGGAAATTAAGGGAGAATTTATTATAGCAGATTATCTTTTAAAATTCGATCAGCATGATTATTCAATAAAATTTTAATCAAACTCTATGTCCCATCTTGTCTTCTAATCAAACTTAAGTCAACATAAATATTAGCCCAGGACTCTCACTTGGCTCAGTCTGAGTTGGCACATTCCCTAAGGGAAACCGTAGGGTATCAGAAGAAAGCCCCGATTTACACCTATAAGAGACTATATTTATTTGTTCAGAAGATGAACAGAAACTGGAGATTAAGAACCCCTGGCCTACTAGATCAATATCTACTGTTTCATGAGTTAAGCTTTAGCTTCCCTGTTAACCAGACTAGCTCACACAACATATACCTGCCTGAATTATTAATTTGTGCATTTTCTTGGATGCTTCCTTCCTTTGGACACTCTTGCTCTTTGTCTCATATTTAAAATGCCTTCCTCTGCCCTGTTACCTTCATCTGCATAACTCCTCAACCTTCAGTGTCTACTCTGGCTCCATAACTTTACTAACCCATCCCCATCAGCTTTGAAAAATCATAATTCAAGTTTTTCCAAGACCTGATATAGAACACTTTGGCACAAGCCAGGTACCTGGGTACTTCTACCCTAATTCCCTAACCAAACTGTTTCTTCTAAACTCATACTGAGAAATGCTAAGAATTTCCAATAAAATTTCTCTTCATGGCTCAGTGGTTTGTAGAAACCATTTATAGTTTACAAAGCTCTCTACAACTCTCTGATATTGGTGTTATTAAGGACATCCCACTCCTTATCAGAATTTCTAATTGATCAATAATTTGGGGAGATGAGACTTGACTTTTACTGAGAAAAGTGTCCTAAATCTTTCTGTTAAGGAGGCTTTTTTCAATGGTATGTCACAGTGCTAGAAGAAACTCTAAAGCTTACTCATGATGTTGGTCCTGAAAAGCACCTGAATCCTCTCTATATGGCTCTCAGATGGAATGTAATCTGTACTGAAATTTATGGCTTCTGAATCGACTTCCAGAGGAATATCCATTTCTTCACCCTGCCATATTAGACATCTCCCACTATTAGCTCTTTTTCATGCATTGAAGCACACTTTGCCCCCCTGCTAACTTACCATAATGAGCCTCTCTGATATCCATTAGAGAGAGTCTGAGTTCCTCTTCTACATATGAGTTTGAGTAGGTATGTGGTAGGTATGTGGGGTCAAGATAGCATCTCCCACTTTTTCCCTTTTCTATCCCCAACAACCTTAGAAACTTCAACTGCTGGTTTTGAGTCTAAGTTGCTTTTTCTCAGGATATATTCCGGCCTATCAGTTTTACTTTTTTAAATTCTTAAATTTAGCAAGCTGATTTTCTCTTTGAAGACTACGGAATAGAGGATGTCAAAAATGTCCTTCTGACATAATAATTACTAAGTATATAGAAATTAGAAGCTTACTTTGGATATAGAGACTTTCTAAATTGGAAACATTTTTTGAAGACAGGAAATTTAGCCTAAGTAAAACCTAGTGTGTCCACTGGGGCATGTTGGAGTTGGGGAGGGCAAGTATCAGGAAAAATAGCTAATGCATGCTGGAGTTAATACCTAGGCGTTGGGTTGATATGTGCAGCAAACCACCGTGACACATGTTTACCTATGTGACAAACCTGCACATCCTACACATGTACCTAGGAACTGAAAATTCAACAACAACAACAAAAACACTGAAAAACAAAGACACTGTGCTACCAGAAACAAAACAAAACAAAACAAACTAGTGTGTCGATATTCACAATTGTTTTGGTCTATTCTTAAAAGCAGTATGAGATCATTATGATGACCATATGAATGAAAAACAGTAACAGTCATTCTGGCCTTCTAGTACCTTGAAGATGTCCAGTTACTTCAAAGCCTTTGAATGTGCTTTCCCCCTTCCCCCACCCTGGGAATATTGTCTGCAACCCCATCCCTCCAAATTTTGGTCTGCCAACTTTTCATACTTCAAATCTCTGAAAAGCTTTTTCTTAATTATCTTGCTGCCCCCGACCCCAGTCCTAATCTAAATTGGGTCACCCATCATAATTTTGTAACCCGCCTTTAAGTTTTTCTTATGGCAAATATAAAAATTTTAACGGTATATTTAGTGATATGATTATTTAGTGCCTGTCTTTTCCATTAGACTATTATTTTCGGGAAGCAATTCTGTCTGGTTTGTTTACTGTGGAATCCCCAGTGCCTGGCAGAGAGGCTGGTTTGTGTTGGTTTTTCACATAATGTTTCCCGGATGATTGGATGAATGAATAAATGACTATTACATTTGTAATAAATGTAATAAATGATTATCACATACTGTTTTTCTTCTTCTTTGCTTACATTTGTATATGACCTTGTGTTTTTCAAAGAATTTTCATGTTTCTGTAGTTTTAGGTAGATAAGACTAATTATTACTGTCCCAATTTCCATCTGATGAAGCTAGGGCCCAGAAAAATGAAAAGACTAACACAAATTCACATACCTGGTGATATGTGAAGCTGCAGTCAGAACTGAGATTACATGTTTACTCTTAGACTAGTGTTCTTTCCTTTAGTAATTTAAAAAATAAAATTAGAGTCTCTTAAAAGATAATTTAAGTGCACGTAATGTGATTTTTCTTTTAATCTTAGAAAAAATAGCATTTTTTTTTTTGGAAGGTTCTGGTTAAAATACAATACCCTGACTTTTTAAACAGAATTTTACTGTTTAGAGCTGTTTTAGGTTCACAGCAAAATTGAGCTGAAGGTACAGAGATTTCCCATTTACCTCCTGCAATACCCTGACTTTTATGACTTGTTTTCTTTAGGTGACCTATTATATAGGGGAATGTGAAGGGGAGATCTCACTTAATCCCATTTTTGGGGGTGCCTTCAGGACCTCAGGCAGCCTATATGCAATATATCTTGCTTAAAGGCAGAAAACAGTTTTTTGCATCTGAACACATTTATATATTTTCTTGTGAGAGAAATTAGTCAAAATTAAAATATTAGTTTTTGTCAAAAGAGTGGCTTAAAAAAATAAAAATTCTTTCTAAAATACCTTTTGCTTCATACATTTCTAACACAAATTGTCTTTTTTCCTATTCATTTACCTCATTTTACTAGTTAATCAAACCTTTACAATAACATATGGACAAAAAAACAATGCAGCATTATTCCCTTACAAAAATTTCACCCTTAGCCTTTTTGTTTTCCTGTTGAATCATATCAATCGTTTTATATCATTTCGAATTGGTAGCGTCTGTTGTTCATTCACCTGCATTCAGAAAGTCATAAGATCCTATTACAGTCGCATTAGCACTAACCTGCTTTAAATGAAAAAATGTGTATATCCCTGTAAGTTTTTTACTAAATTGATATATAATTTTAAAAGCATTATTTACCTTGTAGCCTATCTCTCTGATTTATCTCTCAGGGTATAGAATTCTTAAATATGGTATCATTTATTTTTATCTCTCTATGGAATCATCCAGGCTTTGATTCATTATGGAAGAGAAATTTCTTATGTAGTATTTTTTCTCACTTCCTTGAAAAAAAATTGCATAGAATCATAAGGTTGTAGGGTAACAAGAGATTTTATAGGCCATTTAAACCGACTCTTTGAATTCCCTGTGCATATGCCATCCAAAGTCATCTATTTGCTACTTGGATACTTTGTATAATGGGAAGGTCGCCACTTCACTTTGACTATATGCCCTCAGGGATAAACCAGGTTGGTTGCCTATCCAATTATGTATGGTTCCTTTAACCCACCAGCAAATATGGGGCTTTATTTATATCTGTACAGTATGCCCAAGCTTCCTTGAATCCTGGACATCTGGAGAGTGTGCTCTGCAATTGGAGTCAATCTGCGATTGTTTAGACTGTCTGGAAGCATGGCAGGCTGACTTCATTTGGAGCTGGAAGCAGGGGCAAGCTGACAGCAACTTATAGAACATGGAGATTCCTGGCTAGCTGCTTGCTAGAAAGAAAATGTTTTAAGTGAACTTAGGTTTCCAGATGTCCCACTAAAAAGTACATAATTGCCATGACAGAGGATGAAAAAAGGAAAATGTGTAGTATGTGAATTAATTACTCTTTTTCCCTGATTTTTTTTGCTTAACATTTGGCAGCACAGTTTCCATAAATTTTATTTTTTAGAATGTGTTTTTTTTTTCACATCAGAACAACTGTACAGAATGCTGATAGACCCACAACTTTTCCTAGTAAGATTCTTATGTGCATTCTTTTTCACTTAGTTCACACATTATTCCATAAACTAAAAATTCTTTGTTTCTGCTTTCTGAAGAAGAGCATAATTTTATAACATAAAATAATTTCAACAATATCAAATCAATAACCAACATTTATGGTACCTTATGAAATAGGATAGTTTGCTGAAGTATTTCTATCTTCCTGTAAAGGAGAGCTCAATAAAGGTAGCGCCTTTAAAAACTTTTAATCAGGTGAGGTGGAGCTGCATTTGAAGACACCAATCTGTTTTTCCTAGCGGTGTTTCCAACTTGCTGTGCTCTCCCTGCACCCCTGTAGTTAATTCTGCACTTGATTGCCTCAGGGGAGGCAGGAAAAGGGCTGAACTCAGAAATAGGCTGCTTGTCTTTCTGACATTTGTCATGAAGAAGCCTAAGCCCTTAGGGGAACTTAGAGAGTTTTGCAGAGAAGGTAAAAGTTGGTATTTAAGGGTATAGAAAAAGTATTTTGGTCAGAAACAAGCAGGGGAGAGAGCAGAGTATTCCTCTGGGCTGTGTGGGAGACAGAGCAGAGAGAGAGGGAAGGAGAAGAGGAGGAAGGGATGAATGAAACGGATCAATGAAAGATTTCTGAGTCCGGAGGAAGGATTCTGCCTTTGCTTTACAGCAGTGCTGATGGAACATCAGCAAGGTCCTAAAGAGGAAACGACTGTCTAGTGCATGTAGTGCAGTGTTAATGGATATACAGTAGCCTTGTGGAAACAATGGGAGTTACCTGGAGTTACCAGATGTAATCGCTCATATGTCCTGGGACAATGGATGCAGCAACGGGTGTGAACCTGAGTACTGATCCCTGGCAACCTCTGCTCCCACCTTGCTACTGCATAGTTAATGGCATAAATTTTGGAGAAGCAGAGATAAAAGATAATTCTCAGGAAGAACTGAAGATAAGTTCATCCACCAGTCCAGCAGAATAGAAACTCAGGAAAAAATATTACAATGAATTATAGAAAATGAATGTATAATACATTTAAGTGTGTTTACTGAGAGGCACACTTACTTACAATCAATAACTATTTTTCTTTTTTCCCCACTTAAAAAAATTAAGGTAAAATTTACAGACATTCCCTTTTAGTACACAATTCTATGAGTTTTTGCAAACACCCAGTTTTGTAACAACCACCACAATCAACATGTAGAACATTTGTCTCACTCCCCTAAATTCTCTAGTGCTCCTTTGTAGTTAATCACTCTCTCCTGGCAACCATTGATTTGTTTTTGCCCCTTTTGCAAGAATGTCAGAAATTGAATCATAAACTATTAAGCACTATGAATCTTATTTTTCTTTGAATAATGCATTTGTAATTCATTCATGTTGCATGTAAGAGCAGTTTGCTCCTTTTTATTCCTGAGTAGTATTTAATTGTATGTATGTACCACAGTTGTTTCCAGCTTTTGTGGTTGCAAATAAAGCTGCTATAAACATTAGCATACAGGATTTTGTGTGAATATAGGTTTTCATTTAACTTGGGTGGAAACTACAAGTGGGATTGCTGCATTGTGTAGTATACGTTTAACTTGGTAAGATTATCTGCCAAATAGATTTCCAAGGTGGCTGTAAGTTTGCATTCTCATCAACAACGTATGAGGAGTTCTAGTTACCCCACCTTGTATTGCCAGTTTAAAGAAATTCGTTACATTAAGTGTATAACAGTATCTCATTGTGGCTTTAATTTTCATGGCTTATTTGCCATTTTTATATTTATGATACATTATCTGTTCAAATGTTTTGTCCACTTTTAAATTGGTTTGTAGATGTTGGGTTTTTAGACTTCTTTTTCTATTCTGGTTACAAGTCCATATCAAACATATCATTTGGAAAAACTTTCTCCCAGTTTGTGCTTTGTATTATCTTCCTACCGGTATCTTTTGAAAAGCAAAAGTTTTTATATTTGATTAGGTAAAATATGTAAAAAAAATTTGGCTTAGACTTTTGATGTCCTATCTAAGAACTCTTTGCTTATTCCACAGTTACAAAGTTTTTTGGTATTTTTTTTATTCTGCCTTTTCTTCTGGAAGTTTTCTAGTTTTTACACAGAAGTTTGATAATTCTAGGTTTGTGATCCAATTTCAGTTAAGTTTTTATAAGGTACAAAGTCTGTATCTAGGTATTTTGTTTTGCTTTGTGCAAATGGGCATTCATTGTTCCAGAAATATTTGTTGAAAATACTACCCTTTCTTTATTGAATTGCTTTTATACCTTTATTGAAACTTGGTTTCCCACGTGTGGATCTGCTTTTGGAGTCTCCACTGTGTTCATACATATATATATTATATAATAGATATATAAAACCTTTCTCTAATCCCAACTGGTTTGACTATTATAGCTTTAAGTAAGCCTGGAAGTTAAGTAGCATGAGTCTTCCAACTTTGTTTTTGCTTTCAAAAATGTTCCAGCTATTCTTTTTTCTTTGCCTTTCCTTGGAAATTTTAGAATCAGCTTGGCAATTTCTAAAAAGAAAACAAAAACAAAAAATCCTACTGGAATTGCATTGAATCTGCAGGTTAATTTGGGGAAAATTAAAATATTAACAATGTTGAGTCGTCTGATCCATGAACATAGTAGGTATCTCTTTTATTTAGGTCTTCTTTGATTTCTTTTATCAGTATTTTATAGTTCTCAGTATAAAGGTCTTAGAGATATTTTGCAAGATTTGCACATAAATATTTCAGGCTTTTTGTTGCTATTGTAAATTATGCTTTTAAAATTTTAATTTTCAAGTGTTCATTGCTAGTATAGATGATCCCCTACTTACAATGGTCCAACTTACAATTTTTCAACTTTATGTTGGGTTTATCAGGATTTAGCCTCATCATAAATTGAGGAGCTTTTTATTTATCTTAGGGTTATAATTTCTACTGAATATGTATTGCTTTCACACCATCATAATATAAACAAATCTTGTCTAATAATTGTTAGCCAGGGACCATCTGCTATGTTGCCAGCATTAAATGAATTTTCAACTTATGATTTTTTTTTTTACTTAAAATAGACATTTCAGGATGTAACTTCATCATAAGTTGAGAAGCATTTGTATACGGTAATATGATTGCCCATGTATCCTCTACCTTTGCTAAAATCACTTATTAGTCCTAGTAGCTTTCTAAAGTATGTTTTTGAGATTTTCTCTTTTGGCAATCATGTTACCTATGAATCAAGATTATTTTATTTCTCCTTTTCCTATCTGTATTCTTTTTTTTTTCTCTTTCCTTGTTGCACTGGCTTGGACTTTCATTATATTGTTGAATAGAAATACTGAGAACATCTTTTCCTTGATTCTGGTCTTGGGGAAAAGCATTCAGTTTTTCATCATTTGATATTATCGTAACTCTTCTGATGGTGCTCTTTATATGGTTGTGGAAATTTTATTCCTAGTTTTCTGGGAGTTTTTAATCATAAATGAATGTCAGATTATGTCAAAGGCTTTCTCTGTGTCTATTGATATGATCATTTGTTTTTTTCCTTTGTATTGTTGATATGATGAATTATGCTAACTGATATTTGAATATTGAACCTGCTTAGCATTTCGGGGACCAACTCTACCTGGTCATGATGTGCTATACTTTTTATAGGCTATTGAATTTTATTTGCCAGTACTTTGTAAAAATTTTTGCATCTATGTTTGTGAGAGAGATTGGTCTATAATTTTCTCTCTTTCTTGGCATGGTTTTGGCATGGAGGTAATGCTAGCCTCATAAAATTCATTGAAAAGTGTTCCCATCTATATTATTGGAGAATTTGTATAGAATTGGTATTATTTCTTGGTCAAGAATTTTTTTATGATGGAAAGAAAAGCCAGATATTTAATCATATTAAAATTTTTACTTTACTATTCAGTCAGCTAAAATACCAGAACCCCTTATTACATGAGGGAGCTTCTGTGAAGATAATTTTACTGTGGGGTGTTTTGAGGATAACTAGTGAATGCAACTCCAGTGTCTCCAGCTCTAGGGCAATCTCTGTTGATGTTAGATGGAAGGAAACCAACATGTTGGGCACAGATGTTGAACCAGGCACCTAGATGTTGTTTGTTTGTTTGTTTTGAGATGGAGTCTCCCTCTTGTCACCCAAGCTGGAGTGCAGTGATGCGATCTCGGCTCACTGCAACCTCTGCCTCCCGGGTTCAAGCGATTCTCTTGCCTCAGACTCCCAAGTGGCTGGGATTACAGGCACGCACCACCATGCCTGGCTAATTTTTGTATGTTTAGTAGAGACAGGGTTTCACCATGTTGCCCAGGCTGGTCTCGAATTCCTGACCTCAGGTGATCTGCCCTCCTTGGTCTCCCAAAGTACTAGGATTATAGGAGATCATTGGTTTTATTTCATGAATGACACATAGGGTAAGAGTCCACCCCTCCCATGCCCATGAATTCCTCCCAAATAAGGATTTGCCCAGCCACAGAGAAGAAGAGGACTAGTGATGCTAATACTAGATGCAGGCTTGGCCTGTGTCACTAAGATAGAGCCCGGTATCCCATTTCTACATTGTCTAATATTTGATTCCTGTCACTTGGTCCAGAAATGTGGGTAATAGAAATGCTATAGAAATTAGTGGTATTTAAGGGTTAAATAGATTGATAACTGGCTTAGTCAGTTATAGCCCTGAGGGATGGCAAGACTCAGAAAATCTCAACTACAGCAGGACTGTGAGCTATAGCTGTGGCTGTAAGAAGGCAGAAAGAACTCTACTCCTACCGTATCTCTTTTAGAATATAAAGTAGGAATTTATTTTTACAGAAGTAAAGGGAAGAGGGCACTTATCCTTGTTTTATTTCACGCCCTGTTGAAGAGACTTGATCCCGGGACACACAGGTAACCTGACAGGTAGAGGTTGTGGTTGTATTGTGTGGCTTTGCTTAAGGCAGAGTGTATGTGTTCAATTCAGGGAGTGGAGCACAAAAACTGAGAAGGAAGAAGGCATTTTCTATGTAGTAAAACAGCTTTTTAAATTTTTGTCAGTTCTGGAATTATTTCTCAAATGGATCAGAATTTGAGAGAAGAGAGGAGTGTTATTTATTGCCTTCCACTATAAACTTCAACATATTGGCGCATGGACTGGGAACCTTAAGAAATAGTCCCAAATGCTGATGTTTGCAGGCTGAAATCTAGGAGAAGTTGAGCCTTGCACAGTAGCTAGGGCAATAGCTATAGGCTTTGATAATTTTGTAGGCCAAGCTCTCTTGGGTATTTGACCTTAGTGATTGGCAAGGGCTTATGTTTTTGCTTTTGTATCTGGATTTTCACTGGTCCAAAGAAGGCATAGATTTGTCTTGTGGAGTTGTGCTTTATAATGCAGACTTTTAAAGTATTAGTGGTTGTCTAATGGCTCTCTTACACAATGTCTTCTGCCAGGATTGTTGGCCTGGGCTTTAAACTACAAAAACTGAGACTGTGTTCCACAATGTTACAATGAATGGGACATGGTCTCTAAATTGTATTAGGTATTAGCAGTTAGCATAAGGCCCACCTGTGAAAATTTTGTTACTCTTTATCTTGTTTGGAATTACATTCAGTATGGAGGAGGCCAAGGAGAGAAATACGAAGGTCTAAACCTTATCATCTCTCTTTTTCTTTGTGAGACTTCTTGGGCAGGTTACCTCTTTTAATCTACTAATAATTAAAAAAAATTCCTTTTACAGATGTTTGTCAGGGAAATGCAAATCGAAAGCACAATGAGACACCACACCACACCCAATAGAATGGCTACTATCAAACAGAACATAACCACTGTTGGCAAGGATGTGGAGAAATTGGAACCCTTGCACGCTGTTGATGGAAATATAAAATGGTATAGCCAGTATGGGCAACAGTATGGTGGTTTCTCAAAAAATTCAAAATAGTATTACCATATGATCCAGAAATTCTACTTATGGATATCTGCTCCAAAGAATTGAAAGCAAGGTCTCGAAGATATTATTGTTTTTTTTGAGACAGAGCCTCACTGTCACCTAGGCTGGAGTGCAGTGGCATGATCTCGGCTCACTGCAACCTCCACCTCTTGGGTTCAAGCAATTCTCTGCCTCAGCCTCCTGAATAGCTGGGATTGCAGGTGCCCACCACCATGCCCGGCTAATTTTTTTGTATTTTTAGTAAAGACGGGGTTTCACCATCTTGGCCAGGTTGGTATTGAACTCCTGACCTCATGATCCACCCTCCTTGGCCTTTCAAAGTGCTGGGATTACAGACGTGAGCCACCACACCCAGCTCGAAGAGATATTTTTACACCCATGTTCATAGCAGCATTATTCACAATAGCCAAAAGGTAGAAGCAATGCAGTGTTCACTGACAGATAAACAAAATGTAGTATGCATGTACAACAGAATGGTATTCAGCCTTAAAAAGGAAAGAAATTCTGACGTTTGCTATGACTTGCATGAACACTGGTGACATGCTAAGTGAAATAAGCTAATCACAAAAAGACAAATACTGTATGATTCTACTTACATGAGGTACATGAAGTAGTCATATTCATAGAGATAGAAAGTGGAATGGTGGTGGACAGGGCATCAGGAAAGGGATGAATGGGGAGTTGTTTAATGGGTGTAGAGTTTTAGTTTTCAAGATAAAAAGAGTTTCAGAGACTGGTTGTAGAACAGTGTGAATGTACTTAACAGTACTGAAGTGTACACCTAAAAGTGGTAAAGATGGTACATTTTATGTTACGTATATTTTACCACAACTAAAAATACAAATAATAAAAAATACTAAAAAAATTTTTCTCAAAGAGAAGTTAGGCTTGGCTGTATCCCCTTTACTTTTCATACCAGTTTGCCTGTCCTCTAAGATCTGATCTTTAAGGAAATCTCTTTCTCCAGTTTAAACAGTCATACTTCCTTTACATGAGCCAAAGTGTCATGCAAATACTTTATTGGGAATTATAATCTCAGGGCAGGGAGAGTGAGGAAAAAGAGGGCAATGAGGAAAAGAGGGTAAAGAGGAAAAGAAGGTAAGCATACATAAGGTGGCATGTTACTGAGTTGGCCATGCGTTCATAACAAATCATGAGTGGTTGCTCAACCACGTGGGACATAACTGGAAGGACGTGGGAAGACAGATTTCTTTGCCAGCACCTTTCCACCACCTGTTACTCAGTAGTTAAAATTCTCATTGTAGGGAGTTTACTCCCTCACATTTCCAGTTTATATCACCTAGCCCCTCAAAAGAGACAGTCCCTGGGGAAGCTGGACTCCATGCCCTGTGGTTTAGCACTTCAACCAAATATAAAAGTGATCGAAGAAACCAGCACTTTTGTGGGTTCAAGCAGTGACATGGTTTTGCTGTGTCCTCACCCAAATCTCATCTTGAGTTGTAATCATCACAATCCTGTGTCATGGGAGGGACCCCATGGGAAGTAATTGGATCATGGGAGTGGTTTCCCACATGCTGTTCTTGTGATAATGAGTGAGTCTCACAAGATCTGATGGTTTGTTAAACATCTGGCATTTACCCTGGTTGTACTCACTCCATCCTGCCACCATGTGAAGAAGGTGCTTGCTTCTCCTTTGCCTTCTGCCATGTTTCTCAGTTTCCTAAGGCCTCCCCAGCCGTGTGAACAGTGAGTCAATTAAATTTCTTTATAAATTACTCAGTCTCAGGTATTTCTTCATCGGAGTGTGAGAACAGACTATTACAGTAAATTGGTACTGGCTAGTGAGGTGCTGCTGTGAAGATACCTGAAAATGTGGAAGTGACTTTGGAAGTGGGCAACAGGCAGAGATTGGAACAGTTTGGAGGGCTCAGAAGAAGACAGGAAGATGTGGGAAAGTTTGAGACTTCCTAGAGACTTGTGGATCTCAGAAGACAGGGAGATATGGGAAAGTTTGGAACTTCCTAGAGACGTTGAATGGCTTTGACCAACATGCTGATAGTGATGTGGACAATGAAGTCTAGGCTGGGGTGGCCTCAGATGGAGATGAGGAACTTGTTGGGAACTAGATTACAGGTCACTCTTGATATGGAAAGAGACTGGCCACATTCTACCCCTGCCCTAGAGATCTGTGGAACTTGGAATTTGAGAGAGATGATTTAGGGAATCTGGCAGAAGTAATTTCTAAGTGCCAGAGCATTCAAGAGGAAGCAGAGCATAAAAGTTTGGAAAATTTGCAGCCTGACAATGTGATAGAAAAGAAAACCCCATTTTCTGGGGAGAATTAAAAGCCACCTGCAGAAAGTTGTATAAGTATCAAGGAGTCAAATGTTAATCACCAAGACAATGGGGGAAAATGTCTCCAGGGCTTGTCAGAGACCTTCACAGCAGCCCCACCCATCACAGGCCTGGAGGCCTAAGAAGGAAAAATGGTTGTGTAGCCTGGGCCCAGGGACCCCTGCAGCCTTGAAACATGGTGCTCTGCATCCCAGCTGCTTCAGCTCCAGCTGTAGCTAAAAGGGGCCAACATACAGCTCAGGACATTGCTTCAGCGAGTGCAAGCTCCAAACCCCAAGCCTTGGCAGCTTCCATGTGGTGTTGGTCCTGTGGGTACACAGAAGTCAAGAACTGAGGTTTGGAAACCTCTGTCTAGATTTCAGAGGATGTATGGAAATGCCTGGATGTCCAGGCAGAAGTCTATGCAGAGGCAGAGTCCTCATGGAGAAACTCTGCTATAGCAGTGTGGAAGGAAAATGTGGGGTCAGAGCCTCAACACAGAGTCCTCACTGGGGCACTGCCTCGTGGAGCTGTGAGAAGAAGGCCACCATCCTGCAGACCCCAGAATGGGAGGTCTACATACAGCTTGCACTGTTTGCCTGGAAAAGCCACAGGCACTCAATGGAAGCCCATGAAAGCAGCTGTTAGGGGGGTTGTGCTTTGCAAAGCCACAGGGCAGAGCTGCCCAAGGCCATGTTGTGGGAGACCACCTTTTGTATCAGTGTGACCTGGATGTGAGTCATGGGGTCAAAAGAGATCATTTTGGAACTTTAAGGTTTAATGACTGCCCTGTGGGATTTCAGACTTGCATGGGACCTCTAGCCCCCTTGTTTTGGCCAATTTCTCCCATGTAGAATGGGTGTATTTACCCAATGCCTATGCCCCCATTGTATCTAGGAAGTAACTAACCTACTTGTGATTTTACAGGCTCATAGGTGGAAGGGACTTACCTTGTCTCAGAAGAGACTTTGGACTTGGACTTTTGGATTAATGCTGGAATGACCTAAGACTTTGGGGGACTGTTGGAGGGGCATGATTGTGTTTTGAAATGTGAGGACATGAGATTTGGCAGGGGCCAAGGGCAAATTGATATGGTTTGGCTCTGTTTCTCTACCCAAATCTCACCTTGAATTATAATAATCTCTACATGTCATGGGAGGTACTCAGTGGGAGGTAATTAAATCACAGAGGCAGTTACCTCTATGCTGTTCTTGTGATAGTAAATGAGTTCTCATGAGATCTGATGGTTTATAAGGAACATTTCCCCCTTTGCTCAGCACTTCTCTCTCCTGCCGCCATATGAAGAAGGACATGTTTGCTTCCCCTTCTGCCATGGTTGTAAGTTTCCTGAGGCCTCCCCAGCCATGCTGAACTATGAGTCAATTAAACCTCTTTCTTTTATAAATTACCCAGTCTCAGGTATGTCTTTAACAGCAGTGTGAGAACAGACTAATACACGCAGGTTCCAGTAATGCGGTCTGTCCTCCAGAGCACCTCTGGCTCAGCCATGGCAGACACAGTGGAGGCCATGCTAGCAGATAAGGAGGTTTTGGGGATGGCAGTGGCATCTAGAGCACTCCATGAGCAAGTTGTCAAGTGTCTGGGAGACAAGTGGTAGCCTATTAGACCTGAGAGGGTGCCCCAAACTAAAACATACTAAACAAACAAACCCCAAACAAATATCAGTATCTGTCAGAGGCAGTGGCAATGACCGCTAAGCTAGGAATGCATTTTAAAATTAGGGTGGGGAGGCTGTGTTGTTTGCAATCCAGTGCTTAACTGGCTCAAAATAGAGTTGGGAATTTTTAGAGCTTTAAAATGCTGGATGAAAGAAAACAAGTGACATGATGACTGGAACTGCCATCATTGAATTTTCTAAACTTTAAGAAAAGGCAAGAAAATTGCTTTTAGAAGAAGAGAAGTTGAGAATATGCCCAAGTGAATCCTCTCCACCTGCAATTATGGTAAATGTCTTTGTTTTGATTAATCTAATGATAATATATTTCATTCTCATTAAGTTCCAAGATGTAGATTCTGGACAAAGAGGCTGGCATACTAGAAAGGAAAAAAGATGTGAATCTTTGTGTCAGTGGTTCATTGAAGAATACTGACATTAAAAAAATGCTTATAATACTGTGTGTTAAGTGCTATGAGAAAGGTATGTGATACAGTGTATTTTGAATTCACATAAATGGAACATCTAACCAGACTTTGAAGGCCAGGAAAGTTGTCCAGAGAAAAGTAATGTCTAGGATTAATCGTAAAAGATGAGTGAGGGTTGGTTGGCTAAATAAAGCTGAACAGCCAAACTTTTAAGAGGGCTCAGGAAGTTTCCTCTAAATTATAGCTGAAAGGCAAACCTGGTAAACCTCGATATGGGTCAATAAATTTTGGTGTTTTGAAAATCTTCTAAATTCTCCTCATGGTCACACACCCCATCTGAGACCAGGTCTTGTTAGTATCTCTGCAGTTTCAGAGGAATGTGCAGGAAGCGGGAAACTTTAGATAAATAATAAAGCATTTTATTCAATTAAAATTAAGGACATGTGTGGGAAAGCGAAAGGTAAATTATTAGATGACACAGTACTACATTGAGTTAAAATCTTCTGTCCCAGAATGTGGTAGGTGACAATAAATATACAGATCTATAAATTTTTATTTTCTTAGAGGATAAAACCAAAACAATTACAGAAAGAGTTTAATTATGAAAGGATTTTGTCAGTTAGGTAGATAAACCTGAGAGTTTGTAGATTTTAGTACCTGAAAAATCTCTTTAAGTAGAGTAAATAATCTAATTTACGTAACAGCCCTTGTGGCAGAGACAATGCCCTGTTTTACCACATCATTTCCTCTTCCTGGATACTCCAGAAGACAATATTTCTCAGCCTCCTTGAGGTTAGGTTAGGACTGAGTTTTATGTGATGGAATTTTGGCGAATGGAATGTGAGTAAAAAGACGTGTGTAAACTACTTCTAACCTTGAGCTCTAAAAAATTTCTCACATATTCTGTACCCCTCCTTCTCTTTTTTATGTTGAATTTGGAAGACAAGAGTGTCTATTTTGTAGCTAAAAAGCAGAAGCAACTTGAATCTTTGACTCATAGCTTAGAAGAACCACTGAGTAGAACCAATCTATATCAGACTGTAATTGAACAAGAAATAAATGTTTGTTGTGCTAAGCTACTGGTATTACTGGAATTATTTGTTCTTGAAGCAGAGCCTGATCTATCCTGACAAATGTACTCTTCCTTCCAGAGGTTTTTCCATGCCCTCTTTTGGACTTGATGGGGGGTTATTTGGGACAATAAGGCCTGATAACTCCTTGGACTTAGGAAGCGAGAAAGCAGGAATCAAGAAAAGCTTTTGTGTTTTTTGGTTTGTGTAGAAAATATGATGGATTGAGATAACATTTTTCAAAATAGGCCCAATGAAGAAGAGCAGATTCAAGGAGTAAAGGTATGATTTTAAATTGGACATGTTATGTTGAAAAGATATTTGGCCTTATATCATTCAGGATCTTATAAATGCCTTTGGGAGAAAGCAGTGTTTTTGTATGTCTAATTTTCTTTAGTATCTAGTATTTATATACAATTTATATTTGTTGATGGGCTGGTTCCCTTAGCTGTGTGTGTGTGTGTGTGTTTGTGTGTATATGTATGCACACATGCCTAGAATTGCTTTGAGTTGTCTATACACTCACATGAAGTGCAAGTAGCTTGTTTAAATCACAATAGTATATTTATATTCCTTCTTTACTTCACTTTCTCTCCGACGTCTTTTCTGAATGTTTTTAGTCAGCATGTTCTTACTCTTTTTAAAGATATTTCTCATTAGGTAGATTGTAAAAGCCAACACCAAATGTTAAATCCAAGTTTGTTACACAAGCAGTTTGGAAGGTCAGAATGATCTCCACAAGATGCATACCAGAAGCTAACTCAATTTTTGATTTTCCCAAATGACTTTTCTTGTGAAATCTGGTTTTCACATCTCCCTATGCTTTTCCCCAATGGCCTGCTTTTATATTTCAAAATATAACCAGGACAAAGTATTTTAGAGAAGTTATTAGTTTTAATTTATCTTTGAAATCTCTTGGATTATTCCTGGGCATTTTTTTCCTAGAAGAGTATTTTGCATAGCATGGGTATTAAAGGAGTCTTTGTTGACTGGTTTAAAGATCTTAGTTAATTTGAGCTAGAAGAAAACTTACAGATCATCTAGTCCAACTCTGTCCTTTTATCGTTGTGAAACAAAAGGCCAGATAATTGAAATGTCTTGGCCAAGTTCACAAGGTTAGGCTTAGACCTGCTGCTATTACTAATGATGCTGCTCCCTTATTTATGTGCATAAGTTGTCAGTTTCACAAAGCCATCATTTATCTCATTTGTTCCTACGGTAACTATGTGAGATAAGAAATACAGAGATTATCAATCCTTTTGGTTTTTTAACAAATGAAAAAAATTGAGGCCCAGAGGAACTAAGTCAAATAGTTAGATTGTCTTACTCATTTATACACAATATTGATTGAGCTCTTATTATGTGCCAGGCACTATTCTAGTTTTGTTCTAAAAACAGGCAAATGCTTTGTCCTCCGTGTATCAGGGGGAATGAAAGTGAAAACGTTCTAATAAATAATAGCTGAAATGAGTGAGCTTGCCTTCTGACTTCAGTCCAGTGGTGTTTTTCTCTACATCTCTGCTAATTAATTAAAACAAATAACATTTCTGGTGGATTGATTAATTCTTTACTGAAGAGAAATAGCCCCTTTAAAGAATTTATCCTGTAAAGAATGCAAAACATTTTAGACGCAGCAATAAAAAGAGGGCTTTAGAGAGTTATATAATTTTATGTGCTCAAGAGAATATGGATAAACATCAGTACATGTTCCCTTTCTCTCCAGCTTTGAGATTTATGATTGGTCTGTTACGATAATAATAACTGAATATTGGTGCAAGACATATATTTGATTCAGTGGGTAACATTTGACAGCCTTCACTTGTGAAATGTAGAAAAGTTCCTGCAGGAAGCTCCGGCAGAATGTGTAATATACAAGAAGGTATTCAGGGAACAGAAAAATAAAATCAAAGGAACCTGCTACCCAATCTGTTTCATTAAATATGAAAATTAAAATGCCTTAACAAAATGCTTTCTCTTCCTCTCTCCTCCCAACAAACAAAAGCTTTGGTAGGCAGCCTGAAATTGCTCATCAAGGAAAAAGACCAGACTCGGATTTTAAATGGCTTCTTCTGAATGAAGCAATTAATGCTAAAAGGAATATGTTGTCTCCTCAGCATTTATAAGGTAAAACATTCATTGTACTTGCTGGCACTCTATCAAGTGTCTCCTTGGCCTGAGCGAGTAGAGAAATGCTTTGCTGCATGTGCTCTTGACCTCTGGTAATCAGGAGGATTTGGCTGATAAACTTGACAGGAATGATTCTCCCTGGGACTGGAAATGTGCCCGGGAAATGCGCTCTTGAGTCTCTCTCGCTCAGACCCTGGCCAGCCAGCCGTGGCAGGCCCATCAAGGCTGGCATCTCACCTATTTGCCAATTAGAGATGGTACTGCTCTATGATTGTTTAGGATTTGAAAATGCATTAGAGTAATGCAGCAGAGTATTGTCTTTACTTGGTTGTATTTGTTCTGATTATTCAGCTTTTTCAGGTAATATTTTAAGAAGATTACCTTCTTAAAGTTACTTATTATTCATTGACTCACTAATTCACGTGTTTATTCAGAGCACATTAATTAATGAGTTCCAGTGTGCCAGAGACAGCTTTGGGGAGGCTCTGGAGTAGGTACACAGAATAAGACATGGTGCTTGTCTTTAAGGAGCCTCAGTCTAGTGGAAGAAGGCAGAGAAATTCCTTGTGACAATAAAACATAGTGGCTTAGAAAAAAAGCATATTTAAAGTGCAAGGGGAGCTCAGAAGGGGTGACAAAAGCTCTGTCCTGTATGGTGATTTAAAGCAATGGCTTTCAAACTGTACTGTGACAACCCTGGGAGATGGGGAAAGTGAAAGACACAGACTAACAAAAGAATTTAGATTATTCTTCTGCCAGATCCCCTCAGAAGAAGGGCTTTCTCTTTTCTTTCATGTGTACATATTATGACATTTTTTTAAGAACAAAGGACTTTGTGTATATGTATATATATATATACACACACACACACACACACGCGTACATATATTAATATAGATTTTCTTCATTACCTCATTTAATACTCTAATAATCTTGGCAGCAGGAGGCAGTGTCCTCTCCATTTTATGTATGAGGAAACTATTTATCTTACATGAACATTTGTTATTTCATGGTCAGTGCTAAAAATAGTAATCTTTATTTTTTCCTCCATAAAACCAAACTACTGAAATATTTTCACATTCAATTTGGGAAGGTCCACTACTGGCACGGAGCCAGATAAGAAATTGTTCAATGGGTAAATGATGGCAGAGTCTAGACCTATCTTTGTATACAATAACCCATGTTAAATACATCCAAACTTTTAATTTATTAGCTTGAAAGTTAAATAAACTTTCGACCAAAGTTATATTAGATCTTGCAATGAGATCCTAAATGATTTACTTTAATCTCTTCTACCTTCAATTTAGTAGGTAATCTTTTAGGTCTCTGTCTACTCTGAATGTTTGCTTTTACTTCTTGTTTTCCAATATTGGATGATTTATTAATTTCTAGGCAACTACATAAAAAAGTCTGCTTATACTCAGACAAAAAGTTTTCTTATTGTTTTTAACGTTTACTTTAAGATAATCATGTAGCATTGGAAGGAAAACCTGTATTACAGAGTCAGAGGATGTCAAATCCTTGTTGTTCTACAAACAGGATGTATGACCTTGGGCAAGTTTCTTTTTCTCCCTTGGCTTCAGTATTCCCAGGTGTAAAATGGGGATATTGATCCCAGCTAACCTCCCTTATTGTTTTTGAGGATCAAAAGAAATGATATACTAGAAATTACACAGTGAATTTATAAAGTACTACACAAGTGAAGGTGCTTATTATTTACTGAGCCCTGGGCCTGTCAGACCATATGATCTTCTTCCAGGGTTGTCTGTTTATAGTTGATTAATTCCTCTTTCTCTCCACCCCACCCCTTTTGAGGTCCAAAAAGGTAGAAGATTGGCAAAGAAATAAAAAGCCACAGCTAGGCCGGGCGCGGTGGCTCACGCTTGTAATCCCAGCACTTTGGGAGGCCGAGGCGGGTGGATCACGAGGTCAGGAGATCGAGACCACAGTGAAACCCCGTCTCTACTAAAAATACAACAAATTAGCCGGGCGTGGTGGCGGGCGCCTGTAGGCCCAGCTACTCGGAGAGGCTGAGGCAGGAGAATGGTGTGAACCCGGGAGGCGGAGCTTGCAGTGAGCAGAGATCGCGCCACTGCACTCCAGCCTGGGTGACAGAGCGAGACTCCGTCTCAAAAAAAAAAAAAAAAAAAAAAAGCCACAGCTTTCATGTAAACAACTCCTCCCCCAATTAATCCTTCTTTGGTCTCTCTATTCATATGTCTTCTTAATCAAAAGGTACAAATGAAGCATCACCTTCAAGCCCTGTGTTAGGATTCTGCCAGCTCAGGGGCCCCAGATCTCAGAAAAGACCATCCTCCTTCTTTGCAGAATTTTTTATATCAGACTTAATTTTCTCATTGAGAGATTCCATTGCCTATTCAGAAAATGGAGCTGCAGGGTGTTTTGTGTGTGTGTGTGTGTTTGTGTGTGTGTGGTTTTGGTATATTTTGTTTTATTTTTTAAAATGTCTTTAATGATCAGAAAAAAATGCTTCTGTAAGAACATCACCCTGATGGCACTCCATCTTTATTGTCTCATATCAAATTAACTTTTCTGACAAAGTACTAAGTGGATTTCTCCCTGCCAGCACTATAAGCACTGCCGATGCCTGGAAGAGAGCTGGGCTCTTTTCCTGAGTTCACAGCGTCATTATAGATAATAAAAATTCTGGAAGCGGGACTTTACTGACAATTTTGGTTTGGGGGATGATGCATGAGACAGAGAAAAGTCCACTTCCTGACACCAGGAAAACTCTTTGTTCCACGTAAAATAAGTCAATTTGACTCAGAAGATACATGGAGGGTAGAGCTATATTCTCATAAGGTGGCATGACCTTCTTCTAGTATTAAAAAAATACCACTCTGCTTTCAGACAGAACTTGAAGGTTATTCTTCTTTCCTTAGTTGAGGGAATCTGGTCAGAGAACAAGATAATAAATAGGCTTAACTCCTAATTTTGACACTTATTAGCTCGATGTCACTAAGACTGGCCACTGGATATTTATAAATTGGGAAAAAATACCTGCCTTATTATCCCCTGGTATGTTGTGAGGGTTAAGTGAGAATTCCTTCATGTGTATGATGCTTTCTGATTTTAAAGCATTTTTATATGGGAAATGGGTGCATATGATTAAGAGTGTGGTTTTTGGGGGCAGCAAAATGTGCCTGAATTCCATTTCCATTATTTCCTAGCTCTATGACCTTGTATAATTTGCTTAAGCTTACTGAGCTTAGATCTACTCATCGTTCAAATGGATATTGGACCTCCAAATTTATGGGGACATCAGCAGGATTAAATGATACAAGTGAAGTGTTTACCTTGGTACCTGGTGTTTGTTACGCATTCTATAAATTATTGCTAGTTGTATCTTATTTGATTCCTACCAAACCCTGTAGGGAAAGAAAGACAGCTCTTGTTCACATGATTTCATTGTGAAATAATTGCTAACTGGAAGTGCAGAAAGATGAGTGTGATGATGATCTAGGGTTTGAATCCAGTTTCTAGAATTAAATCCAACAGGAATATCCTGTAAAACAACATATAAACTTAGAGCTTCTGACCTCTAAGCTGTCAGTAATTACAAATCTGCATCTTCCCTTTGAGATAGGACCGTTTATGAAGATGGCCTGGGTAAAAAGACACCCAGAGATTTCATGCTGTTGATTCACAGAAAGCCTGTTACTGTTCACTCCGTAGAGTCCTCAGAGTCTGGATCATCCCTTACAGAAGATCCTTGATAATATTTCTGATACACCTCCAAGGTGAGTAGAAGGAACTGTGGGAGTGGCAACCAAAAAGGAAAATTATGATGCCTATGGGAATTTGATTTCAGTAGCCAGAATAGCATTGAGACCACAAAACCATTACTTAGGTGTCTGCTCCATCAAAAACTGGGATCCTAAGAGGCAAGATGTCAGAACTAGAAGGATTTTAGAGATCATATAGGTGCTGACATATGTTAACAAATGGAAACTATTGACACAAGTTAAAATTGTACCTGCCACAATGTATATTGTAACCAATCTGCCAAGTTAGTGGTCAACTTGAGCCAGTACTTGGGCCTCTCAACTTTCAATTTTGAAAGTCACGTTTGCTTTGGAGATACCGTAGGGTATCTTGACATGAGCATGACACGATCTTTGTCCTTAAGACCAAAATAAGAGATATTAATACAATGTGAATAACATGTGGCTATACTCTCAGGTAAAGGTCTTAAGGTCTTTTTATAGCAATGTGGAGATTCAGAGAAAAACAAACCATACTTGATTTGGAGAATAAAGGAGGAAAACTCACAAAAGAGGTGGCCTTTGGGTGGAACCTTGAGGTCCAGATGTTATGGAAGAGAAAGAAGTATGAAATCAATGGCCTTCATGAGGTAGAGCCTAAGGTGTCTTCCCTCAGACTCAGTTTCTCACTATGAAAGTGAAGTTAAGCATAATTCCCTATATGCTTAGCTGGTATATGTAAAAATGTTGTGTTCAAATTCTTCCTCCTCTTCTCTTTCATTCTTCCCCCAAAACCTCACTACAGGTCCCAAGAGGTGGGCTCATACTTTAGTCTACCAGGACTATCTTATAGGTTGTCGCTGATTTTGATCTTTCCTCATAGCTTAAAAAATCTGCACAGTATTTTTATCATTGGGCTTTTGTGGGGAGTGAGAAGTAAAAATAACTTAAAAATTTTAAAATAAATTTTGCACAATTGCAAGATGAGTCAGAAAGGGAAAATTCCTATTTGTCATGTACTGTTAATGAATTCATTTTGCTAGAGTCTTATGATAGATGAACCTTTGTGCAGCTCTCCTGGAGCATGGGCTGCCATGGCACTTGCATGGAATCGTTGTACCAGAGCTGTCAGTATTGTGCAAGGACGGCCTGGAGGAGGGAAGAAGACATCTTCAAGAAAGGGACAGAGTATTGGAAGTCAGGTCAATGTAGGTTTATCAGATTTAGGAAATAAAAATACAGGGCATCTAAAGAAAAAAGTTGTTTTCAGTATGTCTCAACCATAACATGAAACATATTTATACTAAAAAAGTTGTTTGTCTGAAATTCAAATTTAACTGGAGTCCTATATTTTATCTGGCAACCGTAGTTGAATGAGATGAAAAGGTCAAAGAGTTAAGAAGTAATAAAGATATTTTTATAAGAGTTTATAGTTTCCAAAGTGCCCTCATGTTCCTTATCTCATTTTGACCTCATATCAATGAAAGGTTGCTACTATTTCTCTAATTTTAGTGATAATGAAAGATTAGGCTGAGAGAGCTTAGGTAACTTACCTAAGGACATGCCACTGGCAGGTGGCAGTGTTGGCACTTCAACTTGGTTATTTTATTATTAGCATTATTTTTTGAGACGGAGTTTCGCTCTTGTTGTCCAGGCTGGAGTGCAATGGCGCAATCTTGGCTCATTGCAACTTCCACCTCCCGGGTTCAAGCGATTCTTCTGCCTCAGCCTCCCGAGTAGCTGGGATTACAGGCGTGAGCTGCTGCACCTGGCCCAACTCAGTTATCTTTTAAATTTCTTATTTTGAGATAATTTTAGACTCAGGAAAACAACAACAACAACAACAACAACAACTTCTCCTAATGTTAACATCTTATCTACCCATGGAACAATGACAAAAACTAAGAAATTAACTTTAGTACTATTCACTAAAGTATGGACTTTATACATATTTCATCAATTTTTTCACAAATGTCCTTTCTTATTCCTAGGATCCAATTCAGAGTCCCACGTTGCTTTTAGTTGTCAGGTCTCCTGCCATCTGTGACAGTTTCTCACAGTTTTTCCTTTTCTTTCATGATTGTGACGCTTTTGAAGAGTACTGATGAGTTATTTTGTAGAATGTCCCTCAATTTTGGTTTTTCTGATCTTTTCTCAGGACTTTACTGAAGGTATTGCAAAAGATGCCATGGCAGGGATGCGTCCTTCTCAGGTCGTGATATCAGGTATATTATGTTGATATATATTATTGGTGACATTAACCCTGATCACTTGGTTAAGATGGCATCTGCTGGATTTTTCCACTGTAAATTTGCTGTTTCCCCCTTTGTTATTACTAAATATTTTGAGAAGTGACACTTGAGACTATAAAAATATGCTGTTTGTACTTAAACTTTCCCTCATTAACTAATTTTAGCCTCTTGTGGTGGATCTTGCTTGTTGCCATTGTTATTATGATGTTGTAATGGTCATTTTCTATTTTCCTCATTTTCTCTACATTTATTAACTGAAACTTGTCTGTTGGAAAGAGTTGTCCCTTCACTCCTTATTTAAGCTCAGTTATTTTAAGTCTAAGTCCATTGCTTTTTTCACGAAAGCACAGATGAAGAAAAAAGTATGGGATTTTGAGCTATGGTAAAGGTATGATTGTTTCACATGCACAGTGGAAGGAGTATGAAAATAATTTTTCTTATTTTACTAACATTGATCAAATATTTACTTCTATACAGGGCCTTGTGTTAGGCATTGTGAAGGAAAGAGAAATGTACAAAAAATCTCATGGAGGCTGATAAATCAAAGATAATACTTGAGGTACTCTTCATAAGAGGGATAATAAAACTTCTCAGCTGAATGTTGAACTGATAAATGATTATGTTGATGACTGTGGCAATGATAAGTGAATTGTAATGCAGTTATCAAGCACTCATGGCAAGCTGAGCTCTGGGTAATATAGAATATCCTCAACCAGATGATCATGATGTTGTACAGATCTTGGCACATACATCATGTGCCATAGGTTCTAGGCACATGCATAGTACCGAGTATGTTGGGTTATAAGCACCATGAGATCTTTCTCATAATTTATAGAAAGACGAACTCAACTAGAAGATAACTATTTTGACTGTCTTTAGGATCCATGATTCCTTTCTGCCTGGGAGAGATTATGAGGCTTCAGAGAATTCAAACATTGCTCCTCATTAAGGAAATGGTGAATTAACTTACATGTAGTACCCGAAAAAATTAAACTTTCTCAGTGCTTTCTTAACTGGCCTAAAATGGACCTTACAGGTATAATCTCAGTAACTCAAAAGTTATCAGAGGAAAATGGCCTGGCATGGTCAAAATGTAGCAGATTATTTTAACTAGTAGTTAATAAAACTGAACAACAGTATGAAAGAGAACACCAATAGTTCCTTGATGGAGTGTAATGGGATGAAACTAGAGGCAAATGTAGATTCTCGTCTGTGAGTGTGAGGGGTCTACTATCAAGCAATCATTTATATATTCTGGCAGAATGTGAACTGCTTAGGACACACGCATAATGTGACATGAAGAGTACCAATGTCCATTTAAAAAAATCCATTTGAAAGTGCTATTTAAAAAGTCCAACAGTAGAGCTATATATTCCAGCTATAACAGGCTTTCATTTACATCCTTCCTCAAATGCAGGTCATAACCTGAGTTTGAGATGCAGGGAATGACCTGCATTTTAGAGAAGAGGAAAGTGAGGTTCAGGGCCATATGTGATTTTTGCTAACAATGGTGGATCTTGATCTAGGATCCAAAACTTCTGATTATGAGATGTGTACTTTTTACCTCATGCCATGTTACCTCTGGCCGGTAAAATACCTAAAATTCTGCACAACTCTAGGTAACGTGATAGTATGTCCCACTTTGCCCAGAACAGTTCAGATTTATCCTTTCTGACAGCGTAATTAGTAATAATCTTACCTTTTACTCTCAAATGTTTTAAATTGGAGCAGAGATTATGTAGTAATTTCACTGATGGGAGGGCTCAGGGAGACTCCAACTTGGGCTTCAGTGTTTAAATTGGTGCTAAAGAAATCCCTAATGAATTACTTCTATACATTACAAAAAGGCAATGTCATTTAAGATATTATGTAAAATGATACATTCTAATGTTGGAATTATATATAAATATTCATGTGTGTATACGTATATGTGTATATATGTGTATCTATATGTGTGCTTATGTATATATATATAGTTGTCTAGAAAAAAGCTCACTAAAAGGCAAAATTACAATAATTTGAGAATATAAAATCTCCATCTTGAAGGAAACAAGACCATGTAGATAGCAGTTGATAACATAATAATAATTCTTCTCACAAATGCAGTAGGACTTTATATTACCGAGCACCTTCTGATCATATTTTCTCATTTCAACTTCCTAAGGATGCTCAGTCAATAAACTAATCCCCTGTTTTGCAGGTGAAGCCAAAATGCGGATACACAGTGAATGAGGCAGATCTAGGACCTCTGAGATTGTCCTCGTTAAGACCCTTCAGCACTGACCTTTATCCTTATCCTATATTGGCTTTCAAAGCTAACAGTGAGACATTGAACTTATAGCCAGAGGCATATTATTATGCTTGTGCTGCTTGTCTCTCATCTCCTTGAGAAGGAAAAGGAGAGCATAATAGTGCCACGATATAACACTGGAGAAACTAAGGAAAGCTTGTTTTTTATTTAAAGCCAACATTTAGCCAATGGTTAATTTCTTCCTCAAGCTATTCAAAGGAATACTAACTAAGATTTGCTGTGACTGTGCTATGTGAATTATGGCAACTTGCTTTTCTTCTCTAGTCCTCAGTTTCTCCATGTGAAAAATGAAACTTTTAACTAGATTATCTCCATGGTTCTCTCTGGCTCTGATAGTGCACTACTCCATGATTCTGAACTTCTGGGACAAGGACAAATTCCAAAGCTGTATTCCAGAACCACCCTGTCTAACTTGGTCTCTTCTTTTCTTTGCATTTGGAGTGATCCCAAAAGAAAGGTCATTTTTGCAGACATCTTGATGTTGTGCTCCAATGTCCTCATTAAATAACAGGAGCCTGGACTGGCAGGCCCAAGGGAATATTCAATCAAGGAGAAAAAGGCCAAGTCATTACTGGAACCCTATCATCAGAGCTGTAAACACAAGCATCTATTCCTGGGCGTTAGCTGAAAGCGTGTTTAATCGCGTGCTTTCTCTCTCTCCTTATACAGGTTCCCTTTGTCAAATGTGTGTGACCCTTCCGATAAGTCACCAGAGGTGCTGAGGGGGAGAGAGAAAGAAAGCAAATTACAACTGTAAAGAGTCTCTGAACAGTGAAAGATCGAAACAGACAGTCTCTGGCTTTACTGGATGAGTCACCATTGCAGCCCGACCGCAAAAACAAGCGTGGCTTCTGTACTTAGCAGCAGTCTTCCTGTCTGGAAAGGAAACATTGCTCAGATTGGAGATACTGGCCATTTTATAGACTTCAAAGCAGCTTAGGCAACTGAACTGTCAGGCGGGAAAACAGGTAAAACAATTTTCCTAGTTTGTCTGGAGAATCAGCTACTCAAATCTGATTTGAAGCTGTATGGAAATACTTTCATCTTTAGCCAAAGCTGTTTATTTCAAAAAGTTTTAGTATGATGGTCTTCAGTTCTAGTGTAGTATGTCTATTTTTCCTCAAATAATGTAAGTTAGTTTTTTCTGGAAGAGACGTGTTTCCAGGCACTGAGCTAAGCTCTGTGGGGGATGGAGGTATAATCAACATGAGGACCATCTAATGAGGAAGCGGGACCAGTACACATACCATGACACTATGAAAGGAAATATGTACTGAAAACAGGAAAAACATGATACCATGATGGTGCAAGGAAAACAGAGGTGGGTCTTGATGAATGGTCTACCAGAGGAGAGACTAGTGTAAAGAAAGGCCTATGTGTATTCAGGATTTAGCAATGAGTCTAGTTTAGGTTGAAATTTAACATACAAATAAGGAAGTAGAAGAAATAAAACTAGAAAGAGACTGGGATCAGATCTGGAAAGAGTCTGAATGCCAGGATGAAGATTTGAGGTCTTACGCTGTGTGCTGTGGAGACAGGGAGAGAAGAAGTAGTAATGTTATGGGAAGATAATAATGCCAACTCCAGAGAGGAAAAGGCAAAGGGGCAAGATCAAGATCAGTTAGAAGACTCTTGCCACAGTTCAGGAAAGAAATTAATTTTGGCCTGATATGGTTTGACTCTGTGTCCCTACTCAAATGTCATCTTGAATTGTAATCCCCTCGTGTTGAGGGAGGGAAGTGATTGGATTATGAGGGCGGTTTCCCCCATGCTGTTCTTGTGATAGTTCTCACAAGATCTGATGGTTTTATAAGCCCTGCTTGCACTTCTCTCTCCTGCCACCATGTGCAGAAGGTCCTTGCTTTCTCCTCTGCCATGAATGTAAGTTTCCTGAGGCCTCTTCAGCCTTGTGGAACTGTGAGTCAATTAAGCCTTTTTCCTTTATAAATTACGCAGTCTCAGGCAGTATCTTTATAGCAGTGTGAGAACAAACTAATACACGGCCCCTCACCTACAGCATTCCATCTAGAGCTAGAGAGGAGAAGATCTACAGGAGAGGGCTGTGTTAATGCATCTGAATTTCTAACCTAGTCTATGAGGATGTTAATATAAATAAAAGTATTCACCATGACAGAATGGATTAGTGTATGTTAAAGTCATTGAGTTGAGGTGTGTGAGACTCTGAAGACTGTGGCCAACTCAAGTTGACACAACAAAGGAAAGTTGCTCACTTCATAGAAGTGTGGAGGCAAATAGTGTTATCTGGGCTACTCATATTGCAGGCTTTATTTGCTGCTTGGAATTTTGAATACACGTGTTAGCTATTCAATCCATAGTTTCTTTCCAGTGTATGACTTGTTTCCAGCCAAGGTCCCAGCCCTTGGTCTTTAGAAAGTAGTGACTCCAGGAAGGAAGAGCTTCCACCTTACCTGGTGGCTCTGTCCCTGTTGTGTGTCTGACCTTGGGTAAATCATCTGCCATCTCTGGGGCTTCGTTTCCTCATCTGCAAAATGAACATGTTATGTTCTTCAGTATTCAGGGCCCTTCAAAGTTTCAACAGTTTAGGTTGTATGTTCAGTACAAGTAGTATCCATTACTAACGTTATCTTTCACAAAATGAACCAATCTCATTGAACCCTCCTAACAGCCCTAGGAATAAGCAGTGGGGGTATCCTTTTTTTTTTTTTTTGAGACAGAGGAGCCTCTCTTTGTTGCCCAGGATGGAGCACAGTGGCATGATCATAGCTCACTGCAGCCTTGACTTCTCTGGCTCAAGTGATCCTCCCACCTCAGCCTCCCCAAGTAGGTGGGACTATATATAGGGGCATGCCACCACACCTGACTAATTTATAAAATTTTGTAGAGTTGGGGGTCTCACAATGTGATACAGGCTGGTCTCAAACTTCTGGCCTCAAGCAATGGTCTTTCCTCAGCCTCTCAAAGTGCTGGAATTATAGGCATGAGCCACTGCACCTGGATGGTATAATTATTTTAAATACATTTTACTCATATGTTAATAGAGCCACATAGAAGGTAAATAATTTTCACTAGAACTTATAATGATTTACTGATCTAGTCATGACTAGAGCCTTGACCACCTGACTCCTAGCCCAGTGCTCTCTCCACTCTACCAGGCTGTACTGATCAGTAAAGTACATGACAAGGAATGTACGCAGTTTTCTATGATTGTTCTTGAATATGCTGTGTTTTTATTGTTTCTTCTGAGTTAGGACAGCCCAACAGAAAAATAATGGTTTTGTGGGGTCCCTGAAAAGTTTTACCAGTTAAATGCATGCCTTTTAATCTACTTACTTTCAGTGGGATGTGTGCAGATGTTGAGCTCTTCTTTGCAGTCAGTACTTCTATCATCAGCTGCAGGTGGTTATGAACTTGGATGCAGTCAGTAGCCAGAGACTTGGCCATCTATACTCTTCAGCCTGGGTCCCTCTGACCCTAAAAATCACAGAGTCCCTGGACCAAAATGGCCTCATCTAATCCAATGTCCTGTCCAGGGCTTGATCTCTTCTATTGCAGTTCTAATGGTTGTCCAGCATCTTCTTGAGCTACAACATCACTTGTGGATCCTGAACGTGTACTGTCAATTGTCTCAACATCTTCACATGCTTCCCTCACTGTCAACTCACATTCAACATGACAAGTTTCAAAACCCGTGTTACCTTTTCTAAATACTTTTCTTCTCAGATGGCATTGCTATCTGTTTAGTTTAACAAGCTGAAACCTAGTCCTCTTACACCCAATCTTCTTCGACATTTAGCAACTTCTAATTACGCTCCCTCTGAAATCTGTCTAAATCTATCCTCTATTGTATTCACTTTCACTGTCCCCCTTCATACCCCCCTGCTATATTTCTCTGGATTATCTGTGTAGCTGCCCAATTGACTGCGCAGAGCCTTCAATAGGCAAGTCTGCATTTTACATTTCTAAATGAGAATATAGGATACGTTTCTCCAACTTATTGGCTATGGAACATCTTTTTTTCCTCAGAGCATCTTCTGGAAAATGCTAGTCTAGCCTCTCCAGATGCAGCGTAGTCCCTGTCATTGTCACATCTGTCCACCCCTCTTTGTAGCTGAACTTTTTATTTCCTCTGCTTAGAATGCCCGTCTTCCTGACTCTTGCCATTTGGAGAAATCCTACGCATATTTCACAGTCCAATTCAAATGTCTCCTACTCTCTGAAGCCTTCTTTGATCTCAAGTCTCAGCACATTGGCATAACCTCTGAGCTCTCAGAGGGGTGTGCACTTGAATCTATTATAATATTTAAATTATATTATAGTTGTGTGTGTTTGTGCCTGTCTCCCAACAATTCTAAGCTCTACATATTGCTCACCTGTCACCAAGTCTAGAAATTTGACTGCCTTCTTTCACTTCTTCGAACATTCACCAACTTATAGTTGATGCTAAATAAACTTCATGCAATAAATGAGCGTACAATTCTAGTACAGTGTTCAGCCTCTTCACTTCCACCATGATTCCCTGTGTCCTGGTGGAGGGTATGCTAGGGCATGAGAACATTGGTTCAGAAGGGAAGATGGGACAAGAATATCAGTAGTAATTACTGATCCTTAGGGAAGGGGACTTCTGGGGGAGGAGAAGCCATTCAAGATCCTTATGGAAGGGGACTTTCAGGGAGGAGAGCCATTTCTGGAGAGGAACTATTAGGAAATATCCCTGAAGCTGAGTATCGATGTCTTACATTTACTGAGCACTTTCTCCTTGCAGGATATTGTGCTCGGAACTGTGAATACATGTGAACCCTCAAGCAGCTTCTCGTTAATAGTTAGGCTTGCTAAAGACTCCTGGCTTCTATTAACAAAAAATAGCTCTGCTAACTGGACAACAAAGATAAGTTTACTTTAAGAATGCAGAAATTTCAGAATTCAAGGGCAAGAAAACAGGTAGGTCTCTGCCCTGCCTCTCACTCTCGTTATAGTGCTGGGCCTCATCAAGGTTGTTATGCACATTTGAAATATATTTGCCAAAGTATCTTCCAGTATCCTAAAATAGCTAAATGACTCTTCAGTTTGGGGGCAATCCATACATTCCCAGTCTAGGCAATAATTATACTTCCCTGTGTAGACCACTACAGGATTTATAGAGCATCGTAATGTCTATTACCTTGTTTGGTCTCCACAATCATCATTCAGTCACTCAATGATCTTTACTGCGGGCTACAACGTACTAGGTGCTAGGATAGGTGCATGGAGACAATTTTAAACAAAATGGACATGACCCCTCTCCTTATGGAATTGAAAGTCTGCAAAGACAGAGTTCATATTTTTCTTATTTTAGAGACAAACTAAGGTGGAATGATTTGTTCCAGTTGGGTGGTAGAGCTAGGACCCAAACCTGGGCTTCCCATTCTGAATCCAAGACTGTGATTTTGCCACGTCTGCTTTGCAATCATTGGGAAATCCTTGTGTATCTTCTAGGAGTTAACTGAAAAAAAATAATGTCAATGAAAATGTCAAAGTGGCAAATAAAGAAGCCCAAAGTATCAACATTAAAAAGCAACAAAATAAACAGCTTCTGTGTGTGTGTATGTGTGTGTGTGTGTGTGTGTGTGTGTGGGTGGGTGAAGTGAGCTCTCAAACCAAAACAGCCACTTGAAAACAAAAACAAAAACAAAAAGACTTTTTCCCTCAAATCCGGAATGCAGCAGGGTGTCCTTAAGTTGTACAGAGCAGTGTTTGATGTGAGCATCCAGGCCCTGCTGTGAACAGAGCTCTACATTCCTGTCTTCCAAACAGCCCTTATTGACTGGCTTTGCTGGACTCAAATGTGAGCAGGCTACAGCCTTGCCTCTGGCCATTAGAAGGATAATCTTTCTTGGGGGTCCCAGTAGGGTGCCAAGTGGGAATGCAGTGAGCAGGGAGAGAGAGGCAGGAGGCCTATTTTGATAGGGAAGTTCCCCATGTCTACAACACTTTATGCCTGCTTCTCTCACGTGAACACGCTTCCCCCTTCTCATGTCTCTGTATGTAGCCAGTGTAGGCCTTGGTTGGTGGATGGGTAGAAAGAAAAATGTGATCTTCCTTTTCCTGTACTATGATGAGATCTTCTAAAGGTGAATCAAATGGACAATTCCATCTGTCTCTGTGCCTCTCTATTTTTAAGCTGGAAGACGTAGCCTTAGGCTACCTAATTCCATAGATAGTAGACAAAAACAGAAAGGAAAAAAGCGAGCTGTCTTAGACATTCGTTAAAGCCTTGAAGAAGACATAGTCCCTGCCTCAAGAGGAGGGACACATATGAGTAAACCATAGTTCCATTATCACATAATATTGGGCATGTATAAGTTTTGTGAAAGCCCAGGGGAGGAAGTGACAATACTTCTGGGTGGGTGTGTTAGAGCTGGGTCCTGAAAGTAGAAGTTTACTCAATGCAAAAGTGTAATTGGAGTTCAGGAGAGAAGAGACAAGGGAAAAAATGTTGTGTAAGCAAAGTCTTGGAGGTGTGAAAGAGCGTGGTGTTTTCAGGGAGTATTTGCGGAGATACTGGTTGTTTTTCTGGTAACAACACACTTTGTGTAATGAGACAAAGTCAGTGATTGCTTGGGTTTTATGGCAGGGCTAGCTACGTTAACAACCAACCAACAAATACCAGCGGATTAAGAGAGTAGACTTTCATTTCTCACTCACTTCCCAGCACAATACAGGTTGGCAGGGGAGTTATGCTCCAGGCAGTCATTCAGAGACCCAGGTTCCCTCCATCTTTTGGTTTTGTCCTCCCCTTAGTTCCTCAAGTCTTTGCCACTCAGCTGGAGGTTGGGGAAAGAGAATGAGGATCAAGCGAGTATAGGAAGTTTAAAGGTGATATCTGGAAATTGTGTACATCACTCCTGTCCATATGTATGCCTTTGGCTAGAACTTAGCCACCCAGCCACACTCAACTGCGAGGGGTCCAGGGAATTAGAGGCTAAGGGGAGAACACATTGTTAAGCAGATCAGTGTCTATTACAGCTTTGTGTCTGGAGAACAGGAAGATGGAGAGTATGAGGGCTTTATGCATATAGGATAGAACTTGATGAGAGTGTTCTAGCTTCCCTAGGGGACAAGCATGTAATAAAGGAGTCAGGGAGGGCTGTAGGTGAAAGGTGCCCTGTGGCCACACTCCTTGGGGAAAAGAAGATGAATGATTCTATCTGAAAGGTGTTTGTACTCAGACAGAAAAAAAAATCTGCTCCAGCCATGAGAAAATGGACAAAAAATCACTGTAGCTCAGCTCTTAAAATGGGAGCAAAAGAAACCCAGCCAAGTAGACAACTTACAGCCCCAACATTTAGAAAGCAGCATGTGGTTTACTGTATGCTCACACACAAGGTTCTCAGCTGATCCTCACGAAGGAGGAGGACCTGGTTGAAAATTATCCCTGTTTTAGAAGTGGAAAAATGTGTGCTCAGAGATGTTAAATAAGTTGCCAAGGGTTGCACAGTAAGTAAGAGATGCATCTGCCACTGAAACCCACATTGTGCTCGTTCCACAGTTTCACAGACCCTCCTCTGTGTAGCAGAGATACTGACCACACTTTGGGGAGCTGACCCAGATCCAGCCCTGGACTGGAGGCCAGGATCCTAGGGAAGCTCTCCTCCATCACCCAGCCCTCTGTTTTCCTGACTTCTGGAATCAGTGAACCAGCTCCTCATCCAGAGAGCACGTACATGTTAGCTGTCAAACAGTGCGTGCCGCATCTGACAACCCTAATATCACTGTTTGTATTATCAGACAATTACCAGCCGAGCTCGTATTCATAATTTGACTAACAACTCGCGACAATGATTATTTTTCCTTTTCTGGCAAAACAAATATAGCAGCGTTTTCTTTTCAGCATCAGCGCTGATGCTCCTTGGCATTCTATCAGCTGAAGGATTTTTTTTTTTTTTTCAAAAAAAAAATGTTAGTCGTACTCCCCCACATCTCGCTAACTTTACAGTCCCCCATGGCATCTGTGTGCAGTGAACTGAGCTGTTGAGACTAAATGTAATTTGCAATCAAGCTTCTGTTAACATGGAAATGTACCGGCTGGTCTGCTGCAATATGGGTTCTCATTCTGTCTAGCATATGGTTGCATTAAATCCAGTCTCCAGAATGTCTCTTGTTACCACATTGTCAATCCGTGCAGAGCAGAGAACCCTAAAAAACCACTAAAGGAACATATTTTTGGAATTGGCTCTTCTATTGGATCTTGACAAGAGCTGTCCAAAGACATACTTGGTTACTTGAAATGAACTAGCCCTGTCAGATCTATGCACACACACACAGAGACACACAATAAACTTGAAAACTGGCTTGATGCTCTGTAGTCGCAAGCATAGGAATTACGCTGGAGGACAAAGGAAAAGAGAAGGTGAAGGACTCAGCTTCACCAAATACACTTGAGACTTCTTTATAGGTTTTCTCTTGGTATCTCAATATTTAAAGCCCAGAAAATTAGAGTTGGACAGGACATAAGCAGTCTTTGTGGCTAAAAGCATAGGCTCCTGAAGTGGATGGACTTAAGCTTGAATCCTGACCCCAGCCCTCCCTAGCTTGGTGACTTTGGGCACATTCCAAAGCTTTGTGTGCCTCAGTTACTTCATCTGTAAAATGGAGTGGATGAAGAGTACCCTCACAACTTACAGCATTATAGGGGATTAAATCCCTACACACAGCACTTATGTCAACAAATCATTGCTATTACTTAGTATTAATTACCTCTTCCTCACCATCCCTATTCCCAGATCTGATGCTTAAATACCTCCCACAACATTACCACTATTATTCTCCTTCTCTTGTCTTGCATCCCGCTGGTGTCCAGAATGCCAGTCTCTTCTAAGGCAGCCCATTCTTTTCTATACAATTCTGTTAAATGGTTTTTTCTTATATTAAACACAAATCTTACCTCCACCTTGAGCCTTTCCTTTGGGTCATATAGAAAAGCCTAATTCGGTGGCAGTCCTTCAGGTATTTCGAGAGGGTAATCATGCACTCTCTGAGTATTCTGCAGTTTCATTTGGCACCTTTCATTTCTCCTTTGGATTATGCAGTTTTGCATCCCCTTTCTAGGCAGGCATCTCCTCTCGAACTTGTCTGGGTATGTCCATGCCAATCTTGATTTCTGCAGCCCAGGCTGAGTGCCGTGTTTGCAGTTGCTGTATCACTAGCCTGGTCCCACCTGGTGATGAGTAAGGATTTGCCTGATTACTTTAACACAGCTCAAAAGTGGACCTATTCACACGTAAGTACATCAAGCTTTATAAAATAGACTTTCCTTGAAGAATTAACAAATAGCAGTTTTCAGCAAATCATACTTTAAATTCAATGGAGGAAAAAGAGCTGCGTGCCTGAGGTCTCTGTATCATGTTGCAGAGAAAATCCTTTTCTCAAGGAAGTAATTTCCCTCCTTATACATCCCTTCTGTAAATCTAAAGTTCTGTAGGTTTTATGGAATGTGCTTTAAGTAAGAAACACACACAGAAGGTGCACTGTATCTCACCAAAGAGATAGGATGCAGTATCCTCCAACATTTAAAGGGCACTTTGGGAGGTCAGGGGAAAATGGAGGGGAAGACATTCTGGCCATTCATTCATTCATTAATTTGTTTAAAAACTATTTGTGTGCCAGACACTGTGTTAGGCACCAGGCATGTTTCTAACAAGTTGCTCTTGCCGCCAAGAAGCTGGAAGACAGGTTAAAGCCAATTAAGATATGCAAAGTGCAGGATGCTGTGGGGCCATCTCACCTAGTCTTGAGTAGCTCAAAATCCAGGGATGGGGATAGATATGAAGGAAAATAATTATATTACTATGGAATAAGTGTTATATTTAAAGACTGTACAAACTGCTCTGAGCACTTTGAGAAGAGAATTTGTTCATCAAATATTTTATTGTGCACCCAGTATTGCTGGATCTACAATGAAGAGCAAAACATACTCCTTGAAATTTACCAATGTTACAGTCTCTAGTATTTGTGTGTGTAGTCTTAAGTTCATACACTATATTTTTTATTGATTGATTACTTTAAAAAGCTGTGATAAGTGTAATGAAGGAAGAGAACAGGATTCTAGTAGAAAATTAGATGGGGCCCTGATTGGAGAAGTTAATGGGATATCAAGGATTTCTCCTCCAAGTGGAATTTAAGTGGAGACCTGAGAGATAAATTGCAATAAGGATGAGAAAGATGGAGACAAGCACCTGTGCAAAGACCTGAAAGAGGGACCAAGTTTAAAGAGTTTGAGGAACTGGGGGAAACAGGGTGACAGAAAGGGGGTGGTCAGGAATGTCTTTGCTGAACAGGTGGCCCTACTAAGGAAGACTTAGCATGTGCAGAGGAAAGACAGGTCATTTCGGGCAGGATGGGCAGCACGTACAGAGGACACATCCAGGTCTGGGAGAAGCTGCTTCCATCTTTGTGGTGATGGGAGGTGGTGGTGAGATGTTCAGGGAATGTGCAGAAATGGAGAGGAAAGCTGGGCCAGGTCATAAATGGCTTTATAAACTACATCAAGGGATTGATTATACCTGCAGACCCCACAAAAGCACTGAAGATATGCTGGATTGTCTTCATTTTCTTTTTTTAAAACCCGTCTCCCATGCTTGTGAGTAAGGAGAGGGCAGAGGCATGCCTTCTGTATCTCTAGATCCTACCCCCTGCCCCCATTTTCAATGATGGGTGGTTAAGTTAAATTCTATCTCCTTCTTGTCACTTTGTTCCCAGCTCTGATTTGTGATCTGTGGAAGCTTTCATTTTGCCATTCTCTGATTCTTGTTGTAGTGACCTTGTGCTACAGTCTCTTGATATGAATGAGGGATCAGCAGCTTCTGAAGACCAAGGAGACTCTAACTCAACCCTGCATGGTGCTTGCAACCTGTTCCTGCATTCTGACAGGAAGGTTTCACCCAAAGGTGTGAAGGATGAATCACCCCATGATGCAGATTATTTTCGGCTGCCAGTTGGCCATCCCTTATTGAGATCACAGAAATCAGAGGCTTGTGAGACTGCTTAGCCCAGCACTCAGGCTCAGTGGAGAAACTCATTAGCTCTGTTTAATTAGAGAAACCAAACACTTCCAAACCTACTTTAATGTCAGCCTACTTCCCACCACCTCATTAATGTATTTTTAAAAACTTTCACCTTTAATGTGGCAATGATTTTCTTAATTCTTTCAGTATTAGAACTCCATAGATTTAAGGTATTTAGGTAGAGAACAAGTAGAAAGATTATACAAATGATAGTCATGATTCTTTGAACCAGTGTCTTTTGGTATTACTAAATAAGAGATTTTTAAACTCGATTTTCATGTATAACCTAGATGAAGGTTGTTGTTCTGGTTTAATCCTATAATATTGCAATTTTTAGGATCATCTGTTTTTACATAGGATTTTACATTTTCCAAAAGGTTTTACATCCATCAGATGATTCCCACAAAACACTGAAACAAAGTAGAAGCCTCTGATAATATCTCCATTCTCCAGATGAGGAAGTCTGGGCTGAGAGCAGTCAAAGGATTTCTCCGAATGACAGCTATATGCTTCAAGGTTGACAATGAGGACACAAGTTTCAGGCCCAAGTGGCTTGAGATACTGCCTATCGATGATAAATAAGGATGTTAGGAGGAGAAAAGTGACAAACTCAGAGTAGGATGTGCTAAATTGCAGCTGACTAGAGAGCTAGAAGCTGGATGCATATTTGTATGGCTCTGTCATACAAAAGCTGCGCCAATACTGTGTCAGTATGGTCTTCTCAACCTGGCGGGGGCCAACATTTTTCTTGAGTCAGAATCTTTTCCAGGTAGTCTGAGAGCCCACATTAGGAAGTAGCCTCTTAATTCATCCTAGACACCTCTTTGTAATCTCTTGGTCTTTTACTCAGGCTGACCCCAACCCAGACTTAGGTGTAGGTGACACTGATTTCATCACATACTTTCATATCTTTTACCACAATTGATTCCCACAGCACTCCTGTGAGATTTGAGTTCTGGTCTCTGTCAAATCTACTGGGAAATGAGACTCTGTTAAGATGCAGGCTTTTCCAGTAGGAAACAGCTAATGGTGGAATACTGGGGGCTTGAAGCTTGGGCCTCTCTCTCCAATAGCATGACTTATTCAATCATTTCCAGTGAAACTCCCCCATACACTTTGCTTTCCTCTTCCATTTCCTCTCTGTGTAGCTTCCTACTTTAGGATCTTCAGGAACTCTTCCCACAGTCTCATGACCAGATCTGCTTTCTGGAAACATTCTGATGTCAGTCATACATGTTTTACTATGATTTTGAAACTTTGAGTTATCACTGTTAAGAATATACATATTCTCATTATTGTCTTTTCCCTGCTCACTATAACAAATACTTCTTGAGCCCTTGCTGTGCTCTTGACACTGGGAGTACAGTGATGAACAAGTAGACATCACCTACATCCTCTTGGATTTAATATGATTGTGGCAAGAAAGCTTTGTTTCCTATAAGTGGACTTCAGAGATCCACATAACTTATAGGCAACCATTTGTTCCTGCAATTTCAAGATATTTTTAGCCATTAATTGTGGGTTTAGGAATATTTAGCCAAATACTCCTCCAGGTGACATATAGGCAATGAAGAGGAAACAGTACATAAAATAGTGATGTGACTTCACATTTTGAAACAAAGAGGCAGGTGGTTCTGCTGTCAAACTGAGCATTAAAATGTAACTGGGGGTGTAGGTGTGGGAGTTTCTCAATAGCCCTGGAAACAGCCAATATTTTAGTAGATTCACAGGATTTTCTCTTTTAATAAAGGGGATTACTTGCATCTTATCACAGGACTAAACAGTGAAGCCAGGAAATAGTATGAGTTTCCTATTGGTTTTTGCTGAAATTTTGGAACAGATCATTACACAACTGATTCACGGGTATTTTGAAGAAAAGGCACTGATCTCTAGAAGTTAATAGGAGTTTACAATAAACAGGTTGTGTTAGACACACCCCATTTCCTTTTCTTATTACGCCACACAATTGGTAAATCAGCAGGATGAGGAAGTTTTAGCAGTGGACTTAACATGACCTCTTGTGATGTGATTGCACATAAGCAGGTGAAATACGGGCAGGGTCATGTCTTACTGGTTTCATGGGCAGGTGAATAAAAATGACGCTTGAGCCTTGCTGACTGTTCCATGTAAGCTAGAAGGAGGTTTTTGGTGAGGACTAGAAGCCTTTTACCCTGTTCAATATTTTTTGTTAATTACTTGAAAGATTATCTGGAAGAGGGAACGTCCAAGTATAAAAATGACACCGGCTGGGCGCGGTGGCTCAAGCCTGTAATCCCAGCACTTTGGGAGGCTGAGTTGGGCAGATCATGAGGTCAAGAGATTGAGACCATCCTGGCCAACATGGTGAAACCCCGTCTCTACTAAAAATACAAAAATTAACTGGGCGTGGTGGCAGGCGCCTGTAGTCCCAGCTACTTGGGAGGCTGAGGCAGGAGAACCGCTTGAACCCGGGAGGCGGAGGTTGCAGTGAGCCGAGATTGCACCACTGCACTCCAGCCTGGCAACAGAGGGAGACTCCATCTAAAAAAAAAAAAAAAAAAACACGTCAAACTAAAACAAAAATCAAATACCATAGACTAACACAAAGAGATGGCACAATATAGTAAGGAGAAAGAGTTCTGGCATTGCAGAGAGAATGGGCTAACCTTGCAGCTTGTCTCCGACCCCCTGACAGTGAAGTAACATTGAACAGAGACTTACTGTTTCTAAGAGTTCAGTTCCATCACCTATAAGGTAGCAATAGGGTTGTTTGTGATTCAGATCAGACGAGAATTGAAAAAGAAGTGTGTCAACACCTAGTATCATGCTTGGCACACGTTTTCAATAAATTAATAGCAATAACATTAATGGTAACAGCAAATTAATATCTAAAATGATCTAGAACTTCTAGAACACAGGACTGAAGACAATGAAGCAAATCTGAACTTAAGAGATATGCGTGGAGATGATATTGGAGGTATCAGGACCATATTTATGACACTCAAGCTGCTAAGAAGTGGTTAACACATGTCAGACACTTAAGAAAGTATGTTAATGATGACTTAGTTATCTGTGTGTGCTTGAGAAATCTCAAAGGAGAATCTTATATTGATATTATATGTGTCTGATATCTTCATATATATGCATGGCTGCCATATTGAAGAGAATATGGATATCTTTATTTGCATTTTTCTAAGAGAAAGCCAGGCTAAAATTGGTGGTAGTTAAAAAGAGAGAAAATCTGGATAATATTAAAACATTTTTCTGTAGTAGTCAGAGCTTTACTATCATTGATCTGTGTGGCTTGCGGAACAGGAGACCCTTCATCACATCAGCTGGTTTTCCCTGTACTGAAAAACCAGGCAGTGTTGGTTGCATGATGAATGTATTAAAGCTTGTTTATGCATTGCCATGACTAGATATCAGTTTCATATTGGGCAGTGAGTTAAATGCTGGTGGCCAAAGGATAAAGATGTGACCTCCACCTTCAGTGAGGTCACAGTTAGGAAGAGAAGGCGGCTGTAAGTCTCTCTGAGGGATCTGAGGAAGACTTAGACAATTAGTAGGAATTTTCCAGGCAGATATTCCATTTAAAGAGAGTAGCCAGTGTCAAGGTTAGAGGTATGAGACATCATAATGGATTCTCAAAAAAAACAAATGTTGTTGGGAGTAGACTTTTCCAGGAAGGCAAGGACCTGCAGTGCCCTGTACAGAGTGTCAGGGACTCAGACGCCTTCCCACTCTATCTGTTGTATCTTGTACATACCCGTGTTAGAACACTGATCCCCCCATATTATAATTGCTGTGGATGCATCTCCTCAACACACTACAAGTTCCTTGAGGGCAGAGACCATGTTTTATATATTCTTGTATCTTCACTGCTTACCCTGAGCTATCCACAGTTTACATACTAAATAAATCCTAATAAATAAAAGAGTAACTAGATGAAAGCAATATGCATCTCATTTAAAAGATGAGTTCTGGCATGATTTAGGAAGAGGTGTTTGGTTCTCAGAGGTTTCTAAAGCTGGGCTGAATGTAACACCAAGAATCATTTCTGGAGGGCTGTGCCTTTTCCACGGTACTTCTGCAAATGCCAATGCTATTATTTAGTACATGGACACAGGTACTGCACTAAACACTTTTCCTGCCTTATCGTTTAATCTGCACAGCGTCCCTCTCGGGTCCACATGTATTTTCTCCATTTTTTGATAAAGAATTTAAGATTTGGAGAGGCTAACTAACTCATCCAAGGTCATAGAGTCAGGGAGTGACACAGCTGGGATTTGAACCCAGGTCTGTTTGACTCCAGAGCCTGAGTCTTAGCCACTACACTATCTACAGAAGGAAGAGGAGGGAAGAGTTATCCAGTGATCCCATCTCTAGGGTAGACCCTTGAGATTCCCTGTGAATTAAAAGAGACTTGCTTAGTTAAAAGAAGCTGAGCTCTCCAGAATCTTTTGGCCTCACATTCTAATATAACCTCTGCTCTAGCAGTGGAGAAAGAGAAAATCCATAGGAGTAGGAGGAGTTTAGAGGAGCTGGAGCATTGTGGATGCAGGTGGATATGGCAGCCACCACCCCCCCTGCTCTCCACATGTAGCGCTACTACAACAGCAGACGCAACACTTGGTTAGAGAGCAGAGGTAATTACAAAATAGCCATGGCGAAGGCAGGAAAGAAGTGGAAACTGAGACTTTTCTTGCCTTTGAATGTTTTGTATAGTCTGGGAGACCCATCGGGATGTTTCTTTTTGTTTTTCCTTTCGACTGGGATGTCTTTCATTTGGAAGCCCCTTTGCTTCTAAGAAGTTCCAGAGACCAGCCCAGGCCCACAGGTAAGGAGGCTAGGGCGTACCTCTAAGTTCTATCCTGGAAGAGAGGGAAAAGTGCCCTGTAGGTCTCCTGGCCTGAAAAGCACAGTGCTGTCCAGTGGAACCCAGGGGAGATAGTGACTTTAAAAGCAAGCATGGAATGCATGGCTGACTTTTGCTTGTTGCTTGAGTCTGGCAGATGGGGGTGGGCGGGAGGTTAAAGAACTTCAGCAGACGCCAGCAGTCAGTGGATGTGGGTGGTCGTTCTTCCTAAGTGCTGAAAAGATGGTCACCTTGCACTTCTGAAGATAAAATTCAAACCTAAGTTTCTCTGTCTTGGAACACAAACAGCATAATCCTTTCTCGATCTTCGAGAGGAATGTTTTCAAAAAGTAGCAGCATATAGGGAATATAAGGCTGCCTAAGGTTCTGATTCACAGATGTGAATTCTGCCCTGTCAAAAGTCTTGGTGTTTGTAGGATTTGTTTATCTGCAAGGACAAAGATGAAAGGCAAGTTGCTATAAAACCTTTCCACTCCCTCCTGATTGGTAAGCAAAAATGTCCACACACTGCCATCTGGTGGACACTACTGGTCACTGTCGTTTTAATGGGAAAGTTTAAAGTTTACTCTAAACTTAGAAGGGGCCAGGCAACTACTAACTAGTCTTCAGCAAAACAGCAACGTATAAAACACAGTTCCTGGCTGCGAAGGGCTCACAGTCTAATGGAAGAAACGGACATGCCCAACACGTAGTTATAACTCAATAAGCACTATTTTAAGAAAAGGTGCCGAGTGTTATCAAAGCAGAGGACCTCTCTCTGGGAGTTTAGGGAAAGCCACCTTTGAGCTGAGTCTGGAAGCATGCCTCGCACTGTGGCAAAAAGGAGGAGAAAGTTTATTTTAAACACGGGGAACATCATGGGTCATTGCGTGGTGTGAGTTGTTAGTTCAGCCTGGCTGGTAAGTAAGGAGCATGGCAAGAAGCTATAGAAAAAAGGCTGGGAAAAGTTTAAGCCAGACCATGAGAGGCCTTGAATGCCTGACCCAGGCAATGAATCGGCTCTAGATTATACAGCCAGAATATAAAGGATTCAGATTTGGGTGGTAAAGCAATATGAAAAACAAGTGTCGGTACACATGCTTTTCAAACATTTGGAACTCTCTCATGACTTGAAATCACCTATGGAAACCCATTATGTGAAACAGATAAAACCACAGTTCTTCTGGTCGAAGCAGAAGTGGGGATTCAGAGCCTGAAGAACTTCCACCATCCCATTTCTCCCATTCCTGGCACATGCAGATGCCTTTGGGTAGTGCCTAAGGCTCAGCTGACTCTTGCTTGACACTGCTGCTGTGGGCAATTGCTTACCTAATGTGACTATCTCTGCCCTGGTGTTAGCACCAGCTTCATCCTTTCCCTCCTATGTCATAGGTGCCCATAAAGTAGGTTCTAGATCTTTTTCTATCTCAGTGCTGTTCTCAAGATTCCATTTATGGTAATCTCTATCTTATTAATAAATTAATGTTCCCAAACAATCTATATTACCTGGTCCCTGGCCCCTAGCTTTATATTGCTAATGGATACATGTAGGGAGGTGGATAGAAAGCAGCCATCTCTGCAGTGTCTGTTAAGCATCACTGTATGCTGTCTAAGGTATTAATTCATGTTAAGTATCTACAGCATACGTGTAGCACAGATAATCTATGAGGGAATTATGAGAAGTTGTTTGGTCTTACTCAGGGCATGAAAGTTGTTGCTTTCATTCCGAGAACAGCACTCTGAGAAAGCATTCAAGAGCCTTCTGCTGAGTGGCTGAATTATCAAGATCTCTAGGACTTTCTGTTCTGTGAAGACATGGAGCTTCTAGATGGCATTTGCCACAAGAGGAGAGATGTCAGCCTAAGAATTGATGAAGAGTGACTGGTCCCCTAATGGGCAAAGACTGTTTTGCTCCAGCCAACGTGGTTCTCTTCTGCCCTCTTCAGAACAACACTTTTAGATGAAAAACACAAATTCCACCCACCAAACAGCATTTCCTCTCCTTCTTTCTCTTGTGCCTTGTCTTTACTCATGCCTTGCCCACTCGCTCTGCATGGTGGGGTCAGTTTGCTTTCACTTTCCCACACTGACTTCTCTGTTTCGAGCCTGTGTCCGGAACTGCCTCCTTCTTGCCATCTGGTAGCTGACATCTGCCACATCTTTCCAACCAGAGCCCCCATCTTTTCTTGGAGGCCTTTAAAAAAAAAGATGTTAACTTTCATTGCATGACTTTTCCCAGTACGTGGTTATGTACACAGTGTTTTCCACATGGTTCAATAACTGCTTTAGCATCGACTCTTGCCGGCATTACTTAGGTTAATTGTTATTTTCCTGAGGGCACACTGACCAGTGTCCTTTGATATACCCAGTGCCAAATTCGATAAACAATAACCCAGAATATTACGCTTTATAACTAATGAGTCGGGGCTGTTCTATGTTTTATTAGAGCAAACGGAAATGCAATTCTGCTTACCACCTTTGATGAAGAGCAGTAAAGTGGAAGTGAGTTTGTGAACTTGCAGGCTTCCTATGGATTTCTTTTTTTGAGATGGAGTCTCACCCTGTCGCCCAACCTGGAGTGCAGTGGCGCGATCTTGGCTCACTGCAACCTCCACCTCCTGAGTTCAAGCAATTCTCAAGTCTCAGCTTCCTGAGTAGCTGGGATTGCAGGTGTGCACTACCACGCCGAGCACATTTTTGTATTTTTAGTAGAGGTGGGGTTTTACCATGTTGGTCAGCCTAGTCTTGAACTCCTGACCTTGTGATCCACCCGCCTCGGCCTCCCAAAGTGCTGGGATTACAGGCATGAGCCACCGTGCCCAGACCTTTGTATGGATTTCTACTGTTGATTTACCTGCTTCAGCTGTGACTGTTCATTTTCATGGCTGTTTCCCTTCATAAAACTGTTAACTCCTTGAAGGAAGGAAACAACAGTGCGAGGCTTGGGACCAGGAACACAATACATGATCAATAACTACTTTTTAAATGTATTTTCAATAGAGTTATAAGGATTCTTCTGGGTACTGAAGACATTTGGGACCTCAGTGGAGTTTTTCCGAGACCAGATGGTCACATTGATTTTCTGGAATCATTTTGAATAAAAATGAGCGAGGTGGTGAACACAATGCAAGGCTCTCCATGTACTGTCTGGTATCGTTCAACCAGCTCCATGACTCCCTGAGGGCAGAGATGAGCAGATGTTAATGGATAAAGCCAGGTGGGATGATGTTACAACATTTCTCCTACAGCCCCAAATCTCCCAACTCCTGCGTGTGTGACCTGAGTAAGACTCAATGCAAGAAGACATCAGTGTTCCCCTCTGTGAAATGAAGGAATTGACACCCCAGGATCTTCCATGTCTGACAATGCTTTGGATTTCATTGGTTTTGTCGCAGGTACCCCCCAAAAGCCTCCATCTTTGATAAGTGATTAAAACTGCTGAGTAATTTTCAATCAATAAAAGTTCAGTGCTGGCTCTCATTTTCTTCCAAAGGTGTTTGTGCAAAGACCTGTACAAAACACTTCAGATGGCAACGCTCCTCCAAAGTGAGTCCCTTAACACCACTTGTCTTTGGGGTTTCAATAAGCTCAGTCATTCAGAAAAGCAAGCGAGTTTTGCAGATATAAGATACTGTATTATTAGAAACTCACCAATATAGAAAAAGCTGATGTGGGTTGGGAGATAGAGCTGATATCCCAGCAACAGTCTTCTTACTTCATAATCTAAGTATATCAGAGACGTATTTTGGAGACACAAATTTGACCCTAAATATAGCTAAAACCATGGTATTGCAAAGGGCTTTGGTGTAAGGTATTACTTTGTGCTTAATTACTGAGGCCATTAAACTCCTTTGGTTGTGAGAAAGAGAAACCTAAAGAGTTTAACAGCCTCAGTAATTAAGCACAAAGTAATACCTTACACCAAAGCCCTTTGCAGAAAGAGAAACCTGGCCAGGCGCGGTGGCACACGCCTGTGATCCCAGAACTTTGCGAGGCCAAGGCAGGTGGATCACCTAAGGTCAGGAGTTTGAGACCAGCCTGACCAATATGGCGAAACCCTGTCTCTACTAAAAATACAAAAATTAGCCAAGTGTGGTGGCATGCCCCTGTAGTCCCAGCTATTTGGGAGGCTGAGACAGGAGAATCGCTTTAACCCGGGAGGTGGAGGTTGCAGTGAGCCAAGATCACACCATTACACTCCATCCCGGGCGACACGTCGTGAGTCCATCTTAAAAAAATTGATTACTTGATCCTCCATTATATATCAAGTAATGGAGGATTTACTTTAAGGACACATTTGTGAAATAGGCCTCTCTATCTTTACTGGAAGCCAGGCAAACCTTAACCGTCAGGCCTTACAGTATCTGGAATGGGAGTGTGGTCTGGATTGAGCAGACGTGCGTGGCTTGGTCTGCTCTGGGGACTGCAGGAGCTAGAGCACAAGGCTCTTGTTCTTGTGCTTCACCTTCCGTGTGACTCAACTATTCTGTCAGTTTCTGCTTCCCTTAAGATCTGTTCTTTTTATGTTACCAAGGTGAACCATTTACTTCATTTTACAAAATCTGGAGAGAAATGGTCTGAGGCTGTTTAATTACCATAGTCCATTGAGGAGTTTCCTTCAAGTCACACCATCGTTGCTGATTATCCTATATTTTGGCAACTCTTGGGCCATGGGCACTTCCTAGTCCAATCAGCTTTGGCCAGAAGCAGATTCTACTATATAGACATGATTATCTCCAAATTAGAGGGAACTCTCAGCTCCAAGTGAAGGGTACATGTGGACAGTTTCCTTTATAAAGGGATGTGTGATGGTGGGACAGACACGTCTGCTGCAGTAAGAATGTTTCATCTGGTAGAGAGAAAACGTAAGAAAAAGTAGGATTGCTACCCGCCATTATTATTAAAGAGTAGGATTGCTACCCTCCATTATTATTAAAAAGTAGGATTGCTACCCGCCATTATTATTAAAAAGTAGTATTGCTACCCGCCATTATTATTAAAGGGTAGGATTGCTACCCGCCATTATTATTAAAAAGTAGGATTGCTACCCGCCATTATTATTAAAAAGTAGGATTGCTACCCGCCATTATTATTAAAGAGTAGGATTGCTAACCTCCATTATTATTAAAGAGTAGGATTGCTACCCGCCATTATTATTAAAGAGTAGGATTGCTACCCGCCATTATTATTAAAAAGTAAGATTGCTACCCGCCATTATTATTAAAAAGTAGGATTGCTACCTGCCATTATTATTAAAAAGTAGGATTGCTACACTCCATTATTATTAAAAAGTAGGATTGCTACCCTCCATTATTATTAAAGAGTAGGATTGCTACTCTCCATTATTATTAAAGAGTAGGATTGCTACTCTCCATTATTATTAAAGAGTAGGATTGCTACACTCCATTATTATTAAAGAGTAGGATTGCTACACTCCATTATTATTAAAGAGTAGGATTGCTACACTCCATTATTATTAAAGAGTAGGATTGCTACCCACCATTATTATTAAAGAGTAGGATTGCTACCCGCCATTATTATTAAAGAGTAGGATTGCTACCCGCCATTATTATTAAAGAGTAGGATTGCTACCCGCCATTATTATTAAAGAGTAGGATTGCTACCCGCCATTATTATTAAAGAGTAGGATTGCTACCCGCCATTATTATTAAAGAGTAGGATTGCTACCCGCCATTATTATTAAAGAGTAGGATTGCTACCCGCCATTATTATTAAAGAGTAGGATTGCTACCCGCCATTATTATTAAAGAGTAGGATTGCTACCCGCCATTATTATTAAAGAGTAGGATTGCTACCCGCCATTATTATTAAAGAGTAGGATTGCTACCCGCCATTATTATTAAAAAGTGGGATTGCTACCCGCCATTATTTGCACAGCTACCTTATGAAAGTAATTTCACATGTGTCTTAGATCACTTTAGAGGAAAGATATCAGACACAGAGACCTGAAATAAATGGGAAAAGCTTTTGACTTAAATGTAATGTTCCTCTGACAGTGTACAACATAAGTGGAGCTGGAAATTTTGCCAGAGAGTGAGCTTGCCATTGCCAGGCTTTTAGAAATATCATCATCCCTATGTATTGAGCACTCTTGCAGTGTACAGATACTGGCTAGTATTTTTTTAAAGGTTTTATTTTTAATAACCTGGCTATTAATCATAACCTGTCTTAATTCACCTTCCCTTGAAGTAGAACCTGAGAAGGAATTTGGGTGCATGTGGTTTATTGAGTTTACACTCTTAAAAAACATCTCCAAAGAATGAAGAAAACAGAACAGGGAAGAGCTGAGGTAAAATGCAGTCTTATTCTGATTCAGAAGAATTATGTAAAATTTGCACTGGAGAATTGTTCCAATCTGAGGCAAGGTTTCTGGGATTTTTGGCCCCTGCATCGCTCAGTCATTGGATGTTTGGGGTGAGGGGTGGTGTCACTCCCCAAGTGTCTTGGGGTGAGCCAGCTCCCATCAGCCCCAGGTAATTCTTCCTAGATCAAGTGTGTAAACTGTTAGCTGCAGCACCTGCCATGGCCGGGAGATGGGTATCCAGGTGGCAAATGGGATCTGGGTGGAGCATCAGCAGCATCTGCTGCAGGCTTCCTTGAGTCTACTACAGAAAGCTTGTTGCAGGCCAGAAACTCTGGCTAGTGTAGGCAAAAAGCAGAACCGATTGGAAGGAATAGAGGGCTGACTGATCTGAGAGACAAGAGGACCACATTTGGACTATGGCAGAAGACAAGCCAATCTTAGAGGACTAAGAGAACCAAGTCTCAGAAGACTGTCAGTGCAGTGAGGGTTTTTAAGCAATAATCGCTAGCCAGGACAGCATTATGACTGGATGCCACTGGACATCATTGCAGCCACTCTAAATGATTTCCCGTCATCTCTCCAAAGCCAGCCCTTTGGGTAGAAACACCCAATTGGCCAAATGTAGCGCACACATTTATCACTAGCATGCTTTGAGGTGGAGAGAGGATGAGGCAGCTGCTTTTTTCTTGGATGGAAGGAAGGCATTGCATCTCACCAATAACTCACATCATGCGATATTCTTCAGCAATTGGAAAAGGAGTTTGATGCTGAAGAGCAAAACCTGAGAGACAGCCAGAGTGTCTCCTGAAAGCTGGCAAAGTGAAGATTATTACCCTTATTTTACGATTATAAAAACTGAGGCTCAGAGAAGTGATTTTATTCATTGATTCAGAGAGATTAAGTTCATTTATTTGCCAATTATTTGTCGAGTGTCTGCTATGCGCTTAGCCTTATTCTAGGTCTTAGAGATTCAGCACTGAGCAAAATAGGCAAAAATCCATGGCCTCATGCAGTGTCCATTTTTTTTTTTTTTTGACATGGAGTCTCGCACCGTCACCCTGGCTGGAGTGCAATGGTGCGATCTCGGCTCACTGCAACCTCCACCTCCCAGGTTCAAGCAATTCTCCTGCCTCAGCCTCCCAAGTAGCTGGGATTACAGGCTCCCAGCACCACACCTGGCTAACTTTTTGTGTTTTTAGTAGAGACGGGGTTTCACTATGTTGGCCAGGCTGGTCTCAAACTCCTGACCTCAGGTGATCTACCTGCCTCTGCCTCCAAAAGTGCTGGGATTACAGGTGTGAGCCGTGCCCGGCCTGCAGTGTACATTTCTATGTGGTGTGTGTTGGGGGAGAGGGGGTTGAGACAAAAAAAAAATAGGTAAATAAAACACATAGTATATCAGACGGTGACAAATATTAGAAAGAAAAAATAAATCAGGGAAGGTGAGTGGGTTGGGGTGTGGTGGCTATATTATGGAGATGTTTCCATTTTAAGTAGGGCAGTCAAAGTAGTCCCTGCTAAAACAGTGACATTTGAGCAAAGACCTGAAGGAAGTAAGGGAATGAGCTATGTGACTGTCCGTGGAAATGTCCTAGGCAGAGCGAACAGCAGGTGCAAGACGCCCTAAGGCCTGCATGCAACTGGCAAGCTCAGGGACTCACATGGGGGCTCATATGGTTGGGGGAGAGGGAGCAAGGGGGAGCTGCAGGAGGAAAAAGCCAGGAGGTGGCTGGGGCTGGATCATGGGGGCCTTGGAGCCCATAAAATATTTTGAGGAGGGGATTGACATTATTGGAATTACATTTCTAAGGGTAGAAGGATGGACAGAAGCAGAAAAACTGGTTAGGAAGTTTCTGTAATAAATTAAGTAAGTAATAATAGAGTCTGGGATTAGGGTGGCGGCTGTAGAGGTACTGAAAAATAATATTTTTGCTATGTTGTAGGCTGCACAATGGCTCTCTAACATGTCTGTGTCCTAATTCCTATAAGGCAGAGACTTTGCAGATGTGGTTAGAGATCTTGAGATGGGGAGATTATTCTGGGTTATCCATGTGGTCCCTATGTAATCATAAGGGTCCTTATAAGAAAAAACAAGCAGAGTTAGAAAGAGAGAAGGTGATTATTCATAGAAGCCAGGTATGGAAGTGGCAAGGTTCAAGGATATGGACACAGTGAAAGCATTCATTGAGAGATAAATTGATAAAGAAAATGGAATGTTATTGAGCCTTAAAAAAGAGTAAAATCCTGTCATTTGTGACAACATAGATGAACACAGAGGACATTATGCTAAGTGGAATGTGCGAAGCACAGAAAGACAAATACTACCTGATTTCACTTATGTGTAAAATCTAAAAAAATTGAACTCATAGAAGCAGAGTGTAGAATTTGGTTAGCAGGAGTTGGAGGATGAGGGAAATGGGGAGATGTTGTCAGAGAACAAAGTTTTAGTTACGCAGGATGAGTAAGTTTGGAGATCTCATGTACGGCGTGGTGACTATAGCTAATAATACTGTATTGTACACTTGAAATTTGCTAAGAGAGTAGACGGTAAATAGTCTTATCACAAAACGAAAAGTAACTATGAGAAGTGATGGTATGTTAATTAGCTTGACTGTGGTAATCATTTCACAATGCATAACTATATGAAAACATCACATTGTACACCTTAAATATATACAATATTTATTTATCAATTGTAACTCAACAAAGCTGGAAAAGAAAAAAGAGAGAAGGTGATGTGAAGATGGAAGAAACAGAGACAGAAGAGGTGCTGTGCTTGCTTCTGGCTTTGATGACTGAAGAAGGAGCCAGGAGCCAAAGAATGTAGTCAGCTTCTAGAAGCCGAAAAAATCAAACAAAAGGTCTTTATCTTAGATCCTCCAGAAGGAATACAGCGCTACAGATGCCTGACCTCCAGAACTATAAGATAAAATTATGTTGTGTGAAGCCCCTGTGTTTGGAGTGATTTGTTACAGCAGCAAAAGGAAACAAATACATGGGTTTTGGAGTTAGAGCTGGTGATGTTTACCCATGGATGAGATGCAGAGAGGGTCAGGGATAACGTTACAAGTTTGTGAAGAGCAACTGGAAGGATGGAGTGCCTTTTACTGGGGAAGACTTGTTTGGGGTGAATTTAAGTCCAAGCCCCTGGCGATACCCTTTCTGCTCTGGCTATGCTAAGAGGATAAACCATGACAAAATTCATGGGAGATGCACCAGCTTGGCTGGTCAGTTGGCTATGTCCACTGTCATCATCCTTCCCCTAATTTTACACCCTCTTTGCAGCCTCTATCTATCAGTATTTCCTCATTGCTCTTTGATGGTAGCAGGCAGCACAGAGCTCGATGAAATTAGACATATATTTCTTATTTTAAGGCACAGCTGAGAAAATGTCTAGGAAATAGAAGTTGTTTTGATGTAAGCTGTATTATCTGGAGGCTTGTTAATGGTCTGTCACTGGGGTCCTCAGGCTGAGGAATGGATTCCTTAAATTGATAATCACTGAAACAGTCACCAACGACAATAGTACTGTTTTGGTTATCCTCAGCCAGTGACAAAAGTCATACTATTGTAGTCAAAGAAGCTATGCCAGGGAGTTGGAGCACCTGATTTTGACTGGCTTTGACATTCAGCTGCTGTCACTCTCTCTTTTTGAGCCTCAGCTTCCCCATCTGTAAATTGAGAGTGCTACAGCTAATGTTTTCAAAGAGCCTTTGTGAGGCTGCTTCGCCTTGCTATTTGTTACGCGTCTTAGAGAGAAGCTTGATCGAGCATTAAGCCATCCAGGTCTCAGCATTGTTCTGTCTCAGGTCCTGAGGAGCAGGCACTGACCTACTTCTCCTGCCTTTTTTCCTTGCTGTCCTATTGGTCTTTATTCTGACCCCAGACCTGTCATTGCTCAGGATGCAGTTAGAGGCCTTACTTCTATTCCAAGTGGCCAATGACTCACATGTCCACGGGACTGAGCAGAGAGGACAGGCTCCATTCGACAGAGTCCAAGGCAGATGGTCATGCTTCCTTTCCAGAATGAACATCAAATGCCAGGAACTCAGTGAGGGGCACTCTCCTTCTGACTTGGAGCTCTGTGAGGTAGACACACAGGCCAGGTTCCGGCCACCTTCTGTTCTGGTTTGCCTAATGATACTTTTGGCGAAAGACAAGGAAGAACAGCAAAAGCAAAGAAGGAAGCGATTAATCTGTTAAGGGAGCATAGCAAGCATCCTTGACCCTCCTGAAGGAAGTTTCCATGAAAATAAAACACAAAACAGAACACCACGCTGTTGCCTCCCAGGAGGATGACAAATTTGTGGTGTGAATGCCCTTCCTGTCCTCCTTCCTAGGCCACACTGATGAGTTGGGACCTGCAGGACCCATGTGACAGGAGTTATTATGACTCCTTCCATTCCTTCTCCTTCTGGCTGTAGCAAATATGGCCTGTCTGATAGCACAAGACTGAATGACTGGTGCTAAGTATTATACAATGTATGTTGTAGAGACTAATGAAGACTTAAATAAATAAGCAAGTGCATTTAGCAAGTGCATCCTTTTAGGATGTTATTTACTGTGGGACTTTATATATGTTGCATCATTCTTTTGCTTCTCAGGGGGGGCACATTTATCAAACAAAGATTCTGGCCAAGTCTTTTATGGTCAAAAAGATATTGAATGTCAACATCACAGTCATTTACCATTGGAGGGTCCCTTAAACCACTTAAGACAGGAAATAGAAACCATCGTTATTTCCTGGCTTTCGAACTGCTCTTACCCTGTTTCACTTACTTAGTGCACCACGCAGTCCTGTGGACTAGGTTTCACTATTATTCTCTTTATGCAGCTGGGGGAACTGAGTGGGTGAAGGATCTAAAGCATTTTAAAAACTTGCAATGGGGCTGGGCGCAGTGGCTCACACCTGTAATACCAGCAATTTGGGAGGCCAAGGCAGGCAGATTACCTGAGGTCAGGAGTTCGAGTCCAGCCTTGCCAACATGGTGAAACCCCATCTGTACTAAAAATACAAAAATTCACCAGGCGTGCTGGCTTGCGGCTATAATCCCAGCTACCCAGGAGCTGAGGCAGAAGAATTGCTGGAACCTGGGAGGCTGAGGCTGCAGTGAGCTAAGATTGTGCCACTGCACTCCAGCCTGGGCGACAGAGTAATACTCCATCTCCAAAAACAAAACAAAACAAAACAAAAAACAACTTGCAATGGGAAGAGCAAACATCACTATTTTTTTTTTTTTTTTTTTTTTCTTGAGACGGAGTCTTGCTCTGTCACCCAGGCTGGAGTGCAGTGGCGCGATCTCCGCTCACTGCAAGCTCTGCCCCCTGGGTTCACGCCATTCTCCTGCCTCAACCTCCCGAGTATCTGGGACTACAGGCGCCCGCCACCACGCCCGGCTAATTTTTTGCATATTTAGCAGAGACGAGGTTTCACCATGTTAGCCAGGATGGTCTTGATCTCCTGACCTCGTGATCCACCTGCCTCGGCCTCCCAAAGTGCTGGGATTACAGGCTTGAGCCACTGTGCCCGGCCCAAACATCACTATTCTTGAAATGCGCTTCAGCCTTTCCATGACTGTGGAGTTTCACCATTCCCAGCCCATCTCGTTCAGTTTGTCTCCAACTTGGGTTCTGTCTCCTTCCTTCACTTCATAGCTCTGCCGTTTTCCTTTTGCACTCCCTCATCCGAGGTCTAAAACAAAATTGCTTTCATTTCACCACAGTTGTTTTGCCCACTTGTCTGAAGCTGTCCTCAAAAGTATCTTTTCTATCCAAAGAGCTCATCGTTTTTGTTTTGTTTTGTTTTGTTTTGTTTTGTTTTGTTTTGTCTTTTTGCCCCAGACAAAGGCAATTTTCCTCTTACGAGGAATTATTCTGAAAGCTGTTAAAAAAGTGACATTTGCTGTCTCCAGGACTTTCTTTGGAGTAGCAGGCAGTTGTTCCTATGATCATGAAGATGTGCTCCTCTCATACCACATGTGCACCCTGCTGCCCTGGGTTTGTGCCATTTCGTTTTCACAACTTTTTGTTTCAATGCTAAATCATCATAAACTTGTAAAAAGTTTAACATGATAATTCATTTGAGCCATACACATAAAAAAAAGACAGTTATTTTTTTCAGGTTTTAAAATGAAGAGAAATGCAAGAGCAGACCCAACTGTGGGAAATATGACAGGTTTCATAAGGAAGGGGTCTCAGGTGTGTGGCATATCCTACCAAGTGGAGGTGGCATTTCAGGTAGAGGGAATAAGATAGGCAATGGCAAAGATGCGTAAACTAGCATGGTATGTCAAGATAATAGAGACGGAGAATTGAGGCGAAGGTGAGAGATGATTCTGGAGGAGTAGGTTGGGAAGAGGGAAGGACAGAGTCATATCCCCTGTCCTTATGATCTCGTACAACTCCTACATAAACTATAGAGTACAGCACTATCTAAGGCAGCAACGTTTGCTCACACTGATGTTGTTGTTTTTTTTTTTTTTTTTTTTTTTTTTTGAGACGGAGTCTCGCTCTTTCACCCAGGCTGGAGTGCAGTGGCGCGATCTCGGCTCACTGCAAGCTCCGCCTCCCGGGTTCACGCTATTCTCCTGCCTCAGCCTCTCCGAGTAGCTGGGACTACAGGCGCCCGCCACCACGCCCGGCTAATTTTTTTTTGTATTTTTAGTAGAGACGGGGTTTCACCGTGCTCTCGATCTCCTGACCTCGTGATCCGCCCGCCTCGGCCTCCCAAAGTGCTATTTTTGTGTTCTTGTTATTACTAGCAATCTGAAGTCAGCTATGAGTCCCAAACTGGAATGATCTGATTTCAGTGGCTGGTGTGGTTTAATTCTCTGGCATGTTGTTCTTGGTATTAGGAGTGCAGTGTGGAATGGGAAATGAGAAATTGGGCACCTGTTTCCAATTTCAGGCACTGCAGATTCATACGCACAGTCCTGGGGTAAAGGTTTTTGAGGTAGATGATGCTTTGATGGAGTGTTTGTGTGTGTGTGTGTGTGTGACAGTGGGGGTAAGGGTTCATGAGCTGCAAAGATCCACTGTCATCAGTTTTCACGAGCATTTCAAAGAAGTATGTGTGAGAGGGGTTGGCTTTCTCAGAGAGTGTCACTCTATGATTAATCTCATAATAAATCCTAAAATTCAATTTCCAAAGGAAGGCCTGTATGGTGGATGGTGTGTGGGTGGTTGGTGGGGGGGGGGGGGGGGGGTCAACTGAATGCTAAAGAGGAAGTGGGCAGAGCTGTTAGCCTGAGCTGAGATGGGCTACAGCCCTCCTCGAAGCTTAAGGATGTCAGCACCTCTGGGAGAATGGGTCATGAGTTGACTCTTCTCAAGGACAAACATGGAATGAATGAAAAGATCCCAGTCAATTGACAGGTTGACTAGAGATTTGATTGGGTGATTTCTTCTTCACAGTGGGAAGATGATCTCACATGGCAGTGAGGAGGGAAGAACCCTGTGCAAGTGATTTAGATGATTTAAGATACTTTTTGGCTGGGGAAAGATGTGATAAAATTTGGTGCTCAGTAAATCCCTCCTCCACTTTAATTAGAAGTCTTGGGATCAGTCATCTATTTTGTGCCGTTGTAATTTTCTTTACTTCCATTTAGGTTTTTCTCAGCATTTAGTAAATTTCATTTTGAATGTATCAGCCTGTCTCAGTTGTGCAAAGGAAAACAAGGAGAAAGATTATGTTTACCTTGAGCTGAGAAGTAAAGAGGGACAGTGTTTCTCTCTCATCCTTCCCAACTCAACTCCCCAACCCAGGGAGATGGGGACTGGGCTTGGTGGTGGCAACAGGAATCACAATAAAAGAACTCCAGGGAAAGGCAAAAGCTCAGAGGGAAGTGTTGGAATGCTGGCTTTGCCCCACCCTGTTTACCTGCCAGACCTGTTTCCAAGGATACTCTTCTCTGGAGGATGAAAATTTAGATCATCACACAGAAAATACTTATTGTGTTCTTCATCTTCAAGGTAGTAATGAATTCCTTATTTATTTTTATTATTATTTTTTTTTTGTCGTTGTTGTTGCTGTTGAGAATCTCTTAGTATGCCACTCATGGCTAGAATCTGTGGAGAGGAGGCAATGAGGCAGAATTGAAAAGGTGCCTCATAATGGCCTGGATTGGATTTTTGGCTTTGCCCTGTGGCATGGCCTGGACACAGAACTTCATTGTATTCCTTCCCTGTAATAAGATTGGTGATGGCCACCTCCTGGGATGATCAGGAGAATTTAGGATAATGTGTTCAAAGTACCTGTTAATTCACTGGTATGTGATAGGCATTTAGGAAGTGTTAGCATATATTGTTTATTGTCTTTTATTACATACAACTGTAGAGGTAATCGAGTATAGAATTATCATGGGGTTATGGCTGGAGGGAACAGGCAAGGCCTCTCTTATTTTTCTTTTGTTATGGAAGCAGTACATCATGGAAAGGAGCTTCAGAACTGGACTATCTCTGTGGCCTTGGGGCAAGTTATTCACTTGTTTCTTTTCAGTTTCTTCTGCCATAAATGGAGAAATATTGTAAAAACCAAAAGATTCAAATATATTACATGCATATTAGATTGCTTATTGCCTCCTAGCTTAATAAGTAGTAGGTTCTTTTTTTTTATTCTTCTTGTCCACGTTGCCTTACGTTTCTCAGCAACTATCTTTTCTGGGTGTAAACTGTACAAAATATACCGTCCCTCAGGCCCAAAAGCCTGGCAGTAGGGTCTAAAGAAAATACTTGTGCCTACACCTTTATCCATTTTTTCACTCTTATCCACTTCATTTTATATCATTCTCTGAAATGTTTATTAAATATCTATTATATGCCAGCAATAATGGTAGTTTCAGTGACTAATGTGACAGCTCTTGCTGTCAAAGAGCTTTCAGATTAATCAGGGAATGACAATAGTCTAGAAATAATTGTATTGTAAGGCAGATACTGCATGTGCTATGAAAAAGGTAAAAGGATATGGAAGGTCAAGGTGAAGGCAGGTAGCTTCTGAATAGTGGAGGTGTGAAGAGAAATGGAGAGAGCCTCATGGAGGAGGTAACTTTAGAACAGAATCTTTGAGGCTGTGAAAACTTTCTCTATGTGGAGGTGATAGGGAAGGACTATAGGAAGAGGGACCATTCTTTTTTTTTTAAACAGAGTCTCACTCTATCCACCCAGGCTGGAGTGCAGTTGCGTGATCTTGGCTCATTGCAACCTCTGCTGCCTGGGTTCAAGTGATTCTCCTGCCTTAGCCTCTTGAGTAGCTGGGATTACAGGCACCAGCCACCATGCCTGGCTAGTTTTTTTGTAGTTTTTAATAGACCTAGAGGGTTTCACCATCTTGGCCAGGCTGGTCTTGAACTCCTGACCTTGTGATCCACCCACCTCGGCCTCCCAAAGTGCTGGGATTACAGGCGTGAGCCACCGCGCCCAGCCGAAGAAGGACCATTCTAAGAAAAGCAGGGGGGTAGCAGCTTGTGAGACATATTTGGGAAATGCTGACAGTTTAGTTTGGCTGGAGAATATGATATGCAAAAAGAAACAATGGGGAATAAGGGTGAAGCATTGTTGTTATGAGTCTTTAATGACAGGATAATAATTTTGTACTCAGTTTGATTTGCAATGACGAAACATTGAAAGCTTTTTTGAGCAGGAGGGTAAGTAATATGACAACGAAGATACAATGAGTTTGCTATCAGAATTTGGAAGTCGAGTGGTGGGGTTTACATCTGGCCCTAGCAACAGCCAGATAATAACATTTGGGTCTTTGATGGCCGGTACGGTAGAGAGAGAAAGACAGCATTTCATGTTCCAAATCAAAAGGACGGTAAAGCTAAAGACAGAGGTAGAAAACCCTAGGGGGTCATTCAAAAACAGATTAATCCAGGTTGCTCTAGACATAAGATACATGTGGGGAAATTTGGAGAGAGAACCAGATCTCTCTCTCTGCCTAATTTTCCCACCTATAAAATTTCAATAATATATAGTACCTTCATTAGAGAGTTGTGTAGAAACTAAGTGATTAATATTAGTAAGGTGTTTATGGCAGTTTCTGGCACATGATAAGCACTACATAAGTATTTGTTAAATAATTAGAAATAAATTTAAGATGCAAGTTGATTTAACATGGGGTTCTTAGGCTGGGTGCGGTGACTTATGCCTCTAATTCCAGCACTTTGGGAGGCCCAGACGGTGGACGACCTGAGGTCAGGAGTTCGAGACAAGCCTGGCCAATATGGTGAAACCCCGTCTCTACTAAAAATACAAAAAATTAGCCCGGCATGGTGGCGGGTACCTGTAATCTCAGCTACTAGGGAGGCTGAGGCAGGACAATCACTTGAACCCAGGAGGTGGAAGTTGTAGTGAGCCAAGATGGCACCATTGCACTGCAGCCTGGGCAACAATAGTGAAACTCCATCTCAAAGAGCGAAACAAAACAAAAAAACATGGGGTTCTTAATTTTTTCTCTGACTATTTCTCTTTGAGGCATTGAATCATCTTGATAACACCTTGCTTTAGTTGGTATTTTAAATAAAATTTTGATATGTGTTAGCTCAAGTTATCTGTGTTATGATTCAAGACAGAACTGTGATCAACTCTGACATGGGCCAACTAATCTGAAAACATTTAAAAATGTCAAGCTTTTTATAGCCAATTGTTTTGGTTATTGTGATGATTTACCAGTTTTAGGCTTAAAACCCTAACATTTATAGGAGATAAACCTGCTTCTTTAATCAAATGATGACTTTTATGGGGCAACAAGTTCCAGTGAAAAGGAAATACCGGACTGAAGTTAAAATTCAAGATATGACTTTACAGCCGTCACATTTCTCTGTGCCTTAGTTTCCCAGAATGTAAAATTAAGGTATTAGGCTTCTATGTGTACCATTAGGGCTTCTCCACAACTTTACAGGTGCCTCCAATATATTCCTGAATAGCAGTGGAGTTGCCGGGGTTGGGCTGGAGTGGGCACCCTTTGGCTCTACCCTATTGGCTCTGCTTGTCTAGCAGGGCAGTCCCTGAGGCACGTTGGAATCCCCTCTGAGACTCATTCTGAAAACAATTGGATAAGATGATACTTTTAGCTAATCGTCTTTGGTTCTCAAAAAATATGCATTTTTTTTTTCAAATAAGGTAAACTTTTTGCGTAATAAACAAATAAATAAGACATATATACCTACCTGCGTTTACTTGTATTTTACATGAAGTTGGGAACTTTGCTACTTAAATGGAACTCATGGTAAAAGAGAAGATTCTTTTACAATGTGAACAATTGTTTCTTCATGTCTTTTTTTTCTAGATTCTGAGTTTTACTCTTTTTCTTTTTCTTTTTTTTTTTTCTGAGACAGAGTCTCACTCTGTCACCCAGGCTGGAGTGCAGTGGCGCAATCTCCACTCACTGCAACCTCCGCCTTACAGGTTCAAACGATTCTGCTGCCTCAGCCTCCTGAGCAGCTGGGACTACAGGTGCCCACCACCATGCCTGGCTAATTTTTGTATTTTTGTAGAGACGGGGTTTCACCATGTTGGCCAGGGTAGTCTTGAACTCCTGATCTCAGGTGATCCACCCGCCTCGGCCTCCCAAAGTGCTGGGATTACAGGCGTGAGCCACCAAGCCTGGCCCCTACTTTTTTTCTTAAAGTGGGACATTTTTGGCTCTAAACACAATTGTGAAAACCTAGGATACTAGCTTCTTTGTTCATTATCTACTTTTCTAGTCATTGCTTTTGTTATTCTTTTTACCTCTTTTCAAAATTGAAATAAGCTAAAAAAAATAAAAGCTTCCCTTTTTTTAAAAAAAAGGTATCTGAAATTTCACAAAGTATGCTGGCATCGCAGCATTCCATGAATATTTAATCATCATCATCAAGACAGGAGGTTGGAGAAAAAAATCAGGTTGTGATATTTGGGAACAGCAGGTGTGGGAAGGAGGGTGTTGACACCCTCTGAAAACGGATATGGCATGTTGTGTGGCAGGTTCCCTCCACAGCTCCCATGTCCCCTGGGGTCCCAAACGTGCTTTCAGAAAACTCTGAGGAGCTGGAGCTTGTCCTCAGCCTTCATGTGGCAGAGTATCCCTGGAAATGGGGATGGGCTTTGCTGAACTCCTTTCCTTCACAAAAGCCTTCAGGATTTCTCTTTTCTGGGCCTTTGTACAACGTAGCTAGCTCCAGCCCCCATCTCTGTGCATTTTTACCCTTATTACTGTTGTTAAGCATGAACCTCTTTTATGTGTAGCAAGTCAGCAAGAGTACAGATATCCAGCTATGAGGATTTGGGATGGAGGGTATTGAAACTTAGAGTTTACCTAGGAACGTTTATGTCATACAGTGAGGAGCAATGTAAAAATGAAAGAATTGTGGGTCATTCATGTACAAATTACTTGCCTTCTAACCTCACCACACCCTCCACTTTGCCTGCCACCCAGTGTTCCAGACACACAGGTTTTACTGCTGTTTCCTTACAGCAAGACTGATTCACCCTACAGGCTCTTACCCCTGAGCTTTTGTACAGTCTATTCTGGGTTGGAGTTTTCTAAATGACTGTCACGGTAGATGGAGAAACTGTAGCACTCTGGTTCTCAAACTTTTATGTGCATAACAGCCATCTGGCAAGGCTTGCTGACGTGGAGATTTCTAGGCCTACCCCCAGAGATTCTAATCCAGTAAAACAAGGGGCCTGGGCATGTGCATTTTTAATATGAGGTTCTCAGGCAGGTGTCCAGGGACCTGCACATCAAATGCTGTCTTTGGGGTGAAAGGCTCTTTCTGGACACTAAAGGCTGCCCTGGCATGAAGATCCAGGCTGATACTGGAGTCATAAGCCCTGGACTCTGGGCCTGTCTTTGATTCAGGCTGGTCACTGCGTCTGGGATGGGACTATTATTTGTGTGACAGTGGAGTAAGTTTTTCCCCTGTGGACCCCAAAGATGCAGAAAGGGAGAAATAATCCAAAATTACTGCCAAGAGGTGGAAACTGCTCACCGTGTGATTCAGGTGGCCACTGAGTGTTGCCAGTGTGGAAAATCCCTTTGGCTACAGGAACAGAAGCAGGGCTGTAACTGGTCAGGGACTAAGACAGACAAAAGGAAGATTCTCTCCCTCTGCCCAGGTGATCTGGGCTCTCTGGAAACCCAGAGAGCAGTCGCAGTTCAAAAGAAATCGTCTAATGTCAAGACAGAATCACTGAGTAGAGTCCCCAACAACATAATAAAGATGAAAATTCAACATAAACTTCTTGGCTAAGCATTCCAGACCCTCAATAATATGGCCTTGGCCTTAGAGGCCACCATTTCCCTTTAAACTTCAGACATTCCAAGAGAACAGAGCATTCAGTGTCTTCAAATGGGAATTCAAGGGACTGTGTTGATGGGTGAGTGCCATAGGAGCTTCCTCTCTGGTTCAACACCTATGGTCAAAACTCAAGTTTTTAAATTGAACTCTTTGGTTGTTTTCATTACGTTGCCATGCCAACTTAGGTTCTAGAGTGTAATCTTACTTTAAAAATCAGTCCTTAAGCCGGGACACTGACATGAAGGTGATAACAGTTTGATATTTAGTAGCATAGAATGACAACCTAGAAGAGACCTCACTTTGAGCACGTCCAAACTGCTTTAATTTGTTGACAAGGAAGCCAAAGGATACCGAGGGAAACTTGCCTAAGAGTATACTTGCCCAAGCACACCCAGGGAGTCAGTCAGCTAGGGAAGTAGCTCTCCATGCCCACACAGAAATGCATAATGCCTTTTATCCTAACTAGTATCCCTGATACTTTTCTTGGTGTCTCAGCGTTTCAAAAGCCTATCTTATTTGCATTGTAATTTATCACTAGTTCTTCATTTATGTGTTTAAATTTTGTCAAGGTTCTTCTTCCTTCTTTAATGTCTTCCCTGATGAGACATGTAAAATGCCTCAAGCTGTTAGGAGAAGAACTTTAGGTAGGAAGAAACAAAATAATCCAATGGTAATAGTTTCATCTTACTGAGGTTTTAAAATGTCAGGGTCATTTTCAATTTAATTCGACCATATATTGGGCATCCGAGTCTGCTGGTGACTGAACTGGGGGTGGGACTCTTATTTGTGTGACAGAGGAGTAACTTCTTCCCCTGTGGACCCCAAAGATGCAGAAAAGGGGAGATAATCCAAAATTAATGCCAAGAAGAGATGGGAGCTGCTCACAGTGTGAGCTGGCATCAGCCCATTCTCCAATCAGAAGCAGTGTTTTTTCTCTGATGAAGGTGGGCTGTGATGGTTGCCTGAGTCTGCTCTGAGATTCCATCTAGCTCTGTGACATTGAGAGGTGACTGGATGGTTTCCACATCCACTCCAGGGTAACCCACACTTCCTCCTGAGCCCTGTGAACAGGGAGGAGCCCAGGTGCTTAGCAGGAATGGTGAGCCACACCCCAGGCATGAGTCAGACCTCCCATCCGGCAAGATGGGGAAGGGTGATGGGGTGGAGACTGTGGCAAGTTTCACATTCTCCCGCCTTGTCTTTTCTTTGATTTATGTTTGTAAGGAAGGGCGTTTCAAAGTGAAGCTCTGCCTTATGGGGAACGCTTCTCCCTGCCATGAATGGCTGGCAAAGTACACCCTTGCTTTCCTTTTCCTGGTTCTTTCTTAGTTCTCTGTTGCTTTGGTGGAGTGCAAGTGTAAGAGTAGGGGCAGAACTGGTTTGTGAGGCCATGTGCAAAGTGAAAATCCAGGCTCCTTGTTCAAGAACTATTAAGAATTTCAACATGACAACAGCAGAACAAAACCAAGCACAAGGCCCTTCTACCTGCAGCCCTGTGTAACTGCATGGGTTGCATGTCCATGAAGCCATTCTCAGTGGGAGTGGATCAGAAAGTCAGGTGAGGATCTGGAGTGGAGGACCCTCACTGGGTCTCAAACCAAAGCCAAAAACGTACAAGAATTCTTCCCCATCTGTAATGAGTGTGAAAAATGGTGCAACATTAGCAGATTGGTGTCCAGAGAGTCTCGAAGTATTGCACTTAGATTCCGTGGCTGTCAAGAGCAGACCTTATTTTGCAAAGGAAAAATAGAGGCCAAGATAGAAGAGGGGATCCTCTGAAGGTCACATTGCTTGTTAGTGGCAGAATGGGAACTAAATCTTAGGCATTCTAACTTCCATGCCAGTGCTTTTTAGCCCTCAGTGAACCTGTGCAACAATGAAATTATTCTCTTTCATTGCGGATAAAATTGGAACTTGGAAATAAGAGTGAGATGCAGGGAAGGAAATGAGATCAATGATAAATGAGTGGAGAAAACAAAACAGTTTAGGAAGCCAAAGCAGTTTGTCTGAGTCCTATCTGATACACAACATACAGCAAAGCAGACAAATGTCTATGTGGCAAAACAAAACTGGAGGAAGCAGATATTTTCAAATAAAATATGCATATTTCCAACCAGCCTTGAGCTCATCTGATAAGGGACAGATTGTCCGGAGTAAATAGAGAGAGAAAAAAAGATGCTTTGGGCTGAATTTAGTCCCTTGTCAAAAGCAGAAGGGGCTTTTTGTTTCTCCTTCTCTGAAATGTCACCTCTCTAGCTGCGAGGCCTTGTAGGGCTGTGAAGGAAAACAGAGGAGTTTATTCATTCGTTTACTCATCCACCCATCCATCAAAGTAGGTATCTTTTGAGTACCTACTGTTGGTATTGTACTGTGCTAGATCCTAAAAAGAATGTCTTGTTTAAGACATAGTCCTTATCTTTAAAGAGGGTAGACAGATGCATATCGGGGAAGAAAACTAACTATAAGAGGGCAGTACTAGTGACATGTGCTGTGTACTATTGGAACGCAAGAGAAGGGGAAATTCATACTGCTTAGTACCTGTTCACTTCAAAAACTGCTGCCAGTGTCTATTCATTGTCATTGAACTCCTCTTTCCCAAAAGACTCCTGGGACAAGGGTGTATCTGGGGAGTTGGGATATGGGATTCTTGTAGACAGCACCTATTTACTCCCAGTGATGCATGTTTATGTACCAATTTTTATCTGCATGATCCACTATGAGGGAGACCTGGACATGAGGTGATTCTGGTTCATACCTGACCAGGATCCATGCCACTCGTACTTCCTCCTGCCCATCTGCTGCCCCAGGCAGTGTGTAAGAGAACAGCCCTGCGGAGTCCAGGGAGGAGGCTAGCCCGTGTGATCATCAGGATGTCACTCCATCCCCATCTGAGAAATGGCAGAAGAGGGGTTCTAACATACCGGTGTTCCCTAACCTAAATAAGTAACAACATACGTTATTTCTCACAGACACTAGAGCTGAATGAGAAGAGGAAGAACAATAATTTGTAAAAGCTATTATTATTATTATTAATTATTATTTGAGACGGAGTCTCACTCTGTTGCCCAGTCTGGAGTGCAGCAGAGCAATCTTGGCTCACTGCAACCTCTGCCTCCTGGGTTCAAGCGATTCTCCTGCCTCAGCCTCCCATGTAGCTGGGATTACAGGGGCCCACCACTGTGCCCGGCTAATTTTTGTATTTTTAGTAAAGACAGGGTTTCACCATGTTGGCCAGGCTGGTCTTGAACTCCTGACCTCAGATGATCCGCTCACCTCAGCCTCCCAAAGTGCTGGGATTACAGGCATGAGCCACCAGGCCTGGCCTGTAAAGGCTATTATAGAAGAAAGAGAAGAGACAGGACACAGAGAGAAATGATCTCTGAAGGCCAATCTGGTAAAAATTATTCCGTGCTTCACTGCTCCTTGGCTGTTGAGAGTGTTGTCCACCGGGAGAGCTGTACATAGCCTTTGCTAAGCCTGAAAATACAGACATGAAGTGAATTCTTATATATAGCCATATGTTCTGTAATAGTATTGCTTCACATTCATACCAATACTTTGAATTTTACAAAGCTCTTATCACCTCCAGGAGCTCATTTTCTCCCTCAACTGCCCAGGGAGGTTGGTGGGATCTGTACTGTAATTCTCATTGCACAGAAGAGGCAACCAAGGCTTGGGGAAAACTAAGCTACTTGCCTCTGATCCCAGTGAGCAGCTGAACAGGGACCAGAGCTGAGGTTCTCCATGTGGCATTACTCCTACTGCTTGTGCCCCTCCTGGATGTATTATGTTTCCTGCCCCAGTTACTGCAGGCTGCAGTACGGCGGAGCTCAGCATGAGCTGGGAGGAGTGTTCAGTGGCCACTGGAAACCTAATGATAATTAGATGGATGCCGTGTGAACAACTGATGTCTTTTCACAGAGTGTCTTGCCCTTTAAAGTAGCATAGTTCAAACAGCAGTGCATTGCTTAGTCCTTCTCTTAAGAGACCAGGCTGGGATCCAGCATGTCTCCACTCCTCCTGCCTTTTGTGCCCCCACCCTGAGCCATCATAAAGACATTTGGAGCTGAGTGGGAACAGTATTTGCCTTGCAATTATTTCTAATTGCCCTGTAGTTTTGTGGCGTCTAAGTGATGTGACCTAGATACCAGTTCTGTAAAACTCTCTTTTCAGCCTGGGGTCTGTATTAGGGAGGGGGCATAAATCAGTTTGATCAGGTAACTGTGTCTGAGTCCATCTCACCAATAACATTTATACCCAACTCTACCATCTGTGCTTGTTGAAATCCTAGCTCTTCTTAACAGCCTGGATCTAATGCTGCCTCCTCCGCTGCGCAGCCTTCCTGGAGTTGCTCCCTCCTCTGGATTACCATAGTACTTGTTATGATGCTGTCTGTGGTGCTCATCGTCTTCTATACCGCGCAATGCTAATTCACTTAACAAATTTTATCTTCTTGAGCTTCTAATGCCAGAAAATGTGTTTGGTTCATTTTCATATCCTTGTCTATGTGGATAACTGAGAAAGCTCAAGGTAGTTGCTCAGTTAACTACTGTTGAGTTAGTATACGTGATGTCCACGACACGGTGGAAGCAGGTAAAAGGACTGTTTATTCATTGTGACCTCTCCTGGGGGGTGAGTTTGTTCATTGTGACCTCTCCTGAGTGGCGAGTTGCCAGTTTGCACTTCATTTCCTATGGAATCTCTTCATGACCTCAGTATTCCTGGAACTTTGAACAACATTTTTTGAAGGGTGAATGTTAGTTATTTTTCTTTTAAAAGAATGGAATTCAAGCAGTCTAGTTTGTCAGTGCACCCCCGTTCCTCCAGCCGTCACGCAGATACAATCTGATTTGGCCAGAGTCTGCTGAATGAAGTAGAGAATTTAGGACAGAAGATTGAAATTCAATCATACACATACAGCATTTTGTTTTCTGTGCTCTCCTTTCTTCCAGAAATCCACCTACTTGTGCAGTTCATACTTTATTTTCTACCAACGCTGTATGTAGAACACACTTGCTTAGGTTTCAGAATGTGTTCATTAAGATTCTATTTCATTTTTTTAGCACCGTTGCTATGTCAAATCTTATCCTAGGTTTATTCTCATATGCTTCCTTTCAAATTCTATCTGCATTTCTGAAGGAGAAATCATACTCTCAACTTACAGATGACCAAAATTAAAAGACCTCAGAAAGATAAATTATGACTTGCTATAGGCTGCAAAGCCATTAAGTGACAGATCAGGATTCACTAAATAGATATTAATAGATCATCATTAATTCAATGTGTATTTATTTATTACCTACTATCTGCTGGGTGTTTTGAGGAGTATACGAGAGAAAAAGATGTAGCATTGCCCTCAAGGGGCTCCCCATCTAGGGAGGGGGATACACACTTTACATAGAGACAATATCATGTGGTACATTTCCTAATAGGAATACTGACCAGAGATTCTGTGTGTACATGTGTTTGTTTTCAGAGATACACTGCTCTTCATGTCTTCTACGTTTTTGACAAGAGTGGTAGTGATGCTTAAAGTCACAAATATCCAATAAATCAAGCCATCATAAAGAACATTAATGATAGGAGTGTAGGCCTCAGGCTTAAGCTTTATTATAGCTACTTGGAGGCATACAGAAGCCATGGAGGAATGGCTGATAGGCTGCTCCTGCTCCCCCAGCCGGATGTGTATTAGAGGGAGTTGGCAGAAAGATTCAGGACTTCTTGAGGGAGAGGACAGGAGGTAAAAGTGTGTCATTGCAGAACAAGAAAGGCCCCACCCACAAACCCAATTCTCTGCCTCTGACAGGTTGAGTTCCACCCTGTAAACTTCCTCAGTCCTTTCATTTGACTATTTGAGGGTGAGAATGGAACTCTCAGCCTACTTGGTGAAGTGAGATTCAGACTGAGTGGGGTCACAGCACAGGGCACTGTCTTGCCTGGCTTTATCTGAACCCATCACACCTCTCCTGGCCACTATCTGTGGTCTAGCCCCCTTTGTGCAGGAAGAGAAAGAAGAGCCTTGAGGACCAGCCTAGCCAGGTAAGATCAAGTGGCTTGTCACCGGTTCTGCAGAGATGGGTTATTTCTCTATGAACCAATTGCTTCTGTCCCATAAGCTGAGTTTCTGGTCACCTCCCCCAGTGACTTGCAGTTTGGTTTAGGTTTGTAGTTTTGCATTACCATGTGAAAATCCCCTGTTCTTCCTTACTGTCCAGGGTTGGTGAGGTTTGTAGACTAGCATTTTTTAGCCTATAAAGCCACTTGACATACTTATCTATATATTGACTTTGATCTTAAATGCCCTATAGTGCAGTAGGATGGGTATAATTTTCTCCATTTGGTGGCTTAGTGAACTGAAGCTTGGTCAATTGAAGCGATTTGTTCCAATTGGATCAGCAGGCTAAGGCCATGATTAGATTTGATTCCTTCTTCCCTCTTCCTCTATTGTAGAACCCAGCAGGTCGTACCTTATCCCCAAAAGCCAAAAGAAGTGAAAAGCCTTTCGGAACCGTTAAATGGCAAACAAAAGGCGATTATTTCTTTGCAGGCATGTTGAGAGGGTTATTTTTGAAATCATCCGAGGGAAATTTGGTAATGATATATAGGTCCCATCGAACAGGGCTGTTTTTAGAGAACAAACGAGGGCATGTATGTAAAGGGGAGTTGTAAACTGAAAGGTGATAGGCCAATGAGACAGCGATGACTACTTGGCACCCGAGACATCCTCCAGATCTCTGTATAAGCAGGTTTTAATTCGGGGCTAAATGACACTCTCCAAATGTCAGAGGCAGCGTAGTGAGGCACAGATCGTACAGGCCCTGGGGAAATATTTTAGCTTCTCAGTCACACTGTGATATGTAGAAAAGCAAATCTCAATGGGGGGAAAACACCCCCAAATCCTTTCAAATAGACTCATGCAATTTCCTCTCTTGTGACAGCTATCATAGTATCTCATTGTTCTGCAGTTTTAAGGAAATCTCATCTTCAGTTATTATGTAGTTTACTTTTTAAGATGCTAATTTTAGCTATCATTTTTCTTTTCATGCTCAAAAGGTTATATCATTCTTAGTTGTGGAAGCAAATGTTTCCTCTGTGTGTGTGCGTGTGTGTGTATGTGTGTGTGTGTCTGTTTGAGTTTATTATGACAATACTAATAGTCATCCCTTGGGACCACCACAAATGCAGTGGGTTGTAATGCTATATAATCTTTGGCAGACTTCTATATATTCTTTTCCTTTCTTTTTTATTTTTCTTTTTTTTTGAGACAGAGCCTTGCTCTGTCACCCAGGCTGGAGGGTAGTGGCGCAATCTTGGCTCACTGCAGCTTCCGCCTCCCGAGTTCAAGTGATTCTCCTGCCTCAGCCTCCTGAGTAGCTGGGATTACAGGCACGTACCACCACACCTGGCTAATTTTTGTATTTTTAGTAGAGACGGGGTTTCACCATGTTGGTCAGACTGGAACTTCTATATGTTCTTAGTGTCTTTCTGGCTGTAAGGATCCTGAAGAAATCATTTAATTGATTACTTTATTCAAAACAGAGAAACGGAGGCCCAGAAAGATGAAGTGATATGCCACAAGTCACACAGCCAGTATCATTGGAGCTGCAAGTCACATATGGGCCTCTTACTCTTTCATTGCCCACAATATGTACTGAATGGTGCTAGAAGTCCCAAGCAGAAGCATTAGCCATGTCATTTTGGAGACTGTAACTAGATGTCCTTTAAGATTTCTTCCAATTAAGAGTTTTAGGGCACTTTGACCTTTGCTTAACATCTACTGGAGATGGTATCATGCCCTTTAGAGCAGGGAAATCTGTCAGAGAAGCCTCTCTTTTTATTGACTTGGTTCTTCTGGAATATTTGCTTCAGCCAAATGTTGGAGCTGCTCCTTAGGTATAAGATGGGGAGATGGGCAAGAAGTGGTGGCATCTTCATTTTCTTCAGCCTGTCTGGATTTTTACATTTTCTGGGATCTTTCTAAATAAGTGTCACTCAGTTTAATACTTTTAAAACTGGAAGTGATAGTTGATATTTTGCTCAACATTGTTTAATCTAATGGCAGCGTCAAGTCCGAGAATTCATTTACTCCAGAGTTTGCAGAGCAGCAGCCACAGGTGAATCCAGCATGCAGATGTGCTTTGTTTGTGCTGCCATGTTAAACAAGATAAAACTATTTCCAAAGTATTTGCTATCTAGGAAATTTCCTGTAAAAAATCCAGATATCTTGTTTTCAGGAAGATCAAGAGATCTGATCATAATGGACCCACATCCCCTCATGGATCACACCTGTGCTGGGGCCAGGCAGCATCTTCTTCCTGTAGATAGAACATGTTTTCCCCCATCCTCCACAGCTGCCATTGTACCTGATTTAGGCTACCAAGTGTTTGAATTTTCCACTTCTGATCTCTTCCGATCTCTTAGTTATTAGGATTCCTTTCAATCATTCTCTTTCAAGGGATACTTAGTTCTACACAATGACAGACCAGGCTACAGGTTAATGGCACCAGGGAAGAGGTGAAGTTAATTATTTGTCCCTAACCTCTCACTATGTAAGAGGTATAGGATGTATGATGACTTCAGCAGAACATACCATTGGCTCTGATATCTACCCAGGATATTTTCTTCAGCTAACTATCAAAACTCAGTGACTTGAATGCTAAAGTATTAAGCAAGATGATACTGCTGCAGCATAATATTTAGGTGCCTATAAGAGAATAGGAAGGACAGTTGATACTTGCAGGGTAATCCTCTTTACTCAATGGATCAATGGCATAAAAACAAGAAAAGAAATTATGATGTATGATAGCACATAGAGAGCAATATAATACCCTGTTTCCAAAGAATCCAAGTTGCTGAAATCCTGGAGGCTAGCTTAATGATATATTTTCTCTTATTCACCCACTAATATAGTAATCACCTTTTGATCACCTATGGTGTATACAACCCTAAGCTTAGGGATTTAAGGATAAAGAGTAGAGACCCTTTCTCAAAGGGGCTTGCCATCTAGTATTGAAAATGTGTACACAAATAACTATAATGCAAGACAATATCATAAATATTTCAAGACGAAGAAGAAAGCAAATGTTGAGGTCTCAAAAAGAAGAGATTTATGGCAGCTAGGTAGGTTGCCATCAGAGATAATTGTAAGGATGAAATGGCACTCGAACTGGGCTTTGGATTGATAGATGTGAGAAGAGTTTTCAACAAGAGAAGAGTTTAAGTAAATTCCCAAGTCAATACTATCTGAAGTATATTTGAAGGGTAGGAAGCATTTACTACGGCTCAATATAGGGCCAGTGGAACTGAAGTGGAATGAGGCCGGAAGTCTGGGTCTTCACCAGATCCTGGGTGCTGGCAGGCTCAGGGTTTCAGATCAGGCACAACGTGGTGTCTTTGATGGGCATTATGGCTATTGACCAGACATTAGTTCATGATTATTAGCTCATTGTTATCCAAGTTTGTAAGTCGGCAGTGAGAGAATGTCTGTGGAGGCACACCTTAGCTGTAATTTAGGATTTTCAGAAGTAACAGAAAAAAGAGAACAGGATTAAGTTGAGCACTTACATGGATACAATAAACAGTATCATGTGAAGTGAGTAAGGCAAGGTGGTGCTGTACAGTGGAATTAGAAAGACGGATAAAAATATTTTTAAAATACATTAAGCAACCTATAAGACTCATTTAAAAATATGGAAAAGATTTCTGTCTCTCAAGAAAGTCTATTCCTCTGGGTTATCTGAATGTTAGAAAAATGATGATGCACAAGTTGAGTTCTTAACTTGTGTGATGTGGGGAGATTTTTTAGTACGTAACCTTTGTCCTTTGGTCTGGGAAGCAGTCACTCTATAAGGAACAGGCATAGAAGGTTCTTGATGTCCTGACTCTGGATTCCTTCATAATAAACATTACTGAAAAAATCATAAATATATGCATGCTCCACTGTGTTTCACAGCATTCCTGGTGGGTGAAGGGAAAGTTTTCATTTTGCAAAGGGCTACACTGTCACCAGAGCAATATTTAATATTTACACAACTCCAAACCCCAAGGTATTTTATAAATAACCAAACTTTTCTCATTTTCATGTGTATGATTATGTGTGGGATTGGCTTAGAGTTGTACTTATATCTCAGAGTTCTGTGCCTCAAGAGAGGTACGTAGGTGATGTGACACAGAGTAAAACGAGGTATTTGAACAAGATTCATTCATTTTAAATTATTTATTGAACAATGGTTCAATTCAAACATCTATTCAAGTGTCATTCATTGAAAGCTATTGAATACCTGTTTTAAGTTTTGGAAAGAAAATTGTGTCTTTTCTACAACCTCATAAGTAGTTCTGGTAATAGCAGCAGTGAACAAAAATAATAATATCTTTATTCAAGGAGCTTATATTTATAGTGATACAGAAAATAAACAAAACCATTCAGTAAAATATATAATATATGAGATATGGAGAATAAATGAACAGAGAAAGAGGATAGAAAGTTATGGAGAGCTGGATTTTGAACAGGGTGCATAGGGTGGAATGAGGCATTATTTGGGTAAAGAACTTAAGGATATGAAGGAGTCAGCGAGGCACTAATTGGTGAAAGAGTGTTCCAGGCAGCTGGAACAGGAAGTGCAAAGGCCTTGAAGCAAGAGCTTGCCAGCCTGGCATCTTTGAAGAATAAGGCATGGAACGAACTGAGTGGAAAGATCTTTGGATTTTGGGAGATGAGGTTAGAAGTTAGGTGATTGTGGAGTGAGAACAGGGAAAAGTGATAATGCAGGACCCTGTAAGACACAATAAGGACTTCAACTTTCACTCTGAAATAGGAGCTATTTGCAGATTTGAGCAGATGAATGACATGGTCTGACTTATGTTTCAAAGGTATCCTTCTGTCTGTGTGTTGAGAACAGATGAGGGTGAAGTGGGGAGAGAGGTGGCAGAAGAAGAGAGATTCTTAGGGAGTTATTGCAATAATCCAGATGAATGATGTGGAAGCTTGGATGAGGATGTAGCTGGTTGTGCAGGAATGAGAATGTTTTGATTCTAGTGGCTGATATATAGAATGAGGGATAATGAGACAGATAAGTCAAGTATAACACCACAGTTTTGCCTGAGCAACAGGTAGAAAAGAGTGGCCTTTATTTGAGATGGAGAAGATGGTGAGATGAATAAGTTTTGAAGGAGTATTAGGAGCTTACTATGGACAGGTTAAGTTTGAAATGTTAAGTGGGGAGTAAATGTGTAAATCTGGTATTCAGAGAGGCTATCAGAGCCGAAGATAAAAAACGGGAATCATGTAGGTATGTATGCATATGCATATATATACGTATACATATAGATGTCTGTTTATATATGCATATACTTATATATGTATATACATATATATATATATATATGGTATTCACAGCAATGAAATCAAATGAGGTAATCAAAGGAGTTAGTATAGATAGAAAAGAGAAGAGGTTTATGGACTGACTTCTGGGATGCTGAATGTTTGAGTTTAGAGAGGTATAGTGAACCCAGTCAGTGGTGTACCAAATGGGAAGGGGGGTGGTGAGAGTGGTCCCACACCAGCAGAGAGGGGTATTGTATCACCGAAATCGCTTACAATCTCTATCATATGGTAATAATAATTCTTTTCACTTACATTTTCTATAGACAATGTACCCCTTTATTATCAACACGTTAGAACAGAATATTCTTATTACTTCCTCTTTCCTCCACTTCTCTCAGGTTCTATTCGAACCCAGAAAGGAGACGGAGGAGGAGCAGCCAGCATGCTGGGTGGACACTAGGTGAATGTGGTGTGTCCTGGGAGTCAGGCAAAGGAGTCTTTCAAGGAGGAGAAAGTGATCAGATGGTACAGATGCTGCTGAGAGGTGGAGTTGGATGATGCCTGAGAACCGAGCATGCAGCAGTGTGCTGGCACAGGCTCAAGACAATGGGAAGAAAGGAATTGGAGACTGTGAATATAGATGTTCCTTTCAAGGAGCTTATTTATAAAAGAAAACGGAGAAAATGGGCACCAGCTGTGAGGAAAAGAACGGGGGTTTTTTATTGAGGTGGAGGAAAGATAATAGAAGTATGCTTTCATGGGCTGGGCACATTTGCTCATGTCTTGTAATCCCAGCACTTTGGGAGGCCAAGGCGGGCAGATCACTTGAGGCCAGGAGTTCCAGACCAGACTGGCCAACATGACAAAACCCCGTCTCTACTAAAAATACACAAATTAGCTAGGCATGGTGGTGGGCATCTGTAGTCCCAGCTACTCGCAAGCCTGAGAAACTAGAATTACTTGAACCCAGGAGGCAGAAGTTGCAGTGGGCTGAGATCGTGCCACTGCACTCCGGCCTAGGCGACAGAGTGAGACTCCATCTCAAAGAAAAAAAGAAAAGAAATATGCTTTGTAGAGTTTGTAATTTGATTGATGTACATAGACAGAACATTTTATTTTATCTTTCTACAACCCTGTAAAGTAGTTCTGGTAAGAGTTATCATTTTTTCAGGCTCCAGGGGTTGAAGTCAACTGCCCAGAATCAGACAGCAAATTAATAGCAGATGGTATTTAAATCTGGTTTCTAAAAGTTGAGTTCATTGTTCTCTTCACTGCCTTACTCTACTCATAATTTTGGAGATAACTTATAGCTTTAGAACTTTCTATAACAGTTTTACTTAGCCGTGGTTTAAGGACATTTTATAAATCTCAGGAAACTCACACTTCTGAGCAATGCCTCCTAAACTGACGGTGATTTTACATCAAATGGAGGATGTTTGGAGCTCTAAAAAGGAATTAGAACTCAGTGTCTGCATCAATGAAAACTTGCAGTATTTGGAAAGATTCTCCCAAGTAGTGTCAACATAAGACTTCAGGTTGAACCATCTGCGTGGCTGGAGGATGGGAATACAGTTTTTTTATACCTTTACTCATGGACTGATTATCACGTTAATGTCCTCCTCTAGCAGTGCATTTGTGTCAACTTACCAACATCTATGATATATCCTTATGCTGTCTGATGCTTTCTGTCGACTTGGAGGTCATGCACAGTTAAGATTCCTTCTTTTTACATGGGGCTGCAACCATACATTTCTGGGTCTCCAATTCTACCTGGTTCTCAATTGGGACATTGTTACTCTTTATAAGCAGGCACAGACATATTATTTTGATCCAGAATGGAAAGCTTTGCACACCATTTGTCACTTCCCCAGTGGTGGCTCTCCTCACCCATCACTGAGATCACCAAAAGGTAACTTCCTAGAGTGACATATAAACCTTGCTTTCAGCCACAGATTGTACTGAATACTTGGTGTGTCTCTAGTGGTTTGCCTTGTGGAAGAGCTCCTAGATCCATAGGTATCCAGACAGCTCAGTGTGACTTTCTGCAGTTGCACTGAGAGTGCCCCTATTGCACACTATACAGATTATTGCCTAATGCTTTATCTAGACATCTTGTAATTATCTGTTTGTAGATCTGACTCTTTCACAGACAATTACTCCTTAAGGGAAGAAATTGTATTTGCTGGTTGCTTTCTACTCTCCACCTCTCTCTTTTCCCCAGCACAGTACTTGGCCCAGAGAAGTTTCCCCCAAAATGTGTCTGAATTAATCAATTAAATGGAGCACTCTTTTATGCTATTTAGAGTTGCACTAGGGAGGTTAATGTATGTCACATAGGAAAAAGGGGGAGTACCCAAGTTCAAGACATTCTTGTATGCAGAATTAATTAATTATGCAAATCAAATCTACAACTGTATTAGTCCTTTTTCACACTGCTGGTAAAGTCACACATGAGACTGGGCAATTTATGAAAGAAAGAGGTTTAGTGGACTTACAGTTCCACGTATCTGGGGAAGCCTCACAATCATGATGGAAGGCAAGGAGGAGCAAGTCACATCTTATGTGGATGGCAGCAGACAAAGAGATAGAGCTTTTGCAGGGGAATTCCTTTTTTTAAAACCATCAGATCTCACGAGACTTATTCACTATCATGAGAACAGCATGGGAAAGACTTGTCCCATGACTCGTTACTTCTCACTGGGTCCCTCCTAAAACACATGGGAATTCAAGATGAGATTTGGGTGGGGACAGAGCCAAACCATATCATTCCACCTCTGGTCCCTCCCAAATCTCATGTTCTCACATTTCAAAATCAATCATGCCTTCCCAACTGTCCCCCAAAGTCTTAACTAATTCCAGTATTAACTCAAAAGTCCACAGTCCAAAGTGTCATCTGAGACAAGGCAAGTCCCTTCCACCTATGAGCCTGTAAAATCAAAAGCAGGTTAGTTACTTCCTAGATACAGTGGGGGTACAGGTATTGGGTAAATACAGCCATTCCAAATGGGAGAAATTGGCCAAAACAAAAGGGCTACAGGCCCTATCCATGTCCAAAATCAAGCAGGGCAGTCAACTCTTAAAGTTCCAAAATGATCTCCTTTGACTTCATGTCTCACATGCAGGTCACACTGATGCAAGAGGTGGGTTCCGATGGTTTAGACAGCTCCATCCCTGTGGCTTTGCAGGGTACAGCCTCCCTGCCAGCTGCTTTCACAGACTCACATTGAGTATCTATGCCTTTTCCAGGTGCACAGTGCAAATTGTCAGTGCATCTACCATTCTGGGGTCTGGGGGAGTGACCCTCTTCTCACAGCTCCACTAGGTGGTGCCCTAGTAGGGACTCTGTGTGTGGACTCTGGCCCCACATTTCCCTTTCACACTGCCCTAGCAGAGTTTCTCCATGAGAGCCCCACCCCTGCAGCAGACTTCTGCCTGGACATCTAGGCATTTCCATACATCTTCTGAAATCTAGGCAGAGGTTCCCTAACCCCAGTTCTTGACTTCTGTGTACTGGAAGGCTCAACTCCAAGTAGAAGCTGCCAAGGCTTGAGGCTTGCACCCTCTGAAGCCATGGCCTGAGCTGTATGTCGGCCCCTTTCAGCCATGGCTGGAGTGGCTGGGACACAGGGCACAAAGTCCCTAGGCTGCACAAGGATGGGGACCCTGGGCCTGGCCCACAAAACCACTTTTTCCTCTTAGGCTTCCCAGCCTGTGATGGGAGGGGCTGCTATGAAGACCTCTGACATGCCTTGGAGACATTTTCCCCATTTTCTTGGGGATTAAGATTTGGCTTCTCGTTACTTATCCAAATTTCTGCAGCCAGCTTGAATTTCTCCTGAGAAAATGGGATTTTCTTTTCTATCGCAGTCAGCCTGCAAATTTCCCAAACTTTCATGCTCTGCTTCCCTTATAAAACTGAATACATTTAACAGCAGCCAAGTCACCTCTTGAATGCTTTGCTGCTTAGAAATTTCTTCTACCAGATACCCTAAATCATCTCTCTCAAGTTCAAAGTTCCACAAATATCTAGGGCGGGGGCAAAATGCAACCAGTCTCTTTGCTAAAACATAACAACAGTCACCTTCGCTCTAGTTCCCAACAAATTCCTCATCTCCATCTGAGACCACCTCAGCCTGGACCTTATTGTTCATATTATTATCAGCATTTTAGTCAAGACCATTCCACAAGTCTCTAGGAAGTCTCAAACTTTCCCATATTTTCCTGTCTTCTTTTGAGCCCTCTAAACTGTTCCAACCTCTACCTGTTACCCAGTTCGAAAGTTGCTTCCACATTTTTGGGTATCTTTTCAGCAGTACCCCACTCTACTGCTACCAATTTACTGTATTCATCCATTTTCACACTGCTGATAAAGACACACCTGAGACTGGGCAATTTACGAAAGAAAGAGTTTTAATGGACTTAGAGTTCCATGTGGCTGGGGAAGCCTCACAATCATGGTGGAAGGCAAGGAGGAGCAAGTCATGTCTTACACGGATGGCAGCAGACAAAAAGAGAGAACTTTTGCAGGGGAACTCCTCTTTTTAAAACCATCAGATCTCCTGAGACTTATTAACTATCATGAGAAAGATTTACCCCCATGATTCAATTACCTCCCACTGGGTTCCTCCCACAACACATGGGAATTCAAGATGAGATTTGAGTAGAGACACAGCCAAACCATGTCAACAACTTTGGAAGCCAACTAGTATGGTTTATTTTACTCTTTAGTTAGGAATTCATAAGGTTGCATAATTGGTGTGTCCATTTTGAAAATTTTTATCATTATTCTTACCTATTAATCCTCAATAGTACCTGCAATGAAGAGCTCTTGCTGAGCAGTAAGACAAAGAAGATGAAACTAATAAAAGTGTCTGCTTATACATGCACACCCCAACTTTCCAATCTCATAACTTAAAAAAAGTAGTCCACATTAAAACAAATATCTGACTAACATGTTTTAAACAGTTAATTTAGGATTAAATTGTAAAGCCCTCTGCTAATCTGTGGGAAAATGGACCTTCATGTATTGTACGAAACTTAAATTGATATAACATTAGGTTGGGGGAGGAATTGGGCCACGTATACCAAGATTCATAAATCTACATACTCTTTGATCCAGCACTCCCACTTCTGGAAATTTATACTGAAAAAGAAATTAAGGCTTATAAAAAGTTTTATCTACAAGAACCCTCAGTGCATAGTCATTATAAAAGTAAGTAAAAAAGGAGCGACATGAATAATTAACAATAGAAAGTAGGCCAGGCGCGGTGGCTCACGCTTGTAATCCCAGCACTTTGGGAGGCTGAGGCAGGCAGATCACGAGGTCAGGAGATCGAGACCATGGTGAAACCCCGTCTCTACTAAAAAAAAATACAAAAAATTAGCCGGGCGTGGTGGCGGGCACCTGTAGTCCCAGCTACTTGGAGAGGCTGAGGCAGGAGAATGGCGTGAACCTGGGAGGCGGAGCTTGCAGTGAGCCGAGATTGCGCCACTGCACTCCAGCCTGGGTGACAGAGCAAGACTCCGTCTCATAAAAAAAAAAAAAAAAAAAAAATAGAAAGTAAATAATAGAACCTTATACAGCCACTATTATGTCATTATAGGAATTTATTTATTTATTTCCAGCTTTATTGAGGTATAATTGACAAATAATAATTATATATCTTTATCGTGTACAATGTGATGTTTTGACATATGTATACATTGCAAAATGATTACCGCAATCCAGCTAATTAACATACCCATCACCTCACTTAGTTATAATTTTTCATGTGTGGTGAGAACATGTAAGATCTATTCTCTTAGTAATTTTCAAGTATAAGAAAATTATTAACTAAGTAGAGTAGCAACTACTGCTACTAGTGGAAAACAGGCTTGGAAACAGAGTGACTTTTGATGAACTTAGAGCTCTATCAGTTACTAACTGTGTGACCCTGGGCAAGCTCCTTAACCCTCTGAGCTTCAGTCTCTTGATCTGTAAAATGAGGATAATTAGAGTACCTGAACCGTGAGGCTGTGATGAGTTTGAAATGAGCCAATGCAGATAAAACCATGTGCATAGCACATGTAAGTGCTTCGTAAGTATTGCCACCATTGTCAATATTGGTATCCTTTTATGTATCAAGTGTAAAAGGCAGTTTATGAAACAACACTGACAGCATAACTCCATTGTTTAAGTAGAAAAATGATATTATGTACAGATAAATATAGAAAAAGTCTGCAAGTATATACAGAAAAATTATTTACTTTCATTTTCCCTGCATAGTGGGCTTAAGGGAAGATTTCTTTCTCCTTCTTTTGCTCTTATGTATGGTCTACAACATAATAAGAAAAATTAAATGAGGCCAAATAATTATTAAGATCAATCTCTCTAAGGGAACATTTAGCAAAGCAGTAGCTCTCTGCCTGTGTTATCACTGTTGTCCTCATTAAAATCTTCCCGTACTGTCATCATCAAGGTCACGTATCCTGCAGTTGGCAATGTTAGACTGATTACCTCTATGTTCTTCTTATTCCTCTGCCCTTGTGCTTCTGCCATCCCCTGCATGGTGTACATCATACACATTTATTAAGTATCTATTTTGTTCAGAACACTCAGTGTTAGCAGTAGGGGTGAGATTCGCAACAGCAGAGCGGATGGGATCTTACCTAGTGGAGCTTATAGTTCCCTTGGAGATAAAAGGCACTTACCTTGGCGTGAGTGTATTGTTTCATCTTGTTGAGGAAGTCTGTCTGTCCAGTGGGTTTGGTGGTTAGGGAAAGCTTATTAAGGAGGTAGAAATGAGTTGGCTCAATATCCTTATTTGGTGGACTTTAAAAACTAAGTGCATTTTCATGTCCTACACATACAGTGATCTCTGACCTGGATGTAGCCCTTCTAAGAACCTTGTGTCACTATTATCTTTGATGGGTTTTTCTTCTGTGATTACTTGCTTATCTGTCACCTTTGAAGGTGCCAGCTTGGGTAATCTTTTTTTTTTTTTTTTGATACCTGATCTCACTCAGTTACCCAGGCTGGCTGGCAGGAGTGCAGTAGCACAATCACGGCTCACTGCAGCCTTAACCTCCCAGGCTCAAGCAGTCCTCCCACCTCAGCCTCCCAAGTAGCTGGGACCATGGGAATATGCTACTCCAGCTGCGTATGTTTTTGAAATTTTTTGTAGATATGGGGTTTTGCCATGTTTTGTAGATATGGGGTTTTGCCAGGCTGGTCTCAGACTCCTGGGCTCTAGTGATCCCCCAACCCCAGCCTCCCAAAGCGTTGGGATTACTGACGTAAGCCACCGCACCCAGCCTGGCTCAGTGATTTGAAACAGTATTTCAGAGATTTTTTTTTCCTTTCAGTCCTAAGGAGTATCTATGCCCAAAGCAAAGAACACTAGAAAATGTAGAAAGTTATAAAAAAGAGAGTAAGAATAATCCAGGAGCCAGTGAGCCAGAGATAATATTCGTAACATTTTGCAGCATGTGTTTTCAATGCATATGTGCATTGGATGAATTATTCTACATCTTGTAAACCTTCTCCTTCCAGAGATAAGCCCCCTTTAACATTTTAATATGTTACTTTCTAACATTTTTCTTTGCTTATTTGTATATTTTTCAGGATTTGAAAAACCATATGGTATGTATAGCTTAGGACCCTACTTTTTCACATAGCATTATTCTGTAGATTTTTATTTGTCATTTAATTGTCTTTAAAAATATGATTTCCAAGGATTGTATTTTACTCCATGATAGATGTGCATACCTCATGTGATACAATAAGAACGTTTAATTTTAAATATTTCCAATTTAAATTTGATACTTAAGTCATTAATGCTTCTACTAGGCTCTAAGCTTTAGGTAGCAAGTTATTTTTTAAAAATTTATCTTTGAATTGTAGTCGTATAGTCAATAGACAAAGATAGAATCTTTGTTCTGTGTGAGATAAACACTAAATGGAAGTTTTCACTATGTAAAAAAACTCAGAAAGCTACAATTGGGTTATTTCATAAACTGGAGGAAAGTCAATGATGACCCAAAGTGTTGTGATTGGTGACGGTGAGAGGGGAATTTTTCTTGGATTGACCAGGTCTAGCTGGAAATTTTCCCAGGCTAGGAAGGCTGGTCCTCTCTGAAGTGCTGATCTCATTGCTGGGAGGGAACAGCTAATGAAACCAGACAGAAGGTCCCTACCATTCAATGTTTTTTTCCTTGTTGAATTAAAACAAAACAAAACAAAAAACCTAGTAACGTATTCTTTCTAATTTCCTACCCTTGGTGCTCTTAAATATGCAATTTCCTGCAAACATTTAACCATGAACTTAGCACCTTTTGACTTATAGTAGGATAAAGATGATAAAAATAAATATATTCCAGCTCTTTTAGTCCTACTGATTTGGTATTTCACTTGTTTTATAAATGACCTGTAAGAGCTCCATCTTGTATTAGAATGAGGGCTCCACACCAGACCTGAGTAGAGTCCTAGACCAGGATAATTAGAGAGAAAATTGAGGTGGGGGGCAAGTAGTTCAGTATTCTCCTAGTACATATGAAAAAAAAAAAAAAGCTAGAGAAGAAATGGATTAATGGATTATACTTGAACCTGGATTTCCTGATGCCTACTTCTTCAGGAATTCCCCACTATCACTAGATTTCATATATTCTGCTCACAATTGTTCAGATTCCTCTAGCATAGATTCAGTCAATTATTAGACCTCAAACTGTTTTGAAATCCTATCATATTTTCTAGGCCTTTAGATTCATTTGTTCATCTAAAGTTTTTTTTTTTTTTTTTTGAGATGGAGTCTCACTGTCACCCAGCCTGAATCACGGTGGCACCATTTCGGTTCACTGCAACACTTGCCTCTCAGGCCCAAGTGATCCTCCCACCTCAGCCTCCCGAGTAGCTGGGATCACAGATTCGCACCACCACACTTGGCTAATTTTTTGTACTTTTGGTAGAGACGGGGTTTTGCCATGTTGCCCAGGCTAGTCTCAAACCAATGGGCTCTAGTGAGCCTCCTATCTCAGCCTCCCAAAGTGCTGGGATTACAGGCATGAGCCACCCTGGCCAAGTTCATCTAATTTTTTTTTTTTTTTTTTTTTTTTGAGATGGAGTCTTACCCTGTCGCTCAGGCTGGAGTTCAGTGGCACGATATTGGCTCACTGCAACCTCTGCCTCCTGGGTTCAAGCGATTCTCCTGCCTCAGCATCCTGAGTAGCTGGGATTACAGACGCTGCCACCAAGCTCAGCTGATTTTTTTTTGTATTTTTATTAGAGACCAGGTTTCACCATGTTGGTCAGGCTAGTCTCAAACTCCTGACCTTGTGATCCGCCTGCCTCGGCCTCCCAAAGTGCTGGGATTACAGGCGTGAGCCACTGTGCCCAGCCTCATCTAATTCTTATACTGTCCTGTAAGATGTGTGGATCTACTTGACATTTGAGAAAACTGAGGCTGAGGGGTTTAAATTGCCACCCGAACTCAGGTAGCTGGTAAGTTGCAGAGCCCAGATTCAAGCTCAAGTCTTTCTGACTCCAAGGCTTTCTCTAATATGCTGGTCTATCTTCTGATAAAGGTATTGATTGCATGAAATGAATCAATTTTTATCTGAATTGCTCCTTACCCATTATCTTCTGAAAGGGTTGACGTAATTAATTCTCTAAACATTTGTGTCTTTGAGTTGTAGTGAATAATCTTGATATATCACCCACAATGTTGTATTTAAATCAAAAGTAAAGACATATTTTAGGCTCCAATGGAGGAAGTTATAATAAGTTGTCTGGTTCAGCAACTGATTGGCTGAACTCCCAAATGGAGTGAAAGCTCAAAAACTGAAAACAAGCAAGAATTGAACTTCTGCAGAAGTCAAAGAAATAAAAAGAAAAGATAATTGAAAAAAAGAAAACCTGTTCAATGCAATATAAGTAATGTTACCTCTACTAGAGAACAGATGCATTTCAAGAAACACTGACATCAGAAAATTCATTCGAGAGTTAACAGACGTGAGGACCTTTAGGGATGTGTGCTGGGACATGGATTCCCTTCGGCCAGGCATTTTCTTTTGACCTCTTCTCAGAGAAAGGTGAGTTGTGCTACGACTTCTAGCCAATTTGGCACAATGAAAGAGTAAAGGTGGAAAATATCTTACTCTGTTTTGTTTCAGACCAGCATTTTTGAGCCTGGCTTGTGTTGGGGCCTAAGCTCTAGGTCCAATGGGTGTGGAATCACTCGTCTGGATAGCCTGCCTTTACTATCCTGTCTCCCAGCCCTATGTTTAAAACAGTCACTGCCATCCTTCCCTTTTCCTCCTCCACATCACTTGCTGTAGTCTTTTGCTGTAAGACTAGAACTTCTGCCAAGCCCTGTGCAGTCCATCTATAACTAGGGCTTTGTTCTCAGAAGATCTGTTCATTGGAAGTGCACTGGGCTTATCTCTAAGCAAACATTCCTCCCTCCTTTTTCCCTCATATAATTTACATAACAGGTTTGTAACTTCTTGGCCTGTATAGCACTTTCATAACTTCTTGTAAGATAAGCCTTGCCCAAGAGACACTGTCTGTCTCCATTCCTCAGAACTTCTTTTGACTTTTTTTCCTGTATGCAGCCTTTGCATATCAGTGGGCAGATAAAAGTCATTGACCAATAACCCAATTATCTGTGTACAGGAAATAGTCTCTATTAGGGCATTAATTTTCATCTTCTTCTGACTTTTACTTCTGGAGATTTTCTGAAGGCCAAACTTTAATGCATTTCCTTTACAAAATAGAATAGTTTTTTCCTTGATGGTGAAAGAGAAATCTGTAATGAAAATGTAGGCACCTTTTAGATTTTTGAGTATTTTTATTGGAACAAATGCTGTTTTTTTCTCATTTGTCACTTTTTATAAGATTTTCATTGTAAAAAATTAGAAAATATAATTTAAAAAAAACCTGTAATCCCATTACCCAGAGAAAACTAATGTGAACATTTTTGTGGATAACCTTGTAAATGTTCTTTTATACATATCTGTATTTTATTTTTGTAAAAACTACAATCATACTATGTCCTTTTTATAGCTTGATTTAAAAAAAATGCCATAGATATCTTTCTATTGTATTTGTACAATGCTAGTTATAATGGTTATATAATATTCTACCTAAACTACATTTAGATAGTTGTCAATTTTCTGATATTATAAATAAAATAGAATTGTTATTTTAAAAAAATTGGAATAAGGGATATACTTGGATTTACCCCTAGGAGATGATGAGTAAAAAAAAAATCTAGCTGGAAAGGTCACTTATTTCAAATGATTCCTCTCTTTTCACATGTTCAAGTATACCAGAATAGCTTGTGATAATATGCTGGCTTGCCCCATTTATGTCATGGGACATAAATCTACAGTTAGGTAACATTATTAGTTATCCAAAGGAACGTTCTTCAAGATACCTATCCCGGATGGGGTATTGAACTAGCACATGAGGCCTCTCCTAAATTGAAGATTCTATATTCTGTCACTTCCAAATGGAGAGTTAGTTTTAGCTACTCTCTATAGCACTTTCGAATAAGTATACCCACTGATTATGCTTTAGTGGGAGAATTAAAGAGATTCACAGTCAAACACTAAAGGCATTTGAAGCCTGACATTACCTATTTTAGGTGGGATGCAGGAGAAGAAGTAAGGAATAATATTAAGTAGAAATAGATCTGATTATTATAGATTGGCTATAGCCCATTTAAAAGGGAAGATAGAGCTTCTCTCATAGTTAACAGGGAATACATTTTAGAGTCACATCATTTAGGTGATCTCTTTAAGCACTATACGATGTCATCGATGAAGTTCTTAGATACAGAGATACTGCCAAACACTAATGTTCTGAACTAACCCACTACTGGTGAAACCTATATCAAAAGAAAAGCTCTAAGGAATAGTGAGACATCCATTCACTTGAATTTCTCTATTGACAAATAGGACATATTATATAAGCCACAGATGTTCTTTCACTGCCTTTATGTTCTGCAAAAATTCTCTAGAGGCAAGAATTGACATAGTAAGCGTGTTCACAGGTGATGTGGGCAGCATCAAATTCTGGCCCTGTGAGCTTCAGTTTCTATCTGGTTTCCTTGGCCTTCTGGGAAGAATTGACACATCCCTGGTCTAAACACATCGCCTCTCCTCCCTGTCACCCCCCACATCTTGCCAATAATGTTAACTTCATCAAGATAGATAAAAGCTTTCCCTCAAATCTCTGGGCATCCTCACTTTCTCTTTGGCATCCTTCAGGAACTGCCAGCAGCCTCTGCACAGATATTATTCTATTTTATTGCCTCCTACTTCTATGATAAGAATGCTAATAGCTCTTCAAAAGATGAAAGATCAAGGCACTTCATCATCTACAGAGTACTTTCACAACTTTTTTCATCTAATCTTCACAAAAACTGTGTAGAGTAAGCAGGCCTGGCATCAATATGCATATTTTTATAGATAAAGAAGTTGAGAGGTATGATTACAACATACATGTACATTTAATATATAAAGATGGCATTACCAACCACTCTTCACAATGAGTGCTTTCATTAATCTTTCCCTGATCCATATTCCTACTCCGCTCTTAGCTGCTTTGTGATTGAGTCATACATTTACAGAAAGACTGATCAAAACCAAACATCATCCCTTTGCAATGAGCCAGCTTTGAGATAAATATTCACAGAAGCAAGGAAATGCGAATAGCATAGGTAGGTCTTTTACTTTTCTCAGGACATTTTTACTGTCTATTCTGGCTAATTTTGGTCATTGCTTTTTCAGTAGTTGTAGCAGTTCACATGTAAATATACATGTATTCTTACTTTCAAATATTATGACCACATTTATACACATATGGTTGTATATAATTATATTTTCATATGTGCACATATTTTTATTGTTTTGTTATTTTATGGAAATATAGAAAAAGAAAAGGCTATTTGTGACAGATGTTATCGTTCTTCATCAGTCTTTTATCTAACTGCCTTCAGCAAGAAAATATGAAAGTATTTTTTAGTTTTCATTCTTTAGCATTCTGAACTGTCCACTTTTATTAAATCATCTTAGAATGAATCTGAATGTTGCTTTTAAAACTACTTTCCTCTTTCCACACTTGTGCTCTGACCTTTATTACTTTAATGAGAGCTACTCCTGTTGTTCTAGCTCTCTTGTCTTTTCTCTCTCCCTGGGTGGAGCTCTCTGGATCTATTTAAATCTTCCTGGCATCTTGCAGAACAGGCTGAATTCTAGGTGGTAACATCCTAACACAGGTGGAGTGGAAATGGGTCAAAGTAGCTTTAGAATGATATTATTTGGATGCCTTCGTGCATCTAATTATTTTCTCAGATTTGGTGTCTTGTTTAGCATTCAGCATTTTAGGAGCTTAATGTATATTTCATCATTAAAACACAAATTATCCTTCAGTTACAGCCCTACAAGATGAGAAGTTAGCCACGTCTATTTTTAAGACCTGGGCTCTCCTTCCTGGTCTTGTTCCGCCCCTTTTGAATGCCTACTCCTGAATATTGTCCATTGGTTTAGGATAAGCCTCTTCTCTAGTTCCTGTATACCTAGATCCTCTTTCAGGGAATACTCTGATATTCATCACTTACCCCTCAGGGTGGTTTCAGGCAGAAGCAAGTGATTCCTTCTTCTGTCTGTCTCTAGTGATGCAAACATCTTCCGTGAAAGACATTATAACTGAACACACTGGGCTGCACAAAGGCTTACAGATTTTGTGGGGATCCAGGAGGGACAAATCAGGGCACAGGAAGCTCACCAAGCTCACAATTTACTCATGGAGCCCAATCACAGGCAATAACTAAAGAAAACTGGTTGACAGAAGATCATGATGCCTGAGAGCATAGAAAAATTGCATTTCTAAATTGCCATTCTTGTTACATTTCTGAGAACTGTTAACTTTGAAGCCAGGTTTAGAAGGAAGGATTTCAAATCTTCTCTTGTCAGTTCTAGTTTCATAATACCTGAAGAGAGAGACTCTTAGCTAAATTCCCTTTGCATTTTCTGTCATGGGTGCTCCATGTAGTAAAGATATTTATTACTGATTCATTTGTTCAGCTAATACATAATGAATGCTTTCTATGTGCTCTACTTGGTGCTATGGATACCACAGTAAATAAAACCTGGTCCCTATCATCAAGGAGCTCATGTACTAGTGAACAGGATGTGAAAGTTAAGGCAAGCTAACAGATATTTGTAATGCAGTGTGATTAACACTCAGTAGGCAAAAATTGAAAAGAGTAAAACTTAAGGGACATGAATTGGAAGGTCTTTATAATGATCCTCAAGAGATAAATAATTTATGGTTATTGATAAATGAGAATTTACACCTGTCATTCTGTGAATTGCTTTCTGGTTGTTTTGTGTATCCTTTGTTTCTTTCTTTCTCTTTTATTGTCTATCATTGTAGTTTGATGGTTTTCTGTCATTTTAAGGTTTGCTTCTTTTTTTCCTTCTCCTTTGAGTATCTGTTCTACCAGTGAATTTCAAATTTTGATGTTTTCTTAATAGTGAATATTAACTTTTTGCCTCCAGTTGCAGGATTTCCTTGAGCATTTCTCATAATGCCAATCTAGTGGTGATGAACTCCCCCAGTTTTAGTTTGTCTGGGAAATACTTTATTTTCACTTCATTTCTGAATGATAATTTTGCTGGGTATAGTATTCCTGGTTGTCAATAATTTCCTTTTAGCACTTTGAGTATATCATCATCTTTGCTACCTGCCTGTAAGGTTTCTGCAGAGAAATCTGCTGTTTAGTCTTACAAGGATTCTCTTATATGTGACTTGATGTTTTTATCTTGCTGTTTTTAGAATTCTCTCTTTATTTTTGACTTTTAATTTTTTTTTTTTGAGATGAGGTCTTGCTTTGTCACTCAGATTGGAGTGCAGTGGCATAATTCCATTTCACTGCAAATTTGAACTTCTGGGCTCAAGCAATTCTTCCACCTCAGCCTCCTGAGTAGCTGGAACTATAGGTGCATGATACCATGCCCAACTAATTTTTAATATTTTGTGGAATTGGAGCCTTGTTGCATTGCCCAGATTCCTTTGACTTTTGACAGTTTGACTATACTGTGCTTCATAAAGAAGCTTTTGGGTTTAATCTTTTTGGGTACTTTTTTGCTTCCCAGATTTAAATATGCGTATCTCTCCCCAGACTTGGGAAGCTTTCAGCTATTATTTTATTAGATAGGTTTTCCATACACTTTCCCTTCTCTTTTCTTTCTGGAACTTCCATGATACAAATATTTGTTCACTTAGTAGTGTCCATAAGTCTTGTAAGCTTTATCTCACTCCTTTTCATTCTTACTTCTTTTTTTTTTTTCTCTGACTGGGTAATTTCAAATTATCTATCTTCAAATTCAGAGATTCTTCTGCTTGATCAAGTCTGTTGTTGAAGCTATCTCTTTTATTAATCAACTTATTCAGAATACTGCAGGATTTCTATTTGCTGCTTTATGTATGTCTATTATCTCTGTGCAATTTCTCATTCATACCATGAGTTGGTTTCCTGATTTTGTTGAATCATCTGTCTGTATGTTTTTGGTTGTTTGTTTCTTGTTCCTTAAGAGGATTATTTTGAATTCCTTTTTCTGGCAATTCATTTATTTCTCTATTTATTGAGGTCTGCTACTAGATAATTATTATAATTTGTTGGTGGCATCATATTTTCTTGCTTTTTCATGTTTCTTATTCATGTGTTGCTGTCTGTGCATCTGGTCAATCATCTCTTGCAAACTTTCTAGAATAGCTTTCATAAAGAAAGATTTTCACCTGCTGTTGTCTTTTTTTGCCTGCTGGTTGCGAAGGGCGTAGTGACTGTTTTTCTGCATAGGTGTAATGGTATGATATCTGTGCAGCTTCTTTAGCTGTATTCAACATCAGTAGTAAGTGTGGGCACCTCAGTGGCCTAGGCTGTAGAAGCCTGTGGCCATGACAGCATAGGTTGTTAATGTTCTAGGTGTCAAGGGCTTTGGGGTTCTCCTCTCCTTACTTTTCCCACAGTGGAGAGACTTAGCCAAGGAGATCCCTTTTGTTATCAGGTCTGACATAGCCTACAAGTAGCTGTGGTGGTGCTGGGTTCCAGGTACAGGTAATCATAGCAGCTGTGGTGCGAAGGTCCTGGGCTCAGTGATACATGAACCTATTGTGACCCCTAGGTCTTTGTCTGCAAGTTTTCTCTCTTTGGCTGGTTGAATATAGGTTGCCCGCAGAGCCAGGATCTGTGACTCTGAGGCATCTCCTAGCAGCTCGGGCTCAGGGGTCTGTGTCATGGTTGTGATTCTACCCATGGGTGGGAGCTCACAGTACTGGCACATCTGTGGGGAAAAGGGAGTGTTCTAGAGGTTTGGACCTGCAGAGCAGAGTATGGCTGCAATTTGGAAACCTGTGCCAACAGGGCTCAGTATCTACCTGAGTCCCAGGGAATGAGATACTGTGTAGTAGTAGCTATAGACCCTGGGATTTCAGGGCTCAGCAGTATCTCAGCCTCTGTGAGGCCAGGTGCAGTGGCAACAGTACCCCAGAATGGTGGATCATGGCTATTATTTGAGCCCTGGTGCTGGGCAGGGGACAGCACAATGATGACTTCACTCCCCAGGAAGAGGGGTGTCTCGGCAGCTAAGACACCCAGCTCCAAGGGTACTAGACTTATTTGGCTTATAGGGTGAGATATCTCAGCTCAGCCACTGCTCTGTTTCCTTGGAGCATGGGGTACTATGTAAGCCCAACCCTGAGATGCAAAGCTGCTCAGCTTAACCAGGGCACTGATTCCCTAGGGGGTGATGTGTTGTATCAGCTCAGGCCTGAGGGTATGGTGACTGTTCTGGGCCACCCAGGCACTGTTTTCCTGGGATGCAGGGTGCTGCTTCAGCTTAGGTACTGGGGTGCATGACCACTCTTGGTGTTCAAGGCTCTGTTTCCTGGAATGAAGGGAACTGCTTCAATTTAGATACTAGGGAGGTGTGACTTCTTTTAGTGGCTAAAGTACTATTTCCCAAGAGGCACAGTCCTGCTTCAGCTCTAGCTGAAAAGGCAGAGGGAGTGGTAGGTGAAGTGGCTTCACCTCTGCTCGACCCAACAGAGAAAGCCGTAACAGCTGATTGTGGCTTGGCTTGAGGATATTTGGCCACTGGTCTGGGGTGGTTTGGCAGTAGCTTAGCCTCAAGGATAAAGGAGAGCCATGACTACTCACTGCTAGAGCAAGACACACTCTAGCCATAGTTCTAATTCAAGACAGTGTATTGCAGTAGCTGTGTGGGCCATAGGAGGCAGGGCACAGTGTCAGCTTCTCCTCTGGAGGGAGCACAGCTCTGTGGACTCCAGTCAGCTCCCACAGCTGGGCTTAGTGCCTGTGAGCACTGCAGGGGATCCCAGGGTTGAAATCTGTTGGTGTCCAAGGTGTTGATGGGGATTCCTAGGATCCTCTTGCTTTCTTCCTTGTTGTAGACAGAAGTTCCTCCTAGTTCTGAGGTGATCCTGATAAAGGGATGGAGTGGTAGAGGCCTGGCATTTCCTTCCCATCTCTACATAACAATCCCAAGTTTCTGTGTTCACCAGGGTTTCTGTTACTCCCCTGATGCACTTTGGTGCCCTTCCTTGGTTATTTTCATTAAAATGTAGTTGTTTATTTATTGTTCCGACTGTCTTTGTGAAGAGTAGAGTGCTAGGGGGCTTCTAGCCAGCCAGCTTGCTGACATCACCTCTCTCAAAGAGCAGGTTTCTCTTGCTTCATAGGCCAACAAAGACTTCTCAGGGATTTGAGGCAGTTTAAGCAGAAAAGAGGAGCCTGAAACCCTACTGCTTCCATTAATTTACTTTGTGACCTGAAGTAAGTCACTTCCTTACTCCCATCTGAGGATCTAATTTTTTATTTGTAAAATGAAGATGTTGAGTTAGATAATATCTAAAATGTTTGGCAGCCCTGTTGGATTTTATCATGTGAAACTAACTGAAGAGTCACTTTCAGAAAAATAATCCTGTCACAGTGCTGGTAGTGTTCTATTTCTTGACCTCAGTGATTGTTTGCATGGTGTATTAATATCTGTTATCATGCTACTAATAAAGATATACCAGAGACTGGGTAATTTATAAAGGAGAGAGGTTTAATTGACTCACAGTTCCACATGGCTGGGGAGGCTTCAAAATCATGGCAGAAGGTGAAGGGGAAGCAAGACACATCTTACATGGCAGCAGGCAGGAGGGGGCATGTGCAGGGAAACTCCCCTTTATAAATCCATCAGATCTCGTGATACTTATTCACTATCATGAGAACAGCATGGAAAAGACCGGCCCCCTGAGTTACCTCCCACTGGGTCCCTCCCATGACACTGTGGGAAGTTTGGGAGCTACAATTCAAGATGAGATTTGGGTGGGGACACAGCCAAACCATATCACACTGGTATTCTTATTTTATGATAATTCATTGTTCTGCATATTTATGATTTTTTGAGTGCATGTCATAGTTCAATAAAATGTTTATTAATAAAAACCATTAGAATAATAAAGGCTGGAGTTTTTATTTTGAGGGAAAAATACTATTTTCAGAACTTAGATGAATACTTTCCATGAATTTTATAAAATCTAGGTGTAAAAAGTCACAGTTGGTCTAACAAGAAACCGAGGTTTTGGGGTGACTTCCTTAAACAAAACTCCCAGGCAGGAACATCTGCTTGTGGAATGTTTGTTCTCACTGCTGCCTGGCACCAGGATTAATGCTGGGAAGGTAGTAATCTCTGGTAGGCATTAATCTACGCACTCCTCTGGGATGTCTCAATAACTGGGACAGAGGCTTGTTTTAATGTGTAGGCATTGACACCACCAAGCTTCTGAATCAGCAGATTCAAAATCAGGGATTCTATTTGGTTTGTAGAGAAAACAACAAAGGCTACTGCAGGTCTCAGCTGTTGGCATTGGTTGATTTTTTTTATCACTCTGCTTCTTTCTTGTTCATCTGTATATGGAGAAAACATCTGAGTCTTTACAGGCTCTCCGAGTGCATTATCAGGACCAGTATCTTTAGCCTTGCGTGTTGCTCTTTCCTCTCTTTCTGTATTTTTCTCTCTCTTTTGTATGTGTGTTTGGTTGGGGTTGGGGGACTGGTGATTTAGTCTTATTTATTCTACTCCCCAGAATGCGACCACTTTTCTGCCCCCTTTCTGTCCCACAGTCTTCAGGGTCAGGCCAGTTGCAAAGTAGGACACTTTTGCTATTGCCTGAGATAAGTCACTCAATTCAATATTTGGCTTACAGAGTGGTTTTGTTTTACTTTTTCAGATGCTTCTCCTGCCAACTCTCTTCTAATTCACAAATCCTTATATAGATTTATATTAATAGCTAGTTATAGAATTTATTCCTGTAGGAGAATTTCAGTATTGGACAGGGGCTGTGAAGGGGAGAACCCAAGAGATCTAGATATGTAGATTAAGTAGATATGTTTCTAACCAAAACCAAACACATAAACAAGAAAGAATTTGTTATTCTGAAAAGAGAGAAGTGAGAAATAGATGAATGATATAATATTGGACCATACACAATGTGACACACCTCTCCATGACCTCTCTAAATCTTTGATAAAGTTGTTAACCCCAGGAAATTCTTAAGGCAAGTGGAATATTTACACTGCCAAGGCCAGAATGTGTAAGTGGGTTGGCTGTGAGAAAATTCTCAGCAGGTGTGGAGGGGATGGCAGAGAGAAGGGAATACAGAGAAAGTGTGAGAAGAATTTCAAATTCTCCTCCCATTGCGAAATGTTAGTTTTCACCAACTGTAACCAGATCTTCAAGGGATTGGGTCTGAGGGTGGGCGGCTGACATCTCAATTGCACACACCATATTACCTGCCACTTTTGGAACACACTCCTCTCACACCTCACACATTTGCCTGACCCCTACAGTCAGCTCTGAGGTGCCTTACTCCACACCTCTAACTTCCCACACTCGCATTCCCCTCTTCCCGCTAACCATCTTCTGTCTCTATGGTGTTTTGTGCACATACTCCTATCATGGCTCTATCACAAAAGGCTGCCATTATCTGCTCGTGTTTCTGTCACCTCCACTAGACTATGAGCTTCTGTAGATTAAAGACTGTGGTATGAGTTCCTATATGTGTCTGTGAGAGAAGATGCTTTTGTTCATGCTTTAGCACACAACTTCATTACTCGATCCACAAACATTTACTGAGCACTCGCCGTGTATGAGGTAATGTGCACAGATAAAACAAATATAAGCCTTGTCCTTCCAATCTGAAGTAGTGCCAAGAAACAGGCAGGGTATCCATTCATCCATCCAAGAAATTTAAACTTAATGGCTGCTCTATATCATGCCTATACTAAGTGCTGGACTATGAAGATTAGTGCAGCACAGTTCCTGCTCTGGAATTGCTCATGGCCCACTAGTGAAGACAGGAAAGTAAATGGTGATTACAGAATAGTAGGATCAATGCCACGAGAGTCAAGAACTCAAGTGCTATCATAACCCAGACTGGATGAGTGGTAGAAGCATGCACTCAAACGTCTAAGAAAATTCATCTCAAGGGATCTGTAATCTCAAAAAATTCTCTAGTCAGTATCTTTGTCTTTATCACTTTCTTCTTTATGTATTTTTGAGAAAATCTCCCTAAAAATAAATACATGCTGTGAGAAGCTCAACAGAACTTTAAATTATTTCCTTCTTAAGTACAAGAATAGTTACTGAGGCTCGAGTATGTCTTTGGCCCTAGACTGGGTGAGATGCCCAGCTCTCCACTCTGCATGTCCCAAGCAGCTCTGATCTATATGGATTTTTATTTGAGTCAGAGGGAAGTCATAAAACAACACCCTATAATCTCCACAATAGGCACCCAAATTCGTGACCGTTATCACAATCTTATTCCTGTGAGCTTACAGCTTTTTAATCACAAGAGAACCAATTTGCTCAGTTGGAGTCACATGATGAAGATGAGATGGGGAAAACCATTTAGGAACAATCTCTATAGGCTTCCATCTAAAACATTCCGGACACTGAAGAAAAATTAATCAAATCTTGTAGACTCATTGAACTGGAAACTTATGAATAATTTAGTCCAACAGTTTTCAAATTTGAACATTTTCCCCCCCAAATAAAAGCTTCAGAAGAAATCCAGTAAGAGATAAATGGATCTTTTTTGACTGAAATAAGTTTGATGACCGGGGAAACCCACCCATGAACCCCTCAGGTAACCTCAAGAGTAGTATCCAGGGCTGGGCGTGATAGTTCACACCTGTAATCCCAGCACTTTGGGAAGCCGAGGCAGGTGAATCACGAGGTCAGGAGTTCGAGACCAGTCTGGCCAAAATGGTGAAACCCTGTCTCTACTAAAAACACAAAAAAATTAGCTGGGTTTGGTGGCGGTCACCTGTAATCCCAGCTACTCAGGAGGCTGAGGCAGGAGAATCACTTGAACCCTGGAGGCAGAGGTTGCAGTGAGCTGAGATCGCGCCACTGCACTGCAGCCCGGGCAACAGTGCGAGACTCCATCTCAAAACAAAAACAAAAACAAATAAACAAACAAAAAAACAATGAATAGTATCCAGGAGCACAACTTGCAAACAATCAAGTCTCACCTTTATTTTGTGGAGAGGAACTTGCAGTGCAGAGAAGGGAAGCAAGAAAGTGACCTACCCAGGGTTACTCTGAGGGGACAGCAAAAGAGTGAGGACCCACATTTCTTGGCCTAGCCCTGTATTCTTCCCCACAGCCCTCTTTCCATCTGCTGCTGAGTCAAAGCACTCTGTAGCAGAGCAGAGGACTCTGCCTGGCCCAGGTGGAGCTGGGAGGGGAGAAAGCCTCCGTCAACTCAACTTTCCCCCAGGACACAGAGCAACCCTGCTGGCATGTTATCACTAATATACAAAATGTGAAATTGTAAGGAATTGTTTGCCAATTTTCTTATCTCAACTGGCACAGAAGCAGGCTTGTTGGAGAGTTATGAGGTGTTAGAGTATTGTTGTTTATCCACTGCACATCCCTCGGCTGTTCTCACAGACAGACTCAGGGAAGGCTGCACACATAAATTCACATAAATTACCTTTACAAAATGTCAAAATTAAAAGTAGATTTTTATTTTGGGTATATGCCTTGAGACTGTTAACCCCTTCATGGGGGTAGAGGTGTCAGCATGAGAAAACACAGTTGACATCTTTGACTGCACACAGGCCACAGGGACTAATTCCTGATCTTCCTTCCTATTCCCATCGCTATCCCATCTGCAACAGAGTCATCGTTCTTGTTAACAAGCCATAGACTTTTCTAAGTTCCCTGTCTGTGCACAAATATTGCTCTAGATACAAGATTTTTTAATTCTGTGGTTACTGTAATTTCATTATTTATTTAACTAAGTTGTAATTAACTGAGAGTTCAGAAGAGACACACAACCATTCTGGGCCTCAGTTTCCTTACTTGTAAAAGGTGGATGCTATGGTTTGAAGGTCTGTGTCTTCTTTAAGATTTATGTTGAAACATAATCCCCTAAACAGTGATATTAAGAGGTGAGGCCTGTGGGAGGTGATTAGGCTATAAGGGCTCTGTTCTCACGAATGGGATTAGTGCCTTATAAAAAATCTGGAGGAAACTAGCTCGGCCCTTCTTACCCTTTTCATTTCTCCCATCATGTGAGGACACAGCATTTGTCCCCTTCGAGAGGTACAATGTTAAAAGCACCATCTTGAAAGCAGAGACCTGCACCAGACACCGATCTGCTGGTGCCTTGATCTTGGAATAATCAGACTCCAGAATTGTGAGAAATAAATTTCTGTGGTTTATAAATTATTCAGCCCCATGTGTTTGGTTATAGCAGCTGCAATGGACTAAGGCAGTGGAGATTGGAATAGATGAGTGCTAAACAGCCAGCTTTTCTTCCCAAGGGTTCACAGAGGTAGCAATGGGGATCATCAAGTAGCTATTGATATTTCAAAAGTTTTGTGGATATTATAGATACCTGCAATAGGATTTTTTAAAATCCCGTGTGACTTCTGGAGGTATCAGGAGACAGACAGAACAAGTGAAAAAAGCAAGGGAGTGCCTGGTGTTGCAGCTGGTCCAGCAGGCAGAGAGGGCCAGCAGCCCAGAAGGACTTTCTGAAAACTAGATTTAAAAAGGGGGCAGGTAGTGCTGAAGAAATGGAGAATGACATGGCTCTTGTGAAGAGGTTCACCATGAAATAGCCCTGAGAGAAGGCAAGCATCTTTAATGCCAATACTGGTTTCTAAATATGAAGTATGATACTTTTTGTTATACTCAAATTTTTGTTTTTTTATTTTTTTTTTGAAATGGAGTCTCACTCTGTCACCCAGGCTGGAGTGCAGTAATGTGATCTCAGCTCACTGCAACCTCCACCTCCCAGGTTCAAGCAATTCTCCTGCCTCTGCCTCCCAAGTAGCTGGGATTTACAGGGGCCTGCCACCACGTCTGGCTAATTTTTCTATTTTTAGTAGAGATGGGGGTTTCACCATGTTGACCAGGCTGGTCTTGAACTCCTGACCTCAGGTGATCCGCCCACGTTGTCCTCCCAAATTGTTGGGATTACAGGCGTAAGCCACTGCTCCCAGCCTCAAATTGGCCTTTATTGAACTGTTGTGAGAGGGAAAAACATTCCCAAACGTGCCTTTTCTTTGCCTCTGACTCAAGTTCTGGCAACTAAGTGTGGCTGGCTATACCTTTAAAGCTGATTAGGCGTTTTCAGGGTGCCTTTCATACTGATTAAAAAGTTCTCAGGGTAGTTATTCATCCACTTCTCTGAGAAACAAACATATACTGGGGGCCAACTATGGTGGATCTGTCTTTGCTTTTAAAAAAAGCAAAAAGTATCGTCTAAAGATCGTGCGGTTTTTCGGTAGGACAGAAATCTTTCAGTATGTGGTGGAGCAGAATCATCAATGATGAAGAGACTGGAAAGCTCTGGACCCGGGGTAGGCTAGCTCTGACAGTCTAGGATGGAGCAGCAGAATGAAAAATCAAGTGGGAAATGGGAGTAGAAAGAATGTGGATTTGAGCCAGGACCACGTTATGATATCTATGCCGCAAACCTTTTTGTCTTCTCACTGTGACAATATCAATATTAAAACTTCTGTTTCTATAACTTTAAATTGTTCAATATTATGTGTTTTTTCCCTTTTAGGCAAAATGTAATAGGTTTGGGGTGCCTTACAAATTTTAGTTTTTCTTTTTTCTGATGTGAGAACAATTTAAAACTTTTAAATTTGTGACCCTAAAAGCCATTTTTTTCCTTCTCATTTTAAAAGAAAGTAAAATATTTCAAGGGCTTCTAAAAGTTTTGTGAAACCTCAGGCACTGTGCTTCTTGTGCCTAAAGGATTTGTCAACCTGGTTCTGGGGGAAAGAGAAAGGCTTCATTCAGCCTGCAGTGCTCGCTGTGGGGCTGCCGATGCAGGGGAAGCTGGGGATTGGTCCTGCTTCATGGAAGCTGTATCTCTGAGCCCAGAACTCACTGGCCTCAGACATTTGGCAAAAGTGCCTCCAGTTTGCCAGTGCATAAGTTTGATGGCCGTTTCTTTGCTTTTCTTCTAAATGCAGCAACTTTGAGAGTAGGATAGAACAGTGAACTGGAGTCCAGAAAACTGGAGGTCTGGTTGCATGTGTTGATTCTATGGAGCTGTGTGGCCATGGACAACCTTCATCTCAGGGGGTCTGTTTCAATATTTGCCAAATAAAAAAGTTGAACTAGACAATAACTTTTCAGCTATAATTTATGCCCTACATGCTTCTATAATATTATTAGAGAAAGTCTCAGAGAGATAGATGAATTCCTTATAAATGGAAGCAGTTATACTTAGACCAGGATCTGGAAATAAGTTATTTATTATAATACTATATTAAATTTAGTTCTGAATTTTCTGGCAGCTGAGAAATATAGTATTTCTATTGTCTAATCAAAGGCAAGGTAGTACTTCTTTAAGGCTTTATTTGGGTTTTTTTAATGCTAAAAAATCTGCACTAGTGCCATTTAATTTTTTTAAAAGAGCAAAAATTGACGCACAATCCACTACTTCAATAAATATGAATATTTTCTTTCTAGTTTTTACCAATGTGAAATTATTCAGTGGAACATTGCAAGATAAAATATTTTTGGTTTCCTGCTTTATTTCACTTAAGAAGATACAACTGTTAATCTCGTGCTACTGCAATGTTTGTGTGTTATTCTGAATGTCTGTACAATACCAATTGGATATACTTAGCCATTCCTTGAACATTAGGTGTTTAGTTGGTTTTCAATTTTCATTACTACTCAGAATAAGTAATTAATATTGTAGTGTTTTCCTTCTTAAAGGTAGTTTTTATTACATGAATTCCTGGAATGAGAAGATTCCATTGAAAAGTAAGAACATTGGCTGGGCAAGGTGGCTCATGCCTATAATCCCAGGACTTTGGGAGACAGAGGTGGGCAGATCACGAGGTCCAGATATCAAGACCATCCTGGCCAACACGGTGAAACTCTGTCTCTACTAAAAATACAAAAAATTAGCTGGGCATGGTGGCACACGCCTGTAGTCCCAGCTGCTCTGGAGGCTGAGGCAGAAGAATTGCATGAACCCAGGAGGCGGAGAATGCAGTGAGCCTAGATCGTGCCACTGCACTTCAGCCTGGCGACAGAGCAAGACTCTGTCTCAAAAAACAAAAACAAAAACAAAAAAAAACTGTGAACATCATTTACTTTTTCTAAGTTTTGACCCTTTGTTTTCCTATGAAATTGTGCTGCCTTTACTCTCTAAATGAAGATATAAATTTACTGGGAAATATTACAGAACAGTAAATCTTTTCAGTTCTAAAAGGCTCCCAATGAGTTTGTTGCAGGGGATGATTGATCTGTGTGAAAGCAATGGAACATTTGATTTTGATTTGTTACTGGTATTAATGTACCTTTAGCATTTCACGGAATACAGCCTATGCAGGGATAGAAGAGCACTTGCTATTGAATTGGGAATGAACTGGGCCAGAGGTCATGAGAAATAGAGTGGAATGTGTAGATGTGCAGCACGCTTCTCCTATTGGGGAAGTTGAGGAAGTTCTATTTATTGTTCTTCTAAGATATTCCTGTGACTGGAACAGAGCTGGAATTACTCTGGATTGGGATAGCTGAGCTCAACTTTCCCACTATTTATGGCAGTGAGAATTTAAACGGAGCTGAGAGTTTCCTTCTTTCCTGGATCTCAAACAGCTTGGTCTCAGAGCGCAGAGCTTCCCCAAGTGTTTCCAGAGAAGACAGCCTGAGGGAGAGGAAGTGGTGCTAATTAAATCCTCCCTCTGTTTTCCAGGCACAAGAGCCTTTCGCAGATGTCTGTTGTTAGGCGTGTGTTCACAGAGTGCACAAATACAGAAGCAGGCTTTCCTTCCCCAGTGACACAAACCTTCCTTCACAGGTTCTAGAGAACTTTAGAAATGCATTTCCTTCCAACACCCACTGTGATAATGGTGGCAGACCTGCATAAATAGAGCATGTAGCTGCCAGGGACAGGGAGGTCAGAGGGCCTCCTCTGTCTCTCGTTCTTTCTCTGTCTCTGTCTCTATGTCTCTCTCTCTCTCTCACACACACACACACACACACACACACACACACGCACACACTCTCTTTCTCCTGCTTCTTCATTCCTTGTTTTCTCAGAGACCAATTTCTACCTTTTGCACACCTCACTTTAAAAGATCACCTAAAAGCTCACAGACATCTTTTCTGTCATAAGGCAGATGTTGGGTGTGCTATACTGGGGGCATGGCTGGGAGGCCGGTTGCTGCTACGACTATCAAAGTGTGACCCTGGGTGGTTCCCATCTACTCTGTGTTCCTCAGAAAGATGGGGAAAGAGTAAGTAGCTCTTCTAGGATTGCTGGAAAGATCGGATAAGAAAACATACAAAGCTTAAGAAAACATATAAAACAAACTGCACAAGGCTTTCCACTTGTGAGTTACCTTAGCTGTGTTTTCTACATTCAAATCCTCAGGGTGAACATGTATATAGATACACATTTGCTTGAGACCATCCAGTTCACTCCTATCATCCTGACGTAATTGCCAATAGCACCCTTTTCATGCCAAAATTTCCAAAATTAGCTAATAAATTATATGATCATACTATTTTTACCTCTTGTGAATAGCCTAGTTAATCCCAATTTCAAAAGTGGAAGTTTGCTGGGGATAGGGGCTTTTTCTCACCTTCCTTTGTTTCACAAGAACCAAGGAAATTGATTAAAAACCACTTTTTGTTTAAGAACAAGGAGGTGACTCTGAGAATAATATGACATTCCTACTTTCATGGTGAAAATGGACACGAAACTTTCCAGGCAGCATTGACAACATGCTCACTGTCAGCTTGAAACGATTTGAGTGCACATGCTAACATGTGCCTTCTATTTTATTTTGCTTTGCTTTATATGTACAAAATAGAAACCAATATATTATTATTTTTATTTATTTTAAACCATGTGTGATCATTACTAGCACCCATAGACATGGAAAGAAACAAAAATAAAATCACCTCTAACACTGTCATCTAGAGAAAACTATTGTTAATACTTTATTTTACTTCTTTTCAAACCCTCTTTTTAGACATTTTTAAATCCGTTATACCATACATGTATGCCTGTATATACATATGCAGGTACATTTCCTTCCTTCCTTCCTTCCTTCCTTCCTTCCTTCCTTCCTTTCCTTCCTTCCTTCCCTTCCTTCCCTTCCTTTCTTCCTTTCCTTCCTTCCTTCGTCTTTCTTTTCTTTTTCTTTCTTTCTTTCTTTCTTTCTTTCTTTCTTTCTTTCTTTCTTTCTTTCTTTCTCTTTCTTTCTTTCTCTTTCTTTTTTCCTTCTTTCTTCCTTTCCTTTCCTTTCCTTTCCTTCATCTTTCTTCTCTTTCTAATTTAAAAAAATTGGAATAATATTATTTATAATATTTTGTAACTTACTTTTTTCCATTTATGTTTTGGATATTTTCTGTGATAAAAATATACACTCACATTTTCAATGATAACATTGTATTTATGGTACAACATATTTTATTTAGTGAACTTCTTATTGATGGATACTTATTTTATTTTATCTTTTGGTGTTAGACACAATATTGCATGAATGTCTAATGTTTTTATATACAGTGTTCTATTGTTCTATGAGATATAAAGTGGTGTGTTTTTCTTTTATATAATGTGGTATATTTTTCTATTAGATGCGATGTTGTGATGAACAAACTTTTTTTTTTTTTTTTTTTTTGAGACAGGGTCTTACTCTGTTGCCTAGCCTGGAGTGCAGTGGCATGATCTTGGCTCACTGCAGCTTCCACTTCCTGTGCTCAGGTGACCCTCCCACCTCAGCCTACCGAATAGCTGGGACTACGGGCACATGCCACCATGTCTGGCTAATTTTTGTGTTTTTTGTAGAGACCGGGTTTCACCATGTTGCCCAGGCTGGTCTCAAACTCCTGAGCACAAGGGACCTACCAGCCTTGGACTCCTAGAATGCTGGAATTACAGGCATGAGCCACCATGCCCAGCTGAACAACCGTGTGTGTGTGTCTGTGTGTGCGTGTATGCATGTGCGTGTGTGTGAGTCTTTGGGTATTCATCTAAATTATTTCCTTAGAATAAATTTTTAGAATTCGAATTTTTCAGTTTAAAAACATGTTCAGTACTAAGTGCTCTTATGCGCTATTATTACTCAAGAAGCACACAAGAAAATGCATTATCATTGCTTTTAACTCTTAAATAAGCTTGCAGTCTGGTGAATTTTCAACCAAAAATACTATGCAATTTTGAAGATAAATTGTCTGGTAATTATTTTATACAGTGCTTCTCTTGTTCAGGTTCCCGTCTCCTGGGATTAAACTCCTTTTCTCTGTCCGGAGAGTCTCTCCTTCACTCCTCTGGTAAATGACCTTGCAGGATTATGGATGGTATTTAGAAGTCTGGTTATGAAGCTGTATCCACCAATGCCTCTGTTTAGTTAACATGAAGGGTGTTTTTAAGTTTCAGGAATTCCATTTGCTCATCATATTCTGTTTTGCCATAGCTAGGACACAGGTACAGAGGTAACATTTTTTCAATGAGATTTTTCTGCCCTTGGTTTAGCCTGAAGAAATGTCAACAATTGGGAGTTTTGAAGGATTCCAGGCTGTGTCTCTGAAGCAAGAGGGAGATGACCAACCCTCTGAGACTGACCACCTATCGATGGAGGAAGAGGACCCGATGCCAAGACAGATTTCAAGACAGTCGAGTGTGACCGAATCAACTCTTTACCCCAATCCTTATCATCAGCCTTATATCTCACGGAAGTACTTTGCTACACGGGTAAATTTATTGGTTCTCTTAAATACTATATAAAAATTCACCATAAGACATCTTAAAATCCTTCTGTGTATCACATATTTACTGAGTGTATTCACATTTGTCTCATGTAATCGTCATAATAATCATGAAGTAGGTATCCTTATCCCCATTTAAAGATGAAGGATCTGAACTTTAGAGAATTTAAAGATCTATTTTTGATTCCACAGATAGTATTAAGGAGAAGTATGTCCTCCAGCTTCCTTCTTTGGTTCCTCAGTTTGTGTTTATGCTAAACCTGATCTCAAAGAACTAATATTCTATAAAGAGAGAACCATAGCAACTAGAATACAAAGCTGTTAATCCAGTGAGGGTATTCATTGTTTGTGTGGAAAAGATATGGATAATGGAGTGGAGAGGTTGCTAAGAATGCACTGACTCTCTAAGGTTTACAATGGGATGCTCATATAACGAGGGAGCAGGTAGCTTTAAATTTCAAACCTATAGCTACCATCTGGAGCTGAGCTCTCTTACCTGTGCAATGGAGCTGGGAAAGTAAATGGATGGGTAAGTAAGCAGGAGGGAGCTTGTATATCTGGATGTTAAAAAAGCAATATTTTTAACTTTTAGCATTTGAATCAAGTGGAGAGTGCTTCAGAGGTTTCTAGTACCTTTCCCTCTTGAGCTCTTCTTCCTACTTATAGATCCTCTTTCCAATCCTTCAACATTCTTATTAGCACAGTCATGGTTAGCTTAGAGGTTACAATCAACTGGGGGCAAAATCAGGGAGTTTACACTATGGCAGCAGAGAACATCTCATTTTCGTGTGTACGTGGGAGGACTTTTTGGAAAAAAAATGTAATTCAACTCATTCTCATAAAAAATTGGGGCCAGGGTTTTGTGACTTTTACAAAGCTTTAATTAATAAATCCTGATTTGATTGCTTTCAAAATATATCTTTGGTTTAGGTAAAGTTTTAACTAAAGCAACTTAACCAGTGTGTGTGTGTGCCTGTGTCAGTCTGTGTTTAAACACTGCATATACTCTTATGTGCAAGATGCTTTAGTAGGTGCTATACTATATGTGTGTTTGTGTGAGTGTTTCTGCATATGTAGAGCATATGGTTTGTTTTCCGAAGTATGTGAACTTTATTGAATATGCAAAGTTAAGCTGTGTGATATAGCTGCAAAGGAAATCAAAGCATCTCTTGGAGTTGTGCTATCTTTGATATTGATGATGTCAGGGTTTGATGATAGAAGAACACGCTGCATATAGAATAAAGATTTATTATTGGGAGCTGATGCAATTATGAGAGCTGGCAGACACTATGGAAAGTTGTTTTCTCTGAATCTGATGTTGGGCCTGAAGTTAGAATAGGCCAATCAGTTGGCAGTTGTGAAGAGGAAATAGGGAAAAAGGAATACGAAAAAATTGCATGGACAAACTGGAATTTCTGGTGACAATGTTTAACTTATGAGGAAAAACTGGAACTTATGTCTGTCTCCCACCAAGTCTAAACTTGATGGTGTGAGGTCACTTTTAGAAGCTAGTGCTTTCATTACTGAGCTACTCACTTAACCAGCCCAGGGAGAGGAAAATCTTAGAAAGAAAATCCTGACTGTGATGGAAGGAGACACAGGTACAGGGGCTACCCCTTGCCATTAAGTAAACCAGGATATCAGTCGCCATGAACATGAGTTGTCACAGTGCATGGTGACCTGCACTGATCTTCAACAGGGAAAACGACTTATGTTTCAATTCTACCTTTTGAATATTACACAGGTGTCTCTTGTTGCCAGCCCTAATTTGGAAACACACACAAAAGCAATTCTGGAAAATGTAGTTTCAGCTTAGCTAAATTGACAGAGTCCAAATCCACTACACATGGTGATTGTATTGGTGTTGCACCATGTAGCTTATACAGCAAACTCACATCCTTTATCTGTTTGATTCCCCAGAGCAATACTGGGAGGCAGGCAGGAGAGGGCTTAACATCTGTGTTTTAAAGATGAACATATTGAAGTTTGAGAAAAATGAAGTGACCTGTTCAAGTCATATAATGTTAGTGGAAGGGCTGCAGCTAGATTCCGGGTCTTAATTCTGGAACTTCTTTCTCCAAGTCCAATACTTTCCTGACCACGCACAATAGAATTTATGGCTCCTTTATAAGTGTTTTCAATGACTGATTCTAATCAATGCGAAGAATATCTTTTTCATTAGGTGTATTGAAAACAATCTTAAGTTCTCAAAAGCTTGTGAGGGAAAAATCTTCTAATTATTAGTGAATCTAAAGTAAACCTGAAGACTCTAGGAACCAATAGGGAGATTTTCCCAAGATACTCAGCATTTGCCCTCCTTCAGACCAACAGACATAATATGAAGAGCTCTTATTGCCATGTGAGTAAAATAAACGTGCATTCACACACATGAGAACAATGAAAATACAACTGTTGGCTTAACTGAAGTTTATAATGATAAACTTAAAAAAAAAGATCCAGCTTTGCTAGCTTATGAACCACAAGTCTGCTAATGGGTGGCAGTTGAAAAAAACTGGAGAGAAATGTGTGTGTGGGCGGGGGGAGGGTATTGTATGTATATGCATGTATTTCCTCATCTACAAAGTACGGATGAAACACCAGTTTTATATAAAAATTTAAATAAGCTAACTTTGTAAAAGTTCTTAGTAGAGTGCATAACACATCTATCAACATTTTATAAATGACATCTCATTGTTGTTATAAATGCTTTCTCTTTTTTCTTGACTTTACATCCATTTTTCTGTAACTGGAAATAGGAAACAACATTAAGATGCCCATGACCTCATCATGACCTTCAGGGTAAGATATAAATGTAGACGTGTAGGGTCTATAGCAGTAAAAAGGAAGCTAACTCATTTTCTCAATGGATAATTCAATAAGATCAAGAGTCTCAAAGATTCAAATCTATGAGAGTCATGATAAAATATGACTTCTTAAAGCTGAAATGAGATCTACAGATGATATAGTCAGATGATTCTCAATCTTTACCATGCAAAACATTGTATCCTAGATTTCCACAAAGTCTCTGGGGATACTGATGCTGTCTGTCCTGAGACCACATTCTGAGCACGAGTGAGCTAATCAACACACTTGTTCTCAAAGGAAAATAAGGCCAAGAGAAGGGGGAGTTGCTTGCTCAATGTCACAGTAGATAGTGATCACTGACTTGCCCAAGAGGCTAGCAAGTGGCAAAGCTAGGGCTTGAACTAGTTTCCCAATTTATAATTAGATTCAATTAAAAAGAAATCAACTTATCATGGAGTTAGAATTTAAAGTATATATGTTGTAAATTCAGAAGGGTAGTCATTGAGTGGAGGAATTACTTAGTTAGGTATTTTCTTTTTTTTTTTTTTTTTTTTTTTTTTTTTGAGACGGAGTCTTGCTCTGTCACCCAGGCTGGAGTGCAGTGGCGCAATCTCGGCTCACCGCAAGCTCCTCCTCCCGGGTTCACGCCATTCTCCTGCCTCAGCCTCTCCGAGTAACTGGGACTACAGGCGCCCGCCACCACGCCCGGCTAATTTTTTTTGTATTTTTTTAGTAGAGTCGGGGTTTCACCATGGTCTCGATCTCCTGACCTCGTGATCCGCCCGCCTCGGCCTCCCAAAGTGCTGGGATTACAAGCGTGAGCCACCGCGCCCAGCCAGGTATTTTCTATTATTAAAATGTTTTAAAATTATGGCGCAGGAGGTGGTTTATTGATGAAAAATTAGAAAATGTAAATAAGCAAAGTAAAATAAAGATTATCACTGCCCAAATTTAACTAAAATGTATTAAATCTGCTCTTATATATTTAGGTGCATATTTTTTTCTTTTACTTACATATATATATATATATATACACAAAATTCTTGTGTAAAAATGGGATTATATGCCAACTATTATTTCCCATTTCAATAACATACTTCCATAATATAATTTTTAATAGTTTCATAATATCCAACTGTGGGAATATACTACAATTTATTTAACTTTTGTTGTATATGTAGGTTTCTTCCTGTTTAAATTTTTTTAACTAGAGAGGAAAGTTACTCATTGGCTCCCTGAGGCAGGATAGTGCTCAGTTTCTCCAGTGCCAGGAGTAAACAGCCGATGCCATAATCAGAAAGCAGGTCAATTATATGAATTACAAATTAGATTTACAAAGAGGTGACTGACACATAAATTAATTATTGACTAACAAGTCAATTTTGGCATCATAACCTCATATATTAGACCATATCTCTCAATACTGGATCATAAAAAAAAAGTATATCTGGCCCCTTAAACCTCTTGTATTCTTTATGGGTCACTCTGGGATGTTACTTCCTTTCCTCAGGCTTCCAACCTATTATTTATTTTCTGAAACCGTGTGCCTCTGACTTAGCTTAGGAGCTCCCAGCTAGAAGGGTCTTAGGAATATTGAATCCAACCTTTGTTGCACACAGATGAGGTATGACTTGGGGCCAAGGTCAACAAGCAACCTCTGGGCCACACAAGAACTAGAAGACAGGCCTGGAACTCAGGACTCTCGATGCTTTCCACTACACCCCACTGCCTCTGACCTTGGAAAACGAATGAAAGGTCACAGAAACGAAGATCCAAAATCAGTCTGCTTGGATAACCTTTTCCTTTGGTTTCAGTTCATCTGCTATTATTGCTTAGACATATCTAAAAAAAGGCCTAGTGGCGTCTCTGAACAAAAGTACCCCTCAAGGCTAATAACTAGAGGTATATTATGATAATCTTCTTGGTTGTGGAGACTGATATTCAAAAGCAACTTCTTCTGAAAGGAACAATACTTAGTCCACATGGGGAAAGATATTTTTAAACTCTCTGTAGGACTCTATATTTGCAGATACCTTATCAGAAAGTTGAAAGCGATTTGGGATGGGGAATTATCTCTAAATTTATACTTGAGAATGTAAATTACATACAAACTAATGGGACTAAAACTATTTGCTCTTTTAATGTTTAATTAATGGTTCCCCATGGCGTTTTTATAGTCTGTGTTCTATTGTGAGCAATGAGACTTTAATAAGCAGGTTCAGGACTTTCCATTGTGAAGCAAGATGTCGTTGCTTCCATGACACTAATTTGGCTTTCATACTCTCTCTCTTTCCCTCTTCTCTTGCTATAGGGTTCCCTGTGTCTTGCTTTCACACTGGGAACAAATAAATATATTAGTTGTATTGTTATTGCCTGTGTGGGCTTCTTTCGGGTGTAGAAAATAGTTATCTCACTTGGCAAAAGGTTTCTTGACTCCCTCCAACCCTGAAATCCTGTGAAGATTATAAAAAAGATGATTTTTTTTTTCTTTATCAGAGCAGAGGACTAACTACAATGAGATACGATATATTCCCTTCATTTTCAGGTAAAGACAAATTTGCTTGGACCTTAAAAATCACATCTGATTTAGAGCTGATTTTCTTACTTTATGTGTTCATTGCGAAGTGACAGTCTGGGCATGACAAGAGAGACCCAAGTGTCTGAGTCTGCAGAGACATTCTTTTCTATACTACTCCTGTTTAGCTAATGAGCTCATTACACGGAGAAAAATTAGCACAGACATGGACATTGTTTGTGTGACAACTGGCCCCAGGCTAGTCTAGCTCAAGGAAATGTAAGGAAACAAACACATATGTTTTCAAAAGTCCCCAGTAGGTTTGCTTTGACTAAAACTGTTCAGTGCTAGACTGTAAAAGACAATATTGCCTGTTATGCTGTGTCAGATGATGTGTACATATTATTCCACTGTATTTCCCTGTTTGCCTTAGGCTGCATGATGTCTCAGAGGAGATTATTCAATTACAGTAAACATTTGATCCCCAAATTCCGGTGTAACTATTTTCCTTCTATTTAATATCAGCCATAATGAGAATAATGATAAAGATTTTTATTAATCAGTATTTACCATTTTATATATAATAATATATATAGTGTTTCGTAGCATGACTCAGTTACAGTTATTATCCATCTAATAAACGAGCAAACCGATGTACAGAATGACAAAATGGTGTATAATGGATCCTCATAAGAAAGGCTGAGATTTAAACCCTGATGTCCCCATCACAAGTCAATGTATTTATGCTTTTATATTATATTTGGCACCAAATGACTAAAGTTAACTTATTACAGTAACTATAACAGTAAGATGGGGGAGAGTACAATTCTGTATCTGGGTATATTTTCCTTCTGTGTTCTATAAGGGCTTGACCTACATTTTTACCAAAGATAAGAACAGCACAGTGAGAAGACTGATAGAACTCCAGGGGCTACCAATTCATTCTGTAAAGAACATGCTTTATTTTTTGTGTCTAACTTTTGAAAAGGTATACAGCAAAACATCACCTTCATCTCCCATCTTCATCACATTCTTTACTACCCATAGGGAACCAATGTTAATAGTTTCTATATATCCTTTAAGAGTTACTTTAGGCATATAGAAGCAAACATAAATATTTGTTTTTATTCCCTCTCCTCCTTTTTATGCAGAAAATGGCATATTTTACCCTGTCTTCTGTTCATTGTTTTCTTTCATTTGTTTATACATTTAAAAATCTTTCCATATTAACACAATTTTCTTCACACTTTTTATAACTTCGTCATATTGCATTGTATGGATGTATCCTATAATATATATCCCTAGTCCTTTATTGAGAGATGTTTGTGGGTTTTTTCCAGAAATTTTTGCTATCCAAAAACAAGGCTGCAAAGAACACTTTACAGATATGTCATTTTCTATATATGCAAAAATTTCTTTAGTATAATTTCACAGAAGTGAAAATCTGGATCAAAGGATAGATCATTTTTCATTTTGATAGGCTTTGCCAATTATTTTCCATAAGCGAGGCAAATAAGGTTTTAAAAATTCTACATGATTATACTCATCTTCACATATCTTTGGCAAAGTGCCTGGCATAAAAGCATTCAATAAAATGCCTATTTTAGGATTATTTCATTATTCTTTACTTAACAATTTTTTCTTCTGAAAAATATTAGTCTCACTACTATTTGTTGAGACCAAAATTATGAGAATACAGGAAGAGAGACCCAAAAAAATACCCATGTTGAGTCATTAAAGAAAGTATTATTTTTGAGAGGACAAGTGGGACTGGAAGAGTCAGACTACATCACAGGGAGTGGAGATTGAGTGTAGGGAAAATTGTCATAGAATCCTAGGCAACTCCCCTCCACAGTCATCTATTCCTGCCAGTGGGGTCACTGGAGGTGACTGATGTTGGCACAACCTTCTCTGTCGAAGTACATTTGAGCAGTGGTTCTCTTAGTACAGCCTCCACACCACCAGCAGCGCCCAAGACCTTGTTAGAAATGCAAATTCTCAGGTCCCACCCTGGTCCAGCTGAATAAAAAACTCTGGGTATAGTCCCAGAAATCTATGTTTTAACACATACTTTAGGTGATTCTGATGGGCATTGAAATTTGAGAGTCATTGAGCTAAAGTCTATGAACTTACTAGAACAGATGACAATCTTTAAGCTAATGTTGGGCCTATAAGTAGTAACACCTGTTTGGGGAAGGCTGCAGAAAATGAGGTGAGGAGACTGAAAGAGTTTATCTCCGAGAGTCAGCTAAAATTTATTGTCAGAGCACTGGAAGAAGGCTATTTTGTTTTTTATTGACATGGGCTCTAGGAAGAGAAAAAAGGTTTAATTTAAAAACGTACAGATTCCTAAAGGCTTTCAACTTCATAATGCTTGTTTGGGAAAACTGTTCCTCTGAAAGTGGCTGTCTTCATTTATATAATAAAATCTGAGTAAGATTATAGAAGATGGGGCCTAGACCACTTTTTCTCTACCCAAGGAGAAAAGCTTACCAGAGTTCAAGACTAAGTTTTCTGGAAGGCAGTTAGGCATACAGGCCTACAGGCAACTGCATAAACTATATCCTTTGTGACCAGCTTTCCGGAGGAGCTGCTGGGATATGCTAACTAATCATAAGCGCAAAGTGGGCTAAGTCTGCTCTAAACTAGGTATTTTCTCCTTTCCACCCAGCCGGGGGCCGTTGAGACTGCCATGGAAGACTTGAAAGGTCACGTAGCTGAGACTTCTGGAGAGACCATTCAAGGCTTCTGGCTCTTGACAAAGTGAGTAGTTACAGCTAAGTGAAGGCCCATGGAAATACAGCATTTTCCTTGACATCACTGTAACAGGAGATGGACCTGTGGTAGAATTTGTCTGGTTGCTACGTAAGATAAATGATTGAATTATCAGGTTAGTCACATTTTCCAGCATTCCGTGGCTGATGATATGACCAGATAGGACTCCTATACCTGTTTTCTGGGCTGGTCCCCTCACTCAACCATCACTATGTCTACCTTAGGTCAGGCCTGTATCTCCACTCTCAAAGACTGTTATATTGGCTTCCTAATTCTCTCGTTCTAATCTCTCTTATTTAGAAGCACTCCCCCTATAAACACATTGAACTACTAATCATCTCATTCTAGGTGTCATGGAAAGAAAGTCTGGGAAAGAATATAGATAAAATCAACATATATACTTTGAATTTGATCTTATATACAATCATATGAAGAGAAAAACCAGGGAAATCATGAAGATAGCTAGGTCAGGTACGTTTCCGGAGTTAGGATAAAAACCAAGTTGAACATTCAAGCCCTTGTTGCTTCAGTAACTGCCTGCATTCCCCCCAAAGATTCTTATCCATAAGAGCTTTGCTTGCAAATACCACCACAAAGATGGTTACCTTTCTAGCCTTCCCAGAAATTCTATTGTTTGTGTGACCATCTCTTTACCCGCCAGGTAAATATTAGTAATACCATGGTCTTTATAATAAGTAAAATATCCCCATAGTAAGAGAAAAGGCAATTTTTTTTTTTTATACTACAGAAGCCTTAATATTAAATAGATAATTTGATTAGACTACCCAGTTCAGATACTTGATTAATTCAGTAAGTTCTGTTTTCTGGCCTGGTAACTTGATCACAAAAGGGTTCAGCAGAGAAGCTCAGTGATTCCTATACCTTGAGTAAATAATCATTAATCTTTAACTCCTGGGCAGGATGTCTTGTTAGAGTAAGTTTCAGGAGAGCAACACTTGAATGCTTTACCATCCAGGCCAGCAGAACAAATTTTTCAATCAATGGAAAGTAGAACCATTATCACCTGTGAGTTCATCTGATTGCTCACCATTTTATACTATTGTTTCAAATAAATAAAAATGAACTCTTAGACACCAACCTATCTGTCAATTTTGGGTTTTTGTTTCTTCATGCATAAAACTGAGATAATAGTATGTATCTGAAGAATTCTTGAGAGGACCAAATGAGATAACATTGGTAAATTAGCAAGATGCCTAGCACATGGACTTTCAATAGCTGTTTGTGCCCCTCTTAGTTCACAAGTGATAACTATTAGTAAGAGACTTTTTTTGTAGCGTCTTCCTTCATTTCTATACTATCCATCCCTGTCATTTCTGCATTACCTCTAATGAAAAGAAAACTATAATTCAGGCTTTTTCCTGATTCACTTTTACCAACATGCATTTCATTTCCCACCCCCCACTTCCCATCCATTGTGATATTTGACTTCTGCAAATGAATAGTCTGCCTTGATTAGAATAGGTGTCAACATAGATTTTGGAGATCCAATCAGTAGCAAACACTTAACTAATCTGTTTCTACACTGCATCTCCCTTACAAGAAAGAATACACAAATGCGGTATTTCTAAATCTAGTCAAGGCTGTTGTTGAGTTCTCAGATAATAGAACTGGTAATTTCTTTAATCTTGCACATTTTAATTGGTTTTATTTATATAGAAATATGCTTCTTTTTTTGCTTGATTATTTTTATTCAGTGATTATAAAGATGTGTAGACATAAATTGTCCAAAGCTAAGTCAGACTGTATGAACTGTATTGAAGCTTAGCACTACAATTCTGCCTGCTTGATTTAACATCAACTACAATGATTGGTAACACCAGTAGTTTTCAGAAAAGTATGAACAGCTGTCCCCCAAAGACCCAAACTTTGAACCCAGCTTGAACCTAATAGGAAGCTCAAAAGTTGGTAAAGCCTATCTAGAAACTCATTTTACATTTCTCTTTTGTTTTGTGGTACCTATTTAAATTAAGTACAACAATGAGGGATGAGTCCTGCATACATGCAATTTCTTACTATCATATTTGCTTGTTTGCTTGCAGACTTTCTTCCTTTGCACTTTGGAACCCATCCATCCCCTTTAAATCATAGTTCCTTGGTGTTCTTTTTGGTCTTCTCTCTGCCAAAATCCTTTACCTCCTCTTCCCCATTAAAACCTACTGTCAGGAAACGTTCTGATTTCAGTCATTTCTGCCATGGTGAGAATTTGACAGTTTATTTTCTTTGCTTGTTAAAAACCTCATCGTGGGTTCCGAGATGCGTTATGCAATGGAAAGGGCTGCTAGTTGTAAAGACGATGGTTCAGGCATCTGGTCCAAATAAATTAGGTTCCTAGTCCAGCCACTGTTACTTTTCAAGCAGAAAAATAAGAAGAAATAGTTGTCGAAAAGAGGAGCGTTCATGGAGGATTTAAATGGCCTTTCATATTTAAGCCTTTTTATTTGTTTGAAAATTCTAGCACACCAAGGTAGGGAAAGGCAAAAACAACAACAATGACATCACATAAACAAAAATACCAACTCCCCCAACAGCAACCACAAAACAAAAAACTAAAGAAAATAAACAAACATGCAGGCCCAGAAAGGTAAGAGCTTACAATTACTCCTGGCTTCTTGCTTCCCATTTATTTAGTTCTTATGAATTATAGGAGCTGTAATATGGACCAACTGCCCTAGCCTCATGAACCACACAAGATTCTCTCTCTTCCTTTTTTTTTTTTTTTTTTTTTTTTTTTTGACAGAGTCTCATTCTGTCACCCAGGCTGCAGTGCAGTGGTGCGATCTCAGCTCACCGCAAGCTCTGCCTCCCAGGTTCACGCCATTCTCCTGCCTCAGCCTCCCTAGTAGCTGGGACTACAGGTGCCCGCCACCATGCCTGGCTAATTTTTTGTATTTTTTTTTTAGTAGAGATGGGATTTCACCCTGTTGGCCAGGATGGTCTCAGTCTCCTGACCTTGTGATCCGCCTGCCTAGGCCTCCCAAAGTGCTAGGATTATAGGCGTGAGCCACCGTGCCCGGCCGAGATTCTCTTTTATGTATGACAAAAATGACTGAGCTTCATGCACATTAACTTTTAGCTCATTCCATGGAGATGGGACACTCCTGGCTGCTTGTCTAGCAACCTGGCTGCCTGTCTAGCATGCCTGGCTTTGGAACAAGGATTCCCGTTTCAGAATGATGAGAGTAAAAGCCCTTTTACTGTGTGTAGCACATTACAAATGATTTGCACATCTGTGAACTTACGTTAGCTTCACAACAACTTTGTTGGTTTTATGATTCTTATTTTATAAATGAGAAATGTGGGCTGGAGAACATGAAGTGCCCAAATGAAGAACATATAAGTGATAGAGCAAGGAAAATAGACTGCACTCCTGCATTGGTCTTGAGGTTGATTGGGTTCTAATTCTTTCCAAAGATGCAGGTGTGAGTTGACTGATGAACTCAGCTCAGACTCCTAGAAATAGTTTGATGTAGGAGGGCAAGGTGGGAATTTCCAAGAGAAGAGACTGGAGAAGAGCCTAAGGGCCTTTGCATCATGTTAAAGAACTTAGATTCTATCCCATATGTGATGGGGAGGCGCTGAAGGGTTGAGAAAGTGCAATCAATTCCCATTTTATAAAGATCACTATCGGCCCTCAACCTTTCATCTAAAATTGTTGGGACTAGATGTGAATGAGAAATGAGAATTTTTCGGATTTTAGAAGAATAAAACAATGCACATGTTGTTTATTTTACTGACATTAAGTTGGTAAAGCCATTTTCCAAGGAGTAGTACTCAAATTAATTCAGGTAAGCTGCTTTGTGATTCTCTAAATTGATATGGACACATTATTCAGTAAAATCAGAAAAATAAGTTTGCAGGCACTTGGGAAGGGAACACAAAGAGAATAAACAGAGAGTCCAAGAGGGGCACTGGAGAGATGCAGCCCTAAACCTCAGTGAGATTCCAGTTTAGCTGACACCATTAAGAGAATTCTAATGAATCCCCAATTAGGATTCAGGCCTCCAGGCCAGCTCATCCAGGACTGTTACATACATCTATAAAGACAGGATAGTGTTTATTTCCACCTTGCAGTTTCCTATTACCTTTCTTATTGGCCCTTCTGAAAAAAAAAAAAAAATTATTTAAAAAAAATTATGTTATGCTTTTAGAACGGATCCATTAAGCCAGCACCAAGGAGAACATCTTGACACTCTATGGAATCTCAAAAAGTATGATGTGATGGCAATAAAGTGGCTCTTCAGCAGAATGTACTTGAGGTGTCTTTGTCTACAATGGTTAAAGAGACAGGAGGAGACAGCATCTTCCCTCCACACACGTTAGTGTGAAGTGGTCGTGGGTGATTGTTGTTTTTATTCTTCTTATTCCTCATTGAGAGTAGTTGCCTAAGGTATCTAAAAACCGGTAATTCTTGTTCTTCATCTTTATAAAAGATACTTAAAATATGTTTCATTATTCCCCCAACTCCACCTGGTGTCTATCCCAGGGCTTCGGTGTAATTCATATGTGAAATCGAACTGTCTATGTGGAACACATAGACAGTAGAATCAAAGTGAAGTTCAAGAGTCAGCCTGGTATCATAGAGAAAGCACTGAATTCACAATCAGAAGGTTTGGCTTTGAATCCTGGATCTACTACTTACTATCAGTAAAGCTGGGTGAACTTGGGTAGGGTTTGCCTTTTTAGTTTTTTTAATTGGTGAATTTGTCTTAATATGTCTTTTTTTGTGTTGAGGTTTGCTTTAATATGCCCTTGTTTTAATAGTTTTTCCTCTGTTATGCAAAGATTCCCCATTTAATAGGTCCTTCAGTTCATTAGATATTTACTATTCTTGAAAGAAGCACAACCACTTTTAATTTTTGATATATATAATATATAATTCAAGCTTATTTTTATGTATTCTTGCCAAAAATTGTTACATATTAATAATGACATTTACTGAGCACTTAAAATGCACCAAATGTTTTGATGTCCATGCATTTGTCATTATAAGTACAAATGCATACAATTATTTTTAACTTTTAAGGTCAGGGGTACAAGTGCAGGTTTGTTACACAGGTAAACTTGTGTCATGGGGGTTTGTTGTACAGGTTATTCAATCACCCAGGTACTAAGCCCAGTACTCATTAGTCATTTTTCCTGATCTTTTCCCTCCTCCCACCTTCTACCTTCAGGTAGGCCCCAGTGTGTGTTGTTCCTCTGTATGTGTCCATGTGTTCTCATCATTTAGCTCCCACTTATAAGTGAGAACATGGGGTATTTGGTTTTCTGTTCCTGTATTAGTTTGCTGAGGATAATGACCTCCAAATCCAACTCCATCTATGTCCCTGCAAAGGACATGATCTCATTCTTTTTTATGGCTGCATAGTATTCCATGGTGTATATGTACCACATTTTCTTTATCCAGTCTATTATTAGTGGACATTTAGGTTAATTCTATCTTTTTGCTATTGTGAAAAGTGCAGATGTATATAACTTTTATGGTCTCTAAATGGAACTTCTCTCAGTTGTTTCCTTATATTTCTCCTGATTACCATGTAGTTTTTATAAAGTTACTCAATCATTCACCTATTATCAGACAATTACTCTCCAAACTGTCAAGGACACACAAATGTAAGAGTTTATTATGATTCTTTCAAAACTGAATCTCCAAGTAAGAAACATCTATCAGTGGGGCAGAGTAAGACTTTATGATTGGAAAGATAAATGAAACTATATGAAGCATCCCCATTTATTTTTGGCTATTTCTATAATAATAATATTTCTATAGCACTTTATAGTTTAAAAAGTCTCTTCTTCATTTAGATTAATCTTCACAGTAACAGTCAGTCTGAGGTAGGAAACATTACCTTCAGTTTATAAACGGGAGAAGCCAGGCTCAGAAGAGTAGCACTGCTCTAAAGTTGCAGAAATAAGGCTGCAACCTGGTGTGTTGTCCTCGCTTTTGCCATAATAGCCCTTCCACTGTTGTGCAAAGATTCCACATGTGCCTCAGTATTATATTGTAATCTTCAATGGACAAGGGTTGCCTCTTTCATATTCGGCATTCCCTGAAGAGCATACTGGATCTCCTCTGGCCAAAACTTATTTGAAAAACAGAGAAATGCTGTCTCTTGGATTTGGTGCAGTAAGTGGAAGTGTGAAGGGTATCTATGCTTAATTTAGAAAGATTCTGCAGAAGAAAGGGCTCTATTAGATCTTTAAATAAAAAGAAGGGCAGCCGGCCAGGCGCGGTGGCTCACGCTTGTAATCCCAGCACCTTGGGAGGCTGAGGAGGGCGGATCACAAGGTCAGGAGATCGAGACCACGGTGAAACCCCGTCTACTAAAAATACAAGAAAAAAAAAATTAGCCGGGTGTGGTGGTGGGCGCCTGTAGTCCCAGCTACTCGGAGAGGCTGAGGCAGGAGAATGGTGTGAACCTGGGAGGCAGAGCTTGCAGTGAGTCGAGATTGCGCCACTGCACTCCAGCCTGGGTGACAGAGCGAGACTCCGTCTGGAAAAAAAAAAAAAAAGAAGGGCAGCCTGGGAGACAAAGGATCATTGAAGAATAGGTGATCAGGGACTGTTTTCCAGGCACAGGGTTGCCTCTTTTAAGTATCCTGGTCCCCAAAGTGACACCGTGTGTGATCGCTTTCACACCTACTATCCTATGCAACTCTCATACAGACCCATGGGAGAAGGCAGGCAGGAACTATTGGCTTTATTTTACGGATGAAGAAACCTAGAGATTAAATGACCTGTCAAAGGGCAACCACTTATTCAGGGTCACAGGAGGGCTTGACTTCATGACGCCTCTCTCCCAGGCTAGTTGTCTTCTCATTACACTGCTCTTGCTGCCTTTTGTGATTTTTTTTCATCTCCCAATACAGTGATCACTGCAGATCAAATTGGTTAAATAATCTTTGTGCCTGTGTCTGTTTTCTTTGTTGATTGTCTTTTGTTTGCAGGGAAGAGGATCGGGGTTCATTGGGCAGGTTCAGAGACCTTTTCCTCTCCAGATCTTTCTCTGGTTTTTGCTGTTCATTTGACTTTATTTAGTCTTTGACCAGGAACAACAAAAATGTCAAATGCCTGTAAGGGATGGTGGGCAATGCTGATGGACTAAAGCCAATCACACGTTTACCTTGTCACAGTCTCATTGTTTTCAGGATTGCTAATCATATAATAAAAACACTACTACCAATAATTAAAAAGTGAAAAGATAAATAAACTGGAAATCAGGGATTTCTAATCCTTATTAAATCATGAGGAACTGAATGATAAAAGTACCATGGAAACTACCATTTCTGAACTGCATCTTCTACTCAACCCCATGGATTTTTGTACATGCTCATCTAGTCTAGACCCCTGCTACTCAAAGTGTGGTCCTGAATTCAGCAGCACCAGCATCACCTGGGAGCTTGTTAGCAATGCTGACCCTTAGTCCTCACCCCAGCCAGGCCTACTGAACACAGATCTGCATTTTCACAGGATCGCCAGTTGATTCCTATGCACATTAAAATTTGAGAAGTATTCTGGTCCAGATCACTCTCATGTGCATGCATAAGAACTTCAGTGGGTTCTCACTGCTTCCATATACATCTGTTGCATCCACAAGCCCTTGTATGTCATGACTGAGTTTCTCGCTCCAGCCTTACTTACCATTATGAGCCTTTACAAATTCTATCAGTCAAATTGAACTGCCTGCTGTTTCCCCAAATTGCCGGTGCTATCCCTTGGCCTCATGATTGCACTCACCCTGTTTCCTCTGTTTTGTATGCCTCTCCCTTCTTTCTGCTGACCCGGCCTTCTCCTGTCATTCAGGGATACCAAGTCCATAGATCCTTTCTATATTGATTCAACTGGAATAATCTTATCTCCCTTCTTTGTGCTTACATTATACGACAAAGTGTAGTTCATTGTGCACTTTGTGAAGAAGGCACTCCTTGCGGCAGGGCCTCATTCTGAGTCACTTATATTCAGCATATCTCAGCCTAGTTCCCAGTGATTAGTACAGTGTGTGGCACATGGCTGGGCTCAGAACTTACCACACACTTGGTTCTGATTTAGTTCTGATCAAGCAATCCACCATATGAAGCCCTTGGCTGATACTAGCAGGGTCCATCTGTTGTGTCCTGCCTCCGTGTCCATGGGCCTCCAAGCAACTCAAAGCCCAGTAAGACTTGCCTCTGTCTTTGGGTGAAAGTATTCAGGCTAGAAAGTGCCTCAAATCTATCAAGATGTTAATGACCTGTGGCAGGACTCTGGCAGCAACAAAAGCATCTCTCTTGCCAGAATCCATTCATACTGGGTGGGTGTTTTTGACAACCACTTAATTAAACACATTGCTTTTCTCTATAAATTCACCATGGCAGCAACCTTATCCTGATAGCTAATGGTCTCTGAGTGACCTGCATTATAAGACAGTGAGGGCACTTAGTTGCTACAGTCACAAATGTACTTGGAAGTGTTTATTTTCTCATGACTGCTACCAATTAGGGAGGACTCAGAAAAAGTCAAGAGGTGAAAGGAGTCTGACGCAGCGAAATGCCTAGCTCCATCACTTACAAGCTATTTGGCCATGGTTGTACAAATCTCTTATGTCCTCTGGGCCTCAGTTTTATGATCTATAAAATGGGGATGTTAAGAGGGTTATTTCAATGGTTGCATTACTTAATAATGTACAATGCTTACAACAGTTTTTTGCCATATGTTATGTCATGTAAGAGTTGGCTTTTAATTACTATTATTAGTAATAGTATTTATTTATATTAATTCATACATTTGTTTATGTATTTACTGAGCTCCCCCTGTAAACCCAACTCTGCCCTAAGTGATAAAAGTACAGTGATAAATAAGACACAGTTTCTATCCTCAAGGAGCTTTCAGTCTTGTGAGAAAGAAAGACATGTAAACAAAGTCACAACACAGTATGATACATGCTGATATATGGCCCTACAAATGATTCCACGGGAACATAAAACTCACTGTGTATTGTTACATTAGGTAAAGAAGACATCAAGATTTAAAAAGGAGGAGGGATTTCCAAAGAAATGATGGTATAAAACATTCCTGGAAGGCCAGGCACGGTGGCTCACGCCTGTAATCCCAGCACTTCGGGAGGCCAAGGCAGGCAGATCATGAGGTCAAGAGATTGAGACCATCCTGGCCAACATGGTGAAACCCTGCCTGTACTAAAAATACAAAAACTAGCCGGGCGTGGTGACGCAGCCTGTAGTCCCAGCTACTCAGGAGGCTGAGGCAGGAGAATCGCTTGAACCTGAGAGGCGGAGGTTGCAGTGAACCGAGATCGCACCACTGCACTCCAGCCTGGCTATAGAGCGAGACTCTATCTCAAACAGCAGCAAAAACAACAACAAAAAACATTCCCGGAAAAGAGAAGAATACGTACAGAGTAACAGAGACAGGCTCAGGGAATCACAAACAGTGCAACGTGGCTGCATTATAGTGAGCAAGAGTGAGAGAAGTAGAAACAAGCCAGAAAAATAGTAACGAATGAGAAGGTAAGGAATTCTGAATGGTAGCCTAAGGAGTTTGGATCATATTCTCTACTGGAGTCACAAACTGGGGATCCATAGGCCATTTCCACTATGCTCCATGTTTTTTTAAATCTGATTTTGAATGCCTTCAGAAAGGCTGTGTGATCCCAGCTTTGCCAATACATCGCCGCTGCACTGCCTTACGCAGCCCCTCTTTATTCTCTAACTCAGTGTGCAGTGGTGCGTGGGAACCAGCTCTTACCCCTTCATGAGAGCCACCTATGGGTGTCTCTTCCTTTTTCTTTTTCCTTTCTTTTTTCCTTTTTTTTTTGAGACGGAGTCTTGCTCTGTCACCCAGGCTGGAGTACAGTGGCGCGATCTCGGCTCCCTGCAAGCTCTGCCTCCCGGGTTCACGCCATTCTCCTGCCTCAGCCTCTCCGAGTAGCTGGGACTACAGGCACCCGCCACCACGCCCGGCTAATTTTTTTGTATTTTCAGTAGAGACGGGGTTTCACCGTGTTAGCCAGGATGGTCTCGATCTCCTGACCTTGTGATCTGCCCGCCTCGGCTTCCCAAAGTGCTGGGATTACAGGCGTGAGCCACCGCGCTGGGCCATCTCTTCCAACTTCATGTTCAGGAACTTCACCTTGGTGTCTTGAAATCAGTTATGACAGTTATTTATACCAAGGTAATAAAGTCGGGACATTATTATTACGATTATTTTAGAACTTGTTTAATATTTACAGCACACCATTGCTTTTATGTTGCATTCATGGCCACTATAGGCATTCTATCTTAAGTTACTGAAGGATATCAAATAGGGTGTTGACATTGTTAGAAATGCATTAGCCTCTGGAAATAATTGCTCAATAATTTAAACATAGTCTTCATTATTTAGGGGCCTGCCAGTGTGTTTCCTTAAAGCAAACAAACAAGACCTCAGTCTTACTATTGAGGCCATCGACACTTTTAGACCATTTTAACAGCAGTTATACAAATGACTTTTATAGCCTGTTAGGAGCAAACAGTGCATTGTCTTCTCTCTAAGGGGTTTCCTGGGTTGTGCCAAAATGTCCTGTAGGGAAGGTAGGGTGGGTTAAGAAGAGCACGTAGAGCAAGAAGCGTGAAGAGAAGGAAGCCTGTGCTTCCAATGGTCTGTTCAGTAGACAGAACTTTACAGTCCAAGAGTTGCTGTGGTTTCTGAATTGCTTTGCCATGTGAATTAATTAAAAATGTAGAGTGCTAAGTAAAGAAAATTACCAGGGACAGAGAAGGATATTATCTAATGATAAAAGAGACAATCCACCAAGAAGATATAGCAATTCTCAATGTGAATGTACCAAGCAATAGAGTTGAAAAATATGTAAAATAGAAACTGATAGAACAGAAATGAGAAATAGACAAATCCATAATTATAGTTTGAGACTTCAACACTATTCTCTCAGTAATCGGTATCACCACTAGACAGAAGACCAGGAAAGATTTAGAAGAACTCAACGCCATGAATCAGCTGGATCTAATTAATATTTATGGAACACTTCATTCAATAACAGCAGAATGCACGTTCTTTTTAAGCATCTACATTACATATGGATGCTGATGCAATATTTTGCTTATGCAAGAGCTACCATATCCTTAGCCACAGAACAAAACTCAACAAATTTGAAAGAATTAAAATCATACAGAGTATGTTCTCTGACAATGAGTCAAACTAGAAATAAATAATAAAAAAAAGAAAAATGTCCAAACACTCGGAAATTAAACATACTTCTAAATAATTCAGTGATCAAAGAGGGAATCTCAAAGGAAATAAAAAGTACATTAAACTGAATAAAGAAAAAATACAACTTATCAAAATGTGTGGGATGCAGTGAAAACAGTGCTGAAAGTGAAATTTATAGCACTAAAGAAAAAGTGTACATATTAATTGAGAGAAAGTCTCAGATCAACAACCTAAGTCCCTGCTTCAAGGAATTAGAAAAAGAAGAGCAAACAAACTTAATGTGAGTAGAAGAAAGTAAATAACTTAGATAAGAATAGCAATCAATGAAAAAATTAAACCAAAAGAACTATAGAAAAAATTAACAAAACAAAAAGTTGGCTCTCTGAAAGGATCAATAAAATGGAAGGCATCTAGCAAGGCTGACCAAAAAAAAAAAAAAAAAGAAAAAGAAAAAAGAGGAGACACAAGTTACCAATATCAGGAATGAAACAGGGGATGTCACATCATATCACTACAGACGCTGCAAATGTTAAAGAGACAATAAGGGATTGTAGCTAACAATTCTACACATATAAATTTGACAACTCAGATGAAATGAACCAATTTCTCAAAACACACAAACTATTGCTACTCACTCAACATGAAAGAAAAAAAATTGAATAGCCCTATAACAATTAGGAAACTGAATGACTCAGGAGACTGAAGGCAGGGGGAGAGGAGATCACTGGAGCCCAGGAGTAGGATACTAGCCTAGGCAACATAGCGAGACCCTGTCTTCACAAAAAAAAAAAAAAAAAAAATTAGCTAGGCACACAGTGGTTCATGGCTGTGGTCCCAGCTACTCAAGAGGCTAAGGCAGGAGGATTGCCTGAGCCCAGGAGTTTGGGACTGTCTCTCTGTAGCCCTGTCCTGTTCTCAGGCTTCAGTTCCGTAGAAGGGTAACTGGTGAGCATCTCCCCCGCCTTTCCTACCAGAGTTCCTGGAGGGGGAAGCAGGACTGCTGTACAGGGAGGGCCACGGCAGCTGCTCTTCTGTCCCTGGCACAGGGCTTTCCTCAGTGTGGGCAGTTTTAGTTCCTGAACTGAATTTCTCTTCTCTCAAAAGTCACGCTGGTTGCTTTGGAGCTGTCGTTTTTTTCCCTCCTGCCTTGAGATTGACTCAATTGTAGCCCTCACTGTGAAGAAGTAGAGAGAAGCTTCTTTATCTGCTGTTTTGATACAAGTTGTTACTACAAACTTCTTACACTGTAACTTAAAAAACGCAGTCAGTGTAAATTTGTAACACGTCAGCGTTCTTTCAAATGTTGATTTCAGTGAACTTCTTTGTGTGTGTGATTTGTAGAAAAATAAATAATAAATAAAAAACTGTAAAACTATGGTCACGCCACTGGCCTCCAGCCAGGGTACCAGACAGACCCCGGCTCTAAAATTAGGAAATTTAATTAATTAAAGATTTCCGGCCAGGCACAGTGGCTCATGCTTGTAATCCCAGCACTCTGAAAGGCCTAGGTGGGCAGATTGCCAGAGCTCAGGAATTCGCGACCAGCCTGGACAACATGGTGAAACCCCTTCTCTACTAAAATACAAAAATCAGCCAGGCGTGGTGGTGGGCACCTGTAGTCCCAGCTACTTGGGAGGCTGAGGCAGGAGAATCGTTTGAACCTGGGAGGCGGAGGTTGCAGTGAGTCGAGATCGCCCCACTGCACTCCAGCCTGGGCAACAGAGCGAGACTCCATCTCAACAACAACAGCAACCGTAACAACGACAACAATTCCTCTAAAAGAAAATTTTAGGCTCAGAATTCTGTGAAATATTTACAGAAGAATGAACATTAATTTACGTTTTTTTTTCCAGAAAATAAAGCAGAAGGAAATACTCCCAACTTATTCTATGAAGCCAGTATAACCTGATACCAAAACCAGACAGTACAAAAATAAAACTATAGATCAGTATTACTCAGTACAAAAATAAAACTATAAATCAGTATTCCTCATGACTATAGATACAAAAATTCTTAAAATAATAGCAAATATAACACAATATTTTTAAAAAATTGGTGTAAAAAGAATTATACATCATAACCCAAAGTGTGTATATTCTAGGTATGCAAGGCAGGTTCAATTTGGAAAATCAATCAATATAATCAACCATATTAACAGGTTAAAGCAGGTATATCATATCATCATATCAACTGATGCAGAGAAGGTATTTGACAAAACTCAGCACCCACTCATGATAAAAACAAAAAAGAGGAAAACTTTCCTCTATTTAATAGAAAAGTTTGCATAAAATCTATAGGTAACATCATGCTGTTGGGAAATGTCTAGTGGTTCCCCCTAAGATTTGGAACAAGGAAAGGGTATTCATTCTCACTACTACAGTATTCAATGTAATACTGGAAGTTCTAGCCAGCAAAATAAGGCAAAAATAAAATAAAATAAAATGCATACAAATAAGAAAGGAAAAATATTAACTATCTCTATTTGTATATGACATGAAAATCTATTTAGAAAATTATAAGGAGTCTACCAAAACAAGCTTCCAGAACTAATACATTATTTCAGCAAATTTTCAGAATACAAGATCAGCACCTTAAGTCAGTTGTATTTTTATATACTAGCAATAAAGAAGTAAAAGCTGAAATTAAAAATGCAATAACATTTGTAATCATGCAAAATAAAGAAGAATTACTTAGGTACAAATCACACAAACATGTGTAGGACTTGACTACTGAAAGTTACACAATGCTGATAAGAGAAATCACAGAAGATCCAAATAAATGAAGAGGCATATACCGCGTTTGTAGATTGGAAGAGTCAACATAGTAAAGATGTCCATTATCTTCAAATTTGAAATACAAATCAAACACAATTCCTATCAAAATCTAAGCAAGATATTTTTGTCCGTATAGACACACTTATTTTAAAATTTGTGTGGAAAGACCAAAAAAAAAAAAAGAATAGATAAAACAGTTCTTAAAAAGAATAAGCTGCTCTTAACTGGCAGGCAGTTCCTGTTTTCTGTAGTGGAACTTCAGCCTTTCGTCATAACTGACTGGACAAAGAGAGGTTAAGTCATTAGACAGTCTGTGACCCAAAGGGAGAGCTTAAAGGAATGATCTGGATGAACAAAATTCTCCATCTTGGGAATCTGAACTGAGAGATACAGAGATACTGCAGTTAGTTTTGAGAGCAGATCTGAAAATTCATGTACAGTCAGGACTAAGTAAACAATTAAAGGTCACAGGCAAGAAGGAATTAAGAGGAATGAATATTTATGGTAGCAGAAGGCGCACACCAGTCAAGAGGAAACATGAGGTGTGTAGAGAGACACAGGACGCATGACAGAGACCACTTTTAAGAGAGTAGCTTCTGCTCCTTGTGTCTTTCCAGGTACCAGGAAGCCCAGCTGTGCTGTGGTTCATGCTCTTAGATTTCTGTGGGATTCCTCAGAGTATTTTTACAGCACATCGCCTCGTCTTGGGTTTGCCTGATCCGGGCTGTGTCCCCTCTAAGATACAAGCTGTAACGAACATGCTACAGCAGGCAGATCTCTCTCCTGCTTAAAAGAATAAAACAATGGAGGTGGCAAGATGTGTACATTTGTTCTATCTTGTCCCTCTGTTCTTCCCTCCTTGCAGCCTCATTAGAATGGGGTCTTGTTCTCCTGCCAGCTTCCTTGGCTTCTGATCAAGTGAATCCTCTCAAGCGAATTCAGAAGAGAAGAAAGTTGGTCAGGGATGGGCCTCTTGTTAGCTCCTGGTGTGCTGTAGAGTACTTGAGCTATTCAGTGGTCTTGTGGGAGAGAGAAGGATGGGGCTGTGCCCAGATTCTTTTCTTTTGTGTGGCATTTAAAATATCCTTGTACTGATGGTAGTGAAGTAGAGAGAGCAAAATTGCCTGGTCCTGTAAGGAAAATAGGTGGGAAAAGTGGCTTGATGGAACATATGTAGCCTGGGATGAGAGTCAGGTAGCTGGATTCTGGCCTTGGCTCTGTCACTTCATCCATGTCACTTTATTCAGCCTTGGTTGTTCCATCTGTAAAGTGGGGGATCATAACCATTTCATATGAAAAATAGTCATAAATTGCAAAAAAAAAAAAAAATGTGTTGTGTCCCTGCATGTGATCTGGCTTCTGCCCCGATCTCCCTCCACACTCTTTGCTCTCTTGCATCAGTCATGCTGGCCTGCTTTCTGTCTCATGGACCTCCATGGATCCCATCTCAGGGCCTTCGCAACAGCGTTTCACTTTACCTAGAATACTATTCTCCCGGGTATTCTCCCATTTCCTTTTTCTCCAGGTCTCTGTATTGATGTGTCTGTCTCCTTTTGTCTGTGTCCCCTCCTAGAATGTAAGCGCCAGAGGAATAGGGGCTTGTTTTGTTCACCATTATACCACTAGTGCCTGGAGTGCAATAGTGGCTTAATTAATATTTATTGGATCAGTAGGGGGATTACTTCTAGCCTGATTATTTGGTATCGGTTTTCTAAAGAAATGCCTTCTTTATGCCACATAGTGAGAAGAAGTTCAATCACAAATCAGTAACTTCACTTTTCAGCTATTAATATCATCCTGAGCTGCTGCCCTGTGTCTTCTGATGGGGGCTCGTATTTGCCTCCTCCGTTGGCTTCTCTGGCTGGGGTATCTAAATGAATGTAGCATAACTCCTTCAACTGCTACTCTCATGAGTTTCCATTTGGATCTTTTTTCCAACTGTTCCAGGTTCTTACTTATAAGGTGTTCCACAGCAGCCGCCTGCAAAGGGAACTTTACATATAATGCATGGTCTGTATTTTAAGTCAGAGTAACTTAAGTATAACTTCCAGTAACTTGTAGTATAATAAAAATACAACTAGTTACGCCAGAAAAACCGACAGACAGAAACCTTTTTCTCTTTCCTTCTCTCTCTCTCATACACACACCTAAAAAACATATATATATATATATATATGCACACACACATACATATGGAATTAATGACTTCTCTTTTAATTTTTTTAGGAAATTAAAATGAAAATATTTTATATATCCGAAAACTATTACAGGCTTGAGGACTTCTCTTTAAGTAGATTTACTTCACTCACCCACATTAACTCATTTGTTATTCAATGAATATACGGAGTGTTTAAGGGATTTAGAAGAATCTTCATCGTCATCACCATCATATTAATAACCAACAATATTTGAATATTTTTGTGTGCTTGGTATTGCATTAAATTCTCCGTATCTCATATCTCTTTTATCCTAACAATAGTCCTATGAGGAATACACTATTATTATCTTCATGTTGGAGATGTGAAAACCAAATCTTAGAATGGATAAGTAACTTTTACAAGATTGTACAGCTAGTAGGTGGCAGAGCTGCATTTCCAACCCCAGACCTGTGTGATAGAAAGCCCGTCACTGCTTAGGAATCTTGTGTTCATCTGTGTTTATCAAGATTGTTGGTGAAGATTAAAAGAGATGATATGTGCATAGCTACTAGCACAATACCTGATCCATAGAAGACCCTCAATATATGGAGACTTCTGTTGTAATCTAAGAAAAATTCATGGTAGAATTATTCCTCAGTACATGTAAATTTCAGAAGCTTCAAACCTGGGGTGTGTGTGTGTGTGTGTTTGGGTGTATATCTATCTCTTTCAACTAAAACTTAATGTTTGTGATTTTTATTGTATTTTTAGAACTTACAAAGCCCTTTGTTTTATAAAGAAAAAAATGGCCACTTTTTTTTCTGTAATCAACTGGAACAATATGATGGAACTCATGGTAGGACTTTCCTTACTAAAGAGAAAAAGTAGCTTTTAGGGGAACATAAACGGGTGTTTCCAGGTTTTTCCTACCTGTCTTTTATGGGGATAATCTATCTGTCTTATATTAAGTGCACCTTAAAGATAACAAAATGAATAAATAACTCCTGAGTCCTTTCCTTGTGAACATTTCAAACAATCATTCATACTTTGCAACTTGTGCTTTTCCAACCTTGAGATTTTTACCAAACAGCAGGAAATGAAGGGTTGATAAGATAGCCTTCTTCAAGGGCATCAAATAGGTACTTGGAGTAGCAAGCCCTATGGGCAAGAGGCTGGGAATCTGGGGACCTGAGTTCAGCTTCTGTGGGCTTGAGTTACCATTGTCAAGCCTCATTACACCACACTACTCTTCCTTACATATTCCCCCTCACATCTCAGAGGATTGTGTATTCCTTAACAGTGATATAATATTCTCTCTGTTCCTGGTAATTAGTACAGAGCCTGGTATGTGACTGTCTGCATGGGATAGTGGGGGGAAAAGTGAACTCCGGGGAGTCAAGTCAGGAAACCTGGGAACAGGGAAGGTTGGTGACCATTGGGTTTCTATTAGTATCCTGTGTTTACTTTGAGAGTCCTGTATTTTAAGCAAATTGGAAAGACCCAGGGAAAGAGTAACCAAATGACTGAAAGAAAAATATGTGAATATGTGGATTAGTTAGCTAAAGGATTTCCAAGACTCCACTTAACTCAGAGGGAGAGAAATTGCTTTCCTTTAGTGTCATGCATTTTTCATCTGTTTGTGTCTGAAGAGCAAAACAAAATTGGATCCTCTTCAGGGCCTGAAACCCAGTGGGTGATCAGGGAATATGTGTGGAATGAATGATTCAGTTTTTTCCTCCTGGGTTGCTGATTCCTGGTTAGCCAAGATACTATCTTTTCAAGGGCTGGGCTAAGGGGTTTGAAGGGTGCATGAAGGCTGATTTGTAAATTAGGAATAGTAACTATTTAATATAAAGGAAGATACCTCTACTGAGTGTGTGTGTGTGTGTGTGTGTGTGTGTGTGTGCAAGAGAGAGGGAGAGAGAGAGACAGACAGAATAATATTAAAAGAAAATCTTTCTTGGAAGGAAATTATTTCCAAACCACAAAATAATTTGACATAGCTTTAAAAGAGCAACTGAAAGTATTGCTGGGTGTGGGGCTGGGGCCACTGGGAGGGCATCTGTGATGATTTGAGTAACTGGGTGTGGGCACTGGAAGCTCTCGGGATGGGTCCAGCCTGTGATTCCTAGTTCGCTGTTGCCCTCTGCTGGTGAAACTGTTGTCATCCCAGGAAACTGAAGACTCACGGAGCTCTCAGGTGCCTTTTTATCTGGGGTGAGAACCTAGGCTCCATCTCCTCAATTGGGGAAGTGATAATGGTGCTGAGGAAAAGTGGCAACTAGATGAGATGCACAGACTCCTTCGCCAGGGAAGACGGGCTCTCACAACAGAGGGAATGGATCTCATGGTTCTATATTTTTCATTCTGTGACCTGCTCATTTGTTGAGCCCTTGCTCTCTCTTTGACTCTTTGCTGAGCACGGTGAGGAGACAAGATAAAAATAAATCACTGATTCTACATTAAAGGGGCATCCATTTAATATGCGCAGAGGGAGGAATGGGTAGGATAGAAAGCACTGTAATATAAAGAAAACTGTGATTAAGGCCACAACGGAAGCACCGATAGAGGCATGTGCACATTGATTGATTGATCGAAGGAGACAGGTTCTCATTTTGTACCCCAGGCTGGAGTGCAGTGGTGCTATAATAGCTCACTGCAACCTCGAACTCCCGGACTGAAGTGATCGTCTCACCTCGGCCTCCCAGGTAGCTGGGACTACAGCCGCGGACCAACACACCCAGCTAACTTTTTTATTTTTTTATTTTTAGTAGAGACAAGGTCTCCCTGTGTTGCCCAGGCTGGTCTCAAACTCCTGGGCTCAAGTGAGCCTCCCACCTCGACCTCTCAAAGTGTTGAGATTACAGGCCCAAGCCACCACGTCTGGCCTTGTGCGTATTTAAAGGGAGGAAAGATATTAGCCACTTGTGGCTAGGGGAGGTGAGGGTAAGGCTCCATGGAATAGATCGCATTTAAGCTGAAAACCTAAGGATGAGTAATTTATTTAAAAAATACCTCTCGTAACAAAAAGTTTAATGTGTTTATGGTCAGCAAAACTAAACTCTGGCAAATAAAAGCATAAAAAGTAATAAAGTCACCTGAAATTCCACCACTCACAAATAATCACTGTTAACATTTTGATATGTGGATTATTTTGTTGTTGATACAAAATTGGAAGGATACCGCAGGTAACATTCTGTATCCTGTTCTTTCTCACTATTTTGGCATGAACATTTCCGCGGTGTTACCGATTGTTTATTGACAGAAAATATGTTCTTTTGTGGGGTACTATTTCAATGTATAAACCTGAAAGTCGGGTTCCCCAAACAGCATGAGCCAAGGCATATAGGATGTGCAGTGCAAGGATAGCTGTGTTTTTAGCAACTCATTTCAGAAGTATGTTTTGGATACTACAACCTTGGAGACACAAGGCTAAGAACTGACTTTGTATTTTCAGAGTTTACAGTATAGGAGGGGAGACAGACATTAATTACGTAATCATAGAAATAACTATACAATAGCATCCAAGATAAGTACCATAAGGGGGAAATACATGTGGTCTGAAAGTGTATATCAGAAAGAAGAGGAGTAGCTACGGAGGTTTGAGAAGGCTTGCTGGAGTAAAGGGTAATGGAGCTCAGCTCTATTGGAGTTAACTAGGTGGAGATTCATGAACAACATTGCCAGCAGGGGGAACAGCATGTACGAAGGGCTTTAAGTTGGAGGGGGCACGGTGAATACAAGGATCTGAAAGAAGATAAAGGAAATGGAGTGGAGAGACTTGGCCTGAGAGGGAATTGAAGAAGTACGCAGAGCTTGACCCTGCAGAAACTTTTAGACCAGGGTAAGGTTTTTGTCATTTCTCAGAAAAGCAGGAACTGTTGAAGTGTTTTGAACCAGCGTAGGGCACTAAAGATGAGATTTGCTTTTTTTTTTTTTTTTTTTTTTTCCCCAAAGAATCCCCTTGCTGCAGTAGGGTGAAGGGATTGGAAGGGAGCAAGGGTATATGTAAGTAAATCAGGTTTGGATGACTAGTAACCCAAGCCTAGAGCAAGAGTGACTGCAATCATCTTGCAGCAGATGATGAAAGACTGAATTAGAATGGTAAGGAAGATGGAGAGAGGTGGGTGGCGCTGACATTCTTTACCTTAGGAGTAAAATTTGTAGGACTAGGCATGGAATGTGAGGAAATACGGTGAGTCCGAATGACTCCTAAGTCTCTAGCTTGAATACCTGGATGGAGGGAGGGTTCTTCCCCAAGCTAGGGAACACTGTAAGGGGACAAGGGTGGAAAAAGACAGTCTTGATTGTTGTTTTGAAGAAGAAGTTGGCTAGAAGGAAAAATTCTAGGAATGGCATGTCTCACCAGCTTCTTGCAGAGGTTGGTTTTACCATGTTTACACACCACACTGAAGGGTCCACTTTTTAAAGGTTGGTAGTACTGAGGAGAAAGCAAACACTATGCCTGGATATGGTGTCTCAGTACCTGTGTCAAGTTCCTGCACCACTGTTTGTTGGGTGCAAAGCATTGAACAAGTCATTTTCAGGATCTGTAGACCTTAGTTTCTTTGTCTTCAAAATGAGGGTAATAACATTTAGACCAAAGGGTTCTTGTGAAGATTAAAGGACAATGTTGATATTCAAGGACCTTGTAAACCTTTCTGAGCTGTACGAACACAATATATTTTTATTCCTATATTTGTTGTTATTGCCACTTAAAGCTCAATGCTATTAATATTTGGAATATGCAATTTAATGTTTCTCCATGAGTTCTTAGGGGAAAAAGTGTGAATGATGTCTAAATAAATAAACACACAACCCAGGAACTTGAGATGGCCCCAAACTATTTATAAGCCTGTATGTTTACTTGAATTTAGATATTCCTGACATGTAAATTATGCAGAGTTTGTGTCAGAGCAGAGCACTCTGTATTCCTAAAAAGAATCCTCCTTTTTTTTCTGAATCCTTTACCTTTTAAAATACATCTCATTATGGAGTGCTGACATTTTCAGTAAAACCATTCAACCAAAAGCTGCAGTTTTTTTAGACTAAAACAAGTCTGGTTTATTAGGCAGCAGCTTATAACTTACTGCTAAGTAGATGCAATCTATTTAGGGAAGTTTATGTAGATATCTGATAAGAAATTTTAGTCTTCTTCTCTTTCTGACTGAGACTGAGAATGTCAAGCAGCCTCTCAAGAATTTCCTCTTTCTGTCTAAGTGGAGGAGAAGGAGGTGAGTATCCACTGGATGGAAACTGTTGAACCAAGACTTAAACTTTATGCCATTTCCTTTCACAATACCACTAACTGTACTATGGTATTCTAGCTGAGTAATTTTGGCCTTAACCTTCTTCAAAGGGTTGTGGTAAGATGTAGAACTAATACTTATGAATATAAAATGGCAGGCATATACTAGGACCTCAATTAATGACCTCATTCTTCTTTTCTTCCTTTTTCTGCTTCTCCTTCTTTCTTTCTTTCACTTCTGTTTCCCTTTTTCTGTCCTTTGTATCTTCTCCTGTATGTCCTCCTATTGATTCAACTCCTAACTTCATCTTGCCTGTCTGTCTTTAGATTACACTGCGAAGTGGCATATAATTGGGTTACCCAAGTGACTTAGTGACACATGCCCTTCCAGCAATAGTAACAGCTAATTTATAAAGCCCTAACAGAGAATCATTTCTTTTAATTTTCTCCCCAAATGGATGATGTGAGTACTAGTATTGTCTTCATTTCACGGACATGGAACCTGAGCCATAGAAAGGTTAAAAGTCCAATATTACAGAGTTAGTAAGTGATAAAGCTGCAGATTTCCACCTCCACCCTCACACCACCAAAAGTCTGCCAAAATGATGATAACTGGAACTTATTTATCCACTCAATAGATAGGTATTTACTGCAGGCTATTTGACTGAAGGGGATGGAGTGAATAGCCCAACAGACACAGTCTCTGCCTTCATGGAACACACACATACACACACACGCGCATGCACACACACACACACACACACTCACACACACAGGGTTGATACTCAGCCTACTCAGCTTGTACTTACTAGCATTTCCCTACCTTCAGTATTGTGTATATTCTGATTGGTCAGTGCCCACATGGTACCCATTGCCAAGCATTTTATACTTCATTTCTTCTTACAAACTGTGATAAATGCTGCAAAGAGGAAAATATGTCTGCTTTGAGAAAATACAATGAGGCCAAGTTTATACAGGAGATTAGGAAATCCTCTTTGAATGAGACATTTGAACAAAGACTTGAACAATGAGTGTTTTCAGCCTACTCTGAGATGACCCTGAGTAGGGGCGGGATTATACAGGCGTGTAGTCCATGTTATGAACCTAAAATCAAGGGGATGCTATTTAATAAAGTGAACGAGGAGTGACATCATTCAGTTTGTATGTTAAGAATTGCACTGTGATTACTGTGTGGAGAATGGTGAGAATGGGGTGCCCATGCCATTTACACATTAGATTGATTCTGTGTGGTGAGGATTTAGACATGAATTGGTCATTAGTTAACCTTTTCAGTTTTTTAGGGAAAAACAAAACATGTACCAAAACAATTCTAGTATAAGTCTCGAAGTGCTGTATCCTAAAGGCTATAGTAGGCAGATAGCAAAAGCGCTGTCGGTCTGGGAATTATGAACCATGTTCACTCTCTTTTAACAAGAAGCTATTGTTTTTTATTTCTGTTCTCTCTGTTGGAGAAATTCTGAACTCTCAGTCAGAATGTTCCATGTGTGTCCGGGAAGGCTCTCACGTCTGAGGCCAATTAATTCAGTAAACACTTACCTAGTTTATCTACTTATCTACTTTACTCTGGTTCATAAAAATCTCACTTCACTTTTTTCGCTACATTTCTAACACAAGGATATGGTAGGATGAGCTGCAAATAGGAATGAGATAACTTGGAAGACAGCGGACCTGTGTTCCAGTCTCCAACTTACTTCCAGTCAGCAATGCAACCTTTGGAAATTAGCGTAGGCTAGTTCCGTAGTGAGTAAATTTGTGGTGCGGATTCAGCTAGAACAAAAAGATATTTTTGGTGTCCATGAAGGAAGATGTCCTCTATGAAGTTTCCTAGAGAACTGGGAAGATGTGGGGAAGTATGAGTCAGTTGACTGCTAACACAACACACATTGGGTATTCCCCTAATGGATTCCATCATAGGTAGGCAACCATCTTTGACCTCTGGGATGATAAAATATTTCTCCATCATCTTCCACCTTTCCTCCTTCTTTAGTCATGAGACCAGACTGAGTGGGGTAGTGGTGTGGTATTAGGTATTTCTCAGCCCCTCTCTCTTCTGAGTTGATCAAACTTCACTGTTTTCTGTGCTAGGAGAGATGTGAATGTCATTGCTTTTAACTTAGGCTGTGACATCAATTTTTATTTGCTATGATGATTCCTATAGGATAGACCACTGGAACAATGAGAAGGAGAGAATTCTGCTGGTCACAGACAAGACTCTCTTGATCTGCAAATATGACTTCATTATGCTCAGTTGTGTGCAGCTGCAGCGGATTCCTCTGAGCGCTGTCTATCGCATCTGCCTGGGCAAGTTTACCTTCCCTGGGATGTCCCTGGACAAGTGAGTATATATCTTATACTTGAAGAACTGGTGCAACAGGGATGGACATGCAGGGAAAACAAGCCAAAAATTCAGTTTGGCACTGTAAGCTGGGAGAACCCAAGGGAGGATAGTGAAATCATGAAAGTTGAAATCATTAAACTAGAGTTCCTACTCTATGTCAGCCTCCAGGGATACAACTTTAAGTAAATACATTAGTTCGTTTTCACGCTGCTGATAAAGACATACCCCAAACTGGGAATAAAAAAAGGTTTAATTGAACTGACAGTTCCACATGGCTTGGGAGGCCTCAGAATTATGGCGGGAGGGGAAAGGCTCTTCTTATATGGCCGCAGCAGGAGAAAATGAAGAAGAAGGAAAAGCGGAAACCCCTGTTAAACTCATCAAATCTCGTGAGGCTTATTCACTACCACGAGACTGGCATAGGAAAGACCGGCTCCCATGATTCAATTACCTCCCTCTGGTTCCCTCCCACAACACATGTGAATTCTGGGAGATATCATTCAAGTTGATATTTTGGTGGGGACACAGCCAAACCATGTCAGTAAATTTGTATTTTAGTATGAGGACATGACAAATAAATAGCTAATGTAAGGAAGAAAGAGCTCTGGGAACATGGGGAAAATGCACTCAACCTAATCTGTGTGTCAGATAATCAGAGAAAACTTTCAGAAGAAACACTTGAGCCAATATTTAATATTGGGGAGGAGTTAGCCAAAGAAGGAGAACCAAAGGGGAAGAACATTCCAAAGAGATAGCTAAAAAGTGTAATGCCTCTGGGAATTGAAATTATTCTGTAAATCTCAGTGGATAGAACCAAAATGGGTAGTAGCTCTTCTTATAAAATGTCTCTTGGGATCATTCCTGGAAGCTCAGTGACGTGGGGGCGGTGAGGTGTGTCAACTGTTTCACAGATGTTGACAAATACCAAGAGACTTGGTGAGGTCTACAGGGGAGAATGCTGAATTGGGTAAGTTCCTGTCATGGTCTTCGAGGCATCTGCCTTTACTAAACATTTTCGATCTAAGCCAGAGAAACAACAGTCTGCCTCTAAGACTGAATGTGAGGTCTTCCCATTGAATTGTGAACTCCTTGAGGGAAAATGTTGATTTTGTTGTCCTTTAAGCACCTGGCATTAGGACTGGCATATAGTAGGGTTTGAAATCTTTTCAAGATACAGAAAAAAGCACAAGTTCATCAAGTGATTGGTTTTCCTTACGCTATGCATACTACATAAAAAACTTATTTTTGCATATTCTTTTCATGGATACAGGAAGTGATTAATTTATTAAGTTCATTAGCTTTTAAAACTGTTGATTTTTTCAATAATAATATTACACATTGTAAAATGTATATTTAAATATTACAAAAATGTTCATTTTCAGGAACTCTCTCTTCTACACCAGACCCTCGGTTCTTCAGCCTTCTTTCCATGGGCGATAGTCAGCAGTTTCTTGTGTATTTTAAAATAAATAGTCTATAAATATAAAATAATAAAAAGGTCTGTATTAGTCCATTTTCACATTGCTGATAAAGATATATCTGAGATTGGGCAATTTACAAAAGAAAAAGGTTTATTGGACTTACAGTTCCACGTGGCTGGGAAGTCCTCACAATCATGGCAGAAGGTGAAAGGCACATCTCACATGGTGGCAGACAAGAGAAGAACTTGTGCAGGGAAACTCCTGTTTTTAAAACCATCAGACCTAATGAGACTCATTCACTATCACGAGAACAGCACAGGAAAGACCTGCCCCCATAATTCAATCACCTCCCACTGGGTTCCTCCCATGACACATGGGAATTGTGGGAGTTACAATTCAAGATGAGATTTGGGTGGGGACATAGTAAAACCATATCAAGGTCTCTCTGTGTATATATGCTTATACACTTTTAAAAGTATATATCTACACACATATTTATTATGTATTATTTTACCTAATGAAAGCACATGTGAGAAACTGTCCTGCCTCATGCTATAATATCTACCAGTGATATAACTTGGAGATTAATATAATCATCTATAGATCAATCTCAGTGTTTTTTAATAGTGCAGTATATTACCTCTTAAGCTTGATCTATTTAGCCAGTCCCTCATTGATATATATCTGTTTTTACTGTTGCTACTATAAAGTGCTGCTACAAATATCCTTGCTTACAGGACTTTGCACAAATGTGTAATTGTTCCTGTAATGCATTAATGGATTTCTGGAAGTGGAATTTTTAGGTCAAAGTCATGTAAATTTTAACTGATGAGTATTGTCAAATTGCTTTCCAAACAGGTGCTACCAATGAATACTTTCACAAAGTATGAGGGTAATCTTTTCCACACACCCACACCAACATCAAGTATTACAAAACATTTTTACATTGCCAGTGAGATAGTAAAGAAAAGTCTCCTATTTGGGGTTTGAATTGCATCAACTAGAATTTGAAGAACGGTATGTGTTTTTATCCTTGGATTAGAAAGCTATTTTATTTATGTTTCTGTGAACTGCCTATTTATGACTATAGCCCATATTTTTTTTCTATTGGGATGTTTAATTTTTTTCTTATTGATTTGTAAGAGCTATTTGTGTATTAGAGAACTGAATTCCTTTTCTGTCCTATATGTTGCAAATAAATTTTTCCCAGTTTGTCATATCTCTTTTAACATTATTATGCTATTTTTCATGACCTTTAGTTTTGGGGTATTGATATGGTTTGGTTGTGTCCCCACCAAAATATCAACTTGAACTCTATCTCCCAGAATTCCCACATGTTGTGGGAGGGACCCATGGGGAGGTAATTGAATCATGGGGGCTGGTCTTCCAGTGCTATTCTTGTGAAAGTGAATAAGTCTCATGAGATTTGATGAGTTTATCAGGGGGTTCTGCTTTTGCTTCTTGCTCATTTTCTCTTGCTGCCATCATGTAAGAAGTGCCTTTCACTTCCTGCCATGATTCTGAGGCCTCCCCAGCCGTGTGAAACTGTAAGTCCGATTAAACCTCTTTTTGTTCCCTGTTTGTGGTATGTCTTTATCAGCAGTGTGAAACAAACTAATATAGGTATCAAATTTCTCATTCTTTCAAGTCTTCTAAATTTATGTCTTTTTGAGAAAATCTTTCTCCATACTATAATCATAAAATAAATTTCCAAGTTTTTGTCTAGTAATTTTATTTTACTTTTAACAACGGACTTATATTTCATCTAAAATTTGCCTTGAATAAAGAAGAAGGTATGCAATAAACTTTAACTTTTATCCAGATGGCAGGCTAGGTTTCTCGATATCATATATTCAATATTTTATTTTTATTATTTTATAATGTAGTACTTTTCTCTGTGCATTTCTGTACCTGGATTTTCTATTCCATTCCATTTGTGTTTCTTAAAGCTCAAAATGGTTTTAATTATTATAACCTTATATTATGTATCAATATCTGGTTGAGTTACTCCCCACTTATTAATCATGTTTTTTAGAATTTGCATATTTATTTATGCATATTTATTTTCTAATCAGCTTGCCTAATTTTTGAAAGTCTTATTTTTATTAAGGTTTTCAAATATTAAGTCAGCTTTTCATTCCTAAGATAAACACATTTGGTTGTGACATATTATTCTTTTTATGCATTGCTGGATTTAGTTTGCTAATATTTTATGGATAATTTTTGTGCCTGTGTTCATGAGGGATATTAGTCTGTTATTTTCATTTTTTAAAATGTTTTTGCTAGGTTTTCATATTTTGGCTATGCTGCCATCATAAAACAAGTTGGAAAATGTTCCCTCCTCTTTTATTTTCTGAAAGATTTTTTATATGAGTGGAGTTATCTTTTCATTGACTGTTCGATAGAGTTAATAAGGGAAATCTTCTTGGGCCTCATCATTTCTTGGTGGGAAATTCTTATAGTAAAGTTAATTTGTTTTATAAATATTCTGTTTATCATAATTTTTTCTCCTCGGGAGGCCCTCCCATCACAGGTCCTGAGGCCTAGGGGGACTAATTTTTTTATTTCATATTAATTTTGATAAATTATACTTTTAAAGGAGTTTGTTGTTTATTTAAGTTGTTGCAGCTGAAGGCATAAAGTTGTTAATAATATTTCCTTATAATCCCTTTAATATCCATCAGGTATTTAGTGATATCTTCTTTCTTTCCTGATATTGGTGATTTTGTCTGTTCTCTCATTGCTATAAAGAAATATTTAAGACCAGGTGATTTATAAAGAAAATAAGTTTAATTGGCTTATAGTTCTGCAGGTTATACAGGAAGCATAATGGCTTCCACTTCTGTGGAGGCCTTAGGAAATTTCCAACCATGGTAGAAAACAAAGTGAGGGGTGAGGCGTCTTGCATAGTGGGAGCAGGAGCAAGAGGGAGAGGGGAAGATGCTATATACTTTTAAGTGACCAGATCTCACTATTGTGAGGACAATACAAAGAGGATGGTACCCATTCCTGCTAAATCTGCCCCCATAATCCAATCACCTCCTATTATGCCCCACTTCTAACACTGGGGATTTAGTCCTCCTAGGCCTCAGGACCTGTGATGGGAGGGCCTCCCAAGGAGGTCTCTAAAATGCCTGTGAGTTGTCTTCCCCACTGTCCTGGCTATGAGCACTTGCTCCTTTTTATTTATGCAAACTTCTGCAGCCTACCTGAATTCTTTCCCTGAAAATTGGCTTTTTTTTTTTTCCTACCATATGGCCAGGCTTCAAATTTTCTGACTTTTATGCTGTTTCCTCTTTAAATATGAGTCCAACTTTAATTCATTTCTTTGCTCATATGTATGAGTATAGGTTCTTAGAAGCAGCCAGGCCACATCTTGAATGCGTTGATGCTTAGAAATTTCTTCCACTAGATAATCCTAAATCATCACTCTCAAGTTGAAAGTTCCACAGATACCTAGGGCAGAGGCACAGTGCAGCCAAGTTCTTTGCTAAGGCTTAACAAAAGTGACCTTTGCTCCAGTTCCAAGTAAGTTTCTCATTTACATTTGAGACTTAATTAGCCTGGCTTTCACTGTCCATATCACTATCAGCATTTTGGTGATAACCATTCAGCCAGTCTCTAGAAAGTTCCAAACTTTTCCTCATCCTCCTGTCTTCTTCTGAACCCTCTAAACTCATTCAACCTCTGCCTGTTACCCAGTTTCAAAGTTGCTTCCATATTTTTAGTTATCTTTATAGTAATGCCCTATTCCTGGTACCAATTTTCTGTATTATTCTATTCTCTCATTGCTATAAAGAAATATCTACGACTGGGTAATTTATTAAAAAAAGAGGTTTGCCATGTGCAATGGCTCACGCCTGTAATCCCAGCACTTTGGGAGGCCAAGGTGGGTGGATCACTTGAGGTCAGGAGTTCGAGACCAGCCTAGCCAACATGGTGAAACCCCGTTTCTACTAAAAATACAAAAATTAGCCAGACATGGTGGTGCATGCCTGTAATCCCAGCTACTCAGGAGGCTGAGACAGGAGAATTGACTGAAACTGGGAGGCAGAGATTGCAGTGAGCTGAGATCGAGCCACTGCACTCCAGCCTGGGTGACAGAGATGAGACTCCATCTCAAAAAAAGAAGAAGGAAAAAAAAGAGATTTAATTGGCTCAGAGTTCTGCAGACTATACAGAAACTTCTGTTTCTGGAGGGCCTCAGGAAGCTTCCAATCATGGCAGAAGGAAAAAGGGAACAAGGCATCTCACATGGTAGGGGCAGGAGCAAGAGAGAAAGTGGGGAGATGCTACACACTTTTAAATGACCACATCTTACAAGAACTCAGTATCATGAGGAGAGTACCAAGAGGATGGCATTAAACCATTCCTGAGAAATATGCCCCCATGATCCAATCGTCTTGCATTAGGCCCCACCTCCAACACTGGGGATTACAATTCAAGATGAGAATTGGTGGGGACACAGATCCAAACCATGTCAGTGATATGTGTCTTCCCTCTTTTTTCTTTTCTGTTGATGATCATACCCATTCTGTTGGTTTTTAACAAGATTATGCTTTTCACTTGGTTCATTTTTACTATTGTTTTGCTAATTACTAATTAGTTGATCTCTATATCTCTATCTCTGCTCTCTTTTTTTTTTTTTTTTGAGGCAGAATTTCACTCTTGTTGCCCAAGCTGGAGTGCAATGGTATGATCTTGGCTCACTGCAACCTCCACCTCCCAAGTTCAAGCTATTCTCTTGCCTCAGCCTCCCAAGTAGCTGAGATTACAAGCATGTGCCACCATTCCCAGCTTATTTTTTGTATTTTTAGTAGAGACAGGGTGTCTCCATGTTGGTCAGGCTGGTCTTGAACTCTCGACCTCAGGTGATACGCCTGCCTTGGCCTCTCAAAGTGCTGGGATTATGGATGTGAGCCACTGCGCCCGGTCCATTTATACTCTTATCTTTATTATTTCCTTTATTCTTCTTTGGGTTTACTTTTTCTTTTTTTAACTGCTTAAAGTGCAACCCAAGATTATTGATTTTAAACTTTCCTAATATGAACATCTACAGTTATAAATTTCCTTTTAAGTACTACTTTTGATGCATCCCAAAGATTTTGATATGTTGTGCTTCTATTATCATTTAGAGATATTTTTAAATTTTTCTTGTGATTTTCCTCTTGACCCATGATACATTGTAAGTTGTACTGGATAATTTCCAAATACTTCAGGTTTTTATAGATATCTTAATTCTACTTAATTCTAATTTAGAGAGCATACTGTCTTTAATTTCATTCCTTACTGATACTTTCAGATTTGTTTTATGAAGTGCATTATGATATATCTTTGTGAATCTGTCATGTACACTTGAATTTTATTTGTAGTTTTTTACAAATATCAATTGGGATACTGTGTTGATAATGCTGTTTAGATTATATATATTTTTACTGATTTTTTGTGTAGCTTTTTAATAGTTACTGAGAGGAGTGCAAAAATCTATCACTGTGGAATTTTCTAGTTTTCTTTTTAATTTTGTTAACTTTTGCCTCACATATTTTGAGTCTATTGTTAGGTGCATACACACGTGTGATTGGTGTCTTTCTGGTGAATTCAGCCTTTTTTTCATTATGAAGTATTCTTCTTTATTTCTGGCAAAATTCTGTTATAAAGTTTATTTTAAAATCTTATTATAACCACTGTGTCATTTTTATACTTACCGTTTGCATCGTGATATGATTTGGCCGTGTCCTCACCCAAATCTCATCTTGAACTGTAGCTCCCATAATCCCCATGTGTTGTGGGAAGGACCTGATGGGAGGTAATAGAATCATGGGGGTAGATTTTTCCCATGTTGTTCTCATGATAGTGAATAAATCTCAATATATCTGATGGTTTTATAAGGGGCAGTTCCTCTGCACATGCTCTCTTGCTTGCCACCACGTAAGACGTCCCTTTACTCCTCCTTCACCTTCCACTATGATTGTAAGGCCTCCCCAGCCACTTAGAACCGTTGAGTCCATTAAACTTTTTTCTTTATAAAGTACCTAGTCTTGGGTATTTCTTCATAGCAGTATAAAAAGGGAGTAATACACATAGTATTTTTTTATCCATTTACTTTCTACTTATTTATGTCTTTGTATTTAAAGTGTGTTTGTTGTAGAAATCACAGTTGGCTCATGCTTTTAATCCATGACCTGTGAGATAATGTGATAACTTGTGCTTTGATAAATCATAAGTATTTCAAAGAAATTTAGATAAAATAGTCTTTTATATTTACTTAGATGTTAACATGTATGATATTCTTCATTTCTTCCGTAAGATTCGTTTCCCTTTAACGTCGTTTTTCCTATACATGAAAAATTACATTTTAGCACTCCTTGTAGTATAATCTAGTGGTGATACATTCTCTTAGTTTTTCTTTCTGAAAATACTTTTATTTAGTCTTAATTCTTGAGGAATATTTTCTCTAGTTATAGAATTTGGCTTGACATTGTTACTTCTTTCTTCTTTCAGCACTTTCAAGATGTTGTCCCACTATTGCTTGGCTTCCATCCCTGATGAGAGGTCCACAATGATTTGAACTGCTGTTCCCCTTTATATTCTTTGGCTGCTTTCACATTTTATCTTTATCTTTAGTTTTTAGAAATTTGACATTAATGTGCTACATGTGCTTCTTTTTTATTTATCTTGTTTGAGATTATCTAAGCTTCTCACATCTGTAAATTTATCTTTCAACAAGTTTCAGAGGTTTGGGGCTATTACTATTTATTTCATTTTTTCTTTCTATTTGTTTTCCTGGTACTTAAATTACATGTATGTTAGACTTTCTGACACTGTCCCACAAGTCTCTGAAGCTCTATTTTTTCCCATTCTTTTCTGTGACTTATCTTCAAATTGGATGATTTTCTTTTATCTATCTTCATGTTCACTGAAATTTTTCTTTGTCATTTAATTCTGCTATTAAATCTATCCAGTATTTTTATTTCAAATATTATACCTTTTTGTTTTAAAATATCCATGTAGTTCTTTAATATAGGTTTTATTTTCTTAAGAAATTTTATATTTTTATTGTTATGAGCATAGTTTCTTTTACCTAAGTTAGCATAATTACAATAATTGCTTTAAAGTTCTTTCTGATAATTTCAACCTCTTGGTCATCTCAGGATTGCTTCTGTTGACTGTCCCTTTTCTTGAGAGTGGTTCATCTTTTCTTGGTTTTTTTTTTTTTTTTTTTTTTGGTATATAAAATACTGTGGGATTTATTCCTCCTTGAAATTGTGGAGACTACTTACTCTCCAAAGTCTTCAGGTAGTTTTTTTGTTTGTTTTTTTTTTGGCAAAGTGGGGAGTGGAAGAATGGGTTTTATTCACTTATCAATTGTGTCTGCAGAATTTCAAGTTATTATATTCAGGAAAAGCAGTCTGCTGGGAATCTATGCCTAGTTACTGAATTTTATCAAACGTTTTTGCTGCATCTTTGAAGACGATTATATATTTACTTTTCTCCTTAGGTTTAATAAAAAATGCTCACACATTTCTTATTATTGAAACATTTTGGCAGGTTCAAGGTATGAATACTACCTGGAATTAGTATATAATTATTAATATGCTATTGAATATTAATTGCAAGTATTAATAGGTTTTTGCATTAATATTCAGAAGTTTAATTGACATACAGTTTTTTTTTTAATTGGGCTATCCTTGTAAGTTTGGTTTCAATGTTAGATAATTTTCTTAAAAACTACTTTCTCTTTATTCTCTATTGACTTTATTAGATAAACAAATGGCTTTGTTACTTAGAATGTTTGGTGTGTTTCACCTATGAAAATGCCTGAACCTGGTGCTTTTAAAGGAAGATAAACACTACAACTTTCTCAATTTTCTCTATAGCACTGGCATGTTTAAATTTTTTTTCTTTCTTTTATGATAAGTTTCAGTCATTTATGTCTTATTAGAAGATCACTTAGTTTTGTTCAGGTTTGTAGATACTCAATTGAGAAAGCCTAAAAGAGGTAATTAAAGTAATAATAAAAGTTTATTTTGCAGATAATTACTTTCTTCCTTGTGTGAGGATTCTATTAGCTAATGGTTGGTTGATAGATTTTAAAGTACCACTTCTTTTGCGTTTACTTGTTCATAATATAATTCTTTTTTTCTCATTCATTATTTTCTACATTTATCTGCATTATGTATTAATTCTATATTTGTATATATATCTTGCATTTTATAACTTCACTTGAAATTTTAATTCATTTATGGTTATTTTTGTTAGATATATAAGCTTTCTGACTATTAAGTTTTCGTTAGTGTGGCTTTTTCAGATACCTAATAGTTTTTATTATTATATTTCATATATCCTAATATTATTGTTTGTTCATTTCCTCTTTGACCTCATAATAGATTGAAGTAACTTTAAAGTTGAATTTTTATGCTTTTAAATTTTGTTATTAACTTATAGTTTTTTTTTTTTTTTTTTTTTTTTTATTATACTTTAGGGTTTTAGGGTACATGTGCACAATGTGCAGGTTTGTTACATATGTATCCATGTGCCATGTTGATTTCCTGCACCCATTAATTCGTCATTTAGCATTAGGTGTATCTCCTAATGCTGTCCCTCCCCCCTCCCCCCACCCCACAACAGTCCCCGGAGCGTGATGTTCCCCTTCCTGTGTCCATGAGTTCTCATTGTTCAATTCCCACCTATGAGTGAGAACATGCGGTGTTTGGTTTTTTGTCCTTGCGATAGTTTACTGAGAATGATGTTTTCCAGTTTCATCCATGTCCCTACAAAGGACACGAACTCATCATTTTTTATGGCTGCATAGTATTCCATGGTGTATATGTGCCACATTTTCTTAATCCAGTCTATCGTTGTTGGACATTTGGGTTGGTTCCAACTCTTTGCTATTGTGAATAGTGCCGCAATAAACATACGTGTGCATGTGTCTTTATAGCAGCATGATTTATAGTCCTTTGGGTATATACCCAGTAATGGGATGGCTGGGTCAAATGGTATTTCTAGTTCGAGATCCCTGAGGAATCGCCACACTGACTTCCACAATGGTTGAACTAGTTTACAGTCCCACCAACAGTGTAAAAGTGTTCCTATTTCTCCACATCCTCTCCAGCACCTGTTGTTTCCTGATTTTTTAATGATGGCCATTCTAACTGGTGTGAGATGGTATCTCACTGTGGTTTTGATTTGCATTTCTCTGATGGCCAGTGATGAGGAGCATTTCTTCATGTGTTTTTTGGCTGCATAAATGTCTTCTTTTGAGAAGTGTCTGTTCATGTCCTCTGCCCACTTTTTGATGGGGTTGTTTGTTTTTTTCTTGTAAATTTGTTTGAGTTCATTGTAGATTCTGGATATTAGCCCTTTGTCAGATGAGTAGGTTGCAAAAATTTTCTCCCATTGTGTAGGTTGCCTGTTCATTCTGATGATAGTTTCTTTTGCTGTGCAGAAGCTCTTTAGTTTAATGAGATCCCATTTGTCGATTTTGGCTTTTGTTGCCATTGCTTTTGGTGTTTTAGACATGAAGTCCTTGCCCACGCCTATGTCCTGAATGGTATTGCCTAGGTTTTCTTGTAGGATTTTAATGGTTTTAGGTCTAACATATAAGTCTTTAATCCATCTTGAATTAATTTTTGTATAAGGTGTAAGGAAGGGATCCAGTTGCAGCTTTCTACATATGGCTAGCCAGTTTTCCCAGCACCATTTATTAAATAGGGAATCCTTTCCCCATTTCTTGTTTTTGTCAGGTTTGTCAAAGATCAGATAGTTGTAGCTATGCGGCATCATTTCTGAGGGCTCTGTTCTGTTCCATTGATCTATGTCTCTGTTGTGGTACCAGTACCATGCTGTTTTGGTTACTGTAGCCTTGTAGTATAGTTTAAAGTCAGGTAGCGTGATGCCTCCAGCTTTGTTCTTTTGGCTTAGGATTGACTTGGCGATGCGGGCTCTTTTTTGGTTCCATATGAACTTTAAAGTAGTTTTTTCCAATTCTGTGAAGAAAGTCATTGGTAGCTTGATGGGGATGGCATTGAATCTATAAATTACCTTGGGCAGTATGGCCATTTTCACGATATTGATTCTTCCAACCCATGAGCATGGAATGTTCTTCCATTTGTTTGTATCCTCTTTTATTTCATTGAGCAGTGGTTTGTAGTTCTCCTTGAAGAGGTCCTTCACATCCCTGGTAAGTTGGATTCCTAGGTATTTTATTCTCTTTGAAGCAATTGTGAATGGGAGTTCACTCATGATTTGGCTCTCTGTTTGTCTGTTATTGGTGTACAAGAATGCTTGTGATTTTTGTACATTAATTTTGTATCCTGATACTTTGCTGAAGTTGCTAATCAGCTTAAGGAGATTTTGGGCTGAGACAATGGGGTTTTCTAGATATACAATCATGTCATCTGCAAACAGGGACAATTTGACTTCCTCTTTTCCTAATTGAATACCCTTTATTTCCTTCTCCTGCCTGATTGCTCTGGCCAGAACTTCCAGCACTATGTTGAATAGGAGTGGTGAGAGAGGGCATCCCTGTCTTGTGCCAGTTTTCAGAGGGAATGCTTCCAGTTTTTGCCCATTCAGTATGATATTGGCTGTGGGTTTGTTGTAGATAGCTCTTATTATTTTGAGATACGTCCCATCAATACCTAATTTATTGAGAGTTTTTAGCATGAAGGGTTGTTGAATTTTGTCAAAGGCCTTTTCTGCATCTATTGAGATAATCATGTGGTTTTTGTCTTTGGTTCTGTTTATATGCTGGATTACATTTATTGATTTGCGTATGTTGAACCAGCCTTGCATCCCAGGGATGAAGCCCACTTGATCATGGTGGATAAGCTTTTTGATGTGCTGCTGGATTCGGTTTGCCAGTATTTTATTGAGGATTTTTGCATCAATGTTCATCAAGGATATTGGTCTGAAATTCTCTTTTTTGGTTATGTCTCTGCCAGGTTTTGGTATCAGGACGATGCTGGCTTCGTAAAATGTGTTAGGGAGGATTCCCTCTTTTTCTATCGATTGGAATAGTTTCAGAAGGAATGGTACCAGTTCCTCCTTGTACCTCTGGTAGAATTCAGCTGTGAATCCATCAGGTCCTGGACTCTTTTTCGTTGGTAAGCTATTGATTATTGCCACAATTTCAGAACCTGTTATTGGTCTATTCAGAGATTCAACTTCTTCCTGGTTTAGTCTTGGGAGGGTGTATTTGTCGAGGAATTTATCCATTTCTTCCAGATTTTCTAGTTTATTTGCATAGAGGTGTTTGTAGTATTCTCTGATGGTAGATTGTATTTCTGTGGGATTGGTGGTGATATCCCCTTTTTCGTTTTTTATTGCATCTATTTGATTCTTCTCTCTTTTCTTCTTTATTAGTCTTGCTAGCGGTCCATCAATTTTGTTGATCTTTTCAAAAAACCAGCTCCTAGATTCATTAATTTTTTGAAGGGTTTTTTGTGTCTCTATTTCCTTCAGTTCTGCTCTGATTTTAGTTATTTCTAGCCTTCTGCTAGCTTTTGAATGTGTTTGCTCTTGCTTTTCTAGTTCTTTTAATTGTGATGTTAGGGTGTCAATTTTGGATCTTTCCTGCTTTCTCTTGTGGGCATTTAGTGCTATAAATTTCCCTCTACACACTGCTTTGAACGTGTCCCAGAGATTCTGGTATGTTGTGTCTTTGTTCTCGTTGGTTTCAAAGAACATCTTTATTTCTGCCTTCATTTCATTATGTACCCAATAGTCATTCAGGAGCAGGTTGTTCAGTTTCCATGTAGTTGAGCGGTTTTGACTGAGTTTCTTAATCCTGAGTTCTAGTTTGATTGCACTGTGGTCTGAGAGACAGTTTGTTATAATCTCTGTTCTTTTACATTTGCTGAGAAGAGCTTTACTTCCAACTATGTGGTCAATTTTGGAATAGGTGTGGTGTGGTGCTGAAAAAAATGTATATTCTGTTGATTTGGGGTGGAGAGTTCTGTAGATGTCTATTAGGTCCACTTTATGTAGAGCTGAGTTCAATTCCTGGATATCCTTGTTAACTTTCTGTCTCGTTGATCTGTCTAATGCTGACAGTGGGGTGTTAAAATCTCCCATTATTATTGTGTGGGAGTTTAAGTCCCTTTGTAGGTCACTGAGGACTTGCTTTATGAATCTGGGTGCTCCTGTGTTGGGTGCATATATATTTAGGATAGTTAGCTCTTCTTGTTGAATTGATCCCTTTACCATTATGTAATGGCCTTCTTTGTCTCTTTTGATCTTTGTTGGTTTAAAGTCTATTTTATCAGAGACTAGGATTGCAACCCCTGCCTTTTTTTGTTTTCCAGTTGCTTGATAGATCTTCCTCCATCCCTTTATTTTGAGTCTATGTGTGTCTCTGCACGTGAGATGGGTTTCCTGAATACAGCACACTGATGGGTCCTGACTCCTTATCCAGTTTGCCAGTCTGTGTCTTTTGATTGGAGCATTTAGCCCATTTACATTTAACGTGAATATTGTTATGTGTGAATCTGATCCTGTCATTATGATGTTAGTTGGTTATTTTGCTCGTTAGTTGCTATAGTTTCTTCCTAGCCTCGGTGGTCTTTACAATTTGGCATGTTTTTGCAGGGGCTGGTACCGGTTGTTCCTTTCCATGTTTAGTGCTTCCTTCAGGAGCTCTTTTAGGGCAGGCCTGGTGGTGACAAAATCACTCAGCGTTTGCTTGTCTGTAAAGTATTTTATTTCTCCTTCACTTATGAAGCTTAGTTTGGCGGGATAGGAAATTCTGGGTTGAAAATTCTTTTCTTTAAGAATGTTGAATATCGGCCCCCACTCTCTTCTGGCTTGTAGAGTTTCTGCTGAGAGATCCGCTGTTAGTCTGATGGGCTTCCCTTTGTGGGTAACCCGACCTTTCTCTCTGGCTGCCCTTAACATTTTTTCCTTCATTTCCACTTTGGTGAATCTGACAATTATGTGTCTTGGAGTTGCCCTTCTCGAGGAGTATCTTTGTGGCGTTCTCTGTATTTCCTGAATCTGAATGCTGGCCTGCCTTGCTAGATTGGGGAAGTTCTCCTGGATAATATCTTGCAGAGTGTTTTCCAACTTGGTTCCATTCTCCCCATCATTTTCAGGTACACCAATCAGACGTAGGTTTGGTCTTTTCACATAGTCCCAAATTTCTTGGAGGCTTTGTTCATTTCTTTTTATTCTTTTTTCTCTAAACTTCCCTTCTCTCTTCATTTCATTCATTTCATCTTCTATCAGCGATACCCTTTCTTCCAGTTGATCGCATCTGCTACTGAGGCTTCTGCATTCTTCGCGTAGTTCTCGAAACTTGGCTTTCAGCTCCATCATCTCCTTTAAGCCCTTCTCTCCATTGGTTATTCTAGTTATCCATTCTTCTAATTTTTTTTCAAAGTTTTTAACTTCTTTGCTATTGTTTTGAATTTCCTCTCGTAGCTCAGAGTAGTTTGATCGTCTGAAGCCTTCTTCTCTCAACTCATCAAAGTCATCCTCCATCCAGCTTTGTTCCGTTGCTGGTGAGGAACTGCGTTCCTTTGGAGGAGGAGAGGTGCTCTGTTTTTTAGAGTTTCCAGTTTTTTTGGTCTGTTTTTTCCCCATCTTTGTGGTTTTGTCTACTTTTTGTCTTCGATGATGGTGATGTACAGATGGGTTTTTGGTGTGGATGTCCTTTCTGTTTGTTAATTTTCCTTCTACCAGACAAGACCCTCAGCTGCAGGTCTGTTGGAGTTTATTAGAGGTCCACTCTAGACCCTGTTTGGCTGGGTGTCAGCACCGGTGGCTGCAGAACAGTGGATTTTCGTGAGACCACAAATTCAGCTGTCTGATAGTTCCTCTGAAAGTTTTGTCTCAGAGGAGTACCCAGTTGAATGAGGTGTCAGTCTGTCCCACTGGGGGGGTGCCTCCCAGTTAGGCTGCTCAGGGGTGAGGGACCCACTTTAGGAGGCAGTCTGTCCGTTCTCAGATCACCAGCTGCGTGCTGGGAGAACCACTACTCTCTTCAAAGCTGTCAGTCAGACAGGGACATTTAAGGCTGTGGAGGTTCTCGCTGACTTTTTGGTTGTCTGTGCCCTGCCCCCAGAGGTGGAGCCTACAGAGGCAGGCAGGCCTCCTTGAGCTGTGGTGGGCTCCACCCAGTTCGAGCTTCCTGGCTGCTTTGTTTACCTAAGCAAGCCTGGGCAATGGCGGGCGCCCCTCCCCCAGCCTCGCTGCCGCCTTGCAGCGTGATCTCAGACTGCTGTGCTAGCAATCAGCAAGACTCTGTGGGCATAGGACCCTCCGAGCCAGGTGCGGGACACAATCTCCTAGTGTGCCGTTTTCCAGGCCCGTTGGAAAAGCGCAGTATTAGGACGGGACTGACCCGATATTCCAGGTGCCGTCTGTTTCCCCTTTCTTTGACTAGGAAAGGGAACTCCCTGACCCCTTGCGCTTCCCGAGTGAGGCAATGCCTCGCCCTGCTTCGGCTCGCGCACAGTGCGCTTCACCGACTGTCCTGAACCCACTGTTAGGCACTCCCTAGTGAGATGAAACCGGTACCTCAAGCAGAAATGCAGAAATCACCCGTCTTCTGTGTCGCTGGGGCTGGGAGCTGGAGACCAGAGCTGTTCCTATTCGGCCATCTTGGCTCCACCCTCCTAACTTATAGTTTTATTACATTGTGTTCAGCGAATTTCTTCTCTTACTATTTCTACTCTCTGGGAATTACTAAATATGTTTACCTTTAAATCGCCAATTTTTTTATCAATTTCTTAAATACTTAAATGTGCTCTCTCTGCTTTCTACTTTCTCTCTCCTCGGAATTAGCATATCACTATTATACTGCTTTCTCTCTTTTTGGAATTAGTATATCATACGTACAGAGTTCTACATATAGTGTAAATAAGTGGTAGTGAGATTAGTATATCATATATATAGAGTTCTACATATAGAGTTTCATAAGTGGTACTGAGATCTATCATTATGTTATTTAGGGATACTCTATCTTTGTCTATTTAGTAATAAATGTTACATATATTGCTACATTTAGTTATATACATGTAATGTTTATATATATGGCTACTTGATTTGTCATAGATTGAGATAGGATAAATTTTTTTATTACTGTGGTGGATTTATTTTACTCTTGTGACTTTACATGAATGTTGATATTGTATTTTTTATTGTAGAAATATTCATAGATGTTGAATCTTTACTTTAGATGCAATATTTTTCATTATAGAGTTTAATTACTTTAATAACTTTCCTGATGAATATTGCAACCCTTACATTCTTTTTCTTTGAATTTTCTTGGTATATCTTTGTCTATTTTACTTTAAGCATTTTGAGTCTCTGTTTTTGATGTGCACTTGCATATATCATATGATTGAATTTTACTTTGTGCTCCAATCTTGGGGTCTTTTTCTTTTAATGGGTAAGATTAACCTATTTACATATATTAATACGACAGTTATGGCCTTAATTATAACATTTTGATTTTTGTATTATTATATTTTAAAACTATATTACCATGTTGTCTATATTTTCCTTGCTTTTCATTGAGTGCATTTTCTTCTAACAGAGTAATCATAGGTTTCTGTTTCTACTAGTGATTGTAAGTGTAACTTAATAGTCTTAGTCTTATCTTTTTTGAATATTATCCATTGACTCCCTGATATAAACAGGGAGTCTCCCTGATGTAAACGTCCCATTTACAAGAACATCCCAATTCCTTCATCTTATTTTTCTACTTCTACATCATTCTTTCAAGTTGCTTATAATGATCATTATTAGTTACTTTAATGGTTATTTATTTAGAAAATATGCTTCCGGTTTATGTGCCATCTTAGTGTTCATTAAACCTCCACTCTAAAAGGTGAAAAATTTTCCTATTTGTATCATTCTCTTAAAATCTCACCCTTATTCTCCCTTCTTTCATTAGTTTTACCAAAGAAACTCTAATTTTTCATGGAATAGTATTATATTTCCCATGAGACACGCAATTGTGACCACTGGGGGCTGATGTAATTCCAGCCTTCCTAATTAACCTGTGCAGCTTATCCAGATTTGCATCCTGTGGTTAGAGTGGGGAAGTCTGTGCCAACAGCTGGCATCTGTTAAGTGTTAAAGGGCTTTCTCTGGGCACCCTGGGCTAGGAACATCCCATGATGAAGTGATGGTTGTTTATGTACTGCTCAGGGTTTTTTAACAAACATCCATATTAGAGTACTGGCAGAGGAATCCCGGGTTCTAGTCCCAGTTTTACAACTGTTACTTTATTCGTTCATCCATTAAAAGGTGACATTAATCATCATTCTGCTTCATTAACTGTCTTATTGTTAGGTTCTAATGACATAACTTGAAAGCACTTTGTAAAATGCCTCATAGATTTCAGGTGTTAACAAGTTCTGATTTTTTTTTTTTTTTTTTTTTTTTACCCCACCCCCTCCCCCAGATTAAAGCTTTTGTTAACATGGAACTAAGTAGACTAATTTGATTGTTATCTTTACTTCTAACTTACTTGGCCCTTCTCGGGCATTAAGTCACCATTATAAGGTCAAAGGTAAGGCAGCAGCAGGCAGAGAAAAGAGTAGGAGGCAAGGAAAAATCAGCTGCTAAATAATGGCAAGCTGACTCCAAAGCAGAGCCTGGACAGAGTCTGAGCAAATTCCCTCGTTTAAAAAAAAAAAAAAAAAGCGATGATTTAATCTTAGTACCCACTCGCTGTAGGTGGTAATGTCGTTGCTGTTTTCAAGTGTCTTTACCTCCCTTGGGCTTTTTGACCTTCAACACCCAGGAAAAGGCAGAGCTGATTGAATACATCTTACAGGTGAGAAACGCGAGACTTAAAGGTGTTCAGGGATTCATGCATCATCAGCTATTGATCATGGGCCTTAAAATCTGTTCTTCTGACTCTCTGTCCAGTGTTTTTTTCTTTGGCTATATAATATTTTATCCTCCTCTCTCTCCTTTACTTGCCTCTCTTCCCCTCTTCGCTTCCCTCCCTCTTCCTCTCTCTCTCTCTCTCTTTCCTTACCTACAGTTGTTCTGTTTTTTTGTCCTTTCTCTTCTCCCTTCCTCTCCATGTGCTCCTCTCTGTTACTGTAACTTCTGCTTAAGAGGCCAAGAAGAGCACTATCAGAACTTAGCAGACCAGTGCCAGCATATCCATATACTGGTACTTAATAAAACAGACTTTTGTTTTATGCAGTTTGCCTTTGGCTTAATATGAAGGAAAGGGGTGATGGCAAGAGACAACTAAAGGCTGTGGATGATTTGTGTGAAATGAAGGCAGATTCTCTTTGGATTAGAGCATTCATCAGAGACAGAACCAGGAAATAGTAAAAGGCCTGCTTCATCCTCCAGGGTAACTAGTCGCTAGTACATATCTTTTGTTATTGTTGCTTTTCTGAAATGGGAGCCCTAAATCTTACCTTTATCATAACTGGATTTACTCCAAGATTTTAATTAAAAACCAATTTCCATAATCCTATTGTGTTTATAACCTCCTAGAAAAGTAGAAGAAGTGGGGAAGATTATGGTTCCATGACAATTAACCACAGGTTTAAAGCTATGACTAATCTTAACCACACCATTTTCCTGCTATTTGAATTTGGACAATTTACATTAATTTGGGGGGGGGTCTCAATTTTCAATCTGTAAAATGTCAATAATATAAATCCTTGCGAGGCCTAACTCATAGGGTCGTTTTAGATTTAAATGATGGATTTGACAGTGCTTTCTCATTTTTAAAGTGCTAAAATAAAGTTTTCATTTAAAGAGTTTTAAAAATCTATATTTACTTGTCAGCTCTCCCATTTTTTTATTTTCTAAACAAATTTATTCTCAAAGCAAAATGTGTGGATATTTCATGTTTTAATTAAAAACTGGAGACTATTTTTAGTTTTATTTACGTATTGGAAAACAATACATTGTGATTTGACAGGTACATCTCAGTAAATCCCAGTTTTTGATATTACTTATCATTTCTACTTGTATTTTCTTTTCTTTTTTTTTATTATACTTTAAGTTCTGGGATACATGTGCAGAACGTGCAGGTTTGTTACATAGGTATACATGTACCATGGTGGTTTGCTGCACCCATCAACCCATCATCTACATTAGGTATTTCTCTTAATGCTATCCCTCCTCAGGCCCCTTACCCCCCAACAGGCCCCAGTGTGTGATGTTCCCCTCCCTGTGTCCATATGTTTTCAGATTCAACTCCCACTTATGAGTGAGAACATGTGGTGTTTGGTTTTCTATTCCTGTGTTAGTTTGCTGAGAATGATGGTTTCCAGCTTCATCCAGGTCCCTGCAAAGGACATAAACTCTTTCTTTTTTATGGCTGCATGGTATTCCATGGTGTATGTGTGCCACATTTTCTTTAACCAGTCTATCATTGATGGGCATTTGGGTTGGTTCTAAGTCTTTGCTATTGTAAATGGTGCTGCAATAAACACACCTGTGCATGTGTCTTTATAGTCAAATGATTGATAATCCTTTGGGTATATATGCAGTAATGGGATTTCTGGGTCAAATGCTATTTCTAGTTCTAGATCCTTGAGGAATTGCCACACTGTCTTCCACAATGGTTGAACTAATTTACACTCTCACCGGCAGTGTAAAAGCGTTCCTATTTCTCCACATCCTTTCCAGCATCTGTTGTTTCCTGACTTTTTAATGATCACAATTCTAACTGGCATGAGATGGTATCTCATTGTAGTTTTGATCTGCATTTCTCTAATGACCAATGATAATGAGCTTTTTTTCATATGTTTGCTGGCTGCATAAATGTCTTCTTTTGAAAAGTGTCTGTTTATATCCTTCACCCACTTTTTGATGGGTTTGTTTTTTTCTTGTGAATTTGTTTAAGGTCTTTGTAGATTCTGGATATTAGCCCTTTGTCAGATGGATACATTGCAAAAATTTTCTCCCATTGTGTAGGTTTAGTGTTCACTCTGTTGATAGCTTCTTTTGCTGTGCAGAAGCTCTTTAGTTTAATTAGATCCCATTTGTCAATTTTGGCTTTGTTGCCATTGCTTTTGGTGTTTTAGTCATGAAGTCTTTGCCCATGCCTATGTCCTGAATGGTATTGCCTAGGTTTTCTTTTAGGGTTTTTATGGTTTTAGGTCTTATGTTTCATTCTTTAATCCATCTTGAGTTAATTTTTGTATAAAGTGTAAGGAAGGGGTCCAGTTTCAGTCTTCTGCATATGGCTAGCCATTTTTCCCAACACCACTTATTAAATAGGGAATCCTTTCCCCATTGCTTGTTTTTGTTAGGTTTGTCAAAGATTAGATGGCTGTAGATGTGTGGTGTTATTTCTGAGGCCTCTGTGTTGTTCCATTGGTCTATATCTTTGTTTTGATACCAGTACCATGCTGTTTTGGTTAATGTAGCCTTGTAGTATAGTTTGAAGTCAGGTAGCATGATGCCTCCAGCATTGTTCTTTTTGCTTAGGATTGTCTTGGCTATATGGGCTCATTTTTGGTTCCATATGAAACTTAATGTATTTTTTTCTAATTTTCTGAAGAAAGTCAATGGTAGCTTGATGAGGATAGCATTGAATCCATAAATTACTTTGGGCAATACAGCCATTTTCACAACATTGATTCTTCCTATCCATAAGCGTGGAATGTTTTTCCATTTGTTTGTGTCCTCTCTTATTTCCTTGAGCAGTGGTTTGTAGTTCTCCTTGAAGAAGTCCTTCACATCCTTTGTAAGTTGTATTCCTAGGTATTTTATTCTCTTTTGTAGCAATTGTGAATCAGAGTTTGCTCATGATTTGGCTCTCTGTATGTCTGTTATTGGTGTATAGGAATGCTTGTAATTTTTGTACATTGATTTTGTATCCTGAGACTTTGCTGAAGTTGCTTATCAGCTTAAGGAGTTTTTGGGCTGAGACGATGGGGTTTTCTAAATATATAATCATGTAATTTGCAAACAGAGATAATTTGACTTCCTCTCTTCCTATTTGAATACACTTTATTTATTTCTCTTGCCTGATTGCCATGGCCAGAACTTCTAATACTTGGTTGAATAGGAGTGGTGAGAGAGGGCATCCTTGTCTTGTGCTGGGTTTCAAGGGGAACGCTTCCAGCTTTTGCCCATTCAGTGTGATATTGGCTGTGGGTTTCTCATAAATAGCTCTTATTATTTTGAGATATGTTCCATCAATACCTAGTTTATTGAGTGTTTTTAGCATGAAGCGGTATTGAATTTTATCGAAGGCCTTTTCTGCATCTATTGAGATAATCATGTGGTTTTTGTCACTGGTTGTGTTTATATAATGGATTACGTTTGATTTGCATATGTTGAACCAGACTTGCATGCCAGGGATGAAGCCAACTTGATCATGGTGGATAATCTTTTTGATGTGCTGCTTGATTTGGTTTGCCAGTATTTTACTAAGGATTTTCACATCGATGTTCATCAGGGGTATTGGCCTGAAATTTTCTTTTTTTGTTGTGTCTCTGCCAGGTTTTGGTATCAGGATGATGCTGGTCTCATAAAATGAGTTAGAGAGAAGTCCCTATTATTCTATTGTTTGGAATGGTTTCAGAAGGAATGGTACCAGCTCCTCTTTGTACCTCTGGTAGAATTTGGCTGTGAAGCCATCTGGTCCTGGGCTTTTTTTGGTCGGTAGGTTATTAATTACTGCCTCAATTTCAGAACTTGTTACTGGTCTATTCAGGAATTTAATTTCTTCCTGGTTTAGTCTTGGGAGGGTGTATGTGTCTAATAATTTATCCATTTCTTCTAGATTTTCTAGTTTATTTGCTCAGACGTGTTTATAGTATTCTCTGATGGTAATTTGTATTTCTGTGGGATCAGTGGTGATCTCCCTTTTATCATTTTTTATTTATTTATATATCATTCTTCATTAGTCTGGCTAGTGGTCTATTATGTTAATCTTTTCAAAAAAACCAGCTCCTGGATTCATTGATGTTTTAAAGGGTTTTTCGTGTCTCTATCTCCTTCAGTTCTGCTCGTAGTTATTTCTTGTCTTCTGCTAGCTTTTGAATTTGTTTGCTCTTGCTTCTCTAGGTCTTTTAATTGTGATGTTAGCGTGTCGATTTTAGATCTTTCTTGCTTTCTGCTGTGGGCATTTAGTGCTATAAATTTCCTTCTACATACTGCTTTAGCTGTGTCCCAGAGATTTTGGTATGTTGTGGCTTCGTTGTCATTGGTTTTAAAGAACTCATTTATTTCTGCCTTAATTTCGTTATCTACCCAGTAGTCATTCAGGAGCAGATTGTTCAGTTTCCATGTAGTTGTGCAGTTTTGAGTGAGTTTATTAATCCCGAGTTCTGATTTGATTGCACTGTGGTCTGAGAGACTGTTATGATTTCCACTCTTTTGCGTTTGCTGAGGACTGTTGTATTTCCAACTATGTGGTCGATTTTAGAATAAATGCTAAGTGGTGCTGAGAAGAATGTATATTCTCTTGATTTGGGGTGGAGAGTTCTGTAGACGTCTATTAGGTCTGCTTGGTCCAGAGCTGAGTTCAAGTCCTGAATATCCTCATTAATTTTCTGTCTCGTTGATCTGTCTAATATTGACAGTGGGGCATTAAAGTCTCCCACTATTATTGTGTGGGAGTCTAAGTCTCTTTGTAGGTCTCTAAGAACTTGCTTTATGAATCTGGGTGCTCCTGTATTGGGTGCATGTATATTTAGGATAGTTAGCTCTTCTTGTTGCATTGATCCCTTTACCATTATGTAATGTCTTTCTTTGTCTTTTTTGATCTTTGTTGGTTTAAAGTCTGTTTTATCAGAGACTAGGATTGCAACCCTGCTTCCTTTGCTTTCCATTTGCTTGGTAAATATTCCTCCATCCCTTTATTTTGAGCCTATGTGTGTCTTTGCAAGTGAGATGGGTCTCCTGAATACAGCATATTGATGGGTCTTGATTCTTTATCTAATTTGCCAGTCTGTGACTTTTAATTGGGGCATTTAGACTGTTTACATTTAAGGTTAATATTGTTATGTGTGAATTTGATCCTGTCATTATAGTGCTATCTGGTTATTTTTCCCATTAGTTGATGCGGTTTCTTCATAGTGTCAATGGTCTTTACATTTTGGTTTGTTTTTGCCGTGGCTGTTACCAGTTTTTCCTTTCCATATTTAGTGCTTCCTTCAGGAGCTCTTGTAAGGCAGTTCTGGTGGTGACAAAATCTCTCAGCATTTGCTTGCCTGTAAATGATTTAATTTTTCCTTTACTTGTGAAGCTTAGTTTGGCTGGATATGAAATTCTGGGTTGAAAATTCTTTTCTTTAAGAATGTTGAATGTTGGTCCCCATTCTCTTCTGGCTTGTAGGGTCTCTGCAGAGAGATCCACTGTTAGTCTGACAGGCTTCCCTTTGTGGGTAACCTGACCTTTCTCTCTGGCTGCCCTTAACATTTTTTCCTTCATTTCAACCTTGGTGAATCTGACGATTATGTGTCTTGAGGTTGCTCTTCTCAAGGAGTATCTTTGTGGTGTTCTCTGTATTTCCTGAATTTGACTGTTGGTCTGTCTTGCTAGGTTGGGGAAGTTCTCTAGGATAATATCCTGAAGTATGTTTTCCAACTTAGTTTCAATATTCCTGTCACTTTCAGGTACACCAATCAAACGTAGACTTGGTCTTTTCACATAGTCCCATATTTCTTGGAAGCTTTGTTCATTTATTTTAATCCTTTTTTCTCTAATCTTGTCTTCACACTTTATTTCATTAACTTGATCTTCAATATCTATTATCCTGTCTTCTGCGTGATCGATTCGGCTATTGATACTTGTATATGCTTCACAAGGTTCTCGTGCTGTGTTTCTCAGCCCCATCAGGTCATTTATATTCTATAAACTGGTTATTCTAGTTAGCAGTTCCCATAGCCTTTTATCAAGGTTCTTAGCTTCTTTGCATTGGGTTAGAACATGCTCCTTTAGCTCGGAGGAGTTTGTTATTTCCCACCTTCTGAAGCCTACTTCTGTCAATTAGTCAAACTCATTCTCAGTCCAGTTTTGTTCTCTCGCTGGTGAGGAGTTGTGATCCTTTGGAGGAGAAGAGGCATTCTGGGTTTTGGAATTTTCAGCCTTTTTGCGCTGGTTTTTCCTCATCTTCATGGATTTATTTACCTTTGGTCTTTGCTGTTGGTGACCTTCAGATGGAGTTTTTGCCTGGTCATCCATTATTTTTTTTTTTTCGATACTGATGTTATTCTTTTCTGTTTGTTAGTTTTCCTTCTAAGTCAGGCCTCTCTTCTGCAGGTCTCCTGGAGTTTGCTGGGGGTCCACTCCAGACCCTGTTTGCCTGTGTATCACCAGCAGAGGGTGCAGAACAGCTAAGATTGATGCCTCCTCCTTCCTCTGGAAGCTTCGTCCCAGAGGGGCACCCACCAGATGCTAGCCAGAGCTCTTGTGTTTGAGGTGTCTGTTGTCCCCTGCTGGGAGGTGTCTTCCCATCAGGAGGCATGGGGGTAAGGGACCCACTTGAGCAGGCAGTCTGTCCCTTGGCAGAGCTCAAGTGCTGTGCTGGGAGATATGCTGCCCTCTTCAGAGCTGGCAGGCAGGAGCGTTTAAGTCTGCTGAAACTGTGCCCATAGCCGCCCCTTCCCCCAGGTGCTCTGTCCCAGGGAGATGGGAGATTTATCTATAAGCCCCTGCCTGGGGCTGCTGCCTTTCTTTCAGAGATGCCCTGCCCAGAAAGGAGGAATCTAGAGAGGCAGTCTGGCTACAGCAGTTTTGTGGCACTGCAGTGGGCTCCATCCAGTCCGAACTTCTAGTGGCTTTGTTTACACTGTGAAGGGAAAACTGCCTACTCAAGCCTTAGTAATGGTGGACGCCCCTCCCCCCACCAAGCTCAGTATCCCACGTCGACTTCAGACTGCTGTGCTGGCAGCGAGAATTTCAAGCCAGTGGATCATAGCTTGCTGGGCTCCATGCGGGTGGGATCCACTGAGCAAGACCACTTGGCTCCCTGGCTTCAGCCATCTTTCTAGAGTGAACAGTTCTGTCTTGCTGTGTTCCAGGGACCACTGGGGTATGAAAAAAACTCCTGCAGCTAGCTTTGTGTCTGCCCAGATGGCCGCCCAGTTTTGTGCTTGAAACCCAGGGCTCTGGTGGTGTAGGCACCTGAGGGAATCTCCTGGTCTTTCCCACAAAGATTGTGGGAAAAGGTAGTGTCTAGGCCAGAATGCACCATCCCTCATGGCACAGTCCTTCATGGCTTCCCTTGGCTAGGGGAGGGAGTTCTTGACCCCTTGGGCTTCCCAGGTGAGGTGACACCCCACCCTGCTTCTGCTTGCCCTCTGTGGGCTGCACCCACTGTCTAATCAGTCCCAATGAGATGAACTCGGTACTTCAGTTGGAAATGCAGAAATCATCCACCTTCTGTGTTGATCTCGCTGGGAGCTGCAGACTGGAGCTATTCCTATTCAGCCATCTTGCCTGGGAATCCTTTTTTTTTTTTTTTTTAACGAAGCCTTGCTCTGCTGCCCAGGCTGGAGTGCAGTAGTGTGATTTCAGCTCACTGCAACCCCCACCTCCTGGGTTCAAGTGACTCTCCTGCCTCAGCCTCCCAAGTAGCTGGGATTACAGGTGTCTGCCTCCACTCCCTGATAATTTTTTGTGTTTTTAGTAGAGATGGGGTTTCACCACATTGATCAGGCTGGTCTCAAACTCCTGATCTCAGGTGATCCACCCGCCTGGGCCTCCCAGACTATTGGGATTACAGGTGCGAACCACCATGTCCAGCCTATTTGTTTTTTATGCCCATAAGAAACAACAGTGAAGGAACTGCAATTCTGAGTGGTTGAGTGACTTGTATGTAATCGTGGAAACAGATGACGGTAGCATCTGAAACATGAAATTCTCTGATTTCACCTCCTCCTCTGCCTTGGTCATGTGACTAATTCTTACTTGTTCTCAAATGCATTGTAATTTTTGATGGTCACTAAGCCCCATTTCTTTCCCCGTATTCTCATCTGAACTCTAATGAGGAGGTAGAATATAGACAGTTTAAGGCTTAAAGACCTTGTTCTGAAGTCGGGCTGACAGGGAGTCAATCCAGATTTCCCTCTGGGTGACCTGGAGCAAGTTACTTAACAATCCATGCCTCAGTCTTCCCATTTGTAAACTGGAGGGAGGAGGAGAGGGTTGGATAATAGTATCTCTCTTATTGGTCTGTCTTGAGGGTTCAATGAGATAATATGGGTAAAATTCTTAGAAGAATATTTGGTATATAGTAAGCATTTGAATTATGCAAGCATATATAATAGTTTTGGTAGAAAGACCTTGGTTTAGGATTTGGGGACCTGGGTCCTGATACACTTTCCTGATATAAGTCCCCTCCCCTTGCTGAATCCCCTCTTTCTAAATTTCTAAAATCTCTAATTTTTCTTTGTATTAAATCCTATACCCTTGTGGTACTCCATTAGTGTAGCAATTTTCCAAAAGCCATTCATCTTAGAGGGCTAAATTATTTTACCTAATCAATTCCTCCTGTGAAAAAATATCTCTAAAGAGGTTTTCTGCTGGAAAATATTGTTGCTGTCACATTGATATGCCAACAAAAGCTGAGCAGGGAGGTCAGGCCAAGAAATATCTCCCTGCAAGAGAAGGCATCGCACATATATCTCTCCATGCTATTTAAATTTGCATTCTGCAAAATAGAAGGGATAGGCCATGCTGCAGAAGCCAGGTCCAGGAAACTGCTTTCTTTGGCCCTTACACATCCTTTTGGAGAGATGCTGGTGAAAGCAGCAACTACCATCTGCCTCCTGCTGACTTAGTGTCAGCAGGTGGAGGGAGGAAGGAGGGCATCGCAGACAGCATTCTATTATCTCAGCCTTGCTTTCTCGGATCCAAAGGCCAAGAAGTTGCTGCTCCATGCCCTCAGAGCTCTAATTTGGCACCTTTTCCTGAAATGAGAGCTTGAAAGGGCTTCTGCTCTGGGTGAAACCGGCTCGCGGCCCGGGCCAAATTCTGCTGGCTTCGCGTCTGTCAGTGCGTCCTAATCACTGTTATAAGTGTGGTTCTGCAGAACATCGTGTAAAATATTTTCCTATTGCTCCAGCAACATCTCCTGTCTAGACAATCTAATTATGAACACAGAGCAAATAGCTGAAGTGTATGCCTCCCCCAAGGGTTGCATAACTCCAGGAATGGGGCTAGGAAGACAGGGGAGGGAGGTGTGAGTGTTGTTCATTACTTTTTTGTTGACCTGACCAGAAAATTGAGTGCTCCAAAAGAATCTGGCTAACTTTTAATTAAGAAGAAATGATCTGGTGGAAGCTGGCATTTTGTTGTTTTTCCAAAGTCAGTGGAGGATTAAAGGTACTGATGTGTTTCCCTCTAATCACGTCTTTTTCTTGGCTTCAGAGGTGGTTTGTGGTCTTTGCTTAAAAAAAAAAAAGAAAAAAAGAAAAAAGCCATTGACTTAATAATCTGCCCTCCCAGCAGCATTTTGCAAACAGAAGGCAGCTCTTTTAAATGTATGTTCTTTCTAAGCAGTAATTTGATTACATTCAGAAAGTCCTTCCTAGGCTTGGCCATGTGGCAGCCATTGTGTATGACAGAGTGGCAAGACATAGCCTCTGCCACCAAGATGTTCACAGTCTCACAGGGATGCAAACATATGCACACACATGCTTTAGCCCAAAGCAGGCTTTGGTTAGGGCTCCAGCAGAAAACCAACAGTGTCATGGGCACAGGACAGGGAGAAAGAATTGCTACTGGGAGATATGGGAAGGTCTTAGAAAGAAGGTGGAATCCGAGCAGTTTATTATGGAATGAGCCAAACATGGGCAGAGAAATAGGGAAAGCAGGACAGGGCAAGCATAAGCTAATGCCCAACTAGTGTGCTCATGTGAAGTCTCCTAGGTGTCTGGGCCCCAACTGTTGGGAAAATATGGTGAAAGTTTCTAAATGTTTTTGAATGATGGTATGAGGAGTTAGGGTTTTAGTCATATTAGGATACGAGATTATTGAAGGTTTTTGGGGAGGAGCCTGAAATGATTGACATTTTGCCTCAAAAAGATAAAAATGGTGACAATATAAGAGAGTTTGGAGAAAACAGAAGCTGGACAAAAGGGCCACCTAAGGGAGAAATTCTGTCATAGTAGAGTTGGGAAATTCTAAGGATTTGAACTGGGCCAGTGGTTGGGAAAAAGTGGGCATGGGTCTGAGAAGACTTGGTAGAAGTATAAGAAGTATAAGACTTGGTAGAAGTATGTGAAGTATACGTCTTTGAAATGACTGGATTGGGTTTTTCTGGTGTGGGAGAGGAAGAGAAGAGGGACGGATAGTAAGCCTGTCAGTGGAGAATGCACTTCATGTTCATTATTGCGGGTGCCTGAGAGGCTATGGGAAGAGAGGTCGGTTGAGACAAACTATTCACTCAAGTGTCATCTATTGAGCACTTGCTTATGTGCCAGGTGCTAGGCTGGGCAGTATGATCCCATTGTGCTCAGAGAGTCAGATTTTCTGTTCTCATGGAGCTGACAGTCATGGGGCAAGCAGACAGTCATGAAATAATTGTGTCTGATAAGTGTAAAATTACAAGAGTGGAAAGCGCTTTGAGGGAGAGTTATACGGGGTGTGTGAATTATCAATTGCTATGTTTCAACTTACTTGAACACTTAGTAGTGTAAAATAAACATTTATTACTCTTCAGTTTAGGGGTCAGGAATATGGATATGGCCTAGCTGGGTCCTGCCACGGAGCTTCAATCAAAGTGTTGGGGGTGGGTGCTGTCGCATCTCAGGGCTTATCTGGGGGGAAGATCACTTTCAAACTCACGCACACAGCTGTTGGCAGGCCCAGGGCCTTGCTGGCAGCTGGCCAGAGGTATCAGTTCCTTGCCATGTGGGCCTTTCCATGAGGCTACTGACAACATGGCTGTGGACTTCCCTCAGAGGTGGCAAGAGAGAGAGCAAGAGAGAGAATGAGACGTTGAGCAAAATAGAAGCCACAGATTTTGGTAACCTAATCCCAGGAATGACATCTCTGCACTTCTGCCACATTCTGTGTCATAGATACAAGTCACTAAATCCAGCCCATACTCTTGGGGAGGCTCTTCCAGAAGGGCATGAAGACCAGGAAGTAGGCATTATTAGAGGCTGCCTTAGGGCAAGCCTGCCACATTCAGGATGTCAGCTTTTATGACAGAATTTTGACCAAAATTGCAGGGGGAAAGTTCCCGAAGGACTTTTCTAAGGAAGAAATTTTGGTATTGTGATCAGAATGATGAGTAGGAGTTAAGGAGATGAAGGGGGTTATGGGGTGAGTGTTTCAGGGAGAGAGAACAACAGAGAGAGCTTAGTGACTCCAAGGAACTGTAAATAGGCCAGCACAACTTGGACCTGTTAGATCCCCAGAAACTGAAGGACATCAAAGTGGAGATTAGTTTTGTATTTAGGTGTTGATGAGCTATGGCCATTTTGGAGGAGGTAGAATAATTCTGCTTTTATCTGTTGCTTGTGCTGGCATTCACTACGGTGTAAAGAGATTCACAGTTAAAACTAGTTTGAAAGCACTTACTATAAACTGTGGGGACATCTCTGGAATTGCTGAGAAATGGGTTTGATTCAGTGTATAAAGTAAATAAAATTGCCCACTTATCTCTCAGGATAATTACTTACTATGTAATGAGATAATATCCATAAATCACCTGGGGTTTCTTGGAGAATGGTATTATATAAACACAGGGCTTTATCGGTGATGCTGGAAAGATTTAAAGGCTTAAAATCAGAAGTGCATCTTGATGCTATGGCATTTCACTCCAAACTAAGAGATGTGTAAAGGTTGCATGACTTCTTGAGAAGTATTTCAGTTTAAGGAATCGAGGCAACAGGGTTATTGGGAGGTAGTTCGCTCGGGTATAGGCGTGGAGAGCAGGGTAGGGGCTGGGAAGTTCTCTCTTTTTAGCTCATTAGCTCTGATCAAGAATAGCTTCTACCCTTTTAATTCTAGTTAAGTGAGGGCAACTATTTAGAAATGCCATACGAAGTCTCCACCTCAACTGGAAATAAGAAAATTTGAATTCTTATCCCAATTCTCCCTCCAATTTGCTATGTCTTCTTGAGAAAGTTGTTTCCTTCCTCAGAGCCTCAGTTTACTCCTCTGTAACATGAAATGGGTTAAATTTGATGCCCTTTAAGTCTCTGCCCTTTCTTGGATCAATGGTTAACCAAGATTTTATAATCTTCTTTCTAACTTTGCTCCATGAAACAAAAAAAAATAAGAAGCCCTTGTCAGCAAGCAAGAAGTACAATGAGTTTTTGCTTTGGGAAAGTTTACTATTTGTACATGTATTTTATAGACCCAAGGAAAGGATGAAATGGGATATGGGAAGATAGACCAAAGTTGGTGTTTGATCTATTTTTCCAGGTTCAACGGACATATTCTTTTTCTTTCTCCTTTTTGTTCTCCTCCTACTCTTTTCCGTAGTTCAAATTTCCTGGATCCACCTATACAGTTCATATTTCTTTTTTTTTCCATATCATTCCTCTTTTCATACTTTACTAAAAAGATTCAGCATGGTAGGAAGTAGGTTAAATTATTCTTCATTTAGGTGTGTCTGACTACTAGAGTTTTTTTTCCAATGAAGTGTTTATTTCACCAAAAAGATTTTTTTAAAAAAACACAAAGCACAGTAATTTTTATTAGATAGAAGGTAAGGTGAGAAGTTATTGAACAAGGGCCTAGGTTGTGGTCTTCCTAAACAGTAACTCCCTGATTTCTTATCCCTTCCTTCCCCAAATATTCTGTCAGTAAATAATATAAAATGCCACAGTATTTTTCTTCTTCAAATGAATCATTATTTTTAGAAACATTTCTGCAATTCATAACATTCAGCATAAGAATCCCTGGGTGCAACTGAAATCCAAGAAAAATTGTAAACAGTGCTAGATCACCCAGCATGAAGATAAGCACAGGGGTAAGACAACAGCAAAACATGGCCAGCAAATAGTGAGAAAAGTTGAATCTTAAAGTACTTCTTCAAAAATTTGAAATGTGTGAATCTAGAAAGAAGCTATTTGAATTTTAACATTCATGAAAATGTTCTGCTTTGTGGTTTGGTGTGGTTGGTATTTTGATTTGTATACGAATAAGGAGGAAGGCCATAATCTTTCTAGTGTTCGGAGTCACAGGATCTTAGTGTGGTTGTCAATGTGAGTTGTGGAACTGGTAGTAAAGGGAGTCGCCTCTTCTGAAGAGTGGCACTGAGCTAGAGTCATCACATGATAGGCCTGTCTTCTCCTTCTACTTAGGGAAGAATCATCAACCTGGACCTTCTCTGTAGAGTGTTTATAGGCATGAATTTAAAAAAATCCAATTTTCTTTTTCTACCTTTCCCCTTCTACATGAGAATCCTGTAAATTCTGTCTCTACAACTTAAATTTTGTCCTCAAACTAGGAGAAGTGTCTGCTAAATTCTAATGGCATGGTATTGGCTCCCAGTAACATTCTCCCATCTCTCCTTCTCGTGGGATCCCTTAGTTATTGGGGGAAGCCACACACCTATCTGAAACACTAAATAGCTCAGGCTGCCTTGAATCTAAGTCTGTCCATTTGACCAAGTTCTGGCAAGTTAAAGGCTAGCAGAATAAATGGGACTCCTTAAAAGGCAAGGAAGCACTTTCCTCCATTCCTTCCTACTCCCCCTCCTTCTGTCTGTCATGTGGATGTAATACTCCAGTCACCATCGTGAACTGTGGATCTGAGGACCAAAACTAGGGATGGCAGAGTGGGGAGCGGGAAGGAGTGTGGCTTTCTAGTGACTTTGTGGAGCTCCTTCCACTCCTGTACTGTTCACATTTGGTCTTCTTCTACCAAGAGAAGAGATGCGCAGTTCATCATTAGATGGGACTTTTATTTTATTTGCAGCCAAACCTAGTCCTAACTAGTACATCCATTGAATAGGAGAAGGGTTCCTGCCAACTCCCAAAGACTGAGAATGATAAGGGTTGCAGTTTCATTTGGTGTAATGTTCATGTTGTTTAGAAGTCCACAGGCCATGGTTCCAATCCCAGACTTGTCACTTAATGGCTTTGCTACATAATTATTTTGAGGCTTATATACTAATTTGTAAAATAGAATTAATATCTACCCCACGGAGTTGTGGGATTAAATGAGAACACATGAGAAGTGCCGAACTGGTGACTGCCATAGGTGTTCCAAATGTATTAGCTTCCTTTTACTTTCCAATCTGCTTTGCTTTGCTTTTATTAGGAAGATGTCAGTTACTCTATGTGTATTATTTAAGGTATTACAAAATGTTAATAGGTAGCTATATCCTGAGAAGCTAGTGAGTCAGAGTGGGGCAGTCAGAACTACAGTCTGTGCTGTAAGTTCAACAGAAAAGGTGTGTTCATCATTCACTCAACTAAAGGCCTGTTACTCAGTGACAAACTAACGGAGAGCTGGAGCCAGTTTTCTGATGGGAATAGGGACATGATGAGTTGGTGTAAGAGAGCCAAAGCCTTAATAATGGGAGATAGGAGATCTGTTTTTGTGATCAAGAAAGCACATGTGAAAATGCTCATAGGAACAAGGTGGTATCTCGCAATTCAGGCCAAGCTGAAGGCATGTACAAGATGGGATGACTCTGCAAGTATACAAAACAGTGAACTTAAACCCAATAAATGGCTCCCTAAGACACCTATGGTTATATTTTGTATTATTATTGACCAGCAGAAGCTGGTTTTAGAACAAAGCGTAACTTATAACTAAGAATATTAGGTAATTGATATTCCTTGATCTTTCTAGTTACAAAGTTGTTTCAGCTATATCATGTAGTTACCGTCATTATGCATTTTCCTCGTGTTTTCTTTTTCCCCTTTATGGTAACTTGGACATTGCTGCGCCCAGATCTTGGAAAGGTTAAGTTGAGATAGTTTTAATTTGGTGATTCAACAAATGGAGGACAATGGTCTAGTTGTCTCTATAGGGAAAGAGAGATAAAATACAGTTATGTGTCACACAAAGTTTTAGTCACAGACCACATATATGATGGTGGTCCCATAAAATTATAATATCATATTTTACTGTACCCTATGTTTAGATGTATTTAGATATACAAATACTTACCACTGTGTTATAATTGACTTCAGTATTCAGTACAGTAACATGCTGTACATGTTTATAGCATAAGAGCAATATACTCTATACTGTATAGCCTAGGTTTGTAGTAGGCGATACCATCTAGCCTTGTGTAAGGCATCCAAAAGTAGCCTTGATAAAATAGCCTAATGACATATTTCTAAGATGTATTTCTTTTGTTAAGTGATTCATGACTTTATACATTGGCCTTGCCCTCAAATAGCTTGAGATCTAATTGGGAACTAAGAGAGTAAATATATAGAAAACTAATTTTCATATAAAGCATAATCTGACAAAGCCCAAACTAAAGATGTAAGCAACATATTGTGAGAGCATAGACAAGGCAATCATTTTTAGTGGTGGGAATTGTTGCTAAAGAGACAACAGAATGAAGAATTTTGGTAGAGAGTTATAAAGAGGCTCATAAACTGGAGGAAGAGTATGACAAAAAGAATGATACAAAAGTGTGAAAAGTTGTTTAAGTAATCATGACTAGTCTCCTGGGTGACTGGAAAATAGAGACAGCAGTGGAAGAGAGGAGAACATGTTGATGGACAGTGTTGTATGGTAAGATAGGAGGTTTTATTTATTTTGATTGACCAACTGACATCATAAAGAGTTTAGAGCATGAAGGCTTATCTTTGTGTCCTTATAGCCTATAGCACAACATTAGTATGTGGCAGGCACATTGCTGTATGCTTAATGAATGGTGAGTAAATGATTAGAACAGGGAGTGGTATGTGGGATGAATTGGAGCACTGAGAAAAGTGTGATCAGGTCTTGGAGTCAGTCCTGGTAAAAGGTGTTGGATGCCTGATCTTTGTGTGGAAATGAGAGGTTACATATAAGATTTTGAATATCACCCTCTTGTGGACAATACTGATTAATGGTCTTGGAATTCAATGGAGGGAAGTCACTTGGATGGAGATAAATTCTGAAAAGAGAATTGCCTTGGAGCTTATGGACTTACCATCCTCAGCAAGGATCAAGTTACATCACATGCTGTGATGAACAGGGCAGCAGGCGAGGATTTTGTCATGTACACTCTTGACTTCGCTTTTGGGGATCTGTGCCAAGAATGCCCGGGGTTTGATTTTTGGGTGTGGTGCTGTCCACTCACTCTAATGCCCAGGGAGGCATGTTGACAAGGATGGGTGGCTGGTGGGGGATTGCTGAGCTATTTCTTGGCAAATCTCTGTGGGGAGGCGTTCCCCAAATACCACAATCCTGTTATTTTTGAGTAATGGACTGAACCCAGGTGCCTGATTGGACAAGGCCACTCCCCATTTCTTCCAGATAAATATTTGGTTGCCAGGAGGTTATATTTAAATGAGAAATACCTCCTTAGGAAGTTGTTGCCTAAGAATTCCTGCAGAGGGCAGGATCCCATCCCTGCTGGGGAATGCCTGAGAAGGGTGCCAAAATTTATATCCTGTACTCACTATAATACACTTAGTGTGATGGCACCCACTTTGAGGTTCTATAATAGTTTGTATCTCTGAATGACAAGAAAGCTCATCAATGTCAGAGATGTTGCATTTCTTCTGGGGAAGGGCTCCTGGTCTTTAGAGCCCTAACAGCAAGACCCTGAAACACAGATGGAATGTATGTCAGAGATTTGGCTTTTAGGAAAGGAAGGAATCAGTTCTCCAAAAAAGAGCTGAATCTTTTCTGGAATCTGAAGCACAGAGTACAGAATCTAGGAAGCTAGAGACTTTGGATCTTTCAGGCGTTAGAGTGCTCTTTGTTCTCGCTACTTGTGAACATTGAATGTTGGCTTTTCAAGCCTTGTCAATTTAGAGTGTGTATTTTCTCTATGAGGAGAACCCTCTTATTTTATATATTTTCCTCCAGTAAGTGGGATATTAAGACTCAACAATTAAATTTGTAACTCTTTGGGGATCATCTGTCTTTAGAAATATGAGTTAACATCCTGAGGTTTTCTTTTTTTCTTTTTAAAAATAAAGAACAAAACAAGAGTTAAAGTACACAGAAAAAAAAAAGGCACAAGGCAAAACATAAGCAAAAAAGACTATCACCAACTTTCTTGGTGAAAGTTCAATGTTTTGGATACTCCGGTAAAAATCCATCCTAAACATACATTTTCCATAACAATGTGTGGTCTCAAGGTCATAAACTGTGACTCTCTGTCTCCACGACTTTCTAAATCTTCTTTTAATCACCAGCCATATATTATTTTGTTTTTGTTTCTCACTTTTTGAATCCTTTTGCATTAGAGGTTGTAATAATATTTGCTAATGTGGATCACTTCATAGAGGGGAGACCTCACTCAGGTGTGCCAGTTTAAATACAAGTGAGAAGAGGCACGTTCAAGAAATTGTATTGAGTCCTGGAGCTGTGCAGGGTGTATTTCCTGAGAACTCATCTGGAGGAATGGCATGTGTGCTGGGGAGACTTGGCAGAGGATTTGTTTCTTCTGATTTATTGCAGAAAAAATAAGCCCTGTTAATTATGATGTGTTTAGAGCCTTCCAAGGTGCTATAAATATAATTCAAGACATAAAAGTAGGTGAGAAGAAATACAAGCTTTTGGAGCTACAAGGGATTTTTGAGCGTTTGCTTTAATCTCCCTCATTTTACAGTGGTCTTAGGGGACTGTGGTCAAGAACTCCAGTGGCGAAGCTGAGAGTGACTTAAAGATGGGTAAACAGCTAAGGAGTTCATTCATTGACCTAAATTTACAAGTTCTAGCATTTTTTGGTTTTGTTCTTTTTATGTCACCAGGAAAAAGGGAACATGCTCTGTGGAAACATGGAGGAAATGGAGCATTGGTTGAGTAGATATAGAGTTTTGACTTTTCATAAACAGGCTCCCTGACGTTGGCTATCTTTTCTCTTCTCTGGACCTTCTTCTTCTTCTTCTTTCTTTTTGTCTGTAGAGTAATGAGAGCACCGACTAGCTATATTGTTCAAGGTCCGATCTTCATAAATAAAATTTGATAATTTAAAATTGCTTTCTGGCTACTTTTAAGAAAAATAATAATAACATGCTGAAGAGAAAACAAAAAAGTCCAGGTGGTTTTACAGAAATTATACCATAGTGGAGGGAACATGCCTGGATATACGCGTCAGGAATTTTGAATTAGATCTCATCCTGGCATTGAACGCCTCGTGCCTTTGTAAATTGTTGTGGATGAGGAAAAGGCTTTCAAAAATGGTTTCCTTTCATTGCTTCTTAGATTTTCAAATAAATTCTACTTGTCTGAAATCCATGCAGTTCCCCTGGGCAGTTGCTGGGTGGCAGCAGAAGTGCTCCAGTGGTAGACTGTGGAACATCAGAATGGCAGCGCTGGAGGCTGCGGTGTTCCCAGGCTCAGTCAGCACTGAATGTGGAGCCCAGGTCCCCAGGCAAGTGAGACATGCAGCCGGAATGGCTGGTAGGGCTAGGGTTGGCAGGCAGGGGAGATCCTTCCTTTCCCACTGTTTGTCACTGGCCATGTGAAAAAAGTGGCTAATACAGTACCCACTACAATGTATTAAATAGCCACTGTGGATGAGACACTGTATTAGGCTCTTTAAATATGTCATTGTGACTTCAGATATCACCACTATCAGGTGCCATTATGTCTATTTACAGCTGAGGAAACTGAAGCAGAGAAAGATTAACCAACATCCCGAAGGCCACAAAGCTAGCCAGTGCTTTACCTGAGATGAAACACAGATCCGTATGACATCAAAACGTTTTTTTTTTGCTACCATGAGACTCCTCAAAATAATGATAATAATAATGATAAAGCCAGCAGCAAAAATCTCAATCTCATTTCTATTTTTATGCTCACAATACGTTAGCATCCTGGAATCTGCAAGGCCTCTGCTTGCTCATTATTTGATTGGGTACACACACAAACACACACACACTTTCATGGTGAAGGCAGGAGAGTGGTTGACTTTTAATTTTGAAAAGGAAGAAACTGAGGCCCACTAGAATGTGAAGTCACTTTACTAAAGTCCTTGAGAAATGATGGTAGAGCTGGGTTTCTTGATTCCTAGATGAGGTAGGGCGTTTTCTACTGTACCACAGTGCCTTGAAGGGATGGGTTGCTTTAGATGAATACCTGGGCAATCTTCTAAAATCAGTTGGCTCAAAGGTAGAGAAACAGCCCACCTTAGTGCAGAGTTGAAATGGCCTCTATTCACATGATGGCCTCTGTCTATCAGCACTAGTTGACTCCTGCCTGTGTTTATGATGATGCCTGTCTCATCTGCAGCTGTTTGCAGAGTCTTGCATATAGTATATGTCTAACTTAAGCTTGCCCACATGCACATAAAGGAACTGTGAATATGCTGCTTCTTTACTGAAGGCCCTCAGTGGGTGCCAACATTCAGACAAATCTTGATAAATGTGCCATAGCAGAAAATAGAAAAGAAAGTAATCTGGATATTTTGGGTATTGTGCATGCGTAAGTTTTACATTGTTTATTTTTGGATAGAATTTACACAAGAACTTCTTCTCAAGTCTTGAATATTTGCATCAGAGGAACTTCTAGAACTAGAAAAGACCTTAGAGAGTTTCTAAGACCCAAAGAGGGAAAGTGACCTATGTAAAGTTAAACACATTTACAGAGACATGGATGACTGAGGTATCCTGATCTTTTGGGGAAAAGCATGTGCTTGGGAACCAAACAAATGTGGATTTGAATCCTGATTCTCATTTACTTGTGTACTTGTGGTATGATGACATGTTAACTTCTCCATAGCTCTAAGTCCGATCTCATCTGTAAAAATAGAGATAAAAAGCAACTACTTTGCTTGGTATCTGGTCAGTCTAAAAGAGTGAGTATATCAAAAAGCCTAATGTGGTGCTTGCGCACTTTGCCTTTCCTGTATGCGCTGATGCCCCAATCCATTTGTTTAGGATTCTAATGAAATCATGAGTTTTATAGTTTACAGCACAGATGTCCCACATGATATAGGAGTACAACTCAGTTCTTGATGGGAAAAACACAGTGCAATCAATCCCTTTATAATTTATTCACGTCATAGTTTAACCATGTTATAGCATGCTTTTCCCATATGTAATGCAAGCATCTATTATTATATTTGGGATCTGCTTTGACTTGTATTCCTGAACCTGTATAATTAAGTGTTATATTATAGTGGGCTTCACAGCATTGGGTAATGAAAAGAATTCTGGCCTTGTAATCAGCAGAATTTTGTGCCAACTCTGCCAGGACTGGCTGTGTGATTCTAGATGAGTTTCCTTTTGAGGCCTCAGTGTGATAGTTCAGGTGAGCTATAAGGTTCTGATCAGCTTTCAGATTTAAATTGTGTGTATTTTTTTTTTCCTACTAATATACATCGAGACTCTTGTTTATTGTGTCTGTAAAGTGCTTCTCAGGAAATCTGGGCAAGTCTCGTTCTTCAAATCAGCTCAGTAGTAGAAGTTTAAGCTGACTTCCCAACCACTTCTGCCAAGTGTCGTCTCGTCTCGTCTCGTCTCGTCTCGTCTCTTCTCTTCTCTTTCTTTCTTTCTCTCTCTCTCTTTCTTCTTTCTTTCTTTCTTTCTTTCTTTCTTTCTTTCTTTCTTTCTTTCTTTCTTTCCTTTCTTTCTTTCTTTCCTTTCTTTCTTTCCTTTCTTTTCTACAAAGGCTCAATACTACGTAGGATCAGTAGGTCCACTAGGCAGCTCAGACAAGGATAGACATTTATAAAATACTCCAAGCTACAGAAAGGTGGTGCTAGAGACTCTTCCATTTCTGATGGGGTCTGGGGTCTGTAATGGAATAGCCATAGATTACTAAAGAGTAGACCACCCAAAGCAGGCATTTTCTCCTCAGTGATCCTGACAAGTGGTTATCCAGCCTCTGAAGGCTTCTGGTAAAAGAGAATACACTGCTTCCTGCTTGGCCTCTCTGACTCTGGTAGAATCTAGTTAGAATGATCTTTCCTGTGTTGAGGGAAAATCAGCTCCTCTAATCAGCCCCTCTTGAAGCTGTCACTTGTTGGTCCTAGTATTTTATTCTGTAGCTATACAGAATCAAGAATCTATTCATTAATTCAACTACTATTTACTTCCTATTACATGTCAAACACTCCAGAGCTAACATTTTTCTTTTTAAGGGCTTACCGTATGGCTGGAGAGGTCGAAAAGTAAAATCTCAATTCCAGTATGATGTGACAAGTGCTGCTGGAGTTAAACATGGAAAACTGTGGAGATGCAGAGAAATGCACCTCACTCAGATGAGGAGGCAGGGAAGACACTGCAGAGAGTCTGAAAATCAGAAGTCTTTATGTCCTTCATTCCCATCCTCACTAGGCTAACTGTGCTTAGAGTATGTGACAGGCAGTGTGACAGGAAGTTGTAGACTCAGGAAACTTGAGTGCTAATCCCAGTTTTGCTGATATTGTCCCTACGTAACATTGGACAAGTTCAATTTATTACACATAGTAGAGAATGCAGATAGCATCCTGTCATGTTATTTAGTCTCTGGAATTTCCAAACAAGCAGGGAATGCACTCATTTGATAGCTCTCGCCCAGTATTTCCTCCTTTATTTCTACTCATCCCTGGTTGGCCTGGAGTTGAAAATCAGGACTTTATTCTCCTTGTGTCTGGGCTTTATCATGTCTCACTCTACCCCTCTTCCAAGCCACGCACCTATATTGGTCTGTCCCTTAGCTTGTGCCTGCAATGTTCTCAACAATCATTAAATGAAAAGCATGCTTGCAGAAACCCACAGAAATTGTGAATGTACACAGGCACATTGGAAGTTGCCCCAAGGTATGTTTCCATTGACCAGGACAACAAAGATGACTAAGGCGGTGTCTGCCCACTCCTATGTGGAAATAATGTTGTATTTGTCTGGAAGCCAGTGAAAAAAAAAGGATGTTGAAATGGCCTCATGACAGGCTATTTTGTACCCCAACTGCCTTCATACCTCAAATTCTTTATTTTTTAACTTCTCAGACCCCAGATTTTTTTTTTTTTTCACTAATCCATGGAGTGATTTTTAGAAAAAGGCTAATGACCCTGACGTCAGAGTCTGATTAGCCTGTGAGAAATGGGATAGGCATTACTCCCACCTACTTCAGCCAAGCTCTGATAATTTTCTTAGAGCTAAAATGAAATGAAAGTTTTGGCTGAGTGGAGTATCTCACTATCGTTGGAGGGAAATCTCTTAATGATGGAATATGCAATCTAGTCTCTAGGTCCAATTACATAAAATATTATTTTTCCTGGATTGGGAAAAATGTAATTGCCATTTTTTCAGCCCGTTTGGATAAAATTTTACAGTCAAAGCCACTCTTTCTTGGGAGTTTTTATATTGTACAGAACTTAAATAAGAACTTAGACTAAAAGGGATGGTGACTTCCCTGATTCTTGGGATTTGAGTGAGTCTTGTGTGTAGTAGGGTGAGTAATAATGGAGGATAGGGCCCAGGTAGTAGCACTGAGACTTCTCTATGACTCTGGTATTATAGAGTTTCTAATATACTTTCAGTAAACTTTGACCACTGATTCAGATTTTTGCAAAAGAATCTCCAGGATTTGCTACCTTCTCTCTTTTCACTAGATCTACTGAAAAATGTGAGGCTTGTCCCTCAACTTGGAAATAGGTATTTCTTACCAATTTAAAAACATTTGAAGATAATAAATTAATTTTGATAACATTTAAAAACATATGAACAGTTAGTTCCTACCTTAAATTGAATTTTGACCTGTGCTTTTTTTTTCTTATAAAAATAAATCAATAAACGAGAATCACTAAGTTTTCCCAAGGGCATTTCTTGAGAATGTAATGAGTGTGTGTGTGTGTGTGTGTGTGTGTGTGTGTGTATGTATGAAGTCATTATTGACTAACAATTGTAATCCACAAAACCATTCATTCATCAAATATTTATTGAGGTTAAGGCACTGCATGTATTTATGTCTTCTGATTGCTCTAAGTAGAAGGGAACAGAATCACCTGCAGTGAAGTCTGAGGCCTTTTTCTTTTTAGCTGAACTTCAAATCAATCTTCTACTTGACAACTTGACTTAAACAACAAACAGCATACGTAAAGTGTTATTTCAATACAGATCCAAACAATCTTAATAGAATAAGCATGCATTGAGCATGCATATGTGTACATCCCTGTTTTAGATGTTTTAGTCATATAGAGCCAAGCAACACAGTTCCTGCTATAAATACTACATGCTCCAGTAGCAAGGATAAGTCAAGTATATAGACAGCTATATTGTAAGGTGCAATAAGGATATGCCAGTGGAGAAGAGTTGACAATAAAGAGAATTCATACAGTTGTGACTGCGTCTGGGCAACACAAAGGAAATAGTATAAGACAAGACCTTTGGAAGATAGTACCAGGTGGGAAGTTGGGATGTGAAGAAAGGATTAGAGGGAAAGGCTATTCCAGGGAGAAGGTATAGCAAGAATAAAGCCATATGGTCAGGAAAGAAATTCAGAGAACAGTCAGCAGATGTGGTTTTGCTTGAATATAATGAATGTATCGTGGATGTGATAAAGTTAGAGATGGGGGCAAATAAGAGAGGCTTTGAATGCCAGTGTAAAATGTTTGTATTTTCTTGGTGGCAATAAAGCTACTGTTGTATTTTAAATAGGGAAGTGCATCCATTTTAAACGAGGAAGGGCATCCAATTGTTATTTCACACACACACACACACACACACACACACACACACACAGATTTTGCCATGCCCTCTATAGATCCATCACTATGTAAACTGTTGAGGATTCAAAGAAAGTAAACAATCTCATACCTCAAAGTCTTCAGTGGGGAAGAGAGGCAAATACAATAATTTTCATAAGTATTGTAGGGATATCTTGTTCAGACACCTAGGGGAATCATAGAAAGCTTCTTAAAGGAAGTGAACCTTAAGCATTGGTTGGTTAAGGGCTTTCTAGATGGAAAAAAAATGAGAAGTGCTACTCCAATAAGACTCTTGAAACAGTATATGTGATGATAACACAAGGAACACTGAGAGGGGAAGGCAAGGTAAGGAGGGTGTGAAGGGAGGCCAGTGAGGAGGCTGCCACGATAGAATTTGTGAGAGGAAATGAAAGGCTGAGCGATGGAAATGGCTGTGAGGATGAAGATGTGGTGGCCCCCATGGATGTGGCACAACAGCAGATCTTGATTTGGTGCTGGAAGTAGGGGGTTGTGGTTGGAATGGCAGAAGTGGAAGAGCATTTTTAAAAAGTTAAAATGGATAAGATTGGAATTCTGAAGGGGGAAGAAGGATGCCATTAGTAGGCATGTGGCAGTCAGGAGAAGCTAGTTTCAAAGGAATTGTGTGAAATTTAGTGTTGAGTGACTACTAGAAAGCAGAATAGGCAAATTCCCATAAAACTGAGTTGTGAGCAAAAATTCTTGGGCTCTGATGTCATAGTTTTCCTCCTTTTTTTCTCCTGGAAAATTCCAAGTCATAAGACAAGTGCCCAAATATTGCCTCAAGCATACTTTAAAGTACTGATGTCTAAGGGATTTCATCTTAGGAAAAGCTTAATAGATCATGTGTATTAATCATAAAGTGTAAAAACAAGACATTGTTAACAATCCCTAGTCTCTTCCTTGGCTTGGCTCATGGCTATTCTAAATAATACCTTGGGATTATTTATGATGACAGGTTTGGCATTCTGCTTGGAACATATACATGCCCCCTTAAGCAAGCTTCTTCCTTGGGAAGAGACCAAGAGAGGCAGGGTTTTTCAAAACACCTAATTTTCATTTCTTCCTCCTTTCTTTTTTTTTAGTTAGTGGGTCAAACGAGTGATTACTGGACAACGTATATATATTTTAATGACTCCAAATGCTTTCGGGATGAATCATAGTAGCCTCCTCTCTTTGCCTCCTTGTTACTTCATTTCTAACTCCATTTCTGTCTCCACTATAATTGCAGCACTGGGTGAGACGCTGCTCGAGGAGGAATTAGCTGAACTGTGGTGGTTTGGCAACAGAAAGATAGAGAGGAAGTAACATGGAACAGGAGGTCTGTGTGAAATGTGCAGCCATGTGGCTTTCTGCCCAACCAAGGCAGCTTTCCCTACAATTCCCAGCCCTCCAAGGGCTCTTAAAGCATTGAGTGTGTGATGGGGGTAAGTCCGTATGCTGCACTTACTCCAAACATAATTATCAAGCTATAAAGGAGACACCTTAAACACACACATACGCACACAACACCTCATACCATAAGATCTCAGGGGAATTTCAAAACCACATACATATTTCAAAAAACAGTAAATTCAAACTAAAGAGAGGAATTGATTTGGGTGGTCTGGTAGTTTGGTGGAAAAAAATGCAGTCAATAGGATTAAGTTAAGAATCAGAATAAATACAGCTCTATGCTATTAGAAAAAAGCTTCATTTTTTAAAATGCGTTTTTTAATTTTTGATTCAAGTCTCACCAAATCAAAATGTGTCACTCATCAGATGTTTGCAGTGAACACATATTTGGACAGTATATAGAATAGAGAAGACAATCAAAGTTAAATGTCTTGAAGTGCTGAAAGCCAATTAATTAATTAGAAAGATAATTGTTGGAATTATGTATAGGCAACTTAAATTCAAAACAGAAAACTAATATATTAAGGAGCATGAGAAGCATCAATCCATGAATTCAAATGTATTTTACAGCTTTACGAATCCAATACCGTATTGTTAGAATCACTATTATGTTAGCTGGCAAGATGGAAACTGGTGTCTGCTTCAACATACTCAAAAATGGGGAACTCACTACCTCCTCAGCCGCCTATTCTGTTTTTAAATAAGATATAACTGTTACAAACTTCTGTTTTCACAAATCTGATTCATCAGTGCTTCTTTTGCCTCTGAAGCCACATCGAAGCCTATTTCTTTGTATCCATAAGCACCTTTCAGATTTGTGAGCATTACATCATTTCCTTTCTCAGGCTTTGTGTCTGCAGGCTGATGAACCCTCTTTCCAGAGGACTTCCACTCCTATTCAGGATGTTAAAGACTCTGCCACCATGCTCCTTCCACATGCCCTTTGTTGCTTGATTAGGCTTGGTGGCTTTTCTTTCCACAATATTCTGCCTTTGTAGACTTAAAATGATGCTTTGACCCCAAGTCTCAGGAGCAGTGAAGGGCCTGGGTAACTTATTGCCTGGGTCATCAGGTGAATCTTCTCAAGGTGAGCATTTGGGCAGTGGTTGCTCGAGTCCCCTGGGTGGAGAGAGAGCAGCAGGGGTCTACAGGTCAGGAGTCTGGATTCTCACAGGCCTGTGTCTTCTAGCCCAGTTCCAAGTGCTGGAAGCTGGTGCTAGAAAGCAGATTGCTTTACCTACTGTGAGCAGATTGTGTAACCAGACCCATAATGTCCCTTGTCAGTAATGGGCTAAATGATGCTATGAACAATGCCAATTTCTATCCATCTCTGTAGTCCATGTGCTTATTAAATAAGGTTAAATGTGGCATCATGGAGGGAAAAAGGTACTTAGGACTTAGGAAACCTAAATCTAAATTCTTGTTCTGGCAAGTGTCAAGATCTAACACAGCCTCAGTTTCTTCCATGTGAAAACATCTCCTATACTTCTGTGTGTCAAGTATTGTGCCAGAGCTCTATAAACTTGGTCTCTCACATTCAAAGCACTGTAATCTAGGTGTCTTCATCACCACTTGATAGCCATGTCCTGGAATTTGAAACCAGGTCTGCCTATCTTTCAAATCTGTGATCTTCTTTTCTCTTCCATAACCCCCTTGCTAAAATGAGGCAGAGGGACTAGAACTCGTATATACCCATGTATAATATGCCATTTCCAGTCCCAAGTACTTATGCTCATATTCCTAAGAAGTGTATATATTGCATACAAGAGCAAAACTCCATAAACGAAACCTGTTAAAATGTATTTGACATCAGAGATGTTCTAGTGGTGGAGGTAAGCTAACTTTTTCTCTAAAGGACTAGATAGTAAATATAGTTGATTTTATGAACTATACAGTATCTGTTTCAACTACTAACTCTGATGTTGTAGAGTGAAAGCAACCACAGGCAATATATAAATGAATGAATACACCTGTGTTCCAATAAATCTTTATTTACAATAACAGGCAATGGGCTTGATTTGGCCAGCAGACCCTAGTTTGCCAACCTTTTCCTCAGAAAGTGGAGAGTTAGAATAGTGGAGAACAACTTTTGGTAGGCCCTGTTCTGTCCTGTTCAACTTTCTATGCATGATTCAGTTGAAGGCAGAGATCACAACTGGTAAATCTGCAAATTCCAGGAAATCGAGAATGTTCTCTAATATATGTTATGACATAATTGGGGTGCAGAAAGAGGCAACAAGAGTAGTCAGGTGGACCTTCATTCAGATTGTAGCTCTATAATTATCTATTTGGAGAAACTAATTTGTGTAAATTATTCAATATCTCTAAACATTATTTTTTCTCATCTGTAAATGGACATAATTTTACCTTTCTCAAGGACTGTTGTGAGGATTAAAGCAGATGATGTATATAAAGTATTTAGTACAACGCTGAACATAGTGAGCCCTCAGTGAAAGGTAGTATAAAAAACCTCACTGAATTAAGGACAGAAACAAAGGAAAACACCCAGTTCGGAGGAGAAATGGCATACACTAATTTACCAGGAAGAGGCAGAATACCCTGACTACTAATTCAGGTTGTTTCTAGACACTTGTTATCAATGTATAGATTGTGACTTTGGATGAAACAGTACAGGGAGGTAATTCCTTCTCTAATAAGATGTTTATGAAAAGTTATAGGGGTGTATGAATGAACGGGAAAACTGAATGTAGTCCTTCAGATAGGCAGAAGAATTAGAGGAAAAGTTAGAATATTTGGTAGATCACGGGTCTTTATCTGGAAAACCTCTGAGAGGGATTGGTAGCCACTTCCCATCATGGTATGGTTGGATAGAATTCCTGCTGTGGAAAATAAGAGGGATTAGTGATATTAGACTACCTCTTTGGTAGCTCAGGGACTTTTCTGTTAACATATATCTCATATCAGCACCTGTTGTTTAGCCCTGTTGTAAACAACAGGACTAGCACCGTAGTGGTTAGTGAAGAGTGTAGAGTGAAAGCAGCCACAGGCAATCTATAAGTGAACGAATGCACCTGTGGATATATATAAATGAATGGAATAATATATATAAGTGAATGGATATATATAAATGAATGGAAGACATTTTAGATGATGAACTAGGACTTACTGAACATTGACTTCTTTCCATATAGGATAAAATGTTTTTTGTAAGTATGAGTGTCATGAATGAGAGGAGACTCAGTTCATATAACGTGTATTAATAATAGGAACTGAAAAACTTAGAGCTTTTTGATGCCCCTCTTTCTTACTTTATCTTGTATCTTTCCACTCTTCTAAGCTGCAGCGTTAAGATCCATATCTAAAACCTCTCTACATGCACCTAAACAGGACCAACAGAAACCTATGCACATGGAGGCCAGCAAGAAGCTTGGGTCTTCCGCTAAAGGAAGCTGATTGCCATAACAGAAAGAACACAGGACTCGAAGACAGATAGCCTGGGTTAAAGCTGTAACCCAACCATTGCTATTTCTATTACCTGAGGCAAATTAATTCACCTCTCTGAGTCTTGGATTTGCTCTGTAATATATGAATGATACTATCTGCATCATAGGGTTGTATTAAAGATTACGGGGTATAATACATGTAGCAGACAGTTTTGATTGCCTACCCAACAATCACTTATGCCCTTCCACCATCCTAAGCAGGACCAGTTTTAACTACGTATCTATTCCGCTTTGGGAGACCCGTGAGATTCAGGAAAGGTGGTCTGCAGCCCCAGGAGAAGAATGATGGCAAGATCTCCTAGGTGTCAGTTAGTGTCTTAGCCATGACTGTATGACCCAATTCAGGCCCAATAACTGACATGTTATAGGACTTGCTGTGAACCAAATGCTGTTAAAATGTCTTTACATACGTTAACTCATTTAACGCACTATAAGGTAGGTACTATTATTCATTTCATAAATGAGGAAACTAACGAATAGAGAGGTTAAGGAACTGCTTCAAGGAAACACAGCTAATAAATGGTAAAGCAAGGTCCACACCTAGGAGTCTGATCCCAGACTATGTGCTCCTAACCACTGAGCAATATCACTTCCCACAAATGTGAAAATCTCCTAGTAAACTTAAGGAAAACATGTTCTTTATTGATTAAAAAAATGAGAAGAAGTCCCACACTGTTGGTTGGGTCTGTATGTGAAACCTGGTACACCTTTAGCCATGTTACTACTCTGAGAGGAACTACAGTGAAATGTAGAGCACAGCAAAACAGAAAGATGAAAATATTTTTTGTTTAAAAATGTCATTTATATCCTGAGCCAGTCACCCATTGAACTATGTTATTGTGGCTGCATATGTGTGTGTGTGCATGTGAGTATATATAAGAGATATGGAGACATTTTTTATCCTAATTATATGACATAATTTTATAAATATAAAATCATAATATAAGAAGTATTTTTTCATCTTTCTTAATTTATAAATCCAAGCTAAAGCTATGGTAAGCTTGTTTTCACAAAGATTGAGCACTAGTTGAGTAAGTAAATTTGTCCTCAATGACTTTACCTTTCTGGTTTGACACGTTCTCCATCTCAAGGCACCTACTGACTTCATCATTTCTTCTTTTACTCCAAGGTCTAAACCAGCTCCCAGAAAAGACCTTGAAAGACACCCACGAGAGGATTTTATTTTTATTTTTTATTTTTTTGGAGACAGAGTCTCTCTCTGCCTCCCAGGCTAGAGTACAGTGGCATGATCTCAGCTCACTGCAACCTCTGCCTCCCAGGCTCAAGCAATTCTCATGCCTCAGCTTCCTGAGTAGCTGCGACTACAGGCGCCCACCACCACGCCTGGCTAATTTTTTGTATTTTAGTAGAGACAAGGTTTCACCATGTTGCCCAAGGTGGTCTTGAACTCATGAGCTCAGGCAATCCGCCCGCCTTGGCTGAGGTTTTTAAATAGTTGCAAATAGACCGAAAAAGTTTCTTAACCCAGGGCAATGTCAGTAGGCATAATAGTCCTTTCCAAAAAAAAAAAAAAAAAAAAAAAAAGGAGGCAGCATAAGTAGTGGAATCTTAGGCATCAGTGGATAACATGGTGTTATTTTGGGCAGTGGGTCAGCCAGGTGCTCCATAAGTCGTATCTTGTAGGCGTTTGTTCTTTCAGCAAGCCAGGCCAGCTCTGGTTGCTACTTCTACATACTCTTCTGACACCTGTATTTGCCTGAACATGCAGTTCAAAAGACAGAGAGAGTGGGGGAGAGGGTATTAAACGTGTATTTTATGCCTCATATTTTGTCCCATTTCCTCTTCCGTCTCTCTCCTTTTTGTTAATTCTTTCTTCCTCTCTCCCCCTTTTCTCTCTTCTCTGTCTTCTTCTCTCCCTTTCCTCTATTCCTGTCTGCCTTTCTTTCATTACTGCTTTAATAAAATGATATTTTCTGTGTTTTCTACACAATGCCTTGGGCATTTCAAGAAATGCCTTTCCCATCTCTCTGTTTTGATTACTCTGAACAAGGATACACAGCTGACCCCTTTTCTTTTCGTGTAAAACCACAATCCACTAAGCAAATCACTGCTTTTCACTTTGCTGGCTGGAGGGAGAAAGGATCAGATAGGCGAGATGAGGATGGGGACGGGGGGATGGGAAGATAATGACAGATTTGACGATAATTAATATTTTCTGTGTCTGAATAGTGAAAGTCTCATCCAAGTCCCCAGCCAAGCTCAAGTTAAACTCTTAGTGTGTGGGTTTAAGTGCTCTGCAACCTTGCATGCTGGGGCTGGTTTAGACGAAGTGATGCTGTATATGTGGAATTTTGTGGTTCTTTTTTTATTATCATTACCGAGTAAACCATTCATATCTAAAAAGGAAACTTTAAATCAACCCACTCTCAAGGTGAAATAATGTATTGGGTCTGAGTTACGTAGCCCATAATTTAAATTACCAGAGAGTTTATGTATTAATTATTAAAGGCTTTGGAGTTCCTTGACCACTCATTTTCATGTTTACATAAAACCTCAATTATTTGTGCTTCATATTTGTGCCAGTTTTTTAAAGCAATGGTACATCTCAGATTTGATAGACTGGTAATGGTTTTCAGGTCCATTGACATGACATTCAGCTTCTACCAGAGTTGAGGACTGGAAATGCCTCCTATGTGACTCTCATGTTTTATTCCAGTGTTTCTTTCAAAAAGGCAATGTGTCATTTCTTTTATATTAGTAATAGAAATTAAGAAACAAATCAGATTTTCTCCAATATGATTTGTTGGAAATTTTTGATTCTGTGATATCAGAGTGCTTTAATTTTAATAAATGTGTTTTAATAGAGAGTAACTGAATGCATTTAGGATTTATTTACTATGAAATTAACATTTATAGAGGTTCCCTTAACAATAATATTGGGTGGCTCATGAAAGCCCAGAGAGAAGGCTTTCTTCTGGGGAACGATCAGCAGTGACTGGTCAGTTATTGATTTCATAAACATTTGTTAAAGCTACATGAGCCAAGGGATTATCACCATATCATTTTATTTAATCTTTACGATAATCCTGAAGGTAAAAAATTATTTTCTTCCTTTAAAATCAGAAAAACGTGAGGCACGAGGAGATTAAGAAGTTAGTTACTTGTCTTGCTAGCTAGTAACTAGCAGAGCTAGAGTCCAAACCTGAATCTTGTGTTAAATACATCCAAGATCTGGATACAGGCGTTAGCACTTTAAATTTACTTTGTCATTTTTATGTTATTGAACAGATAAGATGACTGGAGACTTCCCTTGGCCTATGACCAGATTGCATGAAAATCAGGGACAGGGCAATGATATTTAACAAAAATGAATGCACCGATGCACCAATATTACAAGGACAGGTATCCTCTGTAGTCTCACCCACATTTCCCAGGTTTGGATAAATGTTTCTCCATTAACATTGGGAAGGACGTTTTCTGCTTGCATCCCTCCCTGCATTTTGCTTTTCCCTTTTGAATTCCTCACTTTTCTTAAAAATGAACTTCATTATTCTCCTACAATACTAGTTAACACATTGTTGGCAAAGAAAGGTGTTATAAGAAGTTTGGGAAGGTGCTTGATGTCCTTTCACTTGTGAATCTTTCCTGCCAGGCCTAGGCGAGGGAAGGTGGGTGTAGGCTGCTGTGGAGCTCCCCTCAGTGACAACACTGCACCTGTTCTGTGTGTTTTAGAGCTGGAAGGGCCCTTTGAGGACATCTTTTCTGACTTGTTCCATGGAATCACACACATAAAACAAGGTGTTCAGTGCTCCAAGTAAATGAAGGAATACCAGACTGCATAAAGCTAAGTTGATTTCTTACTGATACCTTTCCAGGTTATTAGACTAATGTCCATTGTGAATGTCTGAAAGAGCAAAGTGTTTCCTAACATTTTTGATCACAGAGCACTTTCTTCATAGAGTCTTTTTCACATCAGTATTACAGACATTGTACATAATTTCTTTCTTTCTCAGAGTAATTCTTTAAGGTGGGTACTAACTCTGTTTTATCTGAGAATCAAAAAGGCTGATTCACTTGCTCAAGGTCCTACAACTTGAATTGTCCAGTTATATTCAAACTCAAGTCATCCTGACTCCAAAGCCCGTGATCTTCCCCTTAGACAATTCTGCCTTGTACTCTCTCCATAGAGACTTCTCTCACTTTCCACACATGCTAATTTGTTTTTTTTTTTTTCTGAGTACAACATTTCACTTATATCAGTTTGTAGTAGACACTTTTGAGGGATGTTGTCCCCTGCATGTTAGTCTTGCCTGAGTGGGGTCCCTGCTCTCAAAGATGGAGCTTCAGAAGTCTTGCTCTGACCCTTCTCTTGACTTAATTTGTACAATTTACCTTCAAGCTCACTCTGCTACAAACATGCTGGCTTCCTTGGTGCTTCTTTTAAAATGCCAAAAAAATTCTTCTGGTTTCAGCCTTTATATTTGCTGTCCTCTCTGCTTAGAATGCTATTCCCCAGATACCACATGATCACTCTCTGTTTTTTTTTAGATCTCAGATCAAATGTCACCTTACCAGAACACTGACCACCCTGTGAGAAACAGTAACTTTCCCATTGCATTGGGCTTGTTGCTTTACTGTCTTATTTTTCTTTATATCATATCCTTCTGCCACATAGTATATATTTGTTCACTTCCTTCCTGTCTCCATGCCAGAAGGTGAGCTGTATGAGAGCTGAGATTTGGTTTTGTTCCCTGGTGCATCCTCTGTGTCTACAACAATGCCGATCCAGAGTAGGAGCTCAACAAATAGTTGTTGAAGGCAATTAAGTGAATGCATGTTTATTTCATATTACCTCCTACTTCCAGGACATAGGGGCAGATATCTCTCTCAAGCAGGATCAATCAGATTCTCCTGCCTAAGTATTTGGAATTGGGACTGAGAGATACTAGTCAGGATTTGAGAATTGAGACTGGGAGAAGGACGGGAAAACACATAACCTCAGATTTGCAGGCCAGCCACATGCATGTGGAAACAGAGGAATGTCTCTGATCTCTTGTCAAAGAGACAATAAGGTACAGTTAGTTGCACACAGAAAAGTTCAGATATAGGAAACCATATGACCTGAGACAGAGAGAGATGAAATGGCAGCAGGCTTCCTGGGTAGCTTTCTGCTTTCTTTTCTTTATCTGTTATGAGGCCAGGCTCCATTTCTCTGTCAGGTGTTGGGAGGCACTCCTGTATCCTAACGAACTCCTCTTTTTCACTTGGGTCAGCTTGGGTGATTTAATTGTAAGGATTATATAGAGCTGTTGAGAGTAACAGAGGCTTATACAGTTGGATGATGATGAATTTCAGGACTGATGGCTCACGGAGGGCAGCAGGGCCTCACCCTCCTTTTGTCTTTCCATTTTGCTCTCTTTTGCCTGAAGACCCTGACATTCATCATGCTGGTCACCGCATGGTTGCAAGATAGCACTGCCCCGTGTAGCCTCATTCTGCATTTCAGACAGGAAGAAAGGGAAAAGAGAGGAGGCAAAGAGCTTTCTCCCAGTGAGGCTTTGCCTTTTAAAATTGGAGAAAAGGTCTTCCTTGGGGAATTCTACCCATCTCATTGTCCAGACAATGTTGCATGGTCATCTCTTGGCAGAGGAATCAAGTATTTTGGCTTTATAGATTTCTATATGTGGATGGCAAAAGAAAAAAAGGTTGCACACACAGTACCTGTTTCTTTTTTTTTTTTTTTGAGACAGAGTCTTGCTCTGTTGCCCAGGCTGGAGTGCGGTGGTACGATCTCGGCTCACTGCAACCTCTGCCTCTCAGGCTCCTGGGTTCACGCCATTCTCCTGCCTCAGCCTCCCGAGTAGCTGGGACTACAGGCACCCACCACCAGACCCGGCTAATTTTTTGTATTTTTAGTTGAGACGGGGTTTCACCGTGTTAGCCAGTATGGTTTCGATCTCCTGACCTCATGATCTGCCAGCCTCAGCCTCCCAAAGTGCTGGGATTACAGGCGTGAGCCACCGCGCCCAGCCTGTTTCTTTAAAGATGCCGAGTTAATATTGCCTAGAAGAATCACTGGATTTTTCTAATGATGCTTAAATATCAGCATTTTCAATAAAAAGGCCATTCTTTCAGTAAAACTCAAATGTGTTTATTTTTTGCCTATTTTCCCCCAATTTTAAGGTGTGATTTTTAATGAAAGAACATTTTAGGTGGGAATTTGGGAAAAGATTGAGAATTAAGTTCATAATGATGAAATGACTTTATCACCCAACTTTAAAATTGTGAAAATTTTAATTTTTCAATTAAAAAAAAATTTTAAGTTAATAAAATTTAAATTTAAAAAATTTAAATTTTTAACACAAAGTTTATGTCTGAGACAGTGAGAGAGAAAAGAGAGAGACAGAGGAAAAAGAGAGAGAGGAGAGAAAATATATGTGTGTATGTGGTTGTGTGTGTGTGGTTGTGTGTGTGTACACAACCGAAATTTAGCTAAATAATAAAACTAGTTTTCAAAGTGTTTAGATTCAGATCAATAATGTAGTTGCTTCACTTTTTAAAAAATGAGTAACATTGTATGTAAAAAGAAGATGCTGCTATTTGTGATAAACTAATATAGCAAAGTCTATATAAATTGTTTAGGATTTTTTTTCTGCAACGTGTAGTGAGATTGTTGTGAGAAGTAAAAACAAAACTTCAAAGGCCAATGTACATTGCAGGAGAAGAGGAATGAATATTATAGCACATAGGATGACTAAGAAAGGCTATATATTAATACTATTCACCATCTAATTTTGGGATGATATGCTTATTTTTTAAAGGTGCAAACCCAATCAATATCCTGCTCATAAACCAGTAACTGAAGCATATTCAGCTTTGTAAAGGACCTTGGGGCCTTTGCATTCTATCTCTTCTTAACTCCAGCTAACCTTTGATTCCTCTTTCCAATGTCCCCTTTTGCTTTTCTTTTCTCTTCCCACCTCAGCAGGGTCAAAGGTCCTCTAAGCCTAACTCTGGGCAAACAGTATCATTCTGAGCTAAGTTGCAGTTTCAAGACTTTAAATAGACTTCATTATCATGCAGATGCAAATTAACCTTTGTAAGGGCAGCTAGCTGCAAGGAAGAAAGAAATTACTCAGCTGTTACTGCATCTATCCCAAGCCACTGATTTGTGCCTAATAATGTGAGTTTTGAAAATAATCAGCCTAAGATGGTTTTGCAAGATTCCAGCTTGTTATGAGGTAACTGAGTTTATGGGTGCCTGTATCTGATGTGAGCCTTTCCTCCCCGAAAGCGTTTATGGAAAATTTTATCATGTGTCACTCACCGATGTACTGTGTACTAGAGGGTAAGTCTAAGAGAGTAAAAACCTGGGCTGAAAAAAGCTGATTGGACCTTTAGCTTGTCTGGTTGCTGAGTGATGGGAAACACACCGCACCTGCACTTCTTCCCCATGGCTGTCTCCACCTGTATACCCCACAGGCATCTCAGACTCATCATCTTTCCCCTATATCTTGCTTCCTCAAAAACCTGCTTCTCTTCTGTAGGTCTGTATTTATGAGGATGGCCTCATTATCTCCCAATTATGCAGGTTTAAAAAATCAGTCATTTTTGACTTCTTTCTCCCTCCGACCCCAAATCTAATCAGGTTGTCAAATTCAATCAAGTCAACCTTTGCCACATTTCTCAGACCTAACTCTTTCTGTTCCTACTGTCGTGATCTTATTTTGCGTTTTTTTTTCTCTCTTACTTCAATGATTTTGATGTTTTCCTGACTGTGATTCTATGTAGTGGTTAAGAGCTGAGATTCTGGAGACCTGCTGCCCCTGCTTAAGTTCAGGTTGAATCACTTGTCAACTACATAGTCTTTGAAATGTCATTTAAATTATCTTTCTTTTGGTTTCTTCACCTGTAAAATGGGGATGATGATAGTTTTTACTTCAGAAAATTGTGAGAATTAATTGAGACTACTTCTTTAACGTGCCTAATACAGCAGCACTAGATAAATATTAAGTACTATGAGAGTATTGTATTACCCTACTTTCAGTCTTACCAGTCTTTCAATCTATTCAACTTAAATCCATCAGATTACCTTATTAAAATACCATGCTGATCATCCTATATCTTTGCTCAGATTTTTGCCCATGATGCCCTATTATCTACTTATGCTTTATAAATGGGATTACAGAAAATCTCAGGTAACAGAGTTGTGGTAGCTACTACAAGAAGCCACAGGATAAACATGCCATATCTACCTGAAGCCTAAATTTAATCAATTAAGTGGTGTACATTTTCAGATATTGCTTTTATGTTAAAATCAAGCAATGTAAATGAAATGCAATAGGAAACATAATTATATAGTTTTAATGATAAAGCAATTGCAAATAAATTTTGTGTTTATGGTAAGTGGTCATGGTTCTATGGCAGTAGGAGTGTTCTACTGGCAAAATATGAGAAGCAATAATGTGCAGCTTCATAGCCTGACTTATAAGACCTTTGCATTATGGTACTAATCTACTTTCCTATTCTATCTATTTCTAGATTTCACTTATATAAATCATGACCTTGCCAAATCAGACATGTTGATTTTTCCCATATATGTCCCATCCTTCTCTGCCAGTTAATTAACTTACATGGTTCCCTCCTTTTACCTGTTCTAAACCACTTAACACCTCCTCCCAACACTCACACACTCATGTCTACATTCATCCATGTCTTAAAGCCCACATTTCAGTGATGAATCGATAGAGTGTGGTAAAGAGAAATATTGAAGATGACTTGATGATATGTTTCATTGAGCACATTAACATAGAAAGCTTTGTCTTAACCCCTGTTAGGAATAAATAGAACAAACAGATACATTTTCCATCAATGAAATCAGCAATTAAGTGGCAGCTTTTATTAAGGGGCTACTGGTTTTCTTTGAAAGGAATAACATTTTATGAAGGAAAAAGTCTCTGAATGTTTCCAAGGCAGAGAAGTTTGGCCATGTTTTACTGTGGACTATTGCAGGTGTAGAAGAAGACGTCTAGGAGGAGGCCATTTTGAAAAAGCTTTGCAGATGTCTTTTGAATGATGCAGGCTGAGACCCTCTCAAAATAGTGAGTACAGGTGCTGATGCTGATGTTAGGGAGTTATTTGAAAAGTTAACAGGATGGGAAAGTTTTCTAAGATTGTGTGACTCTATCCCGAGACAGTTGTAGTTTAGTTGAAAAATCTCTAGGTAGACCCATTTCTTTTTGTTGCTGTTGTTGAGATGGAGTCTCGCTCTGTCGCCCAGGCTGGAATGCAGTGGCGCAATCTCCGCACACTGCAAGCTCCACCTTCCAGGTTCAAGCCATTCTCCTGCCTCAGCCTCCTGAGTAGCTGGGACTACAGGGGCCCACCACCACACCCGGCTAATTTTTTGTATTTTTAGTAGAGACGGGGTTTCACCATGTTAGCCAGGATGGTCTTGATCTCCTGACCTCGTGATCCGCCCGCCTCAGCCTCCCAAAATGCTGGGATTACAGGCGTGAGCCACCGCACCCGGCCGTTAGACCCATTTCTAAACCTAGGTCTGGCTTCAACAAATTATGGGACCTTAGGGAAATTGTCTTTCTGAATCATAGTTTCACCCATCCAACCAAACAGAAATAATAATGGGGATATGAGGACCAAATGAGGTGATCTGTTTGTATGTAAAAATACTTTGTATATTTTAATGGAGTTTCTTTTATCTCTGAAATGGAGATAATAATATAGCTCTTCATAGGGTGATTCTGAGGATTAAATGAGAAAGCCATGCAGCGCCTTTACAAGGTGTTTGAAACCATAGTGCCAAAGGGAATAAGTATTAGCCATCATTATTATCATCGTTACTATTTATGTGTCACATCAATGAATGGATATGATATTATTATGTTAGCATTTTGGTTTTAGTTTTGACACTAATTTATGATTTAGGGGACTAAAGAGGTAGTATTGTTATGCTTTTAACCCCATGACAATTCTTAATCTGAGAAGCCAAGTCCTTGTTTTAGTGATCTTGCCAATTATGTTTTATTTGCATAGTGCTTTGTTTATTGCAAAGAGCTTTGACAAATATTTATCTATTGGCTCCTGAAAACAACCCTGATCATCAAGCAGGGCAACACTGACACACCAGTTAGGAGATGAACAAACTGAAGCTGGGAGCATTGTGTTTTGGCCAGAGTCACATAGAAAGTTGATGATGGTTACAGTGGGCTCCACTGGCTGCTACTGCAGAGACATCCCAGAGCTCTGGGTAGGGTTCTACTTATCAATGGCTGACATTTCAGGTGAGCTCCAGGAGGACAGGTACTAAAACACAAATGTCTTCTAATTCTCCAGATGCCAAGCAGCATTCAAGCACATAGTAGGATTTGATAACTACTTTTTGAATTCACTTCTTAAACAATTTGAAAACATCTTCTGTGTTATTTCTTGATGATTCTAAATATAGCAATAAGATGTAATCTGTTTGAAAACTTTTTTGCAGCATCAGTGTAGGAACTCTAAAAAAGGCAGTTAAAACTTCTGCAGTTGCAGAATTTACACAGAATAGTAACAGTGATTATCTCTGGGTGGTGGGATTAAATGTAATTTTCTGAAGTTTTTGCTCTTTTTTTTTTTTGCTTATCTGTACTTTCTACCTGTTTTTTCCCTCCCATCAAATGTTATGTAAAAATAGTAATTACATTAGGTTATCAACAGTACCACCCTTTGGAATTAGTGAATGTATTTTCCACATACTATTTTGGTGACCTTGAACAACTGCTTCGCCTCTCTGTTTTCAGTTTCCCTGTCTATGAAATGGAATAATAATAATAACACACAGCTAATAGGGCTGTGGGGAGATTAACAGAAATAACAGAAGGATCCTGGCATGTGAGAGGTGCTCGATTAATATATGGCTACCACCACTCTTACCTCTTCTTCTCTACCCTTCAAACTTACAGTAATTTGGGGCTAGAAAACAATTTCAGGGATGGCTTTAACTTCTTTATGGAGTAAGCCATACATACTTGCAGAAAACAACTGAGCAAAAGCTTTAAGGTGACAGGTTATCGTAAATCTCAATTCTTTCCCACACATCCCTTAGTGACTGGCTCTTACAAGATTTTGTTATTAAATACTACCTGGCAACGAGCAGAGATGGCTGGCCAGATTATCCTACAAGGAAGGCCAGGAAGCATTGTTTAAAAAGGTGTCCTTGGAGGTGAGGGGATGGATGAGAGGGGCCTCTGCAGGGTGGATTGGGCTGCTTTCTGAGACAGGCCAAAATTCCGGCATTCTGGGGTCCCACGTGTGCTTGTTTTGGCCCTTGTTCGGATCACTCTGCTTAATAGGATCCGGCAACCTCCGTTTCAGAGCTTGGGCTCAGTTTAGACAGCTCTCTAATTGGTTTATGTCATTCATTAGGCATTTCTTTTCTTTAAAGTTGGCAACTTGATGCCAGATTGTGGGGAGAGATTCCGTACCACCCATGTGTGTTTTGTTGTTCCCCAGGTTATAGATGAGATGATGTGGAGGCTCCTCTGACAGTGTCCTTAGCTTGGCTCCCAATGTCAACACTGTTAGAGTCCTGCTCTGTTTGGACTGGAGGCTCTCCCCTCCCACTTCCACTGTCACACACCAGGAACTATGCTGGTGCAATGTGCCTGCAGGGCTAGCCACTTTCTTCTTTCCTCCTGCACCAAAAACTGAGGGCTTCCTGATCTGGGACCTGGATAACTAAAGGCTCTTCTCACCCCTGAAGAGGGATTGCCAGGGGGAAGATGGGGAAAGGTGTGGCAGGAAAGGGAGCAAAAAAGTGCCAAGGATAGGCTTCCTACCCCACAGATTCCTCAAGCTCAACAGGCCCAGGGATAGACTCATTTCCCCTCCCACCAAACTTGCACTGACTGTTCTGGTTAAGGGCACCAGTGTCTTCTCACTCATCAAGGATGAAAACCTCAGGACCACACAATAGAAAGATACATGGTGCAATTTTTCAAAGATATTTCCACCTAAAGATTATGATTCTATTATCTTTGACTCACAAGTCTATCTCCTCCTTTTTATTCTCTTTGTCACTTCCCTGTTTCAGGTCCTCACAGTTCCTCCACACGGAGGCTCCTAACTGTTCTCCCTTACTTTTACTCTCCAGAATCCATCTTGTCTGTCAAGTTCCAACCATTTAATCATCACAAGTCAAAGACATGGCCCAGTTCGTATCTCTTCCCTTATTAAAAGCTTGCCTCAGTCTGCAATTGTTTGCAAGATAAACTCCTGAGCCTAGTTTCCAGTATCTTCTACTACCTGTCTGCGATCTATCTGTCCAACCTTTTGGCCTGTTTCCCTATGAACACTAAGTTTGAGCCACACTGGAACATTCAACACGTACCTTTTCTTCTGTATATTCTATATGAAGGGCTAGGAAAAAAGCATAGTTGGATATATAAAAAATGTGAATGTCTCATTAGTTTACTTTTCTCACCAGATGGTTATGCCCAAAGGAAACTGCCTGGTGATTTTGAAAATCGAAGTTTAAATTTCTGGAGAATGATAAAAGGGAAGAGATTAAGAATCAAGTACTTAGATACCATGTCACCTCTGCAGTGATATGGAAGATCCTATGGGGAAGTGGGGGAGGAAAAGCCAGCTTTTTCTTGGAGCCAATTCCAAATTATATGATAACCAGATTTATGGCATAATATTGCCATATAAATCATATATAATGGTATAATTTGTGCTTGGGGCCCACTTTGCTTCTTGAGCGAAAGAAAATGAACAAAGGTTGAACTGGAATGATCAATTAACTTTACTGAAACACTCATTAGTCTACAAGATTTCTGTGGGAGGCTTACCTGTAAAAAATGCTACCAGCTCCCCAGCTCCACTGTGTCCCCTTTAGAGAGGTGGTAAGTGGGGTGTGTATCGCACGGGGAAATACACAGGTCTTGATTCAAATAGACCAAAGACAATACTTCAGCAATCTGAAATAGGTTCTTTGAACATTAATTTCCTCATGAATATAGCAAACACTATCTATAAGAGTTCTATAATATTTGAAGACAATGAATATGAAGATGTGTAGACCATGTTCCCTTTTCAGTGTCACCTTTAATTACACAACCCTTACAGTTACAAACACACACATACACAGCGCGCAAGCAGGAAGAAACTGGTTAAAATTTTTTTTTTTATTACACTTTAAGTTCTAGGGTACATGTGCACAACGTGCAGGTTTGTTACATATGTATACATGTGCCATGTTGGTGTGCTGCACCCATTAACTCCTCATTTACATAAGCTTTAGGACAATACTAATTATTTACCTCACCTAGGGTGAGAAGTAGAAAAACACCAACACCTTCCCACATTCACGCCTTTGTTTTATATGCTTCTATGTGGAATAATCTTTCCCCAATCTTTGAATGACCATTTCTTATTATACTTTTTCATGCCCTGGTTAAATCGCCACTTCTTTCAAAATTGACTCATCTTCAAATCAGATGTAGAATCTGCCCTCTGTAACGAGAGCGTCTCCCCTCAGTTTTCTCCTATCTTTCTTAGAACCCATATCTTTCCTAGTAGACTGTGAGCAACCTGAATGCAGAGGCATTTCCTTGTTCGTCTTTGATCAACAATGCCAAGGCTGTGTTTTGAACACAGTTCAGCTCAGTACACATTTGTGGAATGAATAATATTGTTGCTAAGTTAGAGTTCAGTACTTTACATCTTTTAAACTACACCGTCTCTGTGGCTTTAAATTAGATTCATTTTGTTTAGTATTCATTAGTTAACATAAACTCTATTGGGTACTACTCAGATTGCAAAAAAATAAAAAAAATAAAAAAGGCCTTGGGTCTCTTTGACCCTTAAATTATTATGAAGGAGTCGCTTTAATATTCAGAGACTCATTTCTTTGCTGCTCACTGTAGAAATGTGTGGGGATGTGGTAGTTGAAAGCTTCATTTGTATCCCAAGCATCTTTAGGGGATTGTATGTACGTGCACATTTTAATTTAAATGATTGGAAGTTCCCAAGGGTGCGTGATATTTTACTAGACATAATGCAGGATTAATTAAAGACCGTGCTCAAACTTTGTCTTTCTGGCTCTTACAGTATTTTGAATAATGCTTACAATGCAAATAGAATTAATTAGCTACATAGTGAAATGTTTTGCCACGTCCTAATTATGTTGTGGGGAAAGATGATTTACTTAGTTTCATTTTAAAATGATGCTTCAGAAAAAACCCAAAAACATTTAGACTATTTCTTAAGCTTTGACCAGGATAGGAGTTTGTGTTTTTGTTTCTTGATTTGTTTACCTGTTTGGGGCTTTATCTCCCTTAATTCAAGAACTATTTCTAAAACGGAGGTACACTTGATGATGAGTTGGTAACTCAATTCTGGTCTTACCAGGATAGAACAAACTCCATTTATTTTGCTTTTGCCTTGAGCATTTAGCCTAAATAAGTCATCAGGAGAGTTTGTTCTCTGCCTTACAGTTTCTGATCAAAATCTTCTTTGTGAAAGATCAGGTGCCAAAGATGGAATTTAACTGCGAGCTGTATTTTCCATGCCTAATTTCTTCAAAAGTTAATTTGAAAAACGAACTCTTCACAATGTAGTTTAGCAGAAGCAGGTACGAAAAAGCTTAGAAATTAGAAATTATATTTGATGGTGAATTTCAGGTGAGTCAGCAATGTGGTAAATCACCAACACAGCTAATGTTGCTGTTGGCTGCATTGCAGATATACAGACAATTACAATTATATAAAGATATATACAATTATACACAGACATATACAATTATATATAGATCTGTGTATCTGTATATGGATGAACAGAAGGATGGGGTTTCATGGCATATTCCATAGTGATTGGATCACTGTTGTAGTATTGTTTCCCTTTTATGGCCACATACTTTAATAAGGATATTGGAAAACTAGAAATAAGGACATTGGAAAACTAGAAATAAGGACATTGGAAAACTAGAACACGTTCAGAGGAAGGTGAAGCAATTGGCTGGTGAAGCAATTTTGACCTTGTCAAAAGAGGAGTGGTTGAAGAACTAGGTGTCTGTTGTAGTTGCTGTTGCTTTTTAAAATAAATAAATAGAGAGTGACAGGGAGATTATATGACAAAAATGTTGTATCACTGTAAACATTTGGATAATCTTCAAACAAACCTTATACTAGTCTGTTTCCTTAATAAAAATATTTTTTGAAGTTAAGTTTTATAACTCCACTAAATGATAGAAACAGTGTCTGAATTGCAGCCTTTGGGTGCCTTTCATCACAATTCACTGATAAACCCTCTTCTTTTTTTCTGAGGCAGGATTTCACTCCCATAAACCAAGCAGAAGTGCAGTGGTGTCATCTCAGCTCACTGCAACCTCTGCCTCTTGGGTTCAAGTGATTCTCCCACCTCAGCCTCACAAGTAGCTGGGACTATAGGAGTGTGCCACCATGCCCAGCTAATTTTTGTATTTTTAGTAGAGACAGGGTTTCACTATGTCGGCCAGGCTGGTCTCGAACTCCTGACCTCAAGTGCTCTGCCTGCCTCAGCATCCCAAAGTGCTGGGATTACAGGCATGAGCCACCATGCTTGGCCACTGATAAACTCTCTTCTGCTTAGATTCCTGTCTTGCAATCAGGTAAAAATGACCATGCCTTTCACTTCTTATTCAATACCCATGCCCTAGGTGCATACTTTAGATGACCCTTCTTTTGATCCCTTTCTAGCTGTGCCCATCCCCGCAGCCTGAGGAGCTGTCAGGGTCAAGGATATTTGCCAGTCCAAATCCCATACTGCTCCTCCTACTCCCTCTGACTACTTGTTCTTAGGTGGGGTTAGGATCACCTGGGAGCTCATCAGATGTACAGAGTCCAGAATTTCAGGCCCACTCCAGACCAGCTGGATCAGATTCTGGATGTTAAGAAAACCCCAGGTGATTCAGATGCTCATCAGAGTTTCTCAAGCATTGCTCTAAACCATGCTCTGAGTGTCTGAAAACCTAAAACTTTTTACCTGATGGTCCTACATCTGCTTGCAGGGCTTGTGCGAGTTTTTCAAATGGGGCTGTCCTTCAAAGAGCATATCGTGCTGCCAATGGACATAGACATAGGGATGAGGGGTGACCAAGAACTGACCATTTGGGAAGAGGACTCGTGTATGGAACTTGGGAACACGGGCTGGTTGTTCTCACTCATGTATGCAGAGCCTTCCACACTAAGGGACAGAACACTAGGACTGGGAGAAGTGGAGGGAGGATCCCAGTCTCCGTCTGAACTATTGCTCTGGGCCTGGGTGGAAATGCAAAGCTCTGTGGTAGAAGTAAATCTTAAATAAAAACAAAATCATAAAACCCCAAACTCATATGTATGCAAAGCAATATTATTGCAACACGAAGATAAATCAAAAACTTCAAGTAAAACTTAACTCACCCCAAAGCAAATATACACTGTGGAATGTAGGTGAATCAGCTCTATTTCAGGAAACATTGGAATTTCTTGACTTTGTACATAGCTTAGTATTTTACACCATTTTCCTTCTTTGCCCGCCTAAATTTCTGATTTGACAGGTTGTGATGGGAGCCAAAAAAGCTAGCAGGAATGTAAAATAACTCAGAAAATTATTTTCTTGTGATTTACTTTGCAGGGTTCTGTTAAAGAAGTGCTTTAAACCAGTGATGAGACAGACCCTTTAGGTAACAGTCTTGCACTAGCTCGGCTAAGTATGTCTCCTGTCTCTATTTTTCAGAGGAGGAAACGGACTGAGTGTTAAAGTGACTTCTCCAAGGTCACCTAGTAATGCTGGTGCTGAGATCTGAACTCAGATCTGCATCCTCTGACCTCTAAGACTTCTTTTATTACATCAAAGTACTTCATCAGTAGCATGAGATTTTTGTTGTCTGAGTTTCACCCGTGGTCGGTAGAATAGACTCACTTTAGCAGGGAAGGGGCCACAGAATACCCAACCCTTGCTCAACAGTTTGAATGATTCATGAGGGCCATAACCTAGAGAGTGTGTGTGTGGAAAACCTAGAGGGTATGTGTGTGGAAGTTTGCTTTGTCACATAACTTACTGTATGAAATATCATAAACTTCTTCAGAAAATGTCATGAGCTGAAAGAGAAAACAAATGAGTGTATCACGTGTCTTCTCTTGAAATTTGTTCCATTTCAAATTCCTCCAAAAGTGGGGAAAGCAGAGCTTTCTGTACCCACCACCTTCTTGGGCAGACCCGTGGTTTCCTCAAGGGCCATGAGAGCTGGGCGAGAAGTTTGTGTTAACTGGTCTAACTGCCCGTTTATGTATTCCAGACCATCTACTCCCAACCTCTCTTGAGAGGAAATGGAAACAGGAGATTTAGAAAAATGTTTTTTTTTTTTTTTTTCTGAGAATTTTTTTTTTTTTTTTACTTAGTTACTCTGTGCATGTTGAAACTTGTTTTTTTAGGGTGCTCAAAAGTACTTCCTTTTAAGAGGGGAGACAAAAATATACACAAACCTGAGGCCAGTGATTTGCCAAATGTACCAATTTATTTTTTTTATTTTTTTTTTTTTTTTGAGACGGAGTCCCGCTCTGTCGCCCAGGCTGGAGTGCAGTGGCGCAATCTCGGCTCACTGCAAGCTCCGCCTCCTGGGTTCACGCCATTCTCCTGCCTCAGCCTCTCCGGGTAGCTGGGACTACAGGCGCCCGCCGCCACGCCCGGCTAATTTTTTTGTATTTTTAGTAGAGACGGGGTTTCACCGTGGTCTCGATCTCCTGACCTCGTGATCCGCCCGCCTCGGCCTCCCAAAGTGCTGGGATTACAAGCGTGAGCCACCGCGCCTGGCCAGTACCAATTTATAATGAAGGGAGTTGCCTCAAAATGTTTCCTTTATTGTGTAGCATTTTTCTTGGTAGCTTTGTAAGAGAAGCTCTTTCCTCTGTCTACCTGGCAACCTCTTGGCACAGAAAGCCTTCAATATAGATGTGACATGCCCGCATCTGCAGTAAAACACTTTCAAAGCAAGCCATATACTATATGAATGCAAACGTACAACCCTTTCTATCCTGGGCATTTCTCAAAATATCTGTTACATACCCCTCGAAACTGATGAAGGATTTCTCTCATCTCTCTCAAACAACAGGAAACACTTTACAATCCCATTTTTAAACAGTACAACTCAGAAATATAGACTAATGAAAAACAAAAGCAGCTGGAGCCAGATCACTCTGCTCTGAGGAATGGGCATTTTTGTTTTATTTTGAGTTGTGTATTTTGTTTTTTTACAGTACAGATCAGGGGTCTATTCATGTCCAACCTATTTGACCATAAACTGCTAAATGGATGTCATGGGGGCCATGAACATGACTTAGACATCGACCCTATTCTTGATCAGCTCACAGTTCATTTGATGATGTAACATTAGTATATAGAATAATTTCATATTGATGAAGTTATCACAAATGTTTTAAGACAGGCTCAGCAAGTTGAATGGTTTGGTTGGAGCTGTGAGGGGTTGTGGTTTTGGATATTGGAAATGTATGCTAGAATTCTACTCAAAAGGCCTTGCGTATCTGGCTGAGAAAGTGTTTCTGAATTTGGTAGGCAACTAGAAGCCACTTTAGTTTTCTGAGCTGGTTGGAGTGGCACTAGGGAGCAAGGTAGAGAGTAGATTAGTTTAGGTGAAGAGAGACCACACATAAAAAAGTGAACTCTATAATGATTATCTTCGTGTATGCTTACTGCGAAAACAAACAATTGGTTGGTATAAATGCTTCTTTACGTCATTGTCCTGTATAGCCATAGGATACCATGGGATTATCAGGGGATGTGGAATCAAGAGACCTAAAATCTAGTGCCTGATCTAGCACGTACTACTTAATGTCTTTAGACCTCACTTTCGTCATCTGTAAAATAGAGGTTATAAAACTATCTTGTGAGCTCATGGTAAGAACTAGACATAATGAATGTAGACTTCTTAGCGCATTGCCTGGAACATTTAGGCCTCGCTCTTAAGACAGATGATACATCCTAAAGATGCAGGTTATCATTTCTGTGTAAAAATAATACATGCTCATTATGGAAAGTAAGAATTTTTAAAAGAAGAAAAAGAGTTGTGTCAATAGTGTTAAAGTTCTATTGTGTCTTTTTCAATCCTGTTATATGCTTCCCACTCAGGTTTAGTGCCAGGGTAATGAAGTGGAAAGAAAGCAGGCTTAATGTTATCCTTCTTAAGATTTTACTCTTCCTCTTGCCAGATTTGCTTTGCTGTTTGTAGGAAGAAGAACCAGAGCTAGACCAGATAAGCTCCAGATCCCTACATCTGGCTTTTCACTTCCATCACTGAAGACATATTCCTGGTCCAGACCTAGAATCTGAGCACTGCTGGGAGTGGGCAACTTCTGCCAGCAATGCCAATAAATGTCCCCTTTGTTAACCAGCCCTCAGATATCCTCAACATTCCTACTTTACCAGTAGAGCTCGTGGCTCTTGACCGGAAATCCAGGTCAGAGTTCTATCTTTGGGTCAGAAATATCTGGTTGTAAATCCTGGCTTTCACAAGCTCTGTGCCTTTAGAATTTTCATAATTCCTTTCTAATTTTCAGGTGTCAACAATTTATGAAGAACAATGAGATAATGGATGATAAAATGTTTGCATGCTGGGCGCGGTGGCTCACGCCTGTAATCCCAGCACTTTGGGAGGCTGAGGCGAGTGGATCACGAGGTCAGGAGATTGAGACTATCCTGGCTAACACAGAGAAACCCTGTCTCTACTAAAAATACAAAAATAGTAGCCGGACGTGATATCACATGCCTGTAGTCCCAGCTACTCAAGAGGCTGAGGCAGGAGAATCACTTGAACCTGGGAGGGAGAGGTTGCAGTGAGCCAGGATCATGCCACTGCACTCCAGCCTGGGTGACAGAGTGAGACTCCATCTCAAAAAAAAAAAAAAAAAGTTTGTGTGCTGTAAGACCCTTTCCAGCTAGCAAATATTGAATGCCTCGTAGGCACTGTTAGAGGCTTCACATTTTAAATTATATTTAACACTTTATAGTATGTTTTTGAGAAAAATACAACTAATTCCACTTAACAGAAAATTAAGGTACAGCAAGATTGGTAAACCTGCTACTCAGTGAAGTGGCAACCATCATTGAATCTGTTGAAGATAAAGGTTATATTTCATATAATGTTTTCTTCCTTTTTTTTTTTCTTCAGCCATTATCACCATTACCATCCAATCTTTGATTTTATCCCCTTTTGTGTTTGCCTCTAGTCTCCTTAATGACACCCAGCAGGAGGCTGACAGATAGCAAGGCCCAGCCCCACTCTTGGCCTGGAGACCAAGGAGGGCATCCAGCTTAGCCACGGGTTCCATTCACCTCTGAACACACGATGCCTCTTCGTTCTCTAGTTTGGCATCTGGCAGTTAGAGACAAATTTTTTCAGTTAATTGAACCACACCCTAACTGACTCCTCAGTGACTCCTCACTAGCTTCCATGTTAGGATCAGACTGCTCCAGACCATGCACTTTCCTGTTTAATCACAGCACCCTCCCCTGCAACCTCTACCAATTTCTGTAGATTTCTTCTGGACTTTCTGACTTCACCCTGCTTGCTCACATGTAGCTCAACTGGACATAAATACAAGCACCACAAACATAAAAATTGTGGCACATAGCACATATAAAATTTTTCTTACGTGGATCTTTGTTCTTATGATTTCCTGTCTTCAGTGTACTTAATGCTATTTTATTGTCAAAAGCCTTATATCCATCAAACCCCAGCTAAAAGCCCCCTAGTTTATAAAATCATTAGGCTGCTCTGAGTTTCTGGAAGGCTTGTTTTATATCTTTCGAGGTCCTTGCATGCACTAGGTACAAAGTTGAAGATCAGTAAAGATGTATTGAATGAATGAAGCCTTTTTTGATACCTTTAACTATGAGAGATTGTTCCTTCTTCTGAACCCTCATCACAATTGTATCCAGAGCAATTTCCCTGGACTTTATGGAGGATTTCTGTCAGGGATTTACTTAAAATGCTCCCACTTAAAGTAACTGTTCAATATTGAGGGAGTTATACCCTAAAAGGTTTGAAGGATGGATCAGGGTATGAGGCTCCGTGTACAGAATATGACAATGCCAGTGTCTGCCAAAGTATGACTCTAGCAATGACAACATTTCATGTCATCCTCATCAGTGGAAAGAAAGTTATCACTTTTAATCCTAGGATGACATTTGTTTCTTTCTGACAGACATGGACTCCAGATAGGCCATTTAGATGCTCACGACATCTGGTTTCTTCTCCTTTATTCAAAAGTTATTTATTGTCAACTTCATTGGATTAGCTTTCCATTTAAATGGCATCTGAGAAAACACAGCTTTTTCTAATAACTTATTGCATTTTCCTTAGAATAAATGGCCTGAGAAAGAGAATATTTTTATCATTCGCCCATGACCCCAATAATAGTATGTTCCTAGTTTCCCTGTCAATAGAAGTTTCGAAAAAACAAATTAGAAAAAGAGCAGCTAAAGTCAGGAATGTTGATAGCAGCAAGAAATGGCAGCCTGACTGTGATGGAGGAGACAGCTGACATAAGAACCAATAAACTTAGCAGTCAAGAATCTTTTAGAGCTTTAGGCAAATAGTCTGACTCTTCATATACAACAGCTGGCTCTCATAAAGGGAAGCAGTATAGGAAAGTATTATAAGGGTTTTGAGTATTAGTTTGGGTAACATTTAGATTTCAGTCTATATTTGGTGAATATGAGGAGTCAAGGACACAGGACATAAATGGTGAATAATAAATCCCTTCTAGGTCTTAAAATCTGGGTGTTTTTTTGATAACATTTATTAAGTAATTAAAAATAGATATTTTTAGTATAATCTGTTTAAGAAAATAAGTATGTAAGTTTGAGAATGACTTTCATCCAAATTAATTCACTGAGGAAAAATACTTCTCTGTGTTATTTAAGTGAAACCCAAAGGTTGGTAATCCTCTGCTCTGATGGGTCAAACATGTTAGGTTTGTGTAGAGTTGGAGTGTCCTCTAGACACTGTCTAATCCAGTGCCTTCTTTATTTTATAAGGAGGGAATTGGCACATCCAGAAAAGTGCCCAGTCTAAACCACAAAGAAAGTGACTATAAATGCAAGGATTTGAACCACATTTTTTTTTGACTACCAGTCCAGGGAGCTTACTACCATAACATGTAACATTCTAAAAATGGAATAATATGACATTCAAATTGACAGGCATCCTAACTTGGTCTGTAAACTCATTCATTCACCTGCATTAAACAAAAATTCATTAAGTGGTTTCTATGTACCTGGCACTGTAGGCAGCCATGTTTATTTTAGCATAAATATTTACTGCACAAACACACATATATTCCAGCATTGTGAGTCATGAAATCTTAGGTTGGACCTTTGGTTTGGAAACTTTGTCTTCCTCTCTTCAGCCATGAGCATGACCACCTCTAGGACAAGCACATTTAAAGTTTCCCAAGCAGATAAACATCTCTTTTAAGGACTTTCAGCTTGGGAGATTCCGTGACCATTTTTGGTAACCCATTTTATAATTATTCACTCTCACTTGATCTAAATTCTGCTCTTGATTTAACCTCAAGTCTTTTCTTCTGCAGGTTAAGATCACGTTTTTTCACCTTTTAGGAGAGGAACGTTCAGGTCTTAGTATCCTTCTGAGAATTTCTCATATTCATTAAGTTATCCCTTGGGTTAACTCTTGTTTTTTTTGTCTAACCAGCATAACACAAATTATTCTGGTCTTTAAGCATAGATCTTAATTTATTGGGGGTAGAAAAGGATCTTATAAATGATCTAGTTTTAACTACCTGATATTACAGATGGATCCCCGGAGACCGGAGAAGTAAAAGGTTCAAATTACCCAGCTGAATAGTGGCAGATCCATCTTTTGAACCCAGGCCTTCTAATTCTCACTCAAGGTTTTTACAGTGGTGCCACAATGCCCCTGAATCTTTTCTATATGAACATTGCCGATCTGCTTTATTTACTACTTACCTCTGCCTCAAGTAACATAACCCATACAATTTCTTGGTTACCCTTGCCAGTAAGTGGTTAATCTCACTGAGCTAAAGGCCCTGGAAACTTCTGGGAGGGAGCCAGGTGAGCAAAGAGAGCAGATAAAGGCAGCACCTGCTGATGGGTTTGGAACAGCCTGGGGACATGGAGAGAATGTAAACACATTCTGCAAATCTTATTGTCTGACTCTGTGCCAGCGTCTTTTGGGTTCTTGTCATGGAAAATATTTCCTCTGAGGTCATTCAATGAGCAAAGGAGCATTGAATACCCTCCAGGGTGCCAACTCTGTCCCTGCTTTTGTCCAGATTAAATAAGCAAGAGACTAACATTTCATGGGCCTAGAAGGCTGCCTTTCAACAATACATGCTCTAAGGTAGGGGGAAAGGAGACATTAAGAAAATAGATCATGTTGTTCTGAATTGCTCTCTCCCCCTCGCCTGCCCGCCTCCTCCCGCTCACAGCCTCCCTCTGTTTGCTCACCCATACTTAACAAGCACACGCCCTGCGTTTAGAGCAAGAGTTAATGTCTGTGCTTCCTCATAAATCTCAGTTTGGTGCCTCGAGCTATGTTTTTAATTCTGTGGTGGAGCTTTGAGATTTGAGATGAGTAGAAAGGAGGGGCAGCTGATGGAGGTAATAATGAAAGCTGCCATCTCTCCTTCTAGGGAGCTAGGTGTCCTCATTCAGTTTTGCTAACAGGTAGGTTAGTGCCTTAACAGAGACTCTTTGGAGGCCAGGGTAGAAGGAGAGTGAGAAGTCCAGGGAGAGGAAGCCAGCTATGTTGCCCTATGCAAGAGGACATGTGGCTTCTCTCTGAAGAAAGAAGAATGCACGGAATGAGTATATTAACTCAGACTGAGGACTGACTGGCGTATTTTCTAGCTCAGCTAAAAACGACTTAGAGGAGTCCTTCCTGTCAAAAATAATTTATTCTCTTACAAAGTTGGTTATCAAAGAATGTTTTTCCTTCTTCCAACCTGCAGCCACTTTTTGTGTTGTTAAGCCAGATTTGTTTTTCATGACTGTGTGCTTTGCCGCTAGCGTGAGCAGTTTCTACTGTATAAAACTCACCCCTTCAGCATGTCTTTGCTTTTTTTGTGTGTAGAAAGCAAAACTTCTATTGGTCCGCTATGATGATTTAAAGCAGTAATTGCTCTGGTCTTCTACCCTGCCAACAATGGTATTTGAGTAGAATTCTGAATCTGAGTCACTGAGTGAAACATGTAATTAACATGACTAAAGTAAGAACCGTGATCTTTGAAAACTCTAGTCTCAGTTACATATCTATAAAACCAAAGAATTGGAAACTGACCTCTCCAAAAGGCCTTCCAACTCAGATAGTTTAGAATCCTAAATATCCATGACTATTACAAACCTTCTTCCACCAAGTCCTTATGGGACCCCTCCCCTGCCTCTGCCTCTTTCTGGGAGGCTTTGGAACTTACTAGAAGTAAAGAGTTCATTGTCCTTCTTACTTCCACTACTGTGGGAATGGAGGCCAGATCCAGCTGGTTTCCTTGAGGATAGAAAGTGGGAATAATTGTAATAAGTGATCCTCTATTTCTGAAATGAGACTTGCAAGTTTCTATTTGTGCTTTTTGAGGTCTGGGAACAACTTGATAGTAAAATCGGCTCATAGATTGTCAGGTCATGGGCTTACAGATTTCAGGCACTGAGTCTTATTTATCTCTCTATGTCCTGCATAGAGAATGTGCTAAGAAAATGGTGGAATTGAAAATAGAGAACTTTGGAATGTTTTAGAAGATCAGCTCTGAGGTTATTTAAAAGATTATTTTTAACCCATCAGAAAATATAATTAAGAAGTTAGGCTTATTCAGACTGAAGAAAAGAGAATTGAAGAGCTTGTTTAAGCTATCTGAATCGAAGTTTTTCCGATGGATTTGGATTCAAGTAGATATCTTACACACGAAAACATTTATGGAAAGCAGAAGCTGACACATAAGAAGCATCCTTGGACCCAGACACAGGTGGAAGAAGAGGTATCAATAGGTGAAGACAAGCATAAAACATCCCAATACTTCCTCTGTGCTAGAGATTTGCTTCTCTGGTTTTGTTTATGTCCAGTGATTCTGGTGTTTTTCCTCTCCCTGCCCCTTTTTTAAAATTACATTTCACTAGTGGTTCTTGACTTGATGATCTGATTAAATCTGGTCATATTCTTTAACTTATTTCCTGTAGCTACATCTATGTCTTCAAATGTAGCTCAAAATTACTATATGGGTTAAATAAAATAAAAAATATAAGATCTCTAACAGTACAGAGTGGGTAGTATGGTACATAGTAGACATTCAATATATGCTAGTGGGACAGTGCCTTATAGAAACAAAACTTTTTATCATCCATTATCCTCTTGTTTTTTACAAAAGTATTGTGACCTAAAGATCAGAAAGGTGGGGTGAAATGCCCAAAGACACAGAGCTAGTGAAAGTCATGATTTATACCAAGTATAATTTCAGAAAGAAAACTTCCAAATATTTATTTGCTTGTTAATTTGGTGTTGGCAACCTTTACTTAGGACTTTAATTAACCCATCATAGCAGCTAAGTGAGAAAGGCCCAGTCTTCTTCTTCTTCTTCTTTTTTTGAGACAGAGTCTTGCTCTGTTGCCCAGGCTGAAGTGCAGTGGCATGATCTTGGCTCACTGCAACTGCTGCCTCCTGGGTTCAAGCGATTCTCCTACTGTGGCTTCCCAAGTAGCTAGGATTACAGGTTCCCACCACCACACCCGGCTAATTTTTGTATTTTTAGTAGAGATGGGAGTTTCACCAAGTTGGCCAGGCTGGTCTCGACCTCCTGACCTCAGATGATCCACCCACCTCAGCCTCCCAAAGTGCTGGGATTACAGGCATGAGTCACCGCACCTGGCCAAAGACCCAGTCTTCTTACCCTGACAACTTAACTTTTTTGTAATGGTTTCCTTCACATCCAGTCCTTCCTTATTTTCCTATAGTCTCAAAATTGCTCATATTGAGTATATTTAAGAATGCATAGTTTGTTTTGAGACAGAGGTTTTCTTCTGACTGGGATCCCTAGGCAGGCTTTTTTTCACCCATGAGTGATGACAGCCTCCTCAGAGCAATTCTTTTAACTTTGTGTCTATTGGAAATAAGGCTATCTTATGCAATAGCAGGGCTTTAGCTTTGAATATATTTTGTAGCCTTAGCCCAGAATGGTGAAACGACCTCTGAATGAGGTCTCAGGAAACCAGGACTCTTGCTAGTTCATCCCTGTCTTATAGTGATGCTTTGGGAACGTTCTGGTACTTTCTGAGTCTCAGTTTTTTCCATCTACAGAAAAGAAGCACTGGGCTATACCTTCCAAGAGCCCTTCTAGCTCTGACATTCTACACTTTATAAACCTTATCTGCATTTCCACCGAGAAATAGCTGATTTGTGCTTTTACATGTTAGTAAAATGTTGTGGTAGGTCCTGAAAGTCTCTCGGAATGATAGGATAGTCCTTGGTGTGACCTTTGCAGTAGAGGACTTGTTTTGCTCAGTGGGGCTAATTAGATGCTTCTAAACTAGAGAATTCATACCCCAAGACTGCTTATGGATGTTGTATGTCCCCAACCAGATGATTGTTACTGGCATCATGACGATAGCTGCCTACACTACTCACACAGTGTGACTGAGGTCATGGAATGTCTCGATATGGAGACACTCTAAAGAACAGATGAGGAAGTCATATTTTTTTCTAAATATGGGAAGACATATTCAGAAGATTCAGAAAGAGAAATGAATCAGATTCAGATTCAGAAAGAAATTCAGAAAGAGAAATAAGCTTGCCCGTAGTCACGCAATGTTAAGTGTCAAAACCGAGACGGTATCCCAGGACTCCCGGACATCCAGCTCACTGCACTTTTACTCCACTCTGTCACCTCCCAGGATTTCTTTCTTGTGAGTATAAGTTACTATTAAATAAAGTATTTCTGGTCATAAAGGCATCTGCAGTCTCCACGATTGTTCTAATGGTGTTTGACAAAAGAGAAGATGATCGTCTTTCAGAGCACTGTGATACTAACAGCTTTGCTGGATGGCCTGAGAAGCCCCACCCTTGGAGAGATAACTTAGCTTCAGATTAATCTTCCTAGTTTTCACCTCTGCAGCTCAGGAAAGAAGGTTGGCTGAACTTGTCTATTTGGAAGTGTACTGTATATATCTCTGAGAAAGTTCCTTGTTATACTCAAATTGACTGGTTATTTAGAAATAGGGTCCCTCTTGAATTTCATGCTCCAACTTCATTTGAGGTTTCCCTAAGGTAAAAGAATATAATGTGTACTTATTAAGCAAGCTCTCTTGGCAGATTTTCATCCCCTTTGGATAAAAGCAAAATTGCACCCAGCACATAAATTGACATATGAAGCAGTAAATAATTCCATTGTGCAAGTTGTTTTAATAGAATCAATCCAGAATGCTCCATTAACCAGCACTCATAGAATATTCATTGAGTTTAGAGTTTATTGTCAGGCCAGAAAAAAAAGTGCTGGGGGATAATGAATGCCAGTATACCAGCTGAGAAGGAGAGGGAGAAAGAAAACTTTAGAGGTATATTTTGCTTCTATTTTTCTATTCTTCTCAATATTTTTCTTTCCTCTGTCTTTTTTTTTTCCCTATATTCTTTTTTTTTTTTTTTTTCATTTTTCTTCTTGGGCAAAGGATTAAGTACAAAAAAAAGTTGGGTGTCAGTTTTCAAATATAATCATCAAAAATCTGAGAACTGGCCAGCAGAATGTTTCAGGGACTTTTCTTACTTTCCTTTTGTGAGAAAAGTTCAGGTATTAACCAGTTGGGGAGTGGAGTGTTATATGCATTTGTGTGAAATTGTGCTTATACAATCTCCACATGGATAAACATTCAGAAACCATAACAGCATTCTCGAAGGAATCCTTCCTTAATACAGGAAGTGACAGTTTTGTGAAGGCACCACAATTAAGCTCTGGTTTTTCATTCCAGAAATCCCAGGATTTAATTTTTAGACAAAATGAGACATCCATGATGTTCCATAGGGCTGCTTAGAATTACAGGTAACTTAGTTTCCAAGCTTGTTGAATGCAAGGCACCTGAGTTTGGCTTAACCTCTGGGCATCTCTTTGCATTCAGAGATATCTAAAACCACAAATCATAAATACTGATGGACACATGCAAAAGAGGCCTCAGAAACACGGTTTTGTTATTCAATGTGGCCACACTCCTCTGCCATGAGTTCTCTCCCTGTTCTCTCAAGCTTACTTTCTCTTGCTCTGCACTTAGGTTTACTAAATGACCAGGCCTGGGCTATGCCAGAGTGGCTTCCTCCCACATCTTGTGGATTAAGACTGTGAACTTAACAGGAAGGGGCAGGCACAGTCTTTCTACAAGCTTTGACATGTTTGTTGCTGCAATTTCACTGAATGGAATGTGTGCAGAGAATAGAGGACAATGAGATTCAGAATCTGAAGTCACAGAGCATTTTGAATTGGTCAGCATCCCCCTCAAAAATCGTGTTATGTTCCACCATTTGAGAAGTCCCATGCCTTTTCTCAGTCAGTTATTGCTTCTGTGGAAACTGCTATTGTCATGGCATCTCCTTTCTTTTTGAAACTGTCTCCCACCTGAACTGTTTGTTACTGTTCACCTCTTCAATACCTCTTCTCTTTCTCTTTCAATTCTTACCATCAGAATTTTGGTGTGACATCAATATCCATATTTCCAGCTCTGGCCACTGTTCTGAGTGTCAGACTCACATTTCCAAGTAGGTGTTTCCCATATAGAATTCCTCCAAACACCTTGAATTTCCTATTTTTAAAACCAAATTCACCTTTTTCTTCTCACCCCCTAAAATCCTTTGAACAGTTTAACTAGTTGGGAGTTAATATGAAGGCTGACTGATACATTACATTCTATTTTTTGGTTTTGTGCTTTGGAAATGGAAATGACTAATCTAATGGAAAACCCCTTTCTTGTAGGAGACAAGGAGAAGGCCTTAGGATCTACTGGGGGAGTCCGGAGGAGCAGTCCCTTCTGTCCCGCTGGAACCCATGGTCCACTGAAGTTCCTTATGCTACTTTCACTGAGCACCCTATGAAATACACCAGTGAGAAATTCCTTGAAATTTGCAAGGTAGGAGGCATCTTGGGTATTACTCTTAGATTAGCTTTGTTGCTGGAGCTATGTGCTTCTAGGGACATGTACTCCTAAACAAAACAAAATAAAATAAAACCAGCAATTTATATAGACAAAAACGGTAATAGGTTTATAGATTTTTTTTAGTAAAGAGTCAAGCTGTTTTTATATGTAAATATACGTTATATTTATATATAACATGCTGCTTTCCCCTTGCTAATTGCATGCATTGCCGACAGGGCGTATATACTTTCCGACATATAATCACATTCTAATTATTTTATTCAGGGAAGTGTGGAATAGTATAAAGCATAGTTCGATGCAGCTCTATGGTCATGCTTCATTAAGTCACTTCTCTTTCTGAGCCTTGGTAGTCTCACCTCTAAAATGAAGACAATGAGCACTCCCTTTCTTCCCAACCTCACTGGACCATTATAAGGTTAAATAGAATGATGTGTGTATAAATACTCCGTGAAGCGTAAAGCTATTCACAATTTCTTTGTCTTTAAATTTCATCTCATCAAGCAGATTGTAGACTCATTTCTAAAGGGAACAGTTTTCTATTATTCTCTCACCTCCCCCAGGTATCTTAAGCAGTACGGGGACATTCTAAGTAGTCAAGAAGGAAAACAGAGCTGAAAATGTAGTGAAAGATCAAACTTTATATTTTCAATAAAACCAAATATACACACGAGTGTGCTTATAGACCTAGAAATTCTTACCTTCTCTGTCCTTTTTATGTTTACTTTTATATTCTGTCACTCATTTCAGAATATTACAATTCTTTTTTTGCTATGAATTCAAAACTTGGCAATCTGCATCTAAAGACTTTCTGTGGTTGATGGCATATATTACGTTTCTTGCATTAAACATACCTATTCATGCAAGTGTAAATATGTATGTATGTGTGTGAAAATATTTTAAATTCATAGGTCCTGGGGATTTTAAAAAGAATTTGAGGCAACATATATTTGATTACAGGCTAGATGGAGTCTTCATTCCCCCATAATACATAGATGAAATGACCTTGAATCACATTATTCTCCCATGAAAAGTCAATGTTCCTCTCAATAATTATACAAATGTCCTCAGGGATTTATAGTGTCATGGTTTCCCTCAGGCTCCAAACTATTATTGACACTAAACTAGCTTGGTATATGGATCATGTTGCCACTCTTCATGGGACACTCCTATTTCACAATTTCTCAACCCAAGCGTCAACATCAGCCCCTAGCCTGACTCTTTACCACTGAAAGTCAACAAAACAACCAACAAGAAAAACCTAACACCTATTTGAAGGCAAGAATATGAGAATAGACTCATGGAGGGCTACAAGGGGACGGAGTGGGAGTTTGCATCATGCTCTTGCCCTGAACTTCAAATGCAATATCAGACTTCTCTGTTCCTAGAAGTTCTTATTAATAATAACACATTAATGCATTGTTCCATAATCTTCAAACTCTGTTTCAAAAATTATTATTAACAATGCAGAACACTTTATGTTTCTTTCTTTTTTTTTTTTTTTTGAGACGGAGTCTCACTCTGTCGCCCAGGCTGGAGTGCAGTGGTGCAATCTTGGCTCACTGCAAGCTCCACCTCCCGGGTTCACATCATTCTCCTGCCTCAGCCTCCCAAGTAGCTGGGACTACAGGTGCCCGAAAACATCTGTTAATCCAAGTTAAAGAGCTTAATAACCTATTTTCCCAAAGACATTTTCCTGCTTTAAAGGACATCTGGTTCCAACCATTAAAATAATATGTATTTTTGAATTAATAGTAATTGTACTTTATTGTAAATCAAAATAAATACTAACTGCCTTAGTTGGTACATCCCTCATTTCCTGGGCCAAGTCTTCTCTTATTCCTCATACCTTGTGCATTAGATGGTTAGTCCCTGAATGCCTTTTGCAGGAAGAAGTTCAGCGTGAGGAATTAAAGAACAAGTTTTATAAACTGCAGAGAAATAACACTGTCACATTCTAACACCTGATTGTGCTTTATCTTATTCTGTTATATATAAATACAATCAAATAATGCAAAAATAAAGACGAAAAGTAAAATATCAAGGAGGGTATGGAATATTATTTTCCATATACCCACAAATGGAATTAGTAGACTAGAGCATTGGATTTTGCCCTAGCCTTCCCCGTAGCAAAGGCTGAATAGGAAATTGATGTTCATGTAGCTCTTGCTGGATGGAAGTAAGAATAGCAGGTGGGAGGCATGTGCACACACATATGAACATGATAGATGGTTAGTTGATTGGTTGACTTTTAGCCAATCAAACTACTTCGTGGATCTGTTAAATGTATTTCCTTTAAGGCTTTTCTCCTTAAATTATTATTCCAAAGCTTTTTCTCTTTTTTATTCCTTTAGCAATAGTCTGGCACTTTCATTTGCCAAGCCATTTCTTATTCAAAGGCCACCCAAAGTCCCAGCTCTCTAGGAAAACAAATGATCTCCATCTGGAATGTGAGAGGATGAGTACTTTGATCCAGGTTTTTGTGTCTTATTTTCTCTTTTGTTTTTGGTTTTTATGTCACAATATTATTTATGTTTAGGACATTTTCCAAGATTGGCTTTGATTAAGACCCAGCTATATTAATGTAAAAGAATAAATAAGAAAGATAATTTGGGGGATCTAGAATTTTTTTATGTTAACATTTTGGCAAAAACATGAGACTTTAAAAGGGTTTAATAAACTGGTTTTTCCATCTCTCTGATGAATGAAATAGGAAAAAAGTAGAATATGGGGAAAATGCATAACTAAATCAAATACCTGAAACAATTTAATTCAGTTTAAGAAAACTATTGTCTCACGGGGAGGGAATAACATAGAGCTGAGTTATACAGTCAAAACTTTCAAATTATTTACAATCTAATGGAATAAATTATTATTTTAAAATACATGAAAATATTCAAACTTATTCTTACCCAGAGTCATATCTTCTACTGTATCTAGAATCTCTTTATTCAAGAGATTTTCTAACACCAACAAAATGCAGGTATTATGATTGTTGCTGAGGATACCAACAGAAATGAGACAAGGTTCTTGCCTCTGTGGAAGGCAGTGCTTAACAGGCGAGGCAGATAAAAATGCAAATATTTTTAAGAGTTCTAATTAACTGAAACTGAAGTTTGGATCAAGCAAAAAGGAGTACAGGTACATAAGAGTATACAGAAGGTTCTTAGATAAAGAGTAATTTGGTTTAACTGGAGTTTAATATTACATAGTCCCCACTATCATTATAATGGCTTAGATAATAGATATAAGAGCCTAAACTAAGTTAGAAGCAGTAGGAAGGGAGAGAAGATGAGGAGATTTTGCGTTATTCAGGAGAGAGAATTAATGAAAGCAAGTAACTGACAGGATATTGAAGATGATGAAGAAGTCAAAGATGACAAGGTTTCAGGATTGGGTAGGTGGTGATTTCATTAATTTGATTGAAGAAAACTGGAAAAAGTAGGTTTGGGGACTCAGCTTACGACATGTTGAGTTTGAAACATGTTGCGTTTCTATAGAACCTGGGGTAGGGCTGGTTGTCAGGCAATTAGACATTTAGATCTGAAGCTCAGTAGAGAAAGCTGAACTGTTGATATAGGTTTGAGATTACACAACTTGGGCGAAAGCTGAGTAGTCATGGGGCTGGTGGGTCAGGAAGCTACCCAAAGAAACAGCATTAATGGATATAATTACGTTCAAATTCAAGTTTACACTATGTCTAAGTCTGTTAACATTTATTGATAAAATTGCTGTAAAGTTTATACAATGCTATGTTAAAATATACTATTCCCATTTCACTAACTCTATACCACTTCCACATCTGGCAGATATGGTGGTCAAGTGGCCTTTTCCCAGACAGTCTTGCTTATCTCCTTGCTTCACCAAACTTTTCCAATCTGTTCATATACATACTTTGTGTTACTCATATGAAACAATTGTGAAAATATAAAATAAAATAGTAGCTTTTTGGCACTCCTTTTAATATTATGAGACATAAACAGTATCTAGTATACTATTATATAATTATACTTTATATCTATTGATTACAATTTGAATAATATTTTCATGTAATTCAACTAATAAAACTCCTGTAAGATAAGGATAGGTGTCTTTGTTTTAAAAATGAGAACACTTGAGCCGTGTGTGGTGGTGGCCTATGCCTGTAATCCCAGTGACTCAGGAGGCTAAGGTGGGAGGATTGCTTGAGGCCAGAAGTTCAAGACCAGCTTAGGCAACGGAGTAAGACCATGTCTTTAAAAAAACTTAATAAAATAAGTTAACGAGACATGGTGGCATGTACCTGTATTCCCATTCCAGTTACCTATAATCCCAGCTACTTGGAAGGTTGAGGCAGGAGGATTGCTTAAGCCCAGCAGTTTGAGTCTGCAGTGCGAGTCTGCAGTGCAAGTCTGCAGTGAGCTATGATTATACCACTGCACTCCAACCTGGATGACAAAGCAAGATTTTGTCTCTTTAAAAAAAAATGAGGACACATATTCAGAGGGATTAAGTGACTGAAATCATATAATAATAGTTCTATGTTATACCCAGTTTCCTAATATTCAGGGAAATGGGTATAAGCCTGAAAGAATTGTGTGTGTGTGTGTGTGTGTGTGTGTGTGTATAAGTGGGGGGGTGAGAAAGAGACTGTGTGTACATTTGTATTAATTGATATGATATGGTATAATATTGTATCTCAAAACCTGGCTCAATTATCCTCAATTATTTCATCCACTTTGTATTTGCCACTTGTAGCCTTACCTTTTCTTTTTTAACCATCGCTTTGCTGGGTTCCTAGAGTACGCAGAGGGTACTGCTGGGAAGGACGAGTACTGAATCCAGAACTGATGAATAGCAGTGAACGCATTCTGAGTGCTCTACAACCATCATGATCTACAGACCAACCATTTGTATTCTTTTCTTGTATTTCTATCCATCTTTTCAAGGGGATCATGCAAATGAACCAATGTTTTAGCAATTCAATTTAACTTTATATTCTTAGCCCTTTGTTTGCCTTTTACAGCAATTCAACAAATATTCATTGAGCACTTACCTGGCAGTGACCATTACATGATGAGCAATATTCTGGATTACCAAGAAGAATAAAACTGATTTTGCCCTACAGATACTTATGGCGTAGGGGTAGGAGGCAGGAAAGACTTTCACAAATTATAATTTAAAGTGCTAAGGTTGTAAATAGGGGCGTTCACAGGATGTTATAGGAGCCCAAAAATGGGAACAGATGAGTCCAAAAGTTAACAAGTCTGATAACATTTGATATGAAACTCAAGGTATTGGTGATTTAAGCATCAAAGAAGGTGGGAAAAGACATTTTAACTAGAGGAAACATGCTTAAAAGCTGCAAATTACAAAGGTATACAAAATGTTCTCTGATAAAGACTAATTCAGTTTAGCTAAATTTAAAGTGCACTTGTGTGTGTGCACATACGTGCATGTGTTCAGAGAGGAGGGTTGGGGGATGGGATAGGATGAAGATGGAAATTACGATGGGTAGAAACCTCTCTTGTGCAAGAAAAAAGAAGCTACTGCCTCTTCTTATTTCTCTCTACACACTTGAATTTATAGTCACAGGGTCTCTATAAGGATAATTCCAGGAAAAATGTGCAAGGATATATGCAGTCTGTCCAGCAGTGTGACTTCTCAAGTGATTTCAAGTACTGGGTATTGGACGGGTGTGCCCTCTATGACAGGAGACTTCCTTCCATACACAGGGAGGCTGAAACCTGTAGCCTGCAGGCTCGGAAAACCAGCTCAACTGAGGAATGTGGGCCTACAGGCATGAAACCTGGTCTCTTTACCCAGTGTAAACAGGAAGCAAGTGATGGTTGTAATAAGGAAAACTGAGACTCCAGGCAATGAACTGTTGGCAGACAGCACCTAAAGCAAACCTGTGGACCAGGCACGCAGCTGGTAAATAATTGGTGGAAAGTCAAGAATAATACCTGGTCCCCCCTGCCCCCACCACGCACACTGCTATACTTTATCCTAACCAACACACAGCCCCTGTGTAACTGGAGTTGTTAAAACCTGACCCTCTGTATTTGGGACTGAAATAAAAGAGAGAGCCAGAGGTGGGTGCATAAAAGCTTTTAGGGAAAAGTATGTGGCTGGTGGCATTCATATCAGATGACACAGCGTTCCTGTGACATAGATTTAGTTCAGGTGCTTGAAATGCTCAAGAACCAGCTCGGGGACCAGGCCTTTTGTCTGCCTCTCCATCAGTGCACTGCTTGTCACCCTGTTTGTTTCTCTGTAACCATGCCCTCCACTGGCTCGAAGGGGCTCCTAGAAATGACTGGAAATGAAGTCCATCTGACTCCAATAAAACGCCAAATTCATTGAGTATGAAATAGTGCCAACTTTTACTTTCTAGCACTTTGATTTTGGGTCTATGGAGGATTCTCAAGAAATGAAGTTTATGATGAAGCCTGAGGAAGCATTCAATAATCCAACTGGACAAGATTTACTGATCTATGAAAAGGCATCCTGATAATCCAGAGTGTTGCAATAGAATTGTTGAGATGAATTATACTTTGATTTTTAAGAGATCATGGTTTGGTAATGATGATGAGGATGACGTCAGTGATGATTAAGCAGTTATTATTTATTGATTCCTGGCAACAAGCTTCCTTTATGGCCTTTGCAATATAACTCCAAATTTCAGGCTCATCTCATTCTGCTTTCCTAATCCTTTATATAATATGTGAGCACACAAGTGCATGTATGTGCACACCACCATTCACAGCGTGTATACAAACACTTTATTTCACTTAATCTTTACAACTACCTGATAAGTTTGATGCTATTAATATTCTTATTTTATGGCAAAGGAACTATAAAATTCAGAGAGGTTGGATAACTTCCCCAAAGTCACACAGCTATGTGAGTATCATAGTTCCAACTTAAGACCAGCTCTGCCTGATTCTATACTTCCTTTAGTTCAGTGGTTCTCAAGAGAGGGTGATTTTGCCTATGGGGGACATATGACAATGTCCCAGTGTCCCAATGAGAGAGATATTATTGGTTGTCATATCTGGGGTGGAAGCCTGTCTGGTATCTGGTGGGTGGAGCATAGGGAGGCTGCTTAACATCCTAACATGCAGAAGACATTCTCTCCCAAAGCAAAAGATTGTCTGGCCTGAAACAGTAGTCCCAAGGTGAAGAAACTTTGGTTTAGCTGTACAGACAGCCACATTTGTGACTCTACTTCATAGAAAACCAGATGAAATATTTGAGTGGAGGTATAGGTACAGGAAAAACATAAGAGAAAAAAAGGTAAACTTTTCCCTTGAGTTTGTGGGAAGGCATTGTGGAAGATACAGGATTGAAGCTTAGTTTTGAGAGATGTGTTGGAGGGTCGGCACTATAGATCTTTTTGGATTAAATCATTGATTGCCAGAGCTGAAGTTTCCTAGGCAAGTGATTTTCATTTAAAAAGAAGTAAAATCTTACTTGGAACTCAAATATATAAAACTGATGATAAAAAATAGAGCAGCTCTGATGTGGTTGAAGAGACTAAAATAAGTGACCTGCTTGGCTTTTGGCTTTTTGTTGACATCCTCTCCTCAAAGCCTCAGGTACCTGTTGTCCCAACATTATTCACAATAGCACTTCCTTTCTTTTCAAAAGAATTTAGATTTGGATGATAAATTATATGTACCCACCCAATCTGTGAAGAGATCTAGTGTTCTAAAGAACATGGTTTAAAAATTAATGAATGTAATATTTTCTCCCTTTTGCAAATGAGGAACATGAATGCTTCCCTAAATATCAGAATTTTAAAACTAAATTTTCTAAAAATTAGAATGTTATAATCCTGCTCATAACAGCAATGTTATAACGAGAGGACTTCAGGAGTTAAGTCAGGAGACCTGAGTCCAAGCCCTTGTTCAATCATTTACTAGTTATTTGCTATTGGGTAGATCACTGTAACATTTAGATCCTCAGTGTACCTACCAGATTCCCTCTACATTGCCCACAATGCCTAGTATTTTATCCAACAAGAGTTTCCTGAATTTAATTCCTACTCTCTGTCCCATATCCTACCATGTTTAGGCTATTAACTTCACTTTTTGGATATCATTCTTGACTTCTGGGTCTGTGATTATTATTATGAAAAATTTATAGACATGGACTTTTTATCTGTATATTTCTTCATGGTCCCAGATTCTATATCCAGTTGCCTATTGAAAATCTCTAAGAGGATTTCTGGTGAGATAAGTGAAACCACATGTCTGCAACAAAATCCTCCATCCCTGCATCTCACCATTTCCAATCTGTACCTCTCCTAGGCTTTCTCAACTCAATAATAATATCACTATCTACCCAGTTGCTCAGGCCAAAAATCTGGGTGTCATTTTTTATCCTTCTCTTTTCTTCATCCCTAAATTCAATCACACCAACAAATTCTTTGGCTCGACCCCGCTGCGCCCCAAATCCCTAATTTAACCAGTTCTGATGGTCTCCACTGCTACACTGTCCAAGCCACCATCCTATCTTGCCCGGACTCCTGAAGTGAATTCCAAACTCATCTTGTCTTCCTGCTTCCATTCTTAGCCCTAACAGCATTCTATTTTTGACTCCACAGTCGCTAGGATTATTATTATTTTTAAAATAACAGTATACAACATTGAATTCCTTAAAATCACATCAATCCAAAGCCCTTAATATGGCCCTGAAGACTCTTCATGCCTAGTGCTTCAACCTCTTTCCTTTGATCCCTAGACTTCTGTCTAACAGGCGTTTTCTGTGTCCCTTGAAGAAGCTAAATTCATGCCTCCCTTACAGCTTTTGCAGGTGCTGTGTGTTCTGCTTGGAATTTCTTCTTCACATAGCTAGCTCTTTTTCATTGCGTGGGTCTCAGTTGAAGTTTTACCTCCTCAGAAAGACTTGCCCTGAATACAGTATGTGAAGTAACTCTAACTTTCATTACTTTTTATCCCTTTACCACATTCTATTTTCCTTCTAGAATTTATCACCCTCAAAATTTTTATTAATATTTTTTGTCTGCAATCACGAGAATGTGAGCTCCATGACAGCAGGTTTTTTTGCCTGTCTGTTCAACTTAAAATGTCCCTGGAACTTGTTGTAGGCACTTCATCAATATTTCTTAAGTAATTTCAGATGCCCTTTCATCTATTAGTGACAGAGAGTTAGTTTACAGTACTAATATCGAATGCAAATTATTTGTATACTAACAAAATATTAAAGCAGCTAAAACTAAAATGGTACTTGGTAGACTTATGTGGATGATAAACAAACTGAAAAATCACATATTATTTCTGACATTAAGAAGCAAAATTGGGCCTGAGGAAAGTTAGACTTAATAGAGTTAAGCACAGTTATTAACTGAATTAACTTAATAGAGATAAATTTAACCATTTATGTTTAAGAAGTAAGAATAACTGCAGCCCCAGGAGAGTAGTCACTTCTGTGAAGACTGGCTGGGGAGATGAGTATCTCTCAACTTAATCTATAGTAACTAACTTTGTGCCTTCTTTTTTTCTTCTTCAGTTGTCTGGGTTCATGTCTAAGCTTGTTCCAGCTATCCAGAATGCCCACAAGAATTCAACTGGATCTGGAAGAGGAAAGAAACTGATGGTGTTAACTGAACCCATTTTGATTGAGACCTACACAGGGCTGATGTCATTCATTGGAAACCGCAACAAACTTGGCTATTCCCTTGCCCGTGGGAGTATTGGTTTTTGAGAGTCTTTTTGGTACCATAAGTGTATCATCCATAGATATGTCACTTTGAAAATTCCATTATGACCCACCCTATTTTTGGACTGAAACAATTAATTATTTTTGAATAATGCTTCATGATTTTGAAATTTAGTATTTCTGAAAATTTAAAAGCTTGATTGGACTGATAGATACACACTTTAGGCCTCATACAAGAATAACCAAATTTTCTTAAAACTAGAAAACAAATGCTGCTGAGCCTATCAAATACTGTTATCAAATGAGTGCCTGATCATCAGCTCAGGAAAGAAGACTCTTTAAGTCCTGCTGCTTCAGCTCTCTAAATGTAGGTTTTATTTTTTTTTTTTAGGTCTTGGTCTTCAGCCCTCTTATCCTGATTTATTCTCTCATTGGGGTCTCACTGTCTCTAGTATTTTAGCTACCACTTGATAAGGATGACTTCCAAATTTATATTCCCATTCCCAAGATTTATTCCAAGATTCAGTTTTGCATTTCTGACTGCTAATCATCTATATATCAGTGTCCCAGTGGCCTCTTAATTGAGAATTATCAAAATCCTGGATTTCTCTGTGGCATTTATATGGTCCCAGTTATCCATCCCTGAAGTCTGTCAATTTTGATTTCTCTAAATTTCTTGCCATGACATCGTATATACAATCACATCTCTATATGGCTTAGCATTGTATTCCAATGCCCAGATGTCAAACTTGAAGCTCATTCTCTCGTCAAAATTGTTCATATATTCCTCCTTTCCATTCTTATAGCTGTATTATTAGATCAGGTTTTTAATTCTGCTCAACCAATTATTACCACAGCCTGTTAAATGGAATCCCTATTCCAAGGCTGACTGTTTGAATCTATCCTACACTTGGTTTCTAGCTCACTTACTTATGCCATCTTTTGTTCAAATATGTATTTTTTAATAACAGACCTTTTTCTTCTAATGAAATCTTTTGTAGAAGCAGAATATACGAAGCAGATAAAAGTAGGATCACTGTGGTTGGAGTGAAGATGAGAATGCCACAGGCATCTTTCTTTCTAGGCCTCAGAGGTGCTGCATATGGAATGTCCATGAATCGCAGAGGGTTTTGAATGTTTTCAAAAACACTGTCTTAACACTCTATTCTCATTGCTCTTTTCCCTCTTATTTCCTCTTTGTCTCTTCCCAACTTAGATCTAATTTTCAACAACCCAGGAAATTATCTCATATGTTTGCATCTCTCAAGTTTCTTTTCTTTTTTCTTTCAGAATCTTATTTTATCTAAATTTATTTAGAAAAAAAAAGCTTTGAATGTTGACTACATAGACATTACTACAATAAGCTTTTTGCCTTTCCCAAGACTCAAAATTGATACATCATCTTGGTTGATGTTTAAGTTGAAATTCCAGCCAACTTTTTCTTTTTACTTTAATGTGAAGTTTGAAGTCTTTTCTTTGAAAAGCTTGCTTCCTCAATTTCGAAGATTTGTCCTCTGATATATTTATAAACATCAATTTAATGCGGGCATTCAAACCCCAAACCTTGAATAACTCTCATTTTATTTTGTCTTTGCTTACTTCCGTTAATTTTTTTTCTTTCCCTCTCTTCCGCCTTTACAGCACCCGCTTTTTCTTCCCCCCATGATGGCAAATATTCTTATAGTCCCCAAGGCAGGGAACTTCTATTCAGACTGTAAAAGGAAATGTTGAAATCCATAGCTGTCCTGTCAACAGTAGTGGAATGAAAAGTCGTTGGATTGTTTTGGCACTGGTTCTGAAGCAGGCATAATTGGCAAATTATTTTAATACTGCTGCCCGAAAATCCCCATTTGCCTCAAGATAGTGGCATTTATTGGCAGAAGCCTCTGAAATGTCCAGCACATTCTTTTGAGTTACCATTTAAGGATCAGCCTGACAATCGACTTCTCTCTGCACATTTGTCCCCTTTGTAACCTAAGCCAGACTGTTCCCAAATGACCTTCTAAAGGACACAGTGCACCATCATCAACGGAAACAGTTCAGAAAGGATGACAGGAGGGAGATGTTTCTTAGTTCTGAGAGCCAGTCTGTAACAATGGGATAAGCATTTAATGGAATCAAAGTTGTTTTGCATAAAGAGTGAACTCACAGATGACATGAGGGTCTTTATGAATTCCCTTCACATTTTGTAAAAACTGTCATATATAGGATATCCCCTTAATTGATAAATGGGATCTAGAAAGCAGTATTATGACCAGAGGATGAGAAGATTTAGGAATTTTGATAGCAGTTCAAGATAAGAAAGAACTTCTTATAGTTATAAATTTTCAAGGATGGAATGGATTGCTTCTTTAAACAGTGAACCCACCATCACTTGATAATGTTCAAGGAAAGACTAGATAAAGTAGATATTGTGAGAGGAATTGCTGTATGGTACCATTTGGAGAAATGATTGACATAATCTTTTAAGGCCAGTGACCCTATCATTTTCCAAATAATTGTTGCTAGTACTTAATTAATTAGACCCAGTTTTTCTTAGGAAAGAGTTGGATCAATCATGGGAGACTCTGAAAAATTTCCTTAACTTTCCTAAGGTTTAATTTCTTCTTCTGCAAAAAGGAGACAATTATATTACTTTTGCTTATTTCATAAAGATCTTGTGAGTATTCAATGAAATGAGGTTAAATTCTTTTATTAAACAGAAAGTTTTTGAGTATTTGCCTAGAGAGTGATGTGACTTTTGCAGCAGAAAGTGGGAAAACGTCCAAGGGAACTAAATCTCCTCCAGAAATTGTTTCTTTGTTACCATGGACCTACTGATTATGGTTTTCTCATTTTACACTTGGTGTTCTTACTTGGGATCTTTGTCCTTAAACTCAACAGGGAGCCACAACCCAGGGGACTTATATGTACACTTGGAGTTTTTTTATCAGACTATCATTTGAACTTACCACTACAGTTTAGCAAATGGCATGATGAGTTTGATTGATAATAGGAGTAGACACAAGATACATTAAGTATAGTACAAAGCATTTCATAACCAAAATGTCATGGTTGGAGGTCTTCATTATATGATCTTTATCTCATTCAGGAATTTCCACTTGAAAAATCTCTGATAAGCTTTATTTCAGAAACTGCTTGAACAGCTCCACTGACAAATGCCTCACTATCCTCTGATATATTGTAGGCAGTTCTGAGGGTGAGAAAGTTCAAAGCAGATAGATGTTTTAACACAACAGGAGGAGTTTTAAACAATCACCAGGACTCAGTCCTCGGTGGTCAATTGGGCCTGTTTGGAGGTCTGACCTTTGGTCATCTTAAGGTCATCTAAGGCAGAAAAGAGAAGCTCACTTATAAGTTGGCACTTTTGAGTCATTTGCCTTGAGGTCCATTTTTTATTGAGCCTTTGTTGAAACCTTCTTAGGAAGCCAATTTATAGAGTTCTGGTGATAAGAAGGCAGAAAAACCATGTAAATTCAGTGCTTTTATTTCACAGAAAGTGAAGCAAAGGCCTAGAAACTAGAAAGACATTTCTCAAAAAGAAGATGGTGAATTTTTGGAAATACTGAGATTAGACTACATTTTCCAATTTCTATCCCTAGCCCACGGCTCTTTCCAATATAATATCTGTATTCCATGGGAAAGACATGCCATCTGAATTGATGCATCATAGTTGTCGAGATAATTTTGAAGTGAGAAAACAAAAGGGCACAGTCGTTTGGGAAGAATTTCCAGAAATTGCCATCATTTTCTTAAAGGCTAAGGACACTCATAGGGCTCTCCAATTTCCTATCTGATAAAAAAAGCCCAAACAAAGCTGCGGAAGCTGGCAGAGCCAGCAGATATTTTGTAAGGCAGCTTCACCTCTGCTGGCATTTTGTGGGGCAGGAGAGGGGGAGGGCAAAAGTATTAAATTTAGGCTTAAAAGCTCCTCAGAAATTCTTTACACACAAGAGACCAAGTTGGAGAAAAGAAGATGACTTGTGCCAAGGGGAAGAAAGAGAAAGACTAATGCCTGTGGTTTTCAAAGGTTAACAACAACATAAAAAAGCCAAGGTATTTGCACAGGGATGAATGCTCATTGGCTCTTGGCCAACAATTATACAAGGGCTTGTGCCCACATCCTGTAGCTGTGGTTTAGGGACGCTGCTCATGAGTGACTTCTTATGCTTAGTGGCAGGAAACTTTAGTCACTGATGTGTAAACTCACCTTTGGTCTGCACCTCCCACAACGTGCTCCGAAAGCAGTTAGGGGACTAGGCCTCTTGATTTCCTTGTAGATACCAGTTCCCCAGAAGCTAAGGAAAAACTCTGTTTGAGGCCTTGGAGTTACTGAGAGTCGACCAATACTTGTCTTATTCTACCTGATTTTGGCAACTGCTTAGGATAATTCTGTATCCACAAAAAGGAATTATGATATCCTCTGCTAAACCCTCTCTTTAGCCTCGAAGCCCAAGACCAAAAAAAATGAGCCAAATTTCATTGCAGGCCTGCAGCCAATGTGAAATATGAGGAATAAAGTCATGAGACTGCTTCTCAACCTAGATCTCATATCTTGTGTGCTATTTTATATTCGATTTTAAAAAGTTCTTAGTAAACATCTCAGTCTCCTTTTCAGTGAAGCCAAATGGAAATTTGCAAGCCCAGTTTAATTAACTCCTATGTTTTTAAGGTAGATATGACAGATCATGATGTATTATGGATGCGTTGAGATCAAGTGTTCTGAACCACCAACTTGTCTGTCGTGTCCTGCCCATAATGCTTACCCCATGTATCTCAGAAATTCCTTTTCCTTTCTTTAATATTCTCGGAGCACTCTTCATGGAATCTGAGATTAGAAAGGATCTTAAAGGTCATGTAGTTTAGCCTCCTTTGGTTGAGGTTGCAGGAATGCCCTCAACCAGAACATGCACAGCAGATGGAAAATCAGCTTCTGTGTGAACATTCCAAGAGCCCAGAACTCCTTGCTTTCTAAAGCAGTTAATTCCACTACTGAGCAACAGCAACAAGTAGAAGGGTTTTCTGGACATTGCACCCAAACCTCTCTCCTTGGAAATTTATAGATTTGATGCTAGATCTTCCTTTGAAGGTATCCCAAATAAATTAATTTTCTAGTTCACATATTCACACTTTCTATAAAGGCAGGTGCTCTCCTAAAAGGTAGTGATAGTAGTTTTATTTTTGTATTTAGAGACAAAACTCCAGTGACCACAATCATTTTTAAATATGATGCATTATCCAGAGTCCTTATCGAGCTTGTCTCTTGCTTGTAGACTATTCTGTTTGGTTAACACTTCTTTTAAAATATTATATTCAACACTTGTCTTGGCAGCTCATATATGGATTAATCAGTGCAAACTAGAATGGAGTTGTTCTTTATTTGCCACTATACTGTTATTAATAAAATCCAGGTTTCTTCTATCACACTGTTTGTTCACATGAAATATATGAATAACTTCATACTATAATATAATATATAACTCTTTTATATATGATTGGGTAAATTCATTGAAGGCACAAATGAGACCACTTTGGCATAGATTACTTTTACTAAAATTGTGTTCTGAGTAATTACAGTTTTCTTTTCTAACTTTTAAATTTATTTTCTAAATTATTTGTTTAACACTTTACCATAAAATTTTGCCTAAGTCACTGTTAAATTTACTCTTCTCTAGCATCTGGCATCCACCATTGCTTTTAAATGAGTTTTTTTCTGTCTTCAGTCTAGAGGACAAGGTGGGCATGATTATTGTGATGGACAGCAGAGCCAAAGCAGTAAACAGATGGTTTGATCCACAGAGTTCTTTGGAAGTAGTTAGTTGATCATGGCGTCCCTAGAACAAAAATAGATGGACAGCCTGCCTAAGTCTTATTTAACCTGTGGAAACAGAAGTGACTTGAAGTCTGACTTGAATCAGCACCTGCCACTCCAGGATACCCCCATCCTGACTGAATTTAGGCATCTCAATTTAATGGCAGCAGTTTCCACTGTCATGCTTGCCCACAGAGAATGGCCACCATGGAACTATTCAAGAGTGGCAGGATTTCCTTCAGAAATGTGTTTCTGGCCTTGGGGTTGAAAGCATCTTTGGAACTTCTTAGGGGACATAGAGGCTTAAGTGAAAAGATTGTACATAATAAAACCGCTTTTGCATCCAGAGCTCCCCAAAGCTTTAGATGCCTTCCTCTGGCATTTTAAGTTCATTAATGTATACTTTCTTTAGGTTGATAGTTTAGTTAACAAAGCAAACTATTAGAGCCACTCTTAGTGTCCCAAATACATTGGATCAAGAATCCTGGCCTGGTCCACTATAATTAATAAATTCTTCAGTTCCAACATTATGCTTCTGATCTGATAACCTTGGAATCAGTGCCCATACACGTTCGTCCTCTATAGATGTAAGTTGGCAAAACCTTACAATTACTTTGGAATTTATTTTACTGTCTCATGAATCACACTTGTTCACTTACTTTTTTAGGAGTCAAATCTGTTTATAAGTTTAGAAACAATGCAGAATGAGGATAAATTATCATACATTTAATCAGATGCTGACTCCAACTACAGCTATTGATCTAGATGTAGTTTTGTTGCTTGAGCCAAACAATACATTCCTTGGCACCTGGTATGCAGTTGTTGATCTTCAATTTCTTTTTCTTTTTCTTTTCTTTTCTAATCTATTATTAAGATTACGAAAAGCAGTTTGCTTTCAGCTGGTAGAGCAAGCAATATACTCAGGGTTACTATATCAACCTTCTAACCTTATGTCATATTCTAGTCAACAAGGATATTGATCACCTGTCTGTTCTATAAGACATCATGCTGGTCCATTTCATTGATGATATCATGTTGATTAAACCAGGAAAGCAGGAAGTAGTAACTGTTCTAACACTTGTATAAAGCGTATGCAAGGAAATGTATTGCCTCAAAATTCTTTTCTTTGTCACCAAAAAGTCACATCAGTAACTTTTGTAAAGGATCAGTGGTCTGGGGCATGTCAATATACACATCCTAAGGTAAATGGTAAATTGCTGCCCTACGTGACTAACTTTCTTAGTTAACCCCTCAATATTTAATGGGGTTCTTTAGATGTGAAGGTAACATATACTTAATTTGGGTCTGCGACTTGAATATATTGACCAAGTAATCCAAAAGTCTGCCAATTTTGAGTGGGGCACAGAATAGAAAAAGAATCTGAAACAGGTTCAGGCTACCACGCAATCTGCCTTACCACATGGGCTGTATACCCCAGCAGATCCAAAGGGGCTCAAAGTATCTGTGGCAGATATAGATGATGCGTGGATCCTTTGTTCAGTCCCTCTAAGTGAATCACTGGGTAGACCTCAGAATTTTAAGCGCAGATATGCCATCCTCCCAGATATATGTATATATATATATATTTTTTTTTTTTGAGAAACAGCTGTTGGCTTGTCACTGGGCTCCATTAGAAACTTAAGACTCTTTGGGAGGCCAAGGCAGGTGGATCACCTGAGGTCAGGAGTTTGAGACCAGCCTGGCCAATATGGCCAAACCCTGTCTCTACTAAAAATACACAAATTAGCTGGGCATGGTGGCGGGCATCTGTAATCCCAGCTATTAGGAAGGCTGAGACAAGAGAATTGCTTGAATCTGGGAGGCAGAGGTTGTGGTGAACCTAGATCACACCACTGTACTCCAATCTGGACGACAGAGCAAGACTGTATCAAAAAAAAAAAAAAGAAAGAAAAGAAAGAAAGAAACTTAACACTTGGCCACTTGGCCATAGGCTGTCAAATTGCCATGCAGCCTAAGAATATACTAGATGTTGTCTGACCCATCAAACCATAAAGTTGGGTGTGCACAATGGCATTATATTATATTAGGGATGATATATACAAGATAAGGCTTAAGCAGGTCCTGAAGGCACAAATAAGTTGCATGAGCAAGTGTCCTAGAAGACTATAGTGCCTGTTCCTACTACATTTTCTTCTCACTCTTTTCTTTCATTTATTTTTTTTTCCTTTATTTCTTCTAAAAAAACAAATGGGATACATGTGCAGAATGTGCAGGTTTGTTAAATAGGTATACGTGTGCCATGATGGTTTGCTGCACCTATTGACCCGTCCTGTAAGTTCCCTCCCTTCACCCCTCACCCCCTAACAGGCCATGGTGTGTGTTGTTCCCCTCTCTGTGTCCATGTGTTCTCAATGTTCAACTCCCACTATGAGTGAGAACATGTGGTGTTTGATTTTCTGTTCCTGTGTTAGTTTGCTGAGGATGATGGCTTCCAGCTTCATCCATGTTCCTGCAAAGGACATGATCTCATTCCTTTTTATGGCTGCATAGTATTCCATGGTGTATCTGTACCACATTTGGTTTATCCAGGCTATCATTGATGGGCATTTGGGTTGGTTCCATGTCTTTGCTATTGTAAATAGTGCTGCAATAAACATATATGTGAGTGTTATGAGTTATTGTTAAGCTGATTCTTCTCCGTCCTAACCCACATCTATGGCTTTCTGGGAAGCTCCTTGTGACCAGTGGACTGAGGAAAAAAATTGGAACCAGATTTATAGATACTTCTGCTGTATCACCTGGAAATGACCTACAGTATTGTACTCCATGGTGATCCTGGAAGACAGCAGTGAGAGAAATTTCTCTTAGTGAGCCAAATAAATTAGCTACCATTTCCATGTTCTGCCTCAGGACTGCCTTCCATTTTATAAGTGAAGAAACAGGGTTCTGAAATAATAATATGACCCAGTTACTGCCATACATACCCAAGAAAGCCACCATAGCTTGCTAGTGGCAGAGACATGACGCTTCTTCTTCCATTTTGCCTATTTCAGATTGGATTCAGTTTCACGTAACATAAACAATTTCACTATTTTAAACATAAAATCTTTTAAAATATGGAATAAAGTACTTACAATATCATTAGAAAAGCTGGAGTCACAAGCTCTAGGGCTGGGATTCCAGAAGTGACTCCAGAACAACACAGCAAATTTGAATTACCAAGGTATTGGTTTTCTCTGTCATATGCAGAAAGCTACGCAACCAGGAACCTGCTATTCTTATTGATTGATTGATTCATTGATTCATTTATTTATTTATTTGAGATGGAGTCTTGCTCTGTTGTCCAGGCTGGAGTGCAGTGGTGCAATCTCAGCTCACTGCAACCTCCACCTCCCGGGTTCAAGAGATTTTCCTGTCTCAGCCTCCCTAGTAGCTGGGGTTATAGGTGCATGCCACCACTCCCGACTAAGTTTTGTATTTTTTGTACAGATGGAGTTTCACCAGGCTGGTCTTGAACTCCTGATCTCAGGTGATCCTCCTGCCATGGCCTCCCAAAGTGCTGGGATTATAGGCGTGAGCCACCTCACACTTTCAGCTGCTAAAGAAAGTGTGGAATGACATTTTACTATGGGGGAAAAAACATGTAGACAACGAGCTGAGTGATGTACAGAGTGCCTGGCACAAACTTGTCAGTTTCAGAACAGAGCTCAGTTAGCAGAATCATAGGCCACACCTAAAGTAAGCAGAATATGATGACCCGATAGATACTGTGGCCAGAATAGTAGGAAGATCAGGAAGAAGGTCCCAGCCAGAATCTGCTATTCTAAGAGCAGGATCTCATCACCTTAGCTACAATCTAATGAACTGCTGGCTTCTGAACCACAGTGTGTCTGCTAGATTTGCCCCAGCAAAATGGATGTGACACATTCTGACCCCTTCCTTCTTATTTATCCTAAAGCAGAACATGGGGAGGGCATTTCATTTCTACCTTTTAGTAATAATTGCAAAAATATTGAGTGTTTAATGTGCCCCAGACAGCGTGCTAAAATCTTTACATTAATTACATCAATGAATCTTCAAATAACTTTCTCAAGAATATAATATTAATATCACCACTTCAATATTGAGATGAGGAAACTGAAGTAGGAAGAGGCTAAGGAACTTGGCAAAGGTTGTGTACTCCTTGGGAGAAGGTCTGGGTTAAATGAGAACTTACTCCTATCCAGAAACTAGCTGTAAAGGAATCTGAAAGTTTTAATATTTAGCTTCTGACCTCTGTAGTACAGAAGACATGCTAGAACAAGGTTGGAACAGATTGAGCTTGTCATTCCACTAGATTCACAAGCTGACTTATATTAAAGATAATTATTAAACTCTTTCTCCCCCAATTGACTGTGAGTCCCTTGAAGATATCTCAGTTTGTTCTCTAGCACAGCACTGTACTTATATTAGGCAATCAATAAGTGGGTCTTATGATGTGGATGCCATAGATGTTTTGGTTTCAACCCATTGAGGTAGCACATGCTTAAACTTCTGTGAAACCACTGCCTTTTTGTGGTCTGATTTTACAGAGCAGCAGCCCAGGTTAGGACTTCTCCCTAACTTTAGAAAGAAATAGTATTTTGTTTTCACCAAACGCCTTTTTATTCCTCAAATACTTTATTGTGGTTACATCAACAGCACCTAGCAACAGTCAGAATGTGCATAGCTAAAGAAAGTGTGGAATGACATTTTACTATGGGGGAAAAAACATGTAGACAACGAGTTGAGTGATATACAGAGTGCCTGGCACAAGCTTGTCAGTTTCAGAACAGAGCTCGGTTAGCAGAATCATAGGCCACACCTAAAGTAAGCAGAATATGATGATCTGATAGATACTCCAGCCAGAATAGTAGGAAGATCAGGAAGAAGTAATAAGCCAAGGCTCTCCTGGCCTGCTAACAGCTTTGAGAAGAGTGAGCTGCAAGCAGTAGAGACCAGGCATCTGATTCTAGGGACTTTTAAGATGACGCATCAACAATAGAAGTGGGGAATGTAAAAAAGAAAAAAAATGACTTTCATGGGAAATATAATGTGTTCAGATTTGGATAAGTTGAGTTTGAAAGGGTAGGGGAGATCAAGTGAGAACAATTAGCAGGTCCATGGAAAGCATGTTGCTCAGGAGATAGGGTCCTTGCTTGGATAGAAAGGTCAGGGATTCATCCAAGAATGAGTGGTAGTTAAAACTGTAAGAGTGGATGAGCTTGCTCAGTGTGAAGGTATAACTATCCAAAAACTTTCTGCAATAATGGAAAATTCTATGATTCATTATAGAATCATAATTCATTCTATACTATCCGGCACAGTGGCCACTAGCCATGAAATAAGAGAGGTGAATATTAGGAACTGAAATTAATTAATTAAATTTGTATAGCTACGTGTGTCTAGAGGCTATCTTATTGGAAAGCACAGGTGTAGAATGAAGAAAAGAGATGACTGAGAATAAAATCCTTACTAATAGCAATATTGCATATCTGATGTTATTTTGATGCTACCAAAGATAGGAAATAACACATGCCTTATGAGTGGTTTATTTTCTTTTATGTTTTATCAAATGGTAAATAAATTAAAATGATATAGAAGAGCTTATGTTCAAAACCAGCAGCTTCCCAACCCACCTCTTCCTACTTCCAACTTAGTGATAATTCATTTTAAGAATCTTTCTTTCTGGTTCTGCTGCTGTAAATCCAAAACTCTAAAAAAAGTTCATATTTCTAGTATTAATAAACATGAGATATTATCTATTAATTTCCATCTATGAAAGACCAAAACTTGAAACCATGCCCCAAAGAGTTAAAGATACCAATGACTAACTGAAATTCTTGAGTTTGCAGGATGGCAGATAAGAAATGAAACAACTTCATTTTTTTGAGACGGAGTCTCCCTCTGGTCACCGAGGCTGGAGTGCAATGGTGCGATCTTAGCTCACTGCAACCTCCACCTCCCGGGTTCAAGCGATTCTCCTTGCCTCAGCCTCCCGAGTAGCTGGGATTACAGGCACCCGCCACCACGCCTGGCAAATTTTTGTATTTTTAGCAGAGACAGGGTTTTGCTATGTTGGCCAGGCTGGTCTCGAACCCCTGACCTCAGGTGATCTGCCCTTCTCGGCCTCCCGAAGTGCTGGGATTACAGACCTGAGCCACCGTGCCAGCCAAAACAACTTCTTAAGTGCTGAAACTCTCTGCCCTTGTAAGATAACTAAACTGGCTGAAATCAGCTGGAGCCAATATGGCTGGCTGGAGTTTGTGCAGAAGCCTGCTGATGTTACAGCTTGAATTTCCACCCAGTGTTTCATACCAATTCCCCAACAATTTGCACATGCAATCAATGAAGTGGCGTGAAAAGATAACTGCATATGCCCTAGGAACTTCCAGACCTCCCCTTTCTCTCCACCAATCACCTACTCATCTCAGAATCCACCCCTAAAACTTTTCTAATAAAATTACTGCCTTGAAGCCAGCTCAGGGAGACAGATTTGAGCTGGACTCCCGTCTCCTTGTTCGTTGACTAGCAATAAGAAGCTTTTCTTGGCCGGGCGCAGTGGCTCATGCTTGTAATCCCAGCACTTTGGGAGGCCGAGGCGGGCAGATCACGAGGTCAGGAGTTCAAGACCAGCCTAGACAACACAGTGAAACCCTGTCTCTGCTAAAAATACAAAATTAGCTGTGCATGATGGCAGGTGCCTGTAATCCCAGCTACTCGGGAGGCTGAGGCAGGAGAACCACTTAAACCCGGGAGGCAGAGGTTTCAGTGAGCCAAGATCATGCCACAGCACTCCAGCTTGGGCAACAGAGCCAGACTCCATCTCAAAAAAAAAAAAAAAAAAAAAACCTTTTCTTTTCCTCCAAAACCCCGTGTCATAGAATTGGCTTCTAGCAAATAGGGCAGTAAGTCCCTTATGCTTGATGACAGACTTAGTTTATGCACACTATATTCCACATCCTCTTCCCCTTTTTCCTTAAACACTTATTATTTTCAACATTGAGTATACTTGTTGCTTAAATAATATGCTTTACTTCTGTTTCTTTCTCTACCACCTTTAGTTTCTATCTCACCTTTTTTCTGTGAAAATAAAAATATTAGTGAGATAACCGAAGCTTTTTTTCCAGCAAAGTTTATTTTTTGCCTTCTTTCAAATATGCATTTACTTGTGCATGGTTCAGGGTGTAAGCTTTTACATTCTGTTCTGTGACCATATTAAGTGATTCATGCTTGTCTATATCTAGTGGTTCTGAGGGAGTTGGTGGTGGGCTGGTGGAAGGAGGCAGATGAAGTATCAATTATCTACCAGGTAGCTTTAGTTCCCCATCTTATTTTACTGGTGCAAAAACATAACTCATGGCCTATGTGTCTTCAGTTTCAAAGATCTATCATACTTTTTTGAGATTCTCTTTCAAGCCTACACATTGTTAAAATCTTTGGTTTTTCCAATGACTTATTCAAATCATTCTGTTTCTCTCTGCTTCCAATCAAAACATAGAGAAATAGAATGACTTGACTAAGGCCATATTACTCGGGAGGTGGAAAGCTGAGATCAGTTCTGATGACACATGACTTCACAAATCTGTTCTCACTAACATTTCCTAACGAATAAAGTTTGCAAAAAAATTATGGGTTGGGATTTTTGATTTAGATTTACAATCCACAGTGCAGGCTAGAGCGAAGACATTTGAAGCTTGTGTGCTGTGACCACATTTTCTTCCAAGGAACTCCAGAAATGTCTCCAGGCATCTGGGTGCTTCATGAGCCCAAGTCGACAAACGCTTACCTATGGGTAAAGAATCATCTAACATTAAACTAACATTTACCGAGCACTTAGGTGTTGGCATCTAAGCTGGGATATTTCATATACATTATCTTATTTAATTCCTGCAGCAACCTCTGTAAGTAAATAGAGGTGTAATTGAAGAGTTTGAATTTCAACAATTTAGCACTGTGTATTTAGTCCTCTCCATCTCTAAAATGGGGTAGAATAATCTGTGCCTCAGATTTTCAAAGGACAAATTGAATTTGGTAAAATTAAATGAGACTAAGTGGTTTGGTTGCTTGGGAGACAGGCAGTATACAAACATAACACTGATGAGTAATAGTGAAGTATTATAAGGCTTTGTTCTTGTTACCCGTAATGCAATTGACCCAAAGGGATTGGCATTAGGGAACTGTTTCTGGGTACAAAACAAAAGACTCCAAACACTCTTGTAAATTGCTAAATTCCAGTGAAGACAATGCTGGAGCGACTATACAACGAGGATGGTTCCTGGTCACCAAGCCCACCCAGGAGGCTTCCTGTCATTCTCAGTAATCCTGTGATTCATATAAAACCACTAGAGAGGTATTCCAGGCAAAGGACAGGTTACAATTTCATGGAAACTGAAGCTTTTATGAATTTGAAGGGGGCTTTGTGTGTGTGTGTGTGTGTGTGCGTGTGTGTGTGTGTGTGTTGAGATGCAATTCTAAAATTCCTTGAAAGAAAAGACTCTCAACTCTTGCTCTGTTGCCCTGTCTGGAGTATAGTGGCACAATCATCGCTCACTACAGCCTAGAACTCCTGGGTTCAAGTGATCCTTCCACCTCAGCCTCCTGAGCAGCTAGGACTACAGGTGCACACCACCATGCCCAGCTAATGTTTATTTACCTTTTGTTGCAGCAAGGTCTCGCTATGTTGCCCAGGCTGGTCTTGAACTCCTGGGCTCAAGCAATCCTCCTGCCTCGGTGTCCCAAAGGGTTGGGATTACAGGCATGAGCCATGGGCCTGGCCAAGAGTAGACTCTTTTTTTTTTCTTTTTTTTTTTTTAAGCAAAAAGAGTACAATATTATAAATACAAAATCAAAATCAGACACAAAAATGCATATTTTGAATGAAAAATAATCTCAACGTATTACAAATGTTACAAACCTGACAGATATTTTAAAAAATCAAACATCTGAAAAACCTGATAACTCTATTAATTAACAAATCTCTGTAATTCTTTATTCATACTCATTATTGACTACATATTGCTGGGACACCTCTTCATATAAAAATACAGTTTTAAAATTTTCATTTTCTGTAAAGGGAATAGAAAGATAATTTCATGTTATTTCAGTTGATTGAAATGTATTTTTATAAAATGATTGATAGTTTAGAAAAGTTTTATTCAGCTTCATAATTGATAATGATTTTATACATTTTAAACATGCTTTTCAAATTTAGGAACACATTATGAAGTTTCTTTCACAAATGAGATTTTAGATTTGGAAAAATTTTCACAGACTACCTCCTGGTTTGTATATTTTTAATCTCATTTTATTTTGTTACCCTCGTGCTTCCTGTGCTGTCTACCTTAGGGCGCATTCATTTTTCCATGGGAACTAAACTGTGGCCCTGCCCTTCCTTTGAATCATGGTATTAGCTGGTTGTAGTATTCTTGGAGGCCAGTCCTACATAGTGTAAGCAATAACTTAACTCCTCATGAAAGTGACTGTAAACCACAGAAGTACAACCTACTAAACCCAGGCTGAATGTAAACCTACCTTAGCTGCTTCTAAATCCGATCTCACAAATGCTGATGGCCATTTTAATGCCCAACAGGAGAGAAAGAGTCATGGAAGGGAAAACAGAATGGAAAGAAACAGGATTCTTAACCGATTGCAGTTAAAATATTTACTTTTTAAAAATTGAAAAAAAATACAGAAAGAAAAATGGCCATGGAAACACATTGCTAAGGCTTTTCCCAGGGCCTTAGGAGGTACTGTCAAACAGAGATATTCTGAAAACTTTTAAAATTTTTAAAATTGACACAAAACAATTACACATATCTGCAGGGTTCATCGTGATATGGTCATGTATATAATGAAAGTGATCAGATTGGGGTAATTAGCGTATCTATCATCTCAAATATTTGTCATTTATGTTGGGAACATTCAATATCCTCCTTCTAGCTATTTGAAGCTATGTAATACATTATTGTTAATTATAATCATCCTTCAGTGCTATAGAACAGTAGAACTTATTCTTCCTATCTAACTGTAATTCTATTTCCTTTAACAAATCTCTCCCCAGCCCTTCCTTCCCCCTGCGCTTCTCAGTCTGTAGTATCCTCTGTTGTACATTTTACTTTTATGAGATCAACTTTTTTTTTAGCTCCCACATATGGGTGAGCACATACAGTGTTTAACTTTCTGTTCCTGGCTTATTTCACTTAACATAATGTCCTCCAGTTTCATCCATATTGCCAAGGATGACAGGATTTCATTCTTTATGGTCAAATAGTATTCTATTGTGTGTATATACCGCATCTTCTTTATCTATTTGTCTGTTGTTGGACACCTGGGTTGGTTCCGTATCTTGGATATTGTGAATAATGCTGCAATAAACATAGGGGGTGCAGATGTCTTTTCTTTACACTGACTTTCTTTCCTTTGGATAAATGCCCAGTAATGGTATTGCTGGATCATATGGTCCTTCTAATTTTATGTGTTTTTTTGTTGTTGTTGTTGTTTGTTTTTTTTTCCAGAAATCTCCATACTGGTTTCCATAATGGCTATACTAGTTTACATTCTTAGCAACACTGTGTTCCCTTTCCTTTATATCTTCACTAGCATTTGATATATTCTTTTTGATAATAGCCATCCTAACTGGGGTGAAGATGATACCTCTTTGTCCTTTTGATTTGCGTTTTTCTGATCATTAGTGATGTTGAGCATTTTGGAGTATATTTGTTGGCCATTTGTATGTCTTCTTTCAAAAAACATCTGTTCAGATCACTTGCCTATTTTCTAATTGATCGTTTATTTTATTTTTTATTTTTTGCTGTTGAGATGTTTGAGTTCCATGTATATTCCGGATATTAATCCTTTATTGTATGAATCATTAGTTAATTTTCATTCGCTTCAGAATAAAATCCACTCAGACTCCAGGATTGTGGAAGTAGCAACAAATTTGTAGTGTAGGACATTGAATCTAGTTTTGGCTCCTCCACTGACTACCCTGGTGGACCTTGGGCAAGTTATTCACAACCTAGCCCTCACTTATTCCTTTAAAAAATGAGAGTTTTGAATAGATAACACCCACACCCCACCCCTCGGAAAAAAATCTCTTCTATCTCTGACATTGTCATAGCAGACAGAACTGGCTGCAATAGCAAAATACGCACAGATGGGGGCCTCCCCACCTTCATAGGCCCAGGACAGATCTTCTAGGCCTAAATTCAGGAGACAGAGGCAACCCTAGCCATTTCCACTGCGTTTTGGAAGCAGCTGCCTTGTCTTTCAAGAATGCAATCAGACAGCTTTTTTTTAAAGAAAAAGGTGTAGTCTTTCCAGGGACTTTAGTCCCCTTTGCTTCCCAGTGATCTTGTGAGTCACTAAATGATTGATGGGGGGCTTGTTTCCATGGTGACCACTTCTGTCCCATCTAGCAGCTGGAGAGCTTAACCCAACCCTGACACAGCTTCCTCAGTTGGGCTGGGCATCCACTTAACCAAAGCATTCAAGGGCAGGACTTGACAGCTCTGAACTCCGGGCCATGTATAGGATTCCAGAAGAAAGAAGGGTGGGAGCATGGTGAAACCACTCATCTATGCTCTCATTTTTTTCCACGGGTTAAAGTCTCAAGAGTTATGTCCCAGCTAGAAAGGAACCTTGATAGCAAAGGAGTCTTGAAGAGCTCTTGGATACTGAATGAACCATTTCTTAGTGGATGGGGCTGTCCAGTGAGACTTCCCAATGCCACTTGCTTCTGATCTTTATGGAGTAATCTTTTGTCTTCCCTGGCCAATTGGGCTAAGTTTGCTGTACCTCAATCTCAATAACTGCCACTTCTCTGCCGCCAATCAGTTCTCTGTCTGTTTCTGGGTCTGTTCTCCTCATGTTGCCTTTTCTGCAGGCTTGTCAATATAAAAACAAGAGCCATTTGCTTGAATGGAGGGCTGTGCCTAAAAGTTAACAGACAGTCACAGCTGTGTTAGAGGATTCAGGCATGGAGTACATTCTAAAATAGAACTCAGCCGCAGAGGGCATGGAAACATGCCGTGCTCAAGGCTGCCAGGGAATGCAGCCCTGAAGCTTGGGTTTTTCACGCCTCAAACTCATTAAACCCCAGCCTGCATGTCACACATCACATCCTTCCAGAATTTCTGGCTTCCTCCATTCAAACAGAATACTCTTTTCTTCCTCAGGTGGTTTAATTGGTTCTTTACCGATTTGTTATTGATATTACTATTTATCCAAAATTTTCTGAATGCCATGGCTATACCAGTGGGGAACAGAATGTTCCTATGGAGGGAAGAATTGCTCTGATTATTAGAGTTACTGAATTATTGGCATGTTATTCTGATTATTCTGATTATTAGAATTACTGAATTATTGAGCTGGATAAGTTACTAAAAATCATGTAATTTTATCACCATTATCCTACAGTTTGGGCAAAAAGAGGACAAAAGGTTATACGGTGAGCTGGCTCATAGCCAAAAAAATAGAAACTGACTTTCTCTCCTGTTTTTATTTCTACTAAGTTATTTAAAAATTATTATTCTTAACATCAAATAGCTTTGTGAATGTACTTATGTTTTGTAGAAATAGGTATCTAATACAGTCATCTAGCTAATTGACCTTATCTTTTGCTTTCATTTTAGAGTACTGCCTGGCCTAGAAGTGCCAAAGAAATTATTCCCTAATATATGTAAACATCCTATATATTTGTTTCTATAATCCAAATATCCATGTACAAACATCGAAGTCCATATCTAAATACATTGACACATACATACTTGTGCAGGTGCAATCTCTGGCATAGTGGGGTACCAAGAAAAGAAATATGACAAATACTCTGCCCAGGTGGGGTTCCCATCATACTGAGAGGGTCAAGCAAGCCCCCTCCCCTTCCCTGCATGCTATAACTCTAAGATAAGGCAGATTAGAATACCTGTTTTAAAAAGGTTTAAGATTGTAGAGGGAAGGAAGAAGAGAGAATGGTTAATTTAAACTGGGATGTCCAGGGAAGACTTTAAGGGGAGATAGTATTTGAACTATCTTAAAGAATGGGAAGGAATTTTACATGTACACAAGGGCAGGAGAGTAATAACTCAGAGAATTCAGTGTGAACATAGCATGAAGGTGAGGGGGACATTGAAGGTGTGGGCTCCAAATTGTGAGCAGCTGTATGCCATAGCTGGGTGAAAAGAAGGAAGCACAAAACTCTACTCAGAAAGAGGACATTCTCAAAGAGTTACACCTGCATTTCCAGATATGAATTTCCATAATAGAGGGAAACACACCAAACAGGTAAGGTTTTCAAATTCAGAGACTTCCTCATTTTAGCCATATCCCTATCAAGAAATCTCAAGATCTTTCTGCTTATTGAGTTTTAAATCCTGGCCTTGCCACTTGATAACTCTGGGATGTTAGACAACTGACCTGATCCTCTCTAAGCTGCCCTTTTCTTGTCTATATAGCTTATCTAAGGTGCATGTGAAAATTAAAATGATGTAAAGCATGAAAATTTCTCAGTTACAGTACTTGGCACACATAAATATTTAAGTTCTTCCCCACAGCTACTGTCTTCCAAAGGCATGAAAAAAGGCACATTGACTGGACTAGCTGAATCACTTCTTGAGACTTGGGTTTAATTGTTGGCAAATAAAAGAGTCAGCATGGCCATGTGAGGGTAATCAACTGTCCTGGTATTTCTAGGACTGAAGGGTTTCCTGGGACATGAGCCTTTCATTACGAAAACTGGGACAGTCCCAGGGACTCAGGATGATTGGTCCACCTAGTTATGTGGTTCAGAGTGGAGCCTCTACAGCCAGACTATCCAGGTTCAACTCTTAGTTTTGCCATTACCACGTGTATAACCTTGAGCAAGTTGCCTAACACCCCGTGCCTCAGTTCCTTCTTCCGAAAAATAAAGATGTTAATAATAGTGCCAACCTTGTAAAGGTATATGAGGATTACATAAATTAATACATGTAATGTTAGCTGTCAGTATAGTAGAAGATTCCAGGCTTTGTCTTCACTCACCTACCATTACTTCCTTAGCCAGTTATTTAAAAAATAACTTGTTAGAAGGAATTACATTAATTTCTACTTGTGTGCTTACACATTCTCCTATCTTTACAAGGGACTTCTGGTGGGATGAAACTCTTCTTCCAGTGCCCCTGGAGCCCTTGGCTTTCCCTGTCCTCAAATTCTGTGTGCTGCTTGATGTTTGCACCATTGGGTGCCGTGGAAAGCTGTGTGAGAATGTGGAGGGAAATGTGGCTTCTTACTCAAGTCCTTTCCACCCCTCCTGCAGGGGGCAGTGTAGGAAGAGCCTGGACTGAGAGGACAGGCTCTGTCTCATTGACCTTGGCCGTGGCCTCTCTGTCTCTGGATCTCAGTTGTCTAATCCTTTAAAATGAGGGAGTTGAGCAACATGATACCCCAAGGCCCTTTGATTCTGGGTGGAAACATCGCACCAGACACATTTTCTTCTTTCTCTCTAGCTCAAGAAATGCAGAAGAGAGAAGCAGAAGCAGTCTCCTTGCAACTCCCCAAATGTTTTACAATCCTAAGGAGAATTCTGAAGTATCACACAAAGGGTTGTTTAGGCTCTGCTCCCTCTAATTACGGCCCATTAAGGCGTCAGATCCCTCCTGTCTGTAGAATGTGCTATTTAACATTCTCCCTGGCAGGGCCTTCGCCAAGGACGCAAGCCATTGCACTCACTTCTGTTGATGTTTATGTTGAGAAAGTAGATAATCCTCACTGCAGTGACAAGTTGATTGAAGCAAGTAAAAACCGAATAGGGTTTAGAATTGTAATTGCTGACAGATTCATAATGGTGTGTGAGGCTTGGTGTCTGCCTGGCTGGCCCTGCTGTTCAGAGCAAAGTGTGAAGTTAAAGAGTATATTGTTTCTGATATGAAATTTCTCAACCCCAGAATTGTTTCTTTTCCGAATGAAGGTGTGGGGGAGGGAAAAAGAAAGGTTTTCTAAAAATGAAGTAGAAAAACATCCACAGCACTTAAAATAGGAGGAACAAGATAATCAGGTGGGGTTTTCTAGTGAAAAAGTAATGTGCAGATAGATTTTGGGGCAAGATATCTGAGTTATCACCAGGTGGTGACACCATGTCACTCGGGGAAGTCACTCAACTTCTCTGATCCATCTATTAAATGAGTGTGTTAGATTGAAATTGTTTACAGTTGTGTTGTCTTACACTGGTTTCGTACTGCATCTTTCTAGGAAGAATAATATATAATCACACAAAATCAGAATACTACTGGTTAAAGGGTCCCTAACAACTGGAACTAGTAGAGAACATTTATTATCCATTGATATTTATGTGTGTATATGAAATTATGCAAAATGGACTGCAAGGATTCAGAAAATATGTAATAGTGGCTGTCCCTGGGTTGATAAGGGAGACTAGAGATTGAAAGAAGTTCAATTGTATCTGCATAATTTAATTTCGTATATAAAAATGTTGGAAGTAAATATGACAAAATGTGAACAGTTTTTCAGTTATAGGTGGTGGGAAATATGTGTGATAACAGTTAAGTACTTTTTGTACTTCTGTTTCTCTTAATTTAGAATAAAGTTGACTAAATGTTCATTGCCCCTTCAAATTCTGATATTTTGTGATTTTGTAAGATACCGTTTTTGAACCTCAGCTTTCTCATTCATAAGAAGGTAGATATAGGTGACATCTACGTTTCTTTGAATTCCCAAATTCAATTTCTGGTAAGAAAATAAAAATAGGAATGGTTAATTGACAGGGAAGGCAGAACCTATTATTGTAAGCCAGCATGCTGGAAGACTGCGTTGGGACCCTCTTCAAAAGAAATGTGTTGGTTTTGTCTTTCTCCCAATTTCTAGTAATCCCACATAGATACATAGTTCCCAAATGCTAATTTTGAAATTTCATATTTAAGAATCACCTACAGCATTTCTTTGCCTTAGCAGAAACCACCACATTGATTAAGAGGAAAGTGGGAATAGATAACTTCAGGTTTATAATAAATGACCCTTTCACTCACTCACCAACTGTTATTATAGGCTGGAATTAAGTCTTATGTTACACTAAAAGCAAAACATGAAATGCCTATTTTTATAAATAAACTTTAATTCTGAATTATGATTATCTTCTTTGTCTCTTCATATTCCCATCCCACACCAATTTAACTCTTCCAGCCTCATACTCTAAATTTATACTAGCTTTTCTCTGGTAATATGGTGAGACGATTTAGGCACATTATGGACTAATAAATCGACAGTTTCTAGATTAAAGCAAATGTAGAGACAATGATTAAAGAGCTTCTATACTAGTAAAGTGAATAATAAGCACTCAGAGATTGTCCTTGGATAAAGAAACCCTGTGGGCATATTTCAAAGTCCTTTTAGTGGTCAGGGGTTGGGGAGATTTTTTGAGAAGAACATACCATAAATCAGATGGTCTTCATATTTTTTTATTCTAAGGAGACACAGACTGAAGCCATGACTCAGGCTTGCCAAGTCTTTAAACCTGTGGTTCCAGGAAGTCTAACAATTCTGAAGCTGAGACCACTGAATTATGTTTCCAGTATCAAAAGCCAACCTGAATGTTGATATTCCCCTGGCAACCTGAAGGGAGTAAAATGTGATGGCTCTCTATCCCTGTTTAGCTGTTTTGTATGATGACTTTCATTCTTTCTTATGGACAGTGGTGTCAAATACACGAAAAGGTACCTGTTGGCTACTTCAAATCTAGCAAATGCAATTTAGCCACTTTCCACATTGAATCTTTTTGTTAGCTTTAAGCAGCTACCTTTTTAGATTTGTTTGTTTTTCTTTAATAAAAAATCTCAGCCTGATCAGCTTAAAGTGTAATCAATGGGGAGAAAACAGAGCCTGAATTATTGTCACTGTAGATGGACCATAAAGAAGACAAAACCTGATGACAGCAATATGTGGGAGAGAGGTTGCGGTGATAGTGTATTTTCTGATCCATTGACAGTCAACACATGTTTATGGAAATCATCTTCTGTTGCTGGATTTCCATCTCAAGCCTTGGAAAAGAAGATTGAGATGGTAAGGAGAGAAGAGGAGAGATTTGGAATGGTCTCTGAAAGAGATCACATCTTCTATAATGGTTGATTTCACGTAACTCTATCTCTTGCCTTTCAAATATTATGAGTTAAATGACTAAAATGAACTATATTTCTGTCGACATCTTTGAGAACTAAAATATGTCAATATTACACTTGATGAAGGGAATTATGTAGCCCGTCGGAATCATTTAAATACAAGGAAAACTTGAGCTCGTGAAAGCCCATGATCACCCATTCATTGAGAATCAGAGTTGGCAGCTGAATTTGATTTTTCCACTAAGCTCATGCTCAGTTTGATCTCTAGATTCAATCTAGAGTGGATTTAAATTCTAGCTCTTCTTTTTAAGTCTTGTGCATTCTTGGGCGTGCTACTTAACCTCTGTACCTCAGTTTCCGCATCTGTCAGAGATGCTAATATCTACTTAATGGGGTAGTGATTAAAGATTCAGTGATATAGGCATAATGCTTAACATAGTGGCAGTAACATGTTAACACAATACTACTGGCTATTATTATCATTGTTATTATTGTTACACCTGGAAATTATAGCATTGTGGGTCAAAATGTATAGTTTCTAGAGAGAGGGGTATTGTTTTACGGTAACAAGAAAGAAGTAAATTCAATCCTATCACACACTGTCATGATTAAGAACCTTTGGAGGTTGTGCATTGCACTCAGGTTAAGACTACATTCCTTATCTTCAGGATATGGCTTAAAAGATGCTCCTTGATTGGTGCTAACAGACATTTCTAGCCTCATTCTTTGTCGTTTTCCCTCCTGACTTACCTGCCTGCTGCTCCCCTCTCCAAGGTTTGATTAGCCTCATCTTAGTTTTCTGGACAACCTATGTTCTTCCTCATCTCTAAGGCTTCATATGCATCCCCTCTGCCTGACAAGTGCCTTCTCTAACCTCTTCTTCTGGTTAATTCCACTTGTTCTTTAAGTCACTTAGCTCTGCCTATGCAGTCCCCTGAAAATCTGTACTTATTTTTTCACATCCCATAAGACACAGATTTGAGTATCTTATTTTCTTGTCTATCTCCTGGCTTGAGTAGACATATGCCTTTAAAGTCAGGGCCTGTATTCTGTTCACTGCTGTATTTCCAGTTTTGGAATAATGATTGCCGGGTGGTAGCTGCTAAATAAATATTTGATAAATTGAGTGAATGATCCATGGAGTAACTTTCTTCCTACAGAAGGAATCTTGCAGCCTGAGAAAGTAAAAGTTTTTTTGTTTGCTTTTTGTTTTGTTTTGTTTTGTTCTACTCCTAATTGCTGGTAAATGGGAGCCTCTACACCCAGAGCTGCACCTACAGGTCAGTGTCAAAATCACTGAGGCAGCAGTTTCCCAAGAGGGACACATCCAAACGTCTGACTTCACAGGATCAGGGTTTAGGACAATACATTGCATTGCCCTGAAAGAGGCTTGGAAAATCAACAATTAGGCCATGGGAAAGAGAGGAGAATGGTGATTAGGTCTCTATACTCAGCAAGGGACTCGAAGAAGTATGATTTCCGTTGTCTCACTGGATAATCATCCCTTACATTTTCTCATGATTGCCTGCAATAAGATTTCTTAATTGTTCAGGGGGTTTAGAGTATGATCCCTTGAATGTATAATTATCTCCATTATTCAAAACAAAGGAGACACATGCCAGTGGAAAAAAAATAAAAATAAAAATGTAGCCTCTAGCAGAAAACGGAGCTAAACTCCCTCCCCCACCCTCAGATTCTCCTTTTCTGTTTTGTTCTTTAATTTTTATTTTATTTTTTTCCCTAATGTCCTTGATCACATAAAATGTTCCACATTCCTGTTTCTGTGGGCTTTCAAATTGCAGTGGCAAAATAAGAGGAAGTGCAAACGGCAGATGGGCACTCTGATCAAAAGGTGTGCAGCGCTCAGTTCAGACCAGAAGGTTACAGCATCCCATCACACAGTAGGGCATGTGCTGAGATGAAATGAATTTGCCACTCACACCTTCATAATTAGTTTCAGTGTTTGTTTTTTTTTAACTTGTCTCTCCTTAGGAAATAAAATGCATTATTTATTTATGTTCCTGAAGCACTTTGAACAGTGGCTCTGGTTCTTACAGCCAGAGCCAGTGCTTAGTAACTGCCTCCCACCCTGCCAACAATCCCTGGGAACCTCAGGTGATGTGGTACAATGAGAAAAGACCCGAAATATGATCATGATGACTAGGTTCTAGAGCTGTCTCTGATGCATACTATCTGTGAGATCTTGAGCTGTTACTTCTCCTTGGGTATTAATTTGCTCATCTTTAAAGAGGGCATTGATTTTCACCAGGTATTGATGAGTTTTTTTTTTCTGTAAAGAGTCAAATAGTAAATATTTCAGGCTTTGCAGGCAAAATGATACTTGATACGCCTACTTTTTTTTTCTGCTGCTATAGCACAAAAGCAGCCACAGACAGTACGGGTAAGCATGGCTGTGTTTTAATGAAACTTTATTTTATGGACACAAATTTAAAATTTCGTGTAGATTTTACATGTCATGTCTTCTTTGAATTTTTTTTCCAATTATTTAAAGACATAAAAACCATTCTTAGCTCCCGAGCCATCAAAACATAGGTGGCATGCCCTATTTTGCTAATCCCTGATCTACACTGTGGTTCTCAAAGGAAGCTCTACAGAAGTTCAAGGGAGACATATCAATACACAGCAACACACTTTGCTCCATTGATCTGCTTTTCCATCTTGTCACAATATTTAATTCACTTTGAATTTCAAATGCAATTTAATGTGGGCGTGTGATTTTTTATTTATCAAAAGGAGTTTTAAAAGATTTAGGAAGTTTTTTTTTTTTATTATCATCTCCAAGGTTGTCACATTTCTACTTTACCAGCCCCTGGAATCCCCTGTAGCTGACCTTCAGCTTCTAGGGTGAGTCTGGGCCACCATGGACCAAACAACATTTGTTAAATTTCATTTATTCATGGCCATGGCAGAGAGTTGAGGCATGAATAATACAAAAGAGTGGATAAAAAATCATTTATCCTGCATTCAGCTTCAAAATACAGCATGGATAATTTTTTTTCCTCTGAAGATTTACCTTCCTAATCCCTTTTGCTGATATGAAAATGAGTTTGCATTACCTGAGCTTACAGTGGATTATGGTAGAATTGGGATGCAGAGATGTGCTGGAAATGCAATAAGAGAAACACCTCAGGTTCAAGTTTTCTGCTTTATGCCTCTTGACTCTCCCAGACACTGGGAATTTTCCTTGTCACCAGTTCCATCATTGTACACTCTCACATGCACATCATATTGTCTTTCCCGTTCTGACCTGAATCCGTAGCTCCTGAGACCTCCCTAATGTTCCCCAAGTGGCAACTAGCCACTGTGTGACATCCTAGGGGCAAAGAGCAGTTCTTATGACTTACACATGGTTATCTCAGGTGATAAGTCATACTGGAATAATGAGTCCTGTGATTTTGCCTGCACAGGAGATTAATAATATAGAATGCTATTTATTAAGATATAAAATTAACACTATAGAAATAGTTCTGTGCCTCTGTCTGGCATAGATTGAATTTGGCTTAGAAGTGATAGACATAGAATGATTTTCATATTGACCATGGCTACGTAAAAATATGGAGTTGGGAAACAAGGGCGGATAAGCTTGTGAGAAGCTGCTGAAGACTTCTGAGAAACTGACTCTTCCCACTCAGTGATTGATTGACGGGAGTCTTGGGGTGAGTGGTTAAGGATAGCATTAAGGATTCGATGATATAATATAGGCGTAGTGCTTAACATAGTGCCAGTAACATGTTAACACAATACTACTGGCTATTATTATCATCGTTATGATTGTTACACCTTCAAATGATGACCTTGTGGGTCAAAATGTATAGTTTCGAGAGAGGGAGGTGTTGTTTTACAGTAATGAGAAAGAAGTAAATCCAATCCTAATTACATGTCCCTAACATAGGTGGTCTGAGACTCGCTGAGCTGGCCCCTACTTCTTGAGTGGATTCCGGCAGAGTCCTCAGGTAACCCATGCCACGGGGGAGCAGCACTGAACAAGAAATGCTGCTGCATCATGTCTGGGTCAGGAAGACCAAACACTTGTCTCAGAAGTGACTACAGCCCCAGAGTAGCATAGAAGGTGTCCAGAAATTGTCTATGAATCTCTTTAGAAGGCTCAGAGATGGCAGTTTGTGAGCCAGGGAAAGTCTTGCAGTCAGGAGAAGGCAGTGTCAAGGCAGAAAGTGATGTGGAACGTATGACAAAACACTCGTGGGATTTCAATGAACAAAAAATACTGAGTGCTGACTACGTGCCAGATACATGACACTAGTCAGTCACAATTCTAGTCACATGAGATACGGTAATGGGAAGAAAAAGAGATTTAAAAATCTCTGCCTTTACGAAGCATTTTGCTGATGGAGAGCGGAGAGACAGGAATGAAAACTATACACAATCAAGGAATACTCAAGAAGCTGGTAAGTGGCATGGAAAAAACAGAGGTTGGGAGGAGACTGCTGGAGGAAGGTGGTCAATTTTAAATATGGTAATCAGGGAAGGTCTCACTGAGCAAAGGCTGAAGAGAGTGAAAGAAAGAACCACGGTAATCCCTGGGAACAACCAGTGCAAAGACCCTGAGGCAGGTGTGTGCTTAAAGTGTTGGATAAACTAAGGAAGCTGGTATAGCTGCGATGTGGTGAATTAGGAGTGAGTAGAGGCAGTTGAAGTCAGACAGTTCATATGCATCTAGACCACGCAGAGACATGCCGGTCATTGCAGGCTTTGGCTCTTGTTACAATGAGACGGGAAGCCTTTAACTATTTTGCACAGAAGAGTAACACAGTCTGACTTATTTTTTAGCAGGGCCATTTTAAATGCTCTGAGTAAAATAGCATGTAGGAGTCAAGAGAGAAGCAGAGACAGTAGTCAAGAGGCTAATGCAATAATCCAAGTGAGATACAATGGTGGTCTGGATCAGTGAGCTACAGTGTAGATTAATATACATGCTTGGACTCTGAATGATTTTGGAAGCCAGAATGAACATCACTTTATGAGAGAATAAATGGAGGTTATGACAAAAAAGAGAAAAATCAAAGAAAACTTGACAATCTAGACCTGAGCAACTAGAATAGAGTTGCTGTATACAAAGTTTGGAAGACTAAGAAAGGTTCAGGTTTGAGGTTATGGGATATCAGGAATTGATCTGGGACATGCTGAGAGTTGGATGTCTATTTCATTTTCAAGAGGAGGTGGGATCTTATGTATAAGTGAAGGCATTGGAGAGGAAAGAAGGAAGTGGAGCACATGGGCATTGATTTTGGTAAGTAGAAAGGCAAACATCTTGGCAAATATCAGCTTGTATTGATGCAGCCAGGGCCCAGATGTTTTCCCCGCGATGTAACGTCAGCCTCTCAGAGCTTAAATGTGCTCTTGCAAACAAGAGAGAAGGGAAATCATAAATTGGCAGACTTAAATTTTGAAATGACTAAGGTTACCAAGAAATGCAAAAATTAAGTTATTTTTCTGCCTCCAGATAGAATGAGGCTTAAATAAATATTACATGCAAATGTATTACAATTTTCTTTTTGTATCTGTGTCGTGTACTGGAAATATCATATGTGGTATACTTTTTAATAGTACAAGTAATGGAAAGACAGTAAAATGAGTGTATGAGTTTAATGAAAGAAGATACTGAAAGATAAATTTGAAAGCAGAATGGAAAATGTGAGATAAAAGAAAGAGATATGGAGCTCATTTCAGCTGAGAGGGGAGGTATATAATGATCCCGCCCTTATCTGCTGCATCAGAATGCATCTGGATAGCAGCTCTTGGATCCAGAGACCAGAATTTTGAGTGATATTGACAAAGAAATCTGCAGAGGGCCATGGCCCAAACCACTTTCTCCAAGGGAGTAACTTGGAGCATACTCAACGGTATTATCTTTATCATTAGTATATAACTGAAGAACTGGCATGGGGGAGAGGTTCTACTTCTGTTCTGTGGTACTAAAGGACAGATTCAGACCAATGTTGCAGAAATTCTAGGAAAAATGATTTCACAAGGTAAAATAGCCAGGATTGTTCAAAGACAGGATGAGCTGCCCCTAGGAGTTAGTGAGCTCTCTGTCAAGGGAGTGTTCAAACAGAAATCCAATAGCCATTTGGCAGGGAACTATATAAAAAGGGTTCAGTGTCAGGCTCCTGCCCAAATCTGCGATTGTATTAGGCAAAAATGGCAGAGTGAAAACACGGATTGAGACAAATGCCATATATAAAGGTTCAGCAGGAAATGGGGAAGACCAAAAATGAAGACAAAACTATGAAGTCATTTTCTGCATTTGGCAAAGAAGAATAATGACTGCTCACATAACTTAGTCTAGACTTTCACTGGCTGACTCGATAGAAAGATTTTCGGGTTTTTTCTAGATGCAGGGACTTGAATATTGCCTAAATAAGTAATGGATAATTTGGCAGCTAGGGGTAGTTTCAGAAGAGAGTTCTTATTCTTACTTTTTTATAAACATACTCAAGGAAAGAAAATAAATGTTCTTAAAGGAGGTTTTAAAGGATCAGAAGCTGGGATTGAAGAAGAGGCCACAAAGCTTCATTTTACTGTGGGGTGTCATTTTTCAAATGGCTCCTAATCACATTGCCGAGTCTGTCTGGAAGGACCAAAATATCAGTATTCTTACCAGCAAGGCAGTGCAGTGATTACTGTCTCATGCAAATGTATTGGGATTTCAGCTGAGATCCACACAGCAAAATTGCAGTCTCCATGCCTTTAAGTTGGCCTCAGGCACTTTTGGACAAACGAGAAAACTATAGTCATGCCATGAAGGTCTATACAGGACTTAGAAACAGGATCCTACCTCAATTGCATATCATCTTCTTTTGAGTTTGCAACTCAGAGTTTACAATTTGCACAGTTATTTTTTTCTCCCAGAAATTTAATATTTCATACCCTTTCACGCAGCAAATGCTCTTTTTTTTTTTTTTTTTGATATGGAGTCTCGCTCTGTCACCCAGGCTGGAGTGCAGTGGCGTGATCTCGGAGTGGCAAACTCCGTCTCCCAGGTTCACACCATTCTCCTGCCTCAGCCTCCCGAGTAGCTGGGACTACAGGCACCCGCCACCACGCCCGGCTAATTTTTTTGTATTTTTTAGTGGAGATTGGGTTTCACTGTGTTAGACAGGATGGTCTCGGTCTCCTGACCTCGTGATCCTCCCGCCTTGCCCTCCCAAAGTGCTGAGATTACAGGCGTGAGCCACCACGCCTGGCCAGCAAATACTTTTTTACTACTTACTATATATCAGGTGCTATATTAGTCACCATGGGATAATAAGTTAATGAGGACAGTGTCCTGCTTTCAAGGAGCTCCTAGTAGGAGGGAAAATCCAAGACTCCAACAATAAGGATGTTGTATGTTATATGCTAGAATAGATGTGTGATGGGATATGCTGGTAGTGGTAGATTTCAGGGAGTTGACATAGGCCAAATTTCAGAGGCAATTAGGTATTAGACAAAGAAGTCAAGCTGGAAGACTGTTTCTGGCAGAAAGAGACCATGTATTAAGGTCTAGAACATGAAATAGTAGGAAGAGTTAGTATTTCAGGCTGGCTAGGGGAAAAATTGGTTGGATCTAGGGGGTCAGGGGTTATAGATGGGGCTAGGTAGGTAGGATGGAGCCAGAGCACAAGAAATCTTGGCTAACCCAAAAGATAGAATTCTATCCTGAAAGCTGGGAGAGATATTCAAAGATTTTAAAGCATGGAAGTGACCATTCAGGCTTCAGCTTTTAGAAAAGTGAGAAATAAAAATAATCTAGAAGAAATTGCTGCAAAGAGGGGAAAAAAAAACCCACTAGAATCCAGGGTCAGCTGTAATCCAAACCACATTTGAATCCTGGTGATCATGCCCCTGCCCCTCTCATTTTATTCCCCTTTGTTTCAGCTGACTTTATGGACATATAATTGGAGTTTTGAAAAAATACATTTGCTCATGTAACCACCTCCCCAGTCAAGATCTAGAACATTTTTATCCCCGTAAACGTTTCCTCATGCTCCTTTGTAGACAGTCTATACTCATTTCCAGCCCAAGATTTCTGTCACCATGAATAGTTTTGTCTCTTCCAGAATTTCCTGTGAATGGAATCATACAGTATATACATATTTTTTTGTCTGGATTCTTTCACTCTGCATATTTTTTTGAGGTGTATCCATATTGTTGTGTATATCAGCATTTTTTTCTGTTATATTGAGGAGTGATAGTCCATCACCAGTTATATCAAAATTTGTTGATCCATAACCTGCTGATGAAGGTAGATTATTTCCAATTTGTGTCTTATTCTTTTTTTTAATTATTTTAAGGATTTTAAGGGAATTTTTTAAAATCTAGTAGACTCCGTCGAGTTGGGTGTCAGGTGCCTTATACACAAAGTAGTAAGTGTAACTTGCTGCAGTTCTGAAGGACAATTTGACAACACCTATTAAAGCTTTAAAATGTTTATTCTCTCTCTCTTTTTTTTTTTTTTTTTTTTTTTTTTGAGATAGAGTGTCGCTCTGTTGCCCAGGCTGGAGTGCAGTGGCGTGATCTTGGCTCACTGCAACCTCTGCCTCCCGGGTTCAAGCGATTCTCCTGCCTCAGCCTCCTGAGTAGCTGGGACTACATGTGCCCGCCACCATGCCTGGCTAATTTTTGTATTTTTAGTAGAGACGGGGTTTCACCATGTTGGCTAGGATGGTTTCGATCTCTTGACTTCGTGATCCTCCCCCCTCGGCCTCCCAAAGTGCTGGGATTACAGGCGTGAGCCACTGTGCCCAGCCTATTCTCTCTTTACTTTGTTATTCTGCCCTTTAGGATCTATCATACGAAATACCCCAACAAGTATATAAGAACATTGGTACAAATGTATTTGCTTCAACATGTTTTTATAATTCTCTATATTTTTTCCTCTGAAAAGTTTCATTTATTCTATACAGGGTTGATCTTCTGTGTCCTTATCTTTTATTATTTTCTGGTGATAAACTTTGTTGGCTGTCCTGTATGAAAATTTAGGAAAGAGTGCATGTTTTCAATATAATAAATTGAATAATCCCCAGTTTATTATCCAAAAAAACTAGTTATCTATATATGTATTTGAATTTACATTGTAATTATCTGAAAGTTTTGATTATTTCAGAGTTGCTAACTTTGGCCTTTCTTTTCCATTTATCATTCCGAATTTGAACAGAATGTAACAAATCACTTGATGGCTCATTTAAAATGTCATTGTTTCTTACAATTCTCTTTGGCATCCTGGGACACCTCATTGTCAAGCGGGGCTTTAGCCAAATGCCTTCTCAGAAAGGGTTTTGGAGACATCTAATGAGTTCACTGTTAATGACAATTAAGTGGTCGTTGAAGTTATTTTTGTTTTATATTTGATGGAATTTAGTTATAAATCAAGCAAATGTCCTCCACAGAGAAAGGCTAAGCAATAGCAGAGCACTGAGTCCAAGGATGCTCTGTCCATGTATTGGTGTTTACACTCTCCAGCTGTCCACTGGACCTCACATGGCCAGAACTACAATGTTGGCTGAATCTATAAAATACAAAAGCTTTAAGGCAGATGCCCAGCTCAATGAGATGAATCAAAGTCAAACCGTACTATTAGGAAAGTCTAGATCTGAAATTTGGTATTCTACTTATTCATTCCTTCATACATTCACGTGTTTATAAATTCTACTTTTATGCAAAAGCACTTCTAGATTCTGGGCCATGAGAGTAAAATAGGAATGGATCATTCTTTGACCTTTAGGAATCACCTGTCTAATAAGAGAAACCAAACAGGTGAGTGACAGCAACAGTAATATTGAATCCTTTTATGTATTGGGAATCATGCCAAGTATTTCATACTATTTTTATGATTTAATCCTCACAGCAGGTAATATGATTCTCACTGTTTTATAGAAGAGAAACCTGACATCTAGAGAAGTCAGTCAACTTACTCAAAGTAACACAACCAGTAAGAGGCAGAGCTAGGACCTAAACCCAGACAAATGGACCCAAGGACCCATGTTTTTAACCTCCTCACTCTGCTGCTCCTGAAAAGAATGTTGGAATTTCATAGGTGTGCTGGGCAGTTGGAAAGTAGAAGTCTTTCTAGAGGCTTTGGTAAGAGTGTGGCCAGCAATCCAGGATGGCCTCAAATAATTACTTATTGTTTTCCACGTGTATCACAAGTTCTTTCACACTTTTCTGCTTTTGCTGCGTCAACTTTAGCTGAAATGAGTTCACATTGGTAGTCTCCTTATCAAATTCTACTTGTCCATTAAAGTGGAGGTCAACTGGTGTTTATTTCATGAAATTCTTCTTGAAACCTGCAGTCAGAATTGTTTGTTTTTTTCCTCTGCGTTCTATCACTATCACCAGTTCCTTGTAGCCACAGTTTATTTTGCCAGATATTAGAGTTGACTTTTTACATATTTATTCTTTTTGTGCCTTTCTGAGTGCAAACTGAGTATTGTCCATCTCTTATGAATACAGGGCGTGGTAGTTGCTTGCTGAGTAAGTGAATAAGCTCATTTGTCAGTTTGTGGAGAAGTAGGTGTACTATGACCTGCTAGAATGCTCACTAAGGGTTAAATATTTCCAAGACAGAGTCTGGAATGAAGTAGTTACATTTTTCTTGAAGAATCATTATCTATCTTCAGGTAAAGTGCTTCCTCATCCTGACATGTCCTGAAAAAAGAAATTTTTTTATTGGATCCAGCTTTCTTCCTTCTCCCTTCTTTATAGGAAAAAAGAGCCAGCTTAAGGCCAGTTGTACAAAAGCAGTTGAGGTGACAAGAACTGATCATAAATGTTACAGACCAATGTTTACCTATTTCTTTTTTTCGAGACAGGGTCTCACTCTGTGACCCATGCTGGAGTGCAGTGGCAGAATCATAGCTCACTGCAGCTTCAACCTCCTGGACTGAAGTGATCCTTCCACCTCAGCATCCTGAGTAGGTGGGACTATGGGTGTGTGGTACCACACCTGGCTAATTTTTTATTTGTTGTAGAGATGAGGTCTCCTTGTATTGTCCAGGCTGGTCTTAAGCAATCCTCCCACTTCTGCCTTCCAAAGTGCTGGGATTATAGGCATGAGCCCCGCCTGTTTCCCTGTTATAACCTCCCAAAAGCCCAGAAACATCCCCATAGTCTGGTATAGAAATACTTCTTTCTCAACAACAATTTTATTCCACCACATTAAGGAATACAACCATTGAGATTTTTCCCAGTGTTCTCTGCCAAGGAGATTGAGAGGATCCCCAGAGCTCATAGAACTGCCTCATTTTATGGGCCCAAATATAGGCTATTGTCATTTCTCTGACTGTTTGCACAGAGTCTTGGGGAGGTAAATTGATTGTGCAAGATCATAGGGCTATTTATTAGGACTTTGTTGAATTAACTCCCTCAAATCACATGGAGCTAAATTAAAGTTACTAGGCATTGCTTATTATTTTAGAATTTAAATCATAATCAGTTCCTTCTTTCATACAAGAGCTCAGAGAGAAAATTTTGGAACTAAAAACACAGATGAATAAGAATGGGTAATTTTTATGAAGCAAGGGGTTAAGACAACAAAAGAAGGCCGTCGTTTCTGGCCTCCCTATCACCTAAAGTCCCGTTGCATCAGGCGGTCTCCCATCTCAGCTAGAGTATTAAGTTAACTGCAAGCTACTCAGAAAGCTACATCTATTTCAAGCTTGTAGCCCTGGCTGTGCCTTTTATTTTTTTTAATCTGAAGTGTTGGGAGGAGAGGGGGTTCAGCAGGGTGGGGAGATAGAAGTTAGAGGGGAAGGGGGGTTATTTCAGGCCTTGCTTCTCTAAGCCTTCAATGTCTGAGGTCCAGGACAGACCTTCCTGTTGTGAAATACTGGACCAGTTGTTGCCCTCTGAAGATAAACAACATTCCAGCAGTTCCCCTAGAGCTACCCGAGGCCTTGCGCTTTTTAACATTTCCCTGGCCCTACAGTGATCCAGGAGCTGAGGATTACTGCAGTACCTGCTGCAGCACACACAGCATTAGCTTTGCGGTCTCTGTGCTCTTAAGCTGGGTTTTGGTAATGAATCCAGGGTGAAATCTGGGTGCCTCTGCCTGCTTGTTAAACTGATGAAACACTAACATCTTTTGTGTAGCTTTGGAAGCGCAAGCTGTGCTGATTGGAGGTGGTAAGAACAAGGGCTCTTTGCCCTAATGTGTAAGGTTTCTGTCTTCATTAAAGTTTGAGGCTGAATTAAGACTCACTGGGGTCATGTAAGGGCAATTTTTCAAACCCAAGGCAAGCTGTTAACAAAATCAACCTGGGCTAATCATCAAAGGGTTGGACCTAAGGTTGCTATACTCAATAGAACAAGCATTTTAAATAAATTTCTCGTAAGTTGTTGGTTTCTTTATGTGGTGGGTGTGGCTTTAAAGAGCACAAAACCACAACAAATCAAAGAGTAGCTCAGGCTTGTCTTTTGCTTTATGGCTGAGGGTTTGAATGATGATTCATGGACTTGTGAATGCCATCCCCAGTCCCTGGCATAGGTCTACCTGCAAACACCACCAGGGCCAACAAATTCATGCAATAAATTCCCTCATTTTTTACAGTTTATCAGTTGCACTCATAGTTATTGTCATAATCATTCCCCACAGCAACCTGTAAGGCATATAAAGGAGCTATTTTAATAAGATAAATGATATTTTATATATGTTAATGATAAGATAAATCTTATCATTTTAAGAAGAAACTGAGGCTCAGAGAGATGAAATGACTTCCCCAGTTGCTACCACTGCATAAGTAAACAATCTTAATTTTTTTTGGCATTGAGTATTATTTCACCTTTTGTGTGTGTATATGTCTGATTGCTAATTTAGTGGGTTAAGATGAGTGTCAGGCTGACATCTAAGATAGCCCCTAGTGGTTCCTGCTTCCTTTACTCTCTCTCTCTTCCTCTCCACATATATATATATATATATATATGGAGAGAGGAATATATATATATATATATATATATATATATATCTCTATATATGTACCTATATCTATGTTATGTTTACTATCAGGTGCTGGAAGCTGCAGCATGGGATAGCTGGAACAAAAATTCAGATTAAAATATTGAATATAATATTTTCAGTGAAAAACAAAAATTCACAGCATAATAGAAAGATGAATAAAAAGAAAAATTGACTTTTTAAATCATTAATAAATTAATACACAATTATAACTGAATCTTCTTAATAAGATTATGGCTTGGCATGCTTAATTGCTGAAACAATGACACAAGAGTAACAAATTACAAGAAACTGAGAAAATAAATAATAATAACAAAAAGATTTTTGTATTCATCGAAGTTAAATAGTCATAGATTTCTTGGTCATAAAAACAGTTAAAGAGAGTGACATCTCTAATACGATGGTAGACTCACATTACATGAAGCAGGAAAATATCAAAAAAAGAAATAACTATAACCATAATAAAAATGCCTGATGTAAAATGCTATACAGTTTTCAAAGCTATTCAGTATAAATGATGCCTTTTCATCTTTACAAAAATTATGTGATGTAGTGAAGGAAGCAGGGTTGAGATTATTGTATCCATTGTATTGGCATGGAAACCAAGGACCAGATGTATTAAACATTAAAAGTTAAAAGCCCAAGGTTATATAAATAGAAAAGGGAAGTTGATAATCAGCTCCTGCATTTTTAGTTTTTGATTAGTGCTTGTGCATTTATATCTTGGCATTTTATGATAGCATGCATGTCCAAGGGTGTGTGTGTGTGCATGTGTATAAACACATAAAATATAGAGTTTTGATGGCCAATAAATATGGACATATGAAAAAAAGTAAAAGAATGGATCTTTGACATTTTAAGGCACCGGTGGAATAATTGCAAAATAATTTTGCTTTCTATTGAAAATCGATGCAAACTTTTCAGTTCAACTAGCATTTGAATAATTCAAGAATTGTGTTACTATAAATACTTCCTTTCTCTTTTGGCTATTTAAAAATGTTTTGTTTGTTTTATTATTAAGAATATGAAGTCCCAGCATTTGTAAAATTTGCTTATAAAAAGAGGACTTCTGTCATTACAGAAAAAATCAATGTCCATTAAGGGTTAAATTTAACATAGTTGTTTATATTGTATTTTTGAAATGTATTTTAAAGTGTGACGTGGATGTAATCCCAGCATTTTGGGAGGCTGAGGCAGGTGGATCACTTGAGCCCAAGAGTTCAAGACCAGCTTACGCAACATGTTTAAACCCTGTGTCCACAAAAAATACAAAAAAATTAGCCTGCCATGGTGGCATGCGCCTGTAGTCCCAGCTACCTGGGAGACTGCGGTGGAAGAATCACCTGACCCAGAGAAGTTGAGGTTACACTGAGCAGTGATCATGCCACTGCACTCCAGCCTGGGCAACAGAGTAAGACCCTGTCTCAAAAAAGAAAAAAAAAAGCAATGTGGACTCATTAGACCATGACAAAAAAGTGGTGTGTACTTATGAGACCATGAGTTATACTTTGACAGAAGAATGTGATGAGAACTCATTTCGCATAGACAACTAGGAGGATGGAATGGCGCTTGGTGGTGGGGAATGAGTAGGGAAGGCAGTGATGGCCCCTGTCACCGAGGAGGCTGTAATAAAGGGGAAGTGGAGAGCCCTGACTCCTTTAAAACTGACTGCCCAGGGCCAGTGGAATGAGCAGAAGTCAGTGCTTAGCGATTCCCTGGTCCATTTACAAACAGGAAAAAGAGGAGCCAAAGAAGAAAAAATAATTGCAGATACCAGGATAAACTGCTGTCTTCCAAGTTTTGTTCTCCCCTCCTCCCTTATTTGGAAGAATGACTAGGGCCCCACTACCTGTTCCAATCCACCTAGGACTCAAGGGTAAGAGGAGACCACATGAGTGTTATACTACTGCTATGACCTGAGGAACTGTCTCCACCCCTTTTCATCTTTCCCAGAGCAAGCTGGAAATTCTCCTATAGGCTTCTGTCCTATGACATGGACTGAGGCTTTATGACACATCTCTGTGATCCCCGACCTAATATCTATGGTCTGTCATTGTGCTGTAACCCAAAATGCAATGTACTAGAACTCAGAGTTCTGTTTCTGCACTTTCCACCTGTAGGATCCAGACCAGCTCCCTAGTCTCAGATAGCCTCAGTTTTTTCATCCCTTACATGGGATGTAACAGTTCTTACCATGACACCTTCTCACATTTTTATGAGGATTAAATAAGATAGAGGGCACTAAGATTTACAAACTCTGAAGGACAGTGTAGGTATTAATTATCACCTTCTGTTCCCAGAGGGAGTAAAGAATGAAGATTAGAAATTCAAGATCCACAATTAAACTAAGCTTACTCTGATTAGGCTGCATTTTCCACTTATAAGCTATTTGAATTCAGGTGTGTTGTGTAATATTGCTATGTCTCAGTTTCTTTATTTTTCAATGGCAATAATAATAGTTCCTACCTCCTCACAGTGGATTATTTTGGGGGTTAAAATAAGCAATGTCACAGTGGCTGAGATGCAGTAAGCAACTGACACATTTTACTAATACTATTACTCTGTATTTACAAACTGGCTGCTGTGATTCTGAAAGTCTGAAGGAGCATGGCCTTTCTGGAAGTTCAAGCAGGAATTCCTTACAGTGGAGTAATTGCTTTGGTAATTTTCTGAGCTACATCTTAATTATCTTGGGGAATTTCATTATTCCCAAGGTTTAAAATACAGTTATTTTTATAGTGGGCAGTAGAAATAAAAAAATCCAAAGAACTTTTTTCCTTTCAAATGTTTTCCTATTGGTGTATTGTCTTTAAACTTTTCAGGGAGTATAATGAGGCTTTAAGAGAATACATATATATCAGGAAAAGGAGAAAAGCAGATTGGAAAGATCACTAGACTGGGTGTCTGGTCCTACATTTGCTCCTAACTCATGGTGTAATCTGTCACCTTAGGTCTCTTTCTTAAGAATTCTGGTTTTCATTGATGAAATGAGAAGAGCATGGCTAGATTTCCCCAATGTAAAAAACTGAAATAAAATGATAGTCATAGTAAAGCATCTAACATAGATTCTGTTACAGAGTTATTACTAAATACATAATTATTCTCTTTCTCCTATATGACGTTCTGTAATTTAAGAGTTGCGTCCCTTGGCAAAGTAAGACTTGATTTAGATGTGTTGAGATGTTTAACATAAGGGCAGAATGTAGTGGGAAAAGTCCCAGGAAATCAAAAGATGGTTTACTGAACTTAGAAACTCTTTTCTAGTCTACCTCTAGAACAACTTCCTTAATAATAATGTCGCGACTTTTTTTGCAGTTGGAGCCATAACACTATTGGGTACAAAGCAGTAAGGACTGAGTAGTTTTTCCCCAAGTTGGTGATTGATATGTTGGTTCCATGTTATACAGAATGAGCCGCCAGAGTCCTTCGGAAACCAGCGTGAATGTTTGTAAAAGGAGACTACTGAACCAAGCTCTGCAGACCACACAGAGAATTGAATTTAGCACTCTCATGCAATTCATTGCTCAAACTGGCTCTACTAACAAGCCAGCTCCCCTACAAAGATATTATCCGTTAGAGCTAAGAAAAAAAAAAGGAGCTTAAGTATCCTCTCTAATCAAGGTCTTCATTTTATGAAGATATGAGAGAGTAAAAGTAACTATCCAGGAGTCAGGGATCAGTGGAAGAGATGTGATTGGAAGCTGGGTCTCTGGATGCCTAGCTCCCATATGACCAATGCCTAAAAAGAATGTCAAGGGATAGAGAATAAGTGTTTCTTCACGTTAAACTGAATTTCCTCCAAGCCAAAATGTCCACATCTTCTCTAGACACTGATGTGCTCGAGTTCAATAGCTTAACGGTTTGGAAAATGTTTTGCATTCCTTAAATCAAAGGCACTGCAGAAGGCTATTTTAAATGGCCTTGAGACTGAGGCCACTGCCCTTACATGGGGTCAAACTTTGGTCAGCGTTATGTATCGGGCTCATGGGCTTTTGTACTGTAGGTTCAGCTGCTCTGTTGCCCCAGCTATTGGAGACACTGCACAGTCTTTCTTTCCTCTGTTGCCCCTGTTTGGAGACTGGTGCTTGGTAATATCAGGACATGGATACTGCAGAACCCTGGCAGACCAAGGTATAAAGTCGAATGGAGGCCTGTTGGACTGGGGGTTACAGGTTCATGGGGAATCCTGAGGAACCTAAGCAGTATCATGCACAGAAAGCTGAGGGCCTCCATCGTAAACATGCATCAGAGGCTCCTGAAAGGTTTGTTAAAACAGAATTCAGGCTGGGCACGGTGGCTCACACCTGTAATCCCAGTACTTTGGGAGGCCGAGGCAGGCGGATCACCTGAGGTCAGGAGTTCGAGATCAGACTGGCCAACATGGTGAAACCCTTTCTCTACTAAAAGTACAAAAATTAGCTGGGCATGGTGGCGGGCGCCTGTAGTCCCAGCTGCTCAGGAGGCTGAGGCAGGAGAATCACTTAAAGCCAGGAGGTGGAGGTTGCAGTGAGCCGAGATTGCACCATTGCACTCCAGCCTGGGGAACAAGAGCTAGACTGTGTCTCAAAAAAAAGGAAAAAAAAGAAAAAAAAAAAACAACAGATTTCAGGTTCCACCCTCAGGTTTTCTGGTTCATCACATCTGAATGGGGCATGAAAATTTGCATTTCTGTCAAAATTTCCTTGGTGATGTTTATGCTACTGGTCAGGAGATTGCACTTTAAGAGCCACTGGAATACAGCATGGTGTGTTGATGCACACAGCTGATAGCTGGCAACACACAGCTGATATCCAGTAATTTGAATGGAATATAAAGAATTCTGGAAGCTCTCTCTGTAATGGGCTTTCTGGGCAAGGAATTCAGCTTTTTCCTTTGGGTCAACTTGGGTCTTGAATGATCTGGCCAGCATTTAGGAAGGCATTTGATATTCTGGTTTTAATGTAAACACTTCCCACCTGTCCCAAGTATGTGTATCCCTTTCCAAGAGCTTCAACATTTCTGACATTGGTGGAACCCTGATCTTTTCTCCCCTCCCCTTCTCACTCTTTCCCTCTCTCCTGGCTGGCATCTGTTCTTTTCACAGCTGTGGCTGTTTCATTCTGTCTGCCTCTCTCTCTTCTCATCCCCAACCTCTCACCCCAGTGCCTCCCCACCCCGCCATTAGGATCAAAATACTCTGTTTTTATTTATTTACTCCACAGCTGTCAGTGTTGTGTCTGGGTTACTGCAGTGCAGCTTGCAGGGAAATGCGATCCATGGTGAGTCCTTAAAACTGCAGATACTTGTAGTAACCAATGTACACATAGTCAATAACACAGACACCTTCCTTGGTCCCTGGGTTTGTCTGAAAATGGGAGGCTTGGGGCTGTGTGTCAGGGTGACCCCAAGAGGAATGAAGAAGCCTAATGGTCCTCGGAATTTGCACCAAGCCATTTAAAGGTATTGAACAATTCTGAGTATTTAAAACGTTAGCACTAGCAAAGGAGACAGAATAGTTCAGTGGAAAGAACTCTAAATTCGGAGTCAAGAAACTGAAGTTCTAATTTCAGCTTTGCCACTAATAAGCTGAGTGACCTTGAAGAACATCTTTTCTCTCAATACCTATCCTTGTCTTTTCCCTTCTCTCTCTCTTCTCACTCACTCTTTCTCCTTTCTCACTCAACTTTAAGTTGAAAATAGTAGACTTGATGATTCCCAATGTCCTATTTTCAGTGGATCTAAGTTATAGATACGTGAAGATTCCATTGAATGTTTGATTCCTATATGGTGGTTTCACATATACATAGTGATCTCAGGCTGGGTTCTAGGGAGTTTTCACTGAAATAACTGTAAAAGCAGAAAGTGTAGGATTTTGTGTCAGAAACTAGGATAATGAAAGCAATATATGTTAATAAATCAACCAATGAGGATGTATTAGGCAAGTAGCATGTCTAAAGGAGATTTGAGGGAGGCAGTCTGAAAAAGGATTAGTTTCACCAGTGGTGGAAAAGACACTCAACTGGGAACTGGTACAGGAAAGAGAATCAATATGAAAGAAGAATTAATGTGAAACAGAATGAAAACGGCTAGACCCTATGCTGTCTTCTTTCCTTCATATCCATGTTCTGAGCAAAATCAACCTTCAGGATAAATAGCAGAGAGTCATGCAGATAGCAGTGGGGAAATGGCATAATGTGTGAAATTAATGAACTGCTTGGTGAAATTTTCAATTCAATCATACTGATTTCTCACGTTACTAGATAATCTTTCTGGGAAGTGGTTAGTGTCATACTTTGTTGAAGAAAAATTCCTTCTTAATGCCTGAAGTGCACTCCTGTAAGCCTAATTGATTTTTTCTTCGTAGAGCCCTAATATTTTCTGTTACCAAGTTGTAACCACCAAAAAAAAAAAAAGATAAAAAATTGCATTAGATAACAATTCACTTTTTAGAGCCAATTACGGTTTATAATACATAATCATACCCTTTATTTCATTTGTCTGCCTCTCTCTCTTCTTGTCCCCAACCTGTCACCCCACTGCCCCCCCCACCCCGCCATTAGGATCAAAATACTCTGTTTTTATTTATTTATTCCACAACTGTAAGCCTAATTTATTTCATTTCATTTGTTTAAAACAATAACTCTATGAGGTGGCCAATTAATCATTGTTATTTCCATTCTGCATATGAAAATATGAAGTTTGCTGAGTTATTTGCTAAGCTCACACAGATACTGTGGTAATGTCACCAAAACACAGATTTTCATTTTCATTAATTACAGTTGGTCATTGAACAACACAGGCTTGAACTGCACAGGGCCACTTATATGTGGGTGTTCTTCAATAAAACTTACACAAAGTGTGCTTTCCTCTTCTGCTTCCTCTTCCAGCTCCTCTACCTGTTCCATCTCTGCCAACCCGGGACAGCAAGATGGAGCCCTTCTTTTCCTCCTCCTCCTCATCCTACTCTACATGACAAACTTTATGATAATCCGCTTACACTTAATGAATACTAGATCTATTTTCTTAATAACATTTTCTTTTCTCTAGCTTATTTTAGTGTAAGAATACAGTAAATAATACATAAAACAGACAAAATATGTGTTAATTGTCTATGTTATCAATAAGGCTTCATTAATAGTTACGTTTTAGGGGAGTCAAAGCCTTGGTCATGGAGTGCCCAGATATTTAGTCAAACATTACTGTGGGTGTTTCTATGAGGGTGTTTTTGGATGAGATTAACATTTAAATTGGTAGAGTGAATAAAGCAAACTGACTTCTCTAATGTGGGTGGGCCTCATCCAATCCATTGAAGGCCTGCATAGAACATGAAGACTGACCCCCCCTACCCCTCCCAAGTAAGGCAGAATTCTTTCTGCCTGGGGGTTCTTGAACTGGGATATGGGCTTTTAGCTTTTTTCTGTCTTCAGACTAGAGAAACTAAACTGAAACATTGGCTCTTACTGGGTTTGAGTCTGCCAGCTTTTGAATTGAAACTACCCCACTGGCTCTCCCGGTCTCCAGCTTGCTGACTCACCCTGCAGATCTTGGAACTTGCCAGCCTCCATAATTGTGTGGGCCAATTTCTTCTAATAAATTTCTTTATTATTTATACACACAAACACACACACACATATATGCATCCTCTTGGTTCTGTTTCACATGAGAACCGTGGCAAATGCAGAGAGTTTACTTATTTGTTATATTCTTTTTCAAGTCTTCAACTCTTGTTTAAAACTGAATATGTGCATTTATTATTCTAGAGCATGAGGACATAACCTCACAAAAGTTATATAGAAAATAGTCATTTGTAAAATAAATCAATATGCCTGGTTAACATTTCCTCATTAATTTCTTCCAATGAAAGATGTGCTCTAAATTTAATATGAAAAAAATCTTTCAGTGAACATATGTGCAAAATTCCTTCAGTAAATGCTTATTGAGCAACAATAGCTATGCTGGGTAAACTAGTGGAGCTCTCAGAGGGAACTTAGAAATGATTTAATTAAATTTCTTTATTTGAGAGAAGTCCAGTAATGACCATCATTCACCCAACAATTCAGTCAGAGAATTGCACTAAAGCATTAGAGTGTTGGTTTCTATCTTCAGACGCTGTCTCCCTGTAACTCACTTAAGGTCAATAGTATTTTCAAGCACATAATTTTCTTTTCTTTTTTTTTTTTTTTGAGACGGAGTCTCGCTCTATCACCCAGGCTGGAGTGCAGTGGTGCGATCTTGGCTCACTGCAAGCTCCGCCTCCCGGGTTCACTCATTCTCCTGCCTCAGCCTCCCGAGTAGCTGAGACTACAGGTGTCCGCCACCACGCCCGGAGAATTTTTTGTATTTTTAGTAGAGACGGGGTTTCACCGTGTTAGCCAGGATGGTCTCGATTTCCTGACCTCGTGATCCGTCCACCTCGGCCTCCCAAAGTGCTGGGATTACAGGCATGAGCCACTGCACCCAGCCACCAGCACGTAATTTTCTTAATCTCAACTATTTCCCCACAAACAATTCAATCATAGGTTCTTTGGAGACTTATAATTCACCAGATATTTCACCAAATCCTACTGAAACAATTTGGTAACAATAATGCTTGGAAATTTTAATCAGATACTTGTACAGTTCCTAAGCAATTAATTGACAATAGTATCCTAAAGTGCAGAGAGCTTTGGTTTAGGAGTCAGTGAGGAATAAATTTTTACCAATAATTTTCTGGCATTCCTTAAGCAAGCCCCTTAATTTCTCTGGATCTTTATTTTATCATTAGTAAAATTATGAGACCTTTTTAGAGATTTCATTTTTTTTCTGACTTTCAGACAGCATGACTCAAATTTGACTATGTTATAGATATTCAGAATGATAATAACAAGATGAATTCCATTATCTTAAAGGGTGAGTAATCTGTGTCACAGAAATTTTGATTTGTCTCATCATTTATTATGTGCTTCATATCAAATTTTTGTTTTGTTTTAATTTTGAATGTTTATATAGTTTTATCATTATATGGTGGTTTTGGACCTTGTTTACCAAAAGGTTTTTGTCCTGTAAAAGAAAATAACTGCAGAAAGGTAGTTTAATTCATGGAAAGTAATTCATTTAGCTCTAACTGTGAATAGACTGTTAAATATCTACTTGGTTTTGTTGGTGAAATTGACAGAATTTTAGCTTTGGGTGAAATCAGCACACAATGAGAGGAATGTAGTGGCCCAAACCACCACTGGAGAGCAGACTAAAAATTCTCAAGTGGCCTTTAGTTGGAATGAATTGCTTTGTAAATTCTTTCCATCTCCAGTTCTCATGATTCTGCAATAACTCTACTTCCTGAATGTAAAAATAGGCTGTAAGTAGAGCAGAGAAATGGTGGCTCTCTTCCACCTTAGGAAAAAAGGTTTTTTCTGTAAGGTAGATGGGTCCAATTCCCAACCAGGCTCACCTTTTTTCAACACAAGGGTAACACCATCTAACTTTCTTTTCTTTTCTTTTCTTTTTAAGCCACCTAACTTTTGAGGGCCTTATATGACTAAGAATACTGAGATATAGCAGACACATTCTTGGATGTGAAAAGGTACTCTAAAAATATAGATATCATTGACCTGGCACCAATAGGCTCTTATCCCATCCTTCCCCTCCTCCTACCCCCACCCCTGCAGTGTATCTTCAGTAAAAGTAGCATCCAAATATAAAATAGATGGGTCGTGTCCCATTCCATGGGATCTTGAAATGTCTGCCCTTAAAAGAGGATAAAGATAAAGCTGTGTTTGAAGTGACGCAAACTAGGGCACCAAGAGCAGCTGCTCTTACTTCCAGCTGGATCCCTCAGCCTGGCAACGAAGGTGAGAGTTACCTTGACAGATTCTCATTTCCAGGCATCTGGAGATCAACTGTACATATTGCTTAAGGCAAAAGGCTGACAAGTTCAAAGCAGAACAAAACAGAAAACAAGAATCAGAACAATAATAAAAAATATTTCCACCTAATTTTTTTAAAGGAAATAATCCATTTAAAAGTGTGAATAATGCACACAGTGTATTCTGTACTATTTTAAGTGACATACATTTTATATCTTTCTATAGTTTCCTTAACTCAACTGCTTCTGAATGTATTAGTTTTCCAATATTCAGGATGAGGAGACAGGTATCCAAAACTTTGTAGATAGATTTTGACAACTACATTAAGAAAATGAGCTAATTCTATGTAGAGGCTTGGTATGTAACACCAGGCTTAAAGTAATGGCAAATGACTTACCAGTTAGAGAATTCACATTTGCTTGCTATTATTACCTAACATTTATTGAGACTCTACATTTTATAAGGCATTGTGACATTATTTCATTTAATCCTTACTGCAACATTTTGAAGTAAGACATTATTAGTGTCATAGAAAGGTAGGATGCAAGGTTCAGAGAAATTGTATTAACCTAGTTTACACAACTAGATAGTGGTAGATTAATGATCCAAACTCAATCCACCTAAACTACAGGCCTGTTTTATAAACTACTACATTCCATGGCAGAAAAAAATAATTGAAATTGTAATTGACATTTTTCTTTTTTAAACCTAGTACTTTCTGTAACACTACTACATTGCCCTGACACATTAGGTAAATCTAGATTTATTAATTAAGAAAACAGATAATAGAGCAGGATGGTTTTTTAATTTCTATTTTTTATCTTTAGCTTTTGAGTTTCCAAAATGGAGCCCTTGGAGAGGGTCAGAGACTGGCCGATTTTACACTAACACCATTTCTTCTTCCTCTTGGCACACAGCTAAATGTTACTTCCCAGCTTCTTTTGCAGTTGAGTGTGGCCCAGGAATATGTGTTGAAGTGATATGCTCCCTCCCTATTCAGATCCATATCCAGATCTGGTGTATTAAAAAAAAAAAAACACCTCCCACATGGGATAATTATGAATTATCGTTTCTCTTCCCCTGCTGGCTGACTGGAATGAGAGGACCTGTTTGGTAATCACTAAAAGGCATATATTAGACACAGGGGAGTCAACAAAGGTAAAGATCCTGGGTCCCTGGATCATTGTATGGAGGGGAGTCACAGTTCAGAGGATCTGTAACACCGGTTTTAAACTTTCCTGTGAAGAAATATGTTTCTATTGTGTTAAGACAGTCCGAGTTGAAGTTTTGTGTCACACAGTATTATAGATGACAATGAAAAGGAATTGGAAAAATTCGGGAGGATATCTGACATGTATGTTTATGTAAGAGTCCACAGTCCAGATGAGGATTTCCCTGAAAATCTACAAGACAAATGACCTGGTGTCTTCAAGAAAAGATCTTAGGGGGTGAAGGTGGAGCACAGAGATTGATAAGCACCTTACCTATTGAAAATAGACTTCAAAGATATATCAATTAATAGCAATAAATCATTCTTATTCGGATCCTAATTCAAGCAAGCACATTGTTTTAAAAGCAAAATATTTATTAGACACTCAAAGAAGTGTGAAATATGTGAATACTAAGTAGACATTTGATGATATTAAGGAATTAATGTTTTTTTCTTAGTACTGTGTAATTTTTTTTAAAACCCTATCATTTATAGATTATTTGATGCTTTCAAATTGAAAGAAATAATGTCTGAGATTTGTTTCAAAAGTACATTGACAGGGAGTGGGTGGGAGTGTAAATAAAACAAGATTAGCATTGAGCAGATGATTGCTGAAGCTGGGAGATGGGTACATGGAGTTTATTACATTATACTTTCCCTATATATATTTCCCTATGTATTTTCTATAATTAAAATTGAAAAAAAATTCCTAGGTTGGGAAGAGAACTGAGTCCCAATGCAATGAATATGTAGGATCTTGAAACTGAAAATTTCAAGATCCTGAAAACGTTTCTCTGATGCTTTCTCCACTGTAGACCAAAATTTTGGGGAAGACAATCAAATCCTCAGATAAGTTTAAAAAGTAGGGAGCTGAGAGGCCTGTGCCTTGCTTTCCAGGAAAACCTGAGCAGGAAGCAAAACCCAGTTCAGAAATAACTGCGTGGTTTAACCCAAATCAGGACTTAGCTCAGAGTCTCCTATGGCCCAGTGTGGACCAGGAGATGCAGAAGGAAACAAAGGAGACACAGAGAAAGGGCTCACTGACTATGAGAATGAGGGATGACTGAGCAGTGATTTGCATGGACCTACGATCATCAGTCAAATTCGTGGTGATGTTTCGGTGCATAATTAGATAGCAGTAGAGACTCAGATGCTTACTGGTGTCTTGGCGTGAAATAAAGCCTTTGGAGCTTGCATAAAAACCTAGGAAAAGGAGAAGAACCCTAAAGTGATCAAGATTAAATTTCCACCACTTAGTGAAATGGGATTCCAACGTATACATTAGGTTGAATCATATATAAATACAAAAATTTAAAATGTTTTCCCATCTGTGTGTTTGAACTGCAATTCTTACACAATTACAATGCCTCTCAAAAAACCCAGCGATTACTTTCACTACATTTAAGTATCCTAGCTAAAGCTCTAAACACGGTCTTTCTCCCTTTATTTTTCCTCTTCATTACCTTTATCTCAGCTTTTTAACTCAGTTAAATATTTAAATTCTGAGTTCATTTAGAAAAGCTCTTCATGGGAGATGAAAACTCTGGGTTAGTGCCTGGATTCTGCTAGTAGCTATTTGCATGACTTGAGAAAATAATGGACCTCTTTGGACCTCCGTTTCTTTGTCAGTGAAATAAAGGTTTTATTCCCAATCTACACTCAAATTCTTTTGTAGAATGAGTTTTTGTGTGCATGTGTGTTTCCAGGAGTATCAGAAAATGTCAGGCTCTATTGTGTAGATGTACTAGTTGACCCGGTATATGAGGCTTCATTGATCGTCATCTAAAATAGAATTTTCTCAAGCTGGATTTGGAGTTGAGGATTGAAGTAATCAGTACTTCCTGTACATGATATTCGTGGGGAAATCCTAAAATGACAAATCCTAAATTCATAAGGAATCTTACTGATTACCTAGTTCATTCTTCTGTGACCCAGAGACAATATTATTTGTCTGACATTATGCAATATTAGTGGTAGAGCCACACTCTGAACTTGAGTTTTTTTTGACTTAGGGTTCTGTTATCTTTTCCTTATTCCTTCTGGCCTCAAACATAAAGCAGTAGATTTCAATATATCTATTATTGTTATTCAATACTGAATACCATTACAAAGCATCTGCCGTATACAGAGCACAGAGAAAGTTTCTGTACAAGCAACGTGAGTCACCACAGAGGGTGGGTGACAGTTGAGAGGGAAGAAGCACTTATGCTAATTAATTGTACCAGGTGATGTAATTCCAGCTGGGCTTCGATGAGGGCTTTCTTGAGGTTTTTTTTAAAAAAATGCTTTGAATATCAAATTGAGAAAGAGCACCCTTCTGGGAGGAGTATGTTATTTGAGCTGGGCCCTGCAATTTGTTACAATTTTGTCAAACTTGCGGTGGGAGAAATGAGGAACAGTATTACAGATAAAAAGAACGGCATTAATAAAGCCCGAAAGAAAGATAATGTACGGTGTTTGAGGGAAACCTCCGTTAGACCGATGTGCCTAAAGTCATGGTAAGGCTAGAAATTTAGACCTCAGGTTTGGACTTTCTCAGGCAAGGAGTAGTCAAGGAATCACAAAAGTAGCTAAAAGACACACGCAACAATGAAAGTGTTATGAACACAGACTCTTCTCAATTTCAGAGTTTTGAAGAGGCTTTAGGTTGGCAAGGTTAACTACATCCCTGTTTGGAAAGACACATGTGCATGTCTCAGTACAGCACACCTAGCTGTGAAGAAAAAAAAAATTTAGAGAAGCGCTTTCTTTAAGTCCCTAAAGAGGCAGATGAAATTGGGGTTAGCTTAATTGAGGACATTAAATTTAAAGTTTGTGTTCGACCTGGGACTAAATTAGGACCAGGAAGATACTGGCTTCAGGCCAGAGCTGAGAAATACATGGTAATTGAACTTAAAGTGGTTTAAATGTTTTAAATCAAACTATTTGCCCTTGAGAGCTTTATGGTTGTGTAAAAGCCTGAAATATTCACAATTTTGCATTTTCACAGTGACAGGAGCAGCTGACACTGTCAACTATGTTTCCCCCAACCCCCAACACCCAACAGAGGGCTTAGTTTAACATTGTCTTACTTTCACAGCATGTGAGTTACAGCTTTTCGTAATGAAAACCAATACTCAATTCTAAAAGAAAAAAATGACAACAGGTTCATCAAGTTTCAGGGCTTTTGTCAGTTTTCATCTGTGTTGCCTCTGCCTTTGTGTTGGGATGGTACTTACAAATAACTATTTTCCTGGGGGAATCATTTATGCCAAGGAGATAGAAAAACAAATTAAATGTGTATGCCTTTCCATGATAACAACTGATCTTGTAAAACTTTATTCAAGGATGTAGTTACTTGAAATATTGTGTAAGTTTTTAAGAGCTTTGGCTCTGGAATCCAATACCTAAATTTTAATTCCAGTTCTACTACTTTCTCTTTCTGAGACTTTGGCAAACTTTTAACTTCTCTGTACTGTAGTTTCTTTGTCTGTAACATGGAGGTAATACTACTAGTTATCTCACAGAGATGTTTTGAGGCTTAAATGAGTTATCATATATAAAGAACATAGAATGGGCCAGGTGCGATGGCTCACGCCTGTAATCCTAGCACTTTGGGAGGCCGAAGCAGGTGGATCACCTGAGGTCAGGAGTTCGAGATCAGCCTGGCCAACGTGGCAAAACCCTGTCTCTACTAAAAATACAAAAAATTAGCTGGGTATGGTGGCTTGTGCCTGTAATCCCAGCTACTTGGGAGGCCAAGGCAGAGAAACTGCTTGAACCTGGGAGGTGGAGGTTGCAGTGAGCCAAGATCAGGCCATTGCATTCCAGCTTGGGTGACAGAGCAAGCAAGCAAGCAAGCAAGGAAGGAAGGAAGGAAAGAGAGAGAGAGAGAGAGAGAGAGAACGAACAGAATGGTACTTGGAAGATCATAAGCATGATAAGAGTGTTGGCTATAATTATAATCACAATAATAATTATTATTGTTCATTAATTATTTGCACCAGCCACTGTTTTTGCCCTGTCCCTATTCCAGCTACACTGGACTACCTGTTCTTCCCAATTAAGCAAGGTGCATTCCCACTTCTGCTCACATAGCTCGTTCTGATGAAATGAGCTTCCGTTACTAAACCTCTTATTAAAATTGTCTTAGGTTTTAAGTTTGGATCTTGTGATATTTCATTTGTATAGCGTTTTCACACCAAGCCCTCTTCTAGAAACCTTTGACAGAGTGAACTAAATTCTCTTCTGTGCTGCCATAACATTTTCAATATTGCATCATCATTATTTGTTTGGCTTCATCACTAAAACGTGAGCTTCTTGAGTGCACAAAATGTTGCCCCTTGGTCTCTCTCTTTCTAGAGATTTAGATAGGATCTTGTTCCAAATAAACAGCATATTTTTATTTGTGGAATTAATTAAGTATATGGTCACTGTATATATTGATGCCAGAAAAAGAAAAACTATGAAAAATTATGAGAATTCCGATAAAGATAGCACTGAAGTTTGCCCAGCTGTATAAAAACAAGAATTTCGGTAAATTAATAAGCATGCAGAATTGCAATGGAAAGATTTAGCTTCGATAAGAAGCGATATTTCAAGAATAAATGTTACTTTTATGGGTGTTAGTGCCAATATATTTTTGCCGAGTATGAAAATAATTATTTCATGGTTTCCTCCACAACTGTCTCAACTAAGTTTTTCTAAAACTGAAGATTTATAGCATGATATCCTCACCATACTTCAAAAGCTTTTAGCCTAACAAGTATTGTTTATCTAGTCTGAAACCCTTTACACTGTACTATATTTACACTCACACACGTGTTTACACGTATACCATCAGCACCACTATTGCTTTCCCACTAATGCAGTGCAATATCTCATTAATTTGCTGAGTTAACTATTTTCATGGATTTGAGATTGCTGAGCAACATAAAACATTTTCTTAACACCCTTGGGAATATGTAAAATAAGAGTACTGCTCTACAAATGAATATACAACCTAAAATATGTTAGATAATTTTGTAGATATATACTATATAAAAATGCAAATTAGTAGTTATTTTAGTTCAATGGAATTAAGAAAAACACAGGAATAACATAATAATAAAAATGATACTAGCAAGGACAGATTACAATCATAAACTTGTAGTTACTAAACAATATTGCCTGAAAATATACAATTCTCTAGGCGAATTGAACAAATTCATAATCACGGTGGGAGATTTTTAGCACACGTATTATCTATCAGACAAAATTTAGCTATAAATATAAAAGATTTGAAAACAAAATTAACTAGTTTAATCTACTTTTTGCAACTAAAAAGGCAATTGGTCACAAAAGAGTTGCACTAAGTTTCAAAAAATGAATATCACATAGAACATGTTTTTGGTAATTCCAAGCTTTGGGAATAATGAATAACACAAAATTGTGAACCAAAGAAGGATTAATTTAGAAATCATCTACATAAGGAAATGCACACCCCTCACTCAACAATAATATATATTTGCGAATGAAAAAATGCATTTTGAGGTAAGCCATGAGTTAACAAGCAAACCACATTCAACTCAAGAAATTATAAAAAACTACGTAAAACTATAGAAATCTGGAGGAAGTCAATACAAATACAAGAGCCAATAATAATTTAAAACAAGAAGCTAAACAGTAAAATCAAAAGCTGACTCTTTAAAAAAAATGCAAAGAACTAGTAAAAAAGACATACTACCTAATCAAGAAAAAAAATGGCATGAAAAATGTTCTAAATATTCAATAATAAATATTGAATATTACTATTAATAAATATTAGGAATTAAAAGAGATTACTATTTTCCAGAAAGAATTATAAATTTTAATAAAAACCTTGAATTAAATGAATAACAATGACAAAAATTTAGCTAATAATTCAATGTACTCTCTAGGTTATACAGAACCCAGGTGTTTCTAGTTTGATTTTTATAAAAATTTTGAGGAATATATCATAAATATATTAACTAGTCTATTTAGAGAAAACCACTTAACTCATTTTATGAGGTAGCTATTACCTCAGTCTCAATAACAGTTAATTTTGTATGGCACTTTGTTGTGTGTCACATATTATTTTAAGAGTAAGTTGCAAAATGAGAATTCTTTTACACTGCTGATAGAAAAATAATATTATATAACCATTTTAGATATATGTAATAAAGCTGAAGATAAAAATTCCTTGAACCATCAATTCCTCAACAAGAGATGCTTTTGTATTTGTGCCCTAAGTGACAAGTACTGGAATGTCCATTGCAAAATCATATCAATGTAAAGTTGGAAACAAACTAATAGCTACCAAAAGAATGTACAGTTAATACTTATAAACAAAAGCTGCATGTATCAATATGGACACATCTCAAGAATAGAGTGTGGAATTTGTGCATTAAAAGTAAGGCAGCTGGTAGAAAATTGATGAATAAAAAGCCAATATAGAGGTTCTGTGGAGGAAGGGGGTGGATTAGAATTTGGAAGAAAACCATAAGTAGCTTGAATCATATCTGTGATGTTTTATCACCTGAAAAAATAAAGACAGAAAAAAATCTGAAGAAAAATAATACAGAAATTGTCCCAGCATCCAGGTAGAGAAAGCAAATCTACAAGGGCCAATATCAGCCATTGCTCCAGTAACATTCAGTTCTGAATTATATGGACCAGTATTGATATAGCTTGGATCTGTGTCCCCACCCAAATCTCATGTTTTATTGTAATCCCCAGTATTGGACGTAGGACGTGGTGGGAGGTAATTGAATCATGGGGGTAAATCCTTCATGAATTGTATAGTACTATCCCCTTGGTGCTGTTCTAGTTATAGAGTTCTCATGAGATCTGGTCATTTGAAAGTGTGTAGCACCTCCCGCTGCCCTCTCATCCTCCTGCCCCAGCCATGTGAAGTGTTGCTCCCACTTTGCCTTCCACCATGATTGTATATTCTCTGAGGCTTCCCTAGAAGCTGATGCTACCATGCTTCTTGTACAGCCTGCAGAACTATAAACCAATTAAACCTCTTTTCTTTATAAATTATCCAGTCTCAGGTATTTCTTTATAGTGAGGTGAAACTGGACTAATACAAGTGTCTTCTAGGTTTCTAAGGAAAGAAGCTGTGACTCAAGAATATCCTGCAAGCCAAGATACCATTCATGTATAAAGACAGCATCAGGCAGACATTCTCACACATGAAAAAGTCAGGGAATATGTCACACATTGACCCTTTTGCAAAGCATTTTCTGTCAAGAAAATCTAACCAATTAAAGGATGAATCAAAATAGAGAACCCAGGAATTAAGAAATACGATTAAAATAAAGCATAGCAAAAGAAGGCTGATAACCAGTAACTTCACTTAAGGACAGAACAAATATTAGACAATTTTGTTAATTATGATAACAGAACAAAATGTACATTTTATAAGTGTAATCAACATAAAACGAATAAAAACTAAAAGCTAGGAGTAGGGGTGGTGTGTAATTGCTAGAGTAGCCATATATTCATCTTTTTTCATCATTCATCATCTTTTTGGCCAAGTGATTCACAATTTTATCTACATTCAAAAAATGTAGTTAAAACATAATTATTTCACCTCATTTTTTATTATCAACTTTATTTTTTAGAGCAGTTTTGAGTTTACAGCAAAATTAGGCAGAAAGTACTGAATTTCCATATACTCACTACCTCCATGCATAATCTCCCACTATCAACATATCTCACCAGAGTAGCACATTTTTTACAGTTAATGAACCTCTTACATTGACACATTTTCACCAAAAGTCCATAGTTTACATTAGGGTTCACTTTTGGTGTAAAATCTTTGGGTTTTGACAAATGTATAATGACATGTATTTACCATTGCAGTGTCATAGAGAACAGTTTCACTTTCCTAAAAACTCTCTTTGCTCCATCTGTTCATCCCTTTCTCTCTTCTAACTCTTAGCAACCACTGATATGTTTACTATCTCCAGATTTTTGCCTTTTCCAAAATGTTATAGCATTGAAATCATAAGTATGTAGCCTTTAAGATCAGCTTTTTCCACTTAGTAATATGATTTAAGATTCCTCTATGTCTTTTCATGTGTAAGGGAGGCAAAATTCTACCTTCACCTTCTTAGGGTCCCGGCTGTGTCTGAGAATTAAGTTGGCATAACCTAGATTAATGGGAGAAAAGCATACAGATTTATTTAACACAGGTTTTACATAGCATAAGAACATGAAGACCCAAAGAAGCAGTTAGAGTCAGATATGTATTTATTTAATTAGACAAAGAATAGTAAAGTGTGGAAATATGATAAGGCAAAGGAGCTTAGGCTAGGGTAGTTAATTGAGTAGAGATGTAGCTAGGAAGATAAAGTTAGTTTAACACGGCTTGTTTGTACAGAATTCCTATGGCTTCCTCCGCAGTTTCCTCATCCTTGATGATAAGAATGTTTCTTTTCCTCTAGTGTAGGGAGGACAGCTTCCACATAAAAATTTCATCTTCCGCTTTAAAGAAAGCACCAAAGTCAGAGTGATCTTTTTGCACCTGCTGTTTGTCAAGTGGCTTTAACTTAAATCATCAATATGACAGAGTGGTATATTTTCAAGTTCTTTACTTGCCTTGATCGCTCATTTCTTTCTATCACTGAAATTATTCCTGTGTTTGGATTTACCACTGTTTATTTAGGCACTCACCTACTGAAGGACATCTTAGTTGCTTCCAAGTTTTGGCAATTAGGAATAAACCTTCCATAAACATCCATGTACATAATTGTGTGTATGTGGCCATAAGTTTTCAGTTCCTTTAGGTGAGTACCAAGGAATGTGATTGCAGGATTTTATCATAGCAATATGTTTAGTTTTATAAAAAACTGCCACACTGTCTTCCAAAGTGGCTGTACCATTTTGCCCTCCCACCAGCAATGAATGAGTTCCTGTTGCTCCACATCCTACCAAACATTTGGTATCATCCATGTTTTGGATTGTGAGCGTTCTAAATAGTGTGTAGTGGTATCTCATTGTGTTAATTTGAAATTCCCTAGTGACATATGATGTTGAACGTCTTTTTATATGCTTACTTGCCATCCCTTTATCTTCTTTGGTAAGGTGTCTGTTCAGATTTTTTGATTTTCTTATTACTTAGCTTTAAGAGTTATTTGTGTGCTTTGGATAAAAGTTATTTATCTGATGTGTCTTTTGCAAATGTTTCTTCTGTCCATGACTTGTCTTCTCATTCTCTTGACATTGTCTTTCTTAGAGCAGAGGTTTTTAATTTTAATGAAGTACATCTTATTGATTATGTCATTCTCAGATCATGCTTTTGATGTTGTTTTCAAAAAGTCATTGATACACTCAAGGTCAGCTAAGCTTTCCCTTATGTTATGTTCTATACATTTTATATTTTTGTGTTTTACATTTAGTTTCCTGATCCATTTTGAGTTAATTTTTGTGAAGGGTATAAGATCTGTATATAAATTCTTTTTTTTTTGCATGTGGATGTACAATTTTTCCAGCCCCATTTGTTGAAAAGACTACTAGTTTGCCAAAGATCAGTTTGACTACATTTATATGGGTCTATTTCTGGGCTCCGTATTCTGTTCCAGTGATCTATTTGTTTGTTCTTTCACCAATACCATAGTATCTTGATTATTGTAGTTTTATAGTAAGACTTGAAGTTAGGTAGTGTCAGCTATCCTATATTGTTCTTTCCCTTTAATACTGAGTTCGTTCTTCTGAGTTTCTGCCTCTCCATATAAACTTTAGAATCAGTTTTAGAATCAGCTTTTTATATCCACAAAATAACTTGCTAGGATTTTGGTTAAGTTTGTGTTGAATCCATAGATTAAGTTGGGAAAAACTGATGTCTTGACAATATTGAGTTTTCCTACACATAAACATGGACTATTTCTTTGTTTGTTTAATTCTTCTTTAATTTCTTATATCAGAGTTTTGTAATTTTCCTTATATAGATATTGTACAAATCTTGTTAGGTTTATACCTAAGTTTTTCATTTTAAGTGCTAACGTAAATGGTAATATGTTTTTAATTTCAAATTCCACTTTTTATTGCTTGTATATAAGAAAGTGATTGACTTTTGTATTTTAGCCTTGTATCCTGTAGCCTTGATATAATTGCTGATTTGTGCAAGCAATTTTTTTGGTCAGTTCTTTCAGATTTTCTATATAGCTGATTATGTCATCTGTGAATAAAGAAAATTTGATATCTTCTTTTCCAATTTATATACTCTTTATTTCTTTTTCTTGTCTTATTGCATTATGCACTTCTAGTAAGATGTTGAAAAACAGTGAGAAGGGCTGGGCTTGGTGGCTCATGCCTGTAATCCCAGCACTTTGGGAGACCAAAACGGGTGGATCACTTGAGGTCAGGAGTTCGAGACCAGCTTGGCCAACATAGTGAAACTTTGTCGCTACTAAAAATACAAAAGTTACCATGGCATGGTGGTGCGTGCCTGTAATCCCAGATACTTGGGAGGCTGAGGCAGAAGAATTACTGGAACCTGGGAGGTGGAGGTTGCAGGTTGCAGTGAGCTGAGATCACACCACTGCACTCCAGCCTGGGTGACGAAGTGAGACTCTGTCTTAAAGAAAAAAAAAAAGAAAGAAAAGCAGTAGTGAGGCAGTGAGAGGGAACACCCTTGCTTCATTCCTGATGTTAACAGAAAGTTTCTCGCCATTAAATACACAGTTAGCTATAGGATTTTGTAGATTTTTAACAATCAAATTGAGGAAGTTCTACTCTACTCCTAGTTTGAAAAGAATTTTTATCATAAATTGGTGTTTGATTTTGCCAAATAATTTATCTGCATCTATTGATATAACATGATTTTTCTTCTTTAGCTTGTTGATGAGATTGATTACATTTATTGATTTTCAAATAATAAACTTGCCTTGCATACCTGGGATAAATCCCACTGGGTCGTGGTATAGAATCCTTTTTATACATTGTCTAATTTGATTTGCTAATATTTTTGAGGGTTTTTGCATTTATGTTCCTGAGAGATGTTGGTTTGTAGTTTCATTTTCTTGCAGTATATTTTGTCTGGTTTTGGTACTAGAGTAATACTGGCCTCATGGAATGAGTTAGCAAGTGTTCCTCTGATTCTGTCTCCTGAAAGAGATTGTAGATAATCTATATAATTTATTCTTTAAATGTTTGGTAGAATTCAACAGTGAACTCACCTATTATTGGTGGTTTCTGTGATTGAAGATTATTAATTTTTGATTCAGTTTCTTTAATAGATATGAGCCGGTTCAGATGGTCTATTTTGTCTTGTGTGAGTTTTGGCAGATTGTGTCTTTCAAGAAATTTGGTCCATCTCATTTAGATTATCAAATTTGTGGTCATATAATTATTCATAGTATTAATTTTCTTCTCACTCCGTGGCCCAGGCTGGAGTACAGTGGCATGATTTTGGCTCATTGCAACCTCCGCCTCCCAGGTTCACGCTATTCTCCTGCTTCAGCCTCCCGAGTAGCTGGGACTACAGGTGCCCGCCACCATGCCCAGCTAATTTTTTGTATTTTTTTTAGTAGACATGGGGTTTCACCATGTTAACCAGGAAGGTCTCGATCTCCTGACCTCGTGATCCACCTGCCTCAGCCTCCCAAAGTGCTGGGATTACAGGCGTGAGCCACCGTGCCAGGCATTTATTTTCATTTTACTGTCCATGGAATCTGTATTGATGTCCCTACTTTCATTTCTGATATTAGTATTTTGTGTCTTCTCTCTCTCTTTTTATTTATTATTATTTTGTTGGCTTTGCTAGAAATGTATTCACCTTACTGATCTCTTCAAAGAACTAGCTTTTGGTTTTGTTGATGTCCTCTATTGATTCCCTGTTTGTAACTGTATTGATTTCTACACTAATTTTTAGTATTCATTTTATTCTGCCTGCATTGGATTTAACTTGTACTTATTTTTCTAGTTTCCTAGTGTAGAAGCTTGAATTACTGATTTTGTATATTTCTTTCTTTCTAATATATGCATTCAATGCTATAAATTTTCTCCACAGCACTGCTCTTACTGTATCACACATATTTTAATAAATTATTTTTTATTTTTATGTAGTTCTAAATGTTTTCTAAATGTTCTTTAAATTTTGTTTTCCACCCATGTGTTACTTAGAAGTGTGTTGTTTAATCCTCAAGTATTTTAGAATTTTCCAGCTATTTTTTGTTATTAATTTCTGGTTTAATTCCATGGTAGTCAGAGCAGACGCTGAATAATATGTATTGTTTTAAATTTGTTATGTTGTATTTGGTGGCCCAAAATGTGGTCTATCTTTATGAATGTTTTATGTAAGCTTGAGGAGAATGTGTATTCTGCTGGTGTTAGATGAACTGGGCTATAGCTGTCAATAATATTTAGTTGATCAGTAATACTGTTGAGTAAGGCCATGTCCTTACTGATTTTGAAAGAACAGATTCAACAGGCACAAAATCAATTTGCGCCTCACATATTTTCATGTTCTCGTGTTGGGTGTGTATACATTACGGAATATGTCTTTTTGGAGTATTGAACCCTTTATCATTATGTAAGAGTATTTTTTATCCCAAATAATGTTCCCTGATCTAATGTCTTCTTTTGTGCTTTTTAATAGATTAGTGTTGGAATGTATAACACTTTCTCCACCCATTTATTCTTTTAAAATAAATAATAAACTATATTTTAAGAGCAGTTTTAGGTTCACAGTAAAACATCTCTTCACTTTTAATCTATACACGTTTTTAAATTTAAAGTGGGTTTCTTGTGGACAACATCTTGTTTTATAATCCACTCTATCAAAATCTCTTTTAATTTGTGTATTTAGATCAATAATTAAAGGTAATTATTGACATAGTTGGATTAATATCCACCATATTTATTACTGGTTTTTATTTCTTGCCCTTGTTCTATGTTTTTTTTTGGCACATACTTTGCATGTTATTGTTTTAATTGAACAGTTTATATGATTCTATTTTTCTTTTTTACAATATCAATTATAATTTTTTTACTGTGTTCAGTGGTTTCCTTGGATTTTGCAATATACATTAACAACTAATCCAAGTACACTTTCAACAACACTATACCACTCTAAGTGGTTGTACAAGAATCTTATAGTAAAAAACTATCTTTAATTCTTCCTTACTGTTCTTTTTATCGTTGGTGTCATTATTTCATGCTTATGTAATACATATGTATATATGTGTATATATATATATATATATATATATGATATGGTTTGGCTGTGTCCCAACCCAAATCTCACCTTGAATTGTAGTTCCCATAATCCCCACATGTCATGGGAGGAACCCAGTGGGAGGTAATTGAATCATGGGGGTAGTTACCTCCATGCTGTTCTTGTGATCGTGAGCGAATTCTCACGATCTGATGGTTTCGTAACCCCCTATTGCTCGACACTTCTCCGTCCTGCCGACCCGTGAAGAAGGATGTGTTTGCTTCCCCTTCCACCATGATTGTAAATTTCATGAGGCCTCCCCAGCTATGCTGAACCATGAGTCAATTAAACCTCTTTCCTTTATAAATTACCCAGTCTTGGGTGTGTCTTCATTATCAGTGTGAGAACAGACTAATACAATATATATATGCATATACATATACAAATATGTATATATAATTGAATACATTGTTGATATTATTTTGAACACTATTATCAAATCAATTAAGAATTTAAAAAATAAAAGTTGTAATTTTACCTTCACTTAGTTATGCTTAAGCACTCTTCCTTTCTTCCTGTAGATTTGAGTTTTGAACCTTTCTTCTTCTTCTCCTCCTTAATGTTAAAAAATGTCTTTTAACATTTCTTGCAAGGCAGATACACTGGTAAAAAATCCCATCAATTTTTGGCTAAGAAAATGTATATTTCTCCTTCACTTTTGAAGAATAATTTAACAGACAGAATTCTGGTTGGCTGGTTGGCGTTTTTGTTTTTCAAACATATCAACTGTTTAAATATTTAACTCAACTTTATGTTTTCATAGTTTCTGAGAAGAAGTTTAATGTAATTCTTGCCCTCATTTCTCTATAGATAAGGTGATTTTTCTCTGGCTTCTTTAAAGATTTTTTTCTTCATCTCTGATTTTCTAAAATTTGAATACGACATGCCTAGGTATAGTTTTGCTTTCTTTGGGCATTTGTGCTGCTTGGAATTTTCTGAGCTCCTGCACCTGTGGTTTGGTGTTTGACATTAATTCATGAAAATTATCAGTCATTATTGCTGCAAATACGTATTGCTTCTGTTTCTTTCTCCCTTTTCTCTCCTGGTATTCTTGTTCGTGTATGTCACATCTTTTGTGTTTTTCCCACAGTTCCTGGATATTCTGTTGTGTTTTAGTTTTGGTTTTTCGTTTTTCTTTCTTCTTTTCAGTTTTAGATGTTTCTATTGTCATATCCTCAAGCTCAGAGATTGTTTCCCCAGCTATGTTAATCCACTAATGAGCCCAGCAATGGGATTCCTCATTTGTTTTAGATTATTTTTTATCTTAAGCATCTTTTTATTCTTTCTAAGAATTTACATCTTTCTGCTTACATTATTCATCTGTTATTTCATATTGTTAGCAGCAGCGAATCTGTATGGGTCTGCAACGACCTCAATTCTTGCCCCCTAAGAAGAAAGAATTTGGCTGAGGGGCACAAGGCAGAGGCAGAGACTGAGGCAAAGTTTAGAGCAGGAGTGAAAGTTTATTAAAAAGTTTTAGAGCAGGAACAAAAGGAAGTGAAGTTGTTATTTTACCTTTACTTAGAAGAGGGCTAAGGGGGTAACTTGAGACATCCAAGGGCACAGTTTGACTTTTGACTTGGGGTTTTGTTAGCATGCTTCTGGGTTTTGCATCTCTTCTCCCCTGATTCTTCCCTTGGGGTGGGCTGTCTGCATGCACAGTGGCCTGTCAGCACTTGGAAGGGGCAGTGTATTTTCTGAAGTTGCACACATGCTCATTTGAATCATTTTTCCCTTACCTGTCAAGTGTTTCTAGAGGAAGGTCATATACCAGTAAAACTTTGCCATTTTGACTCTTAGGGTGCATGCTTGAGCCCAGTTGCCCAGCTCCTGAGATATTATCAGGAAGTTGCTGATCACCAGCTTCAGGTGTTTCCTATCTATTGGGAGGCGGCCCTTCCCTGGTGCTGGCTGCAACCAATTACTATTTTAGCGAGACAGTTTAACAACCACCTGACCATCATTGCCTGATATTTCTGGTTGGGGAGGGGCCTCACCTGTCCTGCTCATGTCTGCGTAACTACCTACTCTAACAATATTGTCTCCTTTTTTTTTTTTCCAATACATCCATTAGCATATGAATTACAGTTAATTTTTAAATTTCTTATCTGATAATTCCAACACTCCTGCCATATTTGACTCTGGTTCTGATGCTTGTTCAGTCTCTTCAAACTGTGTTTTTTGTGTTTTGGTGTATCTTGTAATTTTTTGCGGGGAGGCAGATGATGGACTGGGTAAAAGTAACCATGGTAAATAGGCCTTTAGTAATGTAGTGGTTAGGTGTTGGAAGAGGGGAAGCATTCTGTAGTTCTATGACCAAGCCTCAGTCTCTCGGTGAGCCTGTGATCCTGGACTGTGAACGTCACAAGTAAGTCTGTTTTGTTTTGGTTTGGTTTGGTTTCTTCCCCAGCAGATGGGACCGAATGCCTGGAAGGCACTGAAATTATGCATTTCCCTTTGCCCAGGTGAGTCTAGAGAGAGCTGGAGTTGGATATTTCCCTTCCCCCAGGTAGGTTACACCTGTATATAACCTAGCAGGTTAGGCTCTGGTAAAATAATTTCTCCTGAGGACAAGCCTTGTTAGAACAAAATGCTCTAGAGTATTACAAAATAATTCTGTTTGCCCTCTTCCTGCTGGAAGCATGAGAAAAATTTTCTCCATTATTCACTGTGAGGACTCAGCAGAATTTCTCGTGGTAAAACTCACAAAGTTCCCCCCCCCCATACATGCCCCCCGCTACAGCTGGGTCCTCCTGGAGCTTTTCTCTCTCAGGCTTTTCCATAATCAGCCTTCGGTGATTCATCAGTTACAATTTAGGTTTTCCTACGCTGTTACTGGTTTCTACAAAAGTTTCTGTTTCTGAATTTCTGTTTGGGTAAAGTTGTGATTCTCTGCCATTCTCTCTCTCCAATTTTGGGGGCAGTGACGTATTGAGTGACTTCATTTTTCTCATAATCTAAGAAGAGTTATTAATTTTTCAGTTTGTTTAACTTTTTACTTGCTGGGATGGAGTAAAGACTTCTAAGCTCCTTACATGTTGGACAAGAAACTGGAAGTGCACCGCTTTTTTTCATAACTGATGTATACACCCAGAGAAACTTTTATAAAAATAATATTTTTTTGTACCAAAGAAACATTTTCTAAAAATATCAGCAACTTTGGGTTTATTTTACTTTGTGTTGCTGCTGCTAGATTTAAGTACAGTTTGTTACTTAAAATAGTTTATATATATATCAAGATACAGATGTATAAAATACTTTTTTTCTTAAAAATGCTCTTCTATTTCTCTGTGTTATATACCTCTGGCTCTCTATTTTAGTCAATATATATGATGTCTGAAGTTTTTTTTTTTTTTTTGAGACAGAGTCTTTTTTTTTTTTTTTTTTTTTTTGAGACAGAGTCTTGCTCTTGTTGCCCAGGCTGGGGTGCAATGTTGTGATTTCAGCTCACTGCAAACTCCGCCTCCCAGGTTCAAGCAATTCTCCTGCCTCAGCCTCCCAAGTAGCTGGGATTACAGGTGCCCAACACCACGCCTGCTAATTTTTTTTTTTTTTTTTTTTTTTTTTTTTTTAGTAGAGGCGGGGTTTCACCACGTTGGCTAGACTGGTCTCCAACTCCTGACCTCATGATGCTCCCGCCAGGGCCTCCCGAAGTGCTGGGATTACAGGCTAGAGCCACTGCACCCGGCCTCTGAAGTGATTTTCCTCGATCATTATGTGATGTCATAGGATCTAAGGTAATTATTTTATTATTATTCCACTTTACTGAGTAATAATTAAAATAAAACACCATTAATATTATAGAAATATCATTATTTTTATTAAGAAATAAACTTAATCAGTATCTCTGTTGTCCCCTTGAACTAGTCAAGAACTTTAATTTCATACCACTTTTTCTTCCCCCTACTTCCTAACACATCTCTTATTGAAAAGATCTCAGGCTTTACTTTTAAATATATATTTGTCTTTTCTATAATACATAATTATTTAGATTCTAAATTGATTGCTGTCTGTGCTCAATATTACTTGTTCCTGCATCTTTGCTTGTTTCTTCTCTCTGAAGGATTTTAAGATTGTTTCTCTTACTCTGGCTTTTGATGCATTTGGATTGGAGACTACATTCTCCATCTTGCTTGATAATCAGTTTACTTTTTTTTCTTTTTCTTTTTCTTTTTTTTTTTTTTTTTTGAGATACAGTCTCGCTGCAGTGCAGTAGCACAAACAGGGCTGGCTCACTGCAGCCTCGACCTCGCAGGCTCAAGCGATTCTCCCACCTCAGGTTTCTGCGTACCTGGGACTATAGGCATGTGCCACCATGCCTGGCTAATTTTTTTCGTATTTTTGTAGAGAGGGAGTTTCACCATGTTCTCCAGTTTCACCATGTTCCCCAGGATGGTACTGAATTTCTAAGCTCAAGCAATTCGCCTGCTTTGGCCTTCGAAAGTGCTGAGATTACAGGTGTGAGCCATTGTGCCTGGCCAATAATTGGTAGACTTTTCTTTTTTTTTCTTTTTTTCTTTTCATATTTTTTATTATACTTTAAGGTCTAGGGTGCATGTGCACAACGTGCAGGTTTGTTACATATGTATACATGTGCCATGTTGGTGTGCTGCACCCATTAACTCATCATTTACATTAGGTATATCTCCTAATGCTATCCCTCCCCCCTCCCCCCATCCCACACCAGGCCCCAGTGTGTGATGTTCCCCTTCCTGTGTCCAGGCGTTCTCATTGGTAGACTTTTCAATGTAAAGAATGATGTCATCAGTTCTGTGTATTTATGTCGTTGGTTGTAGTAGCAATAATAGTATTGTTATTGGGTTATTACCTCTATTACATTATTTTTCTTCCTTTGAAATGAGTATTAAAATTTGGATCAATGTTGTCTTTTAATTTTTCTTATGTACTTTATTTTGTACCTTTCTCCTGCATTTTGGAAAAATTGATCAGATTCATCTTCAGCTGCAGCTATTCTACTATCCCATTCATTTACTGTGATTTTACTTTTGGCAATCATTTTCAAGATCTCTAGTTGGTAATAATTTTTACAACTGAGTTATTGATTCATGAATATGTTGAACTCTCTTATTACTCTGAAGATACTAATACATTTCAAAGTATCTTTTTGCACTAGGAACTCTAGTTCCTAGGATGATAGCTCGTATGTTTATTGAAGTTGGTGATCTCTCTCTCTCTCTCTCTCCCCTGTTACTTGTTTTCTTCAAGTGTTTGGTGAATCCAGCTTGTCTCTTTATCTTTGTATTTAAGAATGATTACCCTTTCTGAGAGTATCATTTTTGTCTTCCTCAGGCTATCTTTAAATTTGTAAAAGAGAAAGAAATGTGATATATGTCAGATTATCCTAACAGCATGGTAAATATGAGGGTTTCTTAATCCTTTTAAAAGTAACCAATTAGCCAAAGCCCACCCTGTGTCTTCAGGCCTAAGCAGTCAGTTACTGCTTTTTTGTTGGAGAAGAAGCCCATTTTGCCTGACGGTTCATTGTGTGACAACAAAGTAAGACACGTGGAGAGAAGATCTCTCCACAAATTACCCTAAAGGTTGCCCTAGGACACTTCCCTGCTTCAGGCTCTATTACTTTTGAACTTGGCCACACACCTACAGAGTCATTTCTACCTTTTACAACTGTGCTTCCTTTTATAATTATAATCAGTATAAAATACATTATACTTTTTGAACTTGGCAAACAGGTACAGAGTCATTTCTACCTTTTACATCTGTGCTTCCTTTTATAATTATAGAGCTACAATCACAATAATCAAATTCTGTTTTGTAATATATGTATATATTATAATCATGATCTATTATAACTTCTACTCAACAGAAGTGAAGTTTCCCTGTTTTTCGGCAGTGTAATTCATTCATATTGATTAAAACTTTATATATGTAATAAAGATAAGTACCTTATATATCATATGTTTCTAATTTTACATATATGTGTACATACATGCGTACACATATAGCACGATTTCTTTTTTTTTTTAATTTTAATTTTTGAGACAGAATCTCACTGTGTCACCCAGGCTGGAGTGCAGTGGCACAATCTCGGCTCCCTGCAACCTACACCTCCTGGGTTCAAGAGATTCTCCTGCCTCAGATTCTCCTGAGTAGCTAGGACTACAGGTGTGCGCCACCCCTCCCGGCTAATTTTTTTGTATTTCTATTAGGGATGGGGTTTCACCATGTTGGCCAGACTGGTCTCGAACTCTTGACCTCAAGCAATCTGCCCGCCTCTGCCTCCCAAAGTGCTAGGATTACAGGCGTGAGCCACCACGTCAGCCTATAGTGATTTCTAAATGTGTCAAAGGTGAGAAGGAGGTAGATATACATCCTCAGTTCACCATTTGATTTATTCTTACACTCTGTCTCTTTAAGCTGAGATTATAATCACTTTCTTGTTTTTCTTTTTAAAGTTGCACTTCATATAGGATACACTTAATAGAAAGAAGTATCTGCCATTCCAGGAATTGAGAATAGCATATGCCATGTCTGTGTGTGTGTGTGTGTGTGTGTGTGTGTTAAAGACCTAAAATAAACCTTCTAAAAGAAATATTTTTAATAAGTATTCTTTTCTTGAAAAAAAAGTTTTGAAATATATTGCTCACAACATTTTTATCAGTATTAGAATAATTGAAATTAGACTTATGTGCTTTTAATTTGTTTAAGTCCAGTGTTTAATTTTAGAAGTCTAATGTGTTACTGGCATTTCATAAATATTTTATGACATGTACATTAGTAAAGATATAAATAACTAATGTCTTATCATAGTTACATTTTACCATGAAAATATTAAATTGTCTATAATAAACAATGTACTTGAGCATATTCCATTAACTACTTTTCTGGCTCTGTCTTTAATGGCGGTGTTGTCAATGCTGTGAAATTATCATGAATTTAGCCTATAGGCAGCTCTATTTTCCTAGAATTACTGACCTCAGGATTTATAAAGGGAGATAGAAATCCCCTTATATCATATGAATTAATTTAGATGGGCTTACTGTTTGCAAAAGAAATCTTCCTAAAAAGAAAAAAGAATTTGTTTAGAAAAGTTATTGATAAAAATGCAATCTTCCTTTGTAACTTAAGATGTAAAAACCTTATCAGTTGATTTTGTTTTATGTAAAAGTTAAATTTTATTCATACTTGTTTTTAAATTGCTGCTTAACGATGGTTAAAAATGAGTTCTGGCCAGGCACAGTGGCTCACGCCCGTAATCCCAACACTTTGGGAGGCCAAGGCGGGTGGATCACATGGTCAGGAGTTCAAGACCAGCCTGACCAGCATGGGTGAAACCCCATCTCTACTAAAAATACAAATATTAGCTGGGCATGATGACACGTGCCTGTTGTACCAGCTACTTGGGAGGCTGAGGGAGGAGAATCGCTTGAACCTGGGAGGCAGAGGTTGCAGTGAGCCTAGATGGTGCCACTGCACTCCAGCCTAGGTGACAAAGCAAGACTCCATCTCAAAAAAAAAAAAAAAAAGAAAAAAAATGAGTTCTGAGTGCAATTCTGGTTTTCATAATTCTGAGAACAGTTCCAGAATAGAGTTAAATGTTGACCTTGACAAAACAACCCAGCCTCTCAGCCCCAATGGTTGTGTGTATCTTAGTTTGAAATAAACCACAGCATACAGCATTGACAATGTATTTTTTCAGGGTACTTTATAATCAGTTGAATCAAACACATCACATGGACCCAGGAGAATGAAACTTCTCTGGCTTTGAGCTTCTATTACATATACTGGCCATAGATATATCTACTCAGGCAACTGAAAATAAACCTACTTGCTTGGAACCTGGAAAAAAAAATCATATTTTGTACTAAAAGTAGGTTAAGTATGGACCTAATTGAATCAAATCAGATTTAACAAAACTTTACATTGACCAAGTATAAAAGAATAATAAAATAATTTAAAAAGATAAAAAATGGATACTAAAGTACTCCATGAATTTAAATTTTTTTTTACCACCTTTCTTCTGTTTAATCTTCATTGTCCAGAGGAATATATACAAATTTTTACATTTAAAGATAATTCATATGTTTAACTGAGGAGCAGATTGAATTTGAACATGTAACTGGACACTCGTTCACTAGTACCTACTTCTCACCCATGGATTCACTTTCCATAGTGTCAGTTACTAGTGGTTAACCACAGTCCAAAAGCATTACATGGAATATTCCAGAAATTCATAAGTTTTTAATTGTGCACCATTCTGAAAAGCATAATAAAATCTTGCTCCATCTTGCTCAGCATATGAATCATTCCTTTGTCCAATGTATCCACGCTTTATACATTAGCTGACCATCAGTCACTTAGTAGTTGTCTGGGTTATCAGATAAAAAAAAAAAAATCCATAGTATGTGTGAGCTTTGGTACTATCCATGGTTTCAAGCATCCACTGGAGGTCTTAAAACATATCTCCCATGAATAAGGGGCGACTGCTGTATTTGGCAGCTGAGTCTTTCTGAATGCATTTTGACAACCTTTTCAGTGGCAGTGTTTATAGCAAAACCAATCATTATATAACACATAATGATCCAACAGCCTGAAAGCTATAGGGCCACTGTCTACCTAGAAGCAAGTAGGTAATTAAATATACAAGTATTATGTGGGAATGTGGTTGTGAAATGTTTTTATCTATGAGATTGAAACAGATACAACAAAAATAGTTAGAAATGTGCCAGAATCAATGTTTAACCTATTAGATTTAGAATCGGAAAACATAGGTTTCTGCTATTGTTTATTAACTTTGAGGTTTTGGACTTCAGTTTCTTATGTGGAAAAAGGAGACCATCATAATAACAATAACAATAACAAATTTAATTCCAGGAATGATAACATCAAATGAGTTAATGTACATGAGTGTTTTTTAATTAAAAAGTTAATAAAAATATTCTCATGTACATTAACTCATTTCTGTTTAAAAAAATAGAAATCCACATTAATTAATTTTTAGTGGTATGATCCAAAATTAATAACAAATGAAAAAGTAAACATCATGAAACCAGTTTCACATATAAAACAGAGGGAATAATTCTCCATCCGTAACTCACAGGCCATGTGTGTTAGTAAAGGAAGCGCAATTTTGAAAGTGTTCTGAATTGCTATGTGATGGACCATGTAAAATATCACCTATTTAAAGAAATGAAAACAAGATGATTCATTTCACATTCATTCTGTGAAGAGTACTATTTAAAGCTTTGAGTTTTCGGGGGGATTTTGTTTTTGCTCTCTGGGATTACCCAAAAGAGAAATTGTCTCCCATGATCATTTGTTTTTAAGTTCTCAGCTTATTCCATAGGTCAAACATTTTTGGAGGAAACTCCACACGGCCATCTTTACAGTCTTATGGGCATTGGATTTGGAATCTAAGAAACCTGGGGTCTGTTTACAGCTGTCTCTGTAACTGTGTGGCTTCAGGCAAATCATTTTAACCCATCTGATTTGTGCCAAACCCAGAGTTTTTTGAATAATAAATTTGAAAATGCTCTGTTGACTGTCAGTTTCAATAGCAGTGCAGAGCAGCAGAGTGTCTCTCTGGGGTCAGGCAAATGAGAGGTTCTGGTTCTGCATGTGCCTCTCGCTCCCTTTGTGAACCCGAAAAAAATTCAGATCTCTCTGTGTGCCTCAGTTACCTTATGTGTAAAATAAAAAGGTTTCACTAATCACCTCTGAGATTCCTTCCAGTATTCACACTGAAGTAATCCATGATTCACATTTAATGAACTGTATTTTAAAATGTTTAAGTGGCTAAACATTTTGCGGGAAATGCTAAAGCACAAGATATATATTTGTTGTTATTGTAAGAGCAGGAAGGTAAAGTTGGTGAAAGGACAGTAATAGCAGGGACTGCCATGTGTTTTTTAATTATGTTTTTCTCTCTACTATCACCTTTTCTACTCCTGAGTACCCAGGATTGTGGTTACAGGAGGCCTCAGGGACTCAGACACAGAAAAGCCCCTGCACGCCAACTTTCCCTCACTCTGTTTTTCGTTTTCTGCCTCCTGGGTTCAAGCAGTTCTCCTGCCTCAGACTGAGGAGAGTAACTGGGACTACAGGCGCCACCACCATGCCCAGCTAATTTTTGTATTTTTAGTAGAGATGGGGTTTCACCATGTTGACCAGGCTGGTCTCAAACTCCTGACCTTAGGTGATCCGCCTCCCAAAGTGTTGGGATTACAGGTGTGAGCCACCACACCTGGCCAGATATCTTTTTATTCCTTAACTTTTCATAGTTTCTAGTCTTTAATGGAACTTCCAAATTTTTTGGTGCCTGTGTCAGGCAGGCAGGAAGGATCTATGGGACATCAGAGAGGAGAAAAACATAGTCACACATCTTGGGTGGCATCATGGAAGGGTTTTCTGAAGAAAAGAAATGATAAGAAGACAAAAGACTGCAGGCTGCAAGGTATCCCTGGGGAATTTGTCCTAGAAAATATGTTCGGCCCCACAATTTTCAGGTCCCCAGGATCCCGTGGTCGTGTTCTTCATGCACATTCTTCCTCCCTGGTTTCCCGGGCCCTGTCAATCAGGATCTGCAAGTGTCTATCTCCCACTTCGGGAGGGTGAGATTTTTCAAGCTTTCCAAATTGAAACACATTTTCTTATACAAACTTGGTTATATTTGACAGCCAGTTACTGTAATTATTTTTGTAAAGTATTATAGGTACATTATGGACTGAGTTGCTTTGTGCAGGACAAACTTGGATCCTGAACCAACATATATGCCATGGTTTCCATAAGAAAATGGGACTTCAGTTCCAAACTACTCCTTCTTCTCTAAGTTGAGGAAGGCTTGGAGATAATTTTCTTTAAGTATTTTCTTCGGAATTTATAGTATAAAAGTCATTTGAAAAATGAAGAGCTGAGCTAATCCTGGTTTGGTGCTTGATATCTTTGGTACTCTTGGGAGAATGGCTGAATCCCCTTAAATTTCTGTTTGCTCAGTGGCAAGGTGAAGTGGACCATTTTTACCAGTTAAAAGTGACATGCCAAGCATCTTGTAATAATCCTTACTTTTGATTCCATTCTCTGGCCATATTGAATTACCCATTTTCCAGAACAACCATGCTTTCTCACACCTCTGACATTATTGCCCCTTCTGCATCTTTAAAGATTCAGCTCAGACATCACTTCCAGGAAAGCCTTCCTGAACACCACACGCACGCACAATACAAACACACCCAATACAGCCTTCTTCGGAGTTTCTACAGTGCCTCGTGTTCACCACTGTTACAGCACATATCTCACTGCATAAAATCTGGCTTATTTATTTATTTTTTATTATTTTTTTGAGACGGAGTCTCCCTCTGTCACCCAGGCTGGAGTGCGATGGCGCAATCTTGGTTCACTGCAACCTCTGTCTCCTGAATTCAAGCAATTCTCCTGCCTCAGCCTCCTGTAAAGCTGGGATTACAGGGGCCCACCGCCACGCCTGGCTAATTTTTGTATTTTGGGTAGAGACGGGGTTTCACCATGTTGGCCAGGCTGGTCTCGAACTCCTGACCTCAGGTGATCTGCTCGCCTCAGCCTTCCAAAGTGCTAGGATTACAGGTGTGAGCCACCACGCCCGGCCAAAACCTGGCTCTTTGGTTGCCATCTCTCACGTGTCACCGTAAAATTTTTGAGAATATGGGTCATATTACTTGGTTGTGTAGACTGGAATATTTGTGTAATAAGTACCTCTTGCAAAAGTGAATAAATGCATGAATAATAATAAAGCTTTTTCACTCTTTCTGCGCTGTCTCCCTGCTAGTTCACTGCTCTGTTTACCTGTGTTAAACATATCCCAACTTGGCTAAGTAATCAAAGTTGCTCTACGTCCCAGAATCTATTAGCTGGAGCCCTGCAGGATGAGACCATGCTCCTTCCCCCTTACTCAGCCAGTCATGCTGACACAACTTAGGAGCTATGGGGAAGCGCCCAGAGCCCACACCCTTCTTTAAGGCTGTACCTTGCCCCTTAGGCACAAAGTGTTCCAAAGTCTGAGTCAGCCATCCCTGTCCATTCACATGCCTGGCTGCAGTCCAATACTCAGATAAGAAACCACCCAGGTGCTTGGCCTCAGAAAGCCGGCAATGAGGTGGTCTTGGCCAGTGGATACCAAATTAAACTAGTGAAGAATAAGGGAGCAAGCAAGCCCTAGATGGGAGTCAGGAAATCTTGCCTGGTTTCTGCATTGATAAAAGCTGTTTAACCTTTGGCAAGTCACTTTTCTTCTGGGCCTATTTTCATCATCTGGACAGTTAATGGATTGAGCCAAATGACCTCTAGTGTTTTGTTCAGTTCTCAGGTTCTAGTGTCTAAAATCAAAGGCAGGCTAAGCATTTCTCATACCTGAAATGGCAATGATATTTACTTGCCTGTAGCAACCCCATCTTCAGGGGAAGGGGCAGAAGTAACAGCTTAAGTTCACTGACAGTGATGGCTTAAAATGCACACAGGATACTGTCTTAGCCCTCATTTCATTGAGGCTCAGAGACTAAGAAACATTAGCCTTTCTGTCTCATAAAGCTTTATGTATTAGCACTGGGTAATGCTGTACTAGTACAAAGCCAAGGCTATGACCTGGGCTGCACTTATTATTTAAATGAGCAACGTACTACTATACATACATTGTGCAATTGCATCATCTCCTTTGCGCAATCTATTCTGCAGAGTCTTCCATGACCAGGGCATTTGTATCCTGTAGATAGGCTGGGATCAAACACCAATTGCTTTGCAATGGATCAATAAGAATAATATTGATAATACCTATAGTTCTACCGAGAGTACCACCTTTGATTTAACATTTAATACATCCAAGACATGTGCAACACTCATTTTGTTCTTATAACCACTCTGGTAATGCAATACTTTTATCCTCATAATACAAATGAAGACACCGAAGTTAACTTTAATATAATTAAGACAAAGTATATAAACTGGCTAAGAAAGATTGGATGACAATTTTAATCTCTCACATTTGTATAGCATTTTAAGCTTACAAAGTACATCTTAAAATATAATTCTATTTAGTTTTTACTATGATGTAGCAGCTGAGTAATGACTGTTTCCAATTTAAGAAATAAAAATTTGAGATGAGGTGAGATGGAGCAATGGTAGTTCAGATCCCTTGATCTTCAGTCCTGGGCCTTCCCAGTAACCCAGCAATCTGTGCTGAGACTCCTCACAGGTAAAGTGTGGCCCAGTTATAAGAAGCTTCCTGAAAAACAGTGCCTTGAAGTCAAACAAAGGCTATGTAGCTGAATTCTGGAGCTTGGTTGAAATTGTGGATGAAGCAGAAGATAGGTTGGGGTATGAACAAATGTAGAGAAAGAAGGAAGAGCAAAGATCACATTTTAATAAGGTTCTGTACTGTATGTGAATAATGCCAACAGTACACTGTCACATCTGCTTTTAGCTCATTTTCAGCAACAGAGCAAGATCCCAGAGTGTAGCAAGAAGAGAGACCGTTTTGGGTGGAGATATTTCTGTTTCCGCAGGGGCTTTTATGCTCATTCAACTTGAAACTTCTAAAATAACTCATTATGTGTGGAATAGCAGGTGTTCACATTAAACATATTTGCTTGACCTCACTTCATCTATTACATGGTAAATGCTCCTCTTCTCTTTTACCCAATCTTGGGTCATTAGTTAGATAGAATGAATTATTCACAGTGTCTAGAAAGAAATTACATATCTGAGTCTTCATGGCAAGGAAAATTGACATATCAGGCCTGAGTCAAACTAGGATTGTCAGAGTTGACAGCGGTCATTCTGTTATTTGGGGAAAGTCAACATTTGGAAAATTCAGAGTTGCTCTTATTTTGTCAAAGCGTAATTCACAAAGGAAGTGTAGAGAAAACTTTCATTATGAAACTTCAGTTCCACTTCTCTTATGCTTTGGTATCCCTTAATTTAATTGTATCATTCTGCAATTTCAAGGATGATCAAATCAAAGTTATCCTTTAGCAAGACTTTTCTTCATCAAGCTGCCTCTGCCAAAAGTTTCTCATTGAGCCTCACCTCTCTTCTTCATCAGCCTCTGCACATCCAAATGTTTGCTAATTTCTATTGATTCTGCCTCTTCAATATCCTTAAATTGTCTTTTTAATCTCAATTTTATGCCCTTAGATTTGGCCCACATCATTTTTTTTTTCTGTTAAAGGTTGCAATAGCCTTTTAATTATCATCCTGACCCTAACATGGGCTGGATTAGTGATGCAGTACCAATCAATTACCCCAGTGTATAAAGCCTTCCATGGTTCTGTAACCTCAGGATAAAATTCCAAATCCTGGACATTTTGTCTCCTGAGCCTCATTCCATGTCTGTCTACCATATGTTTCTTTAGCTGTACCAAATTACCTGCCATTCCCCGAACACCCTATGCTCTTCTAAGTCACTATGTTTCTGCTTATAGTGATCCCTTATTCGGAATGCATTTTCTCTCCTTGCCCTGCTGTTGATTTATCACCTTTTCTTCATAACTTTCTTCTCCTTTCACCCATCTCTGACTGCTGTCTTCCCCAGGCTTCCACGATCCATTTACCCTTTGGCAATTTGTACAATCTTTTCACAGTTCTGGTTTCGCTGTAATTTCAGTTACTGGCATATTTATTTGTTTGTTCATTAAACTGTGAACACAATGATCAAATACTATAATTGTGCTTTTATATTTTTCTATTCCTATAGACTCAACAAATACTATTATAATGAATATTGATATTAAATTGGAACAAATGTACAGAAGGAAGGAAGACAAGTGTGGTAATAGTATCCTGTATGGTATGCAAATCATGCTAACAGTAGCCTGTCATATCTGTGTTTAGCTCATTTTCAGCAGCACAGAGCAAGATCCCAGAGTGTAGCAAGAAGAGAGACTAGGGTGAAGACAGGCAGGACTTTTGTAGATCATTCAGCAAAAAAGAAAAAAAATAAGTACCTTTTCTACTTGCACTAGGCAAAAACAAAAAATATATGTTGTTAAATATCCATTCTAATAGTATTCTAATTTAATAGGAATATCTCATGTTACCTTCCCAATTTAATATCAATATCTCTATCAATATCATGTTACCTTTTCAATTTAATATCTAACAATATATCAATATCAATTAAGAGATGATGTTTCATTATAAAGCGACATCTTGCTCTTCAAAATATAGTTAAAAATATCTCCTCCCCAAATCTTTGAAAATGATTGAATGGCCAATAGTTTGATGTGAAGATTAAATGACAATTTAAATCTGGAAATAATATTGAGAGATTCTAGGGCCAGACTGAATCCCAAGTGATTATTCTCAGGAGTTATGCAGTAAAGAGGATAAACATGGACATTCTGAGACTCTTTTTCATTTCATCAGTATGGGGCCCTGAAATAAATTTGAGAAAAAAGTTATTATTATACAAAGATTATCTTAAATAATAAAAAAATCAATAGGTGAGACTTTTTCAGATAATTCAGCAAAAAGGAAAAAAGTAATGTTTCTAGTTGCACCAGGAAAAAATTTATAATATATTGTTAAATATTCATTCCCCTAACAGCAATCAGGGATCCTTGAATAAATGTCTACCTCCAGGACTTGGGCGGGGAAAGCACAAGATGATCCCGGAACATTCTGTAATGTCAGAAAGTAAGGAGGTGCTCAAAGAAAGACAGGGACATGTCAAAGGGACAGAGAGGTCAGCTTGGAGGAGCCCCCCACTGGCCAAATCTGTGGCAATTTAAGCATTCACATAAATAATGATAAGATTGGATTTTATTGCGGTAGAATAATAAAACAATCCATGAATACATACAGATATAAATAAATGACCAACTGGAAAATTTAATGAGTCACATAAAGTGTACATTTTAAAACAAAGCAAAATATGCTAAGGCACATAACGAAAGTCCAAATCAAATGCTCTGAAAGATGAGTGTGCACTAGGAAACAGGCAGCAACTTTACGGCAGTGCAGGGAAAGACTGGGAAGCACAGATAGGAGCCCATAGAAATTATTCCAGGAGGCCGGGCGCAGTGGCTCACGGCTGTAATCCCAGCACTTTTGGAGGCTGAGGCGGGTGGATCACGAGGTCAGGAGATCGAGACTGTCCTGGCTAACACGGTGAAACCCCGTCTCTACTAAAAATACAAAAAATTAGCCGGGCGTGGTGGCGGGTGCCTGTAGTCCCAGCTACTCGGAGAGGCTGAGGCAGGAGAATGGCATGAACCCGGGAGGCGGAGCTTGCAGTGAGCTGAGATTGTGCCACTGCACTCCAGCCTGGGTGACAGAGCGAGACTCCGTCTCAAAACAAAAACAAACAAACAAACAAAAAGAAATTATTCCAGGAGGAGAGGACTGCCATCCACCAGAACTTGTTGGATTTTCTTAGTGACTATTTCCTATGCTCTTATTTCTCAGTTACTTTAGCTGTTTTGTGGTGCCTGCTCTTTAACTCAAGGTTATCATACTGTGTTTTGGCACCTTCTTATTTCACAGAATCTCCCAGTGACCTCTTCTCAGTAATTGGTTTTTATTTTTACCCCCATTATTGATTTTTCTGTCTTGAAACACATGCTAAATGAGCAGACGTCATTTATCATAGTTTTCTTCTTTTGACCCTGTCAATTTCATATTATAATGGGAATACCAGAAGAGAGGGAAAGTTATTATGACTATAACGGCCTGTAAAGGCCTCATAGAAAAGACAGCATTTAAATAAGTCGCCCCCAAATTAGTAGGCGTATTTTCTCTCCACATAGAAATACATATTTTTTTTTTAGTTTTTACCATTTATAATTTCATTAAAATGTTATATATTCATTATGACTCAAGCACTACAGAAAAGTTCAAAGAATAAAGTTTAAAAAGAATCCTTACCACTCAGAAATAACTATTGCTTATACATTATTTACATGTCATTTCAGGTCTCACTGGATAGATAATTAAAATATATATGTAGATGGACATAATAATAATAATATTACATCACAATTTTTATAGAATACTACTTGAATAAAATGAAAGATAAATTTTAGATATTTAAAATGTAAATATTAAATATCAACATAGTATTTGAAATTCAAGGATTTGCTGATATGGGTTTGCTGACATAAATTTCTTTACCACAAACTTTATTAGTGTGTATATTCACAAGATACAATTTTTAAAAATTATTTCTTTGTAGACCGCTATGTGTTTTTCCAGTCTACTTTATTTAAGCTTGCCATTTTAGATAGTATCTATGCTGGATATTCTTTGTGCTTCTCCAAATCCATTCTCCATCATTCTCCACCCTGTACTGTGACCTAGGAGGCTGACCTCTGAATTTCACTGTCCGTGCTCCTATGCTCTCTGTGTTCCAAATGGATTTGCCAAAGGGCAGCATCATCAGGAGATCAGAGGGAGAAAATTTGTCCCCCTCAATGCTTTTTTTGGGGCCATGGGTGGACAATGACTTCCCTCTATGGCTACAACTTGTTTCAGCCCCAACTCCTGAGAATGGCATTTCTCCATAGATGTATCATGCCAAGTGCTGGTAATTGCCTCTCTCTTCTGCCCCTTGGTAGAATCTGGGTCCTTCATCATCCTTCATTGTTTTACCTAAACATTGTCCACAGCTTTGTAAATTGTTTTTCGTTAAACTGTCTTCAACAACAGTGTGCCATCTGTTTTCTGCTCAGGTTCCGGCTGACATAATGTCTAATGATTCCCTTCTATGAAAGTTATACTTCCTCTCAACATCTACTCACAGATTTATAGATCTTAATTTTTTAATTGCCCTGCTAGATACCTTTATAATTCTGCATAATAGACTGTAATTCCTATTTTTTTCATTTATACATTTCAGGTATTCATTGACTTCCCAATAGGAAAGATGAATAATTTAGCAACCCTACTGTGCCTAAGGGAAGAAATTTATCAGCCAGAGAGAAAGAGCTGTGCATGTTTACAATTATTAATAGAAAAACATCATGTTGGAACTGTGTTTGACCTTCAATCAGTGTATCCTGCATTCCAGCCAGAATTTTATCACTATTATGTGTAAAAATCTATGCCATTTAAAAAATAGTATTTTCAGTATGACTTCTAACACACATCAAAATTTTCCTCTTCAAACATGAAATGCATTCAATAAGAAAATAATCAGGAAATGGAAGTATCACATGAAACTGAGTCTATCATTTAGATGATTGTTACTGCCTTTCTGTAGGTAATCTTAGTTGGAGGTAAAGAACTAGAAATAGGTTCTTTTGATATTGACATATCTTAAACAGCCACACATAGAAATACGTTGCCATGGAGCCCAGTAAATGGCAATTCAGATTTGCTAGGCCTTGGCTAAAAACCGGATTCATAGAGCTCTGACTCCTTCAAATCCCTAGATTTTCACCGTTCAATGTGCTCAGTGAGCTGGGGCACTGTCTGTTGGAAGAATATGTATCTTAGACCTTTTCCCTCCATCGGCTTTCCCAAGTCTATCCTTCCAGTCCCTCAGGCCAAATACCTTGAAGTTATTCCTACTGCCTCTCTTTCTCTTATCTCTATGTCCTATCCTTTAAGAAATTATATTTTCTCTTTATTAAAAATTTATATTAGATGACAGGTGAGTAGATATTACTGTTTCATTTTTATTTTTGAGACTGGAGAGACTCAAGCAGGTTAAGTGATTAAGATCAAATACGCACAGCCAAGGAATGTATTCTAAAAAAGTGAGGAGATGTAAACAGGAAAATAATCAGCCACACAGATTCCTCCTTACCCTACAAATTATTTTTTGTAGTGTCATACCAAAAACATTTGTTATAAAGCATTTGTGCTTCATGCAGTGAATTCTTTCTTATTTATTAAAAAATATCCCTTTTTCCTCATTATAAGACAGAACTTATGATCTCAATGAACTGAGTTTACTGTGTTTGAACCTGTTTGTGAGTTTCACTGTTGCTATTTTCACTTATTCTTTTACTGTGCCTTTGCTAAGATACTGATACTGAGAGTTTTGTGTTTTTTCTTTAAGTCTGTTTACATGGATTATAAGTGGGTGAGGTTTCATAAAAGAAAAATCTTTTTAAAAATACTCTTTAACATCAGCTTATATTAGCTATTGTTAAGTTGAACATGACTGGGCTGAGAAAATATTTCAGTTGTGTCTGTGTTAAAGGCAGTTCTCACTGTCCTTCACATTGTCCTTTATGTTTAACTAGTATTTTTCTGTCTTTGTGATAGGAATTGTTTAGGCAAGATTGCTTTGTTATTCCTGAATCACGCTTGCATTTATTTATTTTTTCAAGTGTTTAAAGGAAGTCGTGAGAAAATGTATTTCTCTTTTAGTTTAGAAAGAAGTTGACACTCTGGTAAAGCAGCCATTTAAAAAAAAACTTAAATGATGATCTGAGCAAATAAAAATGAGCAAATGTCAAGAATGTAGAATCATGAGAATTCAACAAAGCATAACAATGGCCTTAATAATATTTTAAAATAGCACATTTTAGAAAACGTTGGAGATAAGAGAAAGTAACTTATGGAAAAAAAAGATCTATCAACAAAAAGTTTAAGGCAACTAGATCTGTCTCTTACAATCTATGTTTTGTTGCTGTGAAGTGAGTCTAAAGAGTTCTGTAAGGTAATTTATAATACATCTGACGGATGCTATAAGGTGTAGTATGAAGGCAGAAAAAGAGTCTGGATTACTTTGAAGTTTGATGTGTATGTCTCCCCACTCTTATGTTACAAATAGGGCAGGGATAGTGACATGACCTAGTCTGGATACCTGGATGTTGGAATCCTAAGCCTAGTTCTACAAGGAACTAATTCTGCCACCTTGGAAAAGTAATTTTCCTCTGTAGAGGTCAGGTTTCTTGTGCGAAAAAGTATATTGGCTATTGAATCTGTCTTATTCTGTCCTTTTTCAACTGACAAGTATTCTTATTGGATGAACTGTCCCAACTAAAAATGTCAGTACATTCTAATTGTAAATGTTTTGGTGTTAGAAACTTAAAATTTTGGAAGAAGTGAATAATTGAAATTAAAAGCCTTGCCTCTTAAGAGATATACTAGTATCTAGCTAGTAGCTTTTAAATTTTGAAAGCCTTTACTTCATGGGCTAAATAAGATTCATGTGCTCAAAGTCACAATATTTATTTATTATAGCATCTAACTAGTATCTTTCATATACAAATTCATGTGACAATCTGTAATTACATTTATGATGTAGAGTTACAGTATAGCAACATACCATAAATCATGGCAATGAATTAGGGAGCATCTACTTTGTGCCAACTATTTAGATACTTAGATACTTCACATAAGGTTTCATTATAACAAGTCTACAAGTATAATATTACTTTACACTTATATACTAAACACAGATAGCCCTTAGAATGTTCAGTAGTTGTCTGTGGTCACACATTCTAGCAAATGGCAGAATCTATACATTTCAAATTCTAATTAAAAATATTTTCAGATAGGAATTTAAATATGGATTTCATTAACATTAAAGTCTATACTCTTCCTTAAACCAAGTTGAGAAGACATCTATTGTGGGCTCAGAATTCCATTCTTTTCCCCAAACTCGTACTTTCTTCTTCTGGATCCTGGTTTTCCTCACTGTAATGGAAGAATTAAACCAGGTGATCTCTACTTATTTCTATAGTCTTAAGATAAACTATGAATACACTTATTTGAGCTCATATCCCCTTTTTCTCTCTGTAGTGCATGTACAAGATCTGTCAGATAATATTTTTGAAGCATTAAGGATGTAAATTTTACTTCTGTTGTTTTCTCTTTAACTCCTCCTGCATTGAGGCAGGCAGACATTCTTTATGTTGCCTCAAAAAAGAAAAAACAGATGACATAGCAAAAATAAAAAAGAAGGGGAGAGGCCGTCTTTGGCTTTTAAATTTTGAAAGCCTTTATTTACTTCATGGGGCTAAATAGGATTCATGTGCTTAAAGTCACAGATTTGAGAGCATATAGGACGGGAGGGGAAAGGGGGTTATTTTCCATTCTGAAAACTTCAAAAGATCCTTCAGATTATGTAGGAAAAATCCTGTGCTGATGTGATGAACGCAGAACTCACCAGATCCCGGGAAGAGATGAACTGATCTTGAATGATACAGACAGAAGCAGTGTTAGCAGCTGACAACCCTTCTCCCCTAACTCTCTCACACTTGTGCTCACTCTCAAGTTGGGCTATTGCTGGCTAGGGCTTAAGAGTCACGAGAGGAGCATCAGACTCATAGCCACTCACTCAGTTTCCACTGGAATGAGAAAGATAAAGAACCTGGAGTGAAGGGTTTGGTTGCCTTTCATGCTGGCATCTAGCCAACAAGACAGGAGCCAGCAGGTGGCCCCACTGGCTGTCCAATGGAAGTGTTATTTATCCTGCGCAGTCCCCCTCTGACTTGCCTCATGTAAGGACTCATTTTAATATCCCACAATATTGTTAAGCCCTCTAGATGGAGAGTTACATCAGGGTAACTAGAGGGATAGAAGTGTGTGGAAAACAAATTTCCTACCTTTTCCCATTGAACATCCATGTTTGTATATGGGCAGGACTGAATGCAACCAGCTCTTAATTTCCTACACAAATCAAGTTCAGCAATAAAACACACCTTACAAAAAATAAGTCCTGCTTGTTAAATTAGAACATAGGAAGAATTTCAAATACAGAAGATTCTCCTTAAGGAGTAAAACATAATGTTTTGGGCTTATCTTCCCATGGAAAAAAATCATTTTAGATTAGAAAACTTTCAAGGCACTGTTGACTATTCCTTGTAGTTACCCCCAAGATTGGGCACGGTGGCTCACGCCTGTAATCCCAGCACTTTGGGAGGCCGAGGTGGGCGGATCACGAGGTCAGGAGATCGAGACCATCCTGGCTAACACGGTGAAACCCCGTCTCTACTAAAAAAAAAATAGTTACCCCCAAGATTGAAGTTATTTTTTATACTTTTTATTAAGCTTCATGGGATTTCAAAACCCTGAAGTTTATCTACCTCACCTCCAACTCTGCCCTGAACAACGTGTGGCAAAAGGTAGAGTTTATTAATTCCTTTTCCCGAAGGAATACGGGATCCGGCGGGAATGTGGGCCTGAGTCTCATTATTGTACCAATGTTTTAAAAAGGGATACCTCCTGGGTAGCTAGGTCTCACTGGTTTTGTCCAAGTACCTTTATTAAACAGTGATATGCTTTGGCTGTGTCCCCAGCCAAATCTCATCTTGCACTGTAGCTCCTATAATTCCTATGTGCTGTGGGAGCGACCCAGTGGAAGATAATTGAATCATGGGGGCGGTTTTCCCCATACTGTTCTCATGGTAGTAAGTATCACGAGATCTAATTTTTTTTTTTTTTTTTTTTTTTTTTTTTTTTTTTTTGAGACGGAGTCTCGCTCTGTCGCCCAGGCTGGAGTGCAGTGGCACGATCTCGACTCACTGCAAGCTCCGCCTCCTGGGTTCACGCCATCCTCCTGCCTCAGCCTCTCCGAGTAGCTGGGACTACAGGCGCCTGCCACCACGCCCGGCTAATTTTTTGTATTTTTAGTAGAGATGGGGTTTCACTGTGGTCTCGATCTCCTGACCTCGTGACCCGCCCGCCTTGGCCTCCCAAAGTGCTGGGATTACAAGCATGAGCCACCGCGCCCGGCCGATCTAATGGTTTTATAAGGGATTTCCTCTTTCTCTTGGCTCTCATTCTCCCTTTGTAAGCCACCATGTAAGACGTCCCTTTGCTCTTCCTTCATTTTCCACCGTGATTGTGAGGCCTCCCCAACCATGTGGAACCGTGAGTCAGTTAAACCTCTTTTTAAAAAAATAAATTATACAATCTTGGGTATGTCTTTATCAGCAGCATGAAAACGGACTAATACAAACAGCCTTTAATGACTTAAGTGTGTTGTGTGTGTGTGTTTGTGTGTTTTAGAACATTTCCTAGGGTACGCTATTCCTAGATAGCATTTGTTAATAGCCTGACATTCCAGGAAAGTGCAGATATATGCAATTTCAAATGCCATGCATAACCAGCACCAACAAGTATCAGAGAACTTACTATAGTCATAAATGCTTCTTAATTAATGTTTAATTCCTGCTGGTGAGGGGTTAGTGACAATTAAATATATATCACATCCTGAAAAGAGCCTGATAGAGATCTTTGCAAAATAGAAAACTCTCTCTTAAAGAACACTATACAATTAGGATATTGGCAGCTAAATTTATCTGGACATCAGCTCTCAGTCCATACAATGTATTTTCTTTTTAGATCACAGTTCAAAGTGGCTAGTTGAGGATTATAACTTTGGCAATAGCCTATGTTAATTTTTATTTGCCAACTTAAGAAATATTATCATTGCATTCTTGTTTCAGCAACCTGTAAACAAGTAGTCTGTACCTTCACCCAAATTGCTACCTACTGCTGCATTATTCATCAAACATTCATTAAATATGTATGAGAGTTTTCTTTCTGTGCAAGAATTGGGAGTGGTGCTATGGGACTCTAAGGTGAATAAGACACAGTCACTGAGCTCAAATTACTCTGAGTGTGTGGGAGAGAGACAAGTACTCTAAGAATCATATGAAACATGACCCATCCCAGCCACTGATTTTATGAGCTTGAACTTTTTTGTGATATTGACCATCTTCAATAATTAAATCTTCCATAAATAGTAAACATATATATATATACGTTTATTCAAAAAATGTTTTTAACGGTGTGTTTTATATCAAGTATTATGCTAAGTACTGGAGATACAGGCAAAATTAAATATAGACTTAGCCTTAATGAGCTAACAGTTGGACAGCAAAGGCAATCACTAATAATGTGCCGTAAAGTATGTATATTGTACCACAGACTAGAGTTAATGCCCCAAAAGAACCCCAAATATGTTTTGAGCAATAGTAGTATTATTAAAATAGTTGTAAACTTCTAAGAGGATTATTTTGAATGGATAAAAATGAATCTGCATTTATTTGGATGCGTTTTCTCTGGTCTGGTCTTTAAATATACCCACACATGCACGGTACAGCATGGTGCAAAAGACATTGTACTTGGAATTTTGAGATCTGGCTTCTAGTTCTATACTTTCTATGTTGATCTTGGGTACTCTCTTACTTGCTCTGCTCCTTAATTTTCTGTACTGTAAAATTAACATTGACAAATTAGTCTATAACATCTGGGGCAATCCAATATTGTACAACTGTACGGAAATTGCAGACTTGACTTCTTCAATTGCAAGGTCAATGGTGAAAAAAACTGACTCTGCTGGTTTGAAATGACAGGGCCAACTGTATTAATACCTTCATGAAATGAAATAGAAATGGAACTTAGAAACCACAGGGACTTCCCAGTGAGCTGGTGAAAATCCCTTCTTCTCCAAAGTCTAGTTACTAGCTTCCATTTCAGGTATGAAAATTTTAATGAAAACAAACCTGCTTAAAATGAAGTTATTTGTGACTGCAAATACTTTCTTTAAGGTCCAGGGCACACTAATACCTTGACCTGAAGTTGTACTTAATACAGAGGATTAGGGTATTTGATGTGAGAGGTGAGACATCCTGAGGTTAGAGTCTGAAGATGATGATATCACTCACTTGGCTCCTTAGTTATGAAATGTCAAGCAAGTTCTATGCCAATGCAAGGGGAATTTTCTCCTTAATTTGTTTGTCATAGGTCCTGAACAAATAACCATTTGTTTGCCTAATATTGTCCCTTGAAACACATTGGGCTATTGCCGAAGAAGGAATAGTGAAAGTACCAAAAAAAAAAAAAAAAAAAAATGGATGATGCCATTTCTACCACATTTTTTAGGGAAAGTTACAGTCCTAAAAAGTGGCCTATCTTACTCTCCAAGTATACTAAGTCTTCACTTAATGTCATTTATAGGTTCTAACTGTGACATTAAGCAAAAGGACATATAATGCAACCAGTTTTCTTCCTTGTCAATATTATAACAAAACAATGTTGAACAAAATGGCATTATTCAAGGAAATGCCATATACTGCTTCACTTAAAGTTGCAATATCCAACAACCTGTCATAGACATTAAGTGGGGATTTACTGTTAAGTTGATCTTGGCTAACAATTATTATTAATTTCTTTATGAACACAGATTATTGGGCTGAAAGTTTCAATTCTCGATATTTTTCTTTACTTGGCATAAAAAAATCCCAAGACTGTTTCAACCAGAACCAGTTTTGTGGACAATTATACCTAGAATGAATAGATGAGGAATTATTTTGTTGTATATGTGCACTGGAGATTATTCTATGATATGTTGATAGGAGACTTTGACAGATGGTTGGTCTGGTGCATTATAGTAATGGGACGGACTCCTGATTATATGGTTCTTGGACACATTAAAAGTGCCTTTTGAGCTTTAGTTCTCTCAAAGCAAAATGGAACACATGATATACTTCTCATCTCCCAAAGATCAGTGGTGACAGAGTGTTCCTTGAATAATCAAAGGTCTAATAAATTATCTTTTAAATTTATTTTTCAAAACAAATAGTCTTGCTCATGTGCCACAGGAGACTTTGCACTACAAGAAGGCTTTAGTCATTAGGGAAAGATGTAATCACAAACTCCCTTTATCAAGTCATAGTCCATGGGACAGATGGAAAGACAAACTAGCCAGCAAATGACATGGCCTCATATCCTGCCAGAAACTGCAGTAGTAAGACAGCTCCAATTGATATCTTATATTAAGTTCACTCTCTGGTATTCTAATGGCTACTTACCAGAAAACAGCTCATCCATCCAAACCTGCAGGGACATCTCTACTGAAAAACTAGCAGCCTTAAGGGACCATAAGTTCCATTTGTATTTAAGCAAACACCTGTTAGTATTAGATGTCATAGGTTGTTGGAAGACTGAGCTACTTAATAGGATCATGAAATATAAATAGTTTAAAGAATATTTATGGGTTCTATTAAATATCTTTTAAAGAATCAGAGTCTGGAATGTCAGAGGAGGTAGAAAACTTATAGATCATCTAGTCTCCTCCCCTCTACTAGCAGATGAAAAGCCTGAGTCTTAAGAGAAATTTAGGCCAGGAATAGTGGCTCATACCTGTAATACCAGCACTTTGGGAGCCTGAAGAGGGAGGACTGCTTGAGGCCAAGAGTTCAAGTTCAGCCTTGGCAACATAGTGAGATCGCTGTCTCAAAAAGAAAATAAAATAAAAATTAAAAAAATTAGCCAGGTATGATGGCATATACCTGTAGTCTTAGCTACTCAGGGGATGAAGCTAGAGGATCCCTTGAGCCCAAGAGTTCAAGGCTGCAGTGAACTATGATCGTGCCACTGTGGCAGAGTGAAACCTGTCTCTTAAAAGGAGGAAAGAGGGAGAGAAAGAGAGAGAGAACTTGCCCAAAGACACACACCTAACTACTTGCAGATGTAGAATTTAGGTCTAGGTCTCCTCACTCCTAGTTAAATGTCCATTTCACCATCTTCCATTTCACATTTCCTGAACACCTATTATTTGGTACTTCCAGCTAGTGATAGAAAGATTACTAAGATTTATCTCTGATTTAAAGGAGCTCATAGTTTAATGGAGGAGAGACAAATGTGAATTACAAATATTAGGAAGACTATGTAAGTTTCCACAGTGGAGGAACATATAAAGATTATGTAGAAACAAAGGAGCTAATAGGTGCTCTTTGTTTGGATTGTATGAATCCCAAATATATAAAGTAAAAGAGAATTTTCATGAAAGTTCCCTCTCCAAACGTTACATGTCTGGATTCACCAGCCTCATCCATTCCTTCTGTGAATTATTATGAGTTTTTTAAAATATTAAGTGCTATTCAATGAAAAAAGTGTGTAAAAATGTAGATTATCATCTCACTTATATAATCATAAGACATAGGTATAAAAGCAAATAAAATAAAAATTTTCTGAGGGCTAAAACTGTGAATATTTTTGGTCCATTTAAAATGATATTGATTGCTAAATCATAAAAGTAATATAAGATATATATTTTTATTATAAAATTAAAATGCAAAACTCAAAACTTTAAAAATTTTAGGAAAAAACATAGGATTATATATTAGTGGAATTAGGAATTAGGAAGGATTCATAAACAAGTTCCCAATATCATAAACCAAAATATAATATTATTGAAAATTTTGACTTCATTAAAATTTAAAGCTTATTTATGAAAGGACACTGCGAATCTAAAATTAAGTCAAAGAGAGGAAGAAGATTCTTCCTACACAAATTAATAATGAATAATAAAAGTTATGTCTAAAATTTATGATGAACTTCTAAAAATAATGAGAAATTATCAAATAATCTAATATAAACACGTTATATACAGGAATTTCAAAGAATGAGAAATCTGAGAGACTACATATGAAAATATATGAAATCCTGATAGCAACCAGATACATATTTATTAAAATCACAAAGAAATACCATTCACATTCATTATATATGCAAATTTAAAACTTGGCAAATATCAAGGGCTGTTGAGGATAGAGTCAAAATGCTCATATACTGCTAGTGGAAGGGTGAATTAGAAAAGTCACTTGGGAGCTCAATTTGACAATATCAAGTAAATTTGAAAATGCCATATCTTATGATTCAGAAGTTTCATTTCCAGGAATATTCCTTGTGGAAACTCTCACATATCTACATGAATAAATGTCTATAAGAATGACCATTATGACAGCTTATAAGACTAAAGTTGGGATAATTTAAATGTCCTTCAAAGGAAAAAGAATATATAAACACAGTGAAATTCTAGGAAGCAACTAAAATAAATAAACTCAATCTTCATGTATCAAGATAGATAAATATCAGATCCCATAATGTTGAATGTAAAAATACAATAAAATTGGATGCATAAAGTTCAATGTCATTTAAAATTTGTCAAAATTAGTACAAAATATTATAAATATCAAGTATATAATATAATGGGAAAGATGCATATTAACATTAGGGCACATATGATCTTGGAGGAGGGTAATAGAATTTCAGGGGTGTGCAGGATATCATTACCTTTTATTTCTCAGTATTATGTCTTTAAAACTGTATTTAATTTTTAAAAGTATGTACTTTTTATTCTAAAAGAATGTTTTTTTAAATTCTGAAGCCAATATGGAATATAGAAATATTATATAAATCTGAGTGGTATTGACATATGTCTATTAACTATTTTTTATATATTTGTATATTTGAAATATTTAATGATAAATATTAACACATTAAAAATCAGGACATTGGATATTTATTTAAACTAACAAATTGTGAATAAATGCATTTACGAATCTATTGGGATACTGAAGAGTAGATATTTGATTATCTGAAATAATTGTTTTTTAAGGTGGTATTTATCTTATACCAAAATATTTACAGATAAAATTATGTCTGAAATTTTCTTCAATATTATCTATAAAGGATGGAAAAGGGTAGGAGTATAGATAAAATAAGACTGGCTTTGAATTAATTTTTGGGGCTGGGAGATACATATATTAATTCATCATACAGATTCAGCATACTTGTCTCTACTTTGCCACAATAAAAAGTCGAAAATATATATTGTGTTTTTAGAAAAGCAAGTCGTGGAAAAAAAATTACAGTGCAATTTGAGTTCTCCTTTACCATTTCCATCAACATCATTGGCATTTCCAGACCCGTTCTCTGAAGTTCTGTATGCATTAATACCTGTAGAAATGGAAGTGTATGGTTTTGTATATGCCTGTTATCACGTGGGACGTATTCTGTAGCTTCCCTTCCTCATTGCCATAAACAACATTTGTCAGACATCCACTTATGTCAGCACATTTTTCCTACATAATTATTTTTAAGGCTGCATTAAACTTCACACAACAATGTCCCGCATTCTCTTATTGATTGATGGATGGATGTGTTTTTTAATACAATTTGAAACTTTGTGAAATATACTACATCTAAAATCCTTGTGTAAATGTTGTGGGTACATTTTTCATTATTTTTAACTATTAAAGATTAAATTTTCTACAATTAACATATATGTATTTTTATAATTGTAAAATATATGCATATAATGATAAGTAACATATGAAAAGGATTCCAATGGAAATCAGCAGTTCTCTGGATTATCATTTTCTACTGTCCAGGACATTTAACTATTTATGAATCTAGTTCATCTGCTAGTTATTCTAAAACTCTAAATCTGCACTTACATCTCTATTTTCTTCAAATTAAGTAGATGTTATATGACCCCTATTGGCCCTCCATTTAGCATTATTACACAATTTCCCATTTCTTCCCCAAATTTAAATAGTTTTATTATTATTTTTAGTTCTTTCATTGGTTATATTTATAACTTTAAATATAAGTTATGCTACTGAAGATCATAAAAATATAAGTCCTAGACCTCTATTTCTTGTTTCAGCAGCGTCAGACATAGCTCCTTACTATGTAAAATGAGAAAATTGTATTTCTATCCTTATGTTCACACCACTTCCCCCTTCCAACACCCAACTCCTGTCAGCCATACTTTTATACATGAATTAAAGTTAACATTTGCATTATCTTCTGAAACTAAATACTTTTTTTACTTTTTATATAAGTTGACCTTAAAAGTTGAATACCAAAAAATATATAATATTGCTGTGATTTTATAAATCTTGCTTGTTTCAGTCAGGGCTAAGCATGCTAACATTTTCTAAGATTAATTTCCTTTTCTAAAGACAGAATGCTATGATTCCTTTGTGTTATTTGGTGGATACTTTTCCTAGAATCTGTGTTAACTGCATTCACTTTTCTTATATTTCATCAACTGCTCAAAATTTTGTTCCATTCTTGTTTCCTTTACATTTATACCATGATTTTTCTATGTATAATAATTTTAAAAATTAACATCTTGTCTAACATCTTGTCATTCTTGAAAACTATGTAACATGACTTCCCCCATTCCCACGTTGTTCAGGCTTTTGGTCAGGGAATTGCATGGAATTCCTTCCTTCCTTCCTTCCTTCCTTCCTTCCTTCCTTCCTTCCTTCCTTCCTTCCTTCCTCCTTCCCTCCCTCCCTCCCCCCCTCTTTTCTCTTCTCCTCTCCTCTCCTCTTCTCTTTTCTTTCTTTCTTTTTCTTTTCTTTTCCTGTCTTGTCTTTTCTTGTCTTTCTTTTCTTTCTTGAAACCCTCTCTCCCATGTCCTATGATAGTTGAAACTACTTATCTTTTATGTCTACTTGCAAGGGTATCATACTGAAGCTTCACTGTGCTCCTAAGTCGGAACCTCTTTTCCTGGATTCCATATTTTCCTTTTTTTGCTTGTTTTTCTGGAGTGTATTTTCAATTGACTTGCTCATATAAAGTATATGGGAGACACAATTTGGGGGTTGTTTCTTATCTGAAAATCACTTTATTTTATAGCAACACTGGTCTAACACTTTGGCAGGATATAAAACTCTGTTGTATATAATCTTTCCTCACAACTTGAAGGTGTTTTTCCACTGCCTTCTAACTTATGAAGCTAATATTGAGAAGCCTGCTGTCAGTCTCATGCTCATTCTTCTGTGGATATATTTTTATTTCTTCTCTTTCTGTCTGATTTTGGGATTTTAAGATTTTCCCTTTATTCTTCATTTTCCCAAGTAAGGAAGGCACAGGTAGTCAATATATTAATTTGTTCATTTTTGCTCTCTATACATCTTATGGACCTTCTAAATATGAAGACTGGTGTCCACTTTTATCTCTGTAAGATATTCTATTGTTGCTTCTCAGCCTTTTGGCTAAGAACCTGTGTAAAAGATTCTATTATTGCTTTGATAATTTTTTCCACAATTTTCTCTTTCTGAAACTTCTTGGTGGATACCATAGTTCCTGACTATTTTGTTACGTCTCTTTCATTTTTTTTCTCATATTTTATATTTCTTTTTATTTACCTCTACATTCTGGGATTTTTTTTCAAACTTTTCTTCAAAAAGTTTTATTTGAATTTCATTCCTAAGAATGTATTCTTAATCCCCAATATCTCTTTTAAATTCATTGATTGATGATTTATTTTTACCTTTTTTCAAATTTCATAAACAAACTATCTTCTCTACACCCTCTGACAGTATAATTAAAAATTATTCCTATTTCTTATGTCAAGTATGTGTTGCAGGATCCATTATTCTTTCCTCGTATTTTATTTTGATGGTATTTTTCATTATCTCATGCTGCTGTATTTCTATTCATACAGAAAAATTAGAGGTTCATCTAGCAATTTGGCTGCATGGATGTGGATCTCTCCCGCTTTTGTACATGTGACATGTGGGCTCTTTTCCTGCTAGACTTCTTTCTGAATGGAAGGCTGACAGGATATTCAATGCACTTAGCAAAACTTATCAATTGCCAGTCTTAACATTTGAGTGGCAGGCCAGAAATGAACTTTTAACCTACGAATTTCCAAATGCAAAATAAAAAGGAATTTTAATTTGGGTTTACTAGCACCCACTTTGAGATCTAGTACCCATCTTGGACATCTTAGCCATCCCAAGGATCCCTTTTATTCAGAAAATTGCTCCCAAATTTTGGCTAAAATTCCGACTCTAAGTAGTTAGTAAGAGAGTTCTAATTTCTGAATTTTCTGACCTTGAAACTTCTAGCTTCTTCCAGGAAAACTGTCTCCCACAAGTATTATGGGCAGAGATTTTGTCTGCTACATTCCACATAGCTATAAGATTTAACATTATAGAAATTTGTTAAAATCTCCCATACTTCCCTATTCTTTTTGCTATTAGTAGCTTGTCATTAAATAAAATTCTATACTGTTATTTCAACAGAATCTCCTTGCAGAGAAAGAGAAAAAAATACCTGTGTTCTAGTTACTATTGAACAGAAAGCTAACTTAAACTACAAGAGATTTTCAAGTTCCTTTGTAATGGTCCTATTTGTAGTGTGGGAGGTGTATAAAAACTGATATCCTTTGTATTGTTTTATATTTTAAAAAAGACTGACTATTGAAAAGGAATTTTTAAATTTACTATTAATATTACCTTTTGCTGACAAATCATACTTATGTACCTTTATGGGGTACAATGCGATATTTTGATGTATGTATATACATTGTGGAATGATTTAATCAAGTTACTTAACATATCCAGCACCTGGCTTACCTATCAATTTTTATCAGAAGCCATTTGAAATTCAGTTATTTTGAAATCAACAATACACTATTGTTGACTGTAGTCACCTCGTTGTGCAGTAGATCTCAAAACCTGTTGTTCCTGTCGACCTGAAGCTTTGTATGCTTTGGTCAGTAGCCTCCCATTTCCTCCCTCCTTACCTTCCAGCCTACTCTACTTCTGCGTTCAACTTTATTATATGCCACATGTAAGTGAGATTAGGTGGTATTTGTTTTACTGTGCCTCGCTTATTTCACTTAATATAATCTTCTCAAGATTCATCCATGTTGTCGCAAATGACAGGATTTAATTTAAAGCTAAATAGTATTCCATTGTGCATATACACCACATTTTCACTGTTCATTCATAGATTAATGGATATTTAGGTTGATTTCATATTTTGGCATTGTGAATAATGCTGCAATGAACAGATATCCCTTGATATACTGATTTCAGTTCCTTTGAATATGTAATCAGAAGTGGAATTGCTAAATCATATGGTAATTCTATTTTGAGTTTTCTGAGGACCCTTCATACCAATTTCCATAATGGCTATGCTAATTTACATTCCTAGCAACAACATTTGTTGTCTGTCTTATTTTTGATAAAAGCTATTTTAACAGGTGTGAAGTGACATTTCATTGTGGTTTTAATTTGCATTGCCCTGATGGTTAGCAATGTTGAGCGTTTTCTCATTTTTCATGTACCCTTTGACCACTTGTATCCCTTCTTTTGAAAAATGTCTGTTCTCATCTCTTTTGAGTCATATCCAAAATATTGTTGCCAAGATCAATGTCATGGCACCTTTCCCCTATGTTTTCTTCCAGTAGTTTTACATTTTTAGGTCTATATAAGTCTGTAATCCATTTTGAGTTAATTTTTGTGTATGGTCTAAGATAAAGGTCTAATTTCATTCTTCTCCATGTAGATATTCAGTTTCTTCAACTCCATTTATTGAAGAGACTGTCTTTTCCTGATTGTGTTTTCTAGAGACTTTGTCAAAACTTGATTGATAAAAGGAACTGCTTGTTATTTAAATAACTATAGTTTACTTTTTTTGTTGTTACATGTAGATTTACTGAGATAGAGCATGCAAAGGTGGTTCAGAACATACCATGCAAGGAATTTGTTTTTCAAGCTTTGCCAGACACAGCTGAGACCAGTTCATTGTCTTCCTTCTTTATCTTCACAAAGCTCCTTTTTGTGTGTATCTACTACTGCTATTTTGGGTTCATAAACATTCTTCCGTGATCAACAGACCTAACATAATGCAAATCTCTCCCTGACATTGATAAAATTATTTCTGTAAGCAAGAAATTCCTAAATCCAAGGTACCTTGGGTTAGATTCTGTGGCAGAACAAAGATATTATTGGAAAAAGTAATAAAATCTAAATAATGTCTGACGTTTAGTTGATAGTAATGAATTAATGTTTTTTTTTTTAGTTTTGACAAATATGTAAGATATTAATGTTAGGGAAAATCGGGTAAGAGGTACATGGGAACTCTTCATAGCATTTTTGCAACTTTAAAAAATCTAAAATTACTTCAAAATAAAAAATTTGCTAAACACACACACACACACACACACACACACACACACACACACACACACACAGTTCTGTTCCTTTTCTTACTTACTGGCCTTGGTTATTATAACAAGATTTAACACTCCAACTTCTTTGGCAAATCTTTATAAAGCACCTACTATGGGTTGGATATGACGGTAGGTACTTTGAGGATGTAAAGATGAATAAGATTTCAGTTTGCATTTAGAGAATTATTTTTTTAAAGGACATGAATGGCATTTATAATTTTTAGTTTACATCTGATAATTTAGTTGTGCTATGTCTGTGAAGGTAGGGGCATTCTGTGATTCTTCCTTACAACCTAGCACAAGTAAGTCCTTGAAGATGCTGGGTGAAAAAAATGAGTTCATGTATTAAGTAATTATATACTGTATGCCCACTATATACTAGGCATAGTTTCCACATTCAAAGAGAATGCCTGTGTCTTCATAAGAAGAGGTAATCTATCCAAGGTAAATGCTGAAGGTAAATGGGTGGCAAGTGTGATAGTGTGGATCTAGAGTCCGTAAACTCAGGTTGATATTTGCTCTGTCACTTACTGTCTACACCTCTCATCTGTATTGTGTAGAGTAGCATTTATAATGCTCACTTCACAGATGTTTAAATAAAACGATATTTCCTAAAGTACTTTAGAGATAATACTAATTAAGTCGGCATTTTAAAGTACATACATCCAAAATAAAGTAAAACCAATTTTGCTGCAAATATTCTCTTTAAACAGTTTTTTGAGAAAAACGTTAATAAATACCTTTAGAACATATTTTAAGATTTTTTAAAACAAAAATGGAAATAAATTTCCAAGGTTTTCTAACACTGTCTAGGATAGTGAGTCTAAAATAACTAATATTATATCTTCAGGAAAGAGTTGACAAATAATGACTTCATTTCAAAGCAAAAGCAGGTTCTATTTATTTTAATTTCTATTAACTCTGTCATGCATCATTCATTGGCTTCATAATTATTCTCTTCTATGTCTGAGAACATACTTTACATAGCCTCATGGCCTCGAAGTGTGGTGGCCATTCACAGCTCTGTCTCACAAGAGGTTGGGAAGCTAACGGCTCAACAGACTCTTGTAGCTCCGAAGGTTCAAGGTTGAAAAAGTCCCACCCACCTTTTTCAGTGAAGTCGATATCCCTGGATGAGTCCTTCTAGTGTGTTTCAGAGTCTTCCTCCCATGGAACATGTAATTTCACCCTTTTCAAGTCATTGTCTTGGTCCTGTGTATTGATTAGGGTCCTTAAATGTAACAAGCGAAGACTGTGTCAAAATCAGTCAATGAATATTTCTTGAGAACCTACTGTGTACAAGGGCTCAGGTATACATTTATATAATACTTCGTAACACAATTTAAAACATTATGTCAATATTCAGAAAAAATGTTAGATGTTATTAGCCTTTCATAGAAGTAAAGATCTATGTTCAAGGTCTCAGGAGTTTTAACTCATAAAATAAGGATTTTAGGCTGGGCACAGTGGTTCACGCCTGTAATACCAGCAGTTTGGGAGGCTGAGGCTGGCGGATCACGAGTTCAGGAGTTTGAGACCAGCCTGGCCAACATGGCGAAACCCTGTCTCTACTAAAAATACAAAAATTAGCCAGGTGTGGTGGTGGGTGCCTGTAATCCCAGCTACTTGGGAGACTGAGGCAGGAGAATTGCTTGAACCCGGGAGGCAGAGCTTGCAGTGAGCCAAGATCGTGCCACTGCACTCTAGCCTGGATGACAGAGCAAGACTCTATCTCAAAAGTTTTTTTTTAAAAAATAAGGATTTGAACGCAAAACTCTTGAGGGTAAGCCCCAGTATTCACGGACTACATCACAACTGGTTCCCAAGATAGTTGCTGTGGGTGAAGCAGAGGTAATGAGTCACAGATTCTACACTTAAGATGTGTGTAGTCTCCAGGAGATAAAATCTTTACCAGAATTATACTCACATAAAGTAGAAATGGAAGGTTATCATAAGACAAGTAAAACAAACAAACAAAATAGAAAAAGCAATTAAAAGAGAGAAGGAAAATATCAGTGAGGTAAGGGGAGACTCTACATTGCAGAAAATATTTGATTTGGGCTTTGAAAAAAAGATGGATTGAGGGGTATGGATTTGTTTCATTTTTGTGCCTATTATTTTATTTCTTTTGCTTGAAATATTATTATACATATAAATACTATATATATTGCTTTTATATTAAGAATAACAATACAATTATTCTTCCTATACCCATCACATTCCCATCACCTTTGAAGCTCTTCAAGTGCCCTTCATCTTTTCAATTATCTCACTTCCTCATTCCCAAACTAATCACTACCTGGAACGTTAATTATTCTTCATTCTCTTGCAGTTTACCACAGATATGGGTGTCCCTAATCAATATATTGTTTAGTTTTGACTGTTTTGACCTTTATTTAAATGAAACTTTAATAGATGTTATCTTTTGTGACTTGTTTTGTATTCAGCATTATGTTTTTAAAATTCATTAATATTGATCCATGTAGCTGTGGTTCATTCATATCTATGTTTGGAATGTTTCTGGTTAATTCATTTCTATTACAAATAGTGCTACTCTAAACATGTTTATATGTTACTGCTTGTCGCACACACTGAATATTTGCATATTTGCAAGAGCTTGATCTAGTATGGCAATGCTGTGTCATAGACTATGTAATGACACCTTTAAGAGTAACAACTAATCAAACTGCTTTTTTCAAAGTGGGTTTGCCAATTTATTCTCACACCAGAAGTATGTGAAAACTTCAATTACTTCAGTCCCTGAAAGCAGAGACCACCTTATTTATTTATGTGTCCACACAGCACTTGGCACATGGGGAGTATTCTGTGATATTTTTTGGTCAGATGAAGGAATAAGATGTGATGCTTAAACAAAGCGAGAGAAAGAAGATGCAGGTTCTTTTAGGGATTATTATAAAACAAACATTTTTTTTTCTTCCAATGGGAGGAGATAGATGACTTTATTGATAAAGAAGGCACTATTAGAAAAAAATTACATTTTTTTTGTTTTGCACCTAATGGGATAAGTGCTGAGTCAATTTCCATCTTGGGCTCTGAATCTTGCTACCATCATTTCTTCCTTTTTTCCTGCCTTGGACAACATTCTATTTCTTTTATTATTTTTATCATGTAAGGAATACATGTTCATGAGAGATGAATAAGAAGAAGCTATAGTGATGGGTAACTTTTAAAAAATTATCATCTGAAATTGTATCATTAAAAAATAACCACTATTGGCTGGGTGCGGTGGCTCATGCCTGTAATCCTAGCACTTTGGGAGGCCAAGGTGGGCAGATCACAGGGTCAGGAGTTTGAGACCAGCCTGGCCAACATGGTGAAACCCTGTCTCTACTAAAAATACAAAAATTAGCCGAGTGTGGTAGCATGTGCCCATAATCCTAGCTACTCAGGAGGCTGAGGCAGAAGAATCACTTAAACCTGGGAGGCAGAGGTTGCACTGAGCCGAGATTACACCACTGAACTCCAGACTGGGTGACAGAGCAAGACTCCATCTCAGGAAAAAAAGATAAGAGAAGAAATAACCACTATTAGCATCATATGGATGCACCATAATCCATTTGTCACTGAGGTTATTTTGATGTTAGTGACTTCAAGGAAGAAAATGTGGCTTCTGGGGATGTGCACATTGACACAGAATGTATATAAAATGAAGTGCCTCTTGATTTTAAATGTAATCAGACATTCAAGAGAGCAGAACATATGGACTCTCAGAACATCAGAGCAAGGAAGGAATTTACATGTGTCTATATGAGCCCTTTATTTTGGAAATAGCCAGAAATATTGATCCCAACTCTGATAATTGTACTCCCTTGGTGTGAAACTTCAGATCATTCCTAGAGATCTGAAAGGGCAGAGTCCTCAGGTGGGCATCCAAGGGCGTCTCAGTGTCAATCTCTGTCCAGTGTACCAGATTCAAAATCAATAAAAAATTTTACCTCCCACTATGTGCCAAACTCTGTCACAGATGTTTTTTTTTTAATTTAAGCCAAATGACAACAGTGTTGTTTATTGCTACCACAATTCCCACCTTACTTTACAAATGAGAAAACCGAGGTAGAATATTCAGTTATTTAGACTTTTTGCTAAAGTTTCAGAATAACTTGTTAGAGTTCCCAGATAAGCCAAGCGCCCTGATCCCCAAGACACTCCATTAAGAAGATTCTATTCTGTGGGGTATCAATCACATAACACATTCTACTTTCATTGGTCCAAAAGCAAGCGACACGTAGATTTTCCACCTGGCATTATTCTTACCATTAGGCCTATCTCTTCTCTTCCGTCACTTACGGGCAGCTTTGATTTCTTACCTTCAGCTTATGTCCCGCCTGGCATGTGGCTGCCACATACAGGGCAGGGAAGGGTAGGGGCAGGGGTGAATAGGCAGTGTGGAACGGGGCTGGAGGAAGGAAGAGTAGATAGCTGGGTGTTGTTTTTGCTCTGATATTATTGTCTAGTCAATATCCAAAATGCTGTCCCTCTCTCGTTGCTGTGTACTCTTTGCTCTTTAACTTAGAAGTGTTTATTATGATAAGCTGTGAGCAGATGGACTGAAGTGAGGAGAGAAATTTGACCCAAGAAGATGTCACTTAAACAGCTGAGGCTAGTATTTCACCAGATGTCCAAGCGGTTAACCCATTGAGAGCTTTATGAAGATCACTAGCAATTTTTTCATTTGCTGAAATCTTAATTACTAATTTTTCTAATCAGTTAATGGTAGCAAGTATTTGCAAATTGTAAAGCGTATTTTATATTTTAAAACATTTACATTTAGTATCCTCTTTGATGCATTCATCAATCCAGAGAGATAATCTGCATTGGATGATAACTAATAATAACATATATTATTAGTCCTAGTTTACTGATGAGTAAACTTAGGTGCAACTTGTGAAAGTCAGTCACATGCACACATGGAGGAAGAGCTCAGACCACTAAAAGAGAAGAGAAGTTGGGACAGACTTCAGCAATCACCTAGTCCAATATGTATACTCAAAAAATGAGAAAACCGAGGTGGGTTCTGCTGGGGAGATTTGTTGAAGCTCCCCCAGTGAGTTGTGAGTTCATATGGGACTTGAACCCAGGTCCCCTTCTTGCAGCCCCAGGGTTTCCTCTACCAGATTTTTGGATTCCTGCCTATTCAGTGTTGCAACATGTCTGCCTCACTAGCTGGCAAAGGAGCAATCCAGTGTGCTGGCTGAAGATGAAGGGGGAAAAGGGACTGCCATGTTCTACCCAGTCATCCTGTACAATTGTGTCAAGCTTCAAAAGCCCTCATGACTCTTAATAAGTAAATAGGTTACTTGAAAGATTGAAATCAAACATTCCTAATAATTTTGAGAATTGCTTAACATTCTGGTTTAAAGAAAAAAAAAGGTCATCTCTTTGATTTAATCATGCCGCCAATGTTGGAGAGGATGAAGAAAAAAATTCTTATTTTAAGTTCTCCTTAAAGAAAAATAGAGAATTGAGAAAGCTAGTGTAGAGTGAAGGAAAAAAATAGTGGATCAGTAGTCAAAAAACCAGAGCCTGAATTTAAACTATGTGAATGTTACCTGAATTCTCTGAGTCTCAATTTCTTATGTAAAATGAGAGTAAATACCCTCTTATTTACCTCCTGTGACTATGGGGAGAATCTATCTTTAATCACTGTGACTGCTGTATGTAAAATTAAAATTATGCTACACTAATATGAGGCAGAATTTAAAATAACACTAATGGGCATCTCTTCATTGGTCTGGTAAGAGAGGCAGCAAAGCTTAGCAGCTTGGAGAACAGACCAGGGAGTCATATTGTGTGGATTTGAATTCTGGTTTTATCATGTACTACTTGTGTGATCTTGAGCAAGCGACCTGAGCTCACCACTAAAATGTGGATACTAGAATATCTCTCACTGTTTTGTTATGAAGATTAAGCGAGTTAATGTTTGCAGAATTCTTAGAACAATAACTTTTGCATAGTAAATTCTATATAAGGGGTGGTTAAATAAATAATTTAAAAAATATATTGATTACTTCAAGGCAAATATACACCCAGGACAACAGAAATGTTCATTTAAGATTCTGTCTTTGCTGTTTTCCTATTTCGATTTCTAGCCACAGGCCTTTACTTATAGTAAGTTTGAAACATGCTTCATGATTACATCTTGACATGATTATACATTTTTAATGATTTAAGTTTATAAATAAAGAATGCACAGTATTAGATGCAAATCTAGCTTATATTTATCCAAATGACAAACATTATTTACTACTTTATGCATTAATAAAAACACTCCATACTTGCGTATGCAGTCTATCATTGATGGGCATTTGGGTTGCTTCCAGTCTTTGCTATTGTGAACAGTGCTGCAGTGAACATACACGTGCATGTGTCTTTACAGTAGAATGATTTATAATCCTTTGGGTATATACCCAGTAATGGGATTGCGGGGTCAAATGGTATTTCTGGTTCTAGATCCTTGAGGAATTGCCACACTGTCTTCCACAATGGTTGAACTAATTTACATTCCCACCAAGAGTGTAAAAGTGTTCCTATTTCTCCATATCCTCTCCAGCATCTGTTGTTTCCTGACTTTTTTTTTTTTTTTTTTGAGACAGAGTCTTGCTTTGTCGCCCAGGCTGGAGTGCAGTGGCACCATCTCGGCTCACGGCAACCTCCACCTCCCGGGTTCAAGCAATTCTCCTGCCTCAGCCTCCTGAGTAGCTGGGATTACAGGCGCCCACCACCAGGCCTAGCTAATTTTTTTGTATTTTTTGTAGAGACGGTGTTTCACCATGTTGGTCAGGCTTGTCTCGAACCCCTGACCTGGTGATCCACCTGCCTTGGCCTCCCAAAGTGCTGGGATTATAGGCGTGAGCCACCACGCCTGGCCTGTTTCCTGACTTTCTTTTTTTTTTTTTTTTATTATTATTATACTTTAAGTTTTAGGGTACATGTGCACAATGTGCAGGTTTGTTACATATGTATACATGTGCCATGTTGGTGTGCTGCACCCATTAACTCGTCATTTAGCATTAGGTATATCTCCTAATGCTATCCCACCCCTCTCCCCGCACCCCGCAACAGTCCCCGGAGTGTGATGTTCCCCTTCCTGTGTCCATGTGTTCTCATTGTTCAGTTCCCACCTATGAGTGAGAACATGCAGTGTTTGGTTTTTTTGTCCTTGCAATAGTTTGCTGAGAATGATGGTTTCCAGTTTCATTCATGTCCCTACAAAGGACATGAACTCATCATTTTTTATGGCTGCATAGTATTCCATGGTGTATATGTGCCACATTTTCTTAATCCAGTCTATCGTTGTTGGACATTTGCGTTGGTTCCAAGTCTTTGCTATTGTGAATAGTGCCGCAATAAACATACGTGTGCATGTGTCTTTATAGCAGCATGATTTATAATCCTTTGGGTATATACCCAGTAATGGGATGGCTGGGTCAAATGGTATTTCTAGTTCTAGATCCCTGAGGAATCGCCACACTGACTTCCACAATGGTTGAACTAGTTTACAGTCCCACCAACAGTGTAAAAGTGTTCCTATTTCTCCACATCCTCTCCAGCACCTGTTGTTTCCTGACTTTTTAATGATTGCCATTCTAACTGGTGTGAGATGGTATCTCACTGTGGTTTTGATTTGCATTTCTCTGATGGCCAGTGATGATGAGCATTTTTTCATGTGTTTTTTGGCTGCATAAATGTCTTCTTTTGAGAAGTATCTGTTCATATCCTTCACCCACTTTTTGATGGGGTTGTTTGTTGTTTTCTTGTAAATTTGTCTGAGTTCATTGTAGATTCTGGATATTAGTCCTTTGTCAGATGAGTAGGTTGCAAAAATTTTCTCCCATTTTGTAGGTTGCCTGTTCACTCTGATGGTAGTTTCTTTTGCTGCGCAGAAGCTCTTTAGTTTAATTAGCTCCCATTTGTCAATTTTGGCTTTTGTTGCCATTGCTTTTGGTGTTTTAGACCTGAAGTCCTTGCCCATGCCTATGTCCTGAATCGTATTGCCTAGGTTTTCTTCTAGGATTTTTATGGTTTTAGGTCTAGCATGTAAGTCTTTAATCCATCTTGAATTAATTTTTTATAAGGTGTAAGGAAGGGATCCAGTTTCAGCTTTCTCCATATGGCTAGCCAGTTTTCCCAACACCATTTATTAAATAGGGAATCCTTTCCCCATTGCTTGTTTTTGTCAGCTTTGTCAAAGATCAGATGGTTGTAGATATGCAGCATTATTTCTGAGGGCTCTGTTCTGTTCCATTGATCTGTATCTCTGTTTTGGTACTGGTACCATGCTGTTTTGGTTACTGTAGCCCTGTAGTATAGTTTGAAGTCAGGTAGCGTGATGCCTCCAGCTTTGTTCTTTTGGCTTAGGATTGACTTGGCGATGTGGGCTCTTTTTTGGTTCCATATGAACTTTAAAGTAGTTTTTTCCAACTCTGTGAAGAAAGTCATTGGTAGCTTGATGGGGATGGCATTGAATCTATAAATTACCTTGGGCAGTATGGCCATTTTCACGATATTGATTGTTCCAACCTATGAGCATGGAATGTTCCTCCAATTGTTTGTATCCTCTTATTTCATTGAGCAGTGGTTTGTAGTTCTCCTTGAAGAGGTCCTTCACATCCCTTGTAAGTTGGATTCCTAGATATTTTATTCTCTTTGAATCGATTGTGAATGAGAGTGCACTCATGATTTGGCTCTCTGTTTGTCTGTTATTGGTGTATAAGAATGCTTGTGATTTTTGTACATTGATTTTGTGTCTTGAGACTTTGCTGAAGTTGCTTATCAGCTTAAGGAGATTTTGGGCTGAGATGATGGGGTTTTCTAAATATACAATCATGTCATCTGAAAACAGGGACAATTTGACTGCCTCTTTTCCTAATTGAATACCCTTTATTTCCTTCTCCTGCCTAATTGCCCTGGCCAGAACTTCCAACACTATGGTGAATAGGAGTGGTGAGAGAGGGCATCCCTGTCTTGTGCCAGTTTTCAAAGGGAATGCTTCCAGTTTTTGCCCATTCAGTATGATATTGGCTGTGGGTTTGTCATAAATAGCTCTTATTATTTTGAGATACATCCCATCAATACCTAATTTATTGAGAGTTTTTAGCTGAAGGGTTGTTGAATTTTGTCAAAGGCCTTTTCTGCATCTATTGAGATAATCATGTGGTTTTTGTCTTTGGTTCTGTTTATATGCTGGATTACATTTATTGATTTGCATATGTTGAACCAGCCTTGCATCCCAGGGATGAAGCCCACTTGATCATGGTAGATAAGCTTTTTGATGTGCTGCTGGATTTGGTTTGCCAGTATTTTATTGAGGATTTTTGCATCAATGTTCATCAAGGATATTGGTCTAAAATTCTCTTTTTTTGTTGTGTCTCTGCCAGGCTTTGGTATCAGGATGATGCTGGCCTCATAAAATGAGTTAGGGAGGATTCCCTCTTTTTCTATTGATTGGAATAGTTTCAGAAGGAATGGTACCAGCTCCTCCTTGTACCTCTGGTAGAGTTCGGCTGTGAATCCATCTGGTCCTGGACTTTTTTGTTCGGTAAGCTACTGATTATTTCCACAATTGCAGAGCCTGTTATTGGTCTATTCAGAGATTCAACTTCTTCCTGGTTTAATCTTGGGAGGGTGTATGTGTCGAGGAATTTATCCATTTCTTCTAGATTTTCTAGTTTATTTGTGTAGAGGTGTTTGTAGTATTCTCTGATGCTAGTTTGTATTTCTGTGGGATTGGTGGTGATATCCCCTTTATCATTTTTTATTGCATCTATTTGATTCTTCTCTCTTTTCTTCTTTATTAGTCTTGCTAGCAGTCTATCAATTTTGTTGATCTTTTCAAAAAACCAGCTCCTGGATTCATTAATTTTTTGAAAGGTTTTTTGTGTCTCTATTTCCTTCAGTTCTGCTCTGATTTTAGTTATTTCTTGCCTTCTGCTAGCTTTTGCATGTGTTTGCTCTTGCTTTTCTAGTTTTTTTAATTGTGATGTTAGAGTGTCAATTTTGGATCTTCCTGCTTTCTCTTGTGAGTATTTAGTGCTATAAATTTCCCTCTACACACTGCTTTGAATGTGTCCCAGAGATTCTGGTATGTTGTGTCTTTGTTCTCACTGGTTTCAAAGAACATCTTTATTTCTGCCTTCATTTCGTTATGTACCCAGTAGTCACTCAGGAGCAGGTTGTTCAGTTTCCATGTAATTGAGCGGTTTTGAGTGAGTTTCTTTTTTTTTTTTTTTTTTGGAGACGGAGTCTCACTCTGTCACCCAGGCTGGAGTGCAGTGTTGCAATCTCCACTTGCTGCAAGCTCCGCCTCCCGGGCTCACACCATTCTCTTGCCTCAGCCTCCGGAGTAGCTGGGACTACAGGCGCCCGCCACCACGCCCGGAGAATTTTTTGTATTTTTAGTAGAGACGGGGTTTCACTGTGTTAGCCAGGATGGTCTCGATTTTCTGACCTCGTGATCCACCCGCCTCGGCCTTCCAAAGTGCTGGGATTACAGGTGTGAGCCACTGTGCCCGGCCTTGAGTGAGTTTCTTAATCCTGAGTTCTAGTTTGATTGCACTGTGGTCTGAGAAACAGATTGTTATAATATCTGTTCTTTTACATTTGCTGAGGAGTGCTTTACTTCCAACTATGTGGTCAATTTTGGAACAGATGTGGTGTGGTGCTGAAAAAAATGTATATTCTGTTGATTTGGGGTGGAGAGTTCTGTAGATGTCCATTAGGTCCATTTGGTGCAGAGCTGATGTTCAATTCCTGGGTATCCTTGTTAACTTTCTGTCTCGTTGATCTGTCTGTTGACAGTGGGGTGTTAAAATCTCCCATTATTATTGTGTGGGAGTCTAAGTCTCTTTGTAGACCAAATCTATGTCTGATTGGTGTACCTGAAAGTGACGGGGAGAATGGAACCAAGTTGGAAAACACTCTGCAGGATATTATCCAGGAGAAATTCCCCAATCTAGCAAGGCAGGCCAACATTCAAATTCAGGAAATACAGAGAACGCCACAAAGATACTCCTCGAGAAGAGCAACTCCAAGACATATAATGTCAGATTCACCAAAGTTGAAATGAAGGAAAAAATATTAAGGGCAGCCAGAGAGAAAGGTCGGGTTACCCACAAAGGGAAGCCCATCAGACTAACAGCGGATCTCTCAGCAGAAACTCTACAAGCCAGAAGAGAGTGGGGGCCAATATTCAACATTCTTAAAGAAAAGAATTTTCAACCTAGAATTTCATATCCAGCTAAACTAAGCTTCATAAGTGAAGGCGAAATAAAATACTTTACAGACAAGCAAATGCTGAGAGATCTTGTCACCACCAGGCCTGCCCTAAAAGAGCTCCTGAAGGAAGCACTAAACATGGAAAGGAACAATCCATACCAGCCACTGCAAAAACATGCCAAAATGTAAAGACCATCAAGGCTAGGAAGAAACCGCATCAACTAACAAGCAAAATAACCAGCTAACATCATAATGACAGGATCAAATTCACACACAACAATATTAACTTTAAATGTAAATGGGCTAAATGCTCCAGTTAAAAGACACAGACTGGCAAATTGGATAAAGAGTCAAGACCCATCAGTGTGCTGTATTCAGGAAACCCATCTCACATGCAGAGACACACATAGGCTCAAAATAAAGGGATGGAGGAAGATCTACCAAGCAAATGGAAAACAAAAAAGGCAGAGGTTGCAATCCTAGTCTCTGATAAAACAGAATTTAAACCAACAAAGATCAAAAGAGACAAAGAAGGCCATTACATAATGGTAAAGGGATCAATTCAACAAGAAGAGCTAACTATCCTAAATATATATGCACCCAATACAAGAGCACCGAGATTCATAAAACAAGTCCTTAGTGTTTCCTGACTTTCTAATGATCACCATTTTAACTGGAATGAGATGTTATCTCATTGTGGTTTTGAGTTGCATTTCTCTAATGAGCAGTATGAGCTTTTCTTCATATGTTTGCGGGCCTTATAAATGTCTTTTGAGGAGTGTCTGTTCATATTCTCCACCCACTTTTTGATGGGGTTGTTTGATTTTTTTCTTGTAAATTTGTTTGAATTCTTTGTAGATTCTGGATATTAGCCCTTTGTCAGATGAGTAGATTGCAAAATATTTTCTCCCATTCTGTAGGTTGCCTGTTCACTCTGATGGTAGTTTCTTTTGCTGTGCAGAAGCTCTTTAGTTTAATTGGATCCCATTTGTCAATTTTGGCTTTTGTTGCCGTTGCTTTTGGTGTTCTAGACATGAAGTGCTTGCCCATGCCTAGGTCCTGAATGGTATTGCCTAGGTTTTGTTCTAGGGTTTTTATGGTTTTAGGTCTAACATGTAAGTCTTTAATCCATCTTGAATTAATTTTTGTATAAGGTGTAAGGAAGGGATCCAGTTTCAGCTTTCTACATATGGCTAGCCAGTTTTCCCAGCACCATTTATTAAATAGGGAATCCTTTCCCCATTTCTTGTTTTTGTCAGGTTTGTCAAAGATCAGATGTCTGAGGGCTCTGTTCTGTTCCGTTCGTCTGTATCTCTGTTTTGGTACCAGTACCATGCTGTTTTGGTTACTGTAGCCTTGTATAGTTTGAAGTCAGGTAACATGATGTCTCCAGCTTTGTTCTTTTGGCTCAGGATTGTCTTGGCGATGTGGGCTCTTTTTTGGCTCCATATGAACTTTAAAGTAGTTTTTTCCAATTCTGTGAAGAAAGTCATTGGTAGCTTCATGGGGATGGCATTGAATCTATAAATTACCTTGGGCAGTATGGCCATTTTCATGATATTGATTCTTCCTATCCATGAGCATAGAATGTTCTTCCATTTGTTTGTGTCCTTTTTTATTTCATTGAGCAGTGGCTTATAGTTCTCCATCCTGATACCAAAGCCTGGCAGAGACACACACAAAAAAGAGAATTTTAGACCAATATACCTGATGAACATCGATGCAAAAATCCTCAATAAAATACTGGCAAACCAAATTCAGCAGCACATCAAAAAGCTTATCCACCATGATCAAGTGGGCTTCATTCCTGGGATGCAAGGCTGGTTCCACAAACGCAAATCAATAAATGTAATCCAGCATATAAACAGAACCAAAGACAAAAACCACATGATTATCTCAATAGATGCAGAAAAGGCCTTTGACAAAATTCAATAAACTTTCATGCTAAAAACTCTCAATAAATTAGGTATCGATGGGATGTATCTCAAAATAATAAGAGCTATTTATGACAAACCCACAGCCAATATCATACTGAATGGGCAAAAACTGGAAGCATTCCCTTTGAAAACTGGCACAAGACAGGGATGCCCTCTCTCACCACTTCTATTCAACATAGTGTTAGAATTTCTGGCCAGGGCAATCAGGCAGGAGAAAGAAATAAAGGGTATTCAATTAGGAAAAGAGGAAGTCAAATTATCCCTGTTTGCAGATGACATGATTGTATATTTAGAAAACCCCATCGTCTCAGCCCAAAATCTCCTTAAGCTGATAAGCAACTTCAGCAAAGTCTCAGGATACAAAATCAATGTGCAAAAATCACAAGCATTCTTATACACCAATAACAGACAAACAGAGAGCCAAATCATGAGTGAACTCCATTCACAATTGCTTCAAAGAGAATAAAATACCTAGGAATCCAACTTACAAGGGATGTGAATAGTTTTTTAAGTAGCAGAGGAAACAATGGCAATGGAAGACTGTAACACAACATTCTAAGTCTATAATAGGGAAAGATGCCAAAGTTAATCACACTATTTTATCAATTAGGTGCCAAATAATTGACTATTTGGCATACCTCTGACTTTGAATATAAGAAAGGAAATGTTTACTGAAGTCTTCAAGGACAATTTATAATAATAATAAAAAAATAAAACTTATAAGAGAATCTATTATATTAAACAAATACAAAGTTATAGCATGCAGAAGTTTTTAAAAATCTCACCTAATTAAATATTGGGTAAAGGTGGCAGAAGCAATTTACAGAAAAAAAAAAACCTAAATAACAATATTTGTGATGTATCCAGAGATATAGATACACGATCTTTGTGTGTGCGTGCATGTGTGCACGCACATGTGCACATATGTAAGTTTTTTCTTCTAGGTTCTCAGAACAAGGCTTCATTTTCTCTTTTGCTTCAGAATACTTTCATACCACCCACATTAATTTTATTTGCTAGTACTTAAAGTAAAAAATTTTCATTTTTCCTATGTAAGCAAATGATTAGTTCTAAGTTCAGTATTTACAGATATTCATAATTAGTTGATTTATGAATTAAATATAAATATGAATAAAGAATGAAGAAAATATGTGAATTAAAGAGAATAAGAAATGATACACACCTTTTCAGAAAGGTTTTTGAAAACATTTTTAAAAATTTAAAGCGTGTATATATACAATTAATTGAAAATACTTTGATGTAGTGCCAAGGCCTTTTCTAGGTTCAGTATATTTAAAGAGCAAAAAAAAAAAAAAACAAATAGAAAACACCCTGAAGCATCGTGCATGCAGAAGTTAAGGAGCTCTATAGTGCTCTCTCCCACCCCCCATCTCCTAGTCTCCCACTCTTCTCATCTAACAGCAAACTCACTCGACAGCATTTTTTTTCTAAAGCAGCACTTCTTATGGGAAACTTCCAAAATATTCTACTTAACTTTCAGAGAAATCCAAAACAAGCCCTCTTATTTATATTTGTAATTTATTGGTTACATAATATTTAATTAACCTACATATTTAAGAAGAAAATCATAACAAATTTGGCAATCAAACATATATGATTCTTGATAACCCATTGAAGAGAACTCCATTGTGCAAGTGCCCTTGAAAGAAGGGTATCAGAGGTTTGGTCCCTAGCCTGGCAACATCAGCACCACCTGAGGGCTCATCAGTAGCTCAAACTACAGAGCCCCTCCACAGATCTACTGAATCAGAAATTCTGGGGTAAGACCAGAAGGCTATATTTAATTAGGTGAGCATTTTTACATTTTTATGTCCGTATATTTTATATTTGTTTCATGTGATCTATGTGATTTATGCTTTCTAAAGTGTATTGAGCTCATCTTTGTGGCTCAATACATTGTAAATGGTCAATTGAAAGCCTCACAGCCATTTTTGATGAATGCTGAAGGTTGAAAACCACTTGGCCTGGAGTGTCTAGTAGCTGAGAGATCTCAAGTGTGTGGCAGCAGAAATAAGTCTGTTCTATAGTCCTTGGGAGGGGTCTTGCTCTACCTTCACTAACTTTCAATCCCCTTGAAAGCTGACAGACTCCTCCTTGGGACTGGAGGGCTGGATGCTGTCTATGCATATGCTTAGGAGAGTTCTCAACTCCTAGCAGACACAAAATGTGAGTTCACATTCTTAATATGAGATACTTTTCCAGGCCTCTAGACAAGACAGGAAGCCTCCTGCTAGGGGTCATTTTTTTGCAGAGGAAGTGGATGAGGTTTTAAAGCTAGCAGTTCTGGGTTTCTACGTGCTTTTTACAGGATGCCACCCCTACATATGGAATTACAGGGATCAAGTTCCTTCTTTATTCTGTTTCAGTAAAGTGTTCTTTTCCTTCTCAGGTTAATAAAGTGTTGCTAGTCTGAAGCGGGGTTTCCCTTCTTCCCCCTGTAGCTGGGTCACTTCAATGACACCAATAAAGATGAGGAAGAGCCTGTTCTTTCTGCTGAGATACCTCTAACCTTCCTCCGTGATCTGTTAACTAGGTCAGTGTGGAGAGCAAAGCAGTGTGACCTGATGTCCATTTTATTCTACGCTTGTTCTGTGGTCTGGGCTGGGATAATTCGGTTTAAGGCAGTGGTTGTCCACCATGGCTGTACATGAGAATCAATTGAGGAGCTTTTAAAAAATACTAATGTCTTGGTCCATTAAATCAGAGTCTGAGGATGACACCTTGGCAAATGTCCTTTTTTTTCTTTTTTTAAAGCTTCTATAGTAAAGAGAGATAGTTTGACTCCTTTTCCTATTCGAATGCCTTTTATTTAGTTCTTTTGCCTGATTTCTCTGGCTAGGGCTTCCAGTAGTATACAGAATAGGAGTGGTAAAAGTGGACATCCTAATCTTGTTCCAGTTATCAAGGGAAATGGTTCAAGCTTTTGCCCTTTCAGCATGATATGGGCTGTGGGTTTGTCATAGATGGCTTTTATTATTTTGAAGTTTGTTCCTTCAATGCCTAGTCTGTTGAGAGAGCTTTTATTAATGAAGGGATGTTGGATATTATTAAAATTTATTTCTGCGTCTATTGAGATTATCATATGGTTCTTCTTTCCTTTAATTCTGTTTTTGTGATAAATTATATTTACTGGTTTGTGTGCACTGAACCAGACTTGCATCTTAGGAATAAAGCTTATTTGAGCATGCTGTATTAACTTTTTGATGTGCTGCTGGACTCGGTTTACTACTATTTTCTTTTCTTTTTTTTTTTTTTTTTTTTAAGATGGTGTCTTGCTCTGTCACTCAGACTGGGGTACAGTGGCGCAATCTCAGCTCACTGCAACCTCCACCTCCTGAGTTCCATCGATTCTCCTGCCTTAGCCTCCCAAGTAGCTGGGATTACAGGCTCGTGCCATTGTGCCAACATGTCCGGCTAATTTTTTTTTTTTGTATTTTTTTAGTAGAGATGGGGTTTCACCATGTTGGCCAGGCTGGTCTCGAACTCTGACTTCAGGTGATCCACCTGTCTCGGCCTCCCAAAGTGCTGGGATTACAGGCATGAGCCACTGTGCCTGGCCGGTTTACTACTATTTTCTTGAGGATTTTTTCATCTATGTTCATCAGGGATATTGGCCTGAAGTTTTCTTTTTCCATTATTTCTCTGCAAGGTTTTGGTATCAGGCTGGTGCTAGCTTTATAGAATGAGTTAGGGAGGAGCCCCTCCCTCTCAATTTTTAGGAATAGTTTCAGTAGGATATCTGGTGTAATCTGGCTGTGAATCCATTTGGTCCAGGGCTTTCCTTGTTTGGTATGATGTCTATTACTAATTCAATTTCAGAACTTGTCATTGGTCTGTTCAAGTTTTCACTTTCTTCCTGATTCCATCTTGGGAGATTTTAGGTTTTCAGGAATTTATCCATTTCCTGTAGTTTTCTTAATTTGTGTACATAGAAAAGCCTAAAGCCTCTGTCAAAAGACTGCTAGCACTGATAAATTACTTTAGTAAGGTTTTAGGATACAAAGTCAATGTACAAAAATCAGTAGCATTTCTATACACCAATAGCGTTCAAGCTAAGAGTCATTTTATGAATACAATCCCATTTATAATAGCCACAAAAAAAGAGAAATATCTGGGAATACAGCTAACCAAGGAGGTGAAAGATCTCTGTATGAAGAACTACAAGATGCTGCTGAAAAAATCAGAGACAACACAAATAAAAGGTAAAACTTTCCATGCTTACAGATTGGAAAAATCAATATCACTAAAATGACTACATGGCCCAAAGCAATTTACAGATTCAAGGGTAATCCTATCAAACTACCACTGTAATTTTCCACAGAATTAGAAAAAACTAATTCTATTTCTAAAATTCATATGGAACCAAAAAAGAGCCCCAAAAGCCAAAGCAATCCTAGGCAAAAAGAACAAAGCCAAAGGCATCATATTACCTGACTTGAAACTATGCTATAATGCTACAATAACCAAAACAGCATAGTATAAGTACAAAAACAGATGTATAGACCAATGGAACAGAATGGACAACCCAGAAATAAAGCTTCGTTAGCATATACAACAATTACCTCAAGATGGATAAAAAATATAAATGTAAGGCCACAAACTGTAAAAACCCTAGAAGAAAACTTAGCGAGAACCATCCTTGACATCGACCTTGGCCAAGAATTTTTGGCTAAGTCCCCAAAAGCAATTGCAATAAAAATTAAAATTGACAAGTGAGACCTAATTAAACTAAAAATCTTCTGTACAGCAAAAGAAACTATCAACAGAGTAAACAAACAACCTACAGAATGGGAGAACACATTCACAAATTATGCGTCTGACAAAGACCTAATACCCAGAATCCACAAGGAACGTAAACATATCAACAAGCAAAAAACAGTAACCTTATTAAAAAGTGGGCAAAGGACATGAACAGACACTTCTCAAAAGAAGACATACAAATAACCAATGACTATATGAACAAGATGTGCAACATCACTAATTGTCACAGAAATACAAATCAAAACCACAGAGATATCATCTCACACCATTCAGAATGACCACTATTAAAATGTCAAGTAATAACAGATGTTGGCAAACCTGTGGAGAAAAGGGAATGCTTATATGCCGTTGGTGGAAAGTTAAATTAATTCAGCTGCTGTGGAAAGCAGTTTGGAGATTTTTCAAAGAACCTAAGACAGAGCTACTATTTAACCAGGAAGCCCAATTACTGGGTATATACCCAAAAGGAAACGAATCATTCTACCAGAAGGTACATGCACTCATATGTTTATTGCATCATTATTCACAATAGCAAAAACATAAAATCAACATAGATGCCCATCAACAGTAGATTGGATAAAGAAAATGTGGTTCATATACACCATGGAATATTACACAGCCCTTTAAAAGAACAAAATCAGGTGCTTTGAAGCAACATAGATGCAGCTGGAGGCCATCATCCTAACTGAACTAACTCAGCTACATAAAATCCAATACTGCATGTTCTCACCTATAAGTGGGAGCTAAACATTCAGTACACATGAACATAATGATGAGAATAGACAGTATGTACTACCCAAGCAGGAAAGTATTGGGGGATGTGGGTTAAAAACCTACCTATTGGATACCATGCTCACTACCTGGGTGATGAGACCCATACCCCAAACCTCAGCATCATACAATATACCCATGTAACAAACCTGCACATGTTCCCCCGAATCTAAAATACAAGTTAAAAGTATTTATATAAAAAAAACAAAAGCTTCTCAAGGTGATTCTAATGTCTTGCTTGGGCTGTGAACCATTTGTTAAAGGAACACAGTAAGATAATTTCATTTGAGGCCTGTGTCTCTATATCATGGATGAGCACATTGCAACACAGTGAGGTTCCATTGCCCCAGGAACCAGCAAGTGGCAGGAGTGGAATTCAAAGTCTCTCTGACTAAAATATCATGTTTCCTGCAATCCACAGAAAGTCTCACCAACTAGGAAAGTCACAGTCCTGTGAATTAAGATAGATACAATAATCAGCTGTGAAAAAGTGATAGCTGAGCATAGAAAAAGGGTTAATTAGTGATACTCATAAAATGTTTAAAGGGAAGCTGGAGTATATAGAGAAGACTGTATATTTTCAATGAAACAAGGTCTCTAATACATCCTCGGCTTAAAATCTAAAATCCCAAAGACAATGAGAAAGTGATGTTCATGGGCTAATGTTCTTTTATGGGCCCCCAAAATAAAGCCCCTTTTAACTGAGAGCAAGTGCATATTCGTGATTCTATGTATTTATTCATTTATTTCCTGAGAGGACGCCCTTAGCAAAGAATTACTCTTGCTTTAACTAATTTGCAATTCTTTGCAGAACTGAATCTCAATATCCTAGCTCAAGAGTATTTTCTTGTAGTTTCTCTTGTCCTCTTTTACTAATGGAAATTCTGGTTTTTAAGACAACTTATTATTGAAGTAATTATGTCCTCTGCCTCTGTAAGCAGCCTGATTTTCCATAAATCTAAAGTTATCTTCACACCCTCCCAAAAAAAGGGAAAAATACACACTCTCAAAACTGAAGTGTCTGAGTGTGTGTGTGTGTGTGTGTGTGTGTTTAAATCTTCCTCTCTCCTAAGAACAGTTAGTTCTGAACTTTATGTATTATACTGGATTTTTTCCAGAAGCCTGTAAATCTTTTGAAGAAAGGGATTTGTTGCCAAAAAGATTTTTTTTTCCTGAACTGGGAAGGACAAGACATGCAAGAATGGGCATTTCAGTTCAGTTTGCTTAGTGCTCATGGAATCACTTCATTCTCCTGATTAAAACCTGTGATGACTTCCTATTGCCCCCAGGCATCTTAGGCATGAAAAACTTCTGCTTTGTCTTCTGTAAACCTCTGAAGCCTAACCTTCCGACACGTTCCTTTCCCTCTCAAACTCCATGCCACTTAAATGAAATCTGTGTATCTCCTTGTCTTTACACAAGTTTCTCTGCCTTTTGCCTGAATGACTTTCACCTCCACATCTACATAGTTAACTTCTTTCTTTTCTACAACATCCAGTCATCTCTCCTTGGATGTCTTACCAGCCTTTTCTAATGCATTTCCTCCTTTCATTCCTGCCAACCCAAACAAACAAACAAACAAAACACATCTATTTGTTTTAGGAGCCACTTCTCTGTGCTTTCAAAATATCTTGTACTGTTTTTGTTTTTGTTTCCAAGATGGCAGATTGAAGGCATTATTAGCATGTCTCTCCCACTTGGAAAGACAAAATAGTGTGTAGAGACTCAAGCTGTGAACTTTTTTTCCAAGAAGCAGCACAGGATCTTAACAGGATAACTGAAAGAAGCCACAGACCCTTTGAAAGAAGTGGTGGGCTACAACCTACAGCGTGAACCAGATGGAAAACTGTGAGTTCCCAGAGTGTGAGAGGGGAGAGATTGCCTCCAGGATATACTCCCCTATCGACGAACCTGGCAATCCAGGCCACGGGGGACGGCCTTAACTCTACCCAGCATTGGAGCGGATTTAGTGAGCAGTGGGGAATATATGAGAAGGAGAGGCATTGGGACATGCCTTGTGTGCACTCTTAGACTCCAGCAGTGTTTGGGGGAAGTCATTCCTGATCCTACCTCATAGGGGATCTCGCAGAATTCTGCCGGATAACTCAAGTGTTGGTCACAGGTTGAGAGAAGCTCCCAACTGAGATTTGCAATATACTGTTGGGTCAGGATGAACCCCCTGGCCAGAACCAAGGGGAGAGGGGGAAGAGTGTAATAGCCATGGTCACAAAAGCTGGAAACCTCTATTTCACAGGCAGACTGGAAAGCGTGTGGCCTGAAAGCCATAGTTTCTGTCTTGGTGGGAAGACTCATTCCTGGGGCAGTTTTGAGTTCTGAGTGCAGATTGCCTGAATCAAGCTAGCTTTTGCTAGTGGAACACTGTGGGTTTGAGACCTGCCTTGCCAAGTGTTTAGGAGCTGAGTGGAGCTTACTGCTGCCTGCCATTCCCCAATCCCTGTGTGGATTTTTCTGTGCTACAAAGGTAGCTGTGCTCTTACCTGGAATGTTACCCCAATGCTAGAGAGCTGCCCTGTAATTGCCACTGGGGCTGCTGCTTGCTCCTGCACATGAGGAGCAAGAGTACAGAGTTGCCTGACCCAGTCCACACCTGGCTTTGCCCCACCACCCTCCCTGGTAGCTTAACTCAAAGGACAGAAACTTTTGGGAGCCCCATGGCCCCATGCATTGCCTGAGACACCAGAGCCCCTCCCCTGGGTAACATAAAGCAAGCACAAATCCCACTGCTACCACCAAAGCTGGTGCTCCTTTGCAAGCATCACCTCCTGGCTGGAGACTAACTGACACAGTTCATTATAGCATCTGCAGGCAGAATAACACAGTGCCCAGGAAGGAGAACGGTTTTGTATGACATCAGCCGTCACCATTGCTTACATCACCCCGGCTAACCAGAAGGCCTTGAGTATCTCTACATGACCAGTTTATTACTACTGCAACTGGCATTTGAGAAAACTAACACACTAAGGCTATTTCTAACTAAGGAAATCTCACAGAGTCCATGTCTCTCCCCTGCCATCCCCATCAGAGCTGTTGTTGGTACCTGCTGCTGGGAGACTTGAGGACAGGTCACATCACTGGATTCCTTACCAACATTCCCCAGTACCAGCCTGGAGTGTGGCTGCTCTACTGGGTAGCTAGACCTGGAGGAGCAGCAGGATTCGCATTAGTCTGTCCCTCAGGGACTCCTACTCCTAGGGGAAGAGGGAGTGCAGCACATCACAAGAGCACTCCACGGGACAAAAGAATTCAGATGGTGGCCTTGAGTCCCAGAACTTACTGTTGTGGGTAGTTTTTTTCAGCAGAGGCACAGTTGCAGTGCTGGGCTCAGTGGGGAATTCTGCAGCTCTACCTCAACAGTCAGACCGCATTAGAGCTCGTGAAGGGCCTTGGAGAAGGAGACTTTTTCTTCCCCACATTTACCACTGAAGACAGAGTTGGGCCCTCTCCCATGGAAGCTCAGCATGGGTGCACCTGTCTACAGCCTTTCTGGAACACTTTATGGTGGCTGCATCCCCACAGGAGGAGTGCCTTTCAAGTCCAGGCTTGCACAAGGGGTACAGTCCCAAGCCCTCCATATATGGAACATCAGCATTCCTGCAGATGAAAAGAGGTGCCTTTCCGATATGAATAGCTGAAACACGGATCAGGAGCGTGACTGGGAGGAATATCACTCTCACAGCCTGGTAGGGGAGCTGAGGTGGCTTCCTCCCTTATCCCTGAACATGCCTCAAAGCATTTCACTGAGAGCTCTCCCAGTAGACCTCTCCCAGTGGGACCTCTGCCTGCCATTGAATATTGTACTTACCTACCTGCTTTGGCCACAACTGGTTTTTACCCGTGGAAACCTACTACTGGCCTAAGCCTGAGCTATTTAACTCAGTTAATAAAATATTGGGGAAAATAAATAAATAAATGTGCACACCACTGGGGAATGAAATAAGCTTCGTGCAACTTTGTAATTCTAACCCTGAAGGAGACAGTGAGCCTGCTCACACATGAAGCACATTGCTACTACAACTAGCATCTGAGAAAACCATCATACACGCTCTATAAAAAAGGAACCCATGCGGAGCCTTCACCATTGAAAGCGCCCAGAGCTAAATTAGGTTACAATAAACTGTAAACATTAAAGTTACATCCTTGGGGGTTTGGGGGAGGCATACAATAAAACTTGAACGAAAATTAAATTCAAACATAATTAGAAGAAATAGCCTATGCAAATGAGAAGAAACCAGAAAAATTATTCCAGCAATATGCAAAGACAGGGTTACATAATACCCCTATAACATCATACTAGCTCTCCAGCAATGGATCCAAACCAAGACAAAATCTTTGAAATACCAGATAAATAATTCAAAACCTTGATTATTAAATTACTCAAGAAGATACAAGAAAAAGGTGAAAACCAACATAAAGCAATTTACAAAAACAAGTGAGACTATGAATAAAAATTTTTCTAAAGAAATACCTGTTTTAAAGAAAAAAAATCAGAATACTGGAAATGAAAGTCACATTTAGGGAATTACAAAGTGAAGTGGAAAGTTTTAACAATAGACTAGGCCAAGTAGAAAAAATAATTTCAGAGCTTGAAGACAAGCTTTTTGAATTAACTCAATCAGGCAAAAATAAAGAAAAAAGAATTAAAAAAAATCAACAAAGTCTCAAAGAAATATGAGATTATGGAAAATGGCCAAACCTAGGAATCACTGGTATTCCTGAGGGAGAAGGAAAAGCAAAAAAAGCTTGGAAAACTTATTTGAAGGAATAATTGAGGAAAACTTTCCTGGCCTTGGTAGAGATTTAGACATCCAAATACAAGAAGCTCAAATAACTCCTGGGAGATTCACTGAAAAAAAGGACATCACCAAGGCATATAGTCATCAAGCTATAAAGTCAACGTGAAGGAAAGAATTCTAAGAGCAGTGAGACAAAAGCCATCAGGTAACCTATAAAGCAAAACCTATCAGACTTAACAGCAGACTTCTCAGCAGAAACCTTACAATCCAGTAGGGATTGGGGTCCTATCTTTAGCTTCCTTAAACAGCACAACTGTCAGCCAAGAATTTTGTATCTAGCAAGACTAAGTTTTATAAATGGATGAGAAATAAAGTTTTGTTTTCAGTCAATCAAATGTTGAGGGAGTTTGTCACTACCAGACCAGTCCTAAAAATATGCTAAAAGAAGTTCTAAATCTTGAAACAAAAGGTTGATGTGTACCAGAATAGAATCTCTTGAAAGCATAAAATTCACAGGGCCTATAAAAAATAACAAAATGGAGAAAACAAAGTAACTAAGTAACAATCAACACAGTGACTGGAGCAGTACCTTATGTCTCAATATTAATGCTGAATATAAATGGTCTAAATGCTCCACTTAAAACATACAGATTATCAGATGAATTAAAAAATCGCAAACAAAATATCTGCTCTCTTTAAGAGACTCACCTAAAACGTAAAGATCCTTATAGACTCATGGTAAAGTGGTGGAAAAAGATATTCCACACAAATGAAAGCCAAAATCCAGCAGGAGTATTTACGATTATATCAAGTAAAACAGACTTTAAAGCAACAACAATAAAAAAGACAAAGGTCATTATATGATAATAAAAAGATGAATCCAATAAATAGATATAACAATACTAAATATATATGCACCAAATCTGGAGCTCCTAGACTCATGTAACAATTACAAATAGACCTAAGAAGAGAGATAGACAGTAACACAATAATAGTGGGGGACTTCAGCCTTCCACTGACAGCACTAGAGATATCATTGAAACAGAAAGTCAAGAAGGAAACACTGGACTTAAACTGCACTCTAGAACAAATGGACCTAACAGATATTTATAGAACATTCTACTCAAGAACTGCAGAATATGCACTCTTCTCATCAGTACATGAAATATAATTAAAGATAGACCATATGACAGTCCACAAAACAAGTCTCAATAACTGTCAAAAAATTGAAATTATATCAAATATCTTCTCAGAACACAGCAGAATAAAATGAGAAATCAATTCCAAAAGGGACCTCAAAACTATACAAATACATGGAAATTAAACATACTGCTCCTGAATGATTTTTGGGTAAACAATAAAATCAAGATGGAAATTTAAAAATTCTTTGAAATGAGTGATAACAGTGACAAAAGTTATCAAAACCTCTGGGATACAGCAAAAGCAGTGCTAAGACAAAAGTTTATAATAGTAAGGACCTACATCAAAAGTCTGAAAGATCACAAATTGACCACTTAACATCACGCATCAAGGAACTAGAAAAACAAGAACACAACAAACCCAAAGCTAGCAGAAGAAAAGAAATAACAAAGGTCAGAGTAGAATTTAATGAAATTGAAACAAAAAAATACGAAAGATCAATGAAATAAAAAGTTGGTTCTTTGAAAAGATAAGCAAAATCAATAGACCATTAGCTAGATTAACCAAGAAAATAAAAAATTTAAATAAGCTCAATTAGAAACGAAAATGGAGATGTTACAACTGACACCACAGATATACCAAAGATTATTTGAGACTACCATGAACACCTCTACACAAAAACAAGAACACTTAGATCAAATTGATAAATTCCTGGAAATGTACAACTCTCCTAGCTTTAATCAGGAAGAAATAGAAATCAATAACAAGCAGTAAGGTTGAATCAGTAATACAACATTTACCAACAACAAAGAAGCCCAGGGTTAGATAGATTCACAGCTGAATTCTACCTGATAAGAATTGGTAAGACAATAGTAGTCCACTAAAACTATTCTAAAAGATTAAGAAAGAGGGAATCCTCCCTAACTCGTTCTATGAAGCCAGTATCACCCAGATACCAAAGACAAGAAAGGATGTAACAAACAAAGAAAATGGTAGACCAATATCCCTGATGAAAATAGGTGCAAAACGCCTCAACAAAATACTAGTAAATGGAATCCAACAGCACATCAAAAAGATAACTCAACATAATAAAATGGATTTCATCCCAGTAATGGAGGAATGGTTTAACATATGCAAGTCAGTAAATGTGACTGCAGAATTAAAAACAAAAACTATATGATCATCTCAATAGACACAGAAAAAGCATTTGGTAAATCCAGCATCCCTTTATGATAAAAACCTCAACAACCTAGGCATAGAAGGAACATACCTCAAAATGATAAAACCTGTATATGAAAAACCCACAGCCTATACTGTGAATGGGGAAAAGTTGAAAGTATTATTCCTACAAACTGAAAAAAGACAAGGACATCCACTTTTACCACTTCCACTTAACATAGTACTGGAAGTTCTAGCTAGAGCAATCAGGTAAGAGAAAGAAATAAAGGTCATCCAAATTCGAAAAGAGGAAGTATAACTATGTCTGTTTGCCAGTGATATGATTTTATACCTAGGAAACTCTAAGGAGTCTTCCAAAAGACTCCTAGATTTGGTAAATGAATTCAATAAAGTCTCAGATTACAAAATCAGTGCACACAAATCAGTAGCACTGCTGTATACCAACAACCAAGCTGAGAATCAAATCAAGAATTCAATCTCTTTTACAATAGCTGCAAAAGAAATAAAATTCCTAGGAATATACTTAACTAAGGAAGTAAAAGATCTTTCTACAAGAACTACAAAACACTGCTGACAAAAATCATAGACAACACAATTGGAAATACATCTCATTCTCATGGATTGGAATAATCAATATTGTGAAAATTACTATATTGCCCAAAGCAATCTACAGATTCAGCACAATTCCTATCAAAATGCCAACATCATTTTTCAAAAAATTAGAAAATAACAATCCTAAAATTCATATGGAACCAAAAATGCATCTGATTAGCCAAACCAATCCTATGCAAAAAGAGCAAATCTAGAGGCATCACATTACCCAACTTCAAATTATACTATAAGCCTACAATAACAAAAACAGCATGGTACTTGTATAAAAGTAGACACATAGACCAATGGAATAGACTACAGAACCCAAAAATAAAGCCAAATACTTACAACCAGTTGATTTTTGACAAAGTATACAAAAACTTAAACTGGGAAAAAGACACCCTATTCAATAAAGGGTGTTGGGAAAATTGGATAGCCACGTGTAGAAGCGTGAAACTGGATCTTTTTCTCTCACAATACACAAAAATCAACTCAAGATGAATTGAAGACTTAAATCTAAGACCTGGAACCATAACAATTCTCAGAAAAAACTTAGGAAAAACTCTTCTGGACATTGGTCTAGGCAAAAAATTTATAACTAAGACCTCAAAAGCAAATGCAACAAAACAAAAAATAATTAAACTAAATTAAAATAAAAAGCTAATTAAACTAAAAAAGCTTCTGCTGAGGAAAATAAATAATCATCAGAAGAAATTGACAACTCACAAAGTGGGAGGAAATATTTGCAAACTATACATCCAACAAAGAATTAACATCCAAAATCTACAAGGAACTCAAACAAATCAGCAAGAAAAAATCAAATAATCTAATTAAAAACTGAGCAAGATACACGCATACACATTTCTCAAAAGAAGATACACAGATGGCCAACAAGTATATGAAAAAATTGCTCCCCATTACTAGTCATCAGAGAACTGCAAATTAAAACCACAATGAGATCTACCTTACCCCAGGTATAATGACCATTATTAAAAAGTTTGAGAAACAAAAGATGTTGGCATGGATGTAGTGAAAAGGGAATGCTTATACACTGCTGAGGGGAATGTAAAGTAGTGTAACTTCTATGGAAAACTGTGTGAACTATGGAAAACTGTGTGAACTATGGAAAACTTCTATGGAAAACTGTATGAACCGTATCTAAAGATATGGACCCAAGCTAAGTTCCATGAATTGATGAGTGGATAAATAATAAAATAATATCCTTTGCAGGCACTTGGATAGAACTGGAGGTCATCATTCTAAGTGAAGTAACTCAGGAATGAAAAACTATATACTGCATGTTCTCACTTATAAGTGGGAGCTAAGTTATGGGTACACAAAGGCATACAGAGTGGTATAATGGACATTGGAGACTCAGAAAGGTGGAGAGTGGGAGTGGATGAAGGGTAAAAAAAACCTATATATTGGATGTGATGTATACTGCTCTGATGATGGGTGCACTAAAATTTCAGACTTCATCACTATATAATTCATCTGTGTAACCCAGAACCACTTGTAACCCAAAAAGCTATTGAAATTTTTAAATATTAAATTTAAAAAACACAAAATACTTTGTACCGTATTTTTTAATTTGTTATCTCTCTCAATCACTCAATAACTGTAAACTCTGAGAGATGATATCTCCTTTGTTTACATTTCTCTCATAAAGCAGCTTGTCTCACTATAAATAGGATTTTTAGACATACAGAAGACTAACATTGCAGGGACGAAGCACAAATTCTCCAAGTGTGTCAATGGCAATGATGGTGAGGACACTCTTACACGCTGCAGTTCCTAAACTGTGTGTATGTGTAATCCTCATGCCATGGTCTGTGGCAAATGGTTTGTCTGCTTTGTTAGAGCCCAGGAAGGAGAAAGATTGTGAGATCAAGACAAGGAAGTCTGGGGCAAAGCTTGCGGAAGGGCATAAGGGAACAAGTAAGAAGTGTAAACATCTTTTTATTGCATGTTATGCTTACCAGAGAGCACCTACCAGAGCAGCAGAGTCAGTAAACAACCGAGTGAATCAAATCACCTGGCTGGTGTCAGCCAGCATCTTTTGCTGACCCTTCTCGGTGCTGTCTAGTGTCACAATGGGTTTTTGGGAGGGAAAAGCTGTGGATGTATGCTTAGAGGCAATGAATGGACCAAATAGCATGGGCTCTCACCTACCAAGACTGATGTAACTGCTACAACTGTCTGATGCCAACACTGTCTAATCTCCCTCCAGAAAAGGAGACCAAAGCTGAACCCCAAATATAACTTCACGCCTCAAGTAGACTAAGTCATTACTTGGTAATTTCAGACCAAGTCATCACTTGTCGGAAATTAATTCTATTGTATTCTTCCTATCTTGGAAAAGGCAGAAATTCTTATAGACTGGAATTGGCACATATTCCAGGCACATGTTTTTCTTTCCTGCCTGTAGAAACCTTGCCAGCATTACTAACCGAGGGCACATCAGTATGCTTGGCCACATAGCATCAGGCCAAGAATCCATCTTTGACAAATGAGGCTTAGTAATAAGCATATGACCAATGCTCTTATGACACTACATGACCCAAACACTTCTGGCAGATGGAGGAATAGAATGTTGGGGTTTTTTTTGTTTTGTTTTCTTTTTCTGTCTTTTTTTTTTTTGAGATGGAGTCCCATTCTGTCGCCCAAGCTCGAGTGCAGTGGCATGATCTCTCAGCTCACTGCAACCTCCACCTCCTGGGTTCAAGCGATTGTTCTGCCTCAACTTCCCAAGTAGCTGGGATTACAACCATGCCTGGCTAATTTTTTTGTATTTTTAGTGGAGATGGGATTTCACCATGTTTGCCAGGCTAGTCTTGAAATCCTGAACCTCAGGTGATTTGCCTGCTTCGGCCTCCCAAAGTGCTGGGATTACAGGCATGAGCCACCGTGCCCACCCAGAATAGTGTTTTGAAGGCACAGTTGATGCACCAACTTATTGATGATACTCTGTGGGGTTGGGATGGCATCATGCAGGAAGTGGTATACATCTAATTGAATGACCATTACATGGTATCATCCCCAGTAGGTAGAATACCTGCTGGCTCCATGTATGAGTGAAGCTTTAGCACAGCTGCTTTTCATTTTCGGCTTGCATCCACACATGGAGCCCACATATCCATTAACTAAGCTCAGGCTTTTCCCTTGTTTATTAGATGATGACAAGAGGATCCTGTACAACCAGTGAGTAGATGCCCATGCATTTTGGGTCTGTTGGTGCAGCATTGGTGGATGACATGAGCTTCTGAGCCATCTACTTGTGCAGCTTGCTTGTGTTTGTTGTTCCTACTTGTGTCTAATCATAGGTGTAAGATCTCGATGTTACAATGAATTGCTATTGAATCTGCCTGTCCACGTGGTTTGATCAGTCTGATGAAACCTAGCTCGCATGGTCGCATGATATCCTATGATTAGTCATTCCATCTTTACCAGGGACCAGACGCATTATAAAAAAGCAAGATCTGGAGAAAGTGAAGTATCACAAAGTAAAAAAAAAAAAAAAAAAATTACAAATCACTAAAACAACAACATATAAGCCAAGAGTGCAGCAAATGAATGTTTTAAGGTTCTGTATTGTCCAGGAAGAGTAAAGGTATTATTAATTAAGTGTATACTTTGATATGTCAATCATGTAAATTTTAACACCCACTAAATAAAAAAGAAAATGAATGCATTACTTCCAAGAGAATAAATAGCAAAAGATAATAATATAAAAATTATTCCAAATGAAATTTAAAAAGGAGAAAGCATACAGAACAATAGGACAAAGAGAAAGGATAAAAGAAGAGATTATAATGAACTAGTAAAATCATTAAAATGTAAATAGATTAAATTATCCAAGTAAAAACAAGTTTGGCATAGTAAATTAGAAAAAGATCTAATTAGTACTATTTAAAGAGTATATATATATATATATACATATATACACACACATATATGTACTATTAAAAGAGTATATAAATTAGCACTATTTAAAGAGTATATATATATGTATATACATATGTACATATATGTATATACATATGTATATATATACTCTTTAAATAGTGCTAATTAATATATAAATAGTACTAATATATACATATATTCTTGAAATAGTACTAATTACTATATATAATATATACACACTATATATATTTACTATATATATATATCAGAAATATACAAAAAGTTTGAAACTAAAAGACTGGAAAAAGACATACAGTGATAATACCCTCTAAAAGACCATGATATTAATATCAGACAAATAAAGTCTAAGAAAAAAACATTACTAGAGCAAAAGAAAATCACTTATGATGATAAAAGTTTAAATTTATCAGGAAGTCATAATTCTTATTTATATGCAGCTAATGACATAGCTTTAAAATATGTAAAGCAAAAACTCAACAAGAGTCTAAGGGAAATTTTAAAACCTCACAAGCAAAGTTGGAGTTTTGAATATATTTTTTGAGTAACTGGTAGATCAAGCAGACCACAAATCAGTAAGTATAGAACATGTTTAAGCAATATTATTACCAATTAGACCTTAAAAATATACAGAACATACCATCCTATAACTACATAACACATTCTTTCTGCATACATCTAAATATAGCTGTTATAAAAGTTGACCTTAATTTGGGTACCAGGTTGAAACAATTGTTCAAGGATAAAACATATAGGGCATGTTATCTAAATACAATATAATTAAGCTAGAAATATATACCATAAGATTTTTCTTTATCATATTCATGTTTGAAATTAAATATCTCTGTTTGGAAAGAAAAAATATTTTTATGTAACTGAAGGAAGAAATTAAATGGGAACTAGAAAATATTTTGAACTAAGAAAATGAAAATACAATAATTCATATCAAAACTTGTGGGATGCAGCTAAAGAAACTTTTGAGTCAAAATATATACATTAGAAATACTTATTTAAAAATACTGAAAATTAACTTATGTATGTAATTAAGGCAATGATTTCTAATTAATATACTAGATAAGATCCAAAGGCTAATTGACTTAATACAATTAATTTTTACTTATTTGGCAGTGCAGTGTGAATATTCCTGATTATGTGTCAATGTATGTGGCATTCAGGTTTCCAGACATCTTTTATTTTACAGCTTGCCCTTCTGTAGGTTTTAAGAGTTTTCTCTACCTAACAAATAGAAAGTGGGAAGAACTGAAGGTCCACTTGTTATTATTTGATAGGTAAGACTTGGAAGTTGCGTGCTACAATTCTTCCCATATTTTATTGACAAGGACTGAGTCACACGTCCACATGTAATTACCAAAAAGAAGCTTGGGGATGCAGCCTAACATGTGGCCAGGAGAATTCTGCTTCTCACGACTCCTATTCAACATTGTACTGGGACCTAGTACAATGGCCTAAAAAACCGACCTAATAAAAATCAATTGCAAAGCTTTATTTACTAGAAACAAGCAATCAGGCATTAAATATGACATTTATAATACTATAAGATAATATGATGTACCTAGTAATAAAGCTAACAAAAGACGTGCAAGACCTCTATGGAAAAAACTCTAAAACTTTTTGAATGACACAAAGAAAAATCTCAACAAATGAAAAAAATACACCATACCCTTGGATTAGAAGATGTAATTTTATTATGTAAATTGATCTCAAGTTTTAATGGCCTACAAACATAATCGTGTTTGTGTCTGTATGAACTGAAAAGTAGTTTCTAAAATTTACACAGAAGTGAAATGAATACAAATACCTAAGACACTCAAAGAAAAAAGAACAAAGTGGAACAACTTGTATCAGATATTAAGATTCATAATAAAGTCACAGTGATTAACCCAGTATGATATTAGTGCTTAGTTAGACAAATGACCAACGGAATTGACGTTTTAAAAAGTTCCCGGCCGGGCGCCGTGGCTCACGCCTGTAATCCCAGCAGTTTGGGTGGCCATCAGGGGCGGATCACCTGAGGTCGGGACTTCGAGACCAGCCTGACCAACATGCAGAAACCCCATCTCTACTAAAAATACAAAATTAGCCGGGCGTGGTGGCACATGCCTGTAATCCCAGCTATACAAAGGCTGCCTCAGCAGGAGAATGGCTTGAACCCAGGAGGCGGAGGTTGCGGTGAGCCGAGATTCCAGCTTGGGCAACAAGAGTGAAACTTCGTTTCCAAAAAAAAAAAAAGAAAGAAATATCCACAAATTTAGGAAAAGATAGATTTTTGTTTGGTTATGATAACAAGTAGTCATCTGAACAAATTTTAAACCTCTTCAAATAATCAACAATTTGCCTTACAGAACACACTTTTTTTCTTTTCTTTCTTTCTTTCTTTTTTCTTTCTTTTTTTTTTTTTTTTTTTTTAATGTTTCTTTCCTCTTTAATGGAATTCAGGTAACATGTTTGGCCCATTTTTCCACTGGACCCTTCCTTCCTTCCTTCCTTCCTTCCTTCCTTCCTTCCTTCCTTCCTTTCTAACTTTATTTATTCTAAAAACAAAAACAGGGTACATGTGCATAACGTGCAGGTTAGTTACTTAGGTATACGTCTGCCATGGTGGTTTGCTGCAACTATTGACCTGTCCTGTAAGTTCCCTCCCTTCACCCACCACCCCCAACAGGCTATGGTGTGTGTTGTTCCCCTCTCTGTGTCCATGAGGGAACACGCTTTTCTAAGCCAACCAATTGCTGTCTTCCATTTCTTCTGAAAATAAGCCAATCAGTGATGAACTCACTCCAGTAAACCCACCTGTGACTGCCAACCTATCAGTACTAGTAGTAGTTGAATCAACTATGGATCTCCAGGTTACCTGAATTCATTTACATCTCCGAAAGTACATCAATCCCCTGAACTCCATGCTTCCTAAAGACCCTAAATAAGATCAGCTCTCTGTTGTCAGAAATTTCTCTATAAGCAGACTTCTCCCTTACTCTAGTAAGCAATAAGTACAGCCATTTATTTTTATTTTATATCAAGTGGTGACCTCATTATCCATTTGAATGAACAGCACGAGGAATTTAGAAACACGTTCAGCCAGGTGCACACCCAGCTCCTAGGGAGGTTGAGACAGAAGGCAGGGAGATTGCTTGAGAGTTCGTGGCTGTAGTGTGCTATGATCACACTTGTGACTAGCCAATGTATCCCAGCCTGGGCAACATAGGGAGATCCCGATTCTAAAAAAAAAAAAAAAAAGACTTCTACATAAGTAGACACTTGAATTATAACAAAGGAGGCACTGCTGATCAGTGAGGAATGAATGGGGCTAAGACAATTAGCTGACCTTTATCGCATAATGTGTACAGAATGAATTCCATGTGGATTGAAATTTTTGACATAAAAGTAAAAGCTTTAAAACTTTTCTAAGATAATATTCTAAAGATAGATAATGTTATATCATGACCTCATTGTAAGAAAAGATTTCTTAAACGGATCGCAAAACGTATGTACTGTAAAGAGAAAATTGATGATTGCACTGCGTTAAAATTTTGAACTTTTATCCTATAAATCACCATAAAGAAAAGAAAGCCACAGATGATGGAAGAAGATATTTGCATCACAGTGTCTGTAACCAATACCCAGAACAAATAAGGAACTTCTAAAGATAAACTTTAAAAAGACAGACAATACAAATACATGGGTAAAATACTTGTACATGCAAGTCAGAATAGAACATAACGTAATGGCCTGTAAACATACAAAATGATCCTCAACTTCTTTATGACGGAGTTATATTAGTACTCAGAAAAATGCAAGCTTAAAATATAATGGGACTATCTTCTTAATTGTTTAGCAAAAATTTAAAAATCTGACAATACTACGGGTTGCAGAGAATGTGGTAAATGGATAATCTCATGTATTTTTAGTGGGAGTATAAATTGATATGGCACTTTGCAAAAATGTTTGATATTATCTAGCAAAATTGAAAGTATGCATATCATATGAAACAGGAATTTCACTTCTAGGTATATAACCTAGAAAATATTGTGGAGATAGGTAGCAAGGTATCTTTACAAAAATGTGAATGTCAGGATTTTTATTCTTCATCCCAAATAAGACACAATCCAAATTTCTAACAAATATACCATGTATAAATAAATGGTGCCATAGTCATACAATGGAATATTATGTAACAATGTAATTGAAAAATATGGAAGGTTTGCACAACAACATAGATGAATGTCACATAGAAATTGACAAAGAAGCTAGACAAAAAATAATATATAGAGTATTACTCCATTTATAGAAAGTTGAAAAGCAGGCAAAGCTAAACTATATTGATTAGGGAATGCATGGTTGTGGGTGAAGCTATAAAGGAAAGCGTTAATGACAAAATTCTGAACAGTGGTTATATCTAGGGGGATAGGGAGAAACTGGGTCCATGATGGGCACACAGGGGGCCTTCAATGATGCTGCCAAAATTTCATTACGTAAAATGGTTAGTGATTTGGGTCTTGCTTTGTTGTTAAATTTTAAATTGTACTTATAAGTTTTATGCTTTTTCCCATTTGTACATGAAAACCAAAATTAAAATTAAATAAGTAATTGTTAATCTAGTCAGTGTGGTGATGGGAGGAGAAGCTCATTGTAGTGAGTCAAAGAGGGAATGTATGGTGAGTCAGTAGAGACATTGCTCATAGGCAACTATATCAGCAGCATGCATAAGCATAAAAACAAACGAACAAACAGAAGAGCCCAAAGCATAAATAAGGAAATATATTCTCCAACATAGTAGCAGTTAAGTGGCTGAAAGTTCTTAAGTCAGGGCTGTTCTCTGAAGTTCTCTTAATTCTCTAGATGTAATTTTTGTCATCCCAGGGTTGTAGCAAGAAGGCTGAAATGTTTCCAAGTATCACACTGAGATATCATGACATCACTCAACCAAGAAGAAAAACAGCCTTTATCTTTGATTTATAAAGCTCTAGAATGGACTTCTCCCACACTTTCTCTCACAATGTTTTGGCCAGTTTAGCATAACACGCATATTTGTAAGCCAATCTTTATCAAACAGGAATGGGGGGGTATATTAATTTTCTATAATGGAAAGGATGTTAGTGAACAAGACACATAACTACCATCAAGGACTGGCTTCTGAGGTTTTACTTGTAAGCTAACAAATTAAACGGCAACAGTTTTATGCATGCTGGTAGAAGACACAAGATTATTGGGTCAGAGATGAAGAATAGCTTCTTAAAACCAGAGAAGCTTCCAGGGGATCAGCATTTTCATAATATTCTCCTGAGGCCCAATTCTGATGGGGCAGCAAAAACAGGGCCAAGTAACAAACATCTGCACACACAGTGGGTTCATTACAGGAGAGGAATCCTGGGCTTAGGGAATCTTAATATTTTATAATAGCTTGTAAGCTTTCCGCCAATTGCTGAAAGAGAGACACTATCATTATCTACCAAAGCTGTTAACCACATAAACTTTTTTGAAAGTATATTCTGGATCAGATGGTAGTGCCTTTGCTCAGAGGAAGTTCAGATATGTGGGAGAAACCCATGGATAATTGTCTCCCAACAATTACTGCTACTCTTCTATCTCGAAATTGTCTATAAATGAATAGAGTGAATGAGGCAAGTTGGAAATTGCCAATTTGTTTAGAGGCAAGTTTAGAGGCAATCTCTTGCCACTGGAATTCAGAAGCCGGGGTATTTTTCAAACATAGATTTACAGACTTACAGTTGTTAATTTTCTTCAACATTATGTCTCATATGTTGAGAGATGGTTTGTCCTGAGACAATATTTTTTTAGAGCAGAGAACTAAATCTGGAAAGAAATTGTCCAGTGAATTAGTAAAATATATAAGTATTCAATATCGAAATATCAAGACACAAAACAAAAACATCATTAAAGTAGTCACTGTCTTAAACGTGCCTGAATTTATAAAATGTCTTTATGACTAATTTTTATTTTCATTGCTTAGTATGTGACTGGAATATGTACATATGTAATATAGCATAAGATTTAGTATTTTCTCTAGTGAACCTTGGTTTCTTCATCTGTAAAGTGAGAAGATGGGGCCGGGTTTTTTCCAAGGCCCCTGTGCTCTGAGCTGATATGACTATGTTATATATTGAAATTTCCCATTCCCAACATTGACTACTCTTTCTCATTTTACTCCCCAAAATATACACCTCCATCAAATATGCGTGTAGTTTTTTTTTTTTTTTTTTTTTTTTTTTTAAAGATAGAGTCTCACTCTGTCACCAAGGCTGGAGTGCAGTGGCACGATCTCGGCTCACTGCAACCTCCACCTCCTGGGTTCAAACTGCAACCTCTGCCTCCTGGGTTCAAGCAATTCTCTGCCTCAGCCTCCCGAATAGCTGGGATTACAGGCGCCCACGACCATGCCTGGCTAATTTTTGTATTTTTAGTAGAGACGGGGTTTCACCATCTTGGCCAGGCTGGTCTTGGGCTCCTGACCTCATCATCCACCCGCCTTGGCCTCCCAAAGTGCTGGGATTACAGGTGTGAGCCACTGCACCCGGTCCCTGTGTAGTTCTTTAAAGACAAGAAGAGCTTTAAGTTTTCCCACCTTCCCGTGAGGTAGACAAAAGTCATTATTTTTTAATGAAAAAAAAAAAAAAACTTACACAGAAAGATGAAGTGAATTGCCTAGGGCCATTTTTTTGATCAGAAATATATTGAATAGGTAATTAGTAGAGGCAGAACTTGACTTAGAGCTTTTGAGTCTGAATCCCAGGACTTGGTATTCTCCTATGCTATTGTTCTCTAATTCCCTTCCTATATGCCATTAAAACAATCGTCCAGGGCAGTCATCCCCGGTTACCATGACAGTCAGAGACGTTAAACAGCAGAGCTCTACATGAGAAGCCAGTTGGCTTCAGAAATGGCCCAGTAATTATGAAACTAAGTGGAAACAATTTTTTTCATGACCATTTAGTCAATATTAGCAAGGCTTTTATAAACCTCTCCCAGTTAGCTTCTCTCCATATGGACAAAGTAGCTGTGAATAAAATCCAAAGAGAAAATATCATCATTCTTCTTGTGAAAAATTCACTTCTTTAACTGACAATTATCCTTTTGGCATTTGTCTCTGCTTGAACTTCTCTGCAATCAATTGGCTCATGTATGAAAAGGTGTGTGTGTGTGTGTGTGTGCTACACATGTATTAATAAGGAAAAAGAAAACATTCATTTTGATTCAAAACTGGAAAGTCTTTAGAGGTCATCACATTGAATTATTGTTATTGGTTTATGTCTGTCTCCCCCACCAGATGTTGCAATTCTCGAAGTAGGGATCATGGTCTCATCTATCTCTGTAATACCTACTCTTAAAATATGAAGGCATATGGTAGGTTCTAAACAATGGTTGCTAAATAACAAAACACATCAATTATCTAGTCCAACCTTCTCATTTCATACATGAGAAAAATGAAGCCTGGGAAGATAACAGGCCTAAATTCTTACAACTACTTAGCATCAAGGCCATATATAGAATCTAGGTTTTGACTCTTACAGTGCACTTTCTAATAGTCCAGGCTGTCTTACCATTTTAAAATTATCCAAGAAGTGTTTCTTCAAAACACTATCTCATATGAGGGTGAAGTTAACTGTACATAGTTAAAGTGTGGGGAAGCGCTGAGTGCCCCCGGTCTGGAATAATATCCATCTCATCCACAATTAGCTACTGTGAGTGGGATGAAACAGGTTTGCAAGTCACGCCAAAGACAGATTGTACATTACTGTTTACCCTGACACTGAGCTTGAAGCTAAATTGTAGTTTCAATACTGCTTTGAAGGGTAGGTGACTATATCAAAATAAAATAAAAAGATAAAGTACAATACAATACAGTAATTAAAAAGCCATACTCAACAGGAGCCACATTGTAAAGGGGATATATTAGACATACTGGCAAAACCTCATATACCTTATACTTTATATGAAGATTTTATGCTTTATATATTTTAATTTTATTTTATTTTATTCATTTAATACTTTTTAGAGAGAGGGCCTCATTCTGTTGCCCAGGCTGGAGTGCAGTGGCACAATCATAGCTCAGTGTAACCTTGAACTCCTGGGCCTAAGGGATCCTCTTGCCTCAGCCTCCAGGGTAGCTGGGACTATAGGTGGGCACCACCACAGCCAGCTAATTTATAATTTATTTTATTTTATTAGTTTATTATATTATATATATATTTTTTTTGTAGAGAAGAGGTCTTGGTTTGTTGTCCAGGCTGGTCTCAAACTACTGGGCTTAAGAGGTCCTCTCCCCCTGGCCTCTACAGTGCTGGGATTATAAGCCACTGCACCCAAACTTATATGCTTTATATTTTGTGCAAGATAGCCTTACTCTCATTTATTAAATGTGGAGTACGAAGGACCGATGTTACCAACCCTCACTTAAAGGTGATAAACTTAAAATTGGGAAAAATTAGGCAACAGCCTTTTCTTAAATCTTATAAATAAGGTTTAACTTTAGATCTAACTAGATAACTTTCACTAACTTTAGAATCAGATATTTTATCTGAATCTACCACTAACTAGTTTTGTGACTTTGGGTGAGCAAATTCTTAATTCAGACTCAATTTCCTCTCTTTGTCTGTAAGGGTGATACCCAACAGTGAAGATTAAAAGATAATTGACTGTTTTGTGTTGGGAATTGCCAAAATATCATAGATATCGTGTTGTCTTGCTTATGCCCTAAGTATTGTGCAAGGTTATTAATAGTAATAATGTTTGTAAGAACCTTTCACATTCACCAGAAGAAAGGTATCATTTTATCAAATGGCAATATTATTTGAGATGAGATTCTCTCCAGTACCTTCTGTTAGGACGATTGTTTTTATTAAAAATAAGTACATCGTGTGGGTGGATATTAGGGACAGGAGGATGGCCCAGATGATGAGACTACACATTTGCATAAGAACAGCTGAAATTAGTTGTGAAGTTAAAGCAAACCCATAAGAAAGAAAAATGAAGTTTGTTATAGTAGCAATGGACTTAACTGTTCCATGAAATAGTTCCAAAGCCTAGCTCTGTCAGGCACATAGGCAAAGAGGAAAACAAATGGGATTTGCTAACATTTTATTCTAAATGCAGATTAGTCACAGCTACCAACTTCAACAAAACAAGGAAATAATGTCATGTATGCCTCCTTCCCCACCTCCTAAACCTGGGGCAAAAGTCATTCATTTGAACATGTCTGGGTTCTCCCACTTGTCAGATATGTAGTCTTGAGTGATCTTTACATGTTTCTGAGAGCATTTCTTCATTTGTGATATAGGAACTATTTCTTTAAACCTAGAGGCTTGTTTTGAGAATTAGTTGCAGTGAGGTACGTAAAAGTGCCCAGCACAGTGAGTGGTATGCAGTGATCTCTCCAAAAATGTTTCCTAAAAAGTTGTGGAGCTGCCTGTCCTTATATTTTGTAGCAATTGCCAGATCATTGGCCCTCACGGATCTTGTTCACTTTTTAATATAAATATGAAATATCTGTTTATAGTCATTTAATTTCTATCAAACATTAATGAAATGTATTACTAAAAGAAAATGACGCATTGCACATTATGACAAATCATAGGATATAGGAGATGAAAATATATATAAAGTTATAAAATGTTGAAAAAAATTAAAATAAATGTTTTAATAAACAATTTAATGATACTGCATAGGAAATTACGCATAGCTGACTAATGAGCTAAATTGACTCCTTGGCTCTTAGTAAATGTCATAGTAAGCAGACAATTTATTCCCAGATGCTGGGATCTATATTACATAATTGTTGGAATATTGAATTTCTAAAACGAAAAAAAAAGACACATATCTAAGAAATAATCTATGAGAATGATCAGGGCAATCACTAAACTGAATAACTCAGAGACCTAAAGTTTACTTCATTTGTATAAAACATGCAGGAGCAGTAACTCTATTATAGGGTAAATAAAATTATTTGGAGTCCTGTATAATCTAGGACAAGTAACAAATCCTAAGACTCGGGGTTTGTCACTGTTTGTTTGCTTTTGTTTGGTTTGGTTTGTTTCGTTCTTATGGGTGAGATAGAAATAATATCATGAGTTTGAAATAGTAGGTTTGAAAAGGTTTGTGAACTATAAAGCAGAATATGCGTATGATTGTCTGCCTCTCACAGTAACTAAGAAGAGTTCCATGTTGTACGAAACTTTCTATCCCCAGAATTTTACGTTAGCTGGCTCATAGTGATACTCATCAAACATTTGTGAAGTAAGATCAAGTGGAGTCCAGGTCCATTTTATCTATCTATCTATCTATCTATCTATCTCTCTCTCTCTCTATCTATCTATTTTTGAGACAGAGTCTCACTCTCTTGCCCAGGCTAGAGTGCAGTGGCATGTTCTCAGCTCACTGCAACCTCCACCTCCCGGGTTCAAGTGATTCTCCTGCCTCAGCCTCCTGAGTAGCTGGGATTACAGGCACGCACCACCACGCCCAGCTAATTTTTGTATTTTTTAGTAGAGATGGGGCTTCACCATGTTGGTCAGGCTGGTCTCGAACTCCTGACCTCATGATCTGTCGCCCTCACCCTCCCGAAGTGCTGGGATTACAGGTGTGAGCCACCGCACCCAGCCCAAGTCCATTTAATTAAGTGGAATTAGCTCAAGATCATTACCTTTGCAATGCCTGTTCTACGTCTCCTAGCAATTCTACTTGGACTACAAGAAACAAAAAAATCCTTCAAAGTCCAGTTTCCTCCTATTTTTCTTCTTGAAACACTTTCTGACCAACCCTACAAGAAGTGTTCTGTTTGTATTTTAAAATATGTTGATACTTGTTGCTTATATAATTCATTTAATACCTGCTTAATCACCATTTCTTATGAGTCTATCATTTGTCTAACTAAACCGTAAATTCCTGGAGGTTAGGCTGAGGTTTCAAATGTGTTTGCAGCCCCCTCAGGGCTTTGCTTGTCCATATTTTTTAAATACATTGATGAATGACATTAAAGATCTGATGTGATGCTGTACCCTCAACCTTGGAACTAAGAGAGACAAGGGACCACTATCCAACAATATTTGTCTTCTTGTGATGGAAAACCAGTGCTCTTGTCAAATAGTTCACCATCGACTTGCCTCTTCAACTAGCCTGTAACCTCAGTAGTGGAGATTTTATCTTTAACTTAGATTCCTTATGGGAAGCAGTACAGTTACTGGCTTGTCCAGTTTCAGTAAATATTTGAGGAATAGTTATTGTTGTTGAATACTTATTGTTCTCCTCTTTGTCTATATTTGCGTAACTATTCCTCTAATATTCCTCAATGTGACAGGACGAAAATTATTAAGTTCCTCACCTTAGTTCATGAAACAGAATCCTCTACTCTCTTTCCCGTTTTATTCTCTTGTAATGAGGAAAGATCCTTTTTGCTGAGAAGGAGACTCACTTTATCTACATAATAAAGAGCCTAAGACAGTAGTATTAGAGTTGTTATAAAATTAAGGAAAGTAGCTAACATTTTGTAACTCTTGCTATGGATTGATTATTTGGACCCTTTTCAAAGTCTATATGTGGATAATAGTAAAGAATCAAATTTATTTCACTACTTCTGCCTGTTGAACTATGCTGATGTATTTGACATGGCTCATGTCCTGATCCACATGGGTTTCTGAGTGCTTTGGAGTTATAATTAAAGAGATGAGTAAATTAAATAAACTATGGCTCAATTAAAGTCTGAGAGAGTCTGAGGGCAGATTGTTTAATAAGCAGGAATTTTGGCAACAGTAAACTGTGGGCTGTAATGAGCAGGAAGAATTGGCAATTGTAGTTTCATTTCTTTACTTTTTCTTTCTCACTCTTCATAAGCTTCTTAAACATTCTATAGTTCAATCTTTGATCTACTGGCTAAGTCTGAGAATTCAAATTCAGTGTCATATCTCATGAAGTGGAAAGATAACTTTCTTCCGTTGAATACTCATTTTCTTCTGTTTGAATACGTGCAACGGAAGATTTTTTACAAGATCTATATACCGTGTTGTATATAGTAACCTAGAAATAAGCCCAGAATGTCCAAAAGCATAGAACTGAATAAATTTTGTTATAGCAATATAATGCAGTATTATGTGACCAAATAATTATATTATGTTTGTTAATATAAAAAAATTTTCATGTATATTTTAACAGTTATAAATTGCTTATGTCAAATGATCCATTAATTGTAGGTATGTTTATATATGTATTTTATATATATTATTTATATATAGTATATATTTATATATATAATTTATTTATATAATATATATTTATATAATTTATTTATATATAAATATATAATATATAAATATATATAGTTATATATAAATATATAATATACAAATATATAAATATATATAAAGTTATATATATAAATGTATATATTTATATATATATTCCTACAATAAGCATTTTTTTTTGTCTAGGGAAATTCCTACAATAAACATTTTTTTTTTTTTTTTTGTCTAGGGAAAAAAAGAGACCACAGACTTTTTTTTAATGGGTAATGATACACTGCATACTTATTTCCGAAGATCTACTGTTGAGAACTCAATATTAAAGTACATGTTTATTGAAATTAAATCTATAAGCCTTCTCTGTTAACATTTGATTAAAGAAAATCTTTCCTAGGGGCAGGAGAAAGAGGAGAGGTGAAAAGAGGGAAGGAGGAGACAGAAGACCGCTCAGATGTCCTGTTAAATGGAATCTGCCTGAGCATGCTGTGCTTAAGTTGCCAAACATTTTTTCTCAGAGAAATATTGAGGAGCTGCTGCTAAGGCTGATGAAATCAACCTGACCAGTTCTTTTTGTCTCTCTGTCTCTCTCCTCCGCCTCCAGTGCATTGTGCAAGAGAAAGCTTAAACCATCTTCCTGTCAGGTGGAACGAGAGGATAAGCACCAGGTGGCCATGCCCCTGGTCCTCATGCTCAGGGTGCAGCTGCCGGGGTGGAGGGCCAAGCCTGGCCCAGGGCACACATTGTCCCAGTGCTGAGGGCTGGCTGCGCACAGTGTACTCACTTTGTGTCCAAAAGCCTGGGTTTGGGGGTTGAGGAGCCAGATTATTGTGCTATGGGGTTAAATGACTGCTAGGTGTCCATAGGGCAAATTAATTCTTTAGCAAGAGGAATTTTATCTGGCAAGGTCAATTTAGAAACGCTTTTGTGACTATAGTAAGAGCTAGAACATAGGGAAGAGCTGTGGGACAGTAGAGGTTTTTATCAATTCAATTCACTGATTGAATATTTAATAAGGTAAAGCACCTTGAAGGTGCTATGAGAAAAACAGGTGAGTCAAAGGGACTACTTTCTTCAGGATCTTAGAGTTCCTGCCTGGGTGACAGTCATACAAATAGCAAAGTCTTTAGTGATTTCACACTGGTAAAGGGAGACCCTGGAGTGAGCTTTGGAGATCCGATCTGTCACCCATTGCGCCAAAATTAATAATACTTAAATATAGACATGTTGACATTCTGAATTCTTGAGGAGTTAAGTCAGTAAAAAAATGGCTAGAAGAATAATAGTAGATAGACTAGATATCAGGATAAATAGTCTCAATCTGGGTTCAGTGGCTGACTGAAATTTATAGCTTGGAATAAGTTAGTTCCTTGCTCTGAATTGCATTTTTCTTAAACCTCCACCCAGTTCTGGAATTTTCCGATTATCATAAAAACAGTCATTCTATGAAAGTCATGAAGGATAGCTATGTTATAACTGTCATCCTCCCAGCTGAAATCATAAGATAAATCATAGATAAAAGACAACAAAACTCTTAGTTTATTTCTTCTCTTCCTTGCTCCTTTTCTTTTCAATCCCCTACTGTACCCCCACTGAATCTAAACTCTACTGAGCTATTTGCTGTCTTGCGTTCCCCAGTGATGTGTAATGACCTGCAGCCTGGGAGAGCAAATACAACACTGGAACTGTGCTTCCACGTGTACACAAGAGCCTCAGAAACTGGCTTGGCAAAGCTATTTGGCTGTTGATCTTCTGTCCAGTTTCTTTCAGCTTGACTGAAAACCACCCTTGGAGTTCTGCTTCTCGTCCCGCTCAATGCTCTCTCATCCACCATGGAGCATGCTGATGGGCGAAGTTCAGACCTTGCATTATTTTTACTGAGAGCCTAGCAGAGGAGCAATAGCAAATAAGTATACAACTGACCAAATATTGAGATAGGATACGATCTGTGCCCTTCCTTAGAAGGCAAAAGGCAAAAGGGTTATGGGGTTCAGAAGACAAGGAACACACTTCTGGCCTAAGTGACGTGTAATAAAAAAGAGGTCATTAAAGCTGTACCTTGGAGAACGGAATCATGTTTCAATAAGAAAGGTGTGGAGAAATAGGGCAGGGCACACTACTCAAGTTAGCAATGTTACAAAGGTATCTGCATGGGTGGGGACCATTTTTGGATAATAATGTGCAGTTTCACTTAATGGCGGGACATTCAGTTTAAATGGCTGATTGTGTCAAACTATAGAAAGCATTGAACACCAGCATTTTAAAAATGGACTACACGGTAAATAATAGAGATCCTTTAGGTGTTTCTGATTAGAGGTGTGGCGTGATTAGAAAGGAGCATGTGCACAGTGAAACACACCAGGGAGCATACTTTAAAAAGTTACGGTATTTGTCCAAGTTAGTGATGACGAGGCCTAAGCATTATAGGGGTGGATATTGTGAACAGAAATGCTGCTGGACTTGGCCATTGATTAACAAGGAGAGTCCAAGAAAAGAAATCAGAGATGAAATGGAATTTTTGAGCCAAGTTAACAAGGCAAATGTTGGCAGAGTTGGGAAAGCCAGGGAAGTATGGAGGAAATATTTTATGACGGAAAGTGATTTCATTGGTGTGGGTCACACTGATCTTCCAGAACACAGCGTGGATGTTGATTAGCTGGTTAGAAAAGGAAGTTACAAACGGAAATCCCAGTTCTGGTTAAAAATTCCTAAGTTGGTGATCATCACTGTTAGGTGGTTACTGAAGCTATTACGTGTGCATTAGAGGTAGGCAGTGAAGAGTGAGTAAAGAGGGAGGGCTCTTCTGCCTAAAGTCTTCCTTAATCTCTGCTTGGTAGACCTGGCCTGCAAATATAGAAGCACAAATTCACGGGTTTCTTGGATTCATTAGCACTAGTGAGTAGTCCGTTACAAAGCTCCAACAGTTGGTTTGGATCTGAGTGTGACCACAGGAATCTGATCTAGACCATAGTAAGTCCCAGAGGTCAACTCCACCGCAGAGAGGTCCTGTAGTGGGGGCCCCCTCAACTTCACTTTGCCCCCTCTTAAATGTAATCAGGTTCTAATTATAGAATTGTCATGCTGAAAGCATAGTTTCATACATATTTACTAGAGAGTGATGCAACTACCGATGCTTTGTAAGTTATAAATTATTATACCATTATTATTTTTGTTGTAGCTAGTATAAAGAATAACTATAATGAAGATGACAGGTCACTAAAAACGAAGTCTTGACAATAAATCTATTCAACCCTCCTGCTAGACGCTTGGGGACCCTGGGACTCAGAGAGGGGAACAGCTTGCCCAGATATTATACGGAGCCCGGAACAAAGCCCAGACTGCTGGGCTTCCAGTCAAGTGTTCTTTCCTTTTCCATTTAAGTGAATTCCTCGCTTCACCCTACTTTTTTGCAATCAATTTAACATGATATAATATTAGTCAAGATATGTCTCATTTCTTCAGTTTTACTTTTAGGTCTAAGTTTGAGGGCATTTTGGGAAAGGTACCAGCAAGTTGGAAAGTGGGAAACCACTTAAGAATAGCAGAAGGTTAAAAATAATACAACTGAAGTTGATTATTTAATTTCATAAAGTTTCTGAGATAGAGCTGGATCAGAAGGACTGTGTTCTCTAGCACCTCACAGTTCTTAATTGGGCTTCAGACAAGCAGACAGCTTGGGCAAAGCTGAATTTGATAAGAATTATCCTGGAAAAATAAACAAATACAGCATTTTTGGTTTTGTTCACTTCTCGAATGGATAAAAAACTGTGGACTTTGATATTTGGCACATCCCGTGACATGCAAGGAAAGAAAGAGGGAATCTTTGGCAGGCCGTTTTTCTATAGTACTAGTCATTCTAGGTTAATGTATTTTAAAAAGTGTATAATGTATGTTAAGAAGGGAAACAAATCTCTCCCTCTCATCTGTCTTTGTACATTCTCAGACTCCAGCGGCCTTCACAGTAGATTCGAGGATAGGTGGATGGAAGCATCCTATGACCCAGCACACCCAGGACAAGAAACTACAGGGTTTTTGGACCACTGCCAAGCTGTGAGATGAACCTGATAGGGTTCCTAAATAACAGCATGCCCTCAGCCTCAGGCCTGATTTCATGCTATTCCAGTCGTGTGACCTGTCTCCTCCAGTGATCTAAGATAACACTTATCGCGGTCTGCCTTGGAATCAAGTTACTTGTGTGTGTGCCTGCTTTTTCCACTAAATGAATGAGCGATGACCATGACTTACTCAACTCTATCCCCCAGAGCACTTGGCACAAGCCCTGGCACTCAGTAGGTTCCCAGTAAGTGTGCAGGGTCGGCTGGGATTTTGGCAGGGCTCCTCATTTCTCATTGGTAAAATCTATGGTTTTTCTTGCCCAATTTGAGAAGGATAAAATGCACATTTTGCTAAAAATCCTGGATCTGATTGCAGAGTCCAGGACTCTAAGAGAAATATGGATCTGTAATTTACTCTCTGTGAAGCCCTGTGACATTCCTTTTCTCTTGCACACCTGTTTTTCTGTAGGTCATAAATATGTACCGTTAATGCAGTTCTTGCATGTTATGATTCTTTCATTTTGTAAGGTAAATTCAAACGTAAAATCCCTTTTGGTTCAATTTCTCTTTATCTCTGCTCATCTTTGACACAATAATATGTAAAATAGTAAGTGGTTTTTCTATATTTAAAAAGATATATTCAAAAGAAAATTAAACAGTGGAATATAAGAGAAAGAACACAACACTGTCACTCAATGAGAATAATCATTCATTTATTTGCTGTTACTTTTTAGGTCTGAATGAAAATTTCCTTATATTTGTTTCCTATTACAACCCTGAAGTGAACTTTGCAAATTTTGATGGGCAGATAAGGGAGCAGCTTGAGGAGGTTAAGAAATTCGCTGAAATCACAGAGCCAGTCAGTAGTAGACTCAGAATTCCAGTGCAGACTCATCTTCTACTACACTGCTCTGTCCTTTCCAAACACTTCAAGCAAATCACTCAGCATCTCTGGGTCTCACTTTGGCTGTAAAATGGAATTAATAACATTTCATAGCATTCATGGGAAATTAAAATCGTATATGTAAAACAGCAACTGTTTTGGAAATCTGAAAAAGCTAAACCAATCTCAAAAATAATTGCATTACTAAATAACGAGGGTAGTGGTCCCAACAACCAAATCCTGCTTTGAAATAAAAGTGAAATTCGAAAACTGTTGATCTCAATAATAATAACTTGACAGTTCTGACTGTGCTCAATACCTTGTGATGTTACATCCCTACATCAGATTATTATATTGTATTTCTTATGAGTACAAGCTTACTTTCTTGCAGAATTAGAAAGGTTAGGACAAAAAATAAAATGAAGAAAATCTAAATGTTGTTCCTTGATTATCCTTTGATTGGGAAGTTAGTACAAATTTTCAAAATGATAATCCTTACAAGGATTCAGTGAAGGTGGAGCTCTCATATATAATTTGTAGCAATAGAAAATTCTTTTGTAATTTAATTTGTCAATATTATCAGATGACAATGTTTGTACATGCACACTTCTGAACCACTAATTATTTCTTTAGTAATGTATAGTGAGGTGGGGTAATAATTTTGGAAATATATGAATGTGCTTGTCTCTTTTGTGTTTCCATGTATCTGATTTTCATCCAAGTCAGCCTGAAGCATCCATCTACTCTTTCTGAGGATGCAGGGTAGGGAAGTTCAGAGGGAAAATAGAATTGTAATAACATGAAGGCAGAGTGAAAAAGATAGTACTCAGTTTTTGGCAAACAAAATAGGAATTTTATGTGCACAGGAAGATAATTGAATTGAAAGCAAGGCTTATTAATAGAGAGAAATGTCTTCTAAAATCCCTAATCTCCTTTAACTTGAAGGCCTGAATGACTTGGTCATAACATTTTGTTTAAGGAAAATAATGATCATATAGAAAGAGAGAGAAGAAAGCCTATTTCTGCCAGTCCCAGTGATTACAAGAGGAAGAGGAGAAACCAAGATCAGATACCAGGCTTCTCTTCTCCATATTGGTGACAAACTATATTGTTGCTCGCAAAGAGATGTAAAGATCACTTTACAGATATCCAACGAAGCATCAAAGACAATTTGGATGATGGCCTGCACTCATATTCTTGGCATCCTGGAACACAAAGCACTAAAGACTCCAGCCTTTAACCTGGTGCTGTCTCCAAGACTGTGCAGAAACAATGAGATCAGATGGCCCATGAAGATAGATGTGTCAGAGGTGATATAAATGCATTTATTATACTCTTGCTTATAATGGAAAAAAAGGCATACATAGCTTACTTGTCTAATGATATTTAAACAGAGGTATCTTTTTTTCACAGAAAATTTTGTGAAGATGCTGACATTAGGTATAAAAAATATAGTAGCATGGAAATATGAGCTTTTTATCTTTGCTCTGCTTGTCACTCATTGACTTTTAAAATATTTTGAATTTTGAGACTATTCTTTGAGTAAACCTAAAGTGTCCTTTAAGTAAGTGTCCTACAATGGCATTAAACTTTCATAAGTGAGTCCTATACATTTTGCTTGTATTTAATTCAAAGTTAGTTGAAAATTTTTAATCTATGTATTCAGTGAATGAAGTGAAGAAAACTTCAGCACTGAAAATTTTTGAGACGGTATATAGAGCAAGATGGCAGAGTAGGACTCTCCAGCACTTGTCCCCTTGTAGTAACATCAATTTGAACATAATTCACACGTGAAAATACCTTTGTAAGAGCTGAGGAAACCAGGTGAGAGTTTACAGTATTTGGTTGTAGCACAATAATTAGAAAAGACTCATTGAAGATGGTAGGAAAACAAGTTTGCATCACCTGCATTACCTCCAAACCCAGGCAGCACAACGTGGAGAGAGATACTCTCAATCTGAAGGAAAGAGAAGAAAGTGAGCAGAGAACTTTGCATTGGACCCAAAAACTGGGCCCACCCACTGCTAGGCAGATTCTCATGATCTTATTCCAGGCTGGTACCTATCGACTGGGCCTTTAGGGCTGCCCCAGTGCTAGGTGGGACCACACAGCCCCATGCTTAAGGCTTGCTTGGTGAACTCAGTATTTGGTCCACACTACCACCTGGCCAGTATCAGTGGACCCAGGCTTCTAGTCTGTCCCAGCACTGTGCCTACCATAGTGGGCCCCAGGCTTCTGGCAGTGCCACCCCAGCTGCAGCTGCCCCAAATTTCTTGTGTGCCCCCGGGCCACACAGGCTGCACATCTGTCTCAGCTTCTATCCTGCTCCAGTGCCTCACCTGCCATAGCAGGCTTCAGGATTTTGACAGCACTGCACCAGCCACAATTGCCCTGTGTTTCTGGTGGGCCCCAGTACCATGCCAGTCGCAGGGTTTTCTAAGACAAAGCCAGTCTGTGAAGACAGTAATAATTACCTATTTGTTCAAATGTGCAAACACTGATATACAACTACAAGGATCAAGAATAATCAAAAAAACATAATATCACCAAATGGACAAAATAAGGTGCCAGTAACTAATCCTAAGGAAATAAAGATATATTAAATGCCTGACAAAGAATTCAAGATAAACATTTTAAGAAACTCAGCTCACTTCAGGAAAATATAGAGAAACAACTCAATGAAATGAGAAAAACTGTACATAACCAGAATTAGAATTTAATAAAAATATTGAAATAATAATTATAGTAATAGATGAAATCCTACAGCTAAAAACTACAATAAACAAAATTAAAAATATAACAGTAGAACTGACTGAGCAGAAGAAAGAATCTGTGAGCTTGAAGTCAAGTTATTTGAAAATATATAATCAGAGGAGAGAAAAGAATAAAAAGAAATGAAGAAAGCTTATGTAATTTATGAAACATTGTCAAAAAAATTTTTTAATCATAAGAGTTAAGGAGAAGAGAAGATAAAGGAGTATAAAGCTTATTTAAAGAAATTGTAACAGCAAACTTTCCAAACCTGAAAAAAATATGTAAATATCCAGATATAGGAAGGTCTAAGGTCTCCAATCAGATTCACTGTGAAAAAAAACTACCCCGAGGCATATTATAATTAAAGAGTCGAAGAACAAAGACAAAGAAAGGATCCTGGAAGCAGCAAGAGAAAAGAAGCAAATAACATGTAAGAGAATTCCACTACAGCTAGCAGCAGACTTCTCAGCATAAACCTCACAGGCCAGGAGAGCATGGGATGATGTATTCAAAGTGTTGAAGGAAGAAAACTAACAACCAAGAACACTGACAACCAAAAAGACAGCAAAGCTGTCTTTTAGAAATGAAGAAGAGATAAAGATTTTACTAGACAATTAAAAGCCAAGATAATTCGTAACCACCAGACCTCTTATATAAGAAATGCTAAAGAGAGTTCTTCAGAATCAAAGAGAAAGACACTACTGAGTACAACTGAAACATCTGAAAATGTAAAACTACCTGGAAAAATTAAGTATGCAGGCCAAAGCAGAATGCTTTAATACTTGAATGGTGTTGAGTAAATAACTTATATCTTCAATATAAAGGTTAAAACACAAAGATATTAAAAATAATAGCTAAAATAATTTGTTTAAAATACACAATATGATTTAAATTCACATCAAAAATTCAAAATGTGTATCAAGAAAGCAATAACATATTAATAGCTACAAAAATACCTGGGAATACATTTACCCAAAGTAGTAAGCAATCTCTAAACTAAAAACTAAGCTACTGATAAAAGAAATTGAAGACACACAGAAAAAATGGAAAGATAGCCCATACTCATGGATCGGAAGAATTAATATTATTAAAATGTTCTTACTACCCAAAGTGATCTACAGATTCAATGCAATCAATATTAAAATATCAATGATGGTCTTCACAGAAATTAAAAGAAAAATCCTAAAATATATACAAAACCACAAAAGGGCCTAAATAGTAAAGGCATTGAGCAAAAAGAACAAAGCTCTAGTCATTACACTATCTGACTTAAAAATATACAGCAAAAGTATAGTAGCCAAAACAGCATGATATTGGCAAAAAAAATGAACACACAGAGCAATGGAAAAGAATAGAGAGTTGGCCGGGCGCGGTGGCTCACGCTTGTAATCCCAGCACTTTGGGAGGCCGAGGTGGGCGGATCACGAGGTCAGGAGATCAAGACCATGGTGAAACCCCGTCTCTACTAAAAATACAAAAAATTAGCCGGGCGTGGTGGCAGGCGCCTGTAGTCCCAGCTACTCGGAGAGGCTGAGGCAGGAGAATGGCGTGAACCCGGGAGGCAGAGGTTGCAGTGAGCCGAGATCGTGCCACTGCACTCCAGCCTAGGGCACAGAGCGAGACTCCGTCTCAAAAAAAAAAAAAAAAAAAAAAAAAAAGAATAGAGAGTCCAGAAAGAAATGCAGCCAGGTGATTTTTGTTAAAGGGGCCAAGAACAAACAATGAAGAAAGTAGTCTCTTCAATAAATAGTGCTAGGAAAACTGGATATCCATATGTAAAAGAGTTAAACTAGACCCGTATCTCTCACCATATTCAAATATCAACTCAAAATAGATTGCAGTCTTAAATATAGACTTGAAATTATGAGACTACTAGAAATATGAAAAAAACTCCTTGACATGGGTCTCAGCAATGACTTTTTGGATATGCCCCCAAAGTCACAGGCAATAAAAGCAAAAAAATAGACAAATGGATAACATCAAACTAAGAAGCCCCTGGAGAAAAGAAACAATCAATAGAGTGAAGAGACAGCCTATAGAATGGGGGAAAATATTTGCAAACTGTAGAGTTGTTAAGAAATTTACATCCAAAATACACAAAAAATTCAACAGCAAGAAAACAACTCAGTTAAAAATTGGCAAATAACTGAACAGACATTTCTTAAAGGAAGATATACTAATGGGCAACAGGTATATGAAAAAAATTACCAACATCAGTAATGGGGATGCAAACTAACACCACAATAAGAAAATTCTACTGAAGTAGAAAGTAGCATGTTGGTTACCAGGAGCTGAGATGGTTAGGGAGATGTTGATTAAAAGATGCAAAACTTCATTTAGACAGAAGAAATAAGTTCAAGAGAACTATTTTACAACATGGTGACTGTAGTTAATGAGATATTGTACTGTAAAATGCTGAGAAGAATAGATGTCAAGTTTTCTCACCACAAAATAACTATGTGCCAGATTTAGTCATTCCACAACATATATGTACTTCAAAATATTATGTTGTAACACAGTAAATACATATGATTTTATCTATCAATGGATGAAATAAAATTTAAAAAGAAACTTTTAGAGAAGTATATTTTTTTAAAATAAAGCATACAAATAAAAAGATGTTGAAATGCACCTTTATAAAAGTAAGAGAGGAACAAAACAAATGGTGAAAGTTAATCTGTGTAAAAGATTAAATATTAAAATTATTTAGTTGTGCTTTGGAATATATAAACTTGTGGAAATAGGTCTTTAATGAAGCTCCTATTTACATTAGATAAATGTGCATTCCATTTTAGAATGAAATCGATAACACTTTTTATTTTGTAGTATGTAAATTTGGTGAAACTTTTAAATGAATTTTAAAAAGGGACAAGTTATTTGATGGGTTTTTCTTTGTAAAAATATTTGTTGAAGAAAAGTATTTTAAATAGAGGCAAAATACAGTATCTGTGAAGTTATGTGGGCTGAAATAACTATATATTTTATAGGAAATAGAATAGAGAATATCCCCTACTTAGTGAATTTTTCACTGAGCTTATCAAATTTTTCAGCTGCTATAAAGAGAATATTTTCTCAATAATGTCTATAATGATGATTAAATGGAAAATTTCAGATATTTCAAATTAATTGTAGAATGCAACTTTGAAGAAGTATTTCAGACAGTTGAAAAAATTAAAATGATAAGATCATAGAAAAAAATACATTCTTCAAAAACAAATGACATTCCAGTGCTATGGTATTAAAAACAGATGAAACTAACAAAATTAGTAAAGTTTGTGAATATATTCGAACAGTCATTCAGTTAAGTGATTCGCTTCAGATAATTAATATAAAGTTCTTTTCCCCACATATATATATGTGTTTTATATATATATATATATGCTACTTTAAATTTTAGAATGAATTTTAGTTTTGAAAATATATTTATATCCAAAATATATAAAGAACTCAATAGCAAAAAGAAAGCAATTAAAAAATGGACAAACAACCTGAATAGATATTTCTCAAAAGAAGACATACAAATGAGCAACAGGTATATGAAAAAATTCTGAACATCACCAATCACTGAATAGCTCTATTTTTAGGCATATCAATACAATATAGCTAATTTATGGTAATTATATAAACATTTCAAAAACTTTTATAATTATTTTTTAGCTCCCCTTTTACTGATAAAATTGTCCTATATTATTGCAAACACTACATGATCACCCTAGATATAGCATAGGTACTTGTCAGTTGTTTTGTATCCAGAACAAAAGCTAGAGATAAAACAGTTAGATTTTTTAAAGCATAGGGAAAATACTACAAGGGATATTTTTTGAAGTTCCAAAATGGTTATACCAGGTGGTAGAGAACATGAATTTTTTTCCTAGTTTTCATTTATCATGTTATTGAGATCATGTTATTATCACAAGGAACAATTATGCTAGAGAAAAACAAACAAATAATAGGAAGCATTGAACTTCCTGGAGAAAGGACATAGGAAGCAGTATGTCTCATCTGTCAGTGGGGCTCTGAGGGCAGCAAGGGTAAAGATGCATGCACAGCATGCCAGCTACCTCTACATCTGAGCAGACGTGCCTCTCCCGCATCTGTCACAGCATCAGCTGGTCAAAATGTTCTTTCCTTCCACTCCAGACCTAGCCAAGGTAGCACTGACAAATAAGGTCAGATTTGGGGGCTGAGGTGAGTGAAGCATTTTATATTTATATCCATGGACACACTCTCCTGTGTATGTTCCAGTGACTTCAGGGGACTTTCCACAGCCATGGGTGTCATGTCCAGTGTGAGGTAACTCTGTCTGGCCCAGGGAATTCTCTGGACACAAATCACGAGGTTAAGGATTGGGTTCCAGAGTTTATGGATTGATGTTCAATAATACTTCTATCTCTTCTGTGCTGTCTGGTCACTATGACAGTCACAAATATGCAGGATTTTTTGGTAAGGTGTTTTGTTTCTCCTCTCCCATTCATTGTTGGCTCCAAGTTTGGGGAAATAATGAATATACTGGTTTAATGACTTCCAGCTTGGGCATTGCTCCTGCTTTTATGGATGATTATTCTGATTAGTTACTGCTAGGCAAAATACACATAGAATATAAATAAAACACCTAGAGGAGTGCCTGGCACAAAATAACTCCTAGATAACTACTGTACTGGCTTTAACACTTTATGAAGCAACAGATTTCCGCTCCAGACGGGGGAGTTTCAGTAGAGACAAGAGGGAGATCTAATATATGATAAAAAATGGTATGAATTAAGATTTAACCATTTAGAAGGCATGTTGAATGCATATTACGTGCAGTACTGGTTTAGGCTTCAGGAAAAATATGATGAAGAAAATAGACTAAATTTCTGCCCTCAAATAACTTACAGATAGGAAGATAAAATTTACCTGAGTTAAATAATTGTAATGTTGCACATTTTTTTCTTTTCTTTTTCTTTTTCTTTTCTTTTTTTTTTTTTTTTTTTTTTTTTGAGACAGAGTCTCGCTTTGTCGCCTAGGCTGGAGTGCATGGCGTGATCTCGGCTTACTGCAACCTCTGCCTCCTGGGTTCAAGCGATTCTTCTGCCTCAGCCTCCCGAGTAGCTCCGAGTACAGGCACGCACCACCATGCCCAACTAATTTTTGTATTTTTAGTAGAGACAGGGTTTCACCATATTGGCTAGGCTGGTCTTGAACTCCTGACCTCGTGATCCACCCGCCTTGGCCTCCCGAAGTACTGGGATTACAGGCATGAGCCACAGTGCCCAGTCAATGTTGCACATTTTTATGCAAAATCCTAGCTGTACAAGTATTATATGTGTGTGTGTGTGTGTGTGTGTGTATATGCACAGATATATATAAATACAAATGTGTATTATATACAAATATACATATAAACTGGAGTGTGTTCAAAGGAGCTAAAGAAAGTTGAATGACATTCAAGGAGTTGAGTGAACTGTGTGTTCTCTCCTCATTAATGTGTTTAGAGGGCAGCATCTGTAACATAGACTCCTTATTTTCTGCCTTCACCAAGTAGTACAAAGGAAGGGTTTAAATGAAATAGAAGCATATAATGGCTGCTGCTGAAGAGACTGTTAGATTACCCACTCAGTAATCATTTCCATTTCCTTTCTGTTAATGTAATTTGGTTTGGGTTTGGTTTGACATAGCAATGTGCTCAGAAAAGGTGGTTGTTCAACCTTCAACAATCTCAGGGGGTAGACCTTGATTACTTTAAGGCTGAGGCTCATGCTGTGCCTTTTCTTTTCACCACTGATGGGTGTGAAGTGGCACACAACCCTGCTCTGCCCCATAGAAAATCAGGAGAAATGTATTAGGAAATCTCCAGTGAAGGAGCTTGAGCATTAAGCTCCCTAAATTCAAAAATTGATTTGAGATCTAAAAGGAGAAAATAACTTGCTATGTGGCCTTGGGTGTATTGCTTAACTTCTCTAGGTCTCAGCTTCACAGTCACATTATATTAATAATTCTTGTCTTCCCTAATTAGCAGGGTTATTGTTGGTATTACGGAAAGTAATGGATGTTAAAGCAATTTCCAGTTTAAATGCATATGATATGTAAATTGTTACTATTAATTTTAATTGCTTTGAAATATTTAAATTAAAAAGTGATATAAAATTAAATTAGTAATGCCATAAAAATATATGTTAATATGACAACCCTAGCGAAATATGCTTCTTCTCTAATAAAACTTAAACATAATTGTATGTAAAAGACTTCCTATGCATTTATTTATATGCATACATATTTCATTTTCCTTTCCTTAATTAATTTTCTTTAAAATCCATATAGAACTTTGGAATTACATATTTAATAAAGTTCAATGAGCTAGTGTTTGTAAAAAAACTTTAGACATTCCCCTCTGCTCTTTGAGAGCATAATAACAAAGGCAGTAAGTACAGATTCAGATGCTTTAACAATACATGCATTTTGTTAGAAAACAATTTCAAACATATAAAAATAACATAATAATCACAACACCCACTATACATATTTAACAAAGGTTGATTAACATATTTTCTTCAAATGTCTTTTTAGAACAAATAAAATATTACAGATACATTCAAAGTCCCTGTGTACCTATCTTAGTCAGTTTGGTCTGCTATAGTAAAGTAGCACAACATGGGTAACTTACAAAACTAGAAATTTATTTCTCATGTTTCTGGAGGCTGTGGATCTAAGAATAGGGTGCCAGCATGGTCGAGTTCTGGTGAAGGCTCTCTTTGAGGTTGCAGGCTGCAAACTTCCCATGTATCTTCACATAGCAAAAAGAACGCTAGTTAGCTCCCCAGCCTCTTCGTAAAAGACACTAACCGCATTCACAAAAGCTTCATACTCATAAGCTAATTACCTCTGAAAGCCCTTTACCCTTAGTACCATCACATTGGGATTAGGGTTTCAACATAGGGGTTTTGGGGAGACACAAATATTCATTACATTGTAGTGCCTTTCTCAATTACACTTTGTAGTGTGTGTATACAATTTCAGATCATATTTTACACTTTGCTTATATATCTGTGTATAACATACGGTATTAACTAAAGTTCTCTAATATATACATTAACATTAACAAAACACAGTGGCTCAAAGTAAATTTATTTCTTTCTCAAATAACAGTTCATAGGGAGGTAGAAGGTCCAGGGTGGGTAATCAACTTTGACTCATGAGATTCCGTTGTTTTACAATCTCCTAAGGCAGTGGTTTTGTGAATACAATGTGAGAGCTTCGAGGTCCTGTCTGCATCCCCTTCCTTTTTCCAACTATATATCTGTGTGAGGAAAAATTTTCTTCATATCCTTCAACAAAAATAACATTGCTATAGATTGAATGAAGAAACAAATATTAGACTTCACTTGTCTTAAAGTAAGACATTTAAAAATTTGTAAAAATATAAACAATGTCACTATTTCAATAAAATTTTAGTTATCTTTAATAAAATGATATGCTAATATAAAAGTTTATTATGGTTGTAAAAATTAAATAAATACATATTTTAATATCACTATTGTAATTTCGAATACGGTAAATATCAATAGATATTCCAACATTAGAAAAAGGTCTTTGAGGTCCTAAATAGTCAAGATAGGAAAATATATTGTCTACTTGGTGGCCATGTCTAGCTAAAACTCTTTGTGCTCTCAGAAAGGTAGAATGAATTTAGGGAAACAACTAGCAGTTCAATGCAATGTGTGTGTCCATAAACAACATATGATATTTGTGTGCTTTAAAAATGTACATGAATAGCATCTTTCTCGGTACATCCTTCTATATATTACTTTTTGCTCAAAATTATGTCTTCAAGATATATCCATGCTAACACACATTGGTCTAGTTTATTCATTTTAACTGTTGAAACTATCATACTGTAGGATTATGAAACAATTTATTTGAACATTTATTTAATTGGCAGATACAGAAGGTTTCCAGTTATTCACTCATGAAAGCAATGCTGCAATAAACATTATTTTGCATATGTCCTTGTATAAAATGAGAATGTTTCTTTAGATAATTAAAAGTTACGTTCTGTAGTGTAAGATATACATGACTGTAAGTGTTATTAAATGTTATTAACTTGTTCTCCAAGCAGTTGTGCCAATTTGCAAACCCACATACACAGCATGAGAATCTCTTTGCCCTCTGTTTCTCCTTTTCGGGTTATAATTTTGTCAATAAGATGGTAGGAGAATTGAAAGTTACTGTTGTTTAATTTGAATTTCTCTCTGTAGACATTAGAATAGTTAAAAATAGTTATGATGGCAATCAAAAGAACACTTGAAAACAGTGATTACATAATTCAGATTTAGTTTTCTCACATAAGAAGTGTGGAGTTAGATAGGTGCTAGCATTGGTTTTGCAGATCATTAATGTAATCAAGAAAATTAGGCTCAGCTATCTTTCTGCTGAATTATCCTAAGTGTATTATCTTTTCCTCCTCTAGCTTATCTTCTTATGGTTGCAACATGGCTGCCACTACATTACTTAAATGTTCAATGTAAAAAAAAACAAAGGAAGACGGTTCTTACATTCTCCTTCTAAATTTCTTCCCTTTTATCGAATTTAACAAAGAAAAAGTCCCTAATCTCTACCCCAGAAGACTTTTTCAAATGAAGTTTTTCCCAGAACTGTGCTAATTAGCCAATGTTGACACATTGTTCTTGTATCTTTAAATAAATGACATAAAAGACAGGGTATAGCCCTCATATTTATTTTTGTATCAAACTTAGCTTTTCAAGAATCTTAATTCTTTAATGTGACTTGTATCAACTTATCACATTTTATTTTCAAAATTCATTTGGATTCTTTTATTAGGGTTGCATTTTTTAAACATCTGGGATAAACGTATAGCTTTACAACCTTGTAAACAGCAAACAATTGGATCTTACTTTTAAAAGTCAACCTGACAATCTTTGCTTTTTAATTGAAGCATTTAATCCTTTATATTTAATGTAACTATTGATAGAGCTGTGTTTTAAGTCTACTATCTTGGTCCTCTTTTCTTAATTCTATCTTAATTTTTTCATGCTTTTTTTGATATTTTGTTTGTTTTTCAATATTGCAGTTTTTTTCTTTCTTTCTTTCTTTCTTTCTTTCTTTTTTTTTTTTTTTTTTTTTTTTTTTTTTTTTTTTGAAACAGGGTCTTACTCCGTAGCCCAGACCCGAGTGCAGTGGTGCGATCTCAGCTCACTGCAACCTCTGCTTCCCAGGCTCTAGTGATCCCACCACCTCAGACCCTGAGTAGCTAGGACTATAGGCACATGCCACTATGCCCAGCTAAAACAGTATCATTGAGATATAACTCATACTACATAAAATTTACCCACCTAAAGTGAATAGTGCAATGGCTTTTAATATAATCACAGAATTGTACAACTATTACCACAATCAATTTTAAAATATGTTTATTACCCCAAAAAGAAATTCATTAGCAGTCACTCCCCAGTTTCCTCTTACTCCTCACTCTTAGCCCTAAGCAAACATTAAACTGTATTCAGCCTCTATAGATTTGCCTAATCCCAACATTTTGTATAAATGGAATTGTAATGCCAGTCTCGATGGCTCACACCTGTAATCCTAGCACGTTGGGAGGCCAAGGCGGGAGGATAATCTGAGGTCGAGAGTTCAAGACCAGCCTGACCAACATGGAGAAAGCCATCTCTACTAAAAATACAAAATTAGCCAGACATGGTGGCGCATGCCTGTAATCCCAGCTACTCGGGAGGCTGAGGCAGGAGAATCGCTTGAACCCAGGAGGCAGAGACTGCAGTGAGCCAAGATCGTGCCATTGCACTCCAGCCTGGGTAACGAGCAAAACTCCATCTCAAAAAAAAAAAAAAGAAGGAATTGTAAAATATGTGGTCTTTTGTAACTGGATTATTTAACTTAGCATAATGATTTCAAAGTGCATCTGTTTTAGCATGTATTTGTACTTTTTTTTTTTATAGGTGAACAATATTTCATCATATAGCTATATCATATTATATTGATTAATTCATCAGCTAATGGGCATTTGAGTTGTTTCTACTTTTTGGCTATTGTGAATAATGCTATGAACATTCAGGTACAAGTTTTATGTAGACATATATTTTTATTTCTCTTGAGTATATACGTAGAAGTGGAATTCCTGGGTCATATGGTAACTCTATGTTTGACCTTTTGAGGAAATGCCAGATTGATTTTCTCAATAGTTGTGTCATTTTATATTCCCACCAGTAGAGTGTCAGTTCCAATTTCTACACATCCTCACCCACACTATTTTTGTCTTTTATATTTTAGCTCTCCTAGTGGATGTGAAACGTCATGCCCTCTTTTGAGTGAATAAAGTGTATGCAATTAAGAGTATAATACATTGTTATTACTGTTTTGGCCCTATAAAAATGATAAAAGTAAATTCTTTCAGGGAAAGGGAAACTATACCGGCTGGAAGCCCACACCTTCAGGAAGAAATGAAATGTGGCAGAAAGATATATATCTTTTTTATTATTATTATTATACTTTAAGTTTTAGGGTACATGCTCACAATGTGCAGGTTTGTTACATATGTATCCATGTGCCATGTTGGTGTGCTGCACCCATTAACTCGTCATTTAGCATTAGGTATATCTCCTAATGCTGTCCCTCCCCCCTCCCCCCACCCCACAACAGTCCCCGGAGTGTGATGTTCCTCTTCCTGTGTCCGTGTGTTCTCATTGTTCAATTCCCACCTATGAGTGAGAACATGCGGTGTTTGGTTTTTTGTCCTTGTGATAGTTTACTGAGAATGATGTTTTCCAGTTTTATCCATGTCCCTACAAAGGACATTAACTCATCATTTTTTAAGGCTACATAGTATTCCATGGTGTATATGTGCCACATTTTCTTAATCCAGTCTATCGTCGTTGGACATTTGGGTTGGTTCCAACTCTTTGCTATTGTGAATAGTGCCGCAATAAACATACGTGTGCATGTGTCTTTATAGCAGCATGATTTATAGTCCTTTGTGTTATATGTATCCCCAGTAATGGGATGGCTGGGTCAAATGGTATTTCTAGTTCTAGATGCCTGAGGAATCGCCACACTGACTTCCACAATGGTTGAACTAGTTTACAGTCCCACCAACAGTGTAAAAGTGTTCCTATTTCTCCACATCCTCTCCAGCACCTGTTGTTTCCTGACTTTTTAATGATGGCCATTCTAACTGGTGTGAGATGGTATCTCATTGTGGTTTTGATTTGCATTTCTCTGATGGCCAGTGATGATGAGCATTTTTTCATGTGTTTTTTGGCTGCATAAATGTCTTCTTTTGAGAAGTGTCTGTTCATGTCCTTCGCCCGCTTTTTGATGGGGTTGTTTGTCTTTTTCTTGTAAATTTGTTTGAGTTCATTGTAGATTCTGGATATTAGCCCTTTGTCAGATGAGTAGGTTGCGAAAATTTTCTCCCATTCTGTAGGTTGCCTGTTCACTCTGATGGTAGTTTCTTTTGCTGTGCAGAAGCTCTTTAGTTTAATTAGATCCCATTTGTCAATTTTGGCTTTTGTTGCCATTGCTTTTGGTGTTTTAGACATGAAGTCCTTGCCCATGCCTATGTCCTGAATGGTATTGCCTAGGTTTTCTTCTAGGGTTTTTATGGTTTTAGGTCTAACATGTAAGTCTTTAATCCATCTTGAATTAATTTTTGTATAAGGTGTAAGGAAGGGATCCAGTTTCAGCTTTCTACATATGGCTAGCCAGTTTTCCCAGCACCATTTATTAAATAGGGGAGCCTTTTCCCATCCCATTGCTTGTTTTTGTCAGGTTTGTCACTTTTAAAAAATGAAAGATCTGCATTTTTTTATTATGTAATCATTTATATCTATATTTGTTCAGATGATTATTGACCATTTAAGGCAATAATAATAATAATGTACTCTGAGTTTTGCAGCACATATAGAAATAAATTTAAAAACTACAGAGGATGCTTACCTTTATCTATGACAGATGCTTCACTTTCTGCCACACTATGAGGCATGGAAATAGGAATGATTCTCTTTTGTCCTAGTAAGAATTTTTGTTTAGTTTATTTTGTTCCTGGTATATCATAAAAACTATGATTTTGTAGTTTATATGGCTTCTTCTATCTGTTAAAGAGTTTTGAGTTTCAATATTCTAACCAAAAGCAGAAGCCTATCATTCACTTTTAATACTTATAAAATTACTATTTGATCCATAACTTATCTTGAAATGTGTTTTTTAGTTTGTTCATATAGGGGGGTCTGATGTTTCTGAGATTTATTTTTAAATTTATTGCATTGTATATAATATTATATGAATGTTTAAAAGTGTTTCTTTGTAGTTGACATTACTGAGAAATAGTACATAGGCCTGGAGCTGCTACTTGTTACTGTTTCCACAAAGATGTAGTCTGCCTAAAAATGAAGCCAACATAGAACTTAAAAAAAAGGAAGGTTTAATTATATTTTCCCCTAAGCCAAACTGCTCCTAATGTCTTGCTTAAACTTTTCAGTTGTAAGACTAGTATTTCTCATTTTTGTCTTACACTAGTCTGGGTTGAGTTTCTTTTGTTGTGTGCAACCTGACTAATATGGAAAACATGAGGAGTTCACTTTGAGATATATTGAGTTTGTGTTGTGATAGAACACAACCAGAAGATGTAAATTCAGAACAGGGTATCAAGAAAGGGTTCATAGCCACAGTGACCTGAGGCTTGTTAGCCCTGACCCTGTATTAAACTGGTGCTAACAGTCTTCGTAGTAGAAATTAATCACTCTTCTATCTGCTTTCCTTACATGGGAACTTTTGTTCCAAGCAAAACCTTACTTAAAACGTCTCTCTTAGCCAATATTCACATTCGGAAGGCAACGATACATTATTGGCATCTTGATATAATCAAAAACAAGAGATAGTACTCTGGGTTTGGTGGCTATTCTTTCATTTTCCTGGCTATTGCCAATATTTAACAAACAAAATTGGCTTGCCATAGTAACCAGGAAATGAGTGTCTATGCACATTCATTTCAGGCTGCATTGTACCATACCTGAATATACACATGCCAAAAGATGCCTTGGTGTTTGCAACCTGCAGCACTTACAGGAATAGCCCCACTATAAACGGTCATTTTTAATTGTAGCCTGAATTTCTTTAAGAGACAGCCAGAGAAATGAAAGCTCTCTGCCAGAAGACTTTTTGTTTTCAATACGAATGTAAAGAGAATGAATCCATGAACAGGTCACTTTAGAGAAGTTTAAATAAGCCAACTTGCTTTTGCAGTGGCCTTTCTGTACACCACCTTTTTTCTGTCCTTTTGGCTGCTGCCCTTTGCTCAGGCCATCATTTCCTCTTATACTGTTAGTAGCTAATGTAGTTGCTTTCAGCTAGCATAACAAATCATTCAAACTGAAAAGAGGGTTTTTTCAATAACTCTCACCATTTTGCCAATGGTGAAAGTAAAGATATAAGAGATCAATTTATTTCCCCTAGATTATATAGATAATTGGTTTCAGGGCTCAGACTTTCCAGTACAGCACTTGATGGTTATATGGTATTTTGACTTTTTAAACACTACTGTTTGAATTCAGCTGAATTAGTCATGCTAGGCTAACTACTCCAATAACAACCCTACATTTCAATGGATTAACAGAATAGAAGTTTATTTCTTCATTGTATAAAATTCAAGGATGATGACCTTTTATGTCATCATCCAGGAACCTATGTTCTTTTTATCTTGTGTCTCTACTAGGCTCTATGTCTTCATAATCCACTCCTTTTGGTTAGAAAGGGGGAAAAGGGAGCATAGGATTATCTGCTGGAAGTTTATGAGGTATTCCGAAAGTGGTGCACATACTTTTGCCCATTTTCCATTGGGCAGAACGAAATCACACAGCCAAACCAACTTCAAGGGAGGTTGAACAACATGGTCAAGTCTTGTGTCTAGCAGAAAAAAGAAGGGATGTTTCAAACACCTGCATTTGCTCTAGACGCTTTGATTGATCTACTTTGATGTGTATATACTTGACTGGCTTAGAAATATTAAAAATATTCACTGTTTTACAAATGTGCAAGTATCTATTAAAATAGATACCCTTAGCCTATACACAATACACAATCCATCTCTGAGTCTTATCTTGAATCAGTTAGAATCAAATTTAACCACAAATAACATGAGCCACAAATAACATTGGCTTAACCAAGATAGAAATTTATTTCACTCTCTCTTTCTTTTATGTAAAAAGAAGTTAAAATTAAACTTGGAATTGAAGTCAGAGCTGGTAATACTCACCATCGTGGTAATCCAGGCTCTATCATCTTACTTCTAAACTTAAGGTCATTATACTGTAGAGTTTAGGGAATAATTAAAACAAACAAACAAAAAACCTGAGGTCATCTCATGATCCAGGCTCGTCACTACCATTCCCACCTTCTATTCACATTGCAGGTTGAAAAAACTAAAAGCAAAAAAAAAGGAGGGGCTATGTAGATTTCCCAGCTGTCTCTCCTGCTTCCTTTATAGAACCTTTCATGAACTCCCTGTCCACAACTTTACTTATATCTCATTGGCTAGACCCTATTCACATTGTTATGGAAACTGAAGAGTTCAGTCTTTTGGCTGAGCACACATTATTGGTCCCAATGATACAGGGATTCTAATAATAAGAGAGTTAAAAATATATTTTCAGTGGATACAGAATTCTAAGTTGACCTTTTTTCTTTCCTTCTTTTACTCAGCACTTAGATATCATTTCTTTGTTCTCTAGTTTCCATTATTTCTGAAGATCAGTCTGTGATAATTCTTATCTTTGTTGCTTTGTATGTAAAGTCGCTTGTCTTCTGGCTGCTTTAAAATTTGTCTTTTTATGCTAGGTTTTTAGCAATTTAATTTTGATGTTTCCTTTGATGGATTTCTTTGTGTTTATTTTGCTTTGGTGCTTATTAAAGGTATTTAATTTGTTTTCACCTATACCACTAACTGTTCCTTTCCTCCCACCAATATTTCAGCTTTATCCCCTTTATGATTATGACACTGAGGGCACATATCAGAGGTAGGATAAGACTGAAGTTTGCAGCAAGGATAAATACCTAGGCTGGAGTAAAGTAAGGAGTTGAGCATATTGTTTGGTAATCAAAGCAATTTGATTTTAATTTTGATGAACGCTGCTTCCCAAGGTTGGTCAAAGGAGCTATGATAATAGGTCCTACCAAAGAACTCATACTACTACAGGTAACTCCTCTCCTTTTTTTTTTTTCTTTTTTCTTCCTTTAGTATCTATCTATTGAGAACTTATATACCACAAGTTGCACCTGGGAGCTGGTGGTGAGCAAAATCTTCATGGTTCCTTCCTTTATGGACCTCACAGTCCTTGCCTTCCATATATGCAATACCTTTTAACACCATTCCAGAAATAATTATCCTAAAGAGTATAATTGCATACATTTCCCTTATTGAAAAAGATAAGATTTAGAGATAAAGTCCGCACAGTGCTTGAGAGCACAGACCTAGATTTGGCTTCCAACTTCATTTACTAGTTGAATGACCTTAAGGAAATTAATTTTTTGCACCTCCATTTCTTCATCATTAAAATGAGGATGATAATATTTATCTGATAGAGGTATTCTGAATAGAGTCGTAAGTAGAACAAAATACCTGGGCTTTATCTCAGCATGTCACACTGTAGAAAAGCTCAACAGCACACCCATCTCACTAAACTAGAAATAACTTGGCATAAATTAATCAAATTATCAAGAATACTGAGTTAAATGCAAAGCTATAATGTATCTTATATGATTGATAATATTCATCTATGAGACACATGAATGAGTGCATTTTGAATACACGTATCACTTCTGGCTTGCTATATAGAATTTGTGGTAAGGATTAATGAGCGACAGACAATCCCATGATCCCTAATCTCATTGTTCATACCCTTAGGTAATCCCATCCCCTTGAGTCTGGGCAGGAACGGTGAGTTTATTCTAACAAACAGAATATAGCAAAGGTGATCTATGACATGGTTATATTACATTATATAAAACTCCAGGTTTCTAGTGGACTTGCACAATGGGCTGTTATTGTAGGTTTAATGAAATAAGCAGCTATGATGATACTATGAACTGTGGGGACCTCTAGGAGCAATAGGCAATCTCCATCCTCTAGCCAGCAACAAAAAATGGGGTACTCAGCCCTGTAAACACAAGGAAATAGATCTGGCCAACTGCCTGAGTGAGTTTGGAAGTAAATTGTTTTCTAGTCATGCTTTCACTTGAGAACACTGCCCAGGCAACATCTTGAATCTGGCTTTGTGAAACCCCAGATAAGCCATGACCAGATTCATGACCTACGGAAACTATGAGATAACATAGGAGATAATGAATGTTTATTGTTTTAAATCACTAAATGTGTGGTAGTTTGCTATGCAGCAATAGATAACTGATGTTTGGCATGGAAAAAGCACACACGTACAAGAATAATAATTTTAAAAATTATTAAAATAACAAAGTTCAAATTCTCAGCATGCCATTTAAGATTATTCTACTTATTTCTAAACCATTTTAATAGGTTCATTTTTCTAAGTCCTAAGCTTTAAACCTACTGGAATGCGCAGATCACTTGAGTCCAGAAGTTCAAGACCAATCTGGCCAACATGGTGAAACCCCATCTCCACAAAAGATACAAAAATTAGCCGGGCGTGGTGGCACACACCTGTAGTCCCACAGCTACTAGGGAGGCTGAGGTGGGAGGATCACCTGAGCCTGAGAAGGTCGAGACTGCAGTGAGCTGTGACTGTGCCACTGCACTCCAGCCTGGGTGACACAGTGAGACCCTGCCTCAAAACAAAACAAAACAATAATAATAACAATAACTAGATCCCACAGATCCCCCAGATCCCTGGTATCTGAGCAGCATGACCTTTCTCAGGGTGCCTTTCTCAGGGAAAGAGGGGGTCCTTTGCCCATCTGCCCCTCCAGAAATACTATCCAATTCCTAGACTACTTGCCAGAATCGAAGTCATAACCACGAGGTGGCAGGTTGGGGAGCTGGGCCCAGCCTGTTGTCTGGTGAGGTACTTTGTCCTCAGCACCACTTAACTGCTGCCAGATAAGTCAGTGACCAGAAGAGTCCTTGGCCAGCCCCATCTCATGACCTTGGCTCTGCCACGGAGAGGGACCCCTAGCACCATCATAGATACAGATAGGGTGCAGCAACTCCCCCTCCCCTCCGGAAGCCCGGGGAGCTGTACACCGACCTGTGTGGTGTTTATCTCAGTTGCTTGTGGGGGGCAGAGTCCTCATCTGCCATGTGGATATCTGAGATCAGCTTTCTGAGTCCCTCAGTCAGTCCCACGGGCCTGCAGGCCCCAGGTGCAGAAAGCCAGCCAGCCCACGGCTCTCACATCTCTTAGGAGTTATGGGGTTTTTACACTTAGAGAAACAAACCCCTATCTCCTTTGAGCCTCCTTTTCCTCTGAGCTGTGAATAGTTTTGACCCTCTAAATATGGTCAAGCTCTTCTGACACTGAGATGATTTTTATCAATGGTCTGTCCCCTTACCTGTAATATATACCTGTAATATAAATATAAAATTCTCCGTGAGTGGTTTCCAGACTCAGGCTCCAATGGACCACATGAAAGTGTTTTGTTTTGAAAAACAAAAACAAACACAAACAACAACAACAAAATACAGAAAGCCATACTGAATTATTTGCTATTTCTGAAATATTTCCAGATATCTTGACTTTGTCCATGGCTGTTTTATTTACCTGAAATGCTTCACTCTCTTTTTTTCTTGATATGGAGTTTCACTCTTGTTGCCCAGGCTGGAGTGCAATAGCACAATCTTGGTTCACTGCAACCTCCACCTCCCGGGTTCAAGCGATTCTCCTGCCTCAGCCTCCCAAGTAGCTGGGACTACAGGCATGTGCCACCATGCCTGGCTAATTTTTTGTATTTTTAGTAGAGATGGGGTTTCACCATGTTGGTCAGGCTGGTCTTGAACTCCTGACCTCAGGTGATCCACCTGCCTCAGCCTCCCAAAGTGTTGGGATTACAGGTGTGAGCCACCGCACCTGGTCTTCACTCTCTTTTTCTTTAGCTGAAATTCCTTTCAATTCTTCAAATTCTATTTTAGGTACTATCGACTTCATGGATATTTTCTAAGTATACTGGCTGTAATTAATTTTTTTTGTGTGTTTGCATAGCATCTACTTTTCACTGTTACCATAACTCATCACATTGTCATATCATGAGTTGAATTACACTTACTGTAGTTTATATTTAACTACCTTTAAAAATACAATATTATTTCAATTATATATGACATAATTTTAAACAGATTTAGTAACTTAAGGATTCTCTGAAGATAACTAAGTCCCTCCTTGAAGGACTAAGGTTTAAGCTCAGTTTTTCAGATTTCTGATCAAACACTCCCACTCTGGCTTCTCTCTAAAATGACATTTGGATGTATGGCAAGGAAAAAAAAAAGTAGCTTTAGTAATATAATGACGATAAGAGTGGCACGACTCAATGTAATATACCATATATTCATGCTGATGTGATCAGTGAAGCAAAATGGCCTGTGCTTCTCTTTGCACTGGTGATAATTAAAGTATGACTGGTCCTGTCTGTGTGTTTTTAATGAGGAAATATGCTGCTCTCTGAAGATTGCCTCTTCCCATTTAATTTCTTCCTGATAACCTCTAGACCCCATTCCCAAAGTAGGTAGATTCTTCGTACAGAAGTTAAAGAAGTAGGAGTGTTGCTTAGGATGTTTTTTGTTTACACTGTTGGACACCATCTCCTTGTCATTGCTCCTGTGCCAATCACTACAATACTGAAGGTGGTGCTCAGCTGCAGGCTTCAGTTTTTCTAGGGGCTTTTGTCTCCTCCATGATCTTTACAAGTTATATCCCAGAAGCTCTTCTGTTCTCAGGCTCCACCATACCAGTGGGGTGTTTCTAAAACCTCTAGTAATTGCCACTAAGTTTCAGATTCCAATAGTTAAGTCGAAAAATAAGAACACTGATATCTCACATTGTACCCCTTCTGCTATCTCTCTTCTTTTTCTCAAAATACCTTTGGTTAAAATATTTTCTCCTTCATCTACTATCTTTCTTCTAAGTAGAGCACTGAGCTTCACCCCATAGGCAAATAGCTAACTTTCTCAATACTAGAAAATGAAATCCTCTGAGCCTGGTGTTTCTGAGAGTTAATTGAATTTTGAAAGTTTAGATTTATTTTCAAGGAAAACATTTACCTCAAAATTCTCTTTTGGAGAATTTTTCTTCCAGGTCCAAAGAAATAACTAGTATGATATTTGCCCTTCTACCACACACAACTGTAAACTAGAGAAAATGCATGAAGAAACTATTTTCAGATATTAAACCTCAGACAGCACAGGAGTATGACCCCGAGAGAAAGGAAAACAATTTGGTGAGCCTACAATATGCCCCACATTTCTGCCTATGGGCACTTTCTGGACCATGGTTTAGGGAGAGAAGATCCAATCAGAGAACAGTCTTGCTGAATTGACGAGACAGAAATTGGAATTCTGGAAAATTGAGGTATCTACAATTTGTGGAGCAGATTACTTGAGGAGCTAGAACAAGGCAGAAAATCCTTCAAGAAATATTCAGGAGGATTCCCTCAAGTCTGTGCTTTACATTTGTAGGTGAAACTCCATGAAGCTTGAAAAACAATGACTGCAAAAACTCACAGAGGTCAAGGATAAGTTCAATTTCTACCTGATCAAAGCAGATAATTTGCTGAACGCATTGGCCATTCATTAGAGACTGTAGAAAGTCATGCCTTAGTAGTAAGGCTAAAGTAGTACTAGAAAAAAGATCCTTACAATTTTCCTAACAAGGTTTTAAAATAATTATTGAAAAGATCAAGCTGATTCATAAGTAACTTAACTGCGTGTCAAACCAAACTTTAAACTCTTTAAAGTTTTAAGAAGTTCAATTAGCCCACCTAGCACTTAGATCTTGATTTCTAAATAACTTCCTCCACTTTCCGTTTTAGTTCCAGCATGTAAAGAGCTTGGAAGTCACCATTCTATCATTAAAAAGGAGAAAGCTACATAAATGGAAAATCAGTGACTTTCCTTGGGCCCTTCAGAGAACTGAGGTTACAGACAAACCACCACCCTGATATGTGGGAAGATAGGTAGGTACATACATACAGGAAAACATAGCTGAGATCTGCGTATCTGGAAGAGAAATCCCTGGAGCCAAAAACCTTTAGAAACACTTAAATAGCAATTTTAATCAACTGTCGAAGGCTGACTGTGGACTAGCATGAAAGTAAGAAACTCCGGAGTCGTGCAGTCTTATGGGGACCCAAAGACTTTTGTGGGCTTTACATCCAGGAAGCCAAACAGATCCTCATAGTAAAGGTCCAAAAATAAGTCTGTCTGGGGTAGAAATTGTATTAGTTTCTTAGGGTATAGTAATTGTGTTAGTTTCTTAGGGTATCATTAAAAAGTACCACAAATTGTGTGGCTCAAAACAACAGAAATTTATTCTCTCATATTTCTGAAGTCTAGAAGTCTGAAATCAAGGTGTCAGCAAGACCATTCCTTCCTGAAACCCATAAGGGAGAATCCTTCCTTGATTCATCCTATCTTCTGGTGGTGGCCATCTGCCTTTGGTGTTCCTTAGCTTGTGGCTGCATCTTTCCAATTTGTGCCTCTACATCACATGGCATGGGACTAAGGCCCACCTTAATTACCTCATCTTAACTTGATTAAATCTGCAAGGATCCTATTTCCAAATAGGTACTTGTAGTTAGAAACTCAATATATCTTTTTAAGGGTGACATAATTCAATTCATAATAATTATCATTGAGAAATACATTCAGAACCTTAACAATGAATACACTATTTAGGAGAAAGGATGTTTCCAGGGTCTTATCCCAGCCCTGGTAAAGAAATTCCTTCCACTCCAGTGCCTTCCAGCCTTCTTGTCTTACCTAAGAGTAAAAAATAATAAAGTATATCCAATAGGAGTTAGGGCTTTGAGACAGTAGGTTGGAAATGTTGCAGCTAGAGAAAAGAGTATGAAGTAAGGTGAAAAAAAGCTACATTCCTGGAGTAACATTTGTGCAGGTGAAAGTCTTGAGACACCGGCTGACTAAAAGACTAAGATTTAATCAGAGGATTACAGAACCCTTCCCCTCCCACACACCTTACTTCCATGTCAGCAGGGCTCCAGTATAACAGTGGTTTACAACTGAAAAAGCTGCAAGACACAGATACTCTTTGAGGAGGAGTACTTGGAAACTCACAGTCAGGAGGGGAGACAAAAATGAGGACAGTAAAGAAACTGGAATCTTCTGGCACTTACAGAACAGCAACTATTCAACACAGCCCAACTTCTAGCCAGCTTAACACAAATCCTCACACTAATGGTCTAACTATCTCAGACTCCATCACTCAATAAAATATATCCAGCTTTCAGAGCATGCCAAAAGGCAAGGCAAAAAATACAGTCTGAAGAAACAAATTATCCCCAGTATGACACATATATCAAAATTATTACATAAAGAACATTAAGAAGCTTTGATTAATATGTTAAGGACTCTAAGGAAAAAGCAGATAATGTGCAAGAATAGATGGATAATGTAAACAGAGAAATGAAAACACTATGAATCAAAGGGAATTTCTGGAAATAAAAAACACTGCGGCAGAAATAAAGGATGCCTTTGATGGGTCATCAGAAAAACCTGACATTTCACAAGAATCAGTGAGCTTCAAGATAGGCAAATAGAAACTTTCCAAACTGAAATTTAAAGGGCAAAAGAGCAAGAAAGCAAAGCAAAGAAAGAACAAATGAACATGTAAGAATTATTAGACATTCTCTGGAATACCAGAAAAATAAGAGAAAACAAAATATTTGTAGTAATAATGGCTGAGAACTTTCCTAAATTAATCACAGGTCCACCAAAGCACAGGAACATCAGAGAATACCAAACAGGAAAAATAAACAAACAAACATCTATAAACACACTAAAAATATTATATGTAAGCTTCACAAACCAAAAACAGGGAAAATCTTGAAAGAAGCTTGAACGAAAAAGTTCCTATATAAAGGAACAAGAATAATCATTTTAGTAGACTTGCCATTGGAAACCATGCAAGCAAGAAGAGTGGAATAATATTTTTAGTATTGAAAAAATACCAGGCCAGAATTCTAGATATGGAAAAATTATACTTTAAATATGAGGGAGAAATAAAGACTTTTTTTTTTTTTTTTTTTTTTTGAGATGGAGTCTCGCTCTGTCGCCCAGGCTGGAGTGCAGTGGCGCGATCTCGGCTCACTGCAAGCTCCTCCTCCCGGGTTCACGCCATTCTCCTGCCTCAGCCTCTCCGAGTAGCTGGGACTACAGGCGCCCGCCACCACGCCCGGCTAATTTTTTGTATTTTTTAGTAGAGACGGGGTTTCACTGTGGTCTCGACCTCCTGACCTCGTGATCCGCCCGCCTCGGCCTCCCAGAGTGCTGGGATTACAAGCGTGAGCCACCACGCCCGGCCAGAAATAAAGATTTTTGCAGACAAACAAAAACTGAGAATTTATCACCACCATATCTTCCCTGAAAGGAATGTTAAAAGAAGTTCTTTAGGCCATGGGAAAATGATATAAGTCATTATATCTTGGATCTACATTAAAAAGGTGCGGTGGCTCGTTAGTGAATTGCTCATTCTAGGTCTGAGAAGGGTAAACACAAAATGCACATGGTGCATCTTGTAGTGCCAGGAAGTGAGGAGGTGCTTCTAAAACAAACAACAACAACAAAAAATGGGGCATGTCAAAGGAACACAGGAGCCAGCCTCAAAGAGCACCCCCAACCCACCGCCATGGTCAGACCTGGAGGAATTTGAACAACAAAACAGACAAGGTAGCATTGGATTATTACTGAAAATATAAAATAAATATGATGAGTCCACGCTGGTATGTAAAAATAATGAAATCAACAGAAAATGGGAGAGAAGGAACAAATGTTCTTTACAGAGGTATTCCATGTACTCTATGTATCTACTTCTCTTTCCAGGAACTGGAGCTTAATTTCCCCTCTTCTTGAGTGTGAGCTGGACTTAGGAATTTGCTTTCAAATAATGAAGTATATAAAAAAAATGATAACTTTATGTATTTCACACCTAAAAGACAGTAACTTAAACAAGTGATTAAAATCAACATCATCGATAATAAGTTATGTTGTTATTATTTACCTCTGATACAATATAATCAGAAGCATACATCACCTCTGTGGCATTCTTCCCAAAACTTTTAAAATGTATAACCATTTTTACAAAAGACAAATCCCTATTGATGGACATTCTGAAAAATATTTCACCAATACTCTTTTAAAACTATCAAGATCATGAAAAGCAAAGTAGTGTGAGACATTTTCAGTTACCAGAAGGGACAAAAGGGACATGATCAATAAATGCAAGTTAATGTCCTGGGTTGAATTCTGAAAAATAAATTGGTAAAATCTGAATAAAATCTGGAGTTTAGTTAATAGTAATTCGACAATGACAGTTTTTAAATTTCGACAAATGCAACACAGTTAGGTAAGATGTGAATGTTAGGGGGAAGCAGGTGAAAGTGTGCTAGCAACATTTTTTAACTACTTTTATAATGTCAAAAAAATTATTTACAGGCCGGGCGCGGTGGCTCACGCTTGTAATCCCAGCACTTTGGGAGGCTGAGGCCGGCGGATCACGAGGTCAGGAGATCGAGACCACGGTGAAACCCCGTCTCTACTAAAAATACAAAAAAAATTAGCCGGGCGTGGTGGCGGGCGCCTGTAGTCCCAGCTACTCGGAGAGGCTGAGGCAGGAGAATGGCGTGAACCCGGGAGGCGGAGCTTGCAGTGAGCTGAGATCGCGCCACTGCACTCCAGCCTGGGCGACAGAGCGAGACTCCACCTCAAAAAAAAAAAAAAAATATTTACAAAAGTAAAAGGATGAAAACAAGATACACAACAAAAAGGTCATAAAAAATTTGATGTGACTATATTAATATTCAGTATATTCAAGTTAAGAGAATGTTCACTGAGATAAAGTGGTGAAAATGTAATGCATCAAAGAGATATAAAAATCTGTATATATAGTAACCCAATAACAGAGTAACAGAGCTTCAACACAAGGAGCAAAAATGAATAGAACTAATACAAAAAGAAAGTACTGCTAGTAGTTAGTATAAAGTTCATTTTCTCACACAAGTCACAATGACATCAGGTAATTTCAACTTCCTGTATCAATGACTAATAATAAATACATGAGCATATTGTATCGAATGACAATATTATAAATCTACTTGACCTAATTTGTATCATTAAACACTTTTCCCAACAATATAATAAATTTTCTCCCTACCTCACATGGAACACTCATCATGTTATGTTGGACCATAAACTAAATCTCAATAAATATAAAAGGATTAAAACTATATAAGCCACGTGCCATGGCTCACGCCTGTAAGCCCAGCAGTTTGGGAGGCCGAGGTGGGCAGATCAGGAGGTCAAGAGATCAAGACCATCCTGGCCAACATGGTGAAACCCTGTCTCTACTAAAAATACAAAAATTAGCTGGGCGTGGTGGTGTGTGCCTATAGTCCCAGCTACTCAGGAGGCTGAGGCAGGAGAATCACTTGAACCCAAGTGGCGGAGGTTGCAGTGAGCCGAGATTACATCACTGCACTCCAGCCTGGTGACAGAGCAAGACTCCATCTAAAAAACAAATGAACAAAGAAACGAACAACTATATGAAGTATTTTTTTCTGACTACAATAGAACTAAATTAGAAATCAGCAATCAAAAAGGATATCTTGACTATCTGCAAATGTTTGGAAATTAAATAACATCTATAAATAAATCATTTATCAAAAGAAAATCAATGGAATTTTAGAAAATATTTTAAACTGCATGAAAATGAAAACACGGAATAACAATATGTATGGGATTTAACTAAAATGCACTTACAGGAAAATTTCCAGATTAAAGCACTTAAGTTGTAAAGGAAGCAAACTCTAAAGACAACATCTAAGTTTGCACAAGAAATTGAAAATATAATAATGATAAAACCATAATTAAGTAGTTGGAAGAAAATAATACAACTTGGAAAATAGTGACATAGAAAACAAACAATAGGAAAAAGCCAATGAAAACATGAGCTCTTCAAAAGAGTTAATAAAATTGATCACCCTGTATCACTACTGATCAATCGAATGAAAAGTCACAGATTATAAATATCAAGATAAAATAGAGTACAATACTGAGGATGATAAAAGTATAAGAGGAGAATATAATGAAAAACTTTAGTTCAGTAAATGTAACAAGTTAGATGAAATACAGAAATTCCAGTTAAAAAGACTGACAATACAAGGTGTTGGTGAAGATTTGGAATAAGTGGAATTGTTTTATATGTTTTGCTGGTGAGAATGCACAATGGTACAGCCACTTTTAAGATATACCATGGTAGTATCTTATGAAGTGAACACTCATTCCCCTGGGTGTTAAGAGTGTTGTCAGCTAACTGCTCTCAGCTCAGTTCCTCTGCTGGGACTGCCTGGGGGCTAAAGAGAGCAGCCTCGCCACCCTCCCTCCTCCTTCTTAGAATAAAGACACATGCACACATATGTTTATTGCAGCACTGTTCACAATAGCAAAGACTTGGAAGCAACCCAAATGCCCATCAATGATAGATTGAATAAAGAAAATGTGGCACATATACACCATGGAACACTATGAAGCCATAAAAAAGGATGAGTTCATGTCCTTGGCAGGGACGTGGATGAAGCTGGACACCATCATTTTCAGCAAACTATCACAAGAACAGAAAACCAAACACCAAATGTTCTCACTCATAAGTGGGAGTTGAACAATGAGAACACATGGACACAGGGAGGGGAACATCACACACCTGGGCCTGTTGGTGGGTGGAGAACTAGAGGAGGGATAGCATTAGGAGAAATACCTAATGTAGATGATGGGTTGACGGGTGCAGCAAACCACCATGGCACGTGTATACCTATGTAACAAGCCTGCACATTCTGCACATGTACCTCGGAACTTAAAGTATAATAATAAAAAAAAGTGAATGTAAAGATGTAAACCCTTAAAAAAACAAAAACAAACAAACAAACAACAACAAAAAAGAAAGAGACCTCATCAAATGACTTCAAAGTGGAGGTATAAATGTTTAGCCCCCTCACACTAATTTAGGACACATCTGAAGTATCAACAAGTTCCAAGCCTTCTGTAAGATTGACTGAAGCCTTTGTCATGGCTACATTACATTTCACCCCTCTTCTGTGCAATCAGGTTTTCTTTGCTCCCCCACAGGGGCTGTTCCCAGGAAAACTTCCCATTTGGCTTTCTTTTATAAATCTTCATCCCATTGAAAAACAAATCTACACTTAAAAAAATTCTATCTCAGACTATTTTGTTGGGAACTTGAATTTTGAAAGTGGCTCAAACTTGCTTATTTACACTACTCCTGCTTAGTTGATCTCTCATAGGAAACTAGTATGCCCAAAGTCTGTATATTTTCCTCCACTCTGCCCCATCACAATTGTAGCTTCACATATGATTACAGTTCTCTTACATGCAGCACTTAATTCTTTTTTTTTAACTTTTATTTTAGGTTTGGGTGTATATGTGCAGGTTTGATAAATATAGGTAAACATGTGTCACAGAGTTGTTGTACATATTATGTCATCACCCAGGTATTAAGCCAAGTACCCAACAGTTATCTATCCTGATCTTCTACCTCCTCCCACCCTCCACCCTCAAGTAGACCTCAATGTCTATTGTTTCCTTCTTTGTGTTCATAAGACACCAAAAGCAATCACAACAAAAGCAAAAGCTGACAAGTGGGATCTAATTAATGACTAATTCCATTGCCTGTCTATTCACATGTTTATTAGACTTGTAGATATTATCTTCTTGAAGTGTCTATTCTAATATTTTGCCCATTTTTCTATAGGATATTCTGTCTTTTTCTTATTTAGCTGCAAGAGTTCTTTACATATCTTGGACACAAGTCCTTTGTCAAATTATTTAATTGTAATATTTTATCTCACTTGTGAGTTGCCACCTCATTCTCCTGGTGGTAGCTTTAGGTGAAGAAATGTTCTTAATTTTCACAGAGTCTAAATTGATACAACTACTTTGGAAAAGCCAAACATATGTATACTTCTAGGAATATATTCAAGTAAAATGCATCCATAGAATGTTTATAGCTGGACTACTGGTAATAGTGAAAACCTTAAAAACTAAAAATTCTATCATCAGTAGACTGTATAAATAAATTGTGGTATAGTCCCACAGTAAAATATTATGCATCGATGAGAAAGAATATTCTAAAGTTACACTTAAAAATGTAGATGAATCTCACAAACAAGCTGTGGAGCAGAAGAAGCTACAGAAAAGAGCATATGTGTTATTCAACTCAATTATGAACAAAAACAGGCAATATTGACCTATGCTGTTGGATGTCAGGATACTGGTTATCCTTGGGTTATGGGGCTAGTGACTGGAGGGGGCCCAAGGAGGCTTCGGGAAACTGAATCTGGCAATACTCTGGCAATTCTGGCAATACTCTGTTTCTTGATTTGGATGCTGGATGTTCATTTTGTTATAATCATTGAGTATTGTTGTGTGTTGTATCTATCAGTATGCATGCATATTATACTACAATAATAAATATCAAAAACATGCTTCCAAACACTGGATTTCATTTTTTTTTTTTTTGCCCTGGTCAAGCTAGCTGTTTTATTATTATTATTATTATTATACTTTAGGTTTTAGGGTACATGTGCACAATGTGCAGGTTTGTTACATATGTATCCATGTGCCATGTTGTTTTGCTGCACCCATTAACTCGTCATTTAGCATTAGGTATATCTCCTAATGCTGTCCCTCCCCGCTCCCCCCACCCCACAACAGTCCCCGGAGTGTGATGTTCCCCTTCCTGTGTCCATGAGTTCTCATTGTTCAGTTCCCACCTATGAGTGAGAACATGCGGTGTTTGGTTTTTTGTCCTTGTGATAGTTTACTGAGAATGATGTTTTCCAGTTTTATCCATGTCCCTACAAAGGACATTAACTCATCATTTTTTAAGGCTACATAGTATTCCATGGTGTATATGTGCCACATTTTCTTAATCCAGTCTATCGTCGTTGGACATTTGGGTTGGTTCCAACTCTTTGCTATTGTGAATAGTGCCGCAATAAACATATGTGTGCATGTGTCTTTATAGCAGCATGATTTATAGTCCTTTGTGTTATATGTATCCCCAGTAATGGGATGGCTGGGTCAAATGGTATTTCTAGTTCTAGATGCCTGAGGAATCGCCACACTGACTTCCACAATGGTTGAACTAGTTTACAGTCCCACCAACAGTGTAAAAGTGTTCCTATTTCTCCACATCCTCTCCAGCACCTGTTGTTTCCTGACTTTTTAATGATGGCCATTCTAACTGGTGTGAGATGGTATCTCACTGTGATTTTGATTTGCATTTCTCTGATGGCCAGTGATGATGAGCATTTTTTCATGTGCATTTCGGCTGCATAAATGTCTTCTTTTGAGAAGTGTCTGTTCATGTCCTTCGCCCACTTTTTGATGGGGTTGTTTGTTTTTTTCTTGTAAATTTGTTTGAGTTCATTGTAGATTCTGGATATTAGCCCTTTGTCAGATGAGTAGGTTGCGAAAATTTTCTCCCATTCTGTAGGTTGCCTGTTCACTCTGATGGTAGTTTCTTTTGCTGTGCGGAAGCTCTTTAGTTTAATTAAATCCCATTTGTCAATTTTGGCTTTTGTTGCCATTGCTTTTGGTGTTTTAGACATGAAGTCCTTGCCCACGCCTATGTCCTGAATGATATTGCCTAGGTTTTCTTGTAGGATTTTAATGGTTTTAGGCCTAACATTTAAGTCTTTAATCCATCTTGAATTAATTTTTGTATAAGGGGTAAGGAAGGGATCCAGTTTCAGCTTTCTACATATGGCTAGCCAGTTTTCCCAGCACCATTTATTAAATAGGGAATCCTTTCCCCATTTCTTGTTTTTGTCAGGTTTGTCAAAGATCAGATAGTTGTAGATATGCAGCATTATTTCTGAGGGCTCTGTTCTGTTCCATTGATCTATGTCTCTGTTGTGGTACCAGTACCATGCTGTTTTGGTTACTGTAGCCTTGTAGTATAGTTTGAAGTCAGGTAGCGTGATGCCTCCAGCTTTGTTCTTTTGGCTTAGGATTGACTTGGCGATGTGGGCTCTTTTTTGGTTCCATATGAACTTTAAAGTAGTTTTTTCCAATTCTGTGAAGAAAGTCATTGGTAGCTTGATGGGGATGGCATTGAATCTATAAATTACCTTGGGCAGTATGGCCATTTTCACGATATTGATTCTTCCAACCCATGAGCATGGAATGTTCTTCCATTTGTTTGTATCCTTTTTTATTTCATTGAGCAGTGGTTTGTAGTTCTCCTTGGAGAGGTCCTTCATATCCCTTGTAAGTTGGATTCCTAGGTATTTTATTCTCTTTGAAGCAATTGTGAATGGGAATTCACTCATGATTTGGCTCTCTGTCTGTGATTGGTGCACAATTTCATTTGAGCCTCATAACAACCTTTGAAGCTGCTGATGCAGGGGACATTATCATCCTTTTAAAGACTAGAAATATAGAGCTTTGAAAATTCAGTTCAATTCAATCTAACAGTTTTTTTTAAAGACACCTAATATATACCAAGAAAAGACAGCACACCAGGTAATAATATGTAAATGGCCCTTACCCTTCAGAAAATGGAATAATTTACTCCTTGAGCACATAGCTAAAAGGATGGTAGCACTTTGGAGACAGAAGGGATCTGAGACGTGACCACTACTATCATTTTCTAGATGAGGGTGAGGCCAAGAGCTTGGGCTTTGCAGTGACAATGATTCAGGCTGGATTTCTAGTTTAAACACTTGATCACTGAGTGACTCTAGACAAGTTACCTAGCCTCTCTATGCCTCTGTTCCATCATCTGAAACATAGTGTTGAAATATCTACCTCAAAGCATGGCACAAAGGGTAAATTTTAAGAGTCTTGGAGCATACCCTTGCACTCCATCCAACAGCTAGTAGTTACCATATAAATTAATATCCCTTCCCTTCTGATGATTTGGGGTGAATGACTCAAGGTCCAGCACCCTCTTGCACATGCCTTTCTGATTTTCTATGTACAAACATGATGTAAAGTTTTAGGTACACTGGAGGCGTGAGGGACACGCTGCACAAGCCCTGCCCGCTTTCCAGGGAATCTGCCTGTGGCGTTCCTGTGTTTCATAACCCGTGGGTCTGGAGATCCTCTGGCCCAGCAGGGTAGCAGAAACTCTCACCGGTGTTGACGGCATAGCTATGAGAGCACAGATGAGTAATCCTTTCTGGGAGGAAAGCAGATACAACAGCCTGGAAAGCACACATTCAGGGAGGCTGAGTAGGGCAATGAGCTTAGATGAGCAAGGACCACCATCCTGGGTATGTGATGCAAAGCCTCAGGAATGTGTCCGAATTCAATCCAGCGGTCGTCCTTATGCTCTGCAGCCCTCTGAGCCTGGCAGCTGTCATTGTGACTGAGGCATGACACTCAGACCTTTGCTGACACTGTCCTTCCTTCTTGTCTTTCACCCACTGCTGATCCTGTTTTCCACATACACACTCATGGCACATAAGTCTGTGGAAATGCTTGGGGGGAAATCTTCTCCTCCAGGATCCTCGTCTCAGGACTGCAATCTCCCACTTGTTCAGGAGATTGATAGGAACGCTCAATCAGGGAAGCACTGCCTGCTTCTCTGCAAGGGTCCTTCCCTGCACCAGCCATTTTCCTGTACTTTAAAGGAGGGCTAGATGCTTCAGAATATATTCCCCACTAATGAGAAAGCTCTTTATATCTTATAAAGCACATCCATATTCAACACTTCATTTGTTCCTCAAGATGACACTCTGGAGGAGGCAAGAAATGATATTATATTCTTTTCACTGGTGAGGAAAATGACGTTCACAGTGGTCTGCATTGTCCAAGGCTACATGACAAAGTAAGTGGCTGTCAGAATAACTCAAGCTTACTGAAAATGAGCATGTTGCCTTTCACTATGTTGGTTCCCTACTCCACAGGTGACTTCTATGGCTACTACTACTTAGCAATCTCTTCTTCCCTAATTAGAAAAAAGAACTCTTTTCTGTACTTACTATATTCTATGAAATTGAAGAGAGGGAATACACAAGTCAAATGAACAATCTGACATAGCTTTAAGAATCAGTTTCAGTGTCATCTCTGGGAAGCTAAGTCTAGTATCCTCAACCCAAAATTCGCTCTCTGCTTTTTGTTTCCATAGCATCCTGTGTATACGTTTACACTGTATGTGAATAATCTATTTATGCATTTGTCTTTTTCCCTTAGATGTGAGGCCATTGAGTTCAAGGACCATGTCTTACTCATTCTTGTATTTTCTGGTACCTGAACATGGTAAACACAAATGTTTGATTGAATGGTTGATTGAATAAGCAATGTAGTCAACAGTATTGAGAGTGAAGTGGTATCTAAAGGCAATGCACTTTGATTGTCATTTTACTGAGGAGAACTCTGATCTTACAGAGTGAAGAGGATATATTTAAGGTCAGAAAAAATAAGACCCAGGAGCAAGATTGCTCAAGTTCTCCATCCTTCCAAATCACCCTGTTCTGTAACCTGTAAACATAATAAAGCATGTCCCAAACTACATTGCTGCAGGAGCTCTACTCCTCCAGAAGTACTTCCGAGCATTTCTTGGAAATGTTTACAGGTTCTAATTATCCAGGCTATGAGTAAAGTCTGCTTTTTGGTCCACCTTCTGTGGTTCCATGGCCACTTTGATCAGCTACTTGTTCTCTCCCCTTAGTGATTCCTCTAATCATGGACATGGCCCTTCTGCCATTCCCCAAACGTTGAACACAAGGTTCAAAAACATTTACCAAATATATGAAGACAGCAAAATAAAACTAGAAAGCCAGAATGGGAAAATTGAATATTGGATATTAGACAACAGTGCTTCCTGGAGCCCACCTGCAAATCACATCAGGAGAGGGTTAGGGCTGTCTGTGTCCGTCTGTGGCTTCTGCCTTCCCACACTGTTAGTGCCTGCTCTTCAGAGCCACACCTATCAGATCTTTTCCCTGAGGATTAGCCCGATACCCCCAACTCTGATCTTCAGTACTGCAAGCAGAGACCTAAAAGAAACTTTTAATATAGAAAGGGAAAATCTTAGGAAGGTAGATTTCACTCCCCACTTTCATGACTCATTAAGCAAAATCTGTCAAGGCAGGTCTGGGAACTTTGCACTGATATTTCTTTAGCAGTATTGGCTTCCCAAAGGTCAAAGAGTAGGTCCTTACCTGTGCATAGCCAGAACATTCCAAAGAGTGAACTCGCCCAGAAGTGAGAGTGGTATGCCTCAAAGAAAAATTCTCACTTCCTTATTTAACTACAGGGAAAAAAAAAAATCACAGTGAGCTTAGAACATACCCATTTTGTCCCAGTTTCAGTAAATCAAATATTCAAATATTCAGCCTTAGAGAAGTTTTTTCAAAACTTGGGGACTATCTGACAAGTCCAGATAGCCAATGGCAAATATTTGTCACCCGTGTGTATTACTAATAATAATTAATATTTATTGAGTGAGTACTATATGCCAGGGATAGTGCTTAGCACTTTACATGCATTCTCTTCTTTAATCCTCACAAAATTTTATGGAAAGGCACAATGATGCATTCAGGGTGTGGTTTAGGGTGCGGCTGGCTTGGCACCCAAATCCTACCATTTATTCTTCCTCTTCTCTGGAGTTCCCAGCCAAAGAGCATATTCACCAAAGAATCAGCAGCCATATGGGTAAGTAAGTGCCGATGTTATTAATGTCTCTTATGAAATAGGATTGGAGAAGAATGCTGAAGTTTAGCAGAATGAAGTCTTTGTAGGAGAAGCAGACCTGGTGCTACCCCCACCCCAGCCTTCAGCTTGACTAGAGGCTAGAACAAATCACAGTGTTGTCTGCTTCCTAAAGGGGAACCAAGAATGGGGGAAAGGGTCTTGAAATGTGACTTTAAGGTATTGCCACTATGCCCAGTGAACTCAGGTTCTGGCTAATAGATTAACCTAGGAAGGATCCAGTGAGGATGGATGGACAGAGGAGTATGACATAAGGAAGAAAGTGAAGTGAAGTTGTTGCTACCTATGGGTCAAAGAAAATTAGTGACTACAGAGGCACACAAGCATTGTCTTTTCCATGTTACAGGGGAGATAATAAAAGCCTAGTGAGGTTAGATACTTTTCCCACTGTCACAAGGCTAGAAACTGGTCTTCAAAGGCAAGCTCTCAGGCTTCAACTAGTTAACTCTTAACAGTTGACTAATAACACCACCTCTAATCCTTCACTCTTGCTATACCCTAAAATACAGAACTTCAACTTTCTCAAAATTCTCCCCCATTATTTTAAGAAAACTCCAAAGGATATCTCTTATTTGTGTTCATGAACTTGGCTTGCCTTCATCACATCACACCTGTCACTGCTTTGCTTTTCTGCTCCAGCGGGTTTTGGGGTCTTACTACATGTGAAGCTGCTAAAATATTCCTTTCAGCAGTCTCTGGAGACCTATTGGGCCACACGTACTCAGGCCTCCAGGGATCCAAGGAGTCTCAGAATCTTGAGTCTTCTTGTACTGCATTCATGCTGGCTTCAATGCAGACATAGGGAGAAGTCCATCTCTTACTATTTCTTTAACATGGACACCAAGGAAAGTGCCATGGTGTCATTGAGCGTTTTAGATAAATCCGTTCCTTCAGTTTCTGCTTGCAGAACCAGATGCTGCCTGTAGGACTGGTCAAGATGACCATGACTAAACAGTGGGCTATTCAGCCATCCCCTTCCATTTTGGTTTGTGATGTCTTGTATCAAATGCCCTTGTAATTTATTTCTTGTGCCTACCCCCAAATTTCTAAGATTTTCCAGGATGTTCTTGAATCCCAAGGACAGATCAGCTTTAATTCAACCATGGAGCCTTTGAAGTATTAAAAATTGTTTCATTAATCTTTTACACAGAGCTAACACATCCCTCAGTATTAGTATGCAAGAAAGGGGAAAATATATGTGAAGGGACCATGTTGTCATGGTCTACAAGTGCTGCCAGCTTTCCTATACACCACACCATGGGAACACCTAAAAGCAAGCCCTGGAATAGACTTGGATATTTGCTGAGAATTGGACTTCTGACTTACCAGATTCTCCTGCTGCTCATTTCTCTCTGCTCTTTAATCACCTGGCTTTGTCCTCTGTCCTCATAATGCCAACTTGTTCAGTTTGCCTTACTGGGTAGATATCCCTGTATCCCAAACACACACGGCCAACTCTCACCTCTGTTGTCGCACATACTTCTGAATTAGAGACCCTTTCCATCAGGTTTGGGTTCATGGAATAGAATTAACCCCTCAGTTCTCAAGAAGAGAAAATAATATTATACACTTCTGGTATCTGAATATCCAAGTTTCTAACTGTAAGCCCATCTAAAAACAAACATACATGGAATAATATTCAGCCATAAAAATAAAAGAAATAATGGCATTCACAGCAACCAGGATGGAATTGGAGACCATTATTCTAGTGAATTAACTCAAGAATGAAAAACCAAACATTGTATATTCTCAGTCATAAGTGGGAGCTAAGCTATGAGGATGCAAAGGCAGAAGAATGATACAATAGACTTTGGGGAGGGGGAGTGCGAGGGAGAAGGGGGATGAAAGAATACAAATTGGGTACAGTGTATACTGCTTGGGTGACGGGTGCACTAAAATCTCACAAATCACCACCAAAGAACTTACTCATATAACCAAGCACCAACTGTTCCCCAATAACCTATGGACATTTTTAAAAGAATTAAGTTAAAAAATAAAAACTAAACAAAAAAAAACCAACAATCAAAAAACAAAATCAACGTTAGATTTCTGGGATATCATAGCATCATGGCTTAAAGGCTTAGTGAATAATTCTTTTCAAACCTATCTTGCTAAACACTTAAGCTATACAAGCTCTTGCCAAGAATGTGATTGTGAGTCCACAGAGCTGGATAAGACCCAGTATTTCGAAGAGAACTAATGGGAAAATACAAAATATATGTACAGAATTCTCCCAAAAATAATTTATTTTGATACTTAATATGTAACAATAATGTGAATAATTATAATTGAAGGCAGCATAATATAAGGGCCATTAAAAGATATGGGCAAGTTGTTATTCCAGCTGAGGCAATAAGGAAGCATCTGGGAAATTTTGATTACATTTTGATATATGACAAGTGCGGAATGGTTACGGTACAAAAGAAAAAATGGTAGGACTCAAGTCTTTGCAAGTGGCAAGTTGAATTTGATGTTGTTTGACCTGAATGTCAAACATAGGCACACATTCAGGGGATACAAATAGCGAGCCTGGTTGCTCACGTCAAAAATTTCAAACTGTATTTCATAGGCAGTGAAAAATTTTTGAAGAGTTCTGATTCGGGCAGCCCTGTGATTAGAAAGTGACTTAAGAATCTATCAGCAATATATATGATTGAATTGGAGACAGGCAAGAAAAGAGACAAGGAAGGCAGCTGGAATTCTCTTTGACCAGCCTAGAGGTGAGGTGGGCATGTACAATCCTCGGGGCCTACTTCTTTATAATTAGTAATATCTATTTCTTGTTTACTTCTTATAAAATTCATTGTATCTTATTGCAGAAAGTTGGAAAAATACCGAAGAAAATAAAATTAATCCACAATTCTTTATTTAGGAACACAGTGGTTTACATTTTTTTCTATTTACATTCTTGCTTTTCTCTTTTTTTCTTTTTCTTTTTTTTTTTTTTTTTTTTTGTGATGGAGTCTCGCTCTGTCGCCCAGGCTGGAGTGCAGTGGCCCTGTCTCGGCTCACTGCAAGCTCCGCCTCCCGAGTTCACGCCATTCTCCTGCCTCAGCCTCCCAAGTAGCTGGGACTACAGGTGCTCACCACCACACCTGGCTAATGTTTTGTATTTTTAGTAGAGATGGGGTTTCATGTGTTACCCAGGATGGCTTCAATCTCGACCTCATGATCCACCCACCTTGGCCTCCCAAAGTGCTGGGATTACAGGTGTTAGCCACCATGCCTGGCCAGTAGTGGATTTTAATGTCATATCACACACATTTTCCATGCATGCTAATAAATCGCTTTAATCTTTTAGAAAAATGATAGAAAATTGAATATAAACTTTTATTTTTTCTTAAAATTTAAAAAATATTATTTTTTCTTATAGTAAATTATGTTTTCTAAAATTGAAAATATAAAGGCACAAGGAAGAAAACAAAATTAGGCTATAAGGCCACAATTTAGAGATAAACACTGATGAGTATCCTTCAAGCATATTTTAAACATAAAAATACATTTAGAAATTAGAATAACATGGTATAACATGGTTTAAAACCTTTTTGTTTTTGCTTAACAACTAATTGGGAAGTGTTTCTTTTTTTGCTTGTGATAAAAATCATTTAAAAGTATATTAAGTGTTGCATAATATTACATCTTATAGATATGTCATCATTTATTCATGCCTGACTATAATTATTTATTCATGCTTCAAAGCCAAGACTACACTCAAAGACAGCTTATTTCTTAATGCTTTCATTACAAATCAAGAAAGAAAGTAGCCAAACCTGGAAATGAGTTAGGAAGACACCAATAAAATGAACTTGAGAAGAGTGGTAAGAAGGATTCAATAAAGATACAACCAAATATCAATGAATTGAGAAATGGAAAAATGATAAATAAATGTGTTTGATGAATAAATGGAGTTGATAACACTATTATTTGAAACTGCATTAAATTTTGATCTTCAGCCTTGGAGTATGTGGATTCTTCTTCCAGCTCCACTGACAACTGTCGTGAGAGAACATACCAGTCGGGCCTAATTCTTGGCCTCACTTTCTTCACTCCAACTCAGCGACTTTTTTTTTTTTTAAGAATCCCTAAATATGCAGTTCACTTAATGGAGTTTAAATAAGCATAAGGAGTTTTTGCAAAATTAGGAGGTTATTATTTTGGCTGAAAATATTTTAGCCTAGATGAAAATACTTCTTGGATAAGTCAGATCTCACATATACGAGAGATACATCTCAAAATCCCAAGGACAGGTTTCAAAGTCATAAGCTCTTATACAGATTTTGAATTTGGGGAGCGGTCTAGATTGTTCTTACAAAGCTTAAAGAAAACAGATGAATATTCTTGCTCTACAGAATAGGCAGCTGAAAGACTGGCTTAGTCGAGACATCATAATGCAAGTTTAATGCCAAATCCATGCTTTCATATTGCTTCTCCACTGGTCACTCACTCACTCCATAGACTTAAGTGTGTTCATCTCTGTACCTTGGATTTTCTGCTGGAACCCTGAGGATGCTGTGTTCCAAAACACTCTGAGAGATGAGAAAAGAAATTACTATTTTAAAGAACAGCAACCATTTTTTATGATTTCACTATCAAAAAGTTTATCTGACTTCAAATTCTGTTTTTCAGTTCTTTGAAAGCCTAGCCAGCTGAATTTATAAGACTAGCTTTGGATAGGACACCAAAAGCCGGCAGAATATAGCGCACATTTGACGACATGAAGATCGCCCATTGGTGTGATATAATTTCTTACCTCTTAATGATTGAAGCTTCATTATATTTCGCCACAACTTAACTTCAATCTTCCTTACTGAGATTATTATTTGAGATCAGAAACTTCTCTGAGGAAAAGAAGTTACGTCTAGGTCTTTATTTAGTTGCAAAAAAAAAAGGTAATTTGTTCTTCATTCACTCATTCATTCATTTATTCAGTAAATGTAACACTTGCTTGATCAGGCACTCCATTAGATGCTTTGCAGGATAAAAAAACAAAAAAGGCATAGTTTCTGTGCTTCGGGCTTTAACAATTTTATAAGCAAGGAACTTAATACAAAACAACAACAACAAAAGGAGATAGAGCTATTCAGAGATAGGATTTATCTGAATTGGGCCTGGGATGCTTCTTTAGAAAAGTGACAACTCAACTGTACCCTGAAGAATGTGGGATTGAGGGAGTTTTATGGGATGGGGAAGGACACTCGGGTTTGTGGTGAAGCAGACCTTGTTAGCCTTGTTCTACTATCCCAGGGGATGGAGTGTCTTACATTCATGTCAAAACTTACAACACCATACAGCCTGTGTTGCAAAAATATTATTTTGGCTCCCAAGTGCGAGATAAGAGGCAGAGACATTATGGAAGCACTTCTGTCTCCACGAAGCAGAAGGGGAAAGGGCTGAGAGAGGAGTGATGTTGTGGAGTGGGGCTGAGAGAGGAGTGATGTTGTGGAGGGGAACTGAGAGTCTCTGTGTTTTTAACAATTACTACCAAAAGGAAGCTTTCCTTTCATTCATATCATTTTAGAGATGAGAAGCACAGTTTACTGGAGTTAATTTGTCTTTATTCATCTTCTCTAAAATAGCTAGCAGGTTCTGTACAAATGATACCTTCTTGGCATGTTAGATGGCAGAGACACTGTCTTCCTTCAATGGGTAAATAGGCATGTCCGAGTAAATCTGGAAAGTCTTGTAGCATGACTGCAATGATGCTTTCCACAAAAGCCTTAAATTGGGCTGTGCACTTGTATCTCTGTAATAGCCATCCTTGTTGTTATAAACTAAAAATGTGGCACTTATTCTGGAACATGCTCAACCCTCTGCTTAGCTGTGAGCTCATGCAGGAAAACATCACCACCTATCCACACAGAAAGATTGGAAGTTTATGTTGCTCCAAAATTGGAAGCAAACGAATGTTTGAGCAATTTAGACAAAATGGTTATTTTTAACTTTGGTATCATTTGAAATTTTTTGAGTCACTTACAGGAAAATTGTTGCAGTTTATTTTAGGAGTAATCAGCTTTATCACGACTAGGATAACGTTTCTGAGTGTAAATTAGTTATTTTTGACATTTGAGCTGTGCTCTTTTGTGAGTTTTCTTTTTGTCCCAACCCTAGTACTATGTAGTAGTTTGTGATTGAATTGTCTATATATCTGTGATAACCAAATTTTAAAATGAGGTTAATAAAGATAAACTAGAAATGTTTTATTTATGTATTTGTTTATTCCAACAATCAATCATTATCTACTCTATTCCAGGCACTGTACTAAATAACAGATTTAGGGTTGGCATGGCCTTTGCTCTTCTGGAACTTACATTCTTACAGGAGTCTAAGACATATACACAAATATCTATACTACAGTTCATAATGTTATGGGTGTCTATAAGCAAAATACTGGAGCACAAAAGAGAAAATATTAATTTCATTAGAAGAATACAAAAAATAAATGATATGACATTTTAGACAGACTTAAGGAATGAGTGCTGGGATTCAAACAAGTAGAAATGAAAGAACATTCCAGAATGAAGAAACAACATGTGTAAAGAAGTGAAAGTGTAAAGTGTCTCTGGAAAGGCAGCATAGTCAAGTAGAAAGAGCCTGGGGACATACACACATATCTGTGCCCTACTCAGCCCTCTTACAGGTGACTCTATGGTAGGCAAGTTACTCAACTTCTCTTGAAAACTGAGATCATGTCTATCCTGATGTGCTATTTTTTGACTAAATAAGATAATGAATGTAAAGCATCTGGCACCTTCAGAAGGCTCAATCAATATAGTCTAACATTATTCTAGAGAAACGTTTCCTTGAGGTAGAGTATGGGGTGTGTAAATGGGAGTGTGGAGGGAGCTGAGGTCAGATAGGATGGTACCAAATCATGTGAAAGCAAAGCTAAATCATTAAGAATTTATTCTGAAAGTAATCAGGAGCTTTTGACTCTTTAAGTAGGTCTGGGACATGGTTAGATTTAGGTTCTAGAGAGATCAACCTGGAACTAGGAGGAGAGTAGATTGCAGAAGAGTGAAACTAAGCATGGATGGGAAGGCTGTTGCAGTGATCCAGTTTAGAGGGGTTGAAGATTTGAACTCTGCATTGGTTTTGAGCTAGAAGGAGGGAATATATCCACAAGAAATGTAGTGCACACGCATTGATCAAGTTGGCAGGGTTTGGGGACTATTAGAATGTGCCACTGGAAAATCCTAAATTATCTCCCCATGGAACACTGCTGCCTGAAGTACACACAACTTGTATTTTCTTCTGCAGTAGCACAGATGCATCTGCCTATTTGTCCAGCTGCTTACAGTTGGAAGAAGCTAAGTCCACATTGAGAGAAACATGACTATTTTCTGCAGCTAAGTCGTTTACAGGCACACGGGAGTGGAGAAGGAATTTAATTTTGCTATTTTCTAAATGTTTTGGTGTTTATTGACAGATCTTTAACTTCTTGGGGAGAAATTGGAACAATCTAGTAGATTCTATGCTTATTTTGCAGATCAAGAAACTGAACCCAGAAATAGGCAAGTGATCTATCTAACAATCAGAGCATGCAAAGCACTAGATCCAGGACTAAAACTCAGGTTTTTACACTCTCAGCCCATTTCACTCTAGTGTTACTCTCCTTGATAAAATGCCTTCCTGAAGAATGTAAGCAGACTGCATCACTAACAGCTAAGGAATGAGTATTACTTTTGTCTATCTTCATCAACACAAAGATAAATACACTATTTAATTTCCCATTTAATGATTAGATGCCAGTTGAAGGTCAATCAGATAGAGCTAAAATATCCTAAAATTCATATGCAAATCAATAGTAAAAATATTAGTTGATTTATGAGAGTCTACATACACAGACTTACAGAAGCACATTGCTGGAGTAAAGTCAGGCAAAATGATTTTGTTTTCTTAATTTTGATTATAAATTCATGGGGACTTGTTCAAAAAATGATGAGGGTACAAATTAGAATTAGCCCAGGGATGATTCTACACAAATAGAAAATGTTAATTCCCCCAAATTTAAGGTATAAGTAGCAACACAAATATTACTAAAACACTTTAAGATTAAAATCCTCTACCCTTTCCAATGACTCAGCACTTATCCTTTTTGCTTGGGAACCAAATATACAGAATATAATTCTAAATTATTGATACCTATCTTTCTAAAGGCCATTTAAAAATCATCTGGATGTTACTTATTGTTCACATTTTACTGACATCTTTAAAGCACATTTAGAAACTATTTTAGAATATCTTGATTGAAATTATTATGAATATAAAGTCACAGATATTAGACCTGGACATGTTCCTAAATATGATGTACTATTTGTGATTCCCAATGTGATGAAATACATATAGTGAGGTCATGAGAACTTCCAGCAGGATGGGAAGAATGAATGCAAACCTATTGGGGCCTCTAGTCTAAAGGTGGAGTTATTTATCTTATCCTCAGGGGACAAAGAATATTTAATGTAGAAGGAAGTTTTACAAATGGGCCAGCTTGTAGAAGCAGAGTAGAACTGTGGTTGCCAGAGGCTGGAGGATGGAGAAAATGGAGGGGGGATGTTGGTCAGATGGTACAAGCTTTCAGTTATCAAATGAACGACTTCTGGGAATCTCATGTACAGGTGATGAATATTATGTTAATTTGATTATCATAATTATTTCATAATATATAGATATATGAAATCATGTTGTACATCTTGAATGTATTAAACCTTTATATTCCAATTAAATATTTTATAATGTTAAAAAACATTTTTAAATTTTTAAATGGGCCAAATGCAAGGTGCAATAACATTGCTGTCTGAGTAAAGGAAGAAAGCAATGAACTGGAGTAAAAGGATCTGAGTTCAAATTCCGGTTCTATCACCACCCTGGGTTAAGTCTCTCAGTCTGTTGCCATTTTTCTCTGTTTGCTTCAGTCACCTAACTTGTAAGCAGGCGACCACTCTGAATGTTCCTTTAGGGTCTGACCTATGATTACATGATTCTTCCATTGTCAGTGTGTTACTGTAAGCAGAGATCGGAGCAGGCAGAGAGATAAGAAGCCTAATTTAACTCAGAAATATCAAACATTAAAATGCACTTTCATCTAAACTAGTATTTTATTTTAAAAAGTGACATTTAATGAGCACTACTAAGTACCAGAGATTGTGCAAAGCATATTAAATGTTTTCACTCATTAAATCTTTCGACTCTATGAAGTAGGTACTGTTTAGTCTTAGCGACTTCTTCACATCATAGGATATTTTTGTCATGTATCTAACAGGAAATTTAAGCAGCCTTGCTAGTGTTACTGTAAGCAGGATGTGAATCCAAGACAGCTATCTGTAAACATTACCAGAGCATCTCTTTTGACTAGAGAGAGCTCATTGGCCATGCATGGGCCTGTCATGACCAATGACGTGCCCTCCTGCCCAGAGTTACCAGTATCGCTAGGCTGGCAACAAGTCTTAGGAAGTTTACGTCATCTCTATATTTTTGAAGTTACTAAATGTGAAAAATATCATGACCTCAGTGTTCCCTTGCTGAGCCAGATTCATAGCATTACCACCACCTGCTCTTCCAAAGGTTTCCATTTAATGCAGGTTTAAAAATAAGGACTCTGAACTCTCTCTTGCTTTCTTTAGAGGAAAGGTGTAAGTCTGGTTGGAGTGTTTAAGAAATTCCAGGGTGATGCAGTGGAAAAAACATGTCTCAGTTTTGCCACATGACCTTGCGCAAGTCAACTGCACAGGCCTTCAATTTCTCCATCTCTAAAACAGAGTGATTAAATAAGACAATCTGTTTGTAGGGAAAAGGACATGGATTGGGTTATGTGTCAGTTTATTATCTTTAAAATTCATTTAAAGCTTGAAAATGAAATTGTCCAATACTTAGTAAACATGTATTGGCTAACAAACTGCTTAAAATAGGTAGTTTAGAACCTTTTAACCCTTCCTTCCTTCCTTCCTTCCTTCCTTCCTTCCTTCCTTCCTTCCTTCCTTCCTTCCTTCCTTCCTTCCTTCTTTTTCCATCCAGACACCACTTTAAGTGCTAGAAATGTAGTTCTGAATAACATAGACAAGGCCTCTCTTTTCTTCGAACACATGTTCTGGTGGTATAAGTAGAGGACATGAAAAGAATACAATGACAAAATAGGTTTTAGAGTGATTGAATGCAAGTAGGGCTCTTATATTTCATAAAGGGCTGTTAAGATAGGTTTCTCTGAAGGGGAAACATTTTGCTGAGATCCCAATGTTGAACTGGGGCCAGTGTTGTTCTGAGGGGAGACTATCACAGACGGAAGACCCAGAAAGTGCAAATGGGCTGAGGAAGGCTTGAGCATGGCCTGTCCACACAACAGAAAGAAGGCTCCATGTCTGGAGCCTGGGGTACATGAAGGAGAGTGGAAGAAATGGAATTAGAAAGGTAGCGCCAGCCGGGCGCGGTGGCTCACGCCCGTAATCCCAGCACTTTGGGAGGCCGAGGTGGGCAGATCACGAGGTCAGGAGATCGAGACCATCCTGGCTAACACGGTGAAACCCCGAAAATACAAAAAATGAGCCGGGCGTGGTGGCAGACGCCTGTAGTCCCAGCTACTCGGAGAGGCTGAGGCAGGAGAATGGCGTGAACCCGGGAGGCGGAGCTTGCCGTGAGCCGAGATCGTGCCACTGCACTCCAGCCTGGGCGACAGAGCGAGACTCCGTCTCAAAAAAAAAAAAAAAAGAGTAGTAGCGCCAGCCAAGCCATGCACTGCATGTTAACATGTTAAGAGCTCTGATTTGTATTTAAAAGTCACTGAAGTGTTTTCAGTATAGTTATGATGCATTTCACATTTTTAAATTATTACTCTAGCTGCAATGATTTTAGGAGGTAAGAATAGAAGCAGAAAAACGCATTAGTAAAATAAAAAGTGTACCAGGATCCAGAAAACTGGAGTAATCAGAAGGATTTTTGGAAAAAGTAGAAACTGAACGAAAATCGAATTTGAATGCCTCCAGTACCAGGCAACCCATTATCTTTTAAGGCAGATGAATCTATTCTTAAACAATTTCATCTCTGAGTCACCTCTCAGAAAGTACATGCCACTATTTATCACAGTGTACGATACGTGCTCAATAAGTGTTATTTCTCCCATTCTTGCCCTGTAGTGCTCACACCTCAGTCCTAGATTCATCCCTTGGGATCACACAAAATGATTTTAACAACTTAATTGAAATCCACTCAGTAAGCAGAGGCTAAACATTCTGATTTCCATTTATTAGTGTAATTGTGGACAGCTCATATTCAGTGACAGATCAACACCATTATTTCTTTCTTTCCCATAGGTCTACAATTCTTATTAGACACATGCTAGAACTGTGCTATAATGAAAACATTATTCTTCTTTGACTATATATACATAGTGAAAAGAGGTTGGGTGTTGGGGAACTTAGGCTGGTTCAACTTTTTATCAATTTTCAAGTCCTGCTGGTCTCTTGAGGAAGAAGTATGTTCCTTAAGCAAAACCAAGTGGGTTGGCCTTAAATGGCTTTAGTCACAGTGACCAGAAGACAGCTTGTGCAAGGTGAAAGGAGGCATGGTTCTGACCTTAAGGGGCTAACAGCTCTGGAAAGCAAGGGAGCCAGGCAAGAGGTACATAAAGTTATCCTGGGACCATACAGCTGAAATTAAGACAGCTTGGGAGACCAGGTGTACAATGGCTCAGACCTACAATTTTGGAGATAATTAACTAATAGAGTGTTAGAATTATTATAGAATAATAATTATTATAGAATATTGGAATTGAACTATTCCTATATTCATACTATGTAAGCTAGGCACTTTTCTGCTTATTATCATTTGTTCTCTTCAATTCACATTTATGTTCGTAAAGTAATTTTGAACAATTCTATCTTATCTCAGCTGTTTTCAAGGAAACCAAGATATGGGGTACGAAACCACATTTGACCTAGAACATCAAAGGGAAAGCACCTCATCTCTGTCTTGTGGCATTATGGGGGAAGAATCAGCAAAATTCTTAAAGGGCATGGTTGGACTCAAGCAGAGAGAATTTAGTGATCCTTTCCACTTTTCTTTTCCAGTTAAATGTTCTGCTTTGATTCGTACACCCCCTACATTTTGTTTTAAATAAATGAAGACATTTTCCTTGCATCATCACCACCTTGATCCCTCCTCTAAACAGATGCTCAGATTCAGTTGTTTTCAAAATGTGGTTACCAGGCCAGAGGTATCAGCAACATCTTGGAACTGCTAGAAAGGCACATTCTTAGACCCCAGACAGACTTAAATGTGGCATACTTGGGATAGGTCTGAGCAACTTCTGTTTAACAGTCCCCTTCAGATGATTCCGATGCATATTAAAGTTAAAAAATATCTGATCAAATTGGTCTTAAAATGAATAACTGAGAGAATCCCCACAATTTACCTGTGAGGTAGAGCAGTAATTCCTGCTGCCTGCAGTGAGCTGGAGGAAGAACTAGGATTAGAAATCAGTTCTCTTGAATTCCAGGCCATGGCTCTTTCCAATGCATATGCTCTCAACCTCAGAGCTTATAAAGAACTACAATCTAAAGGTTACTTGAAACATTATCATTCTTTTAGTTTTGTAGGTTTACCAAGCTGCAAAAAAAAGAATGAGTAATTTTATATTCAGAATTATAAATTAAGAGGGTAAGCAGAGATGTGCACAGCTATATGGATATGTAGATATTTATTGAAATATCATTTATGACAGAATTTTTTAAAATAAAAAACTGGGAACTTAAATAATCAACAGATAAAATGAATAAATAATTTTATAATATATCCAAATATTCTGATACGATAGAGCCATTAAAAATAATGTTTTCAAATGATACATGGTTATACAGAAAAAATCTACTTGGTATGAAATTATAAGAGCATAATATAAAACTGTATATGTATAAAAATCGTTATATTTTAAACAAATGTGCCTAGAGATTGTATTTGTAGAAAATATGGAAAAGAATGTATGAACATTGTAAAGATAATTATCACAGTAATAGTTTAATGGTGACTTTTTCTTCTTGCTTGTCTTTCTTATTCAACATTTCTTTAATTAATTTTTTGAACTTCATTATCCATGAGTGTTCATCAAGTATACCTATGCCAGTTTCTTATTTCAATATTAGCACTCAACATCTGGATAAACCAACTTCTCGATTTTCTCGTGTCCTTTATTCTCATCTGGGCTATTGATCCACGAGTGTGAAGTGAACTATAAGTGTAAAGAACTCTGATAATATTAAGAACCGTTATTAAATATGATTACCAACAATGAAGTTTCTCATTTTGTGTCATATGTCTCAGCAATATTAAATACCACAAGAGAGGAAGTTGGAACTTTATTTTTCACGGAAGAAATCCCAAGTTACTGTGTTTTTGCATATTTATTCTTCATTTATACAACAGTGACAGGCAACTATTTTAGGGATTATCAAGAGCTTTCCTCTTATTATCCCCTCATCTATCCTCTTTTCTTTCAACATGGCTTAGCCAGAGTTAAGAGAAATGTTTTGCTTTTATGACTTGCAAGAAATACTATGTAAAAACTTGTTAAACATTAAATAATAAGAATTAGAATGATAATAAATGTTTTTATCAGGATAAATGCTAATGTCTCTAGGTACACCTCATCTATGTACTTCTATTCCTCGCTAAAGGGAGAGAGAAAAAGGGAACAAGAGAAAGATCACTGTAGTTTATTGGGAATAAATTCACTAATTAATTCCAAAAATATTTACTGAGTGCATATTCTGTGTGAGGCACTGTGCTGAGCATTACTGTGAAAGCACATCATGAAGGTCATAGTTTAATGGAGCTCATGAAACATTATTAGACACAGACATCAGAACTCAAATTAAAGTTAAAAAAGAGAGTAGACCAGAAGAGACGGAAAAGGTCAATAATGATGAGCATTCAGAAGAGGAATGTGTATTTCCACTGAAACTAGAAGTTTCTTTGGAAGTGTTGAGGAGATGATGAATAGGAGATCCTTCCAAAGGAAGCATAAGCAGGAACTTTAGGGTGGCAAATGATGGCATAGACATGAAAACACAAGTAGTGTTCTTTCCCTAGAGCATATATCCCCACTGACATGCTATTTTGAAGTTTGTTCACCTAGAACAGCAAACAGGAAGCCCTCAGTAAATGGTAACTCATGATATCACACTTGGAGTAAACTGATTTGGGGAAGAAGAGGAATGAATATAGCCTGGCTACCCTGAGGACTGCTTCTGCCCAAACACACATTTCCCAAAACTCCAAACTGACTAACCAAACAAAAATTCCAACTCAAGAAATCTTGAACATGATGTGTTTTTAGAGTAAGTTATCTTGAAGTGGCCATAGATGGTTGTCTATCATACACTAAAAATGCCCATTCTACACTAAACTTCTCAGAAATTGTCTTGCTCTTCATCTTTTTCCTTCACTTTCCCCTTCTTCTTGTGATGTGGCTCATCCTTTCCGTAAGAGTGAGTATGGGATGCAATTGACTTTCCGCTTTGGAGCAGGGATTTCTCTCCAAGAAATATCCCCAGACACCTTGGTAAATAAAAGTATTTGTCTTCTGTAGGAAAGAAGCAGACGGAGAGGAGGAAAAGGGAAATGGAAACCTTACCCAAGATCAAGAAGCTGTGAAATGACAGAGGTGAGATTTTATTCAGTTGCACTCTATGGCATAGGCAATATTCTATACCACCTGATACTAATGTGACGACCTGATTTTGGGAACCCTTCAGGGCACACCTGGAGGTCAGTATGTGTTTAATTAGGAAATCTTGCCAACTTATTTTAATGGCAAAGCAGGCACCTTAGCTATGGTTGTTGTGAAGTACACAACAAAAGCTTCTCCTAAGATGTGTTAGGCAGGGACTCAAGGACTTACATTTTGTTACTCTCATTAAATCCTCCCATCTAGAAGGTGGTAGGGCTGAGACCCTAGCCCACCACTATCTTATTCCGGAAGTTTTTTTTTTTTCTTTTTTCTTTTTGGCATGACAGCAATCTGCCTAGTGAATCAAGAGAGAGCAGTGTTGAAGGATTGAAGGATCTAAATGAGGACTAAGAGTTTGGGGGTGGAGAATTTAACAGAAAATTCTGTGATGAAGAAAGGAATCTGAAGATTTGGTTTTGTTTAAGTTATTGAATACTGATAGGTGATAATATGTGATGTTCCAAAAAACAGTAATAAAGAAGGAAAGGTAATACAGGAGTCCAGCAAAAGACCTGAAGCACATAGTTCTGATGGCTTTCCCAGGAGCTTTGATGCTAAAGAGATGTTTGGTTTGGCAGGACAGTGGCTATGAGGAAGGATTTATCATTGCTGTTTTAAGATAGGAAAGGTGTGGTCTTTTTTTGTGAGCCACGGGAAGAATTAAGCCCTTCTGAGGCAGTGGTCCCAGCTTTGTAAATTCGAATCACTTGGCGAAATTTAAAAAACACAAATGCCCAGCCCTACCTCAAATTTTCTTGTGATGGATTGGAGGTGAAACCTCAGTAGTGGTAGCTTCAGTAGTTTGCGAAAGCTCCCAGGTGATTCTAATGTACAGTCAGAATTGAGAATCCTGCTCTAAAGGGATTGAAGAATCAAAGGAAAGTGGAAATGATCATAAAAGAGCCAAATATTAATGAGCAAAATAACCAGTAATTTTCTTGTCTTTGTAGGAAATTTTATATATAGCAAATATACCTATGTAAACCAAAAATACTCATTTTTAATTTCTATTTCGGTAGTATTCCTGATGTTAAAATCTGCTTAAAAGAGAATGTAACAAAACAGCAGATGCTTTTGGGTAACTGTGTATAGGTGAAGTGTTTTTTTCTATTCCTTCATATGTTTGTTTTTTTCAAAAACAGACTTTGAATGTGCTAATTCTATAATCAGACAATACAAATAAGACACAAAGCAAAATCCACATATTGAATCATTATGTATATAATATAGAAATATATACCTATAATTACATGATAATTTGAGAGTTGTTCACATAAGAGAAGATCATTTAAACATAGTCACTGTTCAGACTTTTAAAATTAATTATTGACTTTAAATATCACTCACCTTCTCAAATAAAAAATTCATTCACATGGTCACCAAATGCTAGTGGCCACTGCACAATTTTTATTTTTTTCACTCACCAAAATGCCCGGGGGCAGGTGCTTTCATCAACTCCCTCTTGTAAGTGAGGAAATAAAGGTAAAGGGGGCTTAATTAACTTGCCCAAGATCAAGAGGCTGTGAAATGGCAGAGGTGAGATTTTATTCAGTCTTGCACTATGGCATGGACAATATTCTATACTCTCTGATATTAATGTGCCTACTTAATTTAGGAACCCTTCAGAGAACACATGGAGGTCAGTACTCATTTCATCTGCAAATCTTGCCTACTTAATGTTAAGGCAGGCACCTAAGCTGTATTTGATGCCAGGTATACAGCAAAACTTCTACCTGAAAGAATGAATAATAAAAGAAATTCAACAGCCCCTGTGGAGAACAGTATGGAGGCTCCTCAAAAAACTGAAAATAAAACTCAGTACACTGAAGAGATATATTCCCATGTTTATTGCAGCACTATTCACAATAGCCAAGATTTGGAATCAAGTGTCCATCAACAGATGAATGAATAAAGAAAATGTGGTACATAAACACAATGGGATATTATCCAGCCATAAAATATAAAATCCAGACATTTGCAACAACACAGATGGAAATGGCATTATGTTAAGTGGAATAAGCCAGGCACAGAAAGATAAATTTTGCGTGTATTCACTCATGTAGGAGCTAAATTTTAAACAATTGAACTCACCAGAGATAAAGGGCAAAATGATGGTTACCAGAGGCTGGGAAGGTTAGTGGGCAGGGAGGAGAAAGTGGGGATTGTAAATGGGTGCAGAAATATGGCTAGATAGAATGACTAAGGTCTAGTGTTTGATAGAACAACGGGGTGACTACGGTCAACAATAATTTATTCTGTATTTTAAAACAACTAAAAGAGTCGAATTGGAATGTTCTCAGCACGTAGAAATTATAAATGCTTGAGATAATGGATACCTCAATTACCCTGATGTCATTATTATACATTGTATGCGTGTATCAAAATATCACATGTACCCAATAAATACATACATGTAACATGTACCCATAAAATTTTTAAAAAATCAGTGGCAGGTTTCTTATCACAGTGACATGAGTTACTTTAATAAACTCAGTAAAAAGTTTTAAAAAGAACCTCAAATCTACAATAGTTGCTGAATCTTAAACTTGTCACACATTGAATATTAAGTGTAGAGAGTTAAGAGCTATTTTCCACTGAAATAACAACGATTGGAGGAAGTGATGGTTATCAGTCATCATTAGCCCTCACTTTAGTTTAATAGCCATTAGTAACAACAGAGATAAATTTTATAGGTGCCAATTGACCCTGCAAGAAGCCTTTGAAGCTCTCCCACTAGCTTAGGACTTTTTCTTTGAAGCCTTGTTTTAACTAAAGTGCCCCAGCAAAATCCTGGGAAAAATATACATTACAGAAAAAGATGCAGGTACAAAACCTTTGCGCTATATAAGTAATTGTAAAACTATGGTTTAGTGACTGTGAGCAAAACAAACCTGACCAGTACTTGACCACAAAGGACTCCCCCAGTTACTCTAAAAGCTTTTTGAGGAAGTACTTAAGAAGATTTTGAATGTATTATCACTCTATTCTCTTAATATTAGGAAGAGAGGAGAAAACAGCCTACATATTTACAGCACTATACAGCTTTCATACTCATTTGATCCACATAAAAACCTTATATGATCTGAAGATCAAATAGGTAAAATAACTCACCCAAGGTCACCCTGCCAATGAATAGAAAAATTGAAATTCAATTAAGAGAACTAGAGTAAGGTTCCTTTCACTACACCGTAGCTGCCTTGCACATTCACTGTATTGTTGAGTTAGAGAAGTTGAATTAGAACAAGTAAGGAAATGAGGCACAAGTCTAGTCATGGAAGACCTAAGAAGAAAGTGAATAGATTTTTTTAAGTACACTATCCTAAGCATTTACATTCTAGTTAAGCTCCCTGTTGACTAATATCCAATAAAAAGCCAGGCATAATGAGAACAAAATAAAATCATATGCAAGAATCTTTATTTTGACCCAGGAATTATTCCAAGCTTGTTTCCCACCCATTTGCTTCTACCTTCTTTCTTCACTGCCTGTCCATGGTCTTCACATCATTTAGAAAGTGTGAATTTGGGAGACGGTGAAAAAAAAAAAAGCAGTCTTCTAGAGAAAAACAGAGTGGGCTGGTTGGAAGATGACACCTTGGAATGGTGCAGAATTGACTTTGCCAAGGAGAAGGAGAGAAATGACTTCATTTCATCATAACTATGCTTGAAAGAATGGAGTAGATGACCCCTTACAGCCACTTCCACTTGCCAGATTTCATATGCAAAATTACTCCTTTTTTATCCCTCACAACACTGGAAAAGTTTCAAAAGACAAGTAATCTTAGCACACTCTGTCCTTTGAGAATTGTGGATGAAAGGGGCACATAAATTTCTGTTATTAGTTTCATGCAGCAATTTTAGTTGGATTTTCTTGACGCATCTCCCCTTTTGTAACATTTCTCAGGGAGTATGCATATATGTGAGAGTGTGTGTGTGTGTGTGTGTGTCTGTGTGTGTGTGTGTTTCTAAGTGGTTTTGACCTTAGGGTTCTCTTTGATTTATAGGCAGCTCTGTAAGTTATGCTGGGATGGTTTCAGAGCCTGTTTGTTCTGGCAACCCAATAAAGCTTTGCTTCCCATGGCAACTCCAGTCTACGAAGCAAGGCCTCAGGGAAAATACAGCTTTCATTGCCAGAATGAGGCAATAGCACTTTTGGGGTGCTATTTTGTTGGGTGGTGTATTAATTCTTAAGCAACTCCACTCATGGAAAACTAAAAAAGCTTTACAGTCTGAATATTACCACAGAAAGCGGCAATCTCAGTTTCTCTCAAACAAGTTGATTGATTCCATGAGACTTTATTTAATTTGGGGTTTTTCAGGCACTGTCTGCACAGTAGCAAGATTGTGGGGCATGACCTTAATGAGTGGTTCTAACATATGCGTGTTCCTCTCTAAACAGCCTTCCCATCTATAGTCTCAACTTCAAAGTTTAACCTTAAGGTCAATTTTTGACTCTCACTGATGCTCTTCCCTCTTGTATTCAAAAGGAACCTGTGCTTCTCAGCCTTGGCGTGTACATCAGAATTAATCAGGGAGCTTCCAATAAATACCAATGCCCTGACCCTACCATTAGAGATTCTAATAGTGCTGGCATGGGGCAGGGTTTGGGTATCAATAGCTTTCAGAGGTCCCCAAGATATTTTAATGTGCAGCCAGTGTTAAGCACCATTGATCTGGTCCATTTCCTTTGCGGTCCTGAGAAGGGAAGTAACTTCCTTAAGGTCATTAAGCAAATAGGTTTATTTTTGACCACACATGTTGACTCGTGGTTGATTAAAATGCCTATGTGTAGTCAATTGTTCTCTGTTATTATCTACATAACGTTCATGCTATTTACATTGTAAATCAGGTAGTCTGTGGTAGTTGAGTCCCAAAATGCAAGGTGTTGACTTCCATTGCATGTCATACCCACCAGAATCTGCCAGTTGCCATTAGGAGTGTGACTATGGCTAGGAGAGGAGATAAAATGGTGCCAAGGTAGCAGACCATACTGCATTTCCTGACAAAATGTCTTCTGTATTGGAAAGGTGACTTATTTCAGTGGTAAAGAGTGCTCCTGGGTATTTAATGAAATTATTCTCAGTATGGCCTGGTGATGAAGATGCTCTAGTGGGCTCTGTATACTCCTGACCTCACTTCTGTGAGTGTGAGACTTTGTCAGATTTGTAAGCCAACTAGTTTATGATTATGCCAATCTTGTGCCAAGAGCTCTCAGCTTATTGGTATGTTCGTGGTTGAAGTCCCAAAATTAGTACACATTTTATTTTCTGTTGTTGCTTCTGTGTGATATTTCCTAAGAAATAAAATCATTTTTGGTAATAATTTTTTCCTAACTTTTTAATGTATTTTTAACAATTTTCTGTTAAAAGGCTTATTTCAACACCATAACACAATGTCTAAACGTATGTTCTTATTTGTTTACCTTGGATTTTTTTCTTTTACTAAAAAAATTAATAAATCATTTAGCTAAAATTACTGTTAATGTAATATGAATAAATTTAATTTACATAAATTTGGTTTAAATTAAGAATGTATAAGATTGATTTTATAAACCTACACACACACACTCACACACACGAATAAGAATGTAGCTTTCTGGAACTATCATTGCGTTCGTATGAAGAATGCTACTTATAACTGCTCAGGGAGTCTACCTCTAAAGGGAAACAGATTCAGAAGCGGAAGTCTCACAAAGAGAGAATTTACATTAACACTTGGCTTCTTATTGCCTCCATCAATACTGTTTCCCTTCCCCAAAAAAACAGACAACTTCACCAAAAAAGGAGGGAACTCCTTAGAACTTCTACCCTTCTACCCAGTGCCTCCAATTCTTTTTGCCCCAATCTTTTGCCTTCTGTATCCAAATGACCTGCATATTTCCACTTACAAAGATATAAACATTTAGAGAGTTATGCCAGATTTCTCTCACTGAATAGAAAAGCTAGAAGGTCTCTTAGAGAAAACGTAGTGCAAGATCTCTGGGCCGGGTGCGGTGGCTCACGCCTGTAATCTCAGCACTTTGGGAGGCTGAGGAGGGCAGATCACCTGAGGTCAGGAGTTCAAAACCAGCCCGACCAACATGGTGAAACCCTGTCTCTACTATAAATACAAAAATTAGCTGAGCATGGTGGCGGACACCTGTCATCCCAGCTACTCAGGAGGCTGAGGCAGGAGAATCACCTGAACGCAGGAGGTGGAGGTTGCAGTGAGCTGAGACCATACCATTGCACTCCAGCCTGGGCAACAAGAGTGAAACCCTGTCTCAAAAAAAAAAAAAAAAAAAAAAAAAAAATCTATGTACTTGGCCTACCCTTCCCTACCCTACCATGTGCTCTCATTTCACAGATGAAATGTCTGAGGCTCAGGGAAGTTAAGTGACTTGCCCATACTCTACCTGGGTGAAAACCTAGGACTCAAATATTCTCAGGAGTTCTATTTCTCTTGCTTTATAAAATGAAATTATTATAATATAAAATTAACTAAATGTTAACACAATAGCTCCAATATGCTCTTCAGGATTGTTTAATGTGCATAATACATGTACATTAATCCTGTGTACCTAATTCACTTGTTTAACTCTTGGTTATCCATACTCATAGAAGCAACACTCATTTTGATAAGCATCAGTTGTTGAGTAGAATGCCAAAGATCATTGGAGCTTGAAGGCACATTTGGTATCACTACTCCAACACACCTATTAGCGGGGAAACATAGACCTAAGGAAGGCATGCAAATTCTCAAAATCACTTAGTTGTTAAGGAAGCTTCTAGAATATGAGCAACTAATCTTGTTTTATCTTAGGCTTAATATTTTCAGAATTCCATGATAAATAGTGTGAAAATTGTGACTACCAAGTATCTCACAAGAGAAAAAGAGAAAGCTTATAACAAAAGTCCAGAAGTGTTACTTGAGCTCTCTTAGTGATCTCAGATAAACATCTCTCAGCTTGTCAACTCCACCAACTGTCAAATGGGGCAATAGAGTAGAAGACCTTTACAGTTCTGCTTTTTCCTGAAAGCCTTTCTTTTCAATGAAACTGGCAGCTTTGAGAACCCGTCAGTTGACTATGATTTTACTGAATGATGGGAGAGAAAACTCTATATTAAGCCATGCTCCACGGCAGAGGTATTTTTTCCAGGTTGAGAACAGCTATGGAGCAATGCAGTTGGAGCACTGATGTAATTACTCACGTCCATGGAAGTGTGCAGGCTTTCCTTTTTGGTTCTCTAGATAGAGGATATGTGAGTCTCAAAAGTACAAAAAGGGGAAGCTGGGCACAGTGGCTTATGCCTGTAATCCCAGCACTTTGGGAGGATGAGGCAGGAGAATTGCTTGAACCTGGGAAGCAGAGGTTGCAGTGAGCCCTGATCATGCCACTGCACTCCAGCCTGGGAGACAAGAGTGAAACTGTCTCAAAAAAAAAAAAAAAAAAAGTACAAGAAGGAGATAAAAAGAACAAGAGAAGCTCTTGAGGTTAAAGCATCTTACATTTCATACACATAATTCTTTTTTGGTGAATATTTTGTTTTCCTAAAAAGTAAGGGCATCTTAGAAGAGGCCTCTCTGTGAATAGTCTCTTTGGAGGAAAGGGGGTAAATAAAAGCACAAAGTCTCCAAATTACAAATAATCTGGAGACTGTGCTCTCACAAACTCAATTTATCAAAAGCAATGAGGAAATACTTCCTAATCTTCATCCCAGGGCGATTTAGGCCCACAGCTATTAAGAAAGTTAGGTGGGTGTAACCTAGTCTAAGTGACTGGTTCTTCATGGGGTTTAAAATGGCTCACGGGAGAAAGTGCAGATGATAGCAACCTCGCCTGTGGTGACTTAGCTCTCTCAGAGCTTACACATTCTAATGAATGCTCTGGAAGGAAAGGGCCCCAGGTGATCTGCAAAGTAACTTTTAGGGTCAAAATGTTCCTACCATGCTGCTGGTTATTCTTTCTGGCACAGATAAGAGTGCACTTGTAACACTGAATGCACATAGCATACCCTTGCATCGGGTCCCTTTCATCAGAGCCAGTGGTCCTATCAATTCGAGGAAGTTCATTTTTGGTATCCTGAATAGTGAGGATAAAAAAAAAAAAAAAAATAGGTGTTTTTTGCTCCCAAGGGCTGGAAGAGTTTTTCACTCAAGAGCCAAATTTGTCTTTCTATTGTAGATGACAGAGTGAGTGTAGGTGTTTGTTTTACATTAGGATGACAAGCTGTGCATACCTTTCTAAGGCGAGGTCTGGGTGTACTGGGGTGTGTCCCAGAGGAAGTCAATGTTCAGAGCTTTATTTTTTGTGTGTGAGCTATTCAGTTTAATTATACCCATGCTGCTAACTTGCTTTTTATTATTACTCTTATTCACTTTAATATTCCCTTCCCTTGGCTAAGCATAAAGAGAAGTTCATTATTATTTGAACAGCTTTACATTTATGATGCCCCATTAGTTTGCAAAGCTGGAGACTTCACTGTGAAAGCGCTGTAATAATACTCAGGGAAGATGAGCTCTAATCCTGCTTCTAGCTTGGGGGACAGGAGCTTCGGAATTGCTCAGAATTTAAAGGCACTTCACTGACATGAGAGAGGAAAGGGATAAAACAGGGCAGAAGGGAGGAACTGGGTATCATAGGAATACGACTGACAGTACATATGTCTCTGTTCAGTTTTAAATTTTGGTAAGTAGAATAACAGATTATACAGTGACATCTTGAGAACAGCAGCTGTCAAAACTGTCAGTCAAAAGGAGATTGATTCCATTCAATTATTTGTTGAACCAAGAAGTTTAAAGATGGGAAAGAACTATGAGGCCATGCAACTCAGGTGGGAATTGAACAATGAGAACTCATGGACACAGGAAGGGGAACATCACGCTCCGGGGACTGTTGTGAGGTGGGGGGAGGGGGGAGGGACAGCATTAGGAGATACACCTAATGCTAAATGACGAGTTAATGGGTGCAGGAAATCAACATGGCACATGGATACATATGTAACAAACCTGCACATTGTGCACATGTACCCTAAAACCCTAAAGTATAATAAAAAAAACAACAAAAAACAAACAAACAAAAAAATAAAATAAAAATAAAGTCCCTCTGCTTTGCAAATTTGCTTAAGATCAGCATCTGAGGGCAAACTAAAAGTTTTTTATTATTTCATGTTGACGTAATAGCAAAGATAAGGAAGAATAATATTGTATTAGGCCATTCTCTCATTTCTCTACAGAAATACCTGAGGCTGGGTAATTTATTTTAAAAAAAGGGGGGGTGTTTAATTGGCTGATGGTTCTGAAGGCTGAACAGGAAGGAAGCATAGCACCATCTACTTCTGGGGGAAGACTTAGGAAGCTTCCAATCATGGTAGAAGGGGAAGGGAGAGTAGAGTAGGCATGTCGCATGGCCAGAGCAGGAGCAAGAGAGAGAAAGCAGGGAGGTACTACACACTTTTATATTACTAGATCTTATGAGAACTCAATCGCTATCACAAGGACAGTACCAAGGGGGATGGTGCTAAACCATTCATGAAAAATCCACCTCCACGATCCAATCACCTCCCACTAGGCCCTACCTCCATCATTGGGGATTACACTTCAATATGAGATTTGGGCAGGCACACACATCCGAACTACACCAAACGTCCATGTATTTATTCAACAGTCTTTCATCCCACCCCTACTGATTGTGGGCCAAGCCAGGATCTATGTTCTCATGATACATAGATGTGATAAGTGCTAATTAACTGGTGATTCAGAATTGGTAAAACTCAATTCCTGTCCTCAAGGAGTGCACCATCTATTATGGTAGTCAGCTGTGAGCCAATAATGCAGATGTCCTGTAATGGGTGAAGTCACTCAAAAGGTGTGTACCAGCAACTGAAGTGGAAACCAGTAGCTAATATTATGCTTACATTTTACCTGCAGGCTGCAAGGCACAAATAGGTACTCTCTTGCCAGGTTCATTAAATAAACGGAATAGCCCTGAGTTCCACATCTGCTGATTCTTCGCTTTTTTTGACTGTGTTTTCAAAATGTGAGCTGCAAAATGAAAATATAAGTGCCTTCTATTTTGGGGAAGACAGAGATTACATTACACTGTTTCACATATTGATTCCTATAGTTTTGTAGCCTGTACCTCAACTTTTCTGCCACTAAAATAGAGAATAGTAATACTGACTTTCTTCACAAAGCATGAAGATGAACTAACATATCTTTAAAATTATCTGAAAAGATGTAATTTATCTTTTTTTTTTTTTTTTTGAGATGGAGTCTTGCTCTGTTGCCGAAGCAGGAGTGCAATGGCGTGATCTCGGCTCACTGCAACCTCTGCCTCCTGGGCTCGAGATTCTCCTGCCTCAGACTCCTGAGTAGCTGGGACTACAGGCGTGAACCACCACACCTGGCTAATTTTTGTATTTTTAGTAGAGACGGGGTTTCACCATGTTGGCCAGGCTGGTCTCGAACTCATGACCCCAAGTGATCTGTTTACCTTGGCCTTCCAAAGTGCTGGGATTACAGGCATGAGCCACCGTGCCCAGCCTGAAAAAGATACAGTTTATCATATTAATAACATGATGGATTCAGAATTGTGGAGCTGGGAGGCCTTTAGAGAACTTTTAGTCCAACTTTAGTCCTCTAATTTTAGCATGCATCAGAATCACCTGAAGGGTGTCAAGAGCCGATTTCATGGCCCATCCCCAGCATTTCTGATTCAGTAAGTAAATGGTGGGGCATGGGAATTTGCATTTCTAACAAGTTTCCAGGTGATGCTGATGCTGCTGGTCTGAAAACCATACTTTGAGAACTACTGATCTTGTCCATCCCCTTTAGTGTAAAGATGAGATCACTGAGCAAACACTGCCTTTCCTGCCAACCCACCCCAAATAAACCCACGATCTAATTAAAGACTGTAGTTTTGTTACACAAAAAATGGCGTTAAGACAAATCTTCTGACTGTTCTTTTAACCAAATCTCAAACAAAAATACCCTTCTAAAGAGAAGAAACTGGAGTCAATATAATTTTATTTTTCAACTTTAATAAAATAACTTGTGTGGTTTACTTAATTCACTCCTTCCCCATGGCAGATGTCTGAAAACTGATTGGAAACTTTGAGGAATTCATTTAATATCTCTGTGTTTTTATTCTTTCCATCTGTAAAACGGGGTCAGCTGTATTGTGCCTCATGTGCAAATCTGTGTGCGGTGAGGTTTAGCGGGTAAGTGACTGCAAAACATGTTGCAGATGGATGTGTTATGGGGGAATGCTTAATATCAAAGTGAGATGTCATTTTCTTTCACTCTGCATCTGTAGTTTGTAAAACAAATGCTTCTAAATTCACAGTATTTTTCTCACATGTACTATTTTTTCCAGGGTGATATTTTCTCAAAGACTCATGCTGACTTAAGCTTCTGGAACCTTGTGGGTGGATCTGCTAAATTAAAGACTTGTATTTAAATTTTCTGCATAACACTTGTGGGCTGAATGCATCACAGTGACTGAGGAAAGTAGAGAGTTTTCTAGTCCTGAGAGGCATGAGTAGAACTGTGTTGGTCAGAGGACTATGAATCCAGCAAAATTTTAAGCCATTACTTTTTCAAAATGAATAAACAGATGCATCCTTGGTTAAAAAAAATCTCAAACCCTGGAAAAAAATTCTCAGACACAGTAAAATATAAAGCTGGCTTGCTAGCTAGATAATGGATGGATAGTTCGATGGATGATTAGATAGATAGATAGGGATAGAGAAACGGATGAACAGTATAGAGATATACATATGAATATATAGATTATCAAGAGCACAGTATTTTTTGAAAGAAATTACAAGGAGAGGGAGCAAGATGGCTGACTAGATGCAGGTGGCATGTGCCTTCTCCATGGAGAGGAACCAGAAAAGGGAGTAGATACATTTTGAACAGATTGTCTAGGAGAGAACACTAGGATTCACCATAGAACAGACGAGAAGACCAGAAGTAAGTAGAGATTGAGGCAACATGACTAGCCAGGGACTGACCAAGAATCGGAATAGAAAACAACAGTAAGAGTGAAAGCCCCAGGTCTCTGAAATGGGCTGTTATGAACTTGGATATGGGAAAAACCTTGACCCGCTAGGGCCTCAGGACTTATATACAGAGCTGCTGAAAGATTGCACAGAAATGTTGCTTCCAGAAGAGGAGCCCATATAGAATCCCACAGGCATCCAAGCCTAGAAAAGCCTCAGCTAGGCACCACCTTGAAAGCCTAGATATGGGGTATCCACAAATGGCTGCTGTCATTGTGCCGCTCCATGGAGGGAGAAGGGAGACCAGGAGCTCACATGCACCCCTGGGAGGGGCTGTTGTCAAATGTTGTTGAGACTGAGACGTGAGCACACTTCACTCCCCATAGCTTCTTGTCCATGCTGTTTCCTGGGAGGGACCCTACCCTCACTGGTCCCAGGGTCACTATGCCATTTTGAGAATTTAACATTGGGCTGTGCCCCACCGTCAGAATGAGTTTGGGCTGACACAGCTGCAGCTACCACCCAGCCAATGAGGAACAGGGAAACAAGGCTATCCTTTACACATCTAGGACAATATCCACTGCCCTATAACAGGCTGCTGTGAAACTGAGACACAAGCAGACTATCCACTATCCTCTACACAGCTTCTTGCCCATGCTGCTTGCGTGAGTGGTTCCACTCCCTGCTGGTCTCAGGTCTAAGACACCATTTTGGGAATTTAATGCTGAGTTGTGCCCCACCCTCAGGCTGAATTCAAGTGGATGTGACTGCAGCCACCAGCCATGGAGGAACGGGGAAAGCAGGCTATTCTATGTACAACTAGGACAATACTCACTGCCTTACAACAAGCTGCTGTGAGACTGAGATGCAAGCAGATTACACTCCCCACAATTTCTTGCCCATGATGCTTGCCTGAAAGGTGCCCCACCCTCTTTAGTCACAAGCCCACAGCCGGCACGATTTTGAGATATTAACACTGGGCTGTGCCCCATACTTGAGCTGAGTTTGAGGCAACATGGCTGCAGCTGTCACCCAGCCAGAGGAGGAAGAGGGGAAACAAACCTCTCCAAAGCACACTTAGGACAATACCCATTACCCTGCTACAAGTAGCTGTGGGATTGGGCACTAGTCTGCCCAACCCATCACAGCTTCTAACAACACCAACACAGACTTCCTGGGTTTTAGTGGGTTGCTCCAACGCTACTGCTATTACTCACACCACAACAGCTGCCCAGGAACTTGAGAACCTATTAAAACACCTGGACCGTGGATTCCACTACTAGCTTCTGAGCAAACCACTAGGAGGCCCAAGAATCAGCCCTTAGGACCCACTAACATTGGAACCAGGGTGAGCTGCTATGGGACTTAAAAATGGGCACATCTCCCCACTGCTGCCAATGGAGCCCAAAGACTGGCTGGGCTGGAATTGAAGTCCCTAGCTAAATTTCATTACAACATCAATTTATAACTGGACCCTAAGTCACCAGGAAAATCAGATACCATTTGCCCTGTATAATGTTGAAGAAGTAATACAAATATCACACTACTATGGACACCGAAAATGAAAGCTAAAATATCTTAATCAACCACATACATATATCTTTTGCAATTTCAAAAAGTTGGAACAAGTGACTGCTATCCAGATAAACAGATATCAGTGAAAGGGCACAGAAAATATTAAAAAATAGGGAAATATGACACCACCAAAGGACCACAACAGTTGTTCACCAACAGGTCCCAATCAAAAAGAATTTCTAAAAATGCCAGATAAAGAATTCAAAATAGTGATTTTAAAGAAGCTTAATGAGATTCAACAGAAATATGAAAACAAATACAAAGAAATCATAAAATCAACTCAGTATATGAATAAAAAATTATCCAAGGAGAGAGATATCTTTTAAAAAAAGCAGCAGAAATTCTGGCAGTGAAAAATTTATTGGAGGAAATACAAAATACATTTGAAAGCTTCAATAATAAACTAGACTGAGCAGAAGAATCTCAAACCTTGGAGATACTGTTCTTGAAATAAACCAGTCAGACAAAAATAAGGAAAAAATAATAATAAAGAATGAACAAAGTATTTGAGATGTCTGGAACTATATAAAGTGATTGAACTTATGAATTACCAGTATTCACAAGGAGAAAGAGAGAGGAAAAGTTTAGAAAAACTATTTAAGGGAATAATCGATGAAAACTTCCCAAATCTACCAAGAGAGTTAGACATTCATATACAGGAGGCCTATTGATCCCTAGACAAACACATTGCAAAAAGACTTCACTACAGCATATTATATGCAGAATATCTAAAGTAAAAGTAAAAGAAAGAATTTTAAAATTAGCAAGCGAAAAGCATCTAGTTTCCTGTAAAGGAAATCCCCTTAGACTAATGGTGGACTTTTCAGTAGAAATTTTACAGGCCAGAAAAGAATGGAATAGCATTTTCAAAGTGAGGGAAAAAAGAATTGTCAGTCTAGAATTTTTATCCTGCCAGAATAAGCTTCATAAATGCAGGGGAAATAAAAGTATTTCCCAGATAAGAAAATGCTGGGAGAATTTGTCAACAGACTGGAACTATAGGAAATGCTCAAAGGGGTCTTACACGTGGAAATGCAAGATTGATATTCACCATAATAAAAACACATGGAAATATAAATGCATTAGTCCATTTTCACACTGCTATAAAGAAATGCCCAAAACTGGGTAATTTATAAGGAAAAAGGTTTGATTGACTCACAGTTTTGCATGACTGGGGAGGCCTCAGGAAACTTACAATCATAGCAAAAGGGAAAGCAGTCATCTTCTTCACAAGGTGGCTGGAGAGAGAAGAGTGAGCAAAAGGAGAATAGCCTCTTATGAAACCAACAGATCTCGCAAGAACTATCACAAGAAGAGCATGGGGGAAACCATCACTGTGATCCAGTCACCTCCCACCAGGTCTCTCCCTAGACACATGAGGATTAGGATTCAAGATGAGATTTGACTGGGGACACAAAGTCTCAATAAACCTCACAATTCTCTAGAACATCCACACAAAGGAGGAAGAAAAAAGAATCACATGGCAACATGACAGAATTTCATCAAACCACAAAGACAAAAAGACACAGAAAAATAAAGCAACAAAAATTTTATAAAACAACTTGAGAAGAATTAACATTATGGCAGGAAAAAAAGCCTTGCATATCAATATTAACCTTAAATGTAAATTGATTAAATACTCCACTTAAAATATACAGATTGGCAGAATGGATTTAAAAACACCATCCAACAATATGCTGCCTATAACAAACTCACCTTACTTGTAAAGACACATGTGCACAGAAAGTAAAGGAATGGAAAAAAATATTCCATAGAACAGAAACCAAAGGCAGGCAGGAATACTTCCATCAAATCAAAAACAGTTTTTTTAATTAAAATTTTTTTAAATACATCAAATCAAAATAGTTTTAAAAAGACAGAAGGCTATTATATAATAATAAATGACATATATAATATATACAATAATAAAAGACAAAGAAGGTCATTATGTAATCATAAAAAGATCAATTCAGTGAGAGGATATAACAATCCTAAATATATATGTACCCATATAGAAGAAGCCAAATTACAAAACAAATATTACCGGATCTAAATAAAGACAGACAGCAATACCATAATAGTGGGAGGACATTAACACCAGACTCACAGCACTAGATAGGTCACTGAGATGGAAAATTAACAATGAAAATTGAACTTCAGAACAAATGGACTTAAAAGATGTTTATGGAACATTCTACCTAACAACTGCAGGATATACATTATTTTTATCAGAACATGGAATATTCTCCAATATAAACCATGTTAGACAACAAAACAAGTCTTAACACATTTTTAAAAGTAATCAAAATCATATCAAGTATCTTCTCAGTCCACAGTGGGATAAAGTTAGAAATCACTACAAAGAGGAACATTAGAAATGATACAAATACATGAGAATTAAACACAATGCTCCTGAATAATCATTGGGTCAAGGAAGAATTAATTTCCCCATTCATTAATTAATGTATCCATTCTAGTGATAAAAATTTAAAATTTTTTTGAAATGGATAAAAATGAAAACACAACATACCAAAATCTGTGGGATACAGCAAAAGCAGTGCTAAGAGGGAAGTTCATAGCGTTAAATACGTACATCAAATAAGTAGAAAGATCACAAATTAACAACTTTATGTTGCACCTCAAGGAACTACAAAAACAAGAGCAAACCAAACCCAAAGTTAGCAGAAGAAATGAAAGAAAAAAATCAGAGCAGAACTAAATAAAATAAAGACAAAAATATTACAAAGGATCATCAAAGTGAAAAGCTCCTTCTTCAAAAACATAAACAAAATTGATAAATGGCTCATTAGATTAATGAAGAAAAGAATAGAGAAAATCCAGATAAACACAATCAGAAATGAAAAAGGAGATATTACAACTGATACCACAGAAATTCAAGATATCATCAGAGACCATTATAAACAACTCTATGCTCACAAACCAGAAAATCCAGAGAAAATAGATAAATTCCTGATAACATACAACCTCCTGAGATTGAACAAGGAAGAAATAGAATTCCTGAACTATAATGTAGGAAGATTGAATCAGTAATAATTAAAAAAAAAAAACTCTCCCAACAGTCACAACACCACAAAGCCCAGGGCTAGATGGATGAACAACAAAGTTCCACTACCCATACGAAGAATAACTAATACCAATCCTCCTAAAACTATTCCCCAACATCAAGGAGGAAGGGAGTCTTCCTAACTCATTCTATGAGGCCAGTATAACTATGACACCAAAACTAGACAAAGACACAGCAACACCAAAAAAGAAAACTGTAGATAAAAACTCCTGATGATCATAGATGTAAAAATCCTTCTGAAAATATTAACAAATACAATCCTACAGCACATCAAAATGAAAATACACCATGATCAGTTGGGATTTGTCCCAGGGATGTAAGGATGATTCCACATACACAAGTCAATAAACACAATTATTAAAAACCATATAATCATCTCAATAAACACATTTAAAAAATTGATAAAATTCAACAGCCCTTTATGATAAAAGTTTGCAACAAACGAGGCATAGAAGGAACACATCTCAACATAATAAAGGCTATATATGAAAAATACAAAAACAACAACATTCTTACAGTGGAAAAGTTAAAGGTATTCCCTCTAAGAACTAGAACAAGACAAGAATGCCTACTTTTCACCATTCTCATTCAACACAGTGCTGAAAGTCCTCTTCAGAGCAATCAGGGATGAGAAAAAATAAAAGGCATCTGAATTAAAAAATAAGAAATCAAATTATCCCTATTTGCTAATGATATGATCTTATATCTAGAAAACTCCAAATATTCCACCAAAAACCTCTTAGATTTAATAAATGGGCTCAGTAAAGTTTCAGGATGCAAAATGTATATACAGATAGTAGCATTCCTATATGCCAATAATGTTCAAGCTGAGAGCCAAATCAAACAGAGAAGAAGATCAATGGAAGTGAAGAGAGAACCCAGAAGTAAAGACACATACCTACAACCAACTGATCTTTGTCAAAGTCAACAAAAATATACACTCAAGAAATTACACTCTATTCAATAAATGGTGCTAGGAAAATTGGATAGCTATATGCAGAATAACGAACTTGGACCTCTCATTATATACAAAAATTAACTCAAGATGGATTAATGACCTAAATGTAAGACTGAAAATTATAAAAGTTCTGAATGAAAAGCTAGGAGAAACTCCTCTGGATATTGGTCTAGGCAAAGATTTCATGACTAAGAACTTAAACGCAGCAAACCCAACAAAAACAAAAATAGAAAGATAAGATTTAATTAAAAGCTTTCTACACAGCAAAAGAAACAACTGACAGAGTAAACAGACAACTCGCATAATGGGAAAAAATATTTGCAAACCATGCACTGACAAAAGGCTAATATCCAGAATCTGCAAGGAACTCAAATAACTCAACCAGAGAAAAACAATTACCATTTAAAAAATGGGCAAACAAGGCAATTTACAGATTCAACACTATTCCTATTAAACTACCAATGTAATTTTTCACAGAATTAGAAAAAACTATTCTAAAATTTCGATGGAACCAAAAAGAGTCTGTATAACCAAAGCAACCCTAAGCAAAAAGAACGAAACTGGAGGCATCACACTACCTGACTTCAAACTATACTACAAGGCTAAAGTAATTAAAATGGCATGAGACCAGTACAAAAACAACACATAGACCAATGGAATAAAATAGAGAACCCAGAAATAAAGCTACACACCTACAGCCATCTGATCTTTGACAAAAGTGACAAAAAATAGCAATGGGGAAAGGACTCCCTACTTAATCAATGGTGCTGGAATAGCTAGCAATATGCAGAAGAAGGAAACTGGACCCCTACCGATCACTATAGAAAAAAAAAAAATAACTCAATATAAGATTAAAGACTTAAATGTAAGATGTCAACCTATAAAAATCCTGGAAGAAAATCTAGAAAATATCCTTCTTGATATAAATTTTGGCAAATAATTTATGGCTAAGTCCTTAAAAGCAATTGCAACAAAACCAAATATTGATAAATGGGACCTAAATAAACCAAAGGGATTCTGCACAGTAAGATAAATTATGAAAGAAGTAAACAGACAATATGCAGAATGGGAGAAAATATTCACAAACTATGTGTCTGACAAAGGTCCAATATCCAGAATTTATAAGGAACTTAAATAATTCAACAAGCAAAAAACAAATAAACCCATTAAAAAGTGGGCAAAGGTCATAAACAAAGAATTCCAAAAAGACATACAAGTGGCCAAAAAGCATGCGAAAAAATGCTCATCATCACTAATTATCAGAGAAATGCAAGTCAAAACCACAATGAGATACCATCTCAAACCAGTCAGAATGGTTATAAAAATGTCATAAAATAACAGAAGTTGATGAGACTGTGGAGAAAAGGGGACACTTACACAATGTTTGTGGAAATGTACAGTAGTCCAACCATTGTGCAGAGCAGTTGGAGATTTCTCAAAGAACTATGTGTTGAACCACCATTTGAACCAGGAATTCCATTACTGGGAATATGCCCCCAAAAAAGTAAGTCAGTCTACCAAATGGACATATGCACCTGTATGTTCTTTGCATCACTATTCACAGTAACAAAAACATGGAATCAACCTAGATGCCCATCAACAGTAGATTTTATATATATATACACATTATATTTTATATATAATAAATATATATTATTATATTTTATATATAATATATATTTTTATATAATATATATAATATATATATTTTTATATATTATATATTTTATGTATATTACATATATATTATATATATTTTATATATATATAATATATATTATATATATTTTATATATATATAATATATATTATATATAGACACACACACACACGCACATATATATATATGGGGCTGTGCCTGGTAGTTCATACCTGTAATCCCAGCACTTTTGGAGGCCAAGGCAGGAGGATTATTTGAGTTCAGGAGTTTGAATTTGAGACAGGCCTGGGCAACAGGTTTGCCTGTGTCTACAAAAAAAAATTTTTTAATTAGTGGGGCCTTTTGGAGCAAGCCTGTAGTCATAGACACTCTGGAGACTGAGGTGGGTGGATTGCTTGAGCCAGGAGGTCAAGGCTGCAATGAGCTGTGACCATACCACTGCACTTTAGCCTGGGTGACAGAGTGAGGCCCTGTCTCAAAAATAAAATAAAATGGAGTACACCTACACCGTGGTATACTATGCAGCCATAAAAAAGAATGAAATAATATCCTTTGCAACAACATAGATGTAGCTGGAGGCCATTATCCTAAGCAAACTCATGCAGAAACAAAAAATCAAATACTGCATGTAAGTGGGAGCTTAACATTACTTGCAAGTGGGAGCTAAACATTGGGTACACATGGACATAAATATGGAAAAATAGACACTGGAGACTACTGGGTCGGGGGAGAAAGGGATGGGGGAAGGGGCTGAAAAACTACCTACTGGATGCTAGGCTCACTACCTATGTGGTGGGTTCAGTTATGCCACAAACCTCAGTATCATGCAATATACCTTTATAACAAAACTGCACTCCTTGATTCTAAAATAAAAGTTGAAAAAGAAAAAAAAAATGGGCAAAGAACATGAACAGACACTTTTCAAAGAAGACATACAAGTGACCAACAGACATATGACAAAATACTCAACATTACTAATCATCAGTAAAATTCAAATTAAAACTACTACTGGATACCATCTTACACCATTCTGAATGTCTATTATTAAAGTCTAAAGCCAATAGATGTTGGTGAGGATGCAGGAAAAAGGGAACAATTTATTCTGTTGAGGGAATTAAATTAGTAAAACCTTTGTGGAAAACAGTATGGAGATTTCCCCCAAATCAAAAAAGGTAACTACCATGTGCTCCAGCAATCCCATTACTGGGTATATCCCCAAAGGGAATTAAATTACTATATCAAAAAAACACTTGAACTCAGGTTTATCATGCTATTCACAATAGCAAAGACATGGAATCTACCTAAATGTCCATGAACAGAGGACACGTGTGTGTGTGTGTGTGTGTGTGTGTGTATACACACTCAGCCATAAAAAAGAATGAATACTATTCAGCCATAACAAAGAATGAAATTACGTCTTTTGTAGCAACATGGATGGAACTAGAGGTCATTATCCTAAGTGAAATAACTCAGAAACAGAAAGTCAAATGTCATATATTCTCACTTGTAAGTAGGAGCTAAACAATCAGCACACATGGACATACAGAGTGGAAAAATAGACATTGGAGACTATAAAATGTGGAAAGTTGAGCGGGGTGTGAGGGTTGAAAAATTACCTATTGGGTACAATGTTTATTATTGGGGTTATGGGTACACTAAAAACCCAGACTTCACCACTACACATGTACATGTAAGAAATCTGCACTTGTACACCACAAATATAAAAAATTAAAACAGGCCAGGCATGGTGGCTCAGGCCTGTAATCCCAGCACTTTGGGAAGCTGAGGCAGTGGATCACCTGAGGTCAGGAGTTCAAGACCAGCTTGGCCAACATGATGAAATCTCGTCTCTATTAAAAATACAAAAATTAGCCCAACTTGGTGGAAAGTGCCTGTAATCCTATCTACTCAGGAGGCTGAGGCAGGAGAATCGCTAGAACCTGGGAAGTGGAGGTTTCAGTGAGCCAAGATCTCACCATTGCACTCCAGCCTCAGCAACAAAGCAAGACTGTGTCTCAAAACAAAACAAAAACAAACCAAAAAACAAAAACGGAAAGAAATTATAAAAAGTATACTGGATGTATGTTGTGATGGTCTAGATTTCAGTCCAGCCCTGTTACCTTGTATGTAATATTGAACATAAATCTGAGCTTCAGTTTACTCATCTATAAAATAGATTAATAACATCTCTCCTGCCTACTGTTAAGCCTATTATAAGATTCAAATGTGATGATAAAAATGAAAGCTCTTTGTAAAGTACTAAAATATTTAAGTCTTTTTGTTATCAATATTCCCCATTTTTAACAAATTTGCATTTTAGAAAGTAAACTTTATACTTTTATATTTTGAATATTATTTGACCACATGCTTAAACTACAATAAAGGTGATTGAAACTGAAAAATGAACTGAACTTCCATGTGCAATTATATTGTGTGTGTTTATGTGTGGGTGTACATATATATGTGTGTGTGTGTGTGTGTGTGTGTGTGTGTATGCATGCATATGTAGTTCAAAAGTAGTTTTCAGCCATAGAAATATTTGTGGAATTCTTATCTAAGGAAACAAGGAAAGAAAAGAAAGTCCCTCTCAGGGGTGAAATAGACCTAATAGGTTCATTCAGAGAGATGTTCCCTCTTCCTGTAACACAGGCGTGAGTTACTCATATTCAGACCTTTCTGTCTGTTTTCTGTAATTCAGGATTAAAGGCTTACTGCGGGAGTCCCCAACCACTGGGCCACAGTTCCGTACCAGTCCATGGCCTATTAGGAACCCAGCCGCACAGCAGGTGGTGAGTGGCAGATGAGTGAGCATTACCACTTGAGCTCCCCCGCCTGTCAGGTTATTGGAGGCATTAGATTCTCATAAAAACAGAAACCCTACTGTGAACTGTGCATGGGAGAGATCTAGGTTGCATTCTCCTTATGAGAACCTAATGCCTGATGATGTGAGGTGGAACAGTTTCATCCCAAAACCATTCCCCCCGCCCACTCCCATCTGTGGACAAATTGTCTCCCATAAAACAGGTCTCTGGTGACAAAAAGGTCAGGGACTAGTGTCTTACAGAACTAACATTATAATTCATAGAGCATCTTCTGTGATGGGACTTAGAATATGTGTAATTGACAATTCCATTTAGGATTGGGAGATTTTTCTCATTCAGACCAGTGAGATACAGTACAAAAACCAATGACTTCATCACCTGGAGAAAAACTGAAGTGCCTGGCTGGTAAAAACAAAGCTGTAGCAAAAGAAAAACTGCTTTCTGTTAAGAGGATAGTCGTAATGTAGATTTTTTTTTCTCTTGATTTTATTTTGTTTTTCCTCAGCAAGGTTTGGGTAACAAGAAAGGAAAGGACAAGTATTTACCTATGACCCTAGTGTTCAAAACTGTCATTGATCTTCCACTTTGGAGTCTAAAGCTTTTCTGAGTGGAGTCAGGCATTAGTGTAAGAATCTTCAAACACACTGATTGAACTATAAACAAATACATTAAATAACTTTTCTCTACCCAGTATTTTAATATTCATCAATAAGTCACTATACCTCGCAGGGGCCTGAGACTTGTAATACATTTTAAAAAATCAAATTGTTTATATAGACAGTGACCCATAATATTATTTGACTAAAGCCTTGTACAGGTTAGGAGTATCTCTAGTCGTAACTGTCCCCCACAAAAAATAGTGACAATTGTGCACCAACCTCCTAACTTATTATTATTCTTTGCTATGGTTCATGAAATCAGAGTCTTAGAATCATTGCATTAAAGTAGTGCCACACTTAGTCCATTCGGAAAGCCTAGACTCCCATACTGGTGCTATCATTGGCCTCAGAAGGCCTATAAAATGAAACTCAGCCTAACCGAAGAAAAGAAAGTGGAACTCCCTGACCTAAACTCTTCAGCCCACCTCATTATGCATCTGCCTTAGGTATCTACCTTATGATTCTTGAGTCAAGAAATTGATTTGCCTTAAGTAACATTTTAGAATAGCAGTACTAATTTTTTAAAGCTGTAGAATCCTTTATACAAAATAAATCTTTGGAAAAATCCCAGTACATCAAAAGTTAGAAATGGAGGTGATGTGTTCTAAAGTGGGGGGCCAGGTTCTTCAGAGTAGATCTATTCCAGCCTCTGTCTAGGCAAGCACACATAAGAAGAGGCTGGTTTACTGGGCATAGCTGAAGATATTGTAAGCAAATAAAATGACTCTGGGAACTTCTGAAGATGTTGTATCTCAACCCCTTCTTGAATTAGCTGAATCCATGGATGGAGAAAATTGTAATTTTGTTACTGGGACATTGAGAAATTTTCATGAAACCATGTATGCATCTTGACCTGGGAGTTTTCGTGAGACTTAGTAAATCAATATGTTACAAAGCATTTTGATGACCAAGCCTGTATTTCTTCCCCCAGTCCCTTTTTAAAAAGTGACTTTCTGGTCCTCTGTAACTCTTTTTTTTTTTTTTTTTTCCCCAAGACAGACTCTTGCCCTGTTGCCCAGGCTGCAGTGCAGTGGTGCAATCTCGGCTCACTGCAACCTCCACCTCCCGGTTCAAGCAGTTCTCCTGCCTCAGCCTCCCGAGTAGCTGGGATTACAGGCGCCTGCCATCGCACCTGGCTAATTTTTGTATTTTTAGTAGAGACGGGGTTTGACCATGTTGGCCAGGCTGTTCTCAAACTCCTGACATCAGGTGATCCGCCCGCCTCGGCCTCCCAAAGTGCCTTTGTAACTCTTTTAAGGATATACCTGTTTTCCAAATTCTGCGTAGTAAGAACTTACCCCTGCTCCAAGAGTTGTCTGGTGTGCCTGGTGACAGTAGCTGAGCTGTGACTTAGATCCTGAACTAACTGCCTTTGCCAGTCTAGCTCCTTATTCATAGCTCTGCCCATTTCTCCTTTCTCCTCTCTACACACCCTCTACTTTTTGTGTTCCCATCATTGAATGGGGAAAAACACATTTATGTATATTTTTATTTAAGAAAACATTGTAGGGCCTGCATAACCTCACCAATCTCTGTTTTGGTGAGTATTTGTATTGGGAGTAATTCAACAACTTAACTTTAAAGTCGATAGCAAAATGACATTTTGTATCATGTCCCTTTCTTTTGACAGACCTCTTTGCCAAAAGTTAAATCACTCAGTCTTACGAACACTGCATTTACAATCTTTTCGTCCGCTTCTGTCTTCTTTGGGGCCTATGCTGTTAACAGAAGCAGACACACACAAAATTCATTAAATAATGTTTAACTAATTAACGTTTTTAAATTGAGTACAGTACTTTCTTATGGTTTCCTGTATTTAGATCTTTCAGAACAAGAATGTATCTATTTCTAATGATAGCGTACTGCGTTATACACAGTAAATTAATGGATTCTTAGATCTATCTTATTAGAAAATATTTACAACTATTGATATATTTCTATCTTATTGAAAAATATTTATAACTATTTATACATCTGTCTATAATATTTATAACTATTTACATAGCTGTCCAACCACCAATTGGTTGGATGGAATCCTTTGATTTCTGACTTTTTTCCAAGGCTCTAGGCAACTACCATCCTTTCCTATTTAGTGAATGAAAGAAGCTCGTACTTGAAGATATAAAGTTAATTTAATATGATCTTATTAGTAATCATTAGAGCTGTTCACTGAATATTCTAGGCATATAGCATAATTGCATTTTCTTGTCCTCTTGAAATAAGACATATCTTAGTGACTAACTTTGGCCAATATAATGTGATCCCATTGAGGCATAATATGTCATTTCCAGGCAAGAGCCTTTAGAAACTGGCACCTGATTAATCATTTTCCTTTCTGCTTGCCATAGTAATTGCTAATGCTCCAGGGGTTGAAGGTTCTGTCAGCTGACATACCTGAGTCAGGATAACGTAGAAAAGAACGTCTTGTCAATCCACAATAGACTTGCATTATGAGTGGGAAATAACCTTCTTCTGTTTTAAGTCACTGAAATTGAACTCATTTGTACAGCAGCACAATCTAACATCCTGGTATTGGAATCACCAGAGTTAGTCATGCTATGATATCAGTAGAGCTTTTCACTTGTTACCAAATTTATTGAACTCAAAACAGATCCTGTGCCCTGTGGGGCTTACAGAGAAGGTAGAACACAGCAAAAGCTATGAAACAAGGCAGTACCAATTAAGGGCCCTAAGGCAGGGAGCGAAAAAAATGCTAAGAAATTTTGAATAGGTAATGATTACTTCCTGTTGGAGTGTCATAGAAGCTTCTAAGAGGATGTGACCATAGAACAAGTCTTAAGGATGAGTAAGATTTGGATGTGCAGAGATGGTTGTGATGGAGTCCCTAAAATATGGTGCTGGGTGAACAGTCCCAGACCAAGAAAATATAGTGCATACTCCAGAAGGGTGAATGTGAACGCCGAGTCTGGTGACAGTAACATATATATTAACACCTTGGAGCTGGATTATCAGGTGGATGGGAGTCAACGTCACCTTTGGTATAAGGATGGCTGCTTCTTGAAACAAATCATGTGCCTCTTGGTTTCTCAATGATGAAAACGTGTCTGTGAGCCTGTCTTCCTCTTATGGGAGGGGAAGTCATTTTACCCAGTGGGACACAGAGCCAAGACAACGCATTTCAAACCTAGGACCTGCATACACATTTATTTTAAGAACTGCACCCAAGTTCGGTTTTCTTTTCATTAATTTGGTATTTCTAATTCATAATTATTTTAAATATCTCAGTATAAATTCCCTGACATTTCCCTTTCTAAAGAAAGAAGTAAGCACCTTTATTTGCCCTCCTGTTCTTCCTATCTTCTCTTTCCCTTCCTTCCTGCTTCCTTCTTCCTTCTTTTCTCCTTCCTTCTTCCTTCTTTTCTCCTTCCTTCCTTCTCTTCCTTTCCTTTCTTAAGCTTTTTTCTATATGATTTTCTCTATTTTTGCTGCACTTAGCAGTTTCTACTTTGTGTCATGCCTAGCCTAGAGAATACTATTCATATCTTATTTATATTTTATTTCCCTTCTATTTATTAATCCTGCCCAACCTGGCAATTTCTAACGTGTGCCACATGTTTTGCAGAATAAATAATTTTTCCTCTTTTCTTTGGCTTTTCTTTTTTGTTCAGACATGGAACTCCCATTGTATCTGTCCAAAGGCAGATTTGAACACATTTAACCACAATGGGCACCCATCCATTAGAGTTTCCTTCCTTCCCTGTGCTAACTGGGAGTCCCAGCCATCCTATTTTATCTGTGTAAACTAAGAGTCACATCACAAGGCCTCCAGGATATTTGTGGTTAAACCACTCGACCACCTTGGGATTGTGCTAACTCTGTGTTTTGGTTTGAGGGAGTGTGTGTGGGTTGGAGATTGATTGGACTTAGACTTTTTTTTTTTAAGTGCTTAGCATGCCTCAGGTTCATGTTGGTGAAATAAAGCCAGCAGCTTTGAGAATTGGTTTTGTTTGATTTCTACCAATGTCTGTTATAAAACTGGTGCCCAAGCAAGGGAGGGGGCCATGGAGGCAGTCTACTGGAAGAGGAGGCAACTTCCTCCCAGCCACTCAGGTTGAATATAATCTGAAAAGTCCTAGAAGTAATCAACGACGAGAAGGGGTGGGGAGCCAGCTCTTTTTTAAATTTCATATTTGCTCTTTAGGATGTGGAGATTTCTTGTTAGAAGCCACTCTGGTGGAAAGAGTATAGTGGCCACATAAAAGGTTTTTCTGGAATTCAGCTACAGTCAATAGGTACTGATTCATCAATAAAGCTTTTAATCTCTTGGGCTTAAACTTGTTGATTCAGTCTAATTATAGAACACAAATCTCTGTGTCTTAATGTCTTTGACACTGCCTTCTTTTAATTAAAAATTGGTCAAAGATATGTGCATACTATTCTTTAAACAGTAGGCTCCTGTCCTACCATTGATGGTACATTCTGGGACTTTGAATAGATGCACATTTAACCATGTACAAGTTTTTATTTTGCAAAATAAAGGACCGTATTTAGGCATGAAATAAGCCTAATGGAATAGAGCAAGCATATAGCAAATTCTAGAAATTTTAAAGCTGGAAAGGGCTGTGGAGGTCATGATGTCCAACCCTGTTACAAACAATGAAAATGGCAGGCAAATGAAGAAATTAAGACAATACAGCTATTTGATGACAAAATCAAGAGTCATAGATGGAGCTGCACTCGATTTTCAAAAGCGTCAAGGTTAAGAGAGTCAAAGAAAGACTGAAGAACTGTTATAGATTGAAAAAAATAAAAGACAAATGACAACTAAAGGCAACATGTTATCATATGTCAGATTTTTGTGAAACAAAAAAAATTATTGGAACGATTAACTGAAAGGTAAATGAGGTCTGAGGATCAGATTGTAGTAATGGATCAACATTCATTGTCTGATTTTGATAACTATGTTATTGTTACATAAGAGACGATTTTTGTCAGAATTGCATGCTGAAGTTCTCAGGGCGTTAAGTGTGGCCTTGTGTGAATAACATCCTCTCTAATAGTTCAGGGAAAAAAATTCCTTGCACCATTTTTACAACTTTTAAGTTTGAAATTATTTTTATGAAACAACAAAAAGAAATAAATGCTTTTTTTAAAGATAAGCTGCTCAGATAAATCTCTTTGAACATTAAAGATGTGATCAAAGACACCTTGGGATTACCCACCATATCCCAGACTTTTGGTATTCCCCTACTTGCACTTTCCATTAGCAGCAGTTGGAAAATCAACATGTCCCTCCCTGACATAACAATCTTGGCCTGGGAACTTTCCTCTTTTATTCGCTCTGCCTCCCTTCGTCTACAATAGAAAAATAGCACATTAAAATGTACATTTACACAATATTTTGAGGTAAAAATCTACTTTATGACAATGTGACAGTGCATTTGGTTGTTATGACTCTTTCAATCTCGTGTAATTTCTCCTTCTCACCTTTTGATTTCTACCCCATTTATTTGGCTTAAGTCCTGGATGAATTTACTATGGAATATTCCTTATTCTGGATGTGTTTGTCTGATTCCGCATGATATCCCTTGACATACGTATCTATCCGCCACGTTGCCTGTGAAGGAATGAGTGATATGATGCCTGTCTGTTATGGTGCAAATCTTACTTAGTAAATTCAGCTTGGTTTAGTAATTCAGTGACCAGGCATTTTTAAGTTCTATCTTGGTTCTAGCTCAGGACAGCTGACTTCCACAACATAATTTGAAGGAAGTGTGGGAATACTTCTTCAGAATTTCTTAGCTCTCTTAAGCCACTTAAAATTAATGTCTTATAGTGGGAAGATAGTGATGATAACATAGTTTTTTAATCTCATAAATCCCCCACATAGAAACGGAGCAACTAGAGAGCAAGAGCAAAATACACGGTCAAAACATGAAAACCCATGAACAACATATACAATTAAATTAGGTAACAAAAAACCACTAAAGCCAAAATATACCATTGGTCAGCATGATCTCAACGTCTGAGTGATTGAACACAGAGGGAATCTATCTGACAGACATGAAAAGATAAAAAACTGAAAATAGATAATGGGTATTAATGGTAAATCAAAGAAGTTCAATTTTAGAATAGCACTGCAGCTAGGAGGATTTGCCATTCTCAAGTGAGTGCAAGGAGCCCGTGGTAAGAAAGGCCAGAAGAGGCTATAAAGCCACTATAAATTCATGAAATCAACTAGCCAGGATTCCTTTCCAGGGCCCTTCCACAGAGGAGAAATGACAACCAAAATTGAACAAGGTAGGCCCAATATACACAAAGAAAAGAGAAGAGTCAAATACTTGTGAAGAGGGAATCAGAACTAGAAAGTCTCAGAAAGCAAGCCAATCATTTTCTGAGCACTACGAGAAAGCAATGGAAAATCTGACCAACATCAAACTTTTGACAGCAATGCTTTATGCCAAAAGAAAATTGGGTATCATACTTATGATACTCAAGAAATGTAGTCCAAGGGTTTTGTATTCAGAAAGACTGACTTGCATGTATAAAAGGCAAACACAAAGTAATCAATATGTAAGAACTCAGGGAGTATTTTTCCCATGAGCTCATTCTAAAGAATTGTTAGAGAATAAGCTTCAGAAAGTCCAAATTATTAAAGAGGGACTATCATAAGGTCTAGCTGCGAAACAGTTACTAGAAAAATTAAGACTAAACGAGAGTTAAAAGGAAAAGCCTAGTAAATAATGGCCATGTGATTAAGCATTAGATATAGCACAACCATTAAAAATGGAAAGAAATGGCAAGAACTTAAGAAAAACCTATTTACCTGTCTTCAGAAATTATATTGGTTGTAGCAGTTTCAGTATTGTTATTCTGAGACTGTTGCATGTGTATTAAGGGATAAAGAAAATAAATAATTGTGGGATATGTTATTTCCATCAGCTCCTATGTCACTGAGAACCGAGATTCTCTTTTTTGAAGAAAGGAAGTACAAACATAACACAGAAGAGGGTAAGAAAAAGTCTCTGTAGTCTGAAATTGAATTAGAAGCATCAGTAAAATCTTATGAGATAATTTGCCTTAAATACATGTATGTTTCTTAGTTCTTTCCATTCAAAAGACCTAGAAACAATGCCCAGTAAAGTAGCATTGAACATTGGTAGTGCCCAGATTGTGATGCTGAAATAGCATCTCCCATGAAAAGACCACAGATTTTTTGAGAAATGAGTAACTCTAGAACTGCAGCAAGAAATGTACAAGATGAGCCTGGAACAATTTCTCATGATAAAAAAGCCATGTCATCCCAGAATCAGGGCTAGAATTTTGTTCTAATGGAGTTCTACTAACTCCAGTTCTCTGAGTATCTTCCATGCACCATAAGTAGTCACTACATTGGGACCAAAAACTCCCTTCACGGGGCTCGCTCAGATTAGTCTATGTTTAGTGGCTCTTTCAGGCTCTAACTTCTCTGGTTCATAGTTATGGCTGATTTTATGACAAGGGCACCTGTTCCTTGGGATCTAAACCCTAATCCATTACTAGATCCCTTCATATTGGCAGCAGTAACTTCCATCCCCTATCTACTTGGGATGGATTCAAACAGGTGTCTTAGAGGCAAAAATCCCCTTATCACATTACAAAATGCCTTGCCATGTGGTAATGTCCATTAATGAAATCCTTCTTGAACTGGTGCATGATAGATGCCAAGAGAAGATTTCTTTCAATAGGAGATTTGAAAAATTAGTCTTGTTTCTTTTGGCTATGTGTATTAATCAATTAGTTAGTTAATTTACCAAACTTGAGTTAGCACTTACCATGAGCCAGACACTGTGCTGGGTTCTGAAGAGAGAGCAAAATCCAACACTTATTTGAAATCAACTCTGAGAAGTTGACAATCTCTTCATCCCTGACCATCATAGGGAAACTCATGGGGCTTTATCCAGGCTTACAACATACAATGCGGGGCAAGGTCTGTCATGAATCTCACAAGAAAATAATTCCAAAGGTGGAACTGCAGACCAGCAATTATTTCCATGAGACAGGTAAAAGATGTTCTTTTCTACAGGATTATGACCCCTACTCCAACACACATGCATACACAAAAATCAAAAATAAAATGCATGGAGTAAACAACATAGAAGGGAACCAGTGGCTCTTTTTATACATTTTTAAAATTTCTTCCATTGTGTTTAAAGATACATTAGACAAAATTACTATATTTAGCACAATGTATGTATATAAACTTCTTGTAAACGTAGTCATATTTGAACAGGCTTTTAAACAACCACCATGGCCGTTCCACATTGATGCCTTTGTTCCAGCTGAATCCCTAGTCTGCAGTCACCCCATCCTCTACTTGTCCCAGTTACAGAGTCCTTACAGAGTAAGCTCTAGCAGTTTTTCACTCTCTCTTGGATCTGATGTTTCACATATTTTAATTTTGTCTCTTCAATTAAATGTGAGGACATAAAGTATGTATGTATCCATGGATCTGGACAGAAAATAACCAAAAGTTGTTTCTTGAGTAATGTTCAGTGCATTAAGGAAGACTTTTTTAAAAGTAATCTTACTTTAGGTCATTCTACAAAACAAATAAAGTACAGATAATCTCTTCTATTAGTTAAACTTTTAATTTTATGTCATATTTGCTTAAAAGGAAGAGCACCAATTCCTTCATGAAAATTGTAAGCACAAAACTTACTATCTACTTAGCCTACGTCTACATTTGTTAAACCACGTAAAAGATGTAGAAATATTGTTCATGAGAAAGACTCCTTCCTGCTTTCCTTTGTTTTCTTTCATGATAAAGCAAGTGTCTTGTTTGTTTTCTCTCTTGATTGACAACTATAATTTTTATTTTTAAATTTAATCTGAGGTCTGTATCTTTTATTTACCTGGCTCCTGATCTTTACACAAAATTTATCTGTATTCTTTAGGAATCGATAGCCAAGCATCTCATTTTTTGTTGTCACAAAAGATTACTGATTATTTCAATATCAACCAGTCAGCTTTCATTTCAGTACCCAGTGTAGAACTTTTCATAATAGCATTTTGAAAAGGGAAAACTTCTTTGTTGAATAAAACATACCACTGTATCAATCAGTGCTTGTAATACCTTAAATCCAGGTAAGGCGAGGTTATCTTGTTCCATGTCTGTACTGTTTTAAATCATAGCAGCTTGTAGAAAATAAAAGAGAACTGAAATATAGTGAACGTCTTGTGTTTGTCTAACCAACACCTCCCCACCACTTCTAAAAATGCCTATGTGTGTGGTTTCTTGTAAGATACAATTATATTTTCTTTTTCTCTTTAGTATAAAACTTTGATGTAATTAAAAAGCATTATAATTTCTTTAGATCTCTCTCCCCCCCTTCTTTCTTTCTCTTCTTCCCCACTCCTCCTTCGCTTTTTTCCTTCATTTTCCTTCCTTCTTTTCCTTCTTTTTTTTCCTAACTAAAACTTTAAAGATTTCTCTTTGAAAACTTTTTCCACATCCTTTTTCTTTTTTAAAATATGATTTCAATTTTTATTTTAGATTCTTGGGATATATGTGGAGCTTTGTTACATGAGTATATCGTGTGATGCTGAGGTTTGTGGTACGATTGATCCTATCACCCAGGTAGTGAGCATACTACCCAATAGTTAGTTTTTCAGCCCTGGCTCCCATCCCTCCCTCACCCCTGTAGTAGATCCCTGTTTCTATTATTGCCAACTTTATGTCCATGAAAATCCAATGTTTAGTTCCCACTTACAGTATTTTGTTTTCTGTTCCTGCATTAATTCACTTAGAATAGTGGCCACCAGCAACATCCATTTTGCTGCAAAAAAAATGATTGTATTACTTTTATGTCTGTGTAGGATTTCATTGTGTATACCATATTATTCTTATGCAATCCACTGTTGATGGGCACCTAGGTTGATTCCATGTCTTTGATGTTGTGAAGAGTGCTGTGATGAATGTATAAGTGCATATGTCTTTTTGGTAGAATGATTTATTTTCCATTGGGTATATACCCAGTAATGAGATTAGTGGGTCAAGTAGTAGTCTGTTTTTAAGTTCTTTGAGAAATCTCTAAACTTCTTCCTACAGTTGCTGAACTAATTTACATTCCCACCAACAGTATAAGTATTTGCCCTTCTCCACTGCCTCACCAGCATGTTTTTTGACTTTTTAATAATAACCATTCTGACTGGTGTGAGATAGTATCTCATTGTGGTTTTGATTTGCATTTCTCTGATGACAAGTGATATTGAGCATTTTTTCATGTTGGTTGGCTGTTTGTATGTCTTCTTTGGAGAAGTACCTGTTAATGTCTTTTGCTTACTTTTTAATGTCTTTATTTGTTTTTTGCTTGTTCAATTGTCTAAGTTCCTTATAGATTCTGGATATTAGACATTTGTCAGATGGATAGTGCACAAATATTTTCTCCCATTGTGTAGGTTGTCTGTTTACTCTGTTGACAGTTTCTTTCTTTCTTTCTTTCTTTCTTTCTTTCTTTCTTTCTTTCTTTCTTTCTTTTTTTTCTTTCTTTCTTTCTTTCTTTCTTTCTCTCTCTCTCTCTCTCTCTCTCTCTCTCTTTCTTTCTTTCTTTCTTTCTTTCTTTCTTTCTTTCTTTCTTTTTTTTTTTTATTGAGAGAATCTCACTCTATTGCCCAGGCTGGAGTGCAGTGGCATGATCTTGGCTCACTGCAACCTCCGCCCCATGGGTTCAAGCAATTCTTGTGCCTCAGCCTCCCAAGTAGTTGGGATTACATTCACATGCCAACATGCCTGGCTAATGTTTGTATATTTTGTAGAGACAGGGTTTTGACATGTTGCCCAGGATGGTCTCAAACTCCTAAGCTCAAGCAATCCACCCGCCTTGGCCTCCCGAAGTTCTGGGATTATAAGTATGAGCCGCCACACCCAGTCTTGACAGTTTCTTGAGCTGTGCAGAAGCTCTTTAGTTTAATTAGGTCCCACTTATCAATATTTGTTTTTGTTGTATTGCATTTGAGGACTTAGCCATAAATTATTTGCCAAGGCCAAGGTCTAGAATGGTGTTTCCTAGGTTTTCTTCTATAGTTCTTATAGTTTGAGGTCTTACATTCAAATTTTCACTCAAGTTTGAGTTAATATTTGTATATGGTGATAGGTAGGAGTCTAGTTTCATTCTTCTGCATATTGCTAGCCAGCTATCCCAGCACCATTGATTGAATAGGAGGTCCTTTCCCCATGCTTCTTTTTGTTGGCTTTGTCAAAGATCACGTGGCTATAGGTATATGGCTTTATTTCCAGGTTATCTGTTCTATTCCATTGTTCTATATGTATGTTTTTGCACCAGTACCATACTGTTTTGGTTACTGTAGCCCTGTAGTATAGCTTGAAGTCAGGTAATGTGATATATCTGGTCTTGTTCTTTTTGCTTAGGATTGCTTTGGCTATTCAGGCTATTTTTGGATTTCATTTGAATTTAAGAATTTTTTTCTAGTTCTATGAAAAATGACATAAATAGTTTGATAAGAATAGTGTTGTATCTGTAGATTGCTTTGGGCAGTATTGCCATTTTAACAAAATTGATTATTCTAATCCATAACCATGGAATGTTTTTCCGTTTGTGTCATCTGTGATTTATTTCAGCAGTGTTCTATAGTTTTTCTTGTAGTGATGTTTCTTCTCCTTCGTTAGATGTATTCCCAGGTATCTTCCTATTTTCATGGCTATTGTAAATGGGATTGTGTTTTTGATTGGGCTCTCAGCTTGAATGTTATTTGTGCATAGAAATGCTACTGATTTTTGTGCATTGATTTTGTATCCTGAAACTGTATTAAAGTCACTTATCAGTTCCAGGAGCCTTCTAGCAGAGTCTTTAGAGTTTCCTGGGTATAAGTAATATCATCATAGAAGAGAAAGAATTTGACTTCTTCTTCACCTATTTGGATGCCTTGTATTTCTTTCTCTTGCTGGATTATTCTGGGTAGCACTTTCAGTACAATGTTGAATAGAGGTGCTGAGAATGGACATCCTTGTCTTGTTCCAGCTTTCAGGGGACATACTTCCAACTTTTGCCTGTGCATATGTTTACATTCCTTCTGTATCTCTCTTCCCAAAGGAAACCACTGTCTGAATTTGGCATGCATCATTTTTATACATATTTTTCTATTTTTACTACATATATCTGTACATAAAATGAGAAAAGTATTATTTCATGTATTTAAAGTTTATACAGTTGATGTCTATTTACATTTCCTTTTTCAACGTATTATCTCACCCAACATTATAATTAGTTGTGTTTTTATAGCGAACACTTCAACAATACACCACATCCCTTTCTCAATACTCAAGCTGAGGCAATAAGGGAATTCTCCTTTTCTTCTTTAGGGTGATTAGTCCATAATTGGAGTGACCAATAAGTATCAAGTGTTTTAATTTGAGACCAGAAAAATACTCTCAGTCCCTCTACAGTAGTAAAGCGGGAAGGGTGAGTCTCAGATTTGTCAGAAGCCATATTTCTAACAGGGTAGAAAGGAGATGTGACCAGAGTAAATAGGGAAGCTATCAAAAAGAAGCAGAGAGGAGAGATGGGGAGAGAGTTGGCTGTGTTCCTTGGTTCTAATATTCTGTGAGGCTGCCTGCCCCTCCCACAGCTTGATTGTTTGAGAATTTCAGGCTTCTTTTTATTCTATTCGGTTTGTGTTAGGTTTCTGTCACTACATCCAAGTTTCTTGACTGATTAACAACATTTTTTTTCCTTTTATTAAGAGAGAGAGAGAAACAGCATTTGTTGAAAGCCCACTATGGGTTGATCTTTGTTCAAAGCACTATATGCATTGTCTCACTTAATCCTTATAGCACAAGGAGATAAAATATTATTATTTATAATTAAGGAATTTATAGCTCAGAAGCTGAGACACAGAGAATATAAATAATGTGCATAAGCCAAACAGCTAAATGACAAAGTCAGACTTCAGATCCAAGGTTTTCCTACTTTGAAATCTATGCTGCTTTGCTGTTCCCCATTATGTTATGCTATGCAGTAAATAAGCCAATATCAAATGGCAATTCCTGAGCAAAGCAATAGGAGACTCACCATTTGATCAGGAAGTTAAGTCTCAGCTCCCTCCCTTACATGACTATGTGACACTGAACAAGCCAAAACTCTTTTTGGTTATCTTTCTTCATCTATACAATTTTATCTTATGCAAAGAATGTGTTATTTAGCACCAATTTTATTACTATAAACTTCTAATTTCCCAAGGATGGTATGGATTTCCTGAGAGCTTCCCACAATCTCCAGAACTTTCCAGCTCTGCCTCCAGGGCCAAGTGGTTTCAAAACAATAGCAAAGGGTCGATGTTTTTATTTGTCTGTAGCAAAGAACAAAGACAAGCTAAACAACCTATTTGGGAATTAAGCCTCCAAAATCAAAACTGATAGAGGATACAATTCCTACTCATTAAAAATACATAGAAAATGACATGGTTCAGATCTGTGTCCGTGCTCAAATCTCTTGTCAAATTGTAATCTCTGATGTTGAAGGTGGAGCGAGGTGGGAGGTGATTGGATTATGGTGATGATTTCTTGTGGTTTAGCACCATCCCACTTGGTGCTGTCCTCATGATAGTGAGTTCTCATAAGATCTGGTTGTTTAAAAGTGCGTAGCACCTTCCCCCCCTCACCTTGCTCCTGCACCTGCCATGTGAGATGCCTCACTCCCCCTTTGCCTTCCTCCATGACATGATTGGAGGCATCCTGAGGCCTCCCCAGAAGCAGATGACACTATGCTTCCTGTACTTTCTGCAGAGCCATGATCCAATTAACCTCTTTCCTTTATAAATTATCCAGTCCGAGATATTTCTTCATAGCAATGCAAGAATGAACTAATACATAAAATATTAGCCATAATTTAGCAGTAGATTTTCATAACCGATTGCTATTGTTTTCAAAAGTTCTTTTGATCTTAAAAAATAATATCAATAACTCTTTATTTTAGCATATATCAGAAGTAATATGGTGATGTTCCATTATGAAATTATATGATATTATTTTGTTTGTATATTACAGGTTAAAATACAATTTCTAAAACATTATAACCTCCTGTCTTAGATTCTGAGGCAAAGTTTACCTATAGTCAAGGATCTTTCCATATTCAATAACATAAGAAATAAGTCTCAAAGTATGTTTAACTGTCAAAAAGAAGAAAAAAAAGTTACCTTAACTGAGAAAAAAATGTTTTTCAAAGAATTGCTGTTTATCTGAGTACTTTGTAGTTGTAGTAAGGTTTTTCACACATCCCACATTCACCTAGAATTTAAGAGTGAACATTAATTTCTTCCTTTTTTCTACTATAAATACTGTGTTTTGAGATTTTGAATTGGTTGATCTTTTGTAGTTTGCTTTTTAATCCATTTCAATATTTTGTTCCTGTCAAGTTTTCTTCTACTGACCTAACCGTGTTGACACATATAAGCCTATATGAAGAATGCGTGAAGGTGTTTAAATTAAGTCAAACAACTGGCTAGTTACTTATCATGAAAACTGATGTATTGGTTGAACTTTAAAATTTAACTTTCCACTCTTCAGATTTGTGACAAAAATCAAGATTATGTTATAGGCCTATCACTTTCATTAAAAAAAAATGCTTTATGTCACTAGTGATACTGTCCTCTCCCTTATTTGCAAAAATCAGAAGAATCTCACAGCCTAGGACACATGTCTCTTATATTCTAGGGCCTCACAGAAAAATAAACCTGTGGTATTTTTAATTTACAAGACATTTTCTTCCATATCTATATGAATTCTAACTTTTACTAGAGAGTTTTATGCTATTCTAAATTGAGACTCCTGCTTAGAAAAGCTCATCAATGCTTTGGATAAAACATTTCTGCTCTATACTCTCCTGTTAGTGCCTTTCTCTTTGTTCTTATTTTCCATTTTTGATGTTGTCAAAAGAGCAAATCTGTAAGATGATATGAGAGTGATCATGGCTGATTAAAGTTTGAGGGGGCAAAAGAAACTATGACCTGAATTTTCCATCATCTTTTATTCCGTGGTCCTAAAAATGATACTTCTAAGATTTCTCTCTAGACACAAGTTCCTTGTAAAATAGATGGTAATTTGTTCACTTGAAATTTTTTTCTGTTGTAAGCCTTCAAAGGAAGGCTATATCTCTGGAATGGAGAAATTTCTGGGTCACTGTTATATGCCTATAAGCACTCCAGCCCTCACACGTCCCTTGTCGTGTAGCTCTCACACTGTTCTCAGTCTCCCTGCGTGTCTTCTGCTTTTCCTCCACTTGCTTTTTAAAATCTTCTCAAAGATTCGGAATGCATCCCTTTTCTCAGTCTACACACACATTCATTCTTTTCTGACACTTCCTTGTGTTTTTGACACTCACAGCTCTATTTTGGGGAATCAAGTTTTTCTTAACTCCATACCCATATAACCAAATGATCCCTGAAAATTTCTCCTTTAGGGACCTTAAGCTTGACATGTCTGCAAACTGATTTATTCTCTCTCCAGAAGTAGATGTTATTGGGGTAACAGCCTAGCCTGTGATATTTCCTTCTGCCTAAGTGGACAATATTGACAGACCCAGGTTGGGCTGTTCCCATTCTCTTTACCAGAAACTAGGAAACTGGATGGAGAAACTGGAAAATGTAAGTAGTTAGAAGGCAGCCATTTTTATGGCAATTCTAAGAAAAAAATCTCCCCAAACTCCTGTTGCCAGGCTGAGTCTCCAGAGGTATCCCAGTTTCTGCCAGAATGTTTCTGTTACATATTCATACACCATTGAAACATTCTTCTGTTCATGTGTTCCTTATCTTTAATAACTGTACCATTATTTACCTAACTATTCAAGCCAGAAACCAGAAATCCTAAGACTGATCTTTCTCTCCATATTCAATTAGTTACTTGGGATAGAGATAGGGCATCTCAGGCAAGGATTACGTTCTAAACTCTGAAATCATCTACAGTCAAAATGTATCCTTTAAAGATGAGCTTTCTGTCTCTCAGTAGATTCAATGCATTCAATTTTTCATCCAGGGCTTGAATAGGTTGCTGTTTCATCAATTGAATAGCAGATGAAGTAATTAGTTTGCATCTAGGCACTAAATATCTACAAACTTTAAAACATGAGCTTCATATACAGCCCAATGAGATGATCATGGAACCAAGGGAATTCAGGAGCTGAGACTGACCAAAGAATGGCAGGGATGCAGTATTCCCACTGCATGTTCATTACATGAACTCTCTTACTCTCTCTGTGTGTTTTCTCAAATTAAATGAGTTTATTATGGGACTCTACTGCATCTCCTACCTATCTCAACCTCTCCATCCCCATGTTAGTTAATTTTATTCAACATAACCATCTTTTGATATAGAAATTATTTTCTTCATTAATAGGTAAAATATTAGAGGCTCAAAATTGTCAGATTTATTGAAATAGCATACATAGAGAAAGATCTGAGCTTCAACGCCAGAAATATTGTGCCATTGACAGTGCATGACATGGAATGGCATGAAATATAGAGGAGGATTTTTATGGCTGAGATAATCCAACATGATATGATACAGAAAATGACATCTAAACTGGCTCTTGAGAAATGGAGACATGGGCAAGGAGACATGGAGAAACATAATTCTAAGTTAAGGGAAGAGCATGAGCTGAAGCCAAGATATACAAATTCATAACATATTTGGGGAAAGGTGAGACTAGTCCAGGAGTTTTTAGTATAGTATACATGCAAGGAATTAAGGGAAAACAAGTCTGAAAATTTAAACTGAGAACAGGAATTGGATATCATCAATGAACAAATTAAATAATGGGAAGAGAGGGAAACAGAATGAAAGAGAAAGTAAAAAAGAAAGGGAGGGAAAGAGAAAGAAAAGAAGGGAGAGAGATAAGGAAAAATGAAATAAATTATTTTGTTCATAATATTTAACATGATTGCTTATTATGTCCTGGGCTTCTTGCTGTGACATGGAACTGCAAAAATCATACAATAGGATGCCATTTACATAAAATTTAAATACATAAAAGAACAGTCAAATGACTGTGGTGGAAGTTCATATCAAGGGACTATTTCCTTCTTTAGAGCCTTTACTTCAGTAGCTTTCTCACTCCTAATAGGATAGCCTCAACATAGCCTATAAAGTTCTAGTCAGTTGTTGTGTCTAGACCTCAAAAGGAAGGTGATATAAAGAGGTGTCTGATCTCCCATCAGATCATGGCTGGGAACTCAGTTTTCAGGGTTTTTTCTGAGGTCCCCTTTGCCACAAAAGGGATCTGGTCAGTTAGGAGAGAGGCTGTATTAGTCTATTTTGACACTGCTGTAAAGACATACCTGAGACTGGGTAATTTGTAAAGAAGAGGTTTAATTGACTCACAGTTCTGCATGGCTGGGGAGGCCTCAGGAAACTTACAATCGTGGTGGATGAGGAAGCAGGCACATCTTACATGGTGGCAAGCTAGGCAGAGTGAGCAAGAGCAGCAAGAGCAGGGAAAACTGCCTTGTAAAACTATCAGGTCTTGTGAGAACTCACTCACTATCATGAGAACAGCATGGGGGAAATGGCCCCCTATCGCCATAACTTTAAGGAACTTTAAAGAGAAGAATAAATTAAACTGAAAGTAAGAAAGAAGCAGTTAATGAAGGTCAGAGCAGAAAGCAATGAAACAAAAATCAGAAAAACAAGGGAGAAATTAATGAAACTAAAAGCTGGTTCTTAGAGAAGATCAGTGAAATTGATAAATCTCTAGCTAGACTGACAAAAAAACCCAACCAAACAAAGAACAAACACAAGTTTCCCATATCAGAAATGAGAGTGATAACATCACTACACATTTGGCAAATAGATACTAAAACGATAATAATAAAATATTACAAACAAATTATGCCAATAAATTCAACTCTTTAGAATGAACAAATTTCTTGAAAAACACAAACTTCTAAAGGTCACTCAAGAAGAAATACATAATCTAAATATATATGTGAAATTGAATTTCTAGTGAAAAGTTGTAAGCAATATTTTTCCAGTCATACTCAATACCATAGAAGGAAAATTCACTGTGACCAAGTGGGATTTACATTGCAGAAAGAAAAGTTCTGTTTATTATTCACATATCAACTAACATAATTCAACATATTAACAAACTAAAAGAGAAAAACTAAATGATCATCTCGATAGATGCAGAGAAAGCAAGCCAACATTGATTACTGATTAAAACTACTCAGCATTTTAGGAATAGAAGAGAAACCGAAAAAGGACATCTATGAAAAACTTGTAGCTAATATCACATTTAATAATGAAGAACCGAGTGGTTTCCCTCTAATATTAAGAAGAAGGCAAGGATCTCTGCTTTCACCTCTTCTGTTACAGGATCTTTGGGGTATCGTTTTTCTGGTCAGAAACATCCGTGGCTTCTGGCACCTTTGTCCGAGCTCTTGTCCTGCGCCTAGGAAGAATGTGGTATGCAGACAAGTGGAGGATGAGCAAGAAAAGAGAAGCTTTATTTAGTGTTAGAACAGCTCAGAGGAGACCCACAGGTCTCCCCTCACATGTCATCCCCTCAAGTGTTCAACTTTCAGCAGAGAGGAGGCCCTGGAGTGTGTGGATCTTCAATCCTCAACATGTCCTCCCATCCTCTTGTTGTCTCTGCAACTCTCAGGAGAGCGGGCCCGGGAGAGGGTGGCTCCTCTCTGCAGTCAGGTTGTTCTGACATCTCTGCAGGTCTCCGAAGCTCTCAGCAGAGAGGGTAGCTCCTCTCTACAGCTGGCCATCCTCTCTCCATCCTGTGCCCTGTTCTGGCTGAGCCTGGGGCTTTTACAGACTTCAGAGGGGAGGAAGTGCCTACTGATTGGTCCATGGGCAGCCCGGAAAAAGGCGCCATAAGTCCCCATTCTGGCCCATGGGTCTGGCATCCCAGCTGTCAGCCTTCAGGGCTGCCTGGCCTGAAGGTTTGGCTTCCCTGGGGACCTGCTCCCTTCTGCCCAGGAGCCTATCTGCCTCCCACAGCCATCCATGGCAGCAGGCTTCTGGCATCAAGGGGCACCTGCAAGCCAGTGCCCAGCTGCCCTCAGCCCCCCTTCAGTTTCTCCTCTGGCACTCCTTGGTGCCCAAAGATCAGAGGAGGCCAATGTGGCAGGAGGCTGGTATGTCAGCACTACCCTGGGCTTGCATACATGGTCTGGGCTGTGACAATGCTAGAGCCCTGCCCCAACCCCACTCAGAGATCAAACAGGGAACCAGGAGCAGGGAGAGGCCAGGCAGTGAGAGCAGGCACCTCTGAGCCTGCAAGATCAAGGGGGACATTCTCAGGCCCCCAAAGAGTGCAGGGATGCCTGGGTGTGCAGCCCTGGTTTGGGCAGCTGCATCTGTGGGGGATGGGGGGCCTCCTACCTGCTTGGGATCCACAGCCACGACTCCACTGGCTGCAGCCCTGTACGGGAGGTCAGGGCTCCTGCCTACTCCCAGCTCCCAAGAGCAGAGGGGTGCCCGGGTTGCAGCCACAGCTTGAGCAGCTGCAGTTGCACCTGGGGCATCTGAAATTGCACCTGGGGAGCTCCCACCTTGACAACGTGGAAGAGGCTGGGCTCCCACTTTTCCCTGGTTTCTGGTGGCTCCATGGAGCAATGGCACCCTGCCATGCCCCCTTGCAGCCTGAGGTACTCCAGGTCCTCGCTAGGCCTGGGCCAGCATCCAGGGCAGGCGTGACATTCTCCTGAGCTTTCCCTATGGCCCCTGCCCTCAGGGGCAGATCAGAGCTCCATGGGACTGGCTGGGCCCCATCGGGGGATCCTCCAGGGTGCAGGCTGTGGAAGTTGGTGAGGGGGTTGTCCACCTCCTCCCAGTACCCTGCTTGCAGCTGCCAGCATTATGGCAGCTGCTACACCAGACTGCCTGCCACTGCCATCACTTCTGTTCAACGTTGCACTGAAAGTTCTGGCCAGTGCATTCAGGCAATCAGTCAATCAATCAATCAATAAGATAAAATCATCCAGTTGGGAAAAAAAGAAGTAAAACTTTCTTTATTGAGAAAATTTTATGAAATCTACCAAAAGCTACTAGAATTAATGTGTTTAACCATATTGCAGTATACATAATTATAGAGAAATCTATATATACATACATATACATATATACTAATAGTAGATAAATACATTGAAAGTAAGAAAATTATAGCATAAAAATTATAAAATACTTAATATTGTTAATATATATTTGGACAATTCTGCTCAGATTGATCTATGGATTCCAATCACAAGCCTAACAGGAATTTTTGTACAAATTGAAAAATACATTCTAAAATTTATATACAAGTTTATAGGACTTAGAATATGCAAAATTACTTTGTAAAAGAACAAAGTTGGAAGACTAACACCATTTCATATCAAGAGTTATTATAATACTATTGCAATTAAAAGCATGTGGCATTGATAGAAAATAGATAACTCGATTGTGAAACTTCCAGTTGCCAAGATGGTCAAATTAGAACAATGAGCCAAACTTAGGCCAGGCATGGTGGCTCATGCCTGTAATCCGAACACTTTAGGAGGCTGATGTGGGTGGATCACATGAAGCCAGGAGTTTGAGACCAGTCTGGACAACATGGCTAAACCCCATCTCTACTAAAAATACAAAAATTAGTCAGGTATGGTGGCACACTCCTGTAATCCCAGCTACTTGGAAGGCTGAGGGATGAGAATTGCTTGAGCTTGAGAGGCAGAGGTTGCAGTGAGCCAAGATCGCACTCCAGCCTGGGTGACAGAGACTCCATCTAGGGAAAAAAAAAAAAAAAAAAGAACAATGAGCCAAACTTAAAGTAGCAAATTAGCAATCAAGCTCTTATTCACTTTCCAGGACAAAGTAAAAGAGACATGTGCTGAATCCTAATGTTTTATTTTTCCTCACAGAATGGTATTGACGAGAGTGAGAGGATGTACAACACAAATGAGAGAAATTTTCTCACTGCTGAAGAGTCTAAACAAAAGGCTCCTGTCTTTTTGTGAACCTGGACTACTAAGATTGGATGACGAGGAGAGATTGGAGTGGGAAAGTGATGAGCAGAGTGAGAAGCAGTCCCTCAGCTCAGACACCCTTTTAAAGTTGGTTTTCATGAAGTAGAGTAGAAAGTGCTTCAGCTTTGTCCTGATAAAGAAGCCTCTAAATGGAGGTGACAGGAACAATGTTGATATGCACATGAACATGACAGGCCCAGAAGGGCCTATGTCTTTGACTGAAATTCCATTCAGACTGGAATAAAGTTCTTGCGCACTAAGTCTGGTGAGGGGAGGACAAGTTCGCCCATAAGGCCTGCCAGTCAAAGCCTTGTAATTGCCTATGATTGGGCCTAAGGGCTCACACACAGAATTTTGGCCTGGAGCTGGACTCCTCATAAATCAATGGAATAGAATAGATTCCAGTAATAGGCCCATATGTATACAGGCAACTGATTTTTGACAAATTTGCAAAAGTAATATAGTTACAAAAGAACAGTCTTTTCAAGAAAAGGTGTCAGAAGAGCTGGATATCCATATGCAAAAATGAATGTAGAGCCATACCTCACACCATATATAAAGATTAACTCAAAATGGATCACAGAGCTAACCATAAAACCTAAACAACTATATCAATCAATATGTATCTATATATTAACAATAAGAAACATTGAAATCTCTTTAGTTAGAATTTAAACCTATAAAGCTAGAAGAAAGCACATGAGGAAATCTTTATTATCTTGAGTAAGGCAAAGATTTCTTAGTTATCACACCAAAAGTACAATCCATAAAACAGTAACAACAACAGTAAATTAGACTTAAGGACTTCTACTCTCTGAAAGACACAGGTAAGGAAGTAGAAAAACAAGAAACAGACTGTGAGAAGATAGTTTCAAATTGCATATCTGATACCAAACTTGTATCTAGAATATGTATAGTAGTTCCCATTTTCCATGGGAGTTATGTTTCAGCACCCCCAGTGGATGCCTAAAATAGGAGATGGTACCGAACCTAATATATACTATGGTTTTTCTATCTGATAACCAAGACTGCTACTAAATGACTAAGTGTGTATAGTTTACACAGTGAATATGCTGGACAAAGGGATGATTCACATGCCGTGTGGGACAGAGCAGAACATGCTGCTCAGAATGGTACACAATTGAAAACCTATAAATTGTTTATTTCTGGAATTTTCCACTTAATATTTCAGACCACAGTTTACTGCAGGTAACTGAAACCATGGAAAGGGGACTACTGTATTCCTAAAAATAAAAACTATATAAACAAAGACAAAAATGGGGGAAATACTTGAACAGGTAACTCAGAGAAGATGTATGATTGGCAAATAAGCACAGAAAAGGAAACTTATCCTTGTTAGACATAAGAAAAATGTAGATCCAGATGAAAATGCAGCACCACTACATACCTATCACAACAGCTAAAATTAAAATGATTGACCATACTAACGTTGACAAGGATGTGGAACAACTGAAACGTTCATACACTGCCGATGGGAGTGTAAAATTGTCAAACGTTTTTGAAAAATAGTTTTCAGTTTCTTAAAAGTTAAATAGTTAAATGTAGACCTATAGCCTAACTCGGACATTCCACTGCTAGGTATTTATTCACCTAAGCAAAATGTAAGTGTATCTTCACTAAGCATTTGTCATCAAACTTCATCTCAGCTTTATTTGTAATATGAAAGCTGGAATCACCCCAAATGTTCATAAATAGGTAAATGGGTAAACAATAATTGTGTTATATCTACACTATTCGAAATACTATTCCAAAAACTAAAGCTATTGATGTATGTATGTATGTGTGTGTGTGTATGTATGTATGTATGTATTGATGTATGTATGTATGTATTGATGTATGTGGCAAAATAGATGAATTTCAAAATAATTATGCTGAGTAAAAGACTGACACAAAAGAGTACATAATGTGTAATCTTATTTATACAAAATTCTAGAAAACGCAAACTGATCTATGTTGTCAGAAAATAGATCAACGTTTGTCTAAGGATGGGGGCCAGCAAATATGGAAGGGGCAGGAGGGTGGAATTCCAAAGGAGCTTGAAGAGACTTTGGGGATTGATGGAAATGGTCATTATGTTGACTGTGGTGATAGTTAATGGATGTACACATATCTCAAAACTCAACAAACTTTACACTTTATTTTATTTATATATATATTTATTATACTTTAAGTTCTGGGGTACGTGTGCACAACGTGCAGGTTTGTTACATACATATACATGTGCCATGTTGGTGTACTGCACCCATTAACTCTTCATTTACATTAGGTGTTTCCTAGTGCTATCCCTCCCTCCTCCCCCCACCCCACAACAGGCCCCGGTGTGTGATGTTCCCCTTCCTGTGTCCAAGTGTTCTCATTGTTCAATTCCCACTTATGAGTGAGAACGTGCGGTGTTTGGTTTTTTGTCCTTGCGATAGTTTGCTGAGAATGATGGTTTCCAGCTTCATCCATGTACCTACAAGGGACATGAACTCATCCTTTTTTATGGCTGCATAGTATTCCATGGTGTATATGTGCCACATTTTCTTAATCCAGTCTATCATTGTTGGACATTTGGGTTGGTTCCAAGTCTTTGCCATTGTGAATAGTGCCACAATAAACATACGCATGCATGTGTCTTTATAGCAGCATGATTTATAATCCTTTGGATATATACCCAGTAATAGGATGGCTGGGTCAAATGGTATTTCCAGTTCTAGATCCCTGAGGAATTGCCACACCGACTTCCACAATGGTTGAACTAGTTTACAGTCCCACCAACAGTGTCAAAGTGTTCCTATTTCTCCACATCCTCTCCAGCACCTGTTGTTTCCTGACTTTTTAGTGATCGCCACACTGTCTTCCACAATGGTTAAACTAGTTCGCAGTCCCACCAACAGTGTAAAAGTGTTCCTATTTCTCCACATCCTCTCCAGCACCTGTTGTTTCCTGACTTTTTAATGATGGCCATTCTAACTGGTGTGAGATGGTATCTCATTGTGGTTTTGATTTGCATTTCTCTGATGACCAGTGATGATGAGCATTTTTTCATGTGTCTGTTGGCTGCATAAATGTCTTCTTTTGAGAAGTGACTGTTCATATCCTTTGCCCAGTTGTTGATGGGGTTGTTTGTTTTTTTCTTGTGAATTTTTTTGAGTTCTTTGTAGATTCTGGATATTAGCCCTTTGTCAGATGAGTAGATTGCAAAAATTTTCTCCCATTCTGTAGGTTGCCTGTTCACTCTGATGGTAGTTTCTTTTTGCTGTGCAGAAGCTCTTTAGTTTAATTAGATCCCCTTTGTCAATTTTGGATTTTGTTGCTACTTGCTTTTGGTGTTTTAGACATGAAGTCCTTGCCCATGCCTATGTCCTGAATGGTACTGCCTAGGTTTTTTTCCAGGGTTTTTATGGTTTTAGGTCTAACATTTAAGTCTTTAATCCATCGTGAATTAATTTTTGTATAAAGTGTAAGGAAGGGATCCAGTTTCAGCTTTCTACATATGGCTAGCCAGTTTTTCCAGCACCATTTGTTAAATAGGGAATCCTTTCCCCATTTCTTGTTTTTGTCAGGTTTGTTAAAGATCAGATAGTTGTAGATGTGTGGTATTACTTCTGAGGGCTCTGTTCTGTTCCATTGGTCTGTATCTTTGTTTTGGTACCAGTACCATGCTGTTTTGGTTACTGTAGCCTTGTAATATAGTTTGAAGTCAGGTAGCGTGATGCCTCCAGCTTTGTTCTTTTGGCTTAGGATTGACTTGGCAATGCAGGCTCTTTTTTATATCTCAAAATAATACGAGCTATTTATGACAAACCCACAGCCAATATCATACTGAATGGGCAAAAGCTGGAAACATTCCCTTTGAAAACTGGCACAAGACATGGATGCCCTCTCTCACCACTCTTATTCAACATAGTGTTGGAAGTTCTGGCCAGGGCAGTCAGGCAGGAGAAAGAAAGAAAGTGTATTCAATTAGGAAAAAAGGAATCAAATTGTCCCTGTTTGCAGATGACATGATTGTATATCTAGAAAACCCCATTGTCTCAGCCCAAAATCTCCTTAAGCTGATAAGCAACTTCAGCAAATTCTCAGGATACAAAATCAATGTGCAAAAATCACAAGCATTCTTATACAGCAATAACAGACAAACAGAGAGCCAAATCATGAGTGCACTCCCATTCACAATTGCTTCAAAGAGAATAAAATACCTAGGAATCCAACTTAGAAGGGATGTGAAGAACCTCTTCAAGGAGAACTACAAACCACTGCTCCACGAATAAAAGAGGACACAAACAAATGGAAGAACATTCCATGCTCATGGATAGGAAGAATTAATATCATGAAAATGGCCATACTGCCCAAGGTAATTTATAGATTCAATGCCATCCCCATCAAGCTACCAATGACTTTCTTCACAGAATTGGAAAATCTACTTTAAAGTTCATATGGAACCAAAAAACAAATTGTACACTTTAAACATGTGCAGTTTATTGTATGTAAATGATGCCTCAATAAAGTTATTTAAAGTTATGAATTTCTGTTCATGGAAATACGTATTTCCTTTTTAAAGTCAAATTCTCGGGGATGGGTCCTAAGCTTCATTTGCTGTTGGATAGCCGGGAAAGCAAGCTCATTACAGGCTATCATGGGTATTTCCTGGGAATGATTATGCAATCCATAAATCTGAGCTCACTTCCTCATGGGATCTTGCTCTACAGTCCTACTCTCTTTTTCAGGAGGTCACCTCTTGATGTCTCTAAATTAGCAACTTTATGGAGTTATTGCATATACTCTTATTACTGAACTCCAAGCTCAATCACAGAATATTCCCTCAGTTCTCTTCAGTAACAATATAACATTTCTGAAGGCTTCAGGACTAAAAAAGTTGGAGAAAAAATTGTTTAAATTGTGAAACAAAAATCTAGAAATGAACACACAGTTTCCACGTGTGGGATGCTGCAACTGACGTCTATGGCCTATAAAAGCCAATTATTAGATATTCAGCAATCTTTCAAGCTAGTGGTCAAGCATAGCTATTATTAAAAATTAAAGTACATACATTTAGAACTAAATGATATTAAAAGCAGAGAAAATGGATATTCTAAACTCATCACTTCTTACATCCACTATGATCTATGCTCTTGTGGTTTGCATCTCTTACAAACTCACATTCCATGACAGCAGGTTGGCGTCTTGAAATCAGCCATGGTGGGAATATTTACACCACAAAAATGAGCAAATAGTACAAATAAAGCCTTAATTTATTGCTTTGTTGACAAGGAAGTGATGGAGAAAGTGTTTATAATGCAGATTAAAACCGCATTGTGTCTGTGGTCATTGTATTGTGAATAGCACCAAAAATTGAGAAACTATTATTTCAGTATTTGAAAACTATTATTTGATTCAATGCCTAAGTGGCTTGGGTCATTGACAAACCGAAGTTCTGAGGAATGTTTTTGTTGTTTCACTTTTGTCTTACTCACTAAACAATACCAATCAATATTCATACTGGAGTTATATTCACCCATCAATTGCAACCATGGGTTGGCTATACAAGAGTTTAACAAAAACTGATAACAGAATTCTATTGTATATTCTATTATTAGTTATAATTTTGTGCTATGTAAACATTATGTCATTAAAATTTATAATAAGCTTATGTACATAAAAATATGCATCCATTTTTCACAAAAGAGCCAGCAGCTAAACATTTAGACGTACATTATTAGGCTGCTTTCACAGTTTATAAGCCCAGATGCTATGCAGAGATTTTCTTCTTGAGCATCTTTGTCTTGGCAACTTCCTGTCACTTGGTTGCACTTACCAGTTTACTTCCCTGTAATAGGACTTGCTTGGCCACGAACTGTAAACAGTGAAGAATATTTTAGTCGCATTTCCATAGCTAGTCACTAAGGGAATCTCTTTAAATAAGGCAATACCTGACTTTGAAAATGGTGGTTTTTCCAGCTTTCGTTTTTCAGTTGCAGCAGGAACTCTGTTACCTAAGTTTAAATACCAAAGGCAGAAACTATGTGAATAAAATTGATAGATTTGCCAAATTAAAAAGCAGTGCTTCTATAGTATGGAAAACATCATTAACGATGTTTAAAAACTAAAGATTGATAGGAAAACATATTCAATAACTATTTCAAAGGATTGTTGGCTTTAAAGTATAACTTTTACACATCTGTAAGAAAATGATAATACCATGAAGAATAAACAGGCCAAAGTCACGAACAGAAATTTCACAAGAAAATTCAAATGGCAAAAAAAAGATGCAGTAATAACCTCCCCAGTAATCAAAACAATTAAAATTAAAATGATATATTCACTTTTAAATTTAAAGATTTTTAAATGATTATCTGGGAGAACGTATTGTGGGGAAATACAGGGACTCTCAAATAATTTGATAGGCGTAAACTTGCACACATTTTCTGGAGGACTTTTTGGTAGGACCCTTCTTGTCTCTTGACCTCACAGTTCTACTTTAATAATTCATTTTAAGGTAATATTTAAATACATGTGGAAAGTTGTAGCTAAAAAAAATTTACCAGAACTTTATAATAAATTTTTAAAAATAACATATGTCTAATAAGAATGAATCAGTTATTTACACAGATACAGAATCCTAAGCAACTGTAACAATTATTTAATGAAATATTATTAAGTGTCATGGAATGACTTTAATGACATATAATTGTGGGATGAAAACAGCAGATGTAAAACTATGTATAACATTATCTCACACTTGATATAAATATTTTATATATACAATTATGTGTGTATATGTTACATACATACATACACACATAATGCATAAGATCTTAAACGATATACACCAAAATGTTAATTGAGCTTTGTTTCAGGTGGTTTTATTTTCTTCTTTGATTCTTTTCTTATTTGTATTTAATTGTTCTACATTGAGCATACGTTACTCGTACAATAGAATTTAAAAACCCATCCCTATGCTATCTCAGCACTTTAGAAGTTTCATAATCAGGTGATTCAAGGACTTGTTAGTACTCAGATTCTTGGGAATTGCAGCTGTCCTGCCTAGAGATGCAACTGGACGTAGCTCAGCAGGATAAGTACAACCTACAAGGGCACTCCTGGAAGGAGGAGAATTCCTTGTGTTTGCATTTTTTTCTGGCTACACAAATGCTGTGCTGACTTAACAGCCCACAGGTGGCTGTTCTCTTCTGCCTCGGTGTGGAAATGGAAAGAGAGACTGACTAATTTTACTGAATCATTTTACTAGTGATGTGACTGTGGGTTTGGTTACCCACAGGCATTTCTGCTGCGATTGGTTAGCCTGGGGGAAATTTTATTTTAACATGTTCACAGAGGCTTTTCCTGTCCAAGTGAATGGTTGTGAATGACAGCGAGGGAGACCACACCCTCTCATGTATAACCATTTACAAGGATTGGGACAGCCTGACCTTCTGGGATTATATCCTTTTTCGGCATCTCTGGGTAAAAGGCATTAGGCTTCTAGCTTCAAAGTTGGAATTTTGCCTACTGGGCAATGTCTCATATTTCAAGCATCTCTGTAGCCTACCCTTTACAACTATCCTGAAGAGACCTCTATCCATCTGCCACAAAAAAACCTAACACCAAGGTTACTTCTGGAGATAAGAGCCTGGAGTTTGCTGCCTAAGATGATGGGAAGGCTATTTCTGCACTTAAATGTGAAGTGACACTTGATAGGATCTGTGTTCAGTATCCCCATCATTTCTTCAGCTGAATCTACTGACAAAGGCATCATTAAAAGCAATCAACTTACATTTCATTTTGATGACCTTGTAAACAAAAAATAAAATCCTAAGCACCCGCCATCTGAACAGGCCCCCTCTTGGCCAGGGGATTCCAGAAAAACCTAAAAACTGAGTTTCCAGCCATGACCCATGATGGGACAGGAGGTCAAACATACCCTATTAAACCCCCTCCTTTATGCGGTTTAGACACAACTGACCAGCATTAATGTTAAAATAGAGACCATAAGACTGACAGAACAGACTCTTTATGACAATAGTATATCAAATTATAAACAGGACCTAAGGCCATGCATAAGTCACACCCCTGCACTAAAGAATAAACTATGTTCTAACCATACCACAAAGCTTTTCTTTAGCATCTAAACAAGCACTGGTCTTGAAAGAAGCAATATTAAGACAATTTTCAGCTCACCACCATACACTCACTGACCTCACTGTTTTACCTGCCATAATTATAGCTTTGATTGGACAAGTGACTGATTTCAGTAACTTTCTTCTGATAAGAAGACCACTGACCATGGACTGGTTCTGGTTGGTTTACAGAGGCTGTGCACTGGCTGGAATGCCTTTGTGTCTTGAGAAGACCTTTTGATGGATAGGGACTAATTATAATACATTTAAATATTGTCCTTACTCCAAGGTGAACTTTCTTTCTTTCTTTCTTTCTTTCTTTCTTTCTTTCTTTCTTTCTTTCTTTCTTTCTTTCTTTCTTTCTTTCTTTCTCTTTGTTTGTTTCTTTCTTTCTTTTTCTTTCTTTCTTTCTTTCGTCTTTCTCTCCCTCCCTCCCTCCCTTCCTTCCTTCCTTCCTTCCTTCCTTCCTTCCTTCCTTCCTTCCTTCTCTTTCTTTCTTTATTCTATATATGAACATGGGTCATATGTAACATGCATGTTTGTTCAATACACATGCATCCAGACCACCTTCATGAATATTCACCTCCTCTCGTAACCTGTTCAATATGTATGTTTAGCCAACGCACTCAGCATAAAGCTCCTACCCAATCTCGTTTGAAGGGCCTGTGCTTCTCAGCCTGCAGGATGACCACTTTGAAGGATGTAACCGTTTTATTAAAAAAATAATGTTTCCTATTCTAAATTTATAATTTTATGATTTTTTTTTTCAAAGTTAGCAACCTATACTGGACCTCAAAAATGTGTCAAGAGCTGTGCTAGATGCTGAGAATAGAAAAATAAGTTAGACAAAGCTCTGAACTCTAGTGACATAGAGTCCACAAGAGAATTTGCATGAAAAAATATGGCGTGTCCATAAAGTCTGGAAATGTAAGCATATATGCCTAATAATATATGCATGTCAAGAACGTCGCCAATATATAAAACTGATAATGTAATATCATTTATGTCCCCAGACTTTATAGATACCCTGTTGAACATAAAATAATAAGTAATATGGTGACTATAGTCAGATCTTAGATTCCAGTGAATAATTAATTCTTCCAGGTAAAGATGGTTTTAAAAGGAACAGACCCTCATCCTGTTTGAGGATAGAGGTCACAAGAACTTCTCAAGAAGTGAAGATGCAGAGTATTGTTTTCTGGGGTTGGCTGGGGCACTGAAAACTAAACAAAGAGACAGTGGCAAAAGTTTTCTTCCATTCATGACCATTCTTTCAGCAGCCAGATGTTTGACAATCATCATATTGATACTGGCAGAAAAACATCACACATGTTCAGAGAGTGGGTGGGACAGTTAACAGGGGTGGTAGCTTGTCATTTTGTCATATCAGAGATGTGGCTGCTTGATGATCTGTAGTGACTTCCTACAATTTTCCAATGCTACAAAATTAATCATAAACTTATCAACATATAGTGTCTCACACAGTACCCTAAATAGTCCCCTGCAGGTCTGGGCTAGGTGGGAGGGCTTCTGTAGCCAATATTCTTGACCCTGAGATTTGGAGGCTTGGTGCAGTCAAAGTTAATGAGGATCAAAGCCCACGTACAGAGTCCAGGGGTAGAAACTGGGAGAGAAGCCTCACTCACCTGGCATCACCTAGAAGCTTGTTAGAAATGCAGACTCTCTGCCCCACCCCGTGCCTAATGAATCCAAATCTGCATTGTAACAAGATCCCCAGATGATTTATGTAATACTGGTCTGCAGACCGGACTTTGAGTAGCAAAGATTTAAACTGCTATTTCTCTAACTTGGATGTATACTGAAATAAACCGGGGAGTTTTAGGAAACACTGATCTCTGATCTCTGCTGCATATTTGCAGATATTCTTGTCTAAAAATCAAAGGACAGAAGATAGGAGACATGACCAGGAAAAACTGTTACCAAGAAATATGTTCTCAGTGTCAGAACTCAATGGGCATATAGATTGGATGGACCAATGTTGGGCCAACAGGCAGACTGGTAAGTGAATAGATGGATAAGAAGAGGTTAAAGAACTTTGAAATGAAGATTTTTAATTTTGTAAGTAACTTTGGGTTATGCTCTCTCTTGATAAGCTTTGGCCAGTGTTTCACACAGCTTATCTGTAGAATTACTGTAAAGAAATACACATTTTAAAATGTAGGTTCTGGGCCACACCTTCAGATACTGAATCAGCATTTTCAGAGAGGAGACCAAGTAATCTGCATTTTCTATACATGCTTCAGGAGAACATTCTATATACTAAAGTATAATAAGGACTTATTTAGACAGTGTCCTGGCTGTTAGAGGAACAATCTAAATTGAAGTCTTTCTCCATGAGAGGGATTTTTGTATATACTTGGGCAAGACAATTTTTTCACTGTACAATATTGACCCATACTTAAATATTTAGAATCCGTGCCTCCAACTACTAAATTCTACAGCATGACCTAGTCATTGCGACAACCAAAATGCTCTCTGTTATATTTCTAAGTGGTGCCTCCAAGCTACAAAACACTAGCTCAAACTCCCAAGTTCCCTGACAGAATCATGTGAAAGCCTGTAAGTGTACAGAGTTGCCTATGTATGACAGCTGACTACATCAGAGATTGAGTTCACACAAGTGAAATCATACTTCTTGAAGCTATGAATATGTTTAAGTGAGGAGGTGTGAGGTAGAGTGCAAAGAATCCTGAACCTGAAATCAGTCTGCTTGAATTTGAGGCCACTCGCTAGCTGTGCAAATGAGATAACATTATTTAGTCGCCATTTCTTTTGCCTGGGACTATTTCCTTGTTTATAAAATGGAAATAAAAACACCCGGTTCAGTTATCTTACAGGACTGATGGGAGATGATGAATACACTATGCTTTAGAAGGTCATCTGTAGCCCTGATAGTGCAGCCAGCAAGCTTTCCCAGTGGTTGAAATATGGGTAACAAGTTGCTCAAATAAAAATAAACTACAGCTGCAACTTTAAATGTTGTTTTTGACTCTAGCCCCTGCATCCTAAAGCCTCTTAGAATTCCCCTACACATATTCAAGAGCAGATGGTCAATGGGAAATTCCCGTAAGTTCCTCCATATAGCATTTTTTATGCTTGACTTAGAGTTATATTCTGTTCTCTCACTTTCTTTTTTGCTATCTTTTCCTGTGTCTTTTTCTTGCTTTTATGTATTAAAATATATATTGAGAAATAGCAATGTGTGCCTTTGTGCCAGATATCATCTATTTCCTCTTCCATACTCACACACCACTGGCTCTTGGCCCCAGGAGCATAACTCCACGGACTGTGTCAACATGCCTTCTACCTTCCAGTTGGGTTCAGTTAGTGGTCAGCCCCAGTGAGAGGTCAGACATTGGGAGGAAACAGACGTGAGGCTCTTGATCTCTCTGGTCCCCAGCTCCTGTGAAGTTTCAGGCTGGCTGTGCCCCTTCACAGAGGGCACCCTGCTCTTTTTCAGCAGCCCTTTCTGTGGGTGTCTCTTTTTGTAGATTTATTTCTTTCATTTCTTGCTTCACTGGGCCTTGGGATGGGGCACTGTCACTGCTAGCCTCAGTTTAAATACTATCTCTTTTTCTTCCCCTACAATTCACTTACACACTTATATTTATTCTTTTTGAAAATAAACCCACCTATTCTGAGTGGGACATCTGTGTCCTGTTGGGATCTTTACTGATTTAGTGGCATAAATAAAAAAACACTGGACATTAAGGATGTGGGCAAAGGTCATCATGTTTCCACCAATAATTTGCCATGAGACATTCCCTAGTGAGGCTTTGGTCTTCTCCCCTTATAATAGAATGAAGCTTTTGGGCTGTGTGATCTTGAAGGTTACCTTTGCTAGCCACCAACTAAAGGGTTTGCAATAAGATAAAGTAAGAAAAATTACTGCACAGGCATGCGGTTTGGCTATGATTATCATTAGCAGAATCTGCATTCACATATTCTCTGTACTGTCATTTCATCAACTGGGACTTGTGGAATCTGGGCAGGTGAAAAAGGAGCTTTCTGATATTTGAAATATTTTGACACTTATCAATGTATGTGATTCCTGGTGGGTGGTGATTTTGATCATTGTTTGCTTATTTGAAAGTGGTATGCTCATTAAATTTAGAAATGTATGATTCTTGGCCTACGTTGTCCAAAATTGAATGGTTTCAAAAAGGAAACAGCTTTCTGTTATTTTAGACAACATTCATCATCGTCCATCAATCAATCAACTAGCTGTCTTGGAATACTTACTGTCAATCACATAGATGCCAGCTTTCAGTTACCATTGTTTTGACTCTGGGGAGGCAAAGAAAAGCGCCCTGAGAAAAGGAAATGACAAGGAGTGATTGTCCATGGCAGCCGTTCATTTGGAGCCAGCAGTGATGTTGTTGGCTTCCTCTAAAGCAGAGCTGCTGTTTTGTCATGTTACAGTTCCTAAGTAAATGCCCCTTGAAGAGACCTAAATTAGAAAACTTGTAGTTTACTGTTTCCGGCTATATAGAATCTATTGAGCTGACAGGGTGATCTGTCAAAATTCATTCAAGACTAAAAAAACACTTTCATTTCAGTCAAACCTAGTGTTCTATTGCTCAGTTTTCCTTTTCTATCAAAGTATTTCTATTGCTTTCTAAATAAAAAATTAAATAAGCCATAATGGTTATAAATATTCCTATTATTTGCATAGGACACAACAGTTTGGACAGTTTACTCCCTGGCATCTTATTTTGTCCTCACTATTATCTTGTGAACTTTGGCTGTGGTGACATTTGGTAAACAGTGGCACCAACACACAAAGTCAAATTTCCCAATACAAGACCAAGGCTGTATTCCACTATGCTGTGCGTGTTTCTGTCCTCTGAGGAGTGTAACATGCACACAGTACAGGCTTTTACTATTTTTCCTAGCATTGCACGACAGGAGGAGCACACAAAGCTGCCCGGGTGAGGCAGAGTCAGAAATAAAGAAAGTCACCTGAAATAGTGTGAGAATCACTCCTCAGCTCCATATCAAGTAAAGCTCCTCACGCCAAGATGCTGACTTTAAATATAATTCACACTTTCATTCAATTCAATCATCTTTATACAACCTTCACATGGGGCTCTCCCACATCTTTTCCACAACCAATGCCTGTATATTCTAAACACACAGTGCCAGCTCCATTGAGTTTCTTCTTTCTGCTGAAGCATCACCCACTGTCTAGGCCCTTATCAACCCTCTCGTTGACTTTGCATCAAAGGATGTCCCACGTGGCACCCATATCAATCTGCAAATTGTTGTTAGATCAGCCTTCCTGTGGCCAGAATAGATGCTCACCAAAGGTTTGCTTGAGTGACCTGTGCTGGACAAGCTGGTTACAGAATATAATAAAAACAGCAAAGAAATAATACAGAAATACCATAAGTTGACCCAGAAATAAATATTTTTGCGGAAGATCTAAAAAAACATTCCAAAGTAATTTCACATGTAGCAGATTATGTTAATACAATGCTCCCACTTCATACTCAATATTTAAGTTAAGATGTTTTATTTTGGGGGAACAGGGTTATTAATTTGAAGCCTTATAGCATCAAAACTAACTGTTGATGAGATAGCCTCGCCATCGTCAGTTCTTGCAAACTGTGCTTAAGGTGTCTCTCATCCCTTTGCACATTACTGCTTTCAGGAATGGGAGGAATATTTATAAAGTCAATCTTTTGGGATCATCCCCCAAAGGATGGGGTGAAAAGCTCTTCCCCAAAGGATAATGAGAAACAGCAAGGTTCTGGGCTCTTCTCTGTTTCTGGTAGTTACTTTCTAGCTTTTGTTTATTTCACCAGTTCTGTCTCCAGCTTAACTGTTGTTCTCCATTAGCTAACATTCAAGACCCTCACCTTGAAAATCCAAACAGCCCCTATTCCTGAGTAGGAAGATGAGCCTGTGTTATTCAATCTGGTCATTTCCTAAGAGAGCCCCAGGTCTGGTATAATTCAATAGAAAATTGGAACTACAGTGAGGGGAATTTGAAACTAGGCTTTATTACTACCTGTGTGGCACTAGGCAATATACTCCTGGAAGATATTTCCCCACTTTGAAATAAGGACAATAATGTTTTCTTTGCCTACCTTTCTATAGGTTTTTGTAAGGATAAAATGAGGTAACGCACAGCAAGGTGACATAAATTGAAAAGCGATGTATAAATGTTAGTTGTGACTATTGTTATGAATAAAGAAGAAGAAGTAGGTGTTTATTTCAAAATCATGTAGAATCTCATGTCAGTGAGATGTAGAAAGTGAAACCAACAAATGCCTTAGTCTCCAAGTAATCTTCAAACTGGAGTCTTGATCACCCCTTGAGGTACACAGAGCAGCATCAGGGGCACAAAGGAATGATAAAAAATTTTGAGCAAAATCATTTCTAGATCTTCAATATATTCATATCTTCTTTTTCCATAAGAAAAATCCAGGAGTTGAGGACTTCACACAGTTCTTACAATCTGACTCTTTCACTGTGACATCACCCTCACTAACCACTAAAGGGAATCTGTCTCTTATCTTCCTTGGTCTCAGGACCTAAGGTATAAAATTTCTCAGGGATCCCAACAAAGTAGTCATTAAGAATATTGATATCAGAAAGTCTACTTTAATCAGTTGCTTTAATTATTTTTAATAATAATCATTATAATAGCCTAATCCAGAAGTAATATTTTAGCACTTGTGTCTTATGGTCACAGGTCATTAAAAATAAGCTTAAACTTATATGTGTGCTTTATTACAGACAAGTAGAGATAAGTAATCATATTAAAATTTTTATAGATAAAAGTATACTACGAGAGAATAAAATAATACAAGGGCAATGGGATGAATGTATGATTGAAAGGAGAAAATAGAATGATATATTTCCAAATGGTACTAAGAATGAGCTTACTCATGTATTTTTCAAAAGATGAGGTTATGGATTAAATCACTGTGGTATTTATATCTATTAGAATCATTTAAAAGTTTTATTTAAAAACTAATAGTCTTTATTTAAAATGTCAATATAGTACTTTGAAAATTATTAACTTTGCAGCTATTTCAATTTATGATGAAAAATTTAAAATATCAACTTAAAAATGTAAAGAAGGGTACATACATTTTCAAAATTTTATTGAGACATGCTAACAAATTCTTTGAAGGTCAATGCTTTAGAGCAGTGGTTTTCAAAATTTGGTCCCCAGAGCAGCAACATCAACCTGAAATGTGTTTGAAATACAAATTTTGGGTTCCTGTCCCAGACTCTGAATCAGAAACTCTGGAGGTGGGACCTAGCAACCTGCATTTCAGCGAGCCTGAAAAGTGATTCTGGAGCATGCTAAATTTTGAGAAATATTTTTAAAGTCTTACAGAACTCATTCTTAGGATATTTGTCATTCTGTCCCTTCGTCTTTCTCAATTCCTGTTTCCCATAGAAAATGACAAAGTTAATAAGCAATGCAGAGTTTAGAAATCTGTATGATTTATAAAGTACGTGACTGGTAAGGACTGGTCATAGTTGTAGGCTGAGGTGATAAAGGGTCTAGACTCTAGTCGAAAGAGCAAATGATTCATCACTCTTTTGATTCTTGTCGTGTGGTTGAAGCTGGTTTAAAAGACCTAGTGTTTACACCTTCGGTTACTTGGATAAGTTGACTGTCTGGAATTATTTTCTACTTGACCCTGTGAATCATGACAATGCATTATCTGATTCCTCTAGCATCTGATCAGAGCCTAAAAAGACTCCTAGACACACACTGATGTAAACAGCTGTTAGGATAAATGAGAGGTTACAATGAAGGGTGAGAAAGCTGGTTGGGGCCTGCCTGTTAAAGGGTACAGGGACATTTGAGGACAGTTTACTAAGCTTCTGAGGAGGGAATAATTTAATAACTTTCTGAAGAAGATTACTAGTTATCTGATGGATTGGAGTTCTCACTGCTGTATCATAACTCCTCCACAGTCTAATTATTCAGCAAAATGACCAAACCTTAATTGGAAGAAGGAGGAGATATTTATATAATTAAGAGTATTGAAGGGATCAGACAATAGCAAATTCCATCAGAAGGTATACTTACAGTGTCTAGTATTCATCATAAGAAGTGGATTAACAATAACTTTTGTACTATCTTCCCTACAATGTTCTAAACACTATACTTTTTATAGTAACTCTGTGAAATGAACATTATTATTCTAGTAGTCAGTTCTTATTACTCTCCTGCTTAAAAACCTACATATAGCTCCCATTCCTACTCAGAGTGAAAGAATAAATCTTTACAGTGGCTTATAAGGCCTGATGCAGTCCCATTTCCTCTTTGCTTTCCTGTTGTTTTTGACTTCTGGTCTTTCTGCACATTCTTTTGCTTCATTGAGCTCTGGTCACACTGGCATTCTTGCTGTTCTGTCAACACCCCAGGCCAACTTCAGCCACAAGGCCCTTACATTTACTGTTCTTTTTGCCTGGGGCACTCTTTCCCAGGATATCCACATGGCTTCTTCCATCACCTGCTTCACTCTTGACTCAAATGTCATGTTTTCACTTACACTCATAGGGATCATATTATTTAAAAATTTTCCTTCTTCCATATCACAGCAATTTCCATCTTCCTCCCCTACTTTATTTTCCATAGTACTTGCTTACTACCCTCTAACATAGTATAATTTATTTTGAAATGGAGTCCCACTCTGTCACCCAGGTTGGAGCGCAATGGTGAGATCTCAGTTCACTGCAACCTCTGCTTTTCGGGTTCAAATGATTCTCCTGTCTCAGCCTCCTGAGTAGCTGGGACTACAGGTGACCTCCACCAGGCCCAGCTAATTTTTGTATTTTTAGTACAGACGGGGTTTCACCACATTCGCCAGGCTAGTCTCGAACTCCTGACTTTCTGATCTGCCCGCCTCAGCCTCCCAAAGTGCTGGTATTACAGGCGTGAGTCACCGCGCCTGGCCAGTATAAAATTTACTTATACATTTTGTTTACTGGAATAGTTGTTTGTCTATTGGCTCGTTGCTCCTTCTCTGCCTTCCATGTTCCTCTAAATGACAGAAGGCTAGAAGCTTATAAGCTACATTTCCCAGATATCCTTACTACTTATCTTCTGGATAGATTCTGTCATTGAGAGGACTGAAAGACAGGAGGAAAAAGAGAAGTCATTTTATTTTGTTTCTATCCCTATCTTGGATCACACCAATAGCTTTGGCAATCGCTGAGGGCTCCAGGGTACCACCCTAGTCTGTGAGATTCCAACAGAAGCAGCAGCAGGGGATCCTGAATTCTTGATGGCCTAACACTCTTGGAATGTAGCTTGCGGCAACAGTGGTAATAGACTTTGGACTCTGGGGCACCTACAGTGCCAGTAGGAGTAGAGGCTTCTAGCTTCCTGTAAAGCAGCAGTGGTAAAGATTTCAATAGGAGCAGAAGCAGCAGCGTGTGCTCCTGCAGTCTCACAGACATGGCTAAGATGGATGGTACCTTTATTCTGGTGACAGAAATTTCCTTTTTTGCCCCTCTAGTTCTTGGGATGGCAATTCCTGCTTCTTGATAATTTCTTGTTTCTCTTTTCACCTTTCAGCTATTTCAACATTTTAAGTAAGTGAATCCTTACAATAAGTGTTCTCTGTTGGAAATGTCTAAGTGGGTCCTGTTTTACCTAAATGGGTCTTTGTTGGTATGGTACATTAGAGACTGCTGCCAGCGCGTGAATCTGGAAACCCTTATTGCCGTTGCTATTGTCACTGTCTGAGGCACCTCCAAAAACTGAACAAAAAACCTTTTCCTGACTTCTGCTTTTCAGTCTTCCACAAATGCCTTTCTTTTGTAGAACTTACAGAGATGCCAGCTGAGCAGTGAGTTAGGGAAATGTAGGCTTCTAGTCCCCTATGTTACTGAGATGAGGGGTAGGGATGGAGCAGCGACAATAAATAGCACGTTTATGACTTCCTTGACACGAAAGTAAATTCTACAGATGAAGGGATTTTGATAGTTTTGTTCGCTGTTGTGTTCTTAGCAGGAAAACTGAGCCTAGTCATTAGCATTCACTCAGTCAATACTAGATATCACCATTTGTATGTGAGAAAATTAATTTACTGAAAGATTAAAGAAGTTTCTGAGTAACAAGCCAAAAAATGGCAGAATTAAACACAGGTTTCATTGATATCAAACTGTATAAATTTTCATTTGTGCAGGAGAACTAACATACCAAAATTCTACTGTTGGCAAGGCCTGGAGGCAGAAGAGGGAGCAGAAAACAGTCCGTGGATGAGAGTCAAGAAAACTAAGTTCTAGATTGAGCTCTGGCTTTCTTGACCACATGACCTTACTTCACCTTTTTGGGTCTTGATAATTGAATCAACAAACATTTACTTAATGCCTTCTTTGTATCATACTATATAGATATGATAACATTTAGCAAAAGTTATCTTTTCCAATGATTCATCAAGCTCTGATGATGCAAAAATGTCTCCAATATTTCCATGACTCTCCATCTCCTCTGCCATGACACTAGTCTAACCTAAGTTCTCACTTTGTTTGTATTTTGCCTGTTTCTAATAGACTCCACAAATTAGCCAGAGTAGGAGATCATATTTAGTGAAAATCAGAGAACTCTCATGCATTCCAGTCCTTAATATGATCTTCAGATCTTGCATGATCTGTTCCCAGTCTAACTCACTAAACCTATTTTATGCTACTTTTCTCCTCACCCTGGCACACTGTACTTGGTTACTAGAAAGAAATTAATTCTTTTTTTGTCTCACGACTTTCCCATATGTTATTATGCCTTCTTCCTAGGGTACTCTTACTCTTATCCTTTGTCTAGGATACCTCTATTAATCATTTAGACTGTAGCTTAAATGAAAGGTGCTCCCTGCCTGCCACTCTGAATCATGGCCCACCCTTTTATACAACCGTTCTGTTTTCCTTTGTAGCACTTTTCAAAGTTTATGACTATTTTAAAATAATTTTTAAATACTTTTATTCGTGTCAGAATGAAAGCTGCACAAGAAAAGGAAAAGCATGCTTTATTCAGCACTAAATCTTCAGTATACACCCCACATGCTAGTTCTACAACCCAGATGCTAGATAAGCATCTGTGGAGTGAATGAATGACTAAGAAACCATTGAAAAATTTTAAAGAGAGATGTGACTGGATCTAACGTATGATATTTTAGGTCACTCTGAGTTTTAATTTCCCCAGTGTAAAATGAGGATTAGAAGATATATATGGTACCTACCATTCTCACATTTCATAATTTTGTTTTCTTACACCTGTGTCAGGATTCTTAAAATTCATCTGATGTTTGGCTTATTCCTCTCTTGTGACACACGTAAAAGACTGGTGTTAGAGCTCCCTTGCTACATAAGAAAGAGAGGTGAATTTGCTTAGTAGCTCATGGCAAACATGATAAAGTCTGCATCACCAAACAAGAATACGTGTGTAAAGTCAAAGAATACATGAATACGATCTTGCTGATTTCCAAACTGGACTTTTTGTTTTCTCTTTTGTGATTCCTTTGAGTCAGAATGATTGACAAGCTTAGAGAGACATCTCAAACCCTTCAACAATGCCCTTGAATGTGGGCCTACACATGCTTGATTTAGTTCACTAAAACTCTTTACATTTTTATTTAATCTCATCAGCATGGGAATATGCAGAATTTATGATTTGTAGAGGTCTAAAGATAAATGTAACTCCCTGGATTAGCTGCCATTTTCAGAGAATATTTGATTTGGAAGAAAACTGGCAACCATTAAACCAAAAACTATCATGTAGTTATGTATTTGCTGATTCAGCAAGCCTTATAGTTTGCCATACATCAGACACTGTGCTTGGTGCTGTGAACACAAGCATATTCTACATGTGGGAAAACTGAGGACAACATGGGAAAAATAACCTTTCCAGAGTGACAATAGGTTAATTAGAAGAGTTAAACACAGGAATCATGAGGCTCGATTCTTGGTTCCTTTCCACTATAACAAGAGCAGATAAACTATGGCCTCTTGGGCTAAATATTGTCAGCCTCCTATTTTTTGGAACACACTCTTGTCTATTTACTTATATATTGTCTAGAGCTGCTTTCATTCTATACTGGGAGAGTTGAGTATTTGCAACAGAGACCATATGGCCTGTAAAGCTGAAATTATTTACTATCTGACTCTTTATAGAAAAAGTATTCTGAATCCTATTCTGTAGCCCAGACCATTCATGGAATGTTTCTAGAAATGATTTTCAGGTGACACATGTGAAAGTAGTGAAAAATACCACCCTGCCTTTTCAGATCGAAATTTCCATAAAGCATTTCCTTTACTTCTCTACAAATGATGCAACAGCTAATAGAATTGAGTAAGATGTAGAGATTGGTTGAAACAAGCCTAGGGGATTTGGCAGATCCCTCCACTAATATAGGAATAATTCCTGCTTGAGTGGGTACTTGCAGTCGCAGGGTACTAACGTGACTTGGTGTCCATTTCTAAACTCAATTTGAGCCAACATAACAATAACAGGCAGTTTTTATTTCTAAGTTCTGACTGTAGTGAGCATAGTTTACCTGGGCTTTAGCTGTGTGCTCTGATACTCATTACAGCATTTGCACTAGGACTACACTTCCCATAACTGCTCCCAGCCAAAGACTGAGCATTGCAGGGACATTAAAGTAGGCCCATTTCCAGACAGTGAGGGCTCCTTGAGGAGTGACTTTTGTCCAAGGATTTCTGACACCCTTGTTGAATTTTCCTTACAATTCGCACTTTCAATTTTCCCTCCTTCCCTCCCTTCCTTCCTTTCTTCCTTCTTTCTTTTACTTCCTTCTTTCTTTCTGTTACTTCCTTCCTTCTTTCTTTTACTTCCTTCTTTCTTCTTTTACTTCCTTCCTTCTTTCTTTTACTTCCTTCCTTCCTTCCATCCATCCTTCCTTCCTTCTCTTCTTCCTTTCTTCTTTCTTTTCCTTCCTTCCTTCTTTATTTTCCTTCTTTCCTTCCTTCGTTACTTGTTTCTCTTCCTTCCTTTCTTCTTTCTTTTCCTTCCTTCCTTCCTTCCTTCTTTTCCTTCCTTCCTTCATTCCTTCCTTCCTTCCTTGTTTCCCTTCCTTCCTTCCTTCCTTCCTTGTTTCCCTTCCTTCCTTCTTTCCTTCCTTCCTTCCTTCCTTCCTTCCTTCCTTCCTTCCTTCCTTCCTTCTTTCTTTTTCTTCCTTCCTCCTACTTTCCCTTCAGCTGTCCCTGTCTTCTTCATTTCATGTTGGTTAAAATTATGCACAACATTCCCTCCAAAGTAAAAAAAAAAATATTGTTACATCTTACACCCCACAAAGAAGTAAGCGTAGCACTTGGTGAGCTTTTTTGGGTTCTGGAGACAAAACATTACACACTTAGGTATACTACATAGGAATACTACTCTATCCTGTATCCTGAGTGACATGAATGGCTTTCAGCCTTGAGTGGGGGCTGCAGCAGGAAAGGGTTTTGTAGCATATCCAGTCCACAGAACAATTTGTTTTGTCACTTGAGCCAAATAATCTGGTAGACTCTATGATGTCACAGGTGTCACTGGTAGGAAAAACTACAGTATGGAGATTATGGAAAGCTCCAGGTAGAGAATTATAGCACAAGCCCATGTGATCCCAGAGCAAGACTATCTATGCCTTCAGCAGTACGGCATTATTTATCTTTTGAAAAATAGCTATTGGCAGGCTAGTGGTCCCTGGTAGAGTAAGATGTTTGACCATGGAATATCAGATAATTATTAGTCTGGAGCTATCCATCATGAACTGGATTCTGAGACACCAATCAAATAATAAAGGCAGGTATGCTGAGCACTAGTTAATTTTAAGTTGGAAATAATGTATCTAGCATTGAGCCTGAGAAGGACCAGAGGGCATAATAAACTGAAGGAATATATAATCCAAATCTCTATGTCACCCACCATAGTTGTACCAGTGACCTTTCCCTGGCTTGCACCTATGACCATATGAGGGATCTTGAAAGAGGAGGAAAATACTCAAGCTTGGGTTACAATCAGTCAGCTTGATTTTTGAGTGCAAACCAAAAATAGAGTGTGCTGCATTTAATGATATCCTGGAAAAAGAGTTGAGAAGAAAAATTTTTTCAATGCATGGAATTGAGCAACAAATCTGGTTACACCTTATATATGGAAAGAGATGTGATTGAAAGAGAATATATATATATATGTATATATCATATACATACATATTTCTGGGTAGTGGCCAATGGTCTAGATGTCTGGTCAAGAAAACTGGGGAAAAAATATCGGATAATGGCATTTAGATGGATATATAGGGATGGGCACAATGTGAGAATATGTTTGTATCACAAATTAACGCTCACCAGAAATCATCCACCAATAAAAAAGCACTGAATAACTAAGTACACAAAGTTGACTGGTTGAAGTTAGGCAGCCTTTGTCATCAACCACTCCAGAACTGGCACAAAGGGAATATGAATGGAGTGGCCATGGCGGCAGAGATAAACATGCCCAGGCTCAACAGCATGGATTATGACTTACTGGGACTGACTTAGCTATTGCTGCCTCTGAATATCCACAGTGTCAGCAAAAGGGACCAGCACTGATCCCTTGATACGGCACCATTTCTCCTGGAAATCCAATAGCCACGTCTGGCAAGTTGACTACTTCAGACCCCTTCCACACTGTGGAAGGGCCAGCGGTTTGCCACACAAAGGAAGATACTTATTTAAAGCATGGATTTATTTTTCTGCACATTCAGAACCTCAGCTAGCTCCACTGTTCCTGAATCCCTTATAAAATTTCATGCCTAAAGTGTGTCCCTCCTTGATGCTCCCACTGCTCCTTTTGTATACCTCAATTACATATAGTGTATGTTATGATTATTTACACAAATAATCATTTGTAATTAATAATTGTTCCAAATCTTATTCCATTTAATTCTCTAAAGAAATCTCTCAGATAATTTCTTACTGTATCTTTATTTCAGAGCTAAGGAAATTGAAGTTGTAAGAAGCTAAAAACAATTTTCATCAGCTAAGGAATGCTGCAGCAGTAATTTCAGTCCTGGTAGTTTGACTTAGAACCCGTGTAGTTAACCATTTTGGTGACTGACTCTATTGTACTTACCCATTTTTTCACTTTTCTTCCATATGAGGTTGTAAGCTCATTGGCACTACCTAGTGCAATGTGTGGCACATGATACTCCCAGAAGGTTTATTGAACTTATAAAGGCAGAAAACAAACAGACACAGACTTGGGCAATGGCAGTTGACTTGTGGACTTCTTAAGAATAGGGAATAGATAAGAAACCATGACTTGTAAATTTCAGGTTATAATTTCACTGAAGAAAAAATAGCATATTACAAAATATTATAGTTACTCCCTTTCCTGTTTCTTTATAATTTGGTGTTCCACTAATCTCTTGCTGAATAACAAATTACCCCAAAGCCAGGTAAGTTAAACAAAAACTATTTTATTATATCTCCTGATTTTGTGGGTCAAGACTTCTGGTTGGGCTCAGTTGAGCAATATTTCTGCTCTACATGGCATTGACTGAAGTTGCTGAATAGAATTTAACTGGAGATAGCCGGTCTAGAGTATCTTAGACAGTTTCATTCACATGTCTTTTGCTTTGGCAGTGATGACTGGAAGATTGGAATTAGTTGAGCCTGACAAGAGTACTTATCTGTGTGGCCTTACGGGCATGTAAATCTCAAGTAGTTGATCTTACATGGGAACTGAGGGTTTCCAGAGAATCACATTCTGGGAGCCCCACTTGCAAGGCTTCTTATGTTCTAACCTTGCAAGCCCCAAGATATCACTTCTGCCACATTCTGTTGAACAGACAAATCATGAAGGCCAGTCCAGGTTCAAGGGGGAAAGAATTAGTCGCCATCTTTGAAGCGAGAAGTAGCAAATGTTTTGTAGTTATTGTTAGTTGGCCATATTTGACTTATTATTGGCTGTTTCAGATCTCACTATCAGACAATCGTTGACTGCTTATGTGGAGAGACCAAAAAAAGCGCTTCTATATATAGCCTTAAAATTCCATGCTCCTTGGGCGACTTCCCTCAGGAAGGAAGAACACAATTTTCCATTTTTTCGTTTCAATAGTTATCAAGTTACTACTAACTCCACAGCAGTGTCTAGAGGCAACTAGCTAGAGGAAGAACTAGATCTGTGGTGTTGGGCAATCCACTTGAACTCCTTGAGTTTCAGGTTTCTTATCTTTAAATAAAGGACTTTGCAAAGTTCAAAAGTTCTCATCAGGCTTGTCTTTGTCTGTTCATGCTGCCATAACAGAACATCACTTAATATACTTGTTTCTCACAGTTCTGGGGTCTGAGAAGTCCAAGATTAAAGCATTGGCGTATTTGGTGCCTTGTGAGCACATGTTTTCTGTTCACAGATGGCACCCATTTGCTGTGTCTTCACATGGTGGGAAGGGGTGAACAAGCCTATTTGGGGCCTATTTTATAATGGGACTAATTCCATTCCTGAGAGCTCTATCTTTATGGCCTAATCACTTCCACAAAGACCCCATCTCCTAATACCATCATGTTGGGAATTAGAATGTCAACATATAAATTTTTGAGAGACACAAACACCCAGACCATAGCAGCCTCTGAAGTATTAATGCATGGGAAAATTAAAAATTATAAATTTCATTTTTTAAAAAAGAAGCCTTTATGAATACAGTCATGCATCTTTTAACAACAAGGATTTGTTCTGAAAAATGTGTTTTTAGGTGATTTTATCATTGTGTGAACTTCATAGAGTATACATACACATACCTACACACTATATCCTGCTACACACTATATCCGGCTACACCACACACCTAGGCTATATGGTATAGCCCATTGCTCCTAGGCTACAAACCTGTGCAATGTGTTAATGTACTGAGAAATGTAGGTAATTGAAACACAGTGATAAGCATTTGTGTATCCAAACAGAAATGGTACAGTAAAAATATGGTATTATAATCTTATGGAACCACCATTGTATATGTGGTCCATTGTTGACCAAAATGCCATTATATGACACATGACTGTATAGCTATTAAATCAAGAATATAAGACACAATCAAAAAGGTATATAACACAATTAGACATAAAAATAAAATTCAACATGGATATAGCGGCTGCCTTACACTAACATAAACCAAATCCACATTGTTTCAAAGGAAAGATTGAATCTGATTGAAACAGCAGGGAAATCTTTCTTATATAATTTAATGACTCCACTATCTCAACTCTGCAGGAATCTAATGGGTGATATCATACTAAGTTCAGAGAAGTCAAATAGCCTCTTCAGTCCAGCTATAACTCGAGTTTTCTGGAAGAATGCTGCACTAAGCAAATGTGGCTTGGCTTCTGAAAATAGGCCTGGAAAATTCAATACTGTTATTAGATTTTTCTCAGTGTTTTTAATGCTAATAGTAAAACCTGCAAATTAATCTGATGAAGAAAGCTAAGGTATGCACGATTTCATCAGAGAGGGTTGCACCCATGGCCTCTGGGAATTTTTGTTCTGTATTCAGAGCCCTGAGTGCCTATCTGGAAATCAGTAAAGCCAACATCTCAGTCATCAACCCAACTCCACAAGGCAAAGGAGCATGTTTCCTGCATTAACTACATCTTGCTGCAGCAAATTGACTCAGATGTGGTATTTTAATTGGCGTTAAACAGAATTATTATTTAATTAAAGCAGAGACTAGTTACTTTTCTGACTCATTGTTTGTGCAAAAGATGCTAAATTCCAGTCAAAACCAACTTAATTGAATAACATCGAATACCCAATTTGGTGCCTTCAGGAGGTCTATTTTGTTTCTTTTATTTTCTTATCTAAAGGAATACTTCTATTAGAAATAATTTAGACAAAATATTTAAATTCATTAAATGTCACAGTGGAAAGGGACATTAGATAAATCTTCCAGATTGTTCATTTTATAGATGGGAAAACTGAAACTCAGAGACTGAAGAACAATTATCCGAGATCACACACCTAGCATCAGGTCAGTCCTAGGATCACTGGCTCCTGACTCTCATTTTAGTGCACATTCCACTATACCTAGAAACGTGGGTTATCCGAGAGAGGACATACAGCACGCCAGCATCAGAAGCAACCTCACAGATTATCCTTTGAAACCTCCCCCGCCTTAATTGTTGGGGAAACTGAAGACCAGTGAAGACAAAAAACTTGCTAGGGTCACACAGCTGGACCAGAATGAAAGACCCAGCTTGCGTTCTATAATGTGCCTACCTTAGTCTCTAAAGTAAGTATTAGAGAGTAGATGAGTCTGTTGTGTTGAGAAGTTAGGCTGTGTCCCGCACACCATTTCTGTGATTTCACACATTCTAAAATAAAGACTTTGGAAAGAAATCTCTCTTTGCTGTGGAGAAAAGACAGTTGAATGATGCATAAGGCTGACCCTTAATCTTCTTCAGGCCCAGCTCTCTGCCCTGCACAGGCTCCAGTCTTTCAGAAACCAGTTTTTCAGTGAAGACTTCGTGGGAGCAATAATCATCCCTCCCTCACTGAGTGTTCCCCTGGTCCAGGCTGTACAATTCGAAACCTCCTTATGAATTTGCTACATGTATTTCTCCGTAGTTAGCTTTGAAATTTTCCAAGAAGAGGATCTCAGCTGCCTTTTAATTTTATTATACCCTCTCAAGTATTGGATATGTGGATGGCACTAAATACATGCTCAGTATAAACTCACTACAAGGACTTTCAAAGGACCTGGAATGCAACAGATTAGCAAGGACTAGAAATCGAGAATGCAATGGCTACTTATTCTACATGGAATAGATGAAGAAGCTCTGTGGTCAGAGGGCGCAAGTTTTGAAGCCCAACTCTCACTTACCCACTTTTGGGTATTCTGAGGTTGAATTCCATCATCTGAAAATTGTCATTACAATACCTACTTCACTATGCTATCATAAAAATCAAATAAAGCAAATGTGTAAACCACTTGCATGAGGCCTGACAAATAGTAGAAATCCAGGAAATAAATCCTCATTTCCATATTGTCTGAAGTGTAGAGGTAAAAATACTTCACAACCTCCCCTTTTGTTGGAGGGCAATGGCCCCAACACTCCTGATAATCTTGTAGTTTTTGCAACTTAGCTGAGAATATTGGACAGGCAGAAAAAATCATACCTGCTGCTTGTTCTGCCATGCTCTTTGCCTGAAATTTTCTTATTACTGTGCAATTATCAGAGCTTTTCTAGGAGGGGGTGACTCTGGCAAAATCTATGCATTTGTCTCAATACTAATTTAGAAGGGCATGTTTTTCCCTGATAAAACAAAAGCAAGGGAAAAGCTAATGGTGACCAGCTGTCTAAAGCTCCTAGGCATATTTCTATCTATCACACAGAGGAAGGAAGGTCAGTGAGCTCCTGGTAAGGCCAGCATGAAGCCAGCAGTCTTGAACCCTGGACCTTCATGCTAGAAGCCTAATAGCTCTACCGACTGAGCTACTCGGGCTCATTCATGTCCTTTGTAGGGACATGGATGAAGCTGAAAACCATCATTCTGAGCAAACTATCACAAGGACAGAAAACCAAACACCGCATGTTCTCGCTCATAGGTGGGAATTGAACAATGAGAACACATGGACACAGGATGGGGAACATTACACAACGAGGCCTGTCGTGGGGTCAGGGGAGGGGGAAGGGATAGCATTTGGAGATATACCTAATGTAAATGATGAGTTAATGGGTGCAGCAAACCAACATGGCACATGTATACATATGTAACAAACCTGCACATTGTGCACATGCACCCTAGAACTTAAAGTACAATTAAAAAAAAAAAAAAAAAAGCCAGCAGTCTGTTCTTATGTCATGAATTCAGCCTGAGTGAAGAAACCAGCCCTACCTGAAATGGTTGTCTTCATACAATGCACCCTTAGTGGTGAGTTATCTGTTGTACATAATCCCCAGCCATGCCCTAGGGAATGGAGAGCTCGTGCCAAATTCTCCCTTCAGAAGCACGTGTGTGACTCTGAACTGCGTATTAGGGTGAGTTGTGGATAGTTGGGTGTGTAGAGAAGGAAGGTAGGTGAAATCTGTCAGCAACCATTGCATCAGAAGTTTTATGGGTTTTCCTATGCTCGGGCTTCCCATATTTGGGATTGCTGAATTGCTTCAGCTTATTTCAATGATCAGGCTAGATCTGTGGGTCTCAGCCAGAAGCATAGGGGACATCATCACTGCAGTGCCAGGAGAAACAGCCTTTAATGAACCTCAGGGACAACCCCACGAGGAAGCATGACTCTTCCTCAAAAGGCCTTAGGGTGGTTGCAAAATCCAAAAATAAGGGGGCGGACAATGAGCTGTGGATCATTCTACAGACAAGCAAGGGCAAAGTTGAAAAAAATGTTAAAACTCCCTTGCAAGAGAGTTTAACACCCCAGACACAGGCTGCGACAATGAGCAAGGAAGATGGTTATTTCTGTGGGTAAGGCTATAAATTTTAGTGTTCCAGAGCTGCTCTAGAAGGAAGAGTTCCCACAGGTGAGGGAAGACCAGGTGACACTGTTCCCGAAAGGACAAGGCAGACCTAGCTGCTCTTTGCCCTCTCTGATCTAGAGCGAAATCTCACCTCCTCTTCCCCAGACTCACATTGAAAGGAAGCATTAAGACTTTCCCAAGGGCAGAAACCAAGAAGGATCCACTTAAACAACATAGAATACAAAAATCTTGAGTTTCAAAATAAAAATAAAATTCAAAAATTTTAGTCTTAGTTTCTCTCCAGCTAGTGAAGTGACTTTGGGCAAGTCACTGAATCCTTAGTCTCCATTTTCTCAGCTGTAAGAGAGAGTAGTATCTTCTTCAAGATGTTGCTGTGAGGATCAAGTTAGATCAGATAGGTAAACACACACTCTTCAAAGTGTTCCTAATGAAAAAAAAATTGCTCTTTCCTTCTTACTTAGCCAATTTTTTTTCCTGTTTTAGTGTTTATAAATACTGAATGAGGACGGGTCAAGGGAAGAAAGGCAGTAGCGACAACCAAGTCACAAAAAGCGAGAACTTCCCCTAAGAAGTGTTTGAATTGCCTTTTCTTTGGGGCAAAGGAAAGAATGGATAAAATTAGCGACTCATGAAACTCCCTCTGTACCAGGCATTTAGCATACATTATCTCATTTGATCTTCCCTCAAACCCCTTTGAATTGGCATACATACCCATTATTATTTTACAAATGAGGAAACTGAGGCTCAAAGAAAGTAAGTCACTTTCTCAGGATCACACAGTTAGCAAGTGGAGAAGTTATGATTCCTAACCAACCCCAAGCATGTTTCAATATGCTGTCACAAGCAACTTAGAGTTCCTTTGAGATGACGAGGCAAACTTTTATAATGCAATGTTCCAAGATATTGCCAAGGAGTGGAAATTGGGGGCCAATTTGGGATCATATGGTAGTTTTATTTTTAATGCTTTTGAGGAACCTCCATACTGCTTTCCATAGTGGCTGTACTAATTTACATTCCCACCAACAGTGTATTCCTTAATTAATTTAATTATTTATGCTTCTGGGTAATATTTTAAGCTTGAAAATCAATGATCTAAGTACATATCCCTGCCTTTTGTAGAAGAAAAGCCAAGCCCAGGGAGGAAAAAAATTGCTTAAAGTTACAAAACTGTTTAGCATAGAGCACAAACTAAAAGTTGTGTCTCCAGTCTAGGGTCATTCTCCCAGTTAGATGAGACTTGTCTTAAGACTGCAGCAAATCCAAATCTCAAGGCATTATCTTGTTCTGAAGTAAAGTTTTATATTTTAAGGACCTACTGAGCTGGAATGCTAATCAGATGCCTAAATTGCCCCTAAAGCAGGATCCGTAGCAATGGACCCAGCCTCAATTTCTCTGCTATTTGAGCTGACCTATTGTATTGTTAGATAGTTCTGTTTAGAAAGCGCTTCCTTACATTGAACCTTATTCTGCCTTCCTGAAACTTTCTCCCCCTTTATTAGCTCTAATTCCTCCTTTCTAGAAGAATCATTCAAGTTTTTCCATGAGTTCTTTCCGATCCAAGATGAATATTTACAAAAGCCTTCATTCCTCTTTGTAAAGGTGTAGTTTTGTTACTTCTCCAACCTAGTCAAATTCCTCCAAAAATGTTTCAGGATGTCTGCTTTTCTTGGAAGCCATGGCAACTAGAACTGTACCCCTTGGTATGGTTTCTTGGTTTGGAGCAGGATACTCCTCTGTTTGGAAACACCCTGTCATGAACGTAGCCTACATTTGTACTATTCATTTCAAATAGCCACACTACCCTGGACAACAACAACAACAACAAAAGTCCTATGTCTTTAACTTGTGCCTGTGCTAATCACATTACCCTTGCTTTGTGCTTTTTCACTTCTATGTATGGTCCTAATGCAGAGCAGTTTAGTTTTCCCTTTTCAGTTTTGCAATATTTGATGTGGTTCGCTTTCCAATCTAGAAAATCATCCTTTGCACCCTCAGTGTGTCATCCTCTATGTCAACCTTTGTGTATCTCTGAGATTATTTTTGGTAACTTTACCAATTTATCTCTCTCTTCTCTTTCTAGTCATTAGTAAGCAGCAAAACTTTCATTTTAGATAATTAGCAACACAGGGAGAGGAGATAGGAATAAGTAGTGGATGTGAAATTGAGGTTTCCTCCTGCCAAAACAGAGCTCTCACCAACTGCTTTTTTGTTCTTGCTGCTTTGATGAATCAACTGATTCATTAACTTATTTAAGATATCAGGAATTGAACCTTTCACTTTTTTCCTGCTACCTAATGTTCACTTCATCTGCATTAATAATAATAACTGCGTTGTGACCACCTGGAAATCATTGTATATCCACATAATTGTCATCTCCTCTCTAGCCAAGTTTGTGATTCAAGTTCCTTCTCTGGGAGAATTCAAGGAACTTCATTTCAGAGACTGTGCTAACTGTCTTTAAACATTTTAAGGAATATCAAGGGTAAGAGGAATTAACATGAGGCCCCCAAGAGGGAGAATTAAACATGTTGTTGTGTAGAAATTGTAGTGAGTCATATTTTACTTTAATGTAGAGAGAAGAACTCTATTAGAATCAATGCCATTTAGAAACAGAACTGGCCATCTTGTGAGGAAATGAGTTTGCTATCAAAGACGATGTTCAGGCAAAAGTTAGATATTACTTCAAGGGGCAGTGGAAGACTGCAGCAGAGAGAACATTTGATCATTTGATAACCTTTCTTATAAGATCCTTATCAGTCTGAGATTTCAGTACTCTATAAAGACAGAATAACTGGAGAGGGTAAGAGAGAATATCTTTTAAGTATTTTAGCATCAGGGAAAACGTGCCTTCCTACCTTTTTAAGTTTCTTATGTTCGTGGTAGTAAAATTCTAAGCTCAGAGTCTGTGCCTGATAAATTCTGTCTGAAGAGTTACAGGCCAAATGCCCAGTTTTGCCTCATAAGCCAGGTAAATCCAGTAATAGGAAATTATGTATATTGAATTCCCCTGCCACCTTCCAAATGCCTACGGCTGGTGAAAGGGCAGTAGAAACTAAGCGGGAGGAAGCTGGGTTTTACAACTTAAGATACGTTAGGTTGGTTGGTTGGATTTTTAGTAGTTTGAAGCTACTAATTTTTTTTTCACACTCAGTATGTGTCCAGAGTTAACAAGAGAACTATTCTTATCACAGAAACTCAAGAAAAAAGGCTGATGAAGGCTGCATTTTGGTACATGATTCCATGATTGCGGAAGAAAAAAGAACACTGTGAATCACATCCTGACTCTTGAAACTTCTATCCAGATTCTGGGAAGATAGTAGTGGTGTCATGCCACTTGGTTTTGTAATTCCCTGCCTTTTTCCCTAAGGGATTATTACTAAGCACCCTAGTGATAATTCCTTTTATATTTCAAGAGAAATATTTTCAAAAAAATTTCTTTTGTGACTCAGAACGATAAAATAACATCAGCCAGCACTATACATTTTCAGTTCTCCTGAATCTTGGAATTGAGAGAGGAACAGTTAATTCTCTCCATAGGTTTTCAGTTATGAATTCTGTATCCAAGAAAGCTAGATCTGGAAAGATCCTTAGAGATCATCGATCCTGTCATTTTGTAAATGTGGGAACGAGGTCAGCAAAAAGGACTGGCTGTTCAATAGCATGTGGTGATTCAACAATGCAGCCTTCAATGACATAGATCATGCAATGCTCTTTTTCAGTGATCTTTCTAAACCATGTGTTATCCCTTCCCAGAACTATTGGCCAGTGTGGTTTTATAATGTGCACTGCCCAGTATATAAATATGTATTACCTCAGAATTAGCTGAAATCAATCAGGCAAGTCACCAGTATGAAGAGTTATCCACAAGACCTCTTTTTATTTTGATAGGGTGGGGATTAGAAGCTAAAGAACAGAAGGACATCAGATACTTGAGTGGAAGGAGATATAGCCACTAATGTTGAAAAGAGACCAGAAAAAAGAAAGCCAAGAGGAGAGAACAAGTTGAACAGGAACATAGTATCAGTTTTATTGATTGTGTGTGCCAGTGGCAGCTATGCACAATGGTATCTGCCAAGTGCCCACATGCGGCTTCACTGGAATACTGATACAGAGCAGAGTGACACATCGTAGCATGCTTTGCCCGTTTATAAGTTATTGTCAATGCTGCCAAGTTGATTATAAGGGACCTTTGTTCCAAAGGTTTTGTTAATTGAGGTATCACTGTAATGTTACACATGGCTTATATAGGATGTTGATAAAATTAGAAAGTAGAGTACTGAGATGTCTGGTTCCTCACCCACCTAGCCCTCCAAATCCTGCAGGTGGGCTCATTGAACTCTGTCTGGAGGTGAACACTATCGTAAAGTCTGCATCCAAAATCCATTCACTTTTTCATTTATTCATACATTCATTTTCATTCAACAAACACAAGGATACCTGTGTTAGCAAGCCAGTTGCATCCACTAACACATAAGAGTCTTACAACAGCATGCAATAAGTTTGACCAGACTTCTTATATATGATCTTTTTATTAGCAATATTGAGTCCAGTCTATCAACAAACATGTTTCTAGATTTACCAGGTTACTGTTTTTATATATATATTTGTGTGTATATATGTGCATACACATATATGCATCTAAAACACATTTCCATGATGCCTAAATGCCTTCATATATTGTTGTTAAAATTAAATGTATAATGAAATAAATAAGCATTTCAAATGATTATATTTTGTTGATTTTGTAAAGCTATAAAAATGAAAATACGACTCAAGGAAAACATAGCAGAGAGGAAAGTAACATCAGCAATATGGTGGTATAAGTCTCCAGCATATATACTTTCACAGAAAATTGAATTTGCAAAATCATCCAGGCATAAAAATAACTTCACAACAGATACGGAATCCAGATGAGAGATTGCGGTGCCTAGGTGGAGCACAGAAATGATAAAAGATACATTGAAGAGGTTATAAAGGATAGTTTCACACTACCCATGTCAGCCTCCTGCAAGCTCTTGGAGTGCACTGTGGAGAGAGATACCTTCAAGGTAGAGGAAGGAGAGTAAAGTGAACATTTGGTTTTGCCATGGACATACTCCATTAATTCTAGTGCCAGACTGGCTCCTGCAAACCGTGGCTCCAGGCCCGCCCTAGTGCCAGGCCATCCTCACTGGAACAAAGCACCAGCCAAGTCCTTGTGGACCCAGAAACCAGGTTTGCCTGCCAACTGACCCAGGATTCAGGTCAGCCCACCTGAGGACTGAAACAGCGTACCTACCCACAGACCCAATGAGCTGCTCACACAAAATTAAGCCAGCTGACTGGTAAAGGGCTTTCCTTACCAAAATCAGTCTGTAAAGATTAGATGAGGTGCTTACTTCTTAAAATACACAGACACCAATGAAAGATATCCAAAAAAATCTGGAGAAAGGAATCAAAGCAAACCACTACAAAAAAAAAAAAAAAGATCATCAACACACACCAAAAAAAGACAAAAGAGAACTACTGAGTGTATAGAAAATGATTAACCAAATGACAATAGTAATTTCTTCTGTCAATAATACTTTAAACAAATGGATGTAATTCTCCAATCAAAGACATAGAATGGCAAAAGTGACTAAAAAGAGAGAGAGAGAGAGATATCAAAATGTATGCTTCCTACAAGAGACTCACTTTAGCTTTAAAGACACTCATAGGTTGAAAGTGAAGAGATGGGAAAAGATATGCTACATAAATGGTAACTACAAGAGGGCAGGGGTGACTATACTTACACAGACTTTAAGTCAAAAGCTGTCACAAGAGGCAAAGAAGGTCATTATATAATGATAAAAGAATCAATTCATCGTAAGGATATAACAATTGTAAATATGCATGAACCCAATATTGGGGTACCTAAATATACCGTGCAAATATTACAGAAATGAAGAGGAAAGTAAACAACAACAGAGTAATAGTAGAGGACTTAAATAACCCCACTTTAAACAATGGATATGTCATCCAGACCGAAAACCAAAAATGATACAGCAGAATTAAACAACATTGTGACCAAATGAACGTGATAGACATATGCATAACACTTCAGCTAACAGCAGCAGAACATACATTTTTTCAAGCACATATGAAGCATTCTTCAGAATTTTTTATATATTAGCTCACAAAATAAGTCTTGACAAATTTGAGAAGATTAAAATCATCTCAAATACCTTTTCCCTACCACAATGGTATGAAACCCAAAGAAATACTAGGAAGAAAATAGAAAAAAGCCACAAATATGTAGAAATTGGACATCCTCTTCTTGCACAACCAATGGGGAAAAGGGAAATTGAAATATATCTTGAGACAAACGAAAGAAAAAAATATACCAAAATTCACTGGCTACAGCAAAAATATTTCTAAGAAGTTTATAGCAATAAATACCTACTTGAAGAAAGAAGAAAAATCTCAAATCAACAACCCAATTTTACACTTCAAGGATCTAGGAAAAGGAGAACAAAGGAGGCCCAAACATAGTGGAAGGAAGGAAATAACATGAATAAGAGCAAAAATAACTAAGCAGAGACTAGGAAAACCCTATAGAAGAGATCAATGAAAATAAGAGTACTTAGTTTTGCAAAGATAAACAAAATTGACAAACATTTACCCAGACTAAGAAAAAATGAGAAGACTCAAATAAAATAATAAATGAAAAAGAGGACATTACAATTGATATGACAGAAATACAAAGGATCACCAAAGACTTTTATGAACCATCATTTGCCAACAAATTGGACAAACTAGAAAAAAATGGATAAATTTCTAAAAATACACAACTTACCAATACTAAATTATGAAGAAATAGGAAATCTGAATAGGCCAACAATGAGTAAAGAGATTTAATCAGGAAACTAAAACCTCCTAGCAAAGAAAATCCTATGACCTAATGACTTCACTGGTGAATTCTAACAAATATTTATAATGAATTAACACCATTTCTTGTCAAACTCTTCTAAAAAATTAAAGAGGAGGGAACACTTCGAAAGGTATTTTATGAGGCCAGCATTACCTTGATAGCAAAGTCAGACAAGCATAATAAAAGAAAGGAAAATAATTAGCCAGTATTCCTAATTTACATATACACAAAAATCCTTAACAAACTACTAGCAGACAAAATTCAACAGAACATTAAAAGGTCCATACAGCACAATCAAGATTTTTTCCAGGAATGCAAAGATGGCTGAAAACATGCAAATCAATCAATGTGATATATGACATTAACAGAATGAAGGATAAAATTACGTGATCGTCTCCATAGATCCAGAAAAAGCATTTGACAATATACAACATCATTTAGTGGTAAACATTTCAACAAATCAGATATAGAAAGACTGTAGCTCACACAATGAAGGCCATATACAACAAGCCATAGCTAACATCATACTCAGTGGTGAAAAGCTGAAAGCTTTTCTTCTCAGATTCGCAAAGAAGAATGCTAACTCTCACCATTTATATTTACTATAATTCTGGAACTCCTAGCCACAGCAATTAGCCAAGAAAAATCAATTGGCATCCGAATCAGAAAGGAAGAGGTACAATGGTGTCTGTCTGCAGATACATTATGTATATTAAAAAAAACACTAAAGACACTACTAAAAAAAAACCCTGTTAGAATTAATAAATTCAGTAAAGTTGTAAGACACAAAATCCATCTACGTTAATTAGTTGAGTTTCTATATACTAACAACAAACTATCAAAAAGCAAATTAAGAAAACAATTCTACTTAGCCTAAAAAAAAAAACTGAAGAATGAGTTTAGTCAATATGGTAGAAGACCTGTAAACTGAAAACAAAAAATTGATTTTAAAATGAAAGAAGACACAAATACATGAAAAGACTTCCTGTATGCATGGATTCAAAGAACTAATATTGTTTAAATGCCCACACTACTCAAAGCAACATACAGAGTCAGTGCAATCTCTATTAAAATGCCAATGCCATCTTTTACAGAAATAAGGAAAAAATATTTAAAATCATATAGAACCACAAAACACCAAATAACCAGCAACCTTGAGCAGAATAAACAAAGCTAGAGGTGTCATAATACCTGATTTCAAAATATGTCAGAAAGCTACTATAATAAAAACAGCATGGTACTGGCATAAACACTGACATTATACATCAATGGAACAAAATAGAGAGCTTAGAAATAAATCCAAGTATTTATGGTTTATTGGCCTTCCATAAAGATACTAAGAAATACAATGAGTAACAGATAGTCCTTTTAATAAATGCTACAAGGAAAAATGAATATCCACATGCAGAAAAATAAAATTGGACTCTTGTCTACCACAACACACAAAAATCAACTCAAAATGGATTAGAGACTTAAACATAAGGCCTGAAGCTGTAAAACTACTAGAAGAAAACAAAAGCTTCTTGACATTGGTGTGGGAAATTATAGTCTGGATATAACTCCAAAAGTTCAGCCAACAAAAACAAAATAGACATGTGGGATTGCATCACACTAAAAAGCTATTGCACAGTAAAGGAAACAGTCAACACAGTGAAAAGATAATCTACACAATAGGAGGAAATACTTTCAAACCCTATATCTGATAAGGGGTTTTATGCAAAATATATAAAGAACTGAAACAAGTCAATAGCAACAAAACAAATAACCTGATTTAAAAATGGGCAAAGGACCTGAATAGAAGAGAAGACATACAAATGATCAGTAGTTATAAGAAAAAATGCTCAATATCACTAATCCTCAGGGAAATGCGAAGCGAAACCACAATAAGATATTATCTCACAGCTGATAAAATAGTTATTATCAAAAATACACTAGATAATAAGTGTCAGCGAGGATGTCAAGAAAAGGCCACCCTCGTACACTGTTGGTGGAAATGTCAATTTGGATAGCCATTATGGAAAACAGTATAAAGGGTCATACAAAAATAAAGAATATAACTACTGTATGTCCAGCAACTGCACTACTGGATATATATCCAAAAAAAATTAGTAACTTGAAGAGGTATTTGCACTCCTATGTCCATTGCAGCATTATTCACAATAGCCAAGATATGGAATAAAGTGTCCATCAACAAATGAATGGATAAAGATTATGTGGTATATATACACAATGGACTATTACCCTTTAAAAAGAAAAAAAATGCTATCATTTGTGGCAACATAGATGATCCTAGAGGAAATTATGCTAAGCGAAATAAGCCAGGCACAGAAAGACAAATACTGCACAATCTCACTTAAATGTGGAATTTTAAAAAGTTGAATTCATAGAAGCAGAGAGTACAATGGTGATTGCTAGGGTCTGGTGGTGGCGAGCAGTGGTGGAGAATGAGAGATGTGGCTCAAAGGGTACAAAATTTCAGGTATGCAGGATGAATAAATCCTGGAGATCTATATAGCATGGTGACTATAGTTAACAATAATACTTGAAGTGTGATAAAAGAGTAGATCTTAAAGGTTCTCAACACACAAACATATACAAAGGTTGTGTTGTTGGATGTGAGTTGATGGAAAAATTAGCTTGATTGTGGTAATCATTTCACAGTATATATGCATATTAAAACTTCATGTTGTATGCCTTAAATACACACAATTTGTATTTGCCAGTTACACTTTAATAAAGAGAAAAAAAGAGAAAAGCAGAAGCTTATATTATACTTTATGTTTCATTAAATGTTTGACTATCGTCAGCCGGTGTTATTGCAAACTAATATTGTGTGTATATTACCATTATTATGTAATGATATCACTCTAATTTTTAATATATAAGAAATTACTTCAGCATTTTAGATAAAACCTCTAGAGAAAGTCTCACATAAACTATTTTTATTTAAAATCTCATTGTATGAAAAAAGTATCTTTCTGTGTAACTGGCATATACTCTTTCCTTTTTGATAACAAAATTTATCTATCGGATCATATTTCCTATTGTGCCTAGACTGCCTGGAAACTCAGACTTAAATTGAAGTTCAGTCACAGAACCATACGGTTTGTATGGTTTGCTTAGTTCTCTTTTGCTTAATATTGAATGTTTAATTTCTTTTTGGTAAACAAATCTCACAAACAGCCCTTTTTATTAGCTGCCTCAATCTACTTTATTAAAATGGAAAATATATTAAGTCATATATAGATTATAAATAAATTACATGTAGATTATTAAATCAACATTTATTTACATACTTAAACTTACCTAATAAACTTTGAATTTCAGCCATGAGAGAATAGTTTTTATTGTAGTAACCTTCCTGCTGAAGACAATTATAACTATTAAAAGTATGTATATAAAGCAAGTATTTAAAGTCCTATAAGAGAAAATAATGTAGGCCTGATTTGAGAACTATGAACTTGGAAATGATAAAAGTACAAATACTGAGCTCCAAATTTACCCTGGCATTTTACCTGAAAGAATTTTCCAGTTTTCATAGTACAGTATCTGAAAGTGGATAGTAAAGTACCCAAGTAGAAAGCATATTACTGGGTAGAGAAGACAGAGGTTGGAGGTTGTGGTTGCCCAAGTGGCTAGAACACAAGGTACAAGATCCCAGAGAAGTCAAAACGTCACAAATAAACTCTCACATCTGTGTAAATATTTCTTAGAGTCACTGTCCAGTGCCAATTTGGGCATATCCAGGACTAGAAATCCATAAGAAAACAGTAGATTGGAAACTGAAAACACTATCAGAGATTTTAAAAACTATGAGGTGCTGGGAACAGAGAGACTGGAGTTGAAGCTTCACAAAGGTGGGGAAACCTTGGTAAATACTCAGAGTTTTCAGTTGAGATCCAAGAGGATAAAAATCTAAAGGACCATGCATTAAGAGTAAGGACTATGCCTCCAAAATATGGGCAAAGCTGAAATAAATGTGACTTAACGAAGTCCAAAACCAGTACCTGACAGGATTAAAGAGATATGCTCAAACTCTCTCTACCAGAGGAAATTTTAATCCTTTTAGGAGGAAGATAATATTATTTAGAATCTCAAAGATGTTTTGTCCAAAACTTCTAAAATTAAATTTAAAATGACAAAATATGGTAAAAATAGAATCAAATGATCAAAACCTTGGAGAAATAGGGAGATAATTGAAACAGATTCATACGTGGTTTAGCTAATGTAGTTATCAGAAACTTAAAAATAGCTAGAATTGGCCAGGTGCGGTGGCTCATGCCTGTAATCCCAGAACTTTGCGAGGCCAAGCTGGGTGAATTGCTTGAGTTCAGGAGTTCAAGACCAGCCTAGGCAACATGGTGAAACCGCATCTATACTAAAGAAAAACAAGAAGTTAGCTGGGCGTGGTGGCTCACACTTGTAGTCCCAGCTACTCTGCAGGCTGAGGTAGGAGGATCACCTAAACCCAGGAGGTCAAGGCTGCAGTGAGCCATGATTGTACCACTACACTTCAGCTTAGGCAATAGAGTGAGACCCTGCCTCAAAAAAAAAAAAAAAAAGTTAGAATTAATATTTTGAAAAATAGAAGGAGATGTAAATAATTTTACCAGAGACTTAAAATTCACAAAAAGTCAGATGGAAGTTATAGAACTGTAAAATACTGAAATGAACTTACAAATTCAATGCACTGTTTGTTGATAAGAAACAAAATAACAGACTAGTGAACTGAATGACAGGTCAGCATAAAATATCTAAACTGAAGCAGTAAAAAGAAAAAGGATGAAAAATAAGAAAAGATTTTAAGAAACATATGAAACACAATAAATAAAACAAATCTAGCATGCATATAATTGGAGTAGAGATGGAGAGGAGAGGAGAGGAGAGGAAGGAAGAGTAGAGGAGGGGAGGAAAGGGGACAGCAGGAGAGGGGAGGAAACGGAAGGGGAGAGGAGAGAAGGGAAGGGGAGAGGAAAGTAGGGAAGGAAAGGGGAGGCAAGAGAAGAAGTAGGGGAGAGAAAGAGAGTGAAAGATAAAGCAATATGGAAAGAAATTGTGGCCATTTTTGAAAACACATAATAAACATGAAACCACAGATTCAATAAGCTCCCTGAACTTCAAGCAGGCTAAAATCAAAGAAAAATGTTTAATCAAAGAAAAATATTTAATCACCAAAAAAGGCACAAACGAATATACATATAAGCTTATTTCAACACTACGAAACCATATATAGCACCTTTGAGATCAGGATATCAGCCTGATAACAGAAGTAAACCACTATCTCCAGCTGAAAACTGTCCAGTAAGAACCAGAGGGCTGGGACTAAACTAGAATTCCAGAGCCAGCAGAGTGTTGGTGCAGCCTGGCCTGCAGTCCAGGATGTACAAGGTCAAAGGAAATCTGAACGACCATAGTCACAGGTAAGGCATTCATCTGAATAGTCTGTGTAGAGACAGAAATCAGAATCATAGAGTTTCTTGGCTCTATGGGCAGAATCTAGAGGCCTCAGACAGTCAGCTTTTGGAGAATAGCAAGTAGAAGTCATATATTGGAGGGATTTCCCAAGGATTGGAGGCATAACTGCGAAGGCTTTTTGCAGGGTACCCTAACCTTGCCCACAGCAAAGCAGAGGCTGAAGGATGAAGCAGGTCTGGGTAATGTCCAAGCTCACTTCAGAGTCCTTCCTCTTCTCAGACCTTTTTTTCATGTTTTCACTCTTAAAATTTGTAACTTGCTTCAACATTATATTTACCTCCTCAGATATCAGTCTCCCTTCATCCACCTTTACTTCAAACTTTACGTTTATAATTACCTCATTGTTCTGTTTCTGTTCTCCTACTCTTTGTTCTTAGAATCTGCCTGCAAATTTCTTTAGCTTTTGGTCAATTTCTTGCTACAACCAGCCACTTTGCTTTCTCAACCTCATCCTTGCATTCAACTGGGCCTGGAAAGGTCATCAATAGTCTTGGGTTTCAGCTTCTTTGAAATTTGTGGACCCATCAATTCCCATAATGTATCATGGCTTTGGACTTGGAACCACAGCCTGATCTCTCAGAGACTCTTCCTGTTTTTGCCAACCACCATCCTCATTTTGAAACTGGAGTGCTTCAATAAAATAATGAATTAATAATATTCTTTCTTACAAGAGTGGGAGAATACCCAAAGTGAATAGTGATGGGAAGCCCAATCAGCAACAGGATAGTAGCAGTGACAGCGATCATGGCAGTCGTGATTAGTGAGGTCTACCAGTTTCTTCTATGAGCAGTTTTCAGATTTGAAGATTAGGGAGTTTACCAAAGAAAAACCATTAGTAGATTCTGTATTAGTAACCCATATTTTTTTCAAGAGAGTTTCCTGTCTCTAGGGATACAGAGAACACCCTCATATCAGTTTCTTTGACAACTTGCTTTGACATTGCTTGGATAAAACACTAGATCTGAAAATTGTTTGTTCACCAAACTTTGCACCCCATTTGATCTTTCCTCAACTTTATGTTTTAAATGTACTATATTTATTTTCCTCAATGAGTCAAACACTTTTATATCATTTGTATGCATACACTCTGTGGGATCTTTTCAGTTATTATTGTTGCTGTTACAAGAATAAATTTTTGTATTTCAAAAGTGGATACGATACCATTTCAAAATCACGTAATTGAGAAATAATATGTTGAAGAGGTAAAAACACTTATTTTACTGACAGTCAAAGATCTTGTCTGACAATTAAACCAGTAATTTACTTTCGTATTAGACAAGTCCTTTTGAGCATCACCAACCCCTAGAAGAGTTTGACAAAACTTGTTGAATTTAATAAATACAAATAACCAACCCATCACTGTTGGGAGAGGGGGTGGATCAATAGAAATGGATTGTCGATTCTAATCCTAATTCTGTCTCTAGTTTGCCACGTGAATTTGTATAACGTGTTTAACCTCTCTGGGCTTTAGGGTTTTTTTTCATCTTATAAAATGAGGATATTGATTGTACTATAGGTTAAACACGAATTGTACACATGCCATATGTCAGAAACAATTCTAAGTGCTTTACATGTATAATTCTTTAATTATTACAGTGGCCTTAAGAGAAGTGCAGTACTGTTTTGTACCTATGTAGCAGATAGAAAAACCAACGCACTAAGGTTTAGGTAATTTCTCTAAGATGTGACAACTGGTAAGTATCAGAGGTGAAAGTCGTTTCAGGTAGCCAAGCTTCCAGATCCATTCTCTTTGTCATTAAACTCTACTGCCTCTTTGTACTGTTTCTCCCTGCTTTAGATGCTCTCTGAAGCCTGATTCTAATTAATGTTCGATCTAGGACTACTAAAACTCCTTACTACCAGACCAGTACTCTAGTAATTGGATAAACTTTTAGGGATTTTACAAAAGTAGATTCAATAAGAGTTTCCAAAAGGCATCTAAAGAACCTGGTGATTATATATTTATACTCAATTTTCCTATTAGCCTTGACTACATACTTTGGAGGTCACCACAAATAAATTTCTTGAGATCAGCACATATATAAATTCAGATGTCCATTAAAGAGCATACATACCATCTGATACAGCTGTCTTTGCTATATAGAGAAACTAATTGAATCTCTAATCAGTACAACATGTGCTGAATTTTAGTGTTGTGCTTCTATTACCTTGTGATTTGGTATTTGCAAAACATGTTTGGTAAAAAGCTTACACTTCATTTTCTGCCTAGAAAGTCATTGCTTATTTTTGATCCCATAGTTGATGTTTTAAAGGCTTCTTCAGTTCAGGTTGGATGTGTTCTTTTGTATGACTTTGTTCTTGGACTTGAGCTGCAATCTTGTGCACAGCAAGAATTTATGTTTTTGGGAAGTCTGAGAATTTCGTGGGGAGAGGGAACTTTAAAGCTTCAAAAGTGTTTCCCTTTTAACACCCATGAAAAATGAGCACATGTGCTCATTTACTCTCCTTCAGAAATGTCCAAATCTAGCGTTCAGAGAGGCATTTCCTCATATGCCAGTGTCTGGTTGAGGTAAACTTGGATGCCGAAGACAAGGTGTCATTTTGGAGCCTCCTGCTTTGGGACTACTGTACATCATCCTGAACCTCCCTGGACAACTGAATTTCTAACTTGCAGATTTCTTTGGAAACCAGAACGACTTTTACAGCCAAAGGGTTCATTAGAAAATTCTGAATTTGCCATCTGAAGAAAGAATCCTCATTTCCTTGGATTACTATTTTATCCTTAGAATATTATTGAAAGTGATACTTGTTTGGTTGAATTGCTTAGCATTTCCTCATTCATGAATAGTACTCATATTCACATTATTCAACTTCAGAGGTAAAGAGGGTATTATGCTCTAAATATGTGACTTTTCTGAGAGCATATAAATCCATTTCCCACATTCAGCAGCATCCTAGTAAATTGTTAACAGCTCTCTCCTGGGGAAGAAATGTGAGCTCTTATAGTATGTGTCCATTTCACTCTACCAACGTAGCCAACTGCCAGCTTCCAATAAGAAGTCACTGAAAATGGGATTGGAAAGAGATGCCCATGGTATGCTCTTCTGAGGCAGTGTGAGCTGGCTCCAGCACACTTCTGCTATCTCGATGGAAATTTAAACAACACTCTCAAATGATGCCTGATAGTAGTGAGTGTGAAAGAGTGGGAATAAATATCTCTAGGTGTAAGTGGCTTCTAGCTTACTTCTGCCGCTGATCAACTGTGTCACCTTAAATAATACCTTTAAACTCTCTACATCTCTCCTCTCTTCTCCACTGAAAAATGAGGACAATAATAGCTTTCTCAGAGGCTTCACAGAAAAAGCTAGAAGATACTTGAAGTGATAGTGCTGGAAATAAAATAAAAGTCTAATTCAAAAATAATAGGAGAGAGAGCATGTAGAAAATTATATGTGAACAGGAAGTCATGTGTGACCATGGCTTAGAAAGGGCTGGCCACAGTGTGTATCATAATGTGTAGAAGAGAGATATTAATGGATGAAACAATGTCAGAAAGCCCAGACTTTCTGGGGTGATCAGTGCATCACAAACATTTTCTTGGTCTTCTCATATGTGTTGAAGGAAGAGTGCAGAGGCTAAGAAAGGAGGGAGGAGGGAGGAGCAAGCCAGCTATGAAATCCCTTAGATCTCTTTTGCAGGTGGGATTTGTGAAATGCATTTTACATCTATAATTAGGGAATGAAGTGGAGCAGATGGCTACAGTGCAGTTATAATTAAAGAATAATGCACAGTAAAATCACCTTGTGCAGCCAGTCATGCATCCGAGCCAGCAAATATCAATTCTCTTTGCACTCTTAAGCCTCTTCTTTGGGCTGCAGGGAATGGTTGTTGCATCATGACACTGATTTAATACACTCTTTTTGTACCAGAAGTTCCGTTCACAAATTCTGGAATGTGCTGTATTAAATTATATAGTTCGTAGAGTCTGCTGTTTAATAATGAACACTCTATTTTAAAATAGAGGCACAGGCATCATTTTAATGGCATAGAGCTAGTGTTCCGTAGTAGATAACTTCCCAGGTTAAGAACTCACTTATAAACTTTTCAGCTGCACTACTGTATAAGCTCTGAATGAGAGAAGTCTAATGCAAAAGAATGGAGCCTCTTTTACCCAGGTCACAGTTATTAGGATTGTAAGAAGGCTGAAAACCAGTTATATAGTGGGGCAGGCAAACGTGCTGATTCTCAAAATGCTACATATCCATTTCTCTTATCCTCTATATAAATACTAGTGCAAAGTGGATAACTGTGTCCTGGTCCCAACTCCTTATATGTACCCAGGCCAGTCCCTGCCACTTTCTGGGCCCCTCTCTTCTCATCTATAAGGTGAAGAAATTGGACTACCTCATTCCTGTGGTTTTTGGGGTTCTGTTTTCTTCTTCTCCTTATCCTTCCGAGTTTATCAGAAGACCTATTTCCTTCATAGTAGTTATGCTATTACTAATTCTACTTAGTGTTAATAAGAGCATGGGAAGCAGAAAGATTTCTTCCTTTGAGAGTGTATTTTGTTTTGTTTATCATAGGAGTTGAGAGAATAGTGGCTCAAACTAAGTTCTGCTTTGCCCTTGCCAGGAACTACCGGACACCCCAGGTAAACACCAAGGAGTCACTTTTTGGAGTTTTATTCTATCTCAGTCGTTTTTGCCTTCATTTAAAAAAAAAAAAAGAAGCACAGTCCTGGAGTTAGAGGTTTTTTCCTACCCTCTGACTTATTTCAGCATTTCACTTATATAGTTTTACCTTTAAGTATTAAACTACTTTACTGTGAGAAAAGTATATACATCCCTCAAGTCCCAAGCTTTTAGCCCTCACTGGAAAATAAAATGGTTGCCTTTTCATTTTTCCGTTATAGAAACAAAACAAACAAAAGAAAAGAAGAGAAAAGGTAACTCAAACAAATTTTCTTTTCCTAAGATTAGCGCCCAAAAGTTCACTCCAGCCAAGTTTCTATTGATAACTTTAATGAGACAATCTGCCAATGAATAAATGGGTAAAAAGAACACTTGAAAAATATATATATTTTCACAAAAAAAGAATTAGTAGAAAAGACAAAATTATTTTACCATCAGGAAAGTAGTGTGCAAAGAACATGGTCATTGAAGTCAGGCAATTCTGAGCCTGAATCTTAGATCTGCTACCTCCTTGTGTGTCCATTCCATACTCCCACCTCGAAACCTTTAAGAAATTTTTTCACTTCTCTTGGTTTTAACTTCCTCATCAGTGAAATAAAAAATTAAACCTAGATTGCAGGGTATGTGGAAGAATTAGAACAAATAAATGTAATATGTCTGACAGAGAGGTGCTCATTAAATTCTACCTACTATTTAGCTCTCATTCATTAAATGGGTAGATTTATAAAATATGACCTTACTCTTCTTCACCACCATCTCCCACCCAAATCTCTACCCATCTAACTAAATTCAGACACTTCTCAGTAAAAATTAGAGATTGATGTGAAGCCTGGAAATTTTCCACACAAATTCAGATGAGTAAAGGATAAATCTAGGCCTCTGTAGATTTTCTTTCTTGGATATTTACCAGGAGATAATCTCTAGGAAGACATAAACAAGGTCTTGGTTAAACGTATTGTGGAACCCGACCCCTAGACAACCAGATATTTAAAATTTAACCATGAGTTTGCAAAGTTTAGGTTGCTGGGAGAGGGGAAAGAAGTTGAGATTGAGTTTAGAAAATGAGCCATTTAATGCTAATATTTTGTTACTTCTTAGGCAAAAATATTAACAAAATTGGAAAACCACCTTCACAGTTTGTAAAGCTGTTCGTAAAACTTTCATATAAATTATTTGATTCTTTAAAAGTCTTGGGAAATAAACAGATTGACGTTCACTTTACATGGTTTATTTACCTAAGGACCAAAGAGAATTTTCCTAAGCCACTCAGGAAAGAAGTGGCAGAGCTTTCTTCAAACTGACATCTCAACATCCTATTTCCCTTTCTCCTGAATTGTGCCAATGACAAGGTTCTGGTATTGTATTCTTTCCCCAGTGACTCCCACTGAGGGTCTTAGAGCTCTCTGGTGGCTTGGTTTTCCTCTAGTGGTATCTCTTCTCGCTGAGACCACACACAGAGGAGAAAGAAAAAAGGCCTGTGACCTTCTTGGGGCATAATTTCCTACAAATAAAATGAAAAACAAAATACCTGCCTTGTCTAATGGAAATATTAGTCAGGAAGGAAACTCAGGCTTGTAATTTCAGGCCACTGATTATGCCAACTCAATAGACTGTTTTATTTATCTTTAACAAGAAGTTTCACATTATTAGTAAAAATTTTATCAGAAGTATGCTTTTGTCAAGGATCTCTGTATACGTCATTGCTATTTGGAGAAGAGGCAAGAATAGATATTCAGTTATTCCCCAAAAGGTGAAAGTCAGATATATACCATGGTGTCTTTTGGCCAATTTCTTCGTGCCTTTCTCTGTGCCTCCAGAGTCATATGTTTGCTTAACTGTGGAATTTACATTGCATTATATTACAATTTGCAGAATTGTTAAAAGGTGAGCTCCTTGATGGTACAGGAGTATCTGATTTTCTAAGCCCCAATATAGATTCTGGTACCTGCTATGTGATCACTGAATATTTGTTAAATAAAATGAACCATTAGAGACCCTTGATGTTTCTATTTCTGGTAATATCATGGGCCAGGAAACTAGATCGAATCTCATTGCAAACAACTAAATTCTTAGTAAAATAATGTGTTTAAAAATTTTTTTAGTTTAGATCCATTAATGGCTAGAAAAAAATTAAGAAGTCTTTTAGACAAAGCAGTAAGTGAAGATAAGCACTAAGAAGTATGATGGAATATCAAAGGCAAATTTTACACTGAATGTGTTTATTTACTTGGGTAAATTTGTGCTTTGGTGTTCACAGTTTCAAAGAGCAGAAAGAATAGGAGACAAAATACCAACCCAATGTAAGACAACTACCGGGATAGCTTCCTGCCATAACACTGTGGTACCAAAGACAATACACAATATAAAATTTAAAACAAAAATAAACTTGTTCCCTCTCATCCAGGAGACATTAAATGAAATTAAATATCACAAACCTAAACACATAGTAGAGGAAAGAAACATTGCTATTCATAATTTACAATCTCAAGCTAACCCTGATGCAAATTTTTGCTCTAAATTCACACTACTTTATTGATCCAAATACCTCAAGATGAAAATCTAATTGCATACTAATTGATAATTTTCAAAGGCACCTGGTAGAAGCAAACAAAACCTTCCCAAGAGAAATTCACTTTCGTTCCAGGCCTCAGGAAAAAAAAAAATCCACGAATGCAACATTAAAATCAACAGTTCATGGCCAGAAATAACAAAACACACAAGGAAACAAGGTACCATGAGTGTGAAGCAATAAAAATACCGGAGCAGAGCTAGCCCTGCATAAATTTCAGATACTGGAATTACAATGCATGGTCCATAAAACAGCTATATAATTGATACACAGCCTTCTAAGATGGCCAATTTTTTTTTTTTTTTTTGAGACAGAGTCTTGCTCTGTCACCTAGGCTGGAGGGCAGTGGAGCAATCTCAGTTCACTGCAACCTCTGCCTCCCAGGTTCAAGCAATTGTTGTGCCTCAGCCTCCCTTGCACCACCACAGCTGGCTAATTTTTATAATTTTAGCACAAAATGAGTAGGCACAGGGCTTTGTCATGTTACGCAGGCTGGTCTCCAACTCCTACTCCTGGCCTCAAGTGATCTGCCCGACTCAGCCGCCCAATGTGCTAGGATTAGAGTTGTGCACCACCGCGACGGGCCAAACCCCCAATCATCTCTTAATATTCCATATACTTGTGTAATTATATCTCCTTGATTGGGAGGGCTGGGTATGGTGACTCGCTCTAATAAATAGCACCCATATAAATGTGATAGAACGTCACCACCATGATTATGACTGTGACTTCTGTCGTGCCAGTACTTTCTCTTTCATGCTTCCTTGACTTGCTTGCTTTGATGAAGTGAGCTGTTATGTTGGAGAGGCCCACGTGGTGAGGAAATGACTGTGACCTAGAACCAGGTGCCAGTAAGAAATGGTATTTCTACAAAATACCTGAGAAGGGTTCTTCAAAAGTTTCAATATCATGAAATGTAAGGAAAGTCTGAGGCTCTGTCGCTGGGGAATTGACAGAGCAGAGCCAACTGAGAAGGCATGAAGACTTAATACAATACGATATCCTCAATGAGATCCTAGAGCAGGAAAAAGAACATTAGTAGGAAAACTGATGAATCTGTTTAGAGTCTATAGTGTAGTTACTGTTAATTTTTAAAATATTGACAAGCATATCATAGAAGCTGAATGAAGAAAATACAGGAAGTTTTGTGCTATCTTTGCAACTTTTCTGTAAATCAATATTTATTTCAAAATAAAAAGTTTATTTTTAAAAAGTTAACTCAATAGAAAAAGGTTATTTGTGAGAAGGTATTCATTGCAGTTATTATTATTACAAATAATAATTTTTCCCGATTGTGAAATATTTTAAAAAACAATCTTTATTAGAGTAAAATGGCTAAGTAAGAAGAAGCATTTTGTCAATAAAAATGAAACAGTTTAAAATGGTAATTATGACTATAGTGAGTATATAAATTTGTTCCTATTATAAGATTAGATGAAAAATTAGAATATATAATAATAGTGTATGTCATTATGAATATTACATATATATTTAAAATTATTGTACATATAAAAATGTATACTTTTAAGCCAATTCCAGAAGGAAATGCCAAAACATAGAACAGTGGATACCTATTCTAGGATTATAATATTTATCACTTTAATGTATTTATATAGTTTTTAAGATGAGCATAAAATATTTTTGTATATCACATACATTCTTTCAAAACTCATGACTCTAATATTCTAATATTCATTGGTAAAGTTAATGAAAGGCAAACATAACTCAACAGTATATCTAACTCAAGGAAACTGTAGTGCTTGAGAGGTTCAGCCCTTACAAACAGAGCAAAGGGTTCTTAACTTGTTTAAGATACGAAGATTTCTGATAACAACAAATTCTTAGGTTATAAGTTCATTAACTACAATAACCCGGCTTTAAAAAATAAAGTAATTTATGGAGGTAATCAAATTTTCAGTTCCTAATTAAAACAGATAAAAAAAAGTTGTGTGTACCGTGTGTGCATGTATGTGTTAGGGGTAGATGGTGTGAGCACTCTTGAAAACTCCTTGGAAATCTTAGGGAGGGGTATTTATTTAGTATAACATCGGACTGAGTAAAGAGGACTTTTCTAAGGCATTAGAGCATTGGATAATGTCTGTGTAAAAACTTCAGTTCATTAACTCCCATCCTCCTAGCTCATCTGTCATCAGAGTTCTAGAATTGAGTTTTCTTGTGATTAATTCTTCAGCTCATGGACCAGAATTATTGGACACATGATAAACTGAGATTTCTGAGGCCACGATATCTCTCACAGTCATAAACACAGAGAGATAAGGCAATGGTAAGGGCGTTAGACAACAACAGATCAAAATTTCAGAGGACAGGTAATACAAAAATTTGTATAAGTTTTATTTTCTTTGGCTGTTTTGTGAACTTGACTTTTATACTTTGTATCTCATTTCCAAAAAAATTAAGACAGAATATGACTTAAATATATTATCAGCTATTTACAGAAATTGTTTCTGAAGTTATTTTACCCTAGGTTTCATTTTCAACTTGTAGCTAGAGCTCTAATCAGCAATATCACAATTTATTACCCAAACACTAAGCCCCCATTATTTTGTCAGGATTACGATTAATAATATTTTAATATCTTTCCAAAGAAACCCACATTCACAGCATTTCAATATTAAAATCAAGAGTACATTTTAAAAGCTTCACAAACCCCCTGCCTCTCAGTAATATGTAACAGTATTCCTTCCAAGATTTGGAGCGTCAGGTACAAATTTAATGCATGGGTACAAGTAGTTTCAATCTCAGGATTCAGGAGGAAAACACTGTAGTATCATACAACGAATTTTTTTCTTGACCTTCTCTTGCTGTCTAATTGAGATACCTCCAGGTTGATTGTACCACTGTGTTCTTACATTCTCTGAATTCATAACCACTGTGGGCAAGTTTCTGATGAAAAATATACACCGTAAATGAGAAATCACTTGAGAATAATTTTTTTATTATCTCTTTAAATCTCCTTTTAGACATCTTTCCATGTATGGGTGACGGATGAGTTTCATGTCACATAGACAAATTGTCAGCCAAGTTTATCTGATTGAATGCTTTCCCTTTTTTCTCCTGAAAAATGGTAATATTCAATGGGTTGATGCAATGAATAGTGCATAAATAAGAATCAAACCATGATGCTATCAATGAAATGGATATGTTACTATCACCCATTGAGTTTTTTTAACTTTTACTTTTTGGTTTGAGGGTACATGGAAGGTTTGCTACATAGGTAAACACATGTCATGGGGGGTTGTTGTACATATTATTTCATAAGCCCAGTACCCAATAGTTATCTTTTCTTATCCTCTCCGTCCTCTGACCCTCCCCCTTGAAGTAGACCCCAGTGTCTGTTGTTTCCTTCTTTGTGTATATAAGTTCTTATCATTTAGCTCCCCTTGTAAGTGAGAACATGCAGTACTTGTTTTTCTGTTCTGCATTAGTTTACTAAGGATAATACCCCCACCTCCATTCATGTTCCTGCAAAAGACTTGATCATGTTCTTCTTTATGGTTGCGTAATATTCCATGGTATATATGTACCACATTTTCTTTATCCAACCTCTCATTGATGGGCATTTAGGTTGATTCCATGTCTTTGCTATTGTGAATAGTGCTGTAATGAATGTTTGCGTGCATGTGTCCTTATAGTAGAATGATTTATATTCCTCTTGGTATACACCCAGTAATGAGATTCCTGGGTAGAATGGTAGTTCTGCTTTTAGCTCTTTGAGGAACCACCATACTGCTTTCCATGAAAGTTGAACTAATTTACACTCCCACCAACAGTGTATGTGTTCCCTTTTCTCTGCAACCTCACTAGCATTTGTTATTTTCTGACTTTTTAGTAATAGCCATTCTGACTGGTGTGAGATGGTACCTAATTGTGAATGATTTGCATTTCTCTAATGATCAGTGATATTGAGCTTTTTTTCAAATGCTTGTTGACTGCATGTATGTCTACTTTTGAGAAGTGTCTGTTCATACGATTTGCCCGCTTTTTAATGGGGTTGTTTGTTTTTCTCTTGTAAATTTTTTTAAGTTTCTTATAGATGTTGGATATTAGACCTTTGTCAGATGCATAGTTTGCAAAAATATTCTCTGCTTTCCCTATAAAACTGAATGCCTTTAAGAGAACCCAAGTCACCTCTTGAATGCTTCGCTGCTTAGAAATTTCTTCTGCCAAATACCCTAAATCAGCTCTCAAGTTCAAAGTTCCACAAATCTCTAGGGCAGGGGCAAAATTCTGCCAGTCTCCTTACTAAAATGTAACAAGAGTCACCTTTGCTTCAGTTCCCAACAAGTTCCTCATTTCCATGTGAGACCACCTCAGAATGGACCTTATTGTCCATGTCGTTATCAGCATTTTGTGCAAAGCCATTCACCAAGTCTCTAGGAAGTTCCAAACTTTCTCACATTTTCCTGTCTTCTTCTGAGCCCTCCAAACTGTTCCAACTTCTGCCTGTTGCCCGGTTCCAAAGTTACTTCCACATTTTCAGATATCTTTTCAGCAGTGCCCCACTCTACTGGTACCAATTTACTGTTTTAATCCGTTTTCATGCTGCTGATAAAGACATACCCTAGGCTGTGAAGAAAAAGATGTTTAATGGACTTACTGTTCCACATGGCTGGGGAGGCCTCACCATCATGGCAGAAGGCAAGGAGAGCAAGTAACATCTTACATGGATGGCAGCAGGCAAAAAGAGAGCGCTTGTGCAGGGAAAATCCCCCTTATAGCACTGTCAGATCTCCTGAGACTTATTTGCTGGCACAAGAAAGAACAGCATGGGAAGGACCTGCCACCATGATTCAATTACCTCCAACTGGATCCCTCCCATAACATGTGGGAATATAAGATGAGATTTGGATGGGGACACAGCCAAGCCATATCAACTCTATTGATAGTTTCTTTTGCTGTGCCAAAGCTCTTAAGTTTAATTAGATCTCATTTGTCAATTTTTGCTTTTGTTGGAATTACTTTTGGTGTCTTTGTCATGAAATCTTTGCTCATTCTTATGTCCAGGATGGTATTGCCTAGGTTGTCTTCCAGGGTTTTTATAGTTTTGTGTTTTACATTGAAGCTTTTAATCCATCTTGAGTTGGTTTTTGTATATGGTGTATGGAAGGAGTTCAGCTGCAATAGTCTGCATATGGCTAGCCAGTTATCCCAGCACCATTTTTTGAGTAGGTTGTCTTTTCCCCATTGCTTGTTTTTGTCAGCTTTGTGAAAGATCAGATGGTCATAGATGTGAGGCCTTATTGCTGAGCCCTCTATTTTGTTCGATTGGTCTATGTGTCTGTTTTTGTACCATGCTGTTTTGGTTACTGTAGCCTTGTAGTATAGTTTGAAGTCAGGTAACGTGATGCCTCCAGCTTTGTTCTTTTTCTTAGAGTTGACTTAGCTATTTGGGCTCTTGTTTGAATTTTAAAATAGTTTTTTCTACTTTGATGAAGAATGTCATTGGTAGCTCGATAGGAATAGCATTGTATCTTTAAGTTGCTTTAGGCAGTATAGCTACTTTAATGATATTGATTCTTTCTATTTATGACCGTGGGATGTTTTTCGATTTGTTTCTGTCATCTCTGATTTCTTTTAGCGGTGTTTTGTAATTCTTATTGTAGAGATCTTTCACCTGCCTGGTTAGCTGTATTCTTAGGTATTTTATTCTTTTTGTGGCAATTGCGAATGGGATTGCCTTTCTGATTTGGCTCTTGGTTTGGTTGGTGGTGGTGTATAGGAATACTAGTGATTTTTGTACATTGATTTTGAATCCTGAGACTTTGCTGAAGTTGTTTATCAGCTGGAGGAGCTTTTGGGCTGAGAATATAGGATTTTCTAGATATAGAATCATGTCATCTGCAATCAAAGATCATTTGCCTTCTTCTCTTCCTATATGGATGTGCTTTATTTCTTTTTCTTGCCTAATGGACTGCATCCAGGGTTCAGAAATTCTCTTGAGGACTGTGTTCCTTTGGAAAGTGCTGCTGATATAGTTTGGCTGTGACATCATCCAAATTTCAACTTGGGTTGTATCTCTCAGAATTCCCACATGTTGTGGGAAGCACCGAGAGGAAGGTTACTGAATCATGGAGACCGGTCTTTCCTGTGCTATTCTCATATAGTGAATAAGTTTCACAAAATCTGATGGCTTTATCAGGGGTTTCCACTTTTCTTCTTTCTCATTTTTCTCTTGCTGCTGCCATGTAAGAAGTGCCTTTCACCTCCCACCATGATTCTGAGGCCTTCCCAGCCATGACAAACTGTACATTCAATTAAACCTCCTTTCTTTGTAAATTGCCCAGTCTTGAGTGTGTCTTTATCAGCAGCATGAAAATGAACTAGTATAGTAAATTGGTACCATAGAGTGGGCCACTGCTGAAAAGATATTCAAAAATTTGGAAGTGACTTTGGAACTGGGTAACAGGCAGAGGTTGAAACAGTTTGGAGGGCTCAGAAGAAGACAGGAAAATGTGGGAAAGTTTGGAACTGCCGAGAGACTTGTTGAAGGGTTTTGCCTAAAATCCTGATAGCAATATAGACAATAAGGTCCACGCTGAGGTGGTTTCAGATGGAAATGAGGAACTTGTTGGGAACTGGAGTAAAGGTGGCTCCCGTTATGTTTTAGCAAAGAGACTGGTGGCATTTTGCCCCTGCCCTAGACATTTGTAGAACTTTGAACTTGAGAAAGACAATTTAGGGTATTTGGCAGAAGAAATTTCTAAGCAGCAAAGCATTCAAGATGTGACTTGGGTTCTGTTAAAGGCATTCAGTTTTATAAGGCAAGTGGAGCATACAACTTTGGAAAATTTGTTTCCTGACTGTGTGATAGAAAATAAACTCATTTTCTGGGGAGAAATACAAGCCAGCTGCAGAAATTTGCTTAAGTAGCAAGGAACCTAATGTTAATCCCCAAGAGCAAGGGGGTAATGTCTCCAGGCCATGTCAGAGATCTTTACGGCAGCTCCCCCAGTCACAGGCCCAGAGGCCCAGAAGGAAAAATGGTTTCCTGGCCCAGGCCCAGGGTCCCCATGCTGTGTGCAGCCTAGGGACTTGGTGCCTCCTGTCCCAGCTGCTCCAGCCATGGCTGAAAGGGGCCAACACACACCTCGGGCTGTGGCTTCAGAGGATGGAAGCCCCAGCCTTGGCAGCTTCCATGTGGTGTTGAGCCTGCAGGTGCAGAGAAGTCAAGAATTGAGGTTTGGGATCCTCCACCTAGAGTTCAGAAGATATATGAAAATGCCTGGATGCCCAGGAAGAAGTTGGCTACAGGAGCAGGGCCCTCATGGAGAACCTCAGCTAGGGCAGTGCAGAAGGGAAATTTGGGATCAGAGCCCCCACACAGAGTCCCTACTAGAGCACTGCCTAGTGGAGCTGTGAGAAGAGGGCCACAATCCTCCAGACCCCAGAATGGTAGATCTACTGACAGCTTGCATAGTTCACCTGGAAAAGTGGCAGACTCTCATGAAAGCAGCTGGGAGGGAGGGTGTACCCTGCAAAACCACAGGGGTGGAGCTGCCCAAGACCATGGGAACCCACCTCTTGCATCAGTGTGACCTGGATGTAAGACCTGGAGTCAAAGGAGATCATTTTGGAGCTTTAAAATTTGACTGCCCTGCTGGATTTATGGACTTGCATGGGCCCTGTAACCCCTTTGTTTTGGCAAATTGTCTCTTATTTGGAACAGCTGTATTTCCTCAATATCTTACTCCCATTGCATCTAGGAAGTAACTAGCTTGTTTTTGATTCTACAGGCTCATAGGCAGAAGGGGCTTGCCTTGTCTCAAATGAGACTTTGGACTGTGGACTTTTTGATTAGTGCTGAAATGAGTTAAGACTTTGTAGGACTCTTGGGAAGGCATGATTGGTTTTAAAATATGAGGACACGAGATTTGGAGGGTCTGGGGCAGAATGATATGGTTTGGCTGTGTCCCCATTCAAATCTCAACTTGAATTGCATCTCCCAGAATTCCCACATGTTGTGGGAGGGACCTAGGGGGAGGTTATTGAATCGTAGGGACCAGTCTTTCCTGTGCTATTCTCTTGACAGTGAATAAGTCTCACGAGATCTGATGGATTTATCAAGGGTTTTTGCTTTTGCTTCTTCCTCATTTTTCTCTTGCTCCCGCCATGTAAGAAGTGCTTTTTGCCTCCTGCCATGATTCTGAGACCCTCTCAGCCACGTGGAATTCTAAGTCTGATTAAACCTCCTTCTTTTGTAAATTGCCTAGTCTTGGGTATGTCTTTATCAGCAGCATGAAAATGGACTAATATAGCTGCCTTGTATTGACAGCACCCCAGGCAACTTTGCTGGCTTAATAGGATTAAGCGGGAACTTCTTTCTTTCTTTTCTTCTGGCATTCATTCACTTGTAAGACATCCTATGTGTACAGTAATATGTGTACACACACATTTAATTTCCTTCATTACTTTGTATCTCTTGCTTTACTTCAATATTGGATTTGGAAAAAGGCTCAAGTGGAGTACATTTAATCTGAAACTGACTGTACAAATTCACTTTCAGAATATAAGATGTGGGGGCAGATATTTGACAGGATGTGGCATAGGGGTAATCTCCTAATATTAACGTGGTACTTATCTTGCTGAACTATATGTATATTATACCACATGTATTTTGGGAACTGAACTGGACACTGGAAAGTCAGCTATAAAAGAAAGGCTGTGCCATCCCCCTACACAGCTACTTCCCACTCAAGGACAGACAATGGAATGCATTCACAAAGTAGGGTGAGGTCCTGGCTCAATTTGGACTGTTATTAATCCACAGGATGATTGTAGTAGCTTCCTAACAAATCTCCGTGTTCCATTCTTGTCCCACAGTCAGGCCAGAGTAATATTTTTAAAACATGAATTCGGGTTATACCACATCCCTGGGTAATTTCAAAAGTTTTCCATTACTCTTAGAATAAAACCTAAACTCCCTTTCTGGCCTCGTATAACCTGGCTTCTGAATATGTAAGACTCGTGTGCCATCTCCCTCAAACTCACTCTAGCCCATGTGCACCGTCTTCTTCAGTCTTTTGAATATTCCTGGCCTTCCCCTACCTGACTGCAGGAATGTGCTGCTCCATCCACCTGGCATGTTCCTCCCTCGCCTTTCACATCAGCCTTCAGATCACCTCTTCAGGAAGGTCTTTCTCAACTATTTAGTGTCACGTAGGTTTACCACTATCACTATCGCCTCTCCCTCTGATTATTTATAATTGCAGCTTCTTTTCAGGTTTCTTTAATGGCACACATCACATTAACATAATTCTATGTGTTTGGTCTCTTTTCCTGCTTTGGCACATACCACATTAACATAATTTTATGTGTTTGGTCTTTTTTCCTGAGTTCTAATGAAAGTTAATGTGTGATACAAAATGTTCGTACTCAGTTTCCACTCCCATATGTCCATATATTTGCTCCAGACCCCTTGTCTCAAATCTCCCCATTCCTTTTATTCTAGGCCCTTGACAAGATAGCCAGGGCATTGGTCTTGACTCAAGCATCTATTAATTTATGTTGTTACCTCAGGCCATTTCTCCTTCCTCATGAAGTAGATGCCCAAGCTCCTAAGTCGCAACTCCACACTTTAGGAAGATTTCTTCTCTATTGACTTCCAATGCCATCCTCAGATATTCTTGAAGCTGTCACTGACTGTCATTTTTGGCCTTCAACCACTTACCAAGTTAACCTATCTGTAAAGTAAGCCCGGCCTTGGGAAGGAGAAAAACAGGGCCTGACTGGTAAGACCCGATCTGGCACTATTAGCTGAGCCTGGCATTGCTGAAGCTGGCCTAGAACTCACAGTTAGATTTTGGTGTCTTCTTACTGAACATAAAACTACTTAATGACATCAGCAACAGACAAGATCTCTTCATGAGTGTCATGGATCAAGACAAAAATAAGAGCATTCTGTAATCAGTTATAAACACATTAAAAAAAATTTGTTCAAACCACAAAAATATCCACACATCCTCTCATCCTAGCTAATTTGAATTACTGCTGCTTCTTTACCTAATTATAACTAGCTTCATTTCCTGCATCCTGCCTTATAAGATTTATTATGATATCCAGTCATGGAATTGTCCCACTTTCTGACAGCATTGAGTAGACAGCAAAGCCCTAATTCCTTGAACCCTCTCCAAAATAAGCTAACACTAACCTAAATCCTATATTAAGTTCTTTCTAACACCCTCTTATTGAGATGTTCCATGGATCCTCATGGTGTATATTCTTCCTTGCTACAACAAATAATGAGTCCAACAGATACAGCTGGTTGTCTTTGGCTGGAGGGCACTTTCAGACCTTTTCTACCTCCTTCATCTAGTCTTTGAAGCGAAGTAGGGAAACATTGCTCATATAACTGCAGTGGGTAATAGGGATATTTGGGTTACTGCCCATGCAGCTAAGTTCTGGTCCTGCTTGGGCTCAGTCTGTCTGGGCACATCATTTTCATCTTTTGGTTGACTTATGCTAGGTTGATTTTATGACTTAGAAGAACTGAAATAATCCAGCTCATGATGTGCAGTTCCAGACATACGGTCATGTAGAGCCTCACGGTCAAGTTTTCATTGCTTCCATGAGCTTTTTAACCAAAAAATGTGTTATTTTCTCTGCTGTAGATGGCATTGTCCTACTCCTGAATATCAGAGCTTGCATTGTGAGTCTCCACTGGGGCTTAACATAAGTTTCATGCTACATCTTTTTCCACCAGACACCTGAAACCTTCCCTGTCACTCAGATTGTGGACCAGAGCATTAGGCATAGAGTACGTTACCTCCAGAACCCAAAAATAACTATCAGGCTCTCTGCTTCCTTCTTTGTGGTATGGGATTGCAAAATATATATTCTGGCAAACTCCTGACCATTGGATCTGTAAAGCCTTCACTGAAGTGTCAGGAATCTAAATCTTCATAGGGATTATCCCCCACCTTCTGGAATGCATGTATTAAATATCTTATCAAGGCCTCCTATATACTAGCCATCTGTTGTTTGCCCTGCCTGATCAGCATGATCTTATTGATGTAACGCATACAGTGCAATGTTCTGTGGGTTGACTGAGCAGCCCAGTTATCCTCAGTCTACAATATGACAAAGAGCAGAAGAGTTAACATGGTCCTGAGGAAAAACTATAAATGGGTATTGTTGTATATCCCACACGAACGTGAACTGTTTCCGATCCTCTTTTATCATAAGAATAAACAAAAATATATTCATCCAAATCTATGGCTACCTATCCTGTACCTGAGGTCTTTTTATCTGCTCTAGCAAAGATATCACCCTCCCATAATACTTACAATCAGGCTATTACATTATTGAGGTTGCAGAAGTCTACACTCCAGGATTTTTCTGAGTTTTTTAGGGGTCATATTGAGTCAATAAAGAGAGATATAATAAGGATACTCTACTTACCCCATTCAACATTCTTTGGCTGTTCAATGGTGGCATTAACATCTACCATCTTCCTAGAATGTAATATTACCCTTTCTTTACTCCCTTGGCATAGTGAGTAGAGGGCAGATACAGAGGTTTCCACTTGGCCTTTCTGACTCTGATAGTTCTTACTCCAAAGGCCAGGACACAATGTGGGCATCACTCTGGCTGCCAAGTATATCATTTCCAACAAAACTCTTGTGGACTGAAAAAGTGACAACTAAGTGGGTCTTCAAACACAGTAAACGTCCTATGAGTTGGATTGTAATAATAAATTTATTTATTATTTAACCATGTGAGCTTCCACAGGTCCATGATTACTCTTAAGGTCTCTGGATAGCAACATTAACTCAGACTGTCTGTACCCAATATACAGTTTCTCAAGTCAACAGCAGTAGGCTGCATAATGTGCAGCATCCAGTACAAATAAAAATGTGGGATCCTTTGTGTAAAGAATTTCAAGATGGTAACAGCAAAACACTAAACCAAGTGAGGGGCCCTTCTAAGAGCAGAGTTCGGTATATGTTTCTGAAGTGCCTGGCTATAGGTCTCTTTAGAGAAGCCTAACGGAATTGCCACAGTATATACTTATAGGTTTCTTTCACTGAGAAACCCAGCTACCTCTTCAGTCAACAAATTCTGAATCTCAAAATGGGCTCAGGTCAAAGAATCTAATGAGAAAGTCTTTCTTTGTATTGGGATGAACACCCTCAGCCTCCTACTGACCCATTCTTTCCTTTTCTTAGCTGTTAAGCAGCTCTCTTGTTGGCTGCCACTTTATTCTTCCTCTAGGGATGCCATATTCTATCAACCATTCCCAGAACTCGCTGCAGGTCAAGCCCCCTGGCTGTGCCTCTGACCTTGCTGGTCATAATGGTAAATATGGCCTCCTAGCATGTTTTAGGTAAGTGCCACCCTTGGCCTCTGTTCTTGAGGGTAGAGGGGCATCATTTTCATGGATATTAACAGACCCAGGTCTATGACCACCTCTCCTGTCCCCAGCCCTGAGACACAGAGGAGAGCCAGGATTGAACTTAGTGACCCTATTACCCTTCCAACTAGAAAATTCCTGATGGCCTTAGTGAATCCTGATGACCTTCCAGTGTCCACTTGGCTCCCTCATCTAACATAGTCTTCTGGTGAATTTTCTGGATTCATATTATATATCCATTCTAGCCATGTCCTCTTCCCTCAGCCTCTTTATTTCTTATCTACCATCTTGTAGGGAAACCCATGAAATTTCTCTTCATTTAGCATCGATCATCACTTTTTCCAGACTTTTTCAAGCCACCCCAGCTGTGAGCTTGCCCTGTGCGTGGTGGTTCTTAACAGGGTGTTAAAGCCCATGTCATAAGAAAATGCCCCCAAGTCAATAAACTCGTTCCTATGTGGACTTATTTTTTAGTCCCCTCAATCAGGTACCTGCAAAAATCAATTTCTAGGGATGCCCATGGCTTCTGCTGATACATGGTAGCTAATTCTGGCAACTCTTTGGTATAGTATTCATGCTTTACTTTATCATGACCAGTACGTCTTCAGCTGAGCTCTGCTGAAAATTAGCACTGTCTGGGACCTGGCAGCCAAAAAAGGAAGTAAAAGCATTCGAGAGGGGGGATATATGTTGCTTTATGAAGTAATGCCTCTGCGATATCTTTCAGTGTGAGGGACGCACTAGCTCTTACTAGGAAAGGGTGGTCCATCTCCATAATCTCTGAGGATTTAGGAGAGTCTGCAAAACCAACTTATCGGGGTATCCACTTAATGCCCCTATCTATAGTTCCAGGTTTCAGGTGTTTCCAACCAGCCTTAGCTAAACATTCAAATGTCTCTAGAGCTCTGTGACTCTAACTACCACATTTTCAGTGAGCTGCTTAGCTTTGTTTTTGCAAAGAGGGCCTTGTCTTTCTGTAAGACACCAAAGATGTCATCTGGCTGTCACACTTAGCCTTTAACTGCTTGCTAAGAGCCCTAAGTTTTTCAATATCCCTCTTCAAGGTATCAGTCACCATAAAGCTCTGCTATCCTTGTAGGCACTGTTCCCCCCGTAACTGCCAGAAGCCTGAATCTGAGGACCTACAAGCACCTCTCCCTCCAATAGATGTTTTTCCAGATCAACCTCAGTAAAATGTATAGCAATTATGCCTTCACCTTCAGCCCCAAACTGTCCGAAGTCCACATACTTCAGGAAGCCATCCTATTTGCTTGCTAAAGGAGTGAGCCAGTCCCCAAACCCCCGTTTCCTTCTCCATTCTTGGACCTCTCTCAGGACCACTGGTGTCACTTTGTGTACTCAAAGAAGCAGAGCTAAAGAAGGGATTGGATTTACAAAAGATGCACTAGTGAGAATGCCTGTGGAGGATAATGAAAAAAAGAGCGGAAGAAGGGGAGCACTTCAGAGTGTAATAAAAACTCTTGGCCAGGTGCGGTGGCTGACACCTGTAGTCCCAGCACTTTGGGAGGTCGAGGCGGGCAGATCACGAGGTCAAGAGATCAAGACCATCCTGATCAACATGGTGAAACCCTGTCTCTACTAAAAATACAAAAATTAGCTGGGCATGGTATTGTGGGCCTGTAGTTCTAGCTTCTTGGGAGGGTGAGGCAGGAGAATCTCTTGAACTCGGGAGGCAGAGGTTCCAGTGAGGCGACATTGTGCCACTGCATGGTATGGAAAATCTATATTTTCCATACCATAAAAATACACTGCATAGATTGCTTTGCTTCTTCTATTAGATGATTTATTTTTGGTTTTGAAAATAATTTTTTACCTTGATTATGTAGAAGACATTAGTAAGAAAAGAAGAAAATTAGAGAATAAACTTGACCAATAAATATTCTCTGTATATACATACATATATACACACGCACATACACACATGCATACTTATATACATATTTATTATACATATGTTACACTATAGTATATTTTGAATGTAGAGAGAAATATACACATATGAATATAAGTAAATATGTACGTTATGTGCAATACATACATATACACATACATATCTATATAAATATTATCACTCTTTATTTATTCTCTCTCTTCTCATATTTCCCTCTCTATTTATGTATACTCAGGGTCTTGATCTGAAAAAGAAGGATTTTTTTTACTTTGAAAATATTTTTTGCAATTATTATAACAATACTAATGGTAATTCAGTTCCATGGGGAAAATTATTTATTCTTTTCAGAAGTATAATATAAGAGATAACTGAAGAGGAATTCAGATGGATTAAGTAAATCAGTGGCAGAGCAACAGAATAATGTACTAACTAACCAAAGACAGTGAAGGTTAGTAGTGTTTTCAGACTGAGGCTATTCCTCCAAGGTAGCACTTTAAATTTACCTCGTAGAAACTTGACACAGAGATGTTGCTGTAAACAAGACCTACTCAGGGGTCACCCCATGGGGATTCCCCTGTAAAGATGCCCTGAGAATCATGTCCATCCCACAGAAGCATTTGATCAGCGCATCCACCCCCACATGCTTAAACTGTGCGCACGACCCAGATTTCAAAATAAGCAGAGTTAACATTCTTGACTCCTGGCCCAAATGTGGATGCCCGCCATGAGCTCATGCCTTCCTTTGTGGGCTGGCATTCGTAGGGCTTATGTTATCAGGCTAACTGGACCAGAAAAGAGACACTGAGGGATATGTGCATGCATACGTAGGACTCTGAGATTTTTGACTGTGCACAAATGTATTATGAATCTTTTTGAGAGTCAAAAGCAAAAGTGTGGTCATAAATGTGAGGGAAATGGGTTAATCTGAGATGAGATCCTGGCTTTACCACTATCTGGCTGAATGATTAATGCAGAGTCACCAACTCTCTCTTCCTGTGGGAAATGCAGTTAACCTAACTTGGCTATTTCCTAGGGTTTTTAGTAGTTATCTAAATAGGTAATGGACATAAAACATTTAGTAAGTGGCAGGCTGTATAAAAATTCTGGTTTTGAAGATGCAATATAAAGAGGAGAGATCTTTGTTTTATTTATCTTTGTTTTCCTAAATCCCGTCTCAACACCAGGCATACCATAGGCATTTAATTAATGTTATTTCATTGAGTGGATGAATTCAGGTTTGGGAGTTAGAGCTGGGTCCATTACAGGCCACAGTGGCTGATGGTTATTTCATCGTGTGATGGTGAGTTTGTTTCTTAAGCCGTCTGAGTCTTAGCTTCCTCACACATGAAATGGAGGTAATGACACCACTTGTTCCAGCCATCTACTTTGCATGACATTTGAGACGTTGCAGGAGATAATGTCTGTGAAAGTGTTCTGTACAATAAACCATGATACAAAGCCTTGTTATTTTTAAGTCATTCTGATTTCTAAGATTTTTTGTCTAAGTAAATGATCTCTAGATCTCTAAATTTCTTTTTAACCTTCAGTATGGCTAATTTTCAAAAAGAGAAATTGATAAATGTCTTTCTAGCCCCTCTTTTGTGAGCTGTGTTCCCTAGGTAAACACTGTATTTCAAGAAGCTACATCCCCAAAAGAAATCATTTCACCACAGGCTTTGAAATATGCCACTGGGCTTTTGTTTTCTTGTCTCAATTTCATCTCTTTGCCTTCCAGAAATTGTGGCTTTTATGACTTCCTGATGATCAGTACCAAATCAAAAAGGCACAAATTTGTGAATCTATGTCTGAAAGAGAGGTTCAGCAACAGCTGTCTTATGGGCTCAAACTAACCAAGGGAAGGTAAATAAGAATGCTTCATTTTATTATCTCCCACCTACACCCATGCTTCCTGAATACCATGAACATATTCCTATTGCATCAGTCTTCATCAGGTTACCAGATATTTCAAACCAAAAGCCCAGCAGCCAAACTGACCATTAGTAACTTGGGGTCACAGCCATGCCATAGTTATCCTTTTGTCTATGAAGTTAAAGATGATAAAAGGAAAAGAAAATCATTCTTGATTCTACTAGGATCTATTTGAGCACAGGAACTGGATTTTGTTGACCAACCTGCTACCAATGGCCCCTAGCACACTGATGGGGACACAGAGGAGGTCCTAAAAGAATGTTCATGTTGAATCCATTAATCAACTATCAAATCAATGAGTGCTATGTAGTCTTGTGAGAGAATCATACTGAAACCCCACTAGAAATTTAGGTCTCATCACAACATCATTCATTGTAATGTATTTGCAATAAGCAATCAACCAAATGCATTATAATCAGAGACCAGACACACTAAAGGTCAATTTATTTGGAAGACTCAGTGTGTATTATGTTTCCCTTTTATTCTTTCAAAACCTGGAATGTGCTATGTATAACAACAGTCAAAGCTATTATTGTGGATAAAAAATAAATAAATATAAGTCCTCCTACACTGGCTGTTTAGAAGTTCACAGATAAATTCGTGGCACTTTAGCACAAGTATAGAACTTCACATTATACTGTTTGTGAATTAACACTATCTTTGATTTTTGTCTTATTTTACTTACCATTGATGTTTATGCTGAGTATTAATTTCCTCATATACCCACATGTGTTTTTGAAATTATTTAGAAATCCGTAGGTACGGTAAAAAGCCTATATTAATGCCATGTACCATATTAACTGTTTTTAAGTGTACAGTTTCATAGTGGTAAATATATTTTCATTCCTCTGCAGCAGATCACAGTACATTTTTCATCTTGCAAAACTGAAACTCTATACTCATTAAGCTACCACTCCTCATTACCCTGTCACCCCCACCCCCATGACTTTACATATGTGTGGTTTTTAATGTTGTATTTCATAAGCTAACTCAAATCATTGTAGAACAAAGTGATTTTATGTAGATAGAATAATAGATGAATCTTATGTCAATATAGCCTTTAAGAAATTTATACTCATAAAATCACAGACTCTTGGGGTTGAACAGAATCTTTAATATAATATATAACAGCCTTTCCTCCTGCAGCCCCAATCTAAGGCTTGATAGACATACTTGCTGTTTGCAGCACTACCCCGTTTATTTTCCCACAGACACAAGAATAGTGATAAATTCTATTTCATGCATTCTCATCATAAATAAGCATATAATATGTGGTGCATTTATAATTGCATATGCTGAATAATAGAGAAGGGGTTTTGATTAAATATTGATGATATTAATTTCTCCACCCACATTTTTCATGGTTGGTAAAAAGGGAAAAGCATTCACATACTTCCCATGCCAATTACTGTAGGACATATTCATATTGTGATGTAGTCTCCAGCCATAGTTGAACCAACACACATGGGCAGGAGGCATGTTCTTAGAAGCCATTCTACACCAGGATAAGTAGCAATAATTTAACTATACGTAAATGTAACTGCAAAACTGCAGTTACATTTGTCTGCGTTACAATTTATGACAATGTAAACATATTGCTAAGGTACTTCCCTGGACCTTGGAAGGAACTCTGCAAATCTTGACATTTAAATGTTTTAGTTTCACAGTAAATCTGAAAAAAGGCCTGGGGAAAACCTGTGGGTAGGCTTTAAAAAGAGAGCAACTGAATGCAATATATCATCCAAGATTTTTCCTTGCTATAAAGGACATTATTAAGACAATTGTCAAATCTGAATAAGCAGTGTAGAATAGATGATATTTTGTGGATATAATTTTTTAATTTCAATAATTGAACTGAGATCATGTAAGGTATTTCCTCATTTTAGGAAATACACACTGAGACATTTAGAGTAAAGGTGCATCATATCAGCAACTGACAAATGGTTCGGGGAAAAAAAAAATCTGGGGAATGCCAAATAAGGACTTCCTGTGTTTCTTTCTTTGTCTCTCACTCACGTGAGCTTTGAGCAAAGGAGGGGTGAGAGTGAGGAGCAGCCCCCACACAGCTGTTCAGGGATGTCTGGAAAAGAAGCCCACCCACATTGCTTCTGGACACTGGGTGTGACTTGGAGGGTATCAGGTTTGTCTGTTAAAGAAACTGCCAACCTCTTCCTGCCCCAATTGGCCTCTGTTCCCTTGGGTGCCCTCTGAACAGAAAAGTGCCCCTTTCCTTGGGACACTCCCTTAAGGCATCTTCTTGACATTAACTTAACTATAAATGTTTATTTGATGAATTTCAGTGACCTGAAGAGAGATGGAGGTCAAATCAGAAGAAGCACATGGCTAAGGTTGCAATGCACTTGCTTTCTCATTGAATTAAAGTCATTTGAATACCATTCAGGTTACTTAAGTTCTAGGCCCAGCTTTACTCCTAATCAATGTCAGACTGTAGCAAATATTAGGTCCAAAGTTGGAAGAGTTAGCAGGATCCTCCCCAAGAGAGAACTTTGGCTTCCACTTTACTAAAATAGAGATTGTGTGGTTGAGCTGTAGCTATGTACAGAAAAGTGTCATACAATTAAAAATCACCAAACTCAGTCTCTTCAATTTGAGCAATAGTTGGTGAATTTACTCCACCACCTCCTCTCCTTGAAGGTTCTTTCCTGCTCTCCTCACTATAAATGCAGGATGACCTGGAAAGGCTAGGACCTGAGGTTCAGTTACCCTGACACAAAGGAATTCAGTTTCTCTGATCTCATAGTCACAGGCTGCCAGAGCTCTACGGAACATGCAAGATCATCTGCTTTAAGCCTCTTGTGGTGGCATCTGTTGTTTTCCACTGCCCTGTACCTATTGCTCTTTCCTTGGTTAACAGAACCTGTATTTTCTTCTGAAAACTCTCTGCTCAGTCACGGTAGGGCCATCAGTCAAGATGATCAGGCCTCTCCTGGCCAAACATGGCATCTTTCTTTGGGGAATTTGAATCTTAAGCTGAATAGCTGAAGTTCAAAAAAAGCTTTTGAATCTGACTTACGCCTACAGTGGCTTTGCGAAGTGACTATCCATTCCTGTTTCTTAAGTCCCTGAATTTATCCTGGTTACAGCCCTTTCCGAGATGTGTGTGTGTGTGTTTTTTTTTTCCAACTGTCTCTTATAGTCTGTGAATTTTCATATTTCTTTTCATACATTTTCATGTTTTGTTTGTGTGTGTGTTTGTTGGCTTTAGGTAGGCAGAATCAGTTTCTATTGTTTATACCCAAGGAATCCTGATTGATACATCCTTCCCCTTTAAAAATAAAGTATCTAAGGCTCAAAGAGAGTAGGCTACCTGCCTAAGGTCTGGGAGTAAGCTAGTACCAGAGCTCATACTAACCCCAGGTTAGTCAACTGCTTTACACAACATTTGCTCTCTCCTTCAGAGTTATAGCAGTCTTGAAAGAAAGAAGCTACTATTTTGTCAAAGACCTCAGGAGGACCAAGAACAAGTTCTGGGATATGTGGTGATTGAGGTCTTAAAAAGTTTGTTGGACTCGGCCGGGCACGGTGGCTCACACCTGTAATCCCAGCACTTTGGGAGGCAGAGGTGGGCAGATCACGAGGTCAGGAGATCGAGACCATCCTGGCTAACACAGTGAAACCCCGCCTCTACTAAAAATACAAAAAAATTAGCCAGGCGTGGCTACTCGGGAGGCTGAGGCAGGAGAATGGCATGAACCCGGGAGGCGGAGCTTGCAGTGAGCAGAGACAGTGCCACAGCACTCCAGCCTGGGTGACAGAGCGAGACTCCATCTCAAAAAAAAAAAAAAAAAAAGTTTGTTGGACTTCTGGCCATAATCGTGTATCTAAGACCAGCTTTCGTTCTTAATAGCTAAACAAACAAACAAGAGAGATCCACAGGTTCAGCAGCTATAATAAGAATGAATTACTGATACAGTTGACAACATGAATATATCTCAGAAACGATGGCATCAATGAGCAAAAAAACCCAGACACAGAAGAATACATACCATATGCCTGCATTTATGTGATATTCTAGCATAGTATTGTCCAACATAGTAGCCAGTAGCCTCACATGGCTGTTCAAATTGAAGTTGATTAAAATTAAGTAAGAATACAAATTTAGCTCTTCAGTAGCATTAGCCACATGTAGCTAGTGGCTACCACATCAGACAGTGCAAATATAGAATATTTCCTTTATCACAGAAAGCTCTGTTGGAAGACAATGTTCTAGAAAATATACACATAATCTGTAATAACAAAATGCAAGTCAGTGATTGTCTAAGGCCAGTGGTGAGGGGAGATCGATTGCAAAGTGGTATGAGGAAAGTTTTGGGGTAATAGAGATGTTGGAATCTTGACTGCAATGAAGGCTACTTGGTGTCTAATGTGTCACCTCCTCAAACTGAACACTTGGAATTGGCGAATTTCGTTGTATGTAAATTATACCTCAATAAAGTAACTCTAAGAGGTCAAGTGTTTTGTGGAAATTATTTTTAATCAGTTGCAATACTTATTATGAGATGATTTTTGCAAATATATAAACATGTTATTCATCCATTGTGCAATATTTTTGCTAGCCCCTGAAAACACAGAGATGAATTAGAATAGCAAGCCTGCCCTCAAGCTGTTCACAATCCAGTACAGGAGACGAGTCTATTCAAAAATAGCTAGAATCCAGGAAGAAGGTTATAGGTGACCTTACACAAAAAAGTGCAGATATAATTATCTAGGACAGTAGAAGTGGGGAAGATTTCTTTTATGTGGAAATAACAGGGAGAATTTTTGGTCTTCAAAGGATGAGCAAGATGTGAGTATGCGCAGATGGGGTTTTAAAACATTCCTGGTGGAGGGCAAAATACGATCCAAGGCACAAAAGCAACTAGAAAAATATGCAACCTAGAGGAAAGTGCATGAAGGGAAGCAGTTGTAAAATAATTTTCACGAATGGAAGTGGGAAGAGTTTGTATCACAGACACCTGAGTTTGGCAGAGTGCGTGTTCTTGGCTCCTAGGAGTCGAGAAGAACAACGTGTCCCTCTCTCCCACATTATGCTCAGTGGTCCAAGTCCAAAACACCTGTCCTTCCTGAAGTACTTTCTTTTCCCCTCCATACAAATCTAAAGTCTTCACAAACATCATTTAAACAGGCAGGTCATGGTCAGAAAGGCAATTACTTTTCCTAGACTTCTATGTACATTATTATATTACAATTTCTGCCTAAAAGACTCAAAGTCTTGGGAAGCTTCCACCTTGCACACCAAAGATATAATTCACGCATTTGTATAGTAACCTTAGTCCCCTAAGAGAAGAAGGATGAAATATAAATATAAGAGGCAATTATGGTAATTATAATATAATTGCCACTTATTTTTCACTTGATGGTGTATGGTTGTGTGCTATTGGTGTTCTGTTGAATTCTAGAGAGTTTGCCCTTTTTCCTGGGTCAATTATCTCCATTTATTTCCATAATGCAACAGGAGCCAATCTTTTTCATAATTATTTATTTAAAATTTGTTGCCATTTAATTTCTGTCTCCCCTAGCTTAGTAAATTTAGGATTTTTGAATAACAACTATTGAAATCATGACATACGTTTAAATGATATTACTTAAATAAGTTAGGCTATAAACCTTTTAAATTTTTAAAAAATAGATGATTGCGTTGGGTCATGCCTGTAATCCCAACACTTTGGGAAGCCGTGTCGGGAGGATAGCTTGAGTCCCGGAGTTTGAGACCAGCCAGGGCAACAGAGCAAGACCCCATATCTAAAAACAAAACAAAACAAAACAAAATTACCTGGGTATGGTTGTACTCACCTGTAGTCTAAGCTACACGGGAAGCTGAGGCAGAAGGATCACTTGAGCCCGGGAGGTTAAGGCTGCAGTGATCCGTGTTCGCGCTGCTACACTCAGTCTGGGTGACAGTGCGAGAAGCTGTCTCAAAAATAATAAATAAATAAATAAATAAAAATAACTTTTAAAAAACAAAAATTAAATTTTAAAAACACAACATACTATAGATGTTTGCAAATTGATTATTTGGGAGTCTATAACCCTGGAAGTTATTTTAAAATATTTAGAAGAGTTCTTCCTCATTTCCTAGAGATGTCGAATTGTAAATATCAGACCTGGAACGAACACTAGGGCTCGGCACCCCAAAGTGTGGTCCAAGGACCAGCAGCATCAAGTAACCTGGGAACGTGTTAGAAATTCAGAGTCTCAGGCCTCACCCCAGACCTACTGAACCAGAATCTGCATTAACAAGATTTCTAGGTGCCTCACAGGCGCATTAAAACTTGAGAAGCTCTGCACTAGAAATTCTCACTCCACCTTTCATTATAAATGGAATCACCTGGCTGTGGTCACAGGAAATTGATTATTTTTAATTTCAGAACCTTATATTTAGGTCATCTGTATTTGCTAATAGCAGGGAAGAAAGCCAAACTCTTTAACTCCAATTAACAAATCTATAATTAATTAGTTAAATAATCTTCTCTTTTAGTTTTACATTTTGTGGAGCAAGCTGTTTGATTTGGCTGGGGCTCAGGCCGGCCTGTTTGTGAATTTCACAATTTACAGATGTTAGCTGCTCTCGGGCTAAGTAAAGGAAGAGAATGTCAAGTTTTAAATAGCTTCTCCCTTCCATCCTGGCTGAAGCAACAAATAAAATATTTTTATGAAACACATTTTGAGTTAGATTTACTTACAGGGAAATGTCAAATTTCTCTGAAAGGGCTTTAGATTGTCTCACAACTTTGACATCTACTGATGTCACCTGTTTACAGGTGTGTCCTGTGATTAGGGGGTGAATGGAAGATGTGAACTCGCCATGTTAGTGACCGTTAGATACACAGAGTGGTTTTTTTTCCCCCTGTTGGAGTCTATCCTAATTTAGCTTCTGAATCATATTTCATTCAATTTCCAAATCCACAAAACCAGGATAAGTTTACAGCCCATATTCAGAAAGGAAATAAATTATTCTGTATGTAGACTTTCCTGATATTACACTGATTTGGGAATATATGAACAATTTTATGGTTTCCTTTCGAAGTATGTCAAGTCAAAGCAAAACCAAAAACAGCAAAAATTGTAAGACATAAAGAATAGAGTGGAGCCGATTGAGAGATTAAAATAAACTAGAATATTTTTATTAACAGGCAATTTGAAATAATTTGTGCACTTCAAAATATTCTACGATAATATATTATTTCCAATTTTAATATCTTTAAGAAAATTACCATATTATATGTAAGCACATGTGCATCTGTTTGAGGTAGGATATTTAACTCAATAAAGGTTAATTTCTTTTATTCGGGTCAGGCAAAGCTTCTAAGGGGATGTGAAAGGGATATCTCTTTCTCTGAGCTGAGAGGAAGAGTGAGTTCTAAGTTAAATATAATCAAGGAATTTCCCTGTCTTTGCTATTTGAGATTGTGACCACAACAGGCGGTTGGCTGAAAGGGAAACTGAAGGGCGGGGAGGGAGGGAAATAGATGAAAAAACAAAACAAAACAAAACTTCCCTAAGCAGCTCTACAAAACATTTTAGCCCCAGAAATGATCACAGAAATCCTCAAATCAAATCAGTATCCAGATACAAGGAAGTGTTATGTGGCTGGAGCAGGGTGGACACTCATCGGCTCAGTTAGGTTACAAAAGTCCAGGCTGCTGAAATTAAACTCTGATGCCATTCATGCCAGCATCCAATCACGACAGAGATCAGAAGTTCAGAGATGCCTCCAGCTCCAAATTGCCAACAACAAGTGTGGCTACTATACGTCAAGGACTCTGAAGCCGTGAGAGAGGGGGAAGAACAACATTAGAGAGGATGCCCAGCTGGTAAGAATCGAGCGTTTATGAAGTTTTGGTCACTTGATGAATCTCATTGGCTAAAATCAAGAAACGCTCCGCCTCTTTGCAAATATGTGTGAAAGGGAGAAGTGCCTAAACTTCTATGTCTGATAGCATTTGACCCTATTGCTTTTAGCCTCCCGGCTTTATATCTATATATACACAGGTATATGTGTATATTTTATATAATTGTTCTCCATTTGTTGATATCAAAGACAGTTGAAGGAAATGAATTTTGAAACTTCACGGTGTGCCACCCTACAGTACTGCCCTGACCCTTACATCCAGCGGTGAGTTTAAATGTGACATAACTTCTCTCAAAACTTAATTGAACTGCCTTGTGTATTATGAATGTTTCAGCTGTGTACAAAGAACAATTCCTCCTTGTTTAGTGAGCACAGTGATATTATTTTGGACTTTCTGTGGACTTAAAGTGGTCTGTGGGCATATTTTCTAAATGTCTTTTTTGGTTGATATTTGGATCTACAAAGTGAAAAAATTTGAAGCGAATCTTCCCATTTTAAAAAATTATCACGCCATTTAAGAATGTTTAAAATATATTATTTGCCTTTTTCAGCACCTACTCACTCAATAAGAAATTTCATTGGGCAGGGATATAATAATGTATGGATAATCTTCAAGTGAAAATAAACACCAAATGATTTTGATTTATACATTAAGAAATAGATAACTAGCCATTGTTGTACCAAACAGACTGTGGCTTGTCATTGCATTTTCTAAGGAATATTTTTTTGATATGTTTGACAATGAAAATCTTTTGACAAATCTGACTTTTAAAGCCTGTGATTGTAGTAAATTTTATTTAGAAACATTTGCCTAGTACTAAGAGAGAATATTAGTGAGGGTGCACAATTGTGTGTGTATGTGCTTCAAATTAGACTTTGCTATTTTTAAACTGGTAAATGAAATCTGAACAGTGTTTTTCCAGTCATAAAGTTATGGGAGATATTCAAGTCATATGTAGCAATGTGATGTTAGTTTAACAGCATGAGATTTCGTACTTTATTTTTTAAGACTAATGAGAGAGGTCCTTTGCGTGTTGAAAACGGTGAGGTTACAAAGGGTTAACTTGTCATTTACCACCTGTGTCTGTTGGAGCTTGATACTAGAAGCAGATTCTGCTCTCTCTGGGCAGGACTCACTTACTGTAGACTAGCAGAGTGTGAAAGATGTGTGATCTTCCTTTAACATGATTTGCTACAATGTGGAACACTAATGTGGGTTATGTAGATAGTTTCTCTTCCTGTGAGGTTTCTGGTGGGTTGTGTGAGAAGGCAGAAGAGAAAGAGCAAGGCAGAAAGATAAATAGAATAGAGGAGATAAAAAGAAAAGGGTGAAAAAAGAGAGAGGAGAAGCAAGTTTGGGGTCTCTAAGGCTTCAGTGGAATTTGTTGGTGGTGGCTTGATTCGCATGTCTTGCTGTTTGCCACAAACAACAATATTAGCACAAATAAATGGCTCTAGAATTTATGTTCTTGTATAACGTGAAAATTAGATTTAGCTGGAGTTGGGGATTGGGTTGATTAAAAACACCAAAGATTTTCTGGTTCTCAAAATTGTTTCTAGTCTCAAAATTATCTCTTCCATTAAATATCTTTGGAAATAATAGTTCTAAGAACATAATTGTGATGAAATAGTAACCGTGTAATGCTACTCTTGAGGGCATCTCTCCTAAACTAGGTACTTGGATCCAGGGAAGCTTTAGAAGAAACTTCCCTCTATTGACTAATAACCCACACTTCAATCCTGCATACCTCTTTAGAAGCATTTCTAATGATAAGAGAGGCCTATAAATATAAAGAAATAGAGAAACTACTTTTTCTATTACCTTGACGATCTATTAGTTCATGGAGCAAATGTCATCTCAGTTTTTGAAATACTGTAATAGTCTAAGCAATCAGAGTATTTTTGTTTTTTTTTTAACCTTCATTTTAAGTTCAGGGGTACAAGAGCAAGTTTGTTACACAGGTCAACTTGTGTCATGGGGGTTTGTTGTACAGATTATTTCATCACTCAGGTACTAAGCCTAGTACCCATTAGTTATTTTTCGTGATCCTATCCCTCCTCCCACCTTCCACCCTCTGAAAGGCCCCAGCGTGTGTTGTTCCCCTCTATGTGTCCATGCGTTGTCATCATTTAACTCCCACTTGCACGTGAGAACACACAGTATTTGGTTTTCTGCTCCTGTGTTAGTTTGCTAAGGATAATGGCCTCCAGCTCCATCCGAGTCCCTGCAAAGGACATGATCTCATTCTTTTTTATGGCTGCATAGTATTTTTAAGTAGTTTTAAATTTTCCTAGAATGCCCTGGGCTTTAATCACGGTGCCTGATACTTCTGGGGAAGGCAGGGGGGGCTTGTTGAGAAGCTGTGAGACTATGGTTCAGAATGGCCAGGGAGCACTTATTTGCCTAATAAATAATTTTAGGCAAGAATATGTACTTCTCATTTGTAATGCAAGCTTAACCAGCAAAAACATTAAGGTGATGAAAGATGGCTCTTACTAAGCATCTGCTCTGTGGAAGGCATCGCAAATACAAAAACGAATTAGATGTGACCGTTACATTCATTGATTTAATGTTGCAGTACTTATATATTTAATCTAAAATATATTTTCCTCAAATATTTTAACTGTTTGTCATGTATTTTAAGGACTGAATTATTACTATTTTCCAACCTTTACTACGTAGTGAATAAACAAGTGAATAAATGAAATTTCACTAAAGGAATTAGTATGATAATGTATATTGTCAAATCAAGGATCAAACAATATTTTCTTTGATACCTCATGAGTGAATGGGTTTGAGCTGGTTTTTCTAAGCAGACAACCGTTGTAGTTCTCGGTTTACAAAAGCTATTTTAAGAAAGACCAAATTTAATCATTCCATAATCATAGTCATCTACATAGTTAAATTTGTCTTTACTGACCTTGAGTTTAGAAAGAAGTCATGAAAGATAATTTTTTAAAGAAAGAACAGGATATCTTGATATTTTTAACTCCAAGCTACCTTAATTTATGAATTCCCTTACAGAACAGAAAAAAAATGACAGATGTTATCTTTTATTACTAAATGTTAATGCCATTCCAAAAAAAGTGTTTAAATACATGTTTCAAAGGACGATGGTAATCATTCTCTAAGTTAAAATTTGGACTTCATCCTCTGTTTTTTTCCTTTCCACTTAAACATATTACCATATTGAGCATTTAGTTGTGCCCTGATGTTAATGCTAATTTACTTTAGTCTTTGCAAAAACTTTTCTGAAAACCAAAAAGGCAGTTAACACCTTAGAGCTTATTAAGTTCCCCTTTTGATAATATTAACAATACAAAGAGGAAAAAAGTTGGATAAAATCACATTACCATTTGAATACTAACTTAATTTTTAAAATATTGAAGTATAGATGTAATTATAAAAGTTCAATAAATAAGTCAGTGGGTTCGTTACCATTAATTTACGAATAGAAACTTATACACAATAAATTCTGTTTGTTGTTTATTTTGTATTAGGTGAATATTGAAAAGGAATCTAAAATTTAGCATTTCAGAATATACATCCTTGTTAATTTATTGTTTGGGCTAAAACTTGGGCAATTTTCCATTCTTTAGTTTCTAGAATTTCCATCTACTTTGTAAAATTTATTTTTTAACAAAGTAATTTTAATAGATTAAATTCTTTCAAAGTATTTTTTCAAAAAATAAACAGTTAAAATGATAAACATGAATCAAAATTAAATTTTGAAATTGCGTGATAACTGAGGGCTAAAAATTAGAGAAAAGTAAACATCATTTCAATTTGAACCACCAGCAAAATATTTTGTATTATTTTTTCTTAGTCATCCTGTATTCCAAAGAAGCATCAAACTATTAAAATACTATATGGATAATAAGAAGTGTTTTTTTTGTGTGTGAATTACATATTTGTGGTGAATTTTATTCTTTGCTGGCGTAAAGGTCAACTTTATTAGCTGTACTTTCTAAATATATCCCAAAAGGAAGAGTGATGACAATGAAGTTACAGTGGAAGATCATTTCATTTGTAAGATAAAATCACCTAAAGGCAGATGCAGCTCTGTGTTGGGCGTCCTTCACTTGCTCCTCCACATCTGTTCTTTTTCTTTCTCATTCTTTGCCTCAAGAAGCTGCCTCCTGATAATTGCATTAACAGGTCTTTTCTTCTCTGGTTTCCTGCTGAATTCAACCAGCGGCAATCTCCTGCAGGAGAGTGAAGTTGGAATATTAGTTTCCCTGGCTGACTCCCTGTGGGTTTTTGGCTAAAGGTTGCAGATCCTCTCAGAGGCCCTTGCTGCAGGTCCAAGTCCCCTGACTTTGAGTAGTTACTCCCTCCCGTTCCTTTTCTTCAAGCTTAGGAGGAGTAACTATTTCCTGCCATTGCTAATTCTAGGGATCCACATCGTATTCCTTACCCCTTCATTAAACTTTCTTCAATACCTTTTTTCTTGCCAGTATCATGCTCTTTTTCCTGCCAGGATCGTGACAACTACACACATTAAAAAAGCATGCCATGATGTTGTTTGTGTACATATGACTTCCAAAATAATTGATATAGCAATTAATAATATATAATTTCTGATATGAGGTAAATGATGTAACCATCCATTTCAGTGAGCACACTGGCTTTTAGCCATCTCCGTAATCACTAAGTTTCTCTGACTGAAAGGAATGAGCCAGCATGCTACAGTCTGCATATGTTGTTTATACACAGTTGTTTATACACACTTTTAAAGAAATATTAAGTTACAGTTTATCTTCAGCATCTAATATATCCATCAGTTGTAATCAAGAAAAAGTTCTTCAGTCTCTAATGAATAAGCTTCAAAATATATTTATGACCAACTGTGGTTAGCCAAAAGCACGATGCTGCTATATTTCCATCTGCTGCATCTAAGCGGTGAGTGCATTTAAATAGCAGAGAGTCATACTAGCAGAGTGCACAAAGGATTTGCAAAAGATCTGAATTGTAGTAAGTAAACTCCACCACTAAGTGATTATGTGTCCTTCATGAAATCACTTAAGCTAAATCAAAGTTCCTCATGAGTTAAGTAGGGATAAAAACCTCTCATGTGCTGTTCACAACTAGAACTTTGAGAAATAAACTCAACTCTGAAATACACCCCCTTAGTGTATAGTAAGTTCTCACTTAACATTATTGATATGTTCTTGGAGATTGTGATTTTAAGCAAAACCGTATGTAACTAACGAAACCAATTTTACCATAGGCTAATTGATATAAACAACAGTTAAGTTTCTATGGCATATTTTGGGTCACAAAACCATCACCAATCTTCTAAATATAGACCCACAAGATTTCTAATGTTAAACATTGAGATAAATGTGAGCTACACATGTATTTAAGAAAGATTAATATAAGGAAGTAAGATAATTATTTACCCAATTTTTGGTGAATCAATGAGTGATGGTCATAGTGGTAGTATGTTAAATCAAGGAATAAATCTTTGCAAAGCAAAAATTGTAAGGAGCACCTCTTACCACCACACAGTTCAAAATCAAATAAAAATATAGTAGGCTTGCTGAGCACTTTTCGACTGCATCATTTATCATCATGTATTTTATGATTATCATATACTTTATGAATTTTTATTTTACAATAGTGTATATTCATTCCTTTTATTATTTTCCAACCTGCTTATTCCAGTTCAGGGTCTCAGGGCCAGAGCCTGTCTCAGCAGCAGCTCAGGGCGGAAGGTAGAAATCAACCCTGGACTGGATGCTATTGCATTGCAGGACACACACACACACACACACACACACACTCACAATGGGGGCAATTTAGACACACCAATGAACCTAATGTGTGTATCTTTGAAATGTGGGAGGAAATAGGAGTACCTGGAACATCCATGTAGACATGGAGAGAACACAAAAACTCCACATAGACAGTGACCTCGGCTGGGAACTGAATTTTTTTTCTCATCAATGTTATATGGAAAAGATGCTAAACAAAACATTTTTCATGACCTGCTGTGTTGTTTAGTTCTACTATTATATTACATGTATAGTGTGCCAGTGGACTGGAGCTGCCTTCCAACAATTGTGTCTTCATGTAAGCATACCTCGAGTTCCACTTTATATCAACTTTCAGAAGAAAGATCATTTTGGGTCTTGACATCATCTTGGCTTGTCCACCTCAGTTCTTATACTTTAGAATTAAGGAATCTGAATCCCAGAGTGGTTAAGCATGTTGTCCAAGATCACACAGCAAAATAGTAACAAGACCAGGATGAGAATTCAAGTCCCTTGACTACCAGTTCAAAGCTCTCTTTAACACAAAACATAGCATTTTATTAGATTTGTATAAAATTTTACAGTTGACAAAATATTTCCCAATGCATTGCACATGTGACCTACCTGGGAGGTAGGCAGGTATGGTAGGCAGAATAATAGTCTCGAAAGATAGCCACATCCTAATCCTCAGAACCTGTGAATATGTTATGTTACACAGCAAAGCAGAATTAAGGTTGTAGATGGAATTAAGGCTGCTAATCAACTGACTTTAAAGTAGGTGGAATAACTTGTAGTATCCCTGTGAGCACCGTGTAATCACAAGAAAGCGGAAGGTAGAAGAGTCAAAGTGACATGTTGTAAAAAAAAGACTTGACAGGCTATTGCTGGTTTTGAAGGTGGAAGTGGGTCAGGAGCCAAGGACGCTGGAAAGGGCAAGGAAACCGATTTTCTCCTACAGTCTCCAAAAGCAATGAAGTCCTGCCAACACCTTGATCTCAGCTCTGGGAGACCCACATCAATTTTCTGATCTACAGAATGGTAAGATACTAAATTTGTGCTAGTTTAAGCCACTAAATTTGTGGTAACTTGTCGTGGCAGCAATAGGAAACAAATCCACCAAGGTAGGAATTGTTATCCCCAAATGGTAGATATGGAGACTAGAAAACTGCGTTTTGTTTTGATGTGTTTAACTAAACCTTCCCATGAATTTATTACTTTTTTATGGTGCAAAGTGGGGAAGGTAGAATATATGAGCGAAATACAATCCTAGACCTCAGGGAATCCAAGGTAAAAGTACCTGTGTAGAAATAATACAAGGTACAAGGGGGGGCTGAAAAACACTGGACAAGCTAGCCTGGGGACTGCAGATGCAAGCATCTGCTCTTGAGGCAGCAAATTGAAACAGTGATTTTCATTACTAGTTTCCGTTAAAGTTCCTCAAACTCTTTTACACAGAGATCTATCTGACTCTTAGATAGCAGCTCTAAAATTTTGAAGGCCAAATTTAGATCCAGGAAACACAGGAATGCGCATACTCACTTCTGATGTTGTCAGATACTGAGAGGGCTTGGGTGGAGCCTTGGAAATGCATGTAAACTGTAAAGCAATTTTGATTCAGGTGGTTATCAGACCACACTTTGAGAAATAGTTCTAGACTTTTTGGTGTTGTAAGATTCTCAGTTTATTCGGGTTTGAGTTTACATCGATGCCTCTCTCTGAGAAATTGGGGGCCAAGGGAATGAATGCAAGGTCAGCATTTTTATCAGACACTCCAGATGATTCGTTTGTTTGCACACCCAAGTTTGGAAACCACTACCTACAGTGAGGCAAACTTAGACCCAATGCCCCAATACATGCTCATAAAAAGGTTACCAGAGATAATGAAAAACAGAGATGCATGCTCCCAAAGAAAGACTTCACATTCTCACTTTATTTCAAAGCCAAATGGGTTGTAAGATTAAAGTGACAATCTCTGTTTCAGGACAAGAGAGCCAAGTTTCTGATTAGCTATTTTGAAGCTCAAATTTGTCTGGACAGGGTTTCTATCTCCTTTAAAGAATTCACCAAGGAAAAGTCCTCGAGCAACAAGTGATGGATGGATAAAATACTGTAATTACGATCAAAGTGCAGAGACTCCGTCTATGTAATTACACACTTCCCAACCTCTGCAAGCCACTTTGTTCCATTAAAATAGAATGAGAAATGGACATGGGTGATGTGTACTTATTGGTTAGTCAAGGTTTTGGAAATGACAGTTATTAACGTGTGTTTTACCATAAACCATAATATTTGGGGGATAACTTAGATTGTGGGAATTAATTCTTGCTCCATCCTTATTCTTATTTTTATTGTTTGCCTTCCATTCTCTACTTAATCTGACTCTCTTATGATGAATTAGATTATTTGAAGTTCAGAATGAATTCATTAAGCTTAGAAGGATAAATGTAACGGCTCAAAATCTCTCGCCACTTTCAAATTTCCAGTTCTTTTTTCTTTTGTTTCAAATGAGTAAACCTAATCTGTTAGGTTGAATAGCAAACACCCATTCTCAAATTCCATTAACTCAGGCAGGTTTCTCCTAATTGAGGGCAAAACCAGCATCATCATAATTTTAAGACTGAGAAAGCATTTTGAGTGAAGAAATACAAAATTGAAGCTAGTGTGATTATTTAGTCAGCCATATGGCTAGCTACAATAGGTGTTTAATCTTTTTAAACAGATGTTGATTTATCATGGGAATAAATAATAGAACATATACAAGTTTATAATACTGGACTATAGGAATTCTTTCTTTTAAAGTCAAGTATGTTATGCCTTAAGACTGTTGATTGCATTTAATTTAACCCTCCATCAAACGCTGACATTTTATCAATGTGTTCAATTTTTACAGCTTCCTTAAAAACATCAAACTTTAAATATTTTATTTGAAATTCATCATTAGCTTTCTTTCTTCTTTATTATTTTCTGGCTCAAAGAAACTTCTATTTTTGCACTTGAATTTAATAGTGTCGTTTACTTCTTAACTACATAAATAATTAATATATTATTCATTAAATCTTTCAATGAGGAAATATACTTTCTTCCAACTTTTCCATGACACTGCAACTACCTCTATAAAAAAAAGTTTTAATAAGATGTATTTTTCTATTTTTTTTTCCTTTTTAACTCTTTTGTTATCTCAGGCAATAAATGAGACAGAGTTTTTCAAACTAAATGATGAACAATCAAAATGGACGGGTTTTCTTTCAGCATCTTAATTGATACTGTCTAATATGATAAATCTTTGTACCTTCATAAGCTCTTTTTTTAGTACCCTATAGAGGCTGATGTGGCTATAACTGAGAATTCTGCAACAAAATGTGAAATATTAATGCATGATTTATCTTCAAGTTAGTACTGCTGCAAATGTGGTCCATTGTAAATGTTGCAGTCACACTGACACACTTTACGCAGTCAGATGTTCAATCATTTTTTTCTTGCTGAACAAAAGGCTTCAGTGATGCTCTATAAATGCACTACCGAACCTCTTGTATGATAGGCAAGGTGCCAGCCTATGTTCCTACATAAAATGTATATACAATTTTACCTCTATGTCTTAAATCCTTTAAAGCCATGAATTGGAAAGCTTGTTTTTCCCTTCAGCTTTTGACCTCCTTTCTTTTCTTTTGCTCTTTCTCTCTTTCACAGAAGCTCTGCATTCTTTACTGCTTGTTAGTACAGAATATGCCTGAAAAAGTTAAAAATATTATAGAACACTTTTTTAAAACAAGTCCAAGCTTTGCTTTGCAAAAGTAAAATTGGGCTATTGTGTAAACTAAACTAAGACATTGAAACAGAAACATATCAAAAATACAAACACATAAATCAAACTGACAAAACATATGTCTTTTGGATTTTATACGATATTTGTTTTTAATACCTAGCCTCTCTGAATTAAGTACATTAAAGAAGATTTGTAAATAGCTAATCTTTAAATAAATTCATCAATTCCATTTGGTTGGGGGGACAAGGAACAATAGGAGAAGGGAAATAGTTCACTTTCGTTGTAAACTTAGTAGTTGAGTTTGTAGTTTGAAAGCTACAAAACTATTTAATATTGTTCCGCACATATTTATTAAATACTTGATACTGGATATATGATAAGAAATTTACAACTTCAACATTTTTATGTATTTGTTTTTACTGTAGCAAATTTGGTTCTGAAATAATCTTAAGTGTGAGGTAAAGGAAGATCTTTGAAGCTCAGGTAGAAATATAAATGTCAGAGCATTTTAGATATTCTCAGATAAAACATACTCAGATAAAAGTAATTGTGACTTGCTACTACTTATATTTCAATAAGCATTGGTTACACAAATGATGTGTTTCTAATAATCATGATGCCAACGAAGAAAAATTTAGTAAAACAATTGTTTTCCATGCCATCTTCTAGGTTCATAATTTTTTTACAAACAAGTGAAAATCATATGATTCCTCAGGGATCTAGAACTAGAAATACCATTTGACACAGCCATCCCATTACTGGGTATACACCCAAAGGACTATAAATCATGCTGCTATAAAGACACATGCACACGTATGTTTATTGCGGCACTATTCACAATAGCAAAGACTTGGAACCAACCCAAATGTCCAACAACGATAGACTGGATTAAGAAATTCTGGCACATATACACCATGGAATACTATGCAGCCATAAAAAATGATGAGTTCATGTCCTTTGTGGGGACATGGATGAAACTGGAAATCATCATTCTCAGTAAACTATCACAAGGACAAAAAACCAAACACCGCATGTTCTCACTCATAGGTGGGAATTGAACAATGAGAACACATGGACACAGGAAGGGGAATATCACACTCTGGGGACTGTTGTGGGGTGGGGGGACGGGGGAGGGACAGCATTAGGAGATATACCTAATGCTAAATGAGAAGTTAATGGGTGCAGCACACCAACATGGCACATGTATACATATGTAACAAACCCGCACATTGTGCACATGCACCCTAAAACTTAAAGTATAATAATAATAAAACAAAAAGAATACAAAAAACATCATAGTTTCAATGTCTTATTCATTAATAAATAATATAATGGGCACTTTCCAGTTATTATGGAAGTGACTGCATCAGTATCTCATCATGTCTATGTAATTTACTACATTGATTATTTCCCTTACGTTTGAACATTTGGTTTGGTTATAATTTTTGTTATTAATTAAGAATGTTATACAACCACCTTTCTTTTCAATTATTTCCTTGGGATAGTTCAATGGTCCAAATATTTAAAGAAAGCAAACTTATACATGTTCAATCTAAACAAGGTATGTAATTTACCTGAATTATCTCATATAACACAATTCTTAAGCAATATTCCCAGTTTGCAGATGAGAAAAATGATGCTCAGAGATAACTAACTTAACCAAGGGTGACCTAACTAATAAGTGGAAAAACCTGTTTGTACTATCATTCTCACCTGAGTCAGGGCTATCTGACCCAAAGATTTTCCTGCTTCCCCCACAACATCCTGCCACCTAAGAAGCAAGAGGGCTGGATCGTAAATGGGTGTATACATTTCCAAGTTTCTGGAAAACATTACTATTTAAACAGTTTGCCAATGTATTTTGCTAAAGAGTTGCAGCTTTGAATAGTCTTATTTTTAAATTTCATTAAGTTAATAGATGTAAGATGGTATGGTTTTGATTAGCACTTTTTATTAACTAGGACAACTACGGAAACCACAATTAGTAATTTTAAAAGACCTCAACGTTTGATTTTGTATTTTTACAAAATGAAAATGAGATACGAGCAGTGAAATATGTAGTATTTACTGAATTTTAACTATGTGCCAGGAACTGTTCCAAGCACTTTACACATTTAACTCTCAAACCACCTTTAAAGGTAGTTACTAGTATTATTTATTTCTGACCAAGAGACAATAGTATAATGTTTAAGAGATTGGATTCGGGGGCCAATGCACATAGGTTCAAAAATCTCACTCTGGCAAATGTTATACCTCCTAACTTAATCTATATGTCTATTTTTTTTTCATGTATAAAGGAGAGTGATAGTAGTAGTACCTACCTGACTGGATTGCTTTAAAAATTAAATGAATTAATTGTACAAATCACTTCAGACAGAGTCTGGCACACAGTAAGTACTATAGGATGATAGGTCTTATTATTTATATTTTATATGAAGAAATCGAAGCAGAGAGAGGCTGTGTAACCTGTCCCGGGTAAAACAGCTGGTGGTTATGGGTAGGATTCTGATTTCTATCACATTTTATTTAATAGTAAGTGCCTTAACTCTCAGTAAATTCTATATAGAAATGATTTTAAAGCATAAATAAAACTTATGACAGAAAACTGCAATAACTAATAATTTAGCATTCTAGAAAAATGGTCTGAGTCTAAAGAGGAAATATATTTCCAAGTATCACTCACACCCTTGACTTAATTCCAGACAGCCAAATTTATTTATTTATTTATTTATTTTAGATGGAGTTTTGTTCTTGTCGCACAGGGTGGAGTGCAATGGCTCAATCTCAGCTCACTGCAACATCTGCCTCCCAGGTTCAGGCAATTCTGCCTCAGCCTCCCAAGTAGCTGGGATTACAGGCACAGGCCAGTATACCCAGCTAATTTTGTATCTTTAGTAGAGATGGGGTTTTGCCATGTTGGCCGGGCTGGTCTTGAACTCCTGACCCCAGGTGATCTGCCCGCCTGAGCCTCCCAAAGTGCTGAGACTACAGGCGTGAGCCACTGCACCCGGCCCCAGACAGCCAAATTTGAGGACAGTCTATTCTACCTCTGGAAATAAATGTTTCCATTAGAACCCTTACAGACAGGGGCTTAACTTTGAAAACTTAAGAGTTGCCCAGTAGAAAAAGAGGGAATCCTCCCTAAGACATTTTATGAGGCCAGCACCATCCTGATACCAAAGCCTGGCAGAGACACAACCAAAAAAGAGAATTTCAGACCAATATCCTTGATGAAATTGATGCAAAAATCCTCAATAAAATACTGGCAAACCGAATCCAGCAGCACATCAAAAAGCTTATCCACCATGGTCAAGTGGGCTTCATCCCTGGGATGCAAGGCTGGTTCAACATACGCAAATCAATAAATGTAATCCAGCATATAAACAGAACCAAAGACAAAAACCACATGATTATCTCAATAGATGCAGAAAAGGCCTTTGACAAAATTCAACAACACTTCATGCTAAAAACTCTCAATAACTTAGGTATTGATGGGATGTATCTCAAAATAATAAGAGCTATCTATGACAAACCCACAGCCAATATCATACTGAATGGGCAAAAACTGGAAGCATTCCCTCTGAAAACTGGCACAAGACAGGGATGCCCTCTCTCACCACTCCTATTCAACATAGTGTTGGAAGTTCTGGCCAGGGCCATCAGGCAGGAGAAGGAAATAAAGAGTATTCAATTAGGAAAAGAGGAAGTCAAATTGTCCCTGTTTGCAGATGATATGATTGTATATCTAGAAAACCCCATTGTCTCAGCCCAAAATCTCCTTAAGCTGAAAAGCAACTTCAGCAAAGTCTCAGGATACAAAATCAATGTACAAAAATCACAAGCATTCTTGTACACCAATAACAGACAGAGAGCCAAATCATGAGTGAACTCCCATTCACAATTGCTTCAAAGAGAATAAAATACCTAGGAATCCAACTTACAAGGGATGTGAAGGACCTCTTCAAGGAGAACTACAAACCACTGCTCAGTGAAATAAAAGAGGATACAAACAAATGGAAGAACATTCCATGCTCATGGGTTGGAAGAATCAATATCATGAAAATGTCCATACTGCCCAAGGTAATTTATAGATTCAATGCCATCCCCATCAAGCTACCAATGACTTTCTTCACAGAATTGGAAAAAACTACTTTAAAGTTCATATGGAAACAAAAAAGAGCCCGCATTGCCAAGTCAATCCTAAGCCAAAAGAACACAGCTGGAGGCATCATGCTACCTGACTTCAAACTATACTACAAGGCTACAGTAACCAGAACAGCATGGTACTGGTACCAAAACAGAGACATAGATCAATAGAACAGAAAAGAGCCCTCAGAAATAATGCCGCATATCTACAACTATCTGATCTTTGACAAACCTGACAAAAATAAGCAATGGGATAAGGATTCCCTATTTAATAAATGGTGTTGGGAAAACTGGCTAGCCATATGTAGAAAGCTGAAACTGGATCCCTTCCTTACACCTTATACAAAAATTAATTCAAGATGGATTAAAGACTTACATGTTAGACCTAAAACCATAAAAACCCTAGAAGAAAACCTAAGCAATACCATTCAGGACATAGGCATGGGCAAGGACTTCATGTCTAAAACACCAAAAGCAATGGCAACAAAAGCCAAAATTGGCAAATGGGATCTAATTAAACTAAAGAGCTTCTGCACAGCAAAAGAAACTACCATCAGAGTGAACAGGCAACCTACAAAATGGGAGAAAATTTTCGCAAGCTACTCATCTGACAAAGGGCTAATATCCAGAATCTACAATGAACTGAAACAGATTTACAAGAAAAAAACAAACAACCCCATGAAAAAGTGGGCGAAGGACATGAACAGGCACTTCTCAAAAGAAGACATTTATGCAGCCAAAAAACACATGAAAAAATGCTCATCATCACTGGCCATCAGAGAAATGCAAATCAAAACCACAATGAGATACCATCTCACACCAGTTAGAATGGCCATCATTAAAAAATCAGGAAACAACAGGTGCTGGAGAGGATGTGGAGAAATAGGAACACTTTGACACTGTTGGTGGGGCTGTAAACTAGTTCAACCATTGTGGAAGTTAGTGTGGCAATTCCTCAGGGATCTAGAACTAGAAATACCATTTGACCCAGCCATCCCATTACTGGGTATATACCCAAAGGACTATAAATCATGCTGCTATAAAGACACATGCACACGTATGTTTATTGTGGCACTATTCACAATAGCAAAGACTTGGAACCAACCCAAATGTCCAACAATGATAGACCGGATTAAGAAAATGTGGTACCTATACACCATGGAATACTATGTAGCCATAAAAAAGGATGAGTTCATGTCCTTTGTAGGGACATAGATGAAACTGGAAACCATCATTCTCAGTAAACTATTGCAAGGACAAAAAACCAAACACCGCATGTTCTCACTCATAGGTGGGAATTGAACAATGAGAACACATAGACACAGGAAGGGGAACATCACACTCTGGAGACTGTTGTGGGGTGCGGGGAGGGGGGAGGGACAGCTTTAGGAAGATATACCTAATGCTAAATGACGAGTTAATGGGTGCAGCACACCAACATGGCACATGGATACATATGTAACAAACCTGCACATTGTGCACATGTGCCCTAAAACTTAAAGTATAATAATAAAAAAAAAGAGTTGCCTACTTTGGAAACTTGGGGTCACTTACTTCAAAAGCTATCCTTTAGTTGATTTAAAAAAAAACCTCAATGCTTTTGCTCCCCTATTTCTGTTGATAACTCAGAAATCTCTCATTTACCAATTTCTGTTACTGAAATTTGGTGATGTGGATCAAGCCCTCCTCCATGAACTCTTGACACAATCAGATTAATTAATTTCCACTCTACCAATGTGACTGTTTTATCCCTAATTTATCCCTAATGTGGTACTTTGACTCACCATCATTTCTTTCCATCTCTGTCCTTTTTATCTTTTATGCTTTTGCTAGCTTGTCTTAACTGAATGCTTTTCTTTCTCTGAAAACATCTGCATTGCCCATGGTTCTTTAGTAGAAGCAATGCCTTCTGCACAAACTCCTTTTCATTCAGGTGGACAAGAGAAGAAACTAACATATTTTTTAGACAACACTGCTGTTTTGGGATCATAGTTGACCCACGGTTACTCAATAATTTCATGTTTTCTGAAATCTCAACCATCGAAGTGATTTACTGACCTTTATGACAATATACTGACCTTCAGAAAACTCTCCTCTGTTACATGGCTCCATTTTCCTCTTTACTGTAGCATCTGCGAGTTCTTTGGGAATTCTATTTCCCTTTTGATTGTCTTCCCACAATGTTGTCTTACTGTCCCTCTGCCTTTTCAGCTCAAGAAGCTCCCATTTCCACTTCAGGTACCAATCCACAAAAATGCCCTGGGTTGTTCATCATTACCTGAAATTATCAGGCCCAAATCACACAATCTTACACTTTCCTTTCTGGCCACAATCTCCTCTCTCATACTCCCAGCTTGTACCAAGTCCCTTCCCCTCTCTCATACCCCCCAGCTTGCACAAAGCCTGTTCCTTCTGCACACCCTCACAATGTTCCCTATGGAAATGTATTCCCTTCTTCAAAGTTTGTCTTAATTTCTATTTATTTCATAATATATTTTGTGCATATTCACTTACAAGCTTCTGTTCACCTACTAGACCCTACTACTTAAAGTGAAATGCATAGAATAATACAAAATTTGGGGCCCACATCAGTCCTACTAAATGAGAATCTGCATTTTATTTATTTTTATTATTTCAATAGTTTTGGGGGAAATGTGGTTTTTGGTTACATGGATACATTTTTTAATGCTAATTTCTGGGATTCTAGTGCACCCATCACCTAAGCAGTCCACACTGTAACCCAAAAGTGAGTAGTCTTTTATCTCTCACTTCCCACCGACTCTTCCCCTTGAGTGTCCAAAGTTCATATATCATTCTTATGCCTTTGAGTCCACATAGCTTAGCTTCCACTTACAAGTAAGAATATACCATATTTGATTTTCCATTCCTGAGTTATTTCTCTTAAAATAATGGTCTCCAATTCCACCCAGGTTGCTGAAAATGCCATTATTTCTTTCCTTTTTATGGCTGAGTAGTATCCCATGGTGTATATACACCACATTTTCTTTTTTTTGTGGTGAAATGGAACTTTTATATTGGACCGTACCTTTTCCCACCCAATTCAGTTTGAGACAGACCAACAGAGGCACTGTAAGAGACGATGGCTGTCTTCCTCGATATTCAGACATCCTAGTTTCCATTAATTTATTATAGACCTGTTACCCATGAACCAGTATAAACCTATTCATATTTAGGGATTAGTTTCCACAAGTACGAAGTTGAATTTCCTTTTATTTGTCCTAAAATGCTTACTTTCAAACTTGAAGGGACTTCAATTATTCCATGTAGTTTTCAATAACATTCTTTTATCTTTTCAGACCAGAGTCAAAATATTCGTGCAGTATTCATACTGCAGCACCTTCCACACACCCTTTGGTCGCTTGAATTGCCCTTCTTTGGTTCCTTTTCCACTTTCAGATCTTTCTTGAAGTCTAATAAGCAGAACTGTACTGGGTATTCCAGCTGCACTTTGGTCCGTCATTGTCAGAATGACTTCTGCTACTCCATGGTCTTCCAGCTGGTCTATTTCTAGGATTATATGATCTTTTTTAAAAAAAAAAAAAATTGTTTTTTTTTTTTTTATTATTTATTTTATTTATTTATTTATTTTATTATACTTTAAGTTCTAGGGTACATGTGCACAGCATGCAAGTTAGTTACATATGTATACATGTGCCATGTTGGTGTGCTGCACCCATTAACTCGTCATTTACATTAGGTATTTCTCTTAATGCTATCCCTCCCCACTCCCCCACCCCACGACAGGCCCCAGTGTGTGATGTTCCCCGCCCTGTGTCCAAGTGTTCTCATTGTTCAATTCCCACCTATGAGTGAGAACATGTGGTGTTTGGTTTTCTGTCCTTGTGATAGTTTGCTCATAATGATGGTTTCCAGCTTCATCCATGTCCCTACAAAGGACATGAACTCATCCTTTTTTATGGCTGCATAGTATTCCATGGAATATACACCACATTATCCACTATGTTAGTTGATAGGCACGTAAGCTGATTCTGTATTTTTGCATTTGTGAGTTGTGTTACTATAAACATACGTATACAAGTGTCTTTTTCGTATAATCACTTCTTTTCCTTTGGGTAAGAATCTGTATTTTAACAAGAGCTCAAGGTGATTTGTGAACACATTCAATTTGAGAAGCATGGATCTAATCCAGTGGTTCCCAAGGTGTGATCCCAAGAGTACAACTGTAGCACCTGGGAATAGTATTAGAAATGCAAATTCTCAGGTCCACATGTGTACTATTGAATTTAAAAACTTGAAGTTGTAGTTCAACAATCTGTATTTTAACACAGTTAACAGGGGATTCTGATGCACAAGGAAGTTTGAGAACCTGACTATACAACTGACAAGGGGAGGGGTTGTCTTGTTAATTTTGTTATTCTCTGTAGGTGTAGGGTGTGCATTTTACAGATGCATAGGAAGTGATTGAGGAAATGGATGAATGAATGAGTGAAGGACGCTCTTGCTTATCTCATAGATAATGTGTATTGTTTTCTTCTCTGATACAACTTTATACTTCACATATGGTATTTACATTTACTTACTTAAATGACTAAACTTTTAATTATTTCTGGATATACATTATAGCTAACATTGAGTCATGTATATTATAAATATTCAATAAATGTTTAATTTGATTGAAATAATCCTATTATACATTTTTCTACTTTTGGTCCCACCCCCCACCACCATACACCTTTCCCTTTCATGACACATTGTTTCAGGCCAAGTGAAGGACCAAATACAAGATATAAGGCAGGTGGGAATCTGACCTATTGGAATTTGTCTTCCCATAATAACAAAAATAAATCTTAAAAACAAAGTTGAAAATAAAAGTGAGAAAAGCAAATAAATCTGGTTTGAGGCTACATGTAGTTACTGGCCACACCCATAATTTATTCTTTTATAAAATGCCTTTGGTTGCCATGTTGAATCATGTGAGAACATGTGGAGTGCAAACACTGTTGGAAACAAAGGCAGCTTGGGTCTGAAATAGGCTTTTCCAGTCATAAGAGAATGCCTCGATTTTCATTGCTCAAAGCATGCTGCTTAGTTTCAACCAGTGAAATGAAATTGTCAGGCTGGATAACTAATGGTGACTCTTGGCAGCAGTGTTTTGTGGATCCTTTTCATTGAACAGGGACAGACTATAAATAATAGCATTTGTTTAGCACTTTGTCACTTCCAAGAACTCCAACAGCCTTAACAAATAGACATCAGTGTTCTTTGCCAGCTCACAGGTGGTTAGCTTTTAATACCCAGTAAGGAGGGTTGCTATAAGTAGATAGCAACACAAATACCGATGAGGTCCTTCAGTTTAAGATCTTAGGCTAACAGTGACTATTCTGTCATTCTAGACTTTTCTTAATTAGTCACACCCTAAAACAGTAGGTCTTCCTTGGGGCACTAAAAATGTCTAAAAGTATGAATATCTGCGTTAAGGCAATGATTGATTAATATATCTAAGTTTCGTGATGAACAGTTGACCAAAGTCACTAAATATGACTCATATTTCAGCAACCTACCTCTAAGATGGTCCAACTCAACAGGCCCTCCTCTGGTGCCTTCTTTAGTCACACACAATGATCCAGAGGGTTGACAGAGGATCCGTTGATGATATTTATCTGGAAAGCCATTGCAAGCTCTACATGGATTGTTTTTAGGGAGATGGGGGGATATCTCTCAGGAAGCCTGATATCCCTTTTTTCAGTTACATCATGCTATAAGATACACAAGCTGCCTGGTCATTGTGTATGCAGCCCTTGTAGGAAGACCAAAGCCAAATTATCAAAGAACACTGTCTTAAAGAAAAAAAAAAAGTAAAACAAGCCTCTACCCTCCCTTCTCCCATCCATCGCTATGGAAGTTTCCATGAATAGAAAAGTTAGTAATAAAAATCATGAGATTCAAAACAAGTGACTAAAAAGTATGCATAAATTTTAAAGCTAATGCTATTTATTTCACTTGCAATGGAAATGTTGCTTCTTTTGAAAACAATAGCTGTTAAGAGAGCCTATGATAAAGACTGTATTTCATAACTAACATTAAAGATTTCACATGGAAAGATTAAATAAAGTAATTTCAAAAGATTCTACAGTAATCTTTTTTAAAGATATGTTATTACAACTGGTTACTCCAGTAGAAGTATGTAGGCTCTGTAATTTTAAGAAAGCATATTTACGATATAGTTTTAAACATTTAAAGAAACCAAAAATAAAGAATGAGAAGTAATGGAAGAGGAGGAAAGTCTTTAAATGGCAGTGTGTGTTCGAATGCCATGGCCCCATATTTATTGCAACCTGACCCCCTTCCCTTCACACATTCTCAATTCCTAGTTTCTTATTTATGTTATTTTGGCCATATAACACACATCACCTTTGAAAATACAATTTAGTTTACTTTTTTATTAAGCTTATTGTTTCTTATCTGTCTCTTCACTTTGGAAAGTAAGCTCCATGGAGGGCAGACATTTGTCTACTTTGTGCCCCAATTCATCCCAAGCACCTAGGCCAGAGCTTGGCATGCAGAGGTGCTCAGTCAATAACTACTGACTGAATGAATTACGGAGAAATAATTAATAAATAATCCTTAGTCACATTTACTTATATTGCTTTTCCTGACCACTGGGATACAGTTTCTTTTAAATGAGTGAAAAACAAGCTTATTGAAAAAAAGAAAGTTTTCTCTCTCATTAGGATAAATGAATCTTAACAGGATTGAGTAATTAACTCCAAATCACAAAGCTGGTTAGTGGGAGCACCAAGACTTAATAGCCAGAATGTCATACTCAGAATTCAGGGTTCTTCCTAAATCTTACCATTATCCTGTTTATATGTCTAGATATCTTGTTTGCTCAAATCCCTCATAGTCGTTTAGGACTTTATCATGTAAAACCATTTCACATAGAGTATTTGAGCCATAGAATTATTATTAGTTTCATTTTATAGATAAAGAAACTGAAGGTTAGAGTGCTAACAACTTGCTGAAGATCACATAGATGCCTAATTAATGGCAAAGGCAGGATTAAATTCCTGGAATCTAATCAAATAGCCTTGTTATTACATAGTTCTCTCATTACTGTTCATTTTAAAGATGTACTAAGCACCATCTATGTGCTAAGCCCTATACCAGGCACTAGTTAGCAGAAAGTTATTCATGTTATTATGGAAGTGTATCTTCAGTCCATAAATGAACACATGATATATTGGGTGGTGTAAGTCTCTGCATAAAAATGAGGAAAATAACTTATATATGCAGAGAAAATGAAAGGGTTGAAAACAATGCTATTCACAATAGCAAAGAAATGGAATCAACATAAATGCCCATCAGTGGTAGACTGGATAAAGAAAATGTAATTCCTATACACCATGGAACACTATGTGGCGTAAAAAAGAATGAGATCATGTCATTTGCAGGAACATAGATGGACCTGGAGGCTATTATTCTTAGCAAACTGATGCAGGAATAGAAAACCAAATAGGATTATGTTTCACTCATAAGTGGAAACTAAATGATGAGAATGCATGGACACAGAGAGGGAAACAACAGACACTGGAACCAATTGAAGGATAGACAGTGAGAGGAAGGAGAGCATCAAAAAAATAATAATTAATGAGTACTAGAATTAATACCTGGATGATGAAATAATATTTACAGCAGAGCCCTGTGACATGAGTCTACCTATACAACCAACTTGCACATGCACCCCCAAACTTAAAAGTTAAAAAGAAAGGAAAACAGTTCTATATTAACTGGGATGGTCATCTAATAAGGCCAGTTAGATTAAGAGACTCTATGAATTCAACTGCATTTTAGAGATCTGAGCAACATAGATCTGAGGGGAATGAGGATGGAATTTGGTAGAGAAACAGCATTCCAGACAAGGAGTGTAAGATCAGAGTGGCTGGAACAGAGTGAATAAGAACAGGGAAACAGGAGAAGAGAGCAACTGATAAGGAACAGGGATGTGACGTGTAGGTAAAAGTAATAATTAATTTTTTTCCAAAGTATTTTATTGTCTCATATTTTAAAGAATGACTTTGACTCTATGCTGTGTAGGAAATAGATGTATAGACCAAGTTTCAGGGCTATTGTTCTATGTGAGAGTTTATGGTTCTATGTACTAAGATGGGGAAGCATGGTAGTATCAAGCACACATTTCAAAAATTGACCAATGGAGTAGTTGACGTTTACAGAGATTGACCTCAGTTAATTCTTGGGTGTCATCCATAGGAGGGCATCTGGTTTTCACAGCATGGCATTACCTTACCTGAGTGAATACATGTCAATGCAAAGCTGGTTCTCCGCTTAGAGAACTTAGAAGCCTGATATGTCAGCAAAAGATCAATTTCTTGTTTAACAAAACACTCAAAGATTGATATATGAGAAGGAGAAAACCAATCAATGCATTACCTCTTACAATAAGAAATGTAGTTTATCTTGAATAAGCTTCTGTTGATTGATGAGTGATATGGTTTGGCTGTGTCCCCCGCCCCAAATCTCATCTTGAATTGTGGTTCCCGTAATCCCCATCTGTTATGAGATGAACCCGGTGGAGACAATTGAATCATGGGGGCAGTTTCCCCCATCCTGTTCTCATGATAGTGAGTTAGTTCTCATGAGATCTGATGGTTTTATAAGGGGCTTCCCACTTCACTGGACACTCATTCTTCTCCTTCCTGCCACTATTTGAAGAAGGATGCATTTGCTTCCCATTCTGCCATGATTGTAAGTTTCCAAAGGCCTCCCCAGCCATGCTGAACTGTGAGTCAATTAAAACTATTTCCTTTATAAATTTACCAAATCTCAGGTATGTCTTTATTAGCAAAGTGAGAATAGACAAGTACACTAAATTGAAACCAGAAGTGGGGTGCTGCTATTAGGATAGCCAAAAATGTGGAAGCAACTTTGGAGCTGGGTAACAGGCAGAGGCTGGAACAGTTTGGAGGACTCAGAAGAAGACAGGAAAATGGGAGAAAGTTTGAACTTCCTAGAGATCTGGAGGGCTCAAAAGACAGGAAGATGTGGGAAGGTTTGGAACTTTCTGGAGACTTGTTGAATGGCTTTGACCAAAATGCTGATAGTGATCTGGACAGTGAAGTCCAGGCTGAGGTGGTCTTAGATGGAGATGAGGAACTTGTTAGGAACTGTAATAGAAGTGACTCTTGCTTTGCTTTAGCAAAGAAACTGGCAGCATTTTGCCCTGCCCTAGAGATCTGTGTGACATTGAACTTGAGAGGGATGATTTAGGGTATCTGGCAGAAGAAATTTCTAACTGGCAAAGTGTCCAAGAGGAAGCAGAACATAAAAGTTTAGAAAATTTGCAGCCTGGTGATGTAATAGAAAAGAAAAACCTGGCAAAGCCAGGTGCAGTGGCTCACACCTGTAATCCCAGCACTTTGGGAGGCTGAGGCTGGTGGATCATCTGAGGTCAGGAGTTCAAGACCAGCCTGACCAATATGGAGAAACCCCATTTCTACTAAAAATACAAAAAAAAAATTTTTTTTGCTTTTTTAATTAAAGTATCTGACCAATGCACTTCATATAATTTCTGACTCAAAAAAATCATGCTTAATAATTAAATATTACAGCAATCTTTATCCACATTGTTATTTAACCCTGTTCTAGAAATTCTGACCAATAAACAAGATGTCAAAAAATTACGGAAAAGTAGAAGACACAATGTATCATTATTTGAGGAAACAAAGATAATTTGCTGGCCAGGCACGGTGGCTCATGCCTGTAATCCCAGCACTTTGGGAGGCCAAAGCAGGGAGATCACTTGAGGTCAGGAGTTCAAGACCAGCTTGGCCAACATGGTGAAATCCAATCTCTTCTAAAAATACAAAAATTAGCTGGGCATGGTGGCAGAAGCTTGTAATCTCGCTACTTAGGAGGCTGAATCAGAAGAATTGCTTGAACCCAGGAGGCAGAGGTTGCAGTGAGCTGAGATTGTTCCATTGCATTTCAGCCTGGGCAACAGAGTGAGATTCCATATCAAACAAAAAAAAAGTAAAGCAAAGAAAAACCCATTTTGGGGGGAGAAATTCAAGCCCAAGCTGGCTGCAGAAATTTGCATAAGTAACGAGGAGCTAAATGTTAACCACTGAAACAATGGGGAAAATGTCTCCAGGGCACGTCAGAGACCTTCACAGCAGCCCCTTGCATCATGGGCTGGGAGGCCTAGGAGGGAAAAATGGTTTCCTGGGCTGAGTCCAGGGCCCCCCTGCTCTGTGCAGCCTCAGGACATGGTGCTCTGCATCCCAGATGCTTCAGCTCCAGCTGTGGCTAAAAGGGGAAAAGGTACAGCTAAGGCTATTGCTTCAGAGGGTGCAAGCCCCAGGCTTTGGCAGCTTGCACATGTTGTTGGTCTTGTTGGTGCTCAGAAGACAAGAATTAGGGTTTGGGAACCCCCACCTAGATTTAAGAGGATGTATGGAAATGCCTGGATATCCAAGCAGAAGTTTGCTGCAGGGGCAGAGCCTCATGGAGAACCTCTGGCAGTGTGGAAGGCAAATGTGGGGTTGGAGCTCCCACACAACATCTTCACTGGGCTGCTGCCTAGTGGAGCTGTGAGAGGAGGACCCAAAATGGTAGATCTACCTACAGCTTGCATAGTGCACCTAGAAAAACCACAGACACTCAACCCCAACCACGAAGACAGCCAGGAGAGGGGCTGTACCCTGCAAAGCCACAGGGTGGAGCTGTCCAAATCCATGGGAGGCCACCTCTTGTATCAGCATGTCCTGGATGTGAGACATAAAGTCAAGGAGATCATTTTGGAACTTTCAGATTTAACGACTGCCCTGTTGGATTTCAAACTTGCATGGGGCCGATAGCTTCACTGTTTTGGCCAATTTCTCCCATTTGAAATGGGTGTATTTACCCAATGCCTGTACCCTTATTGTATCTAGGAAGTAACTAGCTTGCTTTTAATTTTACAGGCTCATAGGCAGAAGGGACTTGCCTTGTCTCAGATGAGACTTTGGGCTTGGACTTTTGGGTTAATGCTAGAATGAGTTAAGACTTTGGAGAACTGTTGAACAGTCATGATTGTGTTTTGAATTGTAAGAACATGAGATTTTGGAGGGGCACAGTGCAGAGTGATATGGTTTGGCCGTGTGCCTACTCAAATGTCATCTTGAATTTTAGTTCCCATAATCCCCACGTGTCACGGGAGGGATCAGGTGGAGATAATTGAATCATGGGAGCAGTTTTCCCCATCCTGTTCTCATGATAGTGAGTTCATTTTCATGAGATCTGATGGTTTTATAAGGGGTTTGCCACTTTGCTGGGCACTCATTCTTCTCCTTCCTGTCACCATGTGAAGAAAGATGTGTTTGCGTCTCCTACTGCCATGACTGTAAGTTTCCTGAGTCCTCCCAGCCATGTGGAACTGTGACTCAATTAAACCTCTTTCCTTTATACATTATTCAGTCTCAGGCTTGTCTTTATTAGCAGTGTGATAATGGACTAATAGAATCAGCATGTTCTATTTCTATAGATATAGAGGACAGCAAATTAGGTCCAGAATGTCGCCAGATAAATACGGCATCGCAGAAAATAGGAAATAAATGGATAATTTAATAGCATGATTCATCCATCTACCTATAGCTAATTCCATAAAGTTATACCTATTAAAAGGACCATATAGTTACTTATGTTCTTGGTCCAGAATATACATATGCCAGGACAGAGTGGGAGAACCTAGAGCAGGATATCTTTCTCTCTTGTGGTTTCTCCACCCTGACCAAAGAGCGAAACATCCTCCAACAGCCTGACTGGCACATTTCTACTTTAGATATGTTAACGTATTTGATAGGTTTCATTCTATTTTTAACCTGAAATTAATCCATCTGTTTGATGACTTTGTCAATCAGATCCAGTGTATATATATTTTTCACTCATGAGGACAATCAATCTTATTTCTCAGTTTCTATGTTGTAACTATTATATGTCACAATTATAAACTATGTTATATAATTTTCCTAGATTTCTACTAAGTAGACTTATCTGCTAAATTTAGCTGGTTGTACCAAGACAAGTGCAGTCTGTTTTCAAATTTTTGTATCTGCTTTTGCTTTTTTTTTTATTACTGTACTCAAACTAATTTTCCTCATGTGTCAGCTGAGTCAACCTAAAACTAGACCTTTGTGAATATATGGCACCCAATCTTTCATAAACTGCAATTGTTAACCAAAGATTCAGTCAGTATTTAATTTTCTTAAAGCTTTTGTCACAAACCATATTTAACTTATAATAAAGGTGCTTGTCTAGTTTTCCATAATCTTTATATTTTTAGGGGATTAAATCTAAACAGATTTCTTACTGTTTGTTATTTTAGCACCAAAACAGTGTTAGAGAGAAGCATCTTAAGTGTTTCATGGGGTCCTAAGTGCTTAGGGGAGAAATAATTGAATTTCAATTCATCCTCCACTATGGCTGAAGAGTTTTAAAGATTCAAATAATGACTAGAACCTCTCTCTTCATGCATTTATGTTATTCACAGCAAATACTGTATACTTAGTCTCCCATTTATCTGTGAGACAAGTTTGTACTTATTAGCCTAAGCTGAGAAAACATGTATCTCATTTACCAGTAAAATGTCTTAAAGACAAAACCAGTTGAAGTATCTCACTAAACATTTGAAACAAACATTTAAGTAAAAGAATGTTAATACCAACCCTTTTTTTAAAAAAGAGGAAAAATTGCAATCATTACAAATAATCAAAATGGCAGGAATCATGGCAGAATGAAAAAATATATAGATTATTAAATTGAAATGTATGTGAAAAAATCAATTTTCTTCCACAGGCTATAGGACAAGAAAACCAGTCTGGTTTTAGATTAACTAATTATTTTGTTTACTGGCTTTGATATTAGAACCAAAGAATCTCATGTTGCTATTTAGGAATTTTACTAAGGAGTAAAAAATAAACACATTTTTGATGTTATACTTTTATTATTGCATTAATTAAAGAAGTACTTTTCAATGGAATCTTTGTGGTAGAGATATATTACCAATGTTTACCTTGGGATAGCCTGGGGTTTTCATATATGCTAATGTTATAATGGCTTTTTACAAAAATATATTTAAAAACCCTAAAAAATGATTAATGGAATATGCAAGCTGAAAAAATCTATTAATTACAAAGCCCTTTTATATATGTATGAATGACCCAGTTATGTAGAAGTTTTTGTGTGTGCTGAGTTTCACTCAGATTTCAACATAAAATCTCCTGGCTCAACTATTTTGCCATGTCATTTTATTTTCCATTGTAACATGCCCTCAATGTAATGTCTTGTTCAATGTGTTGAGCTGGAAGGGATTTTAATTAGGTTAGAGGACAGAAGCCAAATTTTAGGTTTTGCATTCCACTGAGAACACCTGGATGGAAATATCATGGAACAGTTCTTGAACTATGTAGGACTGTGCAGTGACTACTGCAGTGCTGTTAAGTCTTGATCATCAGTAAGAAAGAAATGCCATAATTAATCTCTTTATGGAATCACAGAATTTGGGAGAATAAAAGGAAGACTGGAGATCATTTTTATCTATTTTTAGTCTATTGGAACACAATGTAAATGAAAATTGAGATCTCTGCTTCTATAAAAGTTTTTAAAAATTATTTAGGGAAACTTGTTGTTTAGCCCTAAAATGCAAGGAGCTTGGAGGTTGTCACTCCTCTTACAACAAGAAAAAGCTGGACAAATCAATAACTTTTTTTGAACCCACCAGAAAACAGAGATTGTAGGACAAATGTCCACAAACAAATCTGGAGAGAGGGCATGGTGGCTTACGTCAGTAATCCCAGCACTTTGGGAGGCTGAGGCGGGTGGATCACCTGAGGTCAAGAGTTCGAGGCCAGCCTGGCCAACATGGCAAAACCCCATCTCTACTAAAAATACAAAAATTAGCTGGGCATGGTGGCACATGCCTCTAGTCCCAACTACTTGGGAGGCTGAGGAAAGAGAATTTCTTGAACCCAGGAGGCGGAGGTTGCAGTGAGCTGAGATCATGTCACTGGACTCTAGCCTGGGCGACAGAGCGAGACTCTGTCTCAAAAAAAAAGAAAAAGTAAAATAAATCTGGAGAGACAGATGCACATAGAGAAACTGCTTAGCTAGAACAGAAGCCATAAAGGGGTAAGAACACTTAGTTGGTAAATTTGATAAATTGTTTGAGGCTGTGTAGACTATCTTAACAGTGAGAAACCCCTTGACGCTTCAGTCTTAGGAAAAAACCCACACATTGTTGGGCTTTTCTGTCATTAACCCATCAGGTTCTCACTGTAGGGATCTGGGTAAGAGCAGAGGAGGTGGAACCTTTGTGAAATATACACAGAATTTTTTCATAACCCCACAAATGACCTATTATCCATAAGAAAAGACATTGACAGGGACTCATTGCTTTTGGGAGAAGGAAATTCTTCCCGACTCTTGCCTTATCTGAGTTTAATGCCTTAGTAAGAAAGAAAAATAACATAATCAACAAGATTTTATAATAATTGAGAATAAACAAACATAAAATATTTACTTTTTTTATCCTTAATTGGTCTGAAAGAAAACTGTTTAAAACAATAGTAAATAACAATGTATTCGATGATTAAAGTGTGTAGCAGGGTAAAATGAATTACATCAATATCACATGGGATGAGAGAAGAATTAGGAGTTCTCTATTATAAGAGAACATGTACTACATATAAGATAGTGTAGTGTTATTTGGAGACAGACTTAGATTAGTTAAAAGTGCATATTTCAACTCTAAATCACTAAAAGAATGTTTAATTGCAATTTTTACATAAATAGAGGAGGCAAAATGGTCTTATATAATATGCTTAGTTAAAACCAAAGAAGGCGTAAGGGTATGTATGGGAGATTGGGAACAAAGATCATAAGCAATGAATAAAAAGAGTTTCAAACATGGTAAGTACTAATCTACCTCAACCAATCATCACATTAAATGTGAATGGTTTAAACATACCAATTAAAAGACAGAGATTGTCAGGATAGAATAATAAAAAACAAAAGCTCAAATATAACTTGTCTGTAAAAAACTCACTTTAAATATAAGGACACAGATATTTTAAGGGTAAAGAGATACAAAATATATGCCATGCTAACACTAATTTTAAAAACAATATAGAACAGCTATATTCATAAGGGACAAAAAACAGATTTCCAAAGCCTGAGGAGCACATAGTAACAACAAGGTTAATTCTCCAAGAATACATAGCAACACTAAATGTGTATGCAGCTAACAACATATCATCAAAATGTATGTCTCCAAAATGGAAAGAACTGAAGGGGAAAATAGACAACTTTATTATTAGGGTTTGAAATTTTAACACCAAAAATTGGAAGCAACCAAGATGTTCTTCAACAAGTGAGTGAATAAATAAACTGCAATGCATTCCATTCATACAATGAAATATTACTCAGCAAAAAGAAAAAGGAAAAATATTATGAAGCATGCAAAAAAAAAAAGACAACAAGAATCTCAAATGCATATTGCTAAGGGGAAGAAGCCAATCTGAAAAGCCTTCACAGTGTATGATTTTGATTTTATGACATGCTGTAAAAGGTAAAACTATAGAGATAAGAAAAAGATTACATGTTGCCAGGGGTTTGGGGTAAAGGGAAAAATATTTAATAGAAGGTACATAGGATATTTATTTTTGAGCAATGAAACTATTCTGTATAATACCGCAGTGATGCATACATGATATTATGAATTTGTCAAAACCAAGAGACCGTTATGGCATAAAAAATGAACCTCAATGTATATAAATTTTGTGAAAATTTAGAGATCAAGGATTCTCCAGTGGAAGGCAGAATGGGGTAAAACAATTTTACAATATTACAGATTAGTGAAACAACCTCACTGAAGGAGATGAAAAATGTGCTGACCTAAGTAACTTTAGAAATAAATAGAGACTATAAAATGAAGACAAAAGAACTAGGCATAAGAATTGTACTCTCATTGATGAAGCTTTTACCTATGGAGATACAATTTAACAATATTGCAACACCAAATGTATACTGGAATTGAACAATTAAATGGATGGTACATGGTAAGAACCATATTTGTCAATTGGAGTAGGAGATTACAACAGATAAGCAATGAAAGAAAATGAGAGCGATTCATGTGGTAATGGATTAGAGTTAGAGACATCAGTGTGAATTTATTTATGTTTACCTTGTATTAGATATGGATGGTTATATATAGAAATATCAATATGCGTATGTTCAAGGGTTAGTATACTTTCATATTTCCTTGCTCTACCAACTGATGGCCTCGCAGGAGTGATGTCCCAAGAGCAAAGGGCATATTCCTTGATTCTAGGACTGGTATAGAAGCAAGGACACCTAAGTAGTTACAAGCACACTTTCATCCAGAATTTGATTTCTAATACCAGCCTCTTATATCTGTTCCTACTACCAGAGCTTCTTGGAAAAGTGGCAGTTCTCAAACTAGGGTAAGACATATACAAGATAAAACTGATGCATCTTGAGTTTTCAAAAAGTAAAGCTTTTCTAACAACAGAAACAATCCACAAAACATAATAATGGGGATATGTCAATGGTACAAAGGCACCAACTGAAGAGCTCCCAATGCACAAAAAGGGAATGATTTCAGTAACAACATTAATAAAGTAGTATTGGGTTGTAATATAAAATATTAAATGAATATTCATGATTCCACACTAATATGAATAAATTATTGGATAAGTAAATTAATATAGGAGAATAGAAACACTTGAACAAAGGGATTTCAAATAATTTTTGTAGATATTCTGCCCTCAAGGAGGTGAAGCCCCCACTCCTTAAGTACAGGCTGCACGTAGTACTTCCAACCAAAAATACAGCATAGAAAGGGAAAAAAAAGAAGAACTTAAAAGTGAGAAAATTTGCAAACACTCCTCAGACAGGTGATCAAGAAAAATATCAGCAGTGACAATTCAAGTAGATAGTGTGTAGCCTTAACAAGATGTAATAAAAATGGCTTTTATCCCCCAAGGTTTTTCTTTTAAAAATCCATAACACTAAGTCATGAGAAAACATTAGACAAATTTCAGTTAAGGGGTATTCTACAAAATATGTGACTAGTGCTCCTCAAAATTTTAAATGTCATCAAAACATGGAAAATTTGAAAAACTGTTGTAACTAAGAGCCAAACGAGATATGATGAATAAACATAATGTGGTATCCTGCATGGAATTTAGGAGAAGAAAATTGAGATAAGCAAAACTAAGGAAATATGAATAAGTTATGGGACTTTAGCCCATCTAACTCAGTTGGTAGAGAATGAGACTCCAGTTATGGACTTCAACATTAATGTATCGGTATTGGTTCATTAATTGTGACAAATGTACATACTAATATATGATATTAATAATAGGGAAACTGAGTCAGGGTAAAGGGAAACTGTCCTATCTTTCAATTGTTCTGAAATATAACGCTATTCTAAAATAAAAGTTTATTAACTTATTTATTCATTTATTTTTAAGTATTTCAACTTTTAGATTCATGGGGTACATGTGCAGTTGTGTTGTATGAATATATTGCATGATGCTGAAGTCTGGGCGACAACCAGTACCCAATAGTTCATTTTTCAACCCTTGCCCCATCTCTCCTTCCCCACTCTAGTAGTCACCAGTGTCTACCGTTGCCATCTTTATGTCCCCGTATACCCAATGATTAGCTCCCACTTATACACGAGAGCATTCAGTATTTGGTTTTCTGTTCTGCATAATTCACTTAGGATAATGGCCTCCAGCTGCATCTATGTTGCTGCAAAGAAGATGATTTCATTCTCTTTTATGGCTGTGTAGTATTCCATGTTGTATATGTACTATATTTTCTTTATCTAATCCACCATAAATGGGAACGCCAAACAGGCACCCCAAATGGGCGCCTTGATTGATTCTGTGCCTTTGCTGTTGTGAAGAGTGCTGAGATAGACATATGAGTGCATGTGTCTTTTTAATAAAATATTTTTTTCTTTTGTGTATGTACTCAGTAATGGAATTGCTGGGTCAAATGCTAGCTCTGTTTTAAGTTCCTTGAGAAATCTCCAAATTGCTTTGCACAGTGGCTGAACTAATTTACATTCCCACCAACAGTGTATAAGCATTCCTTTTACTAGGCAGCATTTGTTACTTTTTGGCTTTTTAGTAATAGCAATTCTAAATGGTATGAGATGGTATCTCATTGTGGTTTTGACTTGCATTTTCCTGATGGTTAGTGAAGTTAAGCATTTTTTTCATATGTTTGTTGGCCATTTGTACGTCTTCTTTTGAGAAATTTCTGTTTACATCTTTTGACCATTTTTAATGGATTAGTTGGTTTTGGCTTTTCCAATTGTTTAAGTTCCTTTAGATTCTAGATATTAGACCTTTGCCATATACATAGTCTGTGAATATTTTCTCCCATTGTGTAGGTTGTCTGATTACTCTATTGATAATTCCCTTTGCTTCACAGAATCTCTTTAGTGTAATTAGGTCCCACTTGTCAATTTTTGTTTTTGTTGCAATTGCTTTTGAGGACTTAGTGATAAATACTTTCCTAAGGCTGATGTCCAGAAAGGTGTTTCTAAGTTTTCTTCTAGGATTCTTTAGTTTGCAATCTTAAATTTAAATCTTTAATCTGTTTTAATATTTGTTTATGATGAAAGGTAGGGGGTCCAGTTTCATTCTTCTGCGTATTGGTTAGCCAGCTATCCCAGCACCATTGATTGAATATGGAGTCATTTCTGCATGCTTACTTTTGTTGATTTTGTCAAAGATCATATGGCTATAGGTGTATGGCTATCTGTCTGGGTTCTCTATTCTGTTCCATGAATGTATGTGTCTGTTTTTGTACCAGTACCATGCTGTTTTTGTTACTGTAGCATACTGTTTTGGTCATTCTAGCCTATAGTTTAAAGTTGGGTAATGGGATGTCTCCAGCTTTGTTCTTTTGCTTAGGATTGCTTTGAATTTTCAGGCTCTTTTTTTGCTCCATATGAATTTTAGAATAGTTTTTTCTAGTTCTGTGAAAAATGATTTTGGTAGTTTGGTAGGGATAATGTTGAATCTGTAGATTGCTTTGGGCATTATTGCTATTATAACAATATTGATTCTTCCAATCCATGAGCATGGATTTTTTTTTTCATTTGTTTGTGTCATCTATGAATTCCTTCAACCGTGTTTTGTATTTCTCCTTGCAGAGATCTTTCACCTTCGATGTTAGATGTAGTCCTAGGTATTTTTGTGTGTGTTCCTATTGTAAATGGGATTGCATTCTTGATTTGGCTCTCAGCTTCAACATTATTGGTGTACAGAAATGCTACTGATAGCATTTCTATCAGTATAACTATACATTTATTTTGCATCCTGAAACTTTACTGATGTCATTTATCAGTTCTCAAAGCCTTTTGGTGGAGTCATTAGGGTTTTCTAGGTGTAAAATCATATCAGCAAAGAGAGACTTTGACTTCTTCCTTTTCTATTTGGGTGACTTTTCTTTCTCTCTTGCCTGATTGCTCCTGCTGGGACTGCCAGTATTAGGTTGAATAGAAGTAGTGAGAGTAAGCATGCTTGTCTTCTTCTAGTTCTCCAGGAAAATGTTTCCAGTTTGTGCCCACTCAGTATGATGTTGGCTGTAGGTTTGCCGTAGATCACTCTTATTATTTTGAGGTATATTCCTTTGATGCCTAGTTTCTTGAGGGATTTTATCATGAAGGGGTGTTGGATTTTATCTAAATCTTTTTCTACATCTTTTGAGATGATCATGGGGGTTTTGTTTTTAATTCTGTTTATTTGTTAAATCACATTTAATTGATTTGTATATGTTGAACCCAGCATGCATCCCAGAAATGAAGCCTACTTGATCATGGTGAATTAACTTTTTGATGCGCTGCTGGATTCAGTTTGTTAGTATTTTGTTGAGGATTTTTGTGTCTATGTTCATCAGAGATATTAGCCTTTAGTTTTCTTTTTTCATTTTGCATTTGCGAGCTTTTGGTATCAGGGTGATGCTGGCTTCATAGAATTAGTTAGGGACGAGTCCCTCATACTTGATTTTTTTGAAATAGTTTTGATAGAATTGGTACCTTGCCCTGTTTGTATGTCTGGTAGAATTTGGGTGTGAATTATGTAGTCTGAAACTTTTTTGGTTGGTAGAATTTTTAATGCCGATTCCATTTCAGAACTCAATATTGGCCACTTCAGAGTTTCAATTTCTTCCTGCTTCAATCCTGAGAGGTTGTGTTTCTAGAAATTTATCAATTTCCTCTAGATTTTCCAGTTTGTGTGAATAGATATGTTTATAATAGTCTTTGAGAATCTTTTGTATGTCTCTGGATTGGTTGTAATGCCACCACTGTGTTTTTGATTGCGCTTATTTGGATCTTCTCTCTTTTTTCTTTGTTAATCTAGCTAGAGTCTATCAATATTGTTTATCCTTTCAAAAAATAATTTTTGGTTTTGTTGATTCTGTGGGTGAATTTTGGGGTCTCCAGTTTCCTAAGCTCTGCTCTGATTTTAGTCATTTCTTTTCTTGTGCTAATTTTGGGATTAGTTTGTTTTTGTGTTTATAGTTCCAGTAGGTGTGATGTTAGATCATTAATTTGAGGTCTTTCTAACTTTTTGAGGTGTCTTCCTTCCTTCTTTCCTTCCTTCCTTCCTTCCTCTTTCTTTCTTTCTTTCTTTTTCTCCCTCTGTGGCCCAGGCTGCAATCTACTCGGCTCGCTGCTGCCCCACACCCTGCCGCCTCGCACCACCACCGCTGCCGGCTTTTTCTCCTTTGGCTGCAGCGGCGGTTTCGCCATGTTGGCCACTCTGGTCTCCAGCTCCTGACCCCGAGTGCTCTGCCCACCTCGGCCTCCCGAGGTGCTGGGACTACAGACGGAGTCTCGCTCACTTGGTGCTCGGTGTTGCCCAGGCTGGAGTGCGGTGGCGTGGTCTTGGCTCGCGGCAGCCTCCGCCTCCCAGCTGCCTGCCTTGGCCTACCAGGGTGCTGGGATTGCAGCCCCTGCCCAGCCGCCGCCTCCTCTGGGAGGTGGGGAGCGTCTCTGCTCGGACGCCCCTCTGCCCGGCCTCCCCATCTGGGAAGTGAGGAGCGCCTCTGCCTGGCCACCCATTGTCTGGGAGGTGAGGAGCGCCTCTGCTCGGCCACCCATCGTCTGGGAGGTGAGGAGCGCCTCTGCTCGGCCACCCATCGTCTGGGAGGTGAGGAGCGCCTCTGCCTGGCCACCCATCATCTGGGAGGTGAGGAGCGCCTCTGCCTGGCCACCCATCATCTGGGAGGTGAGGAGCGCCTCTGCTCGGCCACCCATCGTCTGGGAGGTGAGGAGGGCCTCTGCCCGGCCACCCCGTCTGGGAAGTGAGGAGCACTTCTGCCTGGCCACCCATCGTCTGGGAAGTGAGGAGCGCCTCTGTCCGGCCGCCCCGTCTGGGAAGAAGTGAGGAGCGCCTCTGCCCGGCCGCCCCGTCTGGGAAGTGAGGAGCGCCTCTGCCCGGCCGCCCCGTCTGGGAAGTGAGGAGCGCCTCTGCCCGGCCACCCATCGTCTGGGAAGTGAGGAGCGCCTCTGCCCGGCCACCCATCGTCTGGGAAGTGAGGAGCGCCTCTGCCCGGCCACCCATCGTCTGGGAAGTGAGGAGCGCCTCTGCCCAACTGCCCCGTCTGGGAAGAAGTTAGGAGCACCTCTGCCCGGCCGCCCCGTCTGGGAAGAAGTTAGGAGCGCCTCTGCCTGGCCGCCCCGTCTGGGAAGAAGTGAGGAGCGTCTCTGCCAGGCCGCCACGTCTGGGAAGAAATGAGCAACGCGTCTACCCGGTCGCCCCATCCGGGAAATGAGGAGCGCCTCTGCCCGGCCGCCCCGTCTGGGAAGAAATGAAGAGCACCTCTGCCCGGCTGCCCCGTCTGGGAAGAAGTGAGGAGCACCTCTGCCCGGCCGCCCCATCTGGGAAGAAGTGAGGAGCGTCTCTGCCTGGCCGCCCCGTCTGGGAAGAAATGAAGAGCACCTCTGCCCAGCTGCCCCGTCTGGGAAGAAGTGAGGAGCACCTCTGCCCGACCGCCCCGTCTGGGAGGTCTACCACGGAGGCCAGAAGCAATGTGGGGGCTGGAGGTGGTGGCTCACACCTGTGGTCCCAGCACTCTGGGGGGCCGAGGCGGGTTGATCACTTCAGGCTAGGAGTTCGAGACCAGTCTGGCCAACATGGCGAAACATATGAAAAATACAACAGACAAACCAACCAACCAACCCAGCGACAACAAAACAGGTCTACCCTGGAGTCATACTCTAATTTTTTCTATTTTCCTCTCTTTCTGATCCTTTATCCCACTTTCTTTTTCTTCCTCTTCCTTCTCCTTCTTCTTTGTCAAATAGAGGATTGAGTTATTATCACTGATCCATATAAAGTCCCTCTCTCATTTATTTTAATTCCCACCCCCCATTTCTATTCCCCGACTTCCCATGTGCAACCTTCCTAATATGTTTGATACGCATCTTTTTGTTTGTATGTATTTTTAGAAAATGTTTATTGTTTTTGTGTGCAAAAAAAAAAATAAAAAATAAAAAAATGGATTAAAAAAAGAAAAAAAAAATCTCAATTTCACACACAAAAAAAAGTGTTTAGCACTATAAACATTCATCTTAATCCTGCTTTTGCTGCATCCCAACGATTTTGGTATGCTGTGTTTCTGTTTTTATTTATTTCAAAAAAACTTTTGACTTCTGCCTTAATTTAGTTGTTTACCCAGAAGTCATTCAGTAGCAAGTTGTTTAATTTCCATGTAAATTGTCTAGTTTTGAGAGATCTTCTTGGTATTGATTTCTACTTTTATTCCACTGTGGTCTGAGAGTATCGTTGGTATTATTTCAGTTTTTTTTTAATTTATTGAGACTTGCTATATGGTTAAGTATGTGTACATTCCTCTAATCTGCACACAGAATATCAGTTTATTTTTAAACAAATAGGCTTCTTTCTACAGTTGAGTGGAAGATCTTCTGAATAAATATCTAGTGTTTATGTTCTTCATAATATGTAGAATTTATTTTAAAAACAAATTATTAGGTTAGCTCTGTGTTTAAAATATATAGTACAGTATTTCAATTCCTTAAATAGGCTAATTGTTTATCTTAGTCATTGAAAGAAAAAAATGTAAATAGATATATGACTTTACATCTCTACTTTCAATTTGTCTTTTATGGGGATGAAGAGAACATGTTGTTTCCTCTATTTTAGTTTCTTAAACATTTGCGGATATATGATACAGTTTATGAAGCACACCAAAGATAAGGAAACTGTTGGAATCCTAATTTGATCACTAATTATTTATATAAGATTAAGAGAGCCTTTCTGGGACTTATTTTTGTTTCTATGTATATAAAGTGGCCTGAATAGATTAAGTGATTTTAACTTATTATGTGGCTTTCATAACTGCTCTGAATTTTTTTTTTTTTTTGCAAATTTAATTATTGCAAAATAAACATTTTTCTGGAGTGAAGGTTTAGATTTTTTATCATATTCTTAAAATTATCAGTTACCCACAAAGTGGTTAAGATCCTCTGGTCTTACTGATGTTCGTAGCTGGGGTATTAATTCTGTGGAGACCTTGAAGATGGTGCTCTGACTACTGTTGACAAATATCAGTAAGTATCAAAATACTTTTACAACACTGAGTTCTGTACAATAGTGATTATAGTTAAAAATATAAGATAGGTTCTGGAAGGACTTCAGAGTTATCAAGAACCATGGAGTCCTTACCATTTAAGTTCTTTTTCATTAATGAAAGAAATTTAAGATCCAGAGGAAAAGATTTATAGAAACATCATCTTAAAGCATCTTATAGGATTATTTAAAGTGGTTATGCTATCCTTTGCTGTCCACAAAGATGAGCTGCTACAATTTCAGTACAATTTCTGGCAAGATAAACTAAAACATCTAATTGATAATTTAAGTGGCTTATTTCATTTATTCTTTTTTTTTTTTTTTTTTTGAGACAGTGTCTCACTCTGTAACCCAGGCTGGAGTTCAGCGGTGCAATCTCAGCTCACTGCAACCTCCACCTCCTAGATTAAAGAGATCCTCCTGCCTCAGCCTCCCAAGTAACTGGGATTACAGGCACATGCCACTATTTTCAGCTAATTTTTGTATTTTTAGTAGAGACGGGATTTCACCATCTTGGCCAGGCTGGTGTCGAACTCCTGACCTCAAGTGATTCTCCCACCTCAGCCTCCCAAAGTGCTGGGATTGCAGGCATGAGCCACTGCGCCTGACCTGAGCTACTGCACCCAGCCATTTTTATTCTTTCATTTTTATTCTTTAATTCACTTATGCACTTAGCAAATAATGATGTTTTAATATATGTTAAGCTTAGTGTTAGGTGCCTTGGACACAGAAACAAATATATATCTATTATTTCTTGAGTGTCTACTAAGTGCTTTAGCTTAATTAACTTCCAAAACATTTTAAATATCTAAAAACATGGAGACTGGGAAAAAGTACATTACTTATCCAAACCTATACAGAGAGTAAGCTGCAGATTAGAACTTAAAACTTAGGTCTGACTTCCCCCTCAACTATATTTTTTTCATCATTCCTATCCCCCCAGGAGACCTGCCTTTAAAGGGCTTAAGAGGTTTTTGGTAAAAATAGACACATGGACGTGTAAACAGCAACAAGAATATCACAATACCCAGCAAAGTAATTTAACATAAATCTGACATGATTTATTGCATGCCTATGTCATTACTAAAATCTTTTGTAAATTTTAAATATGAAGGACAGTACTATGCTCAAAATTACACAGAAATATTTTTTCAAAAACATTCAAAATGACAGACTTTAAAGCTAGAGATGGTCAGTATTTGGTACTGCCATCCTATTTCCTAACTGAGGAAGATGATGCTCTGTGATGCAACATGCATTGCAGCATGCCACATTCCATAGACATCTGAACCCCATGGGAACCAGAGCCTGAGTTAAAAAAAAAAAAAAAAACAGTGACTCAGAATTCAAGACTTCTGGCCTTAGTTGATTCAAGATGTCATTTTTTCAGTTTTTATTTTTTTTTTCCTCCAGATCAAATTTCAGTAAAATGTGACAGTAAGACTTTATTGTATGTGCCTCTTATTTCTCCTTTAGTTTATAAAATATTTTGGTGTTCTCTGGCTGTTGCTTAATTGTGTGCTTGGATATTAAACATAATAAAGTTCCATCTACTTTCATAGTGAATGAAATAGTAATATTTGTTTTTATGTAATGTTTAAGAAAATCCATGGCCTTTTATGCGTGTACATGGTAGAAAGCTATAATTTCACTAAAAGCAGAAGAGATCTAGCTGGTGGGGAGACAGTGCTGTATTGGAGCTAGCTTGTACCTGCTCATACCATCCGCTTATTAAATATTCAGGAATTTTACAAACCAATTGTGAAATACAGCCATTATTAAAAAATAAACTGTATAGACTTATAACTAAGTAAAAATATTAGAATGAAAGCATAAATAACCAAACTCATCACTTCTTAATTCTTTTACTACATCTCACTATTACCTGTGTTCTTGCTATTTTACACTTACTGCCTTTGCATGGTAAAACGACTCCTTATGAGAGTGTACTACCACCCGTGGTTTTCTTCACTCTGCGTTCAGTGACATAATTTTTGTAGCTTAAAATTGGCCATGTTTGGAGTATTTATGCTGTAGAAATTGACATACGCTACGGTTCAGGGATTTTTATCTCAGATATCCAGTTGTTAAACATGTGTCAGCATGCCCCTGAGAATAGAGGAATATCACAAATATTGATCAGCTTCTGCTATTCACAAATTCAACCTTACTTCAACATTATAATCTTGTTGAACACAAGAACCTGATAAACTGCTTTTTGTCAGAATCAGGTCCTAGTTTGGTATGTTTCGAGTAAAATTCCCAAATAGATTAGAGTCTATGTACTTTGAGGATGAAGTGAATGTAATATTTCAAGTTATTGATATTTGCAACTATGAGGGGCTATATCTGAAGGCAAAACCTGACATGCAGAGGATGGCTGTGCAGGAAGAGAAGAATGAATCCTTGATGATGGCATTGAATCACAACACTAATTAATTCTGGAGTCACACTTCAGCCATCTTGTCATGTGAAAAATATATTCTTTAAAGCCACTTTTAATTGTGGTGTGTATTATATGCAGTAGAAAGTAACCTAACTAATACACCAATTACCCTTTTTATAGATAAAAGTCAGCTAATTCCTACAGCCACGACATTTAGGAAAGTTCACGTAAGGTCTTATTAGCACTTCTATTTTAAAGGCTTGTCTTTTTTATTTTTAATTTTAAGTATAACTTTAATTATAGCTTCCAGTATATAAAAGCATTATTTGAAACTGGGTCAATGTGAAATGCAACCAGAAACTTTAAAAAAGTGTAAGCACTGCAAATATATATTTATATAATAATGGGTACTGATGACTATGGTGGATATCTAATATCTAACTGAAAATAAATATAGTTTCCCTTAGCAAAGGAAAAGACATCAGAACCCAGTTATTCAAATACTTACTAGGCCTTTCTTATTTGGGGAGGTTGTTTATAGCCATAAGATACTTATCAAATGTAATAAATAAGCACATTTCCAGTTATAAACTGATGAGTAGCATTTTATTAAACATTATTCTTACAGTTCCTTGAAAACTCTAGTAGTTATAGAAAGAGCACAAAGTGTTCTGATTTTATGCTTTTAAAAATGTGACCCTTTAACAGAGAAACTCCACTTAGGTTTAATAAGACATATTTGACATTCTACTATCATTCAAAACCCCTAAGATTGGTTACACAAAAGTTATATCAACTAATACAAAAAGAATGATTATATGAAGTTATTTATTCTATGTAATGAACATCATTACATAGAATAAATAACTTCATATAATCATTCTTATTAATGAAATGGACATATTGTAATTATGACTTTTTATATTCTAGCAAAAACAATGGAATTGGGAGGTTTTAAATTCAACCTATAGTCTGAAATCCAATATTATTCTAGCAAAAGGAGAGAAAGAGAATGAAATGGAGAAGAGACAGATGAATATTAAGAAATGATTTAGAATAGGTAAACAGTAAAATAGTAATAAATAATACAACATTGGTTAATATGGCAGTTGATTTACCTTGTGAGGTATCAAAAATCTGAAAGGTAGCTGAAGAAACTTTTGGCAGTTTCTTAGAAGAAGTGAGTAATTCATTCTCCTAAATTCAAGCTTAGTGTATATGGGTAGTTCTCAAGTAACATGAAATGAGTATAATACTATCGCTGGCTTAATATCTATTAAAAGGGAGATTGTGTGTATGTATATGCATTTACAAAAGAATGGATTGGATATTTTTAAATGACAGTAGAGGAACTTATACTTGTGACCACATATAAACACACCGACATTGGACAAAATATATAAGAAAACTTTTCAGGCCTTGAACAAAAGACAGCACAGGCTTACAGTTTTTGGAAAAAAGAAAAACTCGTAAAGTGTGTCTCATGATTGAACCTACTCTCTGCCTGAGAACAATTTCCTAAACTGTGAAAGAAGGCGCTGACACACAAGCATAGCACGACAGTCCCACTGAAGTTAAGGCAGAAGTTAGAATTTTTTTTTTTTTTTTTTTTTTTTTGAGACGGAGTCTTGCTCTGTCACCCAGGCGAGAGTAGTACAGCCACCATGCCTGGCTAATTTTTATATTTTTAGTAGAGACAGGGTTTCACCATCTTGACCCGGCTGGTCTCAAATTCCTGACCTCTTGATCTACCCGCCTCCACCTCCCAAAGTGCTGGGATTAGAGGCGTGAGAAAGTAGATTTAAGAGCTGCTGAAGGAGGTGGAATCTGTGGACTAGGGCACCGGAGAGCAGGGAGCTAATCTGAGTGGGAGCCCCAGAGTTTGTGTGGGAACCCCAGAGTTTGTGTGGGAATCCCAGAGTTTGTGTGTGAACCCCAGAGTTTGTGTGGGAGCTTTTGTAGGGTGTCTGGCTATGGGATAATCTTTACAAGCTCAGGAAGAGACTATGGGAGGCTGCAAAGCAAGTGAGTACTAAAGACTTGAGAGTAGAACAGAGGCTGAAGGTTGCATAGTTATGGAAGAACTCAATGCCCCAACTCAGCTAGAGTGGAAAAATCTGGTTCATATCCTGAGTATTCAACTAAGACATCAAAAAGGTCATTCCTTAAGTGCAGAACATGTTCTACAGCAAGAGGCAGCAAATGTTTTCTGACCCTGGTCCCTGTGGTCTCTGTTCCAACTTCTCAACCTTGCTTTTGAGATGTGAAAGCATCTATAGAAAATACATAAATAGGCCGGGCGCAGTGGCTCACGCCTGTAATCCCAGCACTTTGGGAGGCCGAGGCGGGTGGATCACGAGGTCAGGAGATCGAGACCATCCTGGCTGACACGGTGAAACCCCGTCTCTACTAAATATACAAAAAATTAGCCGGGCGTGGTGGCGGGCGCCTGTAGTCCCAGCTACTCGGAGAGGCTGAGGCAGGAGAATGGCGTGAACCCGGGAGGCGGAGCTTGCAGTGAGCCGAGATCGCGCCACTGCACTCCAGCCTGGGCGGCAGAGCGAGACTCCGTCTCAAAAAAAAAAAAAAAAAAAAAAAAAAATACATAAATAAATAGGTGTGGCCGTGTTCCACTAAAGCTTTAATCATAAAATTAACAAGTATCAGTCGAGATTTGACCCACAGACCATAGTTTGCTGACCCCACCCAAGAGTAAGGCCTATATAACACCTACTTATTAAAGCGTAAAACTCAGCTTTGACAATATCCACAGGAAGACAGAGTTTAGAAATTAAGCCGTAGCAAGTTACAGGGGCTTGAGAAAAAAACTTAGGCATTACACAGATATGTTCAACGAAGCATAAAACTAAGCGAATACAAGTTTAAGGTAAATAGGCTGTGATAGAGCTACTTATTTGAACAAAAATCAGCAATTTTCTGAAAAAAAAAAAATCCAAAATCCAGTTTATCTAAATTATATCATCCAAGATGTCCAGTATAAAATTGAAAAAATTAAATAAATAAAAACAGATTTTAAAGTCATCCTGAGGTTTATCAAATAAAAAAGGAAACTATTGTTCATTTCAAGGAATAAAATGAAAATATGCTTTTAATGTTGTATAGATGAGGTATCTAAACAGAGACATGAAAAATATAAAAGCAAATGAAGTAGAAAATCTACAAAAGATGAACAAAATTAGCTGGTCATAGTGGCACACGACTGTAGTCCCAGCTACTAGGGAAGCTGAGGTGGGAGGATTACTGGCACCTGGTAGGCGAAGGCTACAGTGAGCCGAGATCATGCCACTGTACTACAGCCTGGGTGACAGAGCAAGACCCTGTTGCAAATGAAGATAGAAAGAAGAAAGGAAGGAAGGAAGGGAGGGAGGGAGGGAGGGAAGAAGGAAGGAAGGGAGGAAGGGAGGAAGGAAGGAAGGAAGGAAGGAAGGAAGGAAGGAAGGAAGGAAGGAAGGAAGGCAGTCTAAAAGAAGAGATTAAGGCCTAAGATAAAAATAAAAATAAAGTATGAGCAGAATTCAACCATAGAGAATTAAACAAAGCAACAATTTGTTCTTTAAACATAATTAATACAGTTAAACCTCTAGCACAATTAATTAAAAAAAAAAAAAAGAAAGAAAAAGGAAATAGCAAAAAGAATACCACGATCTCGGCTTACTGCAACCTCTGCCTTCCAGGTTCAAGCAATTCTTGTGCTTCAGCCTCCCGAGTAGCTGGAATTACAGACTCCTGCCACCACGACTGGCTAATTTTTGTATTTTTAGTAGAGACAGGGTTTCACCATGTTGGCCAGGCTTGTCTTGAACTCCTGACTTCAGGTGATCCACCCTCCTCAGCCTCCCAAAGTGCTGGGATTACAGGCATGAGCCACAGCACCCAGCCTATCAGAATTTAATAAGTAACAATCATCTAAACAGATGCAGCAAATTTTTTCACAGAACTGAACATTCTTCCATAACAGTAACTCTAGGAACTAGGAAAGAAGGGAATCTTCCTCAGTCTGATAAAACTTGTCTGTAAAAAACCTTTAGCTAACATTCTACTTAATGATTAAAGAAATCTTTCTTAAGATTAAAGGGAAAATTTATTCTTGGCATTTTATTTTCAATATTATTCTAGAGGCTCCAGTTGGGACAATAAACCTAAATAAATAAACATGCAAAGTAGAACATAAAGATTGGAAATATATGAAAAAAAAATCTTTAAAAATTACAAAAATAAATCTATCAGATATAATAATTTAGCAAAGTCACACAATATAAATACAAACAAATGAATTTTATTTTTGTGTATAGGTCGTTAACAACTGAAAAACAATATTCTTTACCATAGCATTAAAATAACACCACAAAACAGGAAGAAATTTAACAAAAAGATAGGCAGGACATTTACATTGAAACATTGATGAGAGAAATTTAAGCATTAAAATAACACCACAAAACAGGAAGAAATTTAACAAAAAGATAGGCAGGACATTTATATTGAAACATTGATGAGAGAAATTTAAGCACATATTTTCGTGTCTGTTATACCTTGTGTGGAGGGGTGGGAATCACAGCTCGATTCAATTATTTGCAGCTGTTTCACTTCTGCAATTTACTTAGCTTAAACTCAGTCTCTAAATCTCTGTCATCATTCATAAAGTTCACTTTCTAGATAGGTCATTAATAGAATAGGAAATATGTACAGTAATTGGCATAAAGCCTGAACCTAATAGAAGTACAGCAAATTGAAATAATTTTATTATTGTTATTATGAATAATGAGTTATAAAATGAGATACTTATATTTATTACTTCAGCAATAAAGAAGCCATAGGCAAGACTTTGAATAAAGAAAACAACATATGATTGATAGCATAAGTGAAGATTAATTTTCATAATGGTGAGAAAACCTGGTTTATTTGGCCTTTTATTTACTAATAAATTCTGAAGATAAGTCATAAAACAATGGATGGATAGTAGATACACCAGTGTACATAATTTCAGGTCTCTGCAGAAGTGACAAGTAACTCAAAAATATGTTAGTATGAGAAATTTCTTTTTCAAACAAAATGAGATAGCATTGTTCCGGGACTCCTGACTGGGACCTATGCGGTCCTGAACCATTCCATCTAAGTCTGCATATCTCCAAAACCACACTTGTCATTCTTGTTTGGGATGATGTTCTCAAATGTCTTAGTTCTGCTTCCCTCAAAACAGACACCCAGACAGGAACTTTGGTTCTGGTAATTTATTCGGGCGATGATCCAGGAAGCAAGAAAGGGGAGCAGACAAAGTAAGATGGGGACACAGAAGCGTCAATATAGAATGATTTATTGAGGTTACACTGTGGGCAGTAAGGGATTTTTTCCAAAACCTGAGAAACATACGGAAAGCTTCCCCAAATTTTCCCTTAGCCGAACAGAAATCAACAATATTTGTCCACAAGCTCCATGAATTGAAAATCACATGAAGGCATTAACTCCACTAACACTGCCTATCCAGGCTGCATGTGTAGCAGGCTGAGTAGATTCACAAAGTGTCAGAGAAGGCACTGAAGCAGAGTACAGATATACACATACAATGAGCTTTAGATGGGACTCTACCAATGTGTGGCAGATCTGAACTAGCACAGAACTGCCCTCTGTAGCTAAGGCTGAAATCAGAAATGAGCTAAGGTGATAATGACATTAACTAGAAGACCCTATGTAGGACATCAAGTCTAAAAATAGGTTAGGTTTTGTTCACTCTACTAATGCTGAGAAGTGAATCCTATATTTTGTCAAGTGCCTTAGTCTCTTCAGGCTGTTATAACAAATACCATCAACTAGTTAGCTTATCAACAACAGGAATTTCTCTCTCATAGTTCTGGAGAATGGGAAGTCCAAGGCATTAGCAGATTTGCTGTCCAGTGGGGAATCATTTCCTTATTCATAGATGATACCTTCACCTGTTCCTTCACACGATAGAAGGGACTAACTGACTCTCTGGAGTCTTTTAATGAGGGCACAAGTCCCAGTCATGAGAGTTCTGCCTTCATTCATAACTCAATCACCTCCCAAAGACCTCACCTCCTCCATTACCTTAGGAGTTAGGATTTCAACTTGGAATTTGAGGAGATACAAACATTAAGACCATAGCAAGACTTTCCTCAAAAGATAATTATTGAATTTTAATATTTAATTATGATATGAAATAGAAAAAATGACTATGTCTATAGGTCATTTTTAAAAGATTATAAAAATATAAGGAGGTCAAAAAATTTAGATTGCATTTAGAATATAACCTAAACATCATAATTTGACAAGGTCTAGATTGGCAGTGCTATTTGTACCAGGTCACATATTAGACATATATAAGTCACATGTAAATTTAGAGGTCATAACTATTCCCCATATTCCCAACCCATAGATTTTTTCGCTAGTCCACTGAGTCTTTATCCACACCACCTGCTTTGATGCCTGAATCAATCTTGACTCATAAATAGATTGATATGAAAGGGTACTGTGGCATGGCTACGTCTCCTGCTCCCCCTCACCACCACCGCGCTGGGTGGGCTGCATCAAATAAAATGAAACCAGCCGCAGCCTAGAAATATGGTGTCACTTACGCCTGCTGTTCTCCTAAATGTTATCCCATTTAGGAGGCTAAAGACAGAGGCTTATTCTTATGGAAAATGTTCTTCTGGTGTGTTAATTAGTTCTTCTGAAGAACAGAATAAGCATGTGCTCCCACAAGTCCTTTTTTTTTTCCAGTAGAGCCAGAAACTTTTTGCTGCCATTAACACATTCATTAAAAAGAACTGTGAACCCTTTGAAAAACCATTAGTAAAGATTTTATTTTGTTCAGCTTTACTGTGATATAATTGAAATTTAAAAATTATATAGATTTACGTTGTATAACATAATGTTTTGATAGATGCATACATTGTTAACTGAATACCAAAAGCAAGCTAATTAAAATGTCCATCTCCTCATATACTTACCATTTTTATGTGTGTGATGAGGACACTTAAGATCTACTCTCTTAGCAAGTTTCAAGTATACAATATAAAATTATTAACTATACTCATTATGCTGTACATTAAATCTCTGGAATTTATTCATCCTGCATAACTGAAACATGGTGATCTTTCACCAGTATCTCCCCATTTTTCGTACTCCCAAACTCTTGGGAACACCAAGCTGCTCTCTGTTTCTATTATTTGACTTTTTTCAGATTCCATATGTAAGTGGGATCATGCAGCATTTGTCTGTGCCTGGTTTACTTCGCTTAGCTTTATGTCCTTCAGTTATATCATGTTGCAAATAACAGGATCTTCCTTTTTAAGGCTGAATAATATTTCAATATGTATTGTATTATATACAATATATCGTGTGTCTGTGTGTGTGTGTGTGTATCCCATGTGTTCCTTTAAAAAAAATAGACTTAGGGAGTGCACGTGGTACAGTTTTGTTACATGGATACATTGCATAGTAGTGAAGTGTGGGCTTTTAGTCTAGCCATCACCCGAGTAGTGTACATCAGGAATCCCCAGCCCCCCGACCACAGACTGGTACCCATCTGTGGCCTGTTAGAAACTGGACCACATAGCAGAGAGATCTAGTTTTTACGCTCTTCGTGAGAATCTAACTAATGCCTGATGATCTGAGGTGGAGAAGTTTCAACCTGAAACCACCCACCCCCCAACATCAGTGGAAAAATTGTCTTCCACGAAACCTGTCCCTGGTGCCAAAAAGGTTGTGGACTCCTGGTATATATTGTATACACTGTATATATTGTACACATCCTGGTATACATTATACACATTAAGCAATTTCTCATCCCTCACTCTCCTCCAACCCTCCCACCCTCCCAAATCTCCAATGTCTATTATTCTCTCTATGTCCACGTACAGGGTATCTAGCTCCCATTTATAAGTGAGAACACAAGGTATTTGGCTTTCTGTTTCTGAGTTATTTTACTTAAGATAATGGCCTCTAGGTTCATCCATGTTACTGGAAAAAACATAATTTCATTCTTTTTATAGTTGAAACACACTTTTTATAGTTGAAACCACGGTGTGTGTGTGTGTGTGTGTGTATACATATTGCATGTATATATGTACATATAATGTGTATATATGTATATACACACGCAGACACCCACAGTGGAATGCTACTATATAAATGTTTTATATATTATATATATACGTACACACATATTTATATATATTTATATATAAATAAATATATATAAATAATTATCTATAAATTTATATATATATAAAAATATGTGTGTGTGTGTATATATATATAGATATATATATATAGCATTTTTTTTATCTAACCATCAGTTGGTGCACACTTAGGTTGATTCTATATCTCTGCTGTTGTGAATAGTGCCACAGTCAATGTACAAATGCAGGCATCTTTTTGGTATAATGATTTCTTTTCCTTTGGGTCAGTATCCAGTAGCGGCGTTACTGGATTTAATGGTAGTTCTATGTTTTCTTCTTTGAAAAATATCCATATTGTTTGCCATAAAGGTTGTACTAATTTATATTCCCACCAACAGTGTATAAGCACTTCTTTTTCTCCCCAGCCTCATCAACATCTGTTATTTTTCGACTTTTTAAAAATAGCCATTCTGACTGGTGTAAGATGGTATCTCATTGTGGTTTTGATTTGCATTTCTCTGATGATTAGTGATGTTGAGTATTTTTTTGCATATGTTTTGGACATCTGTGTATCTTCTTCTGTAACGTGTCTGTTCCTGTACTTTGCCCGTTTTTTCAATTGTGATTATTTTTTGTTGTTGTTGTTACGATGTTGGAGTTACTTGTAGATTTTGGATATTATTCCTTTGTAGGATGCATGGTTTGCAAATATTTTCTCCTGTTCTGCAGATTGTCTGTTCCCTCTATATTTCTTTTGCTGTGCAGAAGTTTTTTATTTTAATTGAGTCCCATTTGTCTATTTTGAATTTTTTTGTATTTGCTTTTAAGGTCTTAGTCATAAATTATTTGTCAAGGCACTGTCCCAAGTGTTTTTTCTAGATTTTCTTCTAGTATTTCTACAGTTTAAGGTTTTACATTTAAGTATTTAATCCATCTTGAGTTAATTTTTGCATAGAGTAAAAGATAGAGAAGCAGTTTCATTCTTCTGCATATGGCTATACAATTTTCTCAGCACCATTTATTGAATAGGATGCCCTTGCCCTAGTATATGTTTTTGTTGACTTTATTGAAGATAAGTTGGTTGTAGATATGTGGTTTTATTCCTGGGTTCTCTATTCTGTTACATTGATCTGTGTATCTATTTTTATATCAGTACCATGTTGTTTTGTTTACTAAAAACCTTCTAGTGTAATTTTAAGTAAGATAACATGAAATCTCCAGCTTTGTTCTTTTTGCTAAGGATTACTTTGGCTATACAGGCTCTTTTTCAGTTTCATATAAATTTGGGGATTGTTTTTTCTAATTCTGTGAAAAATGACATTGGTGTTTTCATAGGAATTGCATTGAATCTGTAGATTGCTTTGGGCCGTATGGTCATATCAATTATATTGATTCTTCTAATCCATTAGCACGTGACGTTTTTCCATGTGTTTGTGTCACCCAAAACACAGACATTTCATTAAACACATTTCATTTGTCAGTGTTTTGTAGTTTTCCTTGTAGTGACCTTTCACCTCCTTGGTTAAATGTATTCCTCAATATTATTTTTTTAGCTACTGTAAATGAGGTTTACTTCTTGATTTGTTTCTTAGTTTGGTTGTTATTGATGTATATAAATGCTACTGATTATTGTAAGTTGGTTTTGTACCCTGATTTTAAAATGAGCAAAGACCCCAAATTTACTGAACTTACTTATCAAATCTAGGAGTCTTTTCTTAATTCATTCATGTTTAGATGAACACAGGTTGATTCTGTATCTGAGCTATTGTGATTATGCTTCAGTGAACATGGGGGTGCAGATAGCTCTTCAAGTTGCTGATTTCATTTATTCTGTATATACATTGAGAAGTGGGATTACTGGATCATGAGGTAGTTTTATTTTTAATTTTCTGAGAAACTTTTATACTGGTTTTCATAATGGTTGTACCAATTTACATTCCAACCAACAATAGGTTTGCTTTTCTCCACATCCTCACCAGCACTTGCTATTTTTTGTATTTTTTATAATAGCTATTCTATCAGCTGTGAGGTGACATCTTACAATGGTTTTGTTTTGCATTTGCTTGATGATTAGTAATGTTTGCCATTTTTTTCATATACCTAGTCATCATTTGTAAGACTGTTTATGAGAAATGTCTTTTCAGGTTCTTTGCCCATTTTTAAATTAGATTATTTGTTTTCTTGCAATTGAGTTGTTTAAACTCCTTATGTATTTAGAATATTAACCCTCTATCAGATGTCTGATTTGCAAATATTTTCACCCATTTCCCAGGTGACCTCTTCATTCTGTTTATTGGTTTTTTACTGTGCAAAAGTTTTTTTGTTTGATACAACTTCATTTGTCCACTCTGGCTTTTGTTGCCTTTGCTTTTGGTGTCATATTCAAAAAATCATTGCCCAGACGAATATAAAGAAGACTTTCTCCTGTATTTTCTTTCAGCAGTTTTACAGCTCCAGGTTTTATGTAAAGTATTTAATTGGTATTTATATTTGGTATAAAATAAGTATCCAGTTTTAATTCTTGATGTATATATTCAATTTTTTTCAACATTTCTTGAATAAGCTATCTGTTCCCTATTGTGTGTTCTTGGCACTTTGTGAAAAAAACAATTAATCACAAATGCATAGATTTATTTCTAAGCTCTCTATTCTGTTCCGTTTGGTATACGTGTTAGTTTTTATGACAGTACCACACTGTCTTAATTTTGAAACCAGGTAATATGATGTCTCCAGCTTTGTTTTCCTTGCTCAAAATCACTTTGGCTATTTGGGCTCTTTTGTGGTTCCAATTAATTTTAGTGTTTTTTTTCTCTATGTCACTGAAAACTGCCTTTGGAATTCTGGTAGGGATTGCATTAAATCTGTAGATATCTTTTGGGTGTTTGGATATTTAAATATTAATTATTCCAATTCATGAACATGGGATATATTTTCATTTATATATGTCTTCTGCAATTTCTTTCATCAATATTTTGTAGTTTTCAGTGGACAGATCTTCAGCCTCCTTGGTCAAATATGTTCCTAAGTATTTTATTTTTATACTATTTTAAATAATTAAATAATTAATGCCAATCCTTTTTGAACTCTTCCAAAAAATTGAAAAGGAGAGACCACCACCAAACTCATTTTAGGAGACCAGCATTCCACTGATACTAAATCCGCCTAAATAAAGAAATAAATAACAGATCAATATCCCTGGTGAACACAGACGTAAAAATTCTCAACAAAATACAAGCAAAACAAATTCAACAACACATTAAAAGCATCATACACCGTGATCAAATGGGACTTATCACAGGCATTACAAGGATTGTTCAACACATGCAAATCAATATATGTGACATATCACATTAACAGGTCCACAAGGACAGGCCTGTATCTTGGTTCTGTGGTGGCTGTTATGGAGTCAGGGTCCACTGGAGTGAGCCTGGTGACTGGGTATGCTGACATGGACCTGGAGCCTGTGTTTATGGGGGCTATCCTGAAGCCTAGGTACAAGGGGTCCATCCCAAAGCTGGGGTGGTTCTTGAGCCTGAGTTTACATTAGCTAGCCTGATGCTGAGGCAAGTTTGGAGCCAGTAACAACAGAGATGGGCCTGGAGTCTGGGTCTGCAAGGGCTGGCTGGCCTGGTGCCAGGGTACACTGGTGAAGGCCTGGTGTTTGTGTCCACAGTAAAGTCAGGTGCTTCCTTCACTTTTATCCCATCACGCAGCCAGTATGTCTTTCCATGCGGCACTGCTTAGGTGTGAGGAAGGGGTGACATGGGTAATTGTAAAAATGTCCTTCCAGTTCTGCTAAATGTGTCTTTTCTTACTTCTGTGCTCCTATAATCTTTCACCTGGCTTTCGCAGCTCCTGGTAATATATTTTCATAAGTGAATAGTCATCCAAATTGTAAGTGAATAAGAGCTGGAACCTCCTATTTCACTATTTTGCTGATGTCACTTCCATTAGCGTACATTTTAAAATTTGTAATTAGGTAGGTTAAAAATAACTTGAAGCCAAGTTTATTAAAATGTCTAACATATCCTAAATTACAAGACATAATTCCTATTTACTTTACCTCCTTTGCTACCAAGCTTGCATCTTCGTGTGATTTCTTTCTCATGAACTTAAATCCACCTAGCTAAAAGTGGCAATCTTTTTGATCACTGAAGCCAGTGTCTATATTTCAGCTTATGTGCTCCATAAATTATATGCAATATTTGACCCTGTTAATAACTCTTCTTCTTGCCATTTCTTTGGCTTCCTTGGCTTTGAACTCTATTGGTTCTCTTCTTCCTCCTCCTCCTTTTTTTCTACTCTCTCGCTGACTGCCTCTAAAAGTAGATGTTTTCCAAAAAATAGGGTACAATATATGGATACTTCCTCAGGTTCTCTCCTCAGGTCCCTCCTCTTACTTCTGACTCTCCTCATCAAGAAATGACCTCTATCCCCACAGGCAGGAATCCCTCATCTGTTACCTAGGGCACCAGGCAATCATCTTTTACCCACTAAGTAAACCAACCAGACCAAAATAGCAATGCAAAGGCTTTGAAAACTATATTGTCAGCTGAGCGCGGTGGCTCATGCCTGTAATCTTAGCACTTTGGGAGGCCAAGGTGAGAGGATCACCTGAGAACAGGAGTCCGAGACCAGCCTGGCCAACATGGTGAAACCCGGTCTCTACTGAAAATACAAAAATTAGCTAGGTGTGGTGGTACGCACCTGTAGTCCCAGCTACTCAAGAAAATATTCTAATATATGGCAGAGTGATGATATTCTTAATATCTATATTCATATATCAGTGCAACACAGAATACCTCAAATAAAAATTAATGAAGAGCATTAATAATTTCCCAAAGAAAGACCACAAATGACCAATGCATATATGAAAAATTCTCAACTTTGCCATAAATCAAAGAGAGGAAAATTAATAATAAACTTCCATTTTCTGTTAAATAAATCAGCACCTTTATTTTATTTTTTTTTAATTACTACTTAGTGTTGAGAAGTTTCTAGGAGGGGAGTACCTTTCTTACACTGCTACCTTAAAAGTGTTACATTATCCTGGAAAAAAATAGGACAATATTTTGCAAAAGCCTCAAGAATGCTGATCGTTTAACCCAGCAGTTTCATTCCTGGGACTTGGTCCTAAGGGGAAAAAAATCATATATATATATATATATATACACTATTCACAAAGTTGTTTATTGAAGTATTATTTATAATAGCAAAAAAACAAGAAAATATGACTTTTAGCTAATTTATTTCACCTAGGAGGTCTTTCACCATTATTCTGCACTGAACATTTCTACTCAAAGGTAATACAGGCATCACTCCTGCCTCTGTGATCTAATGGCCTTTTCTATATAGTGCCAGGGTTCCCTTTACCTCATTGACCCCAAACGATAATTTTACTTCCTAAAATTTACTTCTAGACTAGAACTATTGGGGAGAGTGAATCATTGGATCTCCGGAGTCTTCATTTCTGAATTATGCGAGAATGGTTTATAAATGGTACTAATGGGCACTTACATCCATCAAAAATCATGATAGGGACTTCATTAATATGCTATTTAATTCAATGATTACAAAACCTTATGCTTCAGATGCTTCTATTATTTCCATTATACAGATGAGGAAACTCAGGATTAGCAGATAATTAGCCTGTCAGTTTCATGCACCTATTAAGTGGCAAGGTTGAGATATAAGCCCGGGTTCACCTTATTTTGTGGCTCAAACTCTTAATAATTATAAAGACATTGCCTAAAGGATTAATCATATCTAATGTATATTAGATAACTATGTGCAAGGTACTGTATTAAGTGCTTTATATGTATCTGTTCATTTAAGCTTCACAACAACTCTGAGATAAATATCATTATTATCTCCATTGTACAGATGAGAAAATATGCACAGCACAAAAGATATGTTGCCCAAGGCTTATGTCAGTATGTGGCAGAGCTAAAATAAAGCCACATGCATTTCACTTTGCTGCCTTGTGAAGCTCCTACCATCTACATAATGTTTTGATAATAATTTATAACATATGCTTAATTCATTCACTTTCTTTTAGAAACAAATCTTTCTTTGACAACTCAGTTGCTAAAATACAAGATGCTGGAGCAGCAGACACAGGAAACAGGAAAAATGCCATTTCTAAAACATGAAGAGCTATATTTCTTCCTCAACAGCCAGTGAATCAGTTCCATCCCCTCTCATATTTAGCATATTGAATGTCCTACCATATAGTTGGACAATTTCAGTTCCCAAACATGGCCAAGATGATTTCATCCTCTGCTCTTTTGTCGGAAACTCAGTCTCCTCTTTATACTTGAACATGAAGTCATTGCAGTAGCCTGCCAATCCTACCCTCTCCTCACTACTTCAGAATTTATAGAATCTCTGTCTTGCATGACCTGGAATAACAACAACTCAGCACCTGCTCTCAAAGTGTTAAAGTGCCCAATGTTCTCACCAGAAGGAAATTTGCAGCATTCAGACATGTCACCTAGGATGAAAAATAGATTCAGTAAGGTTTTACATTCAAAGTTCAAAACTAACAAGGTTTGATTACATCCTAGACATCTGCAGCTTCAGCAACTGCAGGAAAGCAGTTGGTAAAATATCATTATGACTGTAATACAAGGTGTGAGTGGGTAAAAGAAAACCCATAGCGTGATGTGGATTTTTTGTACAAATATAGCAACACCTTAAGATTGCAGAGATTACTCAAAAGAAATACTTTCCTTTCATTCTTTATTCTTTAATTCAGTAATTCAACATTTATTTGGTACCTATCGTATGTAAGACACTTTTCTAGGTACCAGAAATATGAAGCTGAATAAGATAGATTCTTCAAAACCTAGTCCTTTAAAACCTAACATCCTATAGGGAAGAGTGATAGTTAATCATCATATGCATTATACATGCTGTGGTGGAAATCTGAACAGAGAGTTTTGAGGGTTAAAGAATTCAAATAGTGATCAACTCCACTTTACAAAGTCAAAAAAGATAATAGAGGGAATTTCAGAACAGGAGAATTGCATGTAAGTATGCGTAAAAGTATGAATAAGACTGTGTTCTGAGAATTGTGAGTAGTTTAGTGTACCTGAAGGTAAGGGCAGGAAGTGAGAGTAGTTTAGAGCAGAAGAGAAATATGATGCCTATTAGTGATGTCAAGGGATATAGAATTTATCTATGCATTTCTTTTCTTTTCTTTCTTTCTTTTTTTTTTTTTTTTTTTTTTTTTTTGAGATGAATTTCACTCTTGTTGCTCAGCCTGGAGTGCAGTGGTGCAATCTCGGCTCACTGCAACCTCCACCTCCTGAGTTCAAGCAATTCTCATGCCTCAGCCTCCCGAGTAGCTGAGATTACAGGCGTACGTTACCACGCCCAGCTAATTTTTTATATTTTTAATAGAAATGGGGTTTCTCCATATTGGTCAGGCTGGTCTTGAACTCCTGACCTCAGATGATCCACCCGCCTCAGCCTCCCAAAGTGCTGGGATTACAGGTGTGAACTACCGTGCCTGGCCAAGGATATACTTATATATTATTTATGTAATAGATAAAGTCAAACAAATACATATAGAGTAGAATAGTTTAGAAAAAAAGTGAAAGAGCAAAAGAGAGACTACAAAGTATGGCAGACCCTAGACAAACCATAAATGAGAATACACAAACAGAATGTGGTGGAAACTATGACTTTCTCTAAACGAATATGAGAGTATTCTAAATGTAACCAAAGAAAGAAATCAGTGAGTAGATTACTATAATACAAAGGTACTTCAAAAAGGAGGAGATTGCAAGGTGGTGGCAGGAGATGGCATGGGGAGGATGCTAAGGGGCTTGGTTGGGTTAGAGTTGATAAAGACAGACTCAAATGGACTGGAGAGGTTTTCTTCTCTTCTTAGGTTGATCTTTCTCCCTTTGCCCTGCATTGCAGATTTTTTCTTCCTCTGCCTCACTTAGTTTTGGATACGTCCAGTATTTTCCTTTTTTCATCCTCAGTGTTACTCTTCTTTCACTTCTCCTGCCTTTATTCTTTTCACCCCAGCTTCTTTTGTTCTCTAAGGCCCAGTCAAGGTGAAGCTTTCTACAGCCAATCCCTGTAGCACTTACTTTAAACCTGTCTCATAACATATGGTTTCCTGTGAACTCCATAAAGGCATAAAAGGTTTTAACTGTATATTTCCCAAACTGGTTTGTATAGAAAGTCTTCGATATATGTGTGTTCAATGGAAGAAAGGAGGAAGAATAGGAAAAAGAAAAGAAAGCTTTTTCTCTCACAGCTGATTTTTCTATAGAATTAGAAATTCGATAGCAATATTGATATTAAATTTGAAAGCATTATTTGATAGCAATAATGCAATTGTATCTTTCCAGCCTTCTTACCCCAGACATGTAGGATGTGAATCAGAGGTCATATATTTCTCCTTCTTAAAACAACAACCCTGAGACAATATGAGTTTTTTAAAAGCAGGGAACTATCTGAGAAACAAATGAACAAAGAGAAGGGGGATAAAATGGTGTGAAGAGTACTGCTTTGCTTTGGGAATCAGAAAACCCTGCGTTTCTGCCCTGACTTTGCACTAAGTAGCTGTCTAGAGTATTGCACTTCATATTTCTGAGTCACGGTTTCTTCTCTTGTAAAATGAGGAGTTTGGCTCAAAGTTCTCCAAATTGTTTGATTCTGTGGCAGAAAGTAAAGAAGAAGAGGGTGCAGAGCTGTGACTCGTCATTTCCGGAGGGAAAGGAAAGCACAGAGGAATGTGTACTCTTGGTGTCCAGGTTCAGGCCTCCATCCTGAGCACTAATTTTTGAGTTTGTCCCTTGAACTTTTACCTGTTTTTCTTTTTATGAGACAAAACTTATATTTTAGATTCAGTCTTTGCAGTTTCTCCTCCTTGATACTGAAGCTGGCAATAGAAGACAGTGAGTGGGTAAGAAGTGTCTTAAACAAGAATGGCTGCAAACAGAGCTCTCTCCCAGGCAGGGTGGTAATGCCATTCAAAGAAACTAAGATGTGGCACCGCAGGATGTCTCCAGCTTTTGGGGACCATGGGCCCGCCCATCTTGGCTTTCAAAAAGTGAATGGTAGGTGGCTGTTGACTGAGGCTTTTTTAGAAACATAATTTGATGAACTACTGGAGCTAGACAGGAACTTAGAGTCTACCCAGTGGAAAAAGAATAAATAAATAATGCCCAAGAGCTTAAAAAACGATAGCAAACTTTACAGACTTGCCAGGTAAGGGAATGTACCACCAGTAAAATAATTCACTGAGAACTTTACTCAGGGGCTGGGGGGCAGGGGCAGGTTTTTTTTTTTTTTTTTTTTTTGAGATAGAGTCTCACTCTGTCACCCATGCTAGAGCGCAGTGGCACAATCTCGGCTCACTGCAACCTCTGCTGCCCAGGTTCAAGCGATTCACCTGCCTCAGCCTCCCGAGTAGCTGGGATTACAGGCACCTGCCACCACGCCCGGCTAATTTTTGTACTTTTAGTAGAGATGGGGTTTCTCCATATTGGTCAGGCTGGCCTTGAACTCCTGACGTTGTGATCTACCTGTCTCAGCCTCCCAAAGTGCTAGGATTACAGGTGTGAGCCACCGTGCCTGGCCGAGGGTCAGGGTTTTTAATGCTAGGAAGAGGAGGTCCTTGGTGGTTGGGTGAATGAAGAATTGAAAATTAGCACTCTAGATAAGGGAGAAGTGGCCTACAGATCTGTACACAATTGGGCAAAATAAGCTCCATTGTCTTCAGTTAGGTTCGATAGAGTCTGGAGTACCCAGATCATTCAAGTCCGTGGTCAAATCAGCTCCACTTGATTTGACCCAGTTATGATGAAACGGTACATAGTTTTGCTATTTTCTAGGCGAGTTTTCACATAAATGCAAAGTTTTCTTTTAATATAATCCAATCCCATCATTTTAGAGATGGGAAAACCAAGACAAGAAATGGAAAAGCACTTGCCTAGTTTGAATGATCCCACATTTGTGTCAGAAATCAGCATTATTTTATCTTTGATGCTTGCCTGTTACCTGAGCTTGATACCTTTACAGCCCTGTCTCAGTTGAAGTCTTACTTCCTTTGTAAAAGGGGAACCTAGTTTGTAGTCTCCTTGTGTAATTTCAAGGGAATATAGAATTGCAAATAAAAATGAAGTAGGCTGCTACAGAAAACAGTGAGACTCCCAATTACCTAGGTTACTTAAAGAATAGCAAGACAACCACATAGTAGGGCCACTAGAGGGAAATATCAAGCTTCAAATGGGCGATTGGACAATGTGCCCTTTAAAGTGACTTCTAATTCTAATATACAACGGTAGAGGAACCATGAGTATTGTATCATTACCCTCACTGTCTTCTCTTCTACCATAAACATCTTGAGAGAAGAAATAATGTCTTATTTACAGTTCTCTGAAATGTAACAGGTGTCCAATAATACCTGTTAAATAACTGAGTGAACATAAAAACTGTGAAGGAAACAATTGGAGATCCTTTGGAAGGACATCTGTCAAGACTAGACTATGTTATGGCTCTTTATTTCCCTTTCATTTCAAAGAAGCTCTCAAAGTAATGTGATCTGAAAGAAAAAGAAAAACAACTAGCAACTTGCCTCATCTATTATAGCTTTGTAATTCTGTTAGAGGAGAAGTGAAGCAATGGTTATATTTAAAAGCCTAGAAATAAGCTTCACTACTTGGCTCCTTCAAAGGATTTTGGGGTTGGGGGATTGAGTTTAAAGAAACTGGTTTTGAGGAAAATGCACTAAAATTAAAATCTTCAAATTATAAAATGCCTTAGAGATAATGTTGTCTTCCTCCATTTTAGTAATGAATAACTTGAGATGTCCAGGTGAAATACAATTTAACTGAAGTCTCCACATTTCTAGGTCTTACAAATTCAGAAATGTTAGCAGTGAATGTAAGTACAGGATATAATCCTTCCTAAGATAAGAAAGATTTATCCCCTTCTTCAGTGCCTGGGGAAAGCTCCTTGATTATAAACAGACAGTTGGTTGCTGAAGAGGATGCAGTTCACACACACTTCTGACACTGAGCTTATTCACTACAATACCTCTGTGTCCTAGAAACAGCTGTTTCATCTCCTCTGGCTCGGAGGCTACTTCCTGACCTATCATCTCTCAAAATCCACCTGAGTTCTTATCACTGCACCCTTTTGCTAGTAAAGATGTGGCTACTGATAGGGGTCAATGCTGCAGGGGTTTATGGCCACAAAGATTGGTAAGGGAGCTGATAAAAAACCTGATTGGTAAGGGAGCTGATAAAAAACAGTATCTTGCTTCACCAGTCACACTCTAGGACCTAGCCAAGAGCAAATACATTGTTGTTTATGTAAATGGTCGCTCAGGAGGTCCTGGCAGGATTTTTGTTTATAGCAGGTGAATCTATCTCCACATGCTTATTAGGGAGTCAAAGCTGTTTCCTGTACCACCTTATTCTCTCCTGAATTAAGAATCTCAAAACACTAACCCAAAAGATGATTTACAGGCCATCTTGTATTCATTCCTCACTTTACAATGGCAGAGACTAAGTCCCAGAGAGGGGAAGTAAACTGCTTGATTCACAACATGAAGCAGTGACAGATGGGATTTGGGAACTCCTGGAATATCTTCCACCATACTCTTGTAATTTCATCAGCAACATAGAATGACAGAGTGGCCAGCATTCAAATCTACCTTTTTTTTTTTTTTTTTTTTTTTTTTTTTGAGACGGAGTCTCACTCTGTTGCCCAGGCTGGAGTGCAGTGGCATGATCTGGCAACCTCGGTTTCCCAGGTTCAAGTGATTCTCCTGCCTCGGCCTCCCGAGTAGCTGGGATTACAGGCATGTGCCACACTGCCCCGATAATTTTTGTATTTTTAGTAGAGATGGGGTTTCACCATGTTGGTCAGGCTGGTCTCAAACTCCTGACCTCTGGTGATCTGTCTGCCTTGGCCTCCCAAAGTGCTAGAATTACAGATGTGAGCCACCATGCCCAGCCCAAATCTACCTTCTTATAGGTGGAGAAACTGAGACCTTGAGGTTCATTTAACATGTATAAGGCAATACACATACTTAGTTGCAGAACTTGTTCTACAACACAAATTCTTCACCTAAAGAATTTAGGGTCCATTGTTGAGCTACTGGGGATTTCTTGAATCATGTATATTGGGAATGTGCCAAAATTGTGTGCAAATTTCATTTTTCTGAGTATGTAAATTGTAGTAGATATTCAAAAGGGTCATGACTCAAAAAAAGAATGGGTAACATTGGTCTATGTCCTAGATTACTGCTCACCGTGGCAGTTATGATATATATTTTTAAATGTCGTAAGGCCATACATAAGAGGAGTTTCTGTCTTGAATTGTTGGGAAACTAGCAGTTCATCTCTTTGCTAAAGTAGTGTTTATACTGAATGGTCCACTTCAAATATCATTAGTCAGTTTATAGGACAGGTAATGGCAGGAGAGGAGGGTGAATACTGAGAACAATGAGGCAGATTTTTGAACTTTTATATATTGTGTCTTAACAGGGAAAGTCCTTGGGGTTTTAACCTCCAAGGTAATGGATATCTTTGCTTCCTTCCCTCTACCTCACTGATCCTCCTGCCACACTGAAGGTCCCAAACAATTAAAGTTTTGGACTTTGAATAAGATGACATGGGTTTAAACTCATACTCAGCTACTTGCTAGTTTTGTGGCCTTGGGAAAATCGCTTTTTCTTTTCAGACTTCCAATCTCCTGGTAAACCTTTTAAGTAGAATGTAATATCATGCTTTCTACAAGGTGGGAAAAATCATCTACATAAGAAGAACCCAACAAACAGTCTGTAGAGTAGGTAGAACATGGACTTATTTAATCTGCACGTCTCCATCTCTTCTCAGGCTGATGGGGTCCAGGCTCTTTAGGAGACCAGGATTCTGGCCCTGATAGTAACTTCGTGTTTGGCACTCAGCCAGACACTCTCCTCCTCCCCCCAACTCGGGATGTCTATTTCTTTGTCTGAAACTTGAGCTGGTTAAAACAAGTAATTCCTACTTTCTTTCTAGCTCTAAAATTCTGTGGTCTCTCCAGTTGTCAATGAGGTCTCATGTGGATCTGCTGAAATCATTGTCATTCTATGATTGCCCCACAGCTACATTTTGAAGAACTTCCTGTAGACACATTTATTTGAATCGGTCCTGGGTGATACCTGGCAGCTCAAGAACTGAGTGGCTCAAGAAGGAAAACCCAAACCCCCGTAGAATAAGGAGAAATGAGGAATGTTGATTTTGACCATTATTTACATGCTTAGCTGTTTTGTTCCTAATTCAATGTGGGTATTACTCATTTTTATAGATTCCTTCTATTAATGCAATTTCTGATCACTACTGGATTATTTTAGAGGCACATTACGTTCTTTGTGAACGTTGCCTTTTCAGATAGACTTGGAACGTATTTCCGCATGTTTGGAGTTTGTCCTGAAGATGCTTTTTTGACTTGACTCTTGAACCCAGTGTGTCACATAATAGAAAACTGGAGTTGTCACTCTCAGGAACTGCTCCACCAGAACAAGCACGATATAGAGTGATTTAAATTATTCACAGTATATTTAACAATATAACCTTCTTCATTACTGCCAGAGATTTAGAAAGATAACTGGCTGTGGCTCGGTGAGGTGGCTTACACCTGTAATCCCAGCACTTTGCAAAGGCTGAGGTGGGTTGATCACCTGAGATCAGGGAGTTTGAGACCATCCTGGCCAACATGGTGAAACCCTGTCTCTATTAAAAATACAAAAATTAGCTAGGCGTGCTGGTGCACGCCTGTATCCCAGCTACTCGGGAGGCTGACACAGGAGAATCTCTTCAACCCGGGAGGTGGATGTTGCAGTGAGCTGAGATCATGCCACTGCACTCCGGCGTGGGTGATAGAATAAGACTCCATCTCAAAAAAAAAAAAAAAAGAAAAGAAAAGAAAAAAAAACGAAAAAGAAAAGAAGAAATGTAACTGATTGTGTGTGGCAACTCAGGATTTCTCAACCTGGGCGATTGACGTTTTGAACTGAACAACATTTTGTTGTGGGAAGCTGTCATATGCATTTGTAAGGTGTTCAGGGACATCTCTGGCCTCTTTCCATTAGATGCCAACATGACACTTCCGCTCCCCAAGCTGTGTCAACCACATATGTCTCAAGATATTTCCAAATGTTTCTTGGGGGCCAAAATTGCCTCTGGTTAAGAAACACTGCTTTAAATAATCAGTTTTCCTGTTTAAGCTTCAGGGTTCCTATCTGTAAAAGGAAAGCATGTTTCTCACTCTAGCTGTGTAAGAGTCTACATTACAGTCCTCTGGTATCTGCAGCACTACATGTTTCCTTCTAAAGACCATTCTCTTTTGTTCTTCTGTTGTTGTCCTTTGGGTTTCTGTTGTTATTTACTATAGAAATAGGCCAATTAAAAAAACCTAAGTGACTAATAGAAACATAGAATATCATACCTAGAACCGTTCAAATAGATCATCTTGCCCAAGTCAATTATGTTTAAGCAAGTGTGCTTTTCAAGATCAAGCTTGTTAATGTCAGGACTGAAATACAGATTTCTTCATCATTTCTTTCTGACACAACTCAATGCTTTTATTTTATTGCTACGGGTTGTCATTTTTGGAAGCACCTATGATGTTACCTTAATAACATCATTTCTAGCACTCTATTATTTTATTGATAAACAGCAACTGTGAGGTAACACTGATGTGACTGAATATGTAACAAACTTACCCGAGTTTATCTCTACACACCAGTATTCTCTTTTGAAAAGTTATTTCCATATGAACTTGACATTCACTTGAACAAATACAAAATACTTTTGAAACAGCTTTAGATTTTGTGTTAGAATATGTGCCTCTTGTTTTCCTTCTTTTTTCTTATTTTCTCCTCTTTCCCTCTGTTCTGTATTTCTTTCTTCTTTTCATCCCTTCTTTATTTCTTTTACCTTTTTATTTCCATCTTGTCTTCTTTCCTTTTTTTCTTCTTCCTCTCTTCTCCTTTTCATCCTTCCCCTTCCTTCCTCTCTACTTTTATTTACTATGTGTTACACCTCATTACAAAAGGAATGTGGCAAAACTTACAATTAATAGGCTAAAAATAGGCAGTAATCACGGTGAAAAAAATATAGCCTTTCCTTATTCCACAAATGAAAATAAATTCTATATTATTTAATAACATAACTATAAAAATTATATATAAATGCATTTCATTTTTGGACTTGGGAGAGAAAAAAAGACTCTATGAACAATTGAGCAATAAGGCGAAACAGAATGGTCATCACAGAATCATTGATTCAGAAACAATCCAGAACTGTGAAAAGTGAAGATACTGAGATGTTGCGAACGATGACCTGCCAAAAGCTGCTCACAGCTCTGAGTGGCCAATCTGTTTACTGAACTCCTTCTCAAAACTTGTCTTTTCCCTCTCCTTCAGGCAGATCTAGCACGGATTAAATCACTGTGGAGCCAGCCAGTAGCAAGTGTATTTGAATCTATTTAATGTGGTCTTAATACCTGTACAAGAGAGTCATGTCCTGTAAATGGACGAGTATTATGAAAATCTTTAGAAAAGGGCACATCTGAACCTTTCCTGCCGGCCCCCCTCAAACAAAAATCAGTGTTTTTCAGGAGAATAACTATGTTACAGGTGCTTGTTACCTACAAGCTTTGGCTTATATCTTATCTCAAGCATCTACTCATTATGTGGCTTCATCAATAAAATAATTGAAATAGATAGGATGACTGTTTCTTTGACTCCAGAATTTCATATCTTATACTATTTAAGGAAAGGTGATTAATGAAAACAAAGTGATTTATAAAGTATATACATTTTAGAATTTAAACTAATTCTTCCAATTGCTTGCACTAATCCATTAAAGGTTAGCTACTCTTCCCTACGTTCGTATTCTGCAGAATGATTTCAGACTGAGGAACAGGCACCCAAGAAAATGTTTTCCCCCAAATACACATTAATTCAAACCAAGGGAGAAGAGAACAAGGTGTGACAGCTTTTCTGTGTGAATTAAGCTGGGTAAAATACCTGAAGCATGAATCTTTATTTGCGGAATGATAATAGCTAAATCCAAATAGGGTTTTGCACCAACAAATTATTCTACAAATCGTGGAGTGCTTCGTATACTAAAAAAGGAGTTATTGAATGGAATTTGGATGGGGACGATTATTCTGAATTTGTACTACTCTAAAAGGTAAGAAAATCATGGTAGAAATTAGGCCTTACGTTTTGCCTATTTGAATATATATGGCTATAGTAAAATGGAAAGCAGTAGAGGTAGAGGTAAATAAAATCATGTGGACTTAGGGTAAATGATAGCTCTCTGATCATTAGATGTGCATTTGGGGCAGATTAACTCACGGTGCCTGGTGTTCTCATTTATAAAATGTAGGTGCTGATAATAAAGATAATATATGCCTACCTCACACGGCTGATGTGGAGGTTCAGTGAGTGAATAGATGAAGATGATTTAAAAGTTTCTGACATCTCAACAACACCATTTTAGTGTTATCTTTTATTACATGGCCATATTGTTTTATGCATTCAAAGGATGTACATGAAATTATCTAAACTATCTGAGGTTTAAGAGGTATAGCTCAGAGTGCCAGGGACTATAATAAAGGATGTTGCTGTCATTTCTTCCAGAATATTAAAGAGCGGAACAGAAATGTGACTAAGATCAACCCAATAGTATATCCTTCACTTCCTTTTAATATGGTTTTCTCATTTTAAATAAGCTTTTAATCTTAGAACTGTATAACAGTATAAAATTTACAGAAAATTTGGAAAGATAGTCAAAGGAGTTTCCACATAACCCACACCCAGTTTTTCCTATCACTAACATCATACATTATTATGGTATATTTGCCACAACGAATGAACTAATAGTGATACATTATTTTTAACTAAAGTTCATGCTTTATTCAATTTTTCTTCGTTTCACCTAAATGTCTTTTACTGTTCCAAGACCTTATTCAGAATACCACACTATATTTAGCCATCATGTTGCCTTAGGTTCCCCTTGGCTGTGATATTTTCTCATACTTTTCTTGCTTTTGGTAACCTTGACTGTCTTAAGGTATGCTGTTCAGAAATTTAATAGAATGCCACTCAATTAGAATTTTCATTTTTTAATGATAAACCTGGGGTTATGTTCTTTGAGGAGGAAGACCATGCAGGTAAAGTGCCATTTTCAACACATTATACGAAGGGTATATACTATCAACATGAATTTTCACTGTTGATGGTAATACTGATCACCTGGCTGAGTCATGTTTGTCAGGTTTTTTCACTTTGAAGTTAACTCTTGTTTCCTCTTTTTCCATGCCATACTCTGAAAGGAGGCCACTGTTTACAGCTTTTTTTTTTTTTTTTTTTTTTTTTTTGAGACATTGTCTCACTCTGTCTCCCAGCCTGAAGTGCAGTGGCAAGATCTTGGCTCACTGCAACCTCCAACTCCTGGGTTCAAGTGATTCACCTGCCTCAGCCTCTTGAGTAGCTGGGATTACATGCGCCCGCCACCACACCTGGCTAATTTTTGTATTTTTAGTAAAGATGGGGTTTCATCATGTTGGACCAGGCTGGTCTTGAACTCCTTAGGTGATATGCCCAACTTGACAGCCTATTCTTTAAGAGTGGAGAGTTATTTTCTATCTTCTTCAGGGTAGAATATCTACCTAAATTATTTGTAATTTTTCTGCATGGGAGACATATTTTTTCTCACTTTTGTTAATGTATCTGAATATTTATTTATATCATTATAAACTCATGGATAGTTATGTTATACGTTGGAATATAATTAAATACTACTTTATTTCCTCACTCCATTGCTCCAGTTTTGGTCATTGAAAGCTCGTTCAGTTAGTTCCTGTGTCCCTTTGACATACTCATATTATTTTGAGCATGGTTTTAAATTTTTTTTTTTTGCTTTTCTTTTTTTTTTTTGAGATGGAGTCTTGCTCTGTCGCCCAGGCTGGAGTGCAGTGGCGCAATCTCGGCTCACTGCAAGCTCCGCCTCCCGGGTTCAGGCCATTCTCCTGCCTCAGCCTCCCGAGTAGCTGGGACTACAGGCACCTGCCACCATGCCTGGCTCATTTTTTGTACTTTTAGTAGAAACAGGGTTTCACCGTGTTAGCCAGGATGGTCTTGATCTCCTGACCTCATGATCCGCCCGCCTCGGCCTCCCAAAGTGCTGGGATTACAGACGTGAGCCACCATGCCCGGCCTGCTTTTCTTTAATTTATGGTGCTACAAGATGTTTCAGGCTCATCTTATGTATGTCCTGCTTCAGTCATAGAAGCAGTTACTTATCCAAGGATCTCTGGTTTCTTTTATTGGAGGATAGTTTCAGAAACCAAGAACTGGGCATTAGGTTTTCTCATTGCTGCTGGGTGGTATTGCTTCTAGGTTGTCTCAGCTGATAGAGCAAGGAAATACATGGGTATATACTGACCCATGTATATGCACATATCTATAAATATTTCTATATGGAACTAGCTGTACCTATACTGATTTCTCCAACTTTTATTCAACCACATGGATCATTCTAGCCTTTTTGCCTTGTTTTTCTGTATCCTCCCACACTAAAGTGAAAAACCTCGCTCTCATACATGCTTCATCCATTTATTTAATTGTTTTATCACGGTGTACATGTATAGTGGCTTCAGAATTGTTCTAATGTAGCCTGTGGAAAATAATTTTATCAAGTAAAGTACAGTGCTTATATATAGTTCATTCGGTTCATTTTATGTTGAATTTTATAGATTCGCTCACTTCAAAGTTACTTAAGTTAGTGTCTCCTCCCTTCCACTTCTTTAGTGAGGTTGTTTCATATATTTATAATATAGTGAAAATATTTTATCACCATCTACATTCCATCCCAAGATTTCCTGACCTCCTTGGTATTTTATTTTGTTTTTAATTTGTACACATTGAGCCTGAATGCAAGCACCATCAGCCCATCATCCAGTTGTCTGTCGTTTTATCCACAACAATAATATAAGAAATTCAGAATGACTAAATACTGGGAAAGTAGGATCTACCTGCACTTCATTAACATAGGTTAATATCTGATAAAAATGGCACTAGCATATTTGTTTAAAAAAAAAATCCTAGCGTTTATGAAACTATAAATCTAGATATCTTGACATAGCTTCATGGATACCATCACTGATTTGATTAACGTCACTTCTGTTATTTTAGATAATTTAAATTTTTTGCTCGTTCTCAAAGAAAAAAAGGAGAAGAAACTGTTCTTCTTATTTTAAATTTTAACATTAAATAATGAAGCTTGAGTTATGATTCTTTACACAAATATTTACCAACATGGATTTTAACTGCTGAAGAAATGTATTTTAATTTATCTCAGCTTTGGCAGTATCTTGTTTTAGAAACAAAAGAGTTATGTGCGCTGATGCTGTTTGGTGACTGGGGAACACTTGTCTGACTGCAGTGCTGAGTGGATAAATCCCCCTGTGCCTTTAAGAAGTCTTAGTTGCTTAATCTTCATGGACATTTGAAGTGTCTGGAGTGAGCTTTGATAAAAGGTGGATCAACAGGTTGTGCAATAACTTGAGGTTAAATGCCTTCCCAGAGGCTCCTAAAGATGATCATTTTGATTTTTCCAATTGAGGTTGTTAAACAGCAGCTGTAGGGCAGCATTGTGATGAGGGGAAAAGCCAGCAGGATGGTTTTCTGGTACAGCTCCATCTTAAGTAACATAGCCATTATGAAAAAATGGTGCCATCATTCATAGATTTCAGTTTCAACAAACACTTACTGAATACCTTACTCTAGGTCAGTCCCAGTGTTTGCTGCTTCCACGTACTCCATCTCATTTGTTTCTCACTGTAGCATTACTGCTCAAGTACTTATTAATACCCAAAATTACATATGAGAAATGGAAGCCCCACATGAAGAAGGGAAATAAAGTACATGGTAATTTCCTAGTTGCAAATGCTGGAACTCTAATATGAGGTAGGTAGGTGGATGGATATCATGGCTAGAATGTGGCATCACCACTCAGGATCAGAGATTAATGGGAATTACTGCTGGGTAGCTATAACACAATAAGATGTCTTTATGTCCTTTGATGTGGGCAGGGTAAACTTTCCATTTTGATCTTAATACCGATGTGCTCCAATGAGCAGTTGGTACATAGAGAATTGGAAACAGGAGTGTCTAGTAGCACTGACTTCCCCACTTCTGAAGTTAAGATAATGAGTTCTTTTACATTCTCTGAATATTCCAGGGACATTTAGGAATATGTTTGGGATGGGATGGTAATAATCACAACATACCAAGCTAGGAACATAAAAAGGTATGGATCATATTAATATCACCCAAATCTCTTTTAAAGTAAATATATTACAAAAGTAATGTTAATGAATCCTGGTTAAAAGCGCTACCAAGGCCCATCTAAACCAGAAAATCTGTGATATGTGATTTTAGAAAGGATCATTTAATATTAGTTTTCAAATTTTCTAAAATGAGAGACTGAAGATTGTTCCTCCTTCACCTTCCAACATGATTGTGATGCCTCCCCAGCCACATGGAGCTGTGAGTCCTGTGAGTCCATTAAACCTCTTTTTCTTTATAAATTACTCAGTCTCAGATATGTCTTTAATAGCAGCGTGAGAATGGACTAATAGAACTCCAGTACTTGCTCCTCAAGAATTATCTCTAATGAAAGGGAATTAAGAATTAGTCTGTTTCTGTGAAGATGTGAAAGCTATGAAAATTCATTTCTCCATATGTCTGAGTATCACAGTAAATGAAGGAGTGAGTCTTCCAGAGAAGGGATTACAGTAGTTATTTAAGTGAGGCATCTAAACATGAACAAGAAATCAAGGCAAAGTCCAACTGAATATCAGAAGCCACCTTTCAGGAAGCTGGAGATAAGGGTGCATGAGAACTGATTTGCAGTAATGTGAGGATATATATATATATATGTAATTTTTAAGTTCAGCAGGAAATATGGGAGGAATACAAAAGAGTAACTATTTGGATCATATTTACTCCAACAGAAAATGGGGGGAAAAGTTCAAAAATTCACATGGTCCAGTGCAAAGAGGCCTAGAGTTAACTTTTCTGATATGGCACTCCATTCCTTTTCTATCATTTAGTAGATAAGTGACCTGGGATGGATTCCTCACTGTCTCTGTACTTTCCTATTTTTTGAAGCAGAGGTGATAATACCTGGCCCACGGTCATCTTCAGTACAATTAGTTGAGTGTATTCTTCAAATCTGAAGGACCTCTCTTTGTTTCTAATCTTTTCTTTCTTTTTCTTCTTTTTCCATGTAGACGAACACCACATACACAATTTACCTTAGTAAATTAATTAAATGTGTAATGTCTGCAAGTTTGAAATTCCTGAGGGCAAATGCATTATCTTAGGGAGCCTGCGACATCCCTAGTATTACTGAGTTGGTCAGAGAATTCTTAACACTAGCCTTGGAGGCCTGTACCAGAGTCTGGGTCCTGCTGAATTGGCCCTTGGGGTTTTTCTGGTTCTGGTGGGTTAGTTACTGAGCTTCTAGTGGGCCTCTTGTTGTTTTAGTAGCTTCCCTGAGGGAATTAAAGGTTTTAACTGAATGTGAAACATCAGACAGAAACTGCAGGGAAGATTTATTGACAATGAATCTCAACTTTCCAAAGGTTCATTTGAAACTAACTTCCTTCTAAGCCAAAATGATTCAAATTTGAGACCCTCCAGGGGCTTCTCTGGGATTTAGGGTCTTAGGGAGCTTTTTCCTTGCTGTTGTAGATTATCTCACCATTGTTTCTTGACTTGTAGAAGAGGAGGTTTGATTGGTAAATCACCTCTTCCCTACAGCCTTAAATTCTTTACTCATTCAGAAGATAAGCAGGACTCTGGCTGTGGTGCATTCCAAATGTTTCCTCTCCCGCCTGGGTCCCAAGGAAACCAGCCTGGGCCCTGCCAAGGGTATAATGAGCAGGGCACATGCCACAGGAAAGAGCCAGAGGGAAAAGTTGAGGTTGAGCAGCGCAGAAGGTTACCATGGATGCTACACTGTTTTTAAAAAGGTAAATATTCAGGATTGAGCAGAGCAAAAAGTACAGACGTGAATTTGAGTTTTACCTCTGTCACATGAAATGTGATATTGGGAAACGTAAACCTCTTTCATGCTCCTTTTCTGCTTCTGTAAAGTGGCTGAAATCAGTTTTATCTTAAAGCACCATTGATATGATTGGAAATAATATATGTATAAAGAATAGCAAGAAATTAATAAATCACATCATTAACAACAGGTTTTAGGCACTGGCTCAGGCAATGTGTGCCAGGCGTTGTGCAATGTACCTCACATGTGTTATCACATTTAATCCTCTTGAATCTACAAGGTAGGTGTCATTGTCATTTCCATTTTGCAGATCAGAAAAACTAGGCTAGGTTAAGGAACTTACTCCCAGCCAGCTGATGAGTGGTGCAATCAGAACTGGGACCAGGGCTAACTACGAAGGCGGCTCCATGTTCATAAACTTCTCTCAGGCCGGGCACGGTGTCTCACGCCTGTAATCCCAGCACTTTAGGAGGCCAAGGCCAGCGGATTTCTTGAGCTCAGGGATTTGGGACCAGCCTGAGCAAAATAGTGAAACCCCATATCTCCTATAAATAGAAAAATTAGCTGGTCATGGTAGCGTGCGCCTGTAGTCCCAGCTACTCAGGAGGCTGAGGCAGGAGGAGACTGGGAGATGGAGATTGTAGGGAGCCAAGGTTGTGCCACTGCACTCCAGCTTGGGTGACAGGGTAAGACCCTGTCTAAAATAGAAAGATAGATAGATAGATAGATAGATAGATAGATAGATAGATAGATAGACAGACCTCTCCCTGCTGCTATTTTCTAGGGACCCAATCCATAGGTCTTCCTATTGAAAAAGAAAAGAAAAGGCAGGTGGCTGCCAGTTTGAATAGGGTGTGCATAAGATGAGACTGAAAGAAAAGGTAGAGGGCAGAGTCATTAGAACTTTAAATAAAAGCAGTTTTCTAAATCCGGATCCTTACATACTAATACAGAGAAGAGCCAGAAAGTGCACTAACACCCCATATTTTGGTCACAGCATTGTCAATATTGTATAGGAGAATTTAGAGCAATTTCATTTGTATCTTTTTCTCTAAAGAAAAGGAAGTGGAAACTAAGAAAGTGATCATGACTTATTCAGAGTTATACAGTGAGTTGTTGGGAAAACTGAGACCAAAACGCAATTCTCTACCACACCAGACCACCACACTCTACACAACCTCAACCTGGCCTCTGATGGACAGTCTACACTCAGTGAGATAGCCTCCATTTCTCGAATAAAAATTCGCTTCCTAGAACGGACTCTATAGTAATCACTTCCACTTCAGTGTGAATTAAGGACACTTGGTTGTTCCCTGTCCCAGAGAACATTTCTTTGGGTTCACATTTGGACAACTAAGCCATACATATCCTGTTTCCACTTACTAACCAGATACTACCTACACTTCAGGCTAGCCTTGTGCAATAGGCTAGATGATAAGAGCTTCAATGGTGGGAGAAAAGTATGATTGCTTGTATGCAATAGTGTGTGTGTATATGTGTGTGGCTGTCCTGCTCCAACCTAAAAGGTTAAGTAGTAAGGTGATGTTGGTTTGTGCTATTTTTCTTCCCAGAATGTTCTTTTTCTGGTTCTCTACATGGTAATACTGAATTAACTTTTCAAGTCTCAATTTTCATTACTTCCCTTGTGAAGCCACCCATAGCTTACATGGTAGTTTCTCCAGCTTTCTAGACAGCCCACCACTTAAATAATATCTACCTGTTGTTCAGATCTCACTTTAAATGCCAGGATCTCAGGGAAACATACCTTCATATCAGGCTTAGACTCCCCTAATACCTGCTTTCATTGTACCCTCTGTTTTTTTCTTCATGCAATTGTCAAAGTTCTATGAGAACAATTACTGTGCTTGGTTAATGTCTGTCTCACGACTAGGCTATAAATTTAAGGAAGGGCAAGGTTCTTTTATTCAGAGCTTTATTTCCTCAGGGCCTAGCACAGGGCTCAGCACAGAATAGGCTCTCAATAAATATTCCTCGACAGAATAGGTTACCTGCATCCCTTTAAATTGTATATAATTTTTCACAATTTGGATACTCTCACTGAATTGTGTTTCCTTAGAGCTTGGCACAGAGTGTTGGCCACTAGAAAATGCTTTTAAAAAGATGTGAAAGAATAAAATGAATAAAATAGGCTAAACTCTCTCATCCATGAAAATTTTGTAAATTCCTGTAAATCCGGCTAGCCAGCTAGAAAAATTCCTATAGGTGGTTTATCACTTCCTTTCTCCTTGAGAAGCATTAAAATCACAGAAACCTAGTGTTCCAAATATTTGTAAAATGCTATGGTTTTTAAATTTACATTCACCCAGATGTATGATTTTCCTCAATATTTTTTACATATATATAATATTTGTATAAATAATATGTCATCATTAAAAACCTAATTTAGCAACTAACAACCCAGGTTTCTCAATGCTCAAGCTATCTGAGAAGCTGTATAGTGCAGACTCAAGAGCTTAGACCTTTTATCAGAATGAGTATGACCTCAGCTCTTCTTACTGGATGTGTCCTACAGGCAAATTGCCTAACCATTCTGAGCCTTAGTTTCCTCATATGTAAAATGGGGATAGTAATAGGACCTACCCTACAGGATTAGTATAAGGTCTAAATGAGATAATGCCCAGTATTTAGCATACAGTAATGAGTAACTTTGAGTTTTTTCTTAATTTCATTGCTTTTCATTCTTACTCTTTTCTTTTCATTCTTATTCATTTCTTTCTCTTCTCATTCTTATTCAATTCTTTTCATTCATGATTATTTAGCTTGTGGTTGGTAATACTTAAAACACAACCTTTTTTTGAGACGGAGTCTCGCTGTCGCCCAGGCTGGAGTGCAGTGGCGCGATCTTGGCTCACTGCAAGCTCCGCCTCCCGGGTTCACGCCATTCTCCTGCCTCAGCCTCTCCGAGTAGCTGGGACTACAGGCGCCCGCCACCACGCCCGGCTAATTTTTTGTATTTTTAGTAGAGACAGGATTTCACCGTGGTCTCGATCTCCTGACCTCGTGATCCGCCCGCCTCGGCCTCCCAAAGTGCTGGGATTACAAGCGTGAGCCACCGCGCGCGGCCAAAACACATCCTCATGATGCCTGAAGTTGCTCCTGAGTGCAAAGCAGCCGTCTCACCTAGACAGTGCACGCCTCCCATCCCAGATCAGAACCTCTAGTCAATGGGAGAGCATATGGAGTTTTAAAGAACATATTTATTGTAAGATATACATTTATATTTAGAAAATTTAAAAGGAATCTGTTGTTTTCAAGCACCTTGATAAAGAAAAATATTCTCAAGGGGGGTACACTGAATCTCCAGGTGTGTTTAAGATTTTTTGTATGTCAAAAGGTAGAAAGGAACACTGGCTTAGACCTGAAAGGAGAAAATTTGCCACTTTAAATTGCTTATTATATGAGGGAGAAAGTATCAGTCTACTGTGAATTCACAATGCCAGCAGCCATTTAACAGTAACTGTGATACTTCAGGGACTGGGATATCCATTAAGAAGGCTAATGTTGACCCGATTTACAAATTAAGGAAAAATTTATTAATTCTGTAGTGCCCATGCAGATACTATGTCTAACAAAGTGTGGAATTCTCCCACTCTGCTTTGAATTGTGCATTTTAAATATGGAGAAAATCTTTATATCACATCGTATTAATTTATAATCGCCCCCTCGTTTCAGCTCCACCAGCCCACCCTCCCCCACAAATACAAACAGTTGTTACACAGTATAACAATTATGACAAACATTATTTTAGAAAAAAAGAGAAATTAGCTTGCCATTGTGAACTTACTTCTTTTTTTTTTCTGTTTTTTTTTGTTTGTTTGTTTGTTTGTTTGTTTTGTTTTGTTTTTGAGACGGAGTCTTGCTCTGTCACCCAGGCTGGAGTACAGCGGCATGATCTCAGCTCACTGCAACCTCCGCCTCCTGGGTTCAAGTGATTCTCCTGCCTCAGCCTCCCAAGTAGTGGGATTACAGGCACCCACCACCGTGCCTGGCTAAGTTTTGTATTTTTAGTAGAGACGGGGTTTCACCATGTTGGCCAGGCTGCTCTCGAACACCTGCCCTTGTGATCCGCTGGCCTTGGCCTCCCAAAGTGCTGGGATTACAGACGTGAGCCACCATGCCTGGCCGTGAATTTACTTCTTAATTGTGTTTTTTCCCTTGGAGACTCTTCCCATCTTCTGCCGTGGGCTCTCTGCATCTTGTGACATCCAGCAATACATCTCAAACAGGGAAACTTTTTTTCCAACCAGTACCAATAAATCAGACTCGGAATTTGCTATATCCTATGTATCAGCTGGGCGAATTTAAAACTCTAAGACCAAGGGACACAGGTTATCACCAGCTTTGTGTGATAGATAAGGGAGGGTCACAGAGAGGACTTGTAACATTGCTTAAGGCGATAGTAGTTCTGACTCCAGATCTCTGATACTTCAATGGAGAGTCCAAATAGACAATCCAAATCCAGGAGAAACAATCTTCAGCATTGTATATAATTTCTCCTTCACGCTGAAAGACCCCCATACTGTGTAACAGGTCTTGATTTATTTTGTTAAGGTTCCTTAAAAGTGTTCTTTTGCTAGCTCACTTTCATAAGGTTTTAGCAGTGTATATACAGATGAAGCATTTTAGCTTTGCTAATTGTTGTCAACACGGGTTGTATCTTAGAACCATACTAAGACGTGATCATTTTTAATAGTATAGTTTTATGATAATACTATCTAAAAAAGGAATTTTTTAAAAAGCATCTACTATTTTATCACTTCAGCAAATTAAACATTTCTATTTTTCTTTTCCTTTCCAAAATCTTGCTAAATGCTTGCATAATATTTGCATATCTGTAATCACAGCACTGATAAAATTATATTACTTAAATGGATCGTATATTCATTTTTCTGAATTTGCCACAGAGTAATCATTTTAATTACTGTATATAATATTGTCCTATGTAGATTTGGCAGAATATTATAAACCCAAGATTTATGTTAAATTGTAGGTGAATTATATACTCTTTGCTATTATTAACAAATCTATAGTCATCATCTATATACATTTGTACATTTTTGTTGTTTTACAGATTTTCTTTTGGAGATATTCCCAGACATGTTTGCTGTGTCAGAGGATAAGGATATATTTATGTCTATAGCGTAATCAAATTTTTGCTCTTTTACATATTTCATAGTAAAACCTTCCTAAGCAGAATGCTGCTAATTTAAAATTTAGATTGTTATCCTAGAAAATGATTACTTTAAAAAACAATATTATTCTAGTTATTAATACTAACATCATAACTATTATAACCACAAATATAATAAATTAAACATCAATAAGGCAAATTTATTGCCTAAATTTAGAACTCAAGAAAGTTACTTATGTATACTTCTTGTTAATTTAAAATAGACCTTAACTATTTTTTAGAGTGGCTTTCCAATATTTTTGACCACTAGCTATAATAAAAGTACTACTTATGTGGCATTGTACATTGTGTACGTACATACACAAAGACATGCAAATATCTGTATCTATAAGGTGAATCCTAAAATTTCATAAAACAATACTTGTTCATATTACATGCAGTGAAATCTGATATATTCCATGTTGTTCCATTGTATTTTATTCCATTTCGGGGTCATCTATGTTTTTTTTGTTCCTTCTTTATTTTCTTAAGCTGGCTGTAGCCCACTAAACTGTTTTCGTGATCTCAATCAGCAGAGTGAAAAATCATCTTTTAAAGCAGCCTTGACAATACCTAAGCTTAAAAATGGTTTACTAACATTTAATTCAATTTGTACAATCTTTTAACTTCAAACTTGGAACCAGTCTCAGCAAACAATGTCTCTGCCAGTGGTAGCAGTCATGAGAAATACATGGACTTAAGGAAATCAACCTGTTGTTTTGTGAACAACAGTTTAAAAGAAACCACAATCTATCTTTGCTTTCTTGTTTGTTTGTTAGCTACAGCCTGATTTTTGGTTCAGTCATTTATACAAGTTGTGCCAAAACCTAAACTGTATGATTGGCATACAGCAGTATTTAATTTGGTGGATTAATTTCTTCTCTGGAATGGATGCATCTAATTTCTGAGGAAAACCTCAAATGGCATGTCCTTACTGAGAGATGGCATGCCAAAGTGGCTTGTGGTACCTGACATAAATGAGCTGTAAAACATGTTTGCTGACCACGAATGAACAGGTTATAAAGGGAAGCACATGCAAGGGTGCTTTTAAGAATAGACTGGGCAGGGTCTTGAACCCGTAAACCCACCTGGAACTCAGAGACAGATTTCATTCATTAATTCTGTCATTATCCACTATTCTACTAGAATCTATAAAGAACATCACCTAAACTACTAAAAAAAAATAATATGCGAAGGAAGACTTTCATTTTTTATAATACTTAAAATAGGATTACTCCTCTTAGACTTCTTTATACCCATACATTGCTTCACGGCTCAGAGACACTGCTAGAACACTAGAGTTAAGAACCTTTACATTGTGTTCAATAAATTTTAGAGTGTCAATTTGTTTTTTCACAGTTTCCACCAAAAGCAATCCTCTTACATACCTAGAATATATTTTACCATGGTATGTCTCAGTATTATCCCCATATAGTTATGTAGATTCATCCTTGTTTGCTGTTTTATTTCATATCACTTTTAATCCATTATCTTGCGGTGTATTATTATTGTTGTACATCATTTAAAGGTACACCCCAGCTGAAATAATGAATTTTTGTATGTAATTATTGCTCAGCTTTTTTAAGAACAAGGAAGATACAATATGAAATAAATTACTACTTTCTCCTTTCAGTATGATTTTAAACTTGCTTTTAGAACAAATTATTATGATGCTTTTCTATTCTGAATCTAAATAGCCTTTTTTTCCATAAGAGTTGAATTAATAAATTTGTTATAGCTTTGCTTCACAGAACTTTAACAAACATCAAGGTTATATTTCTGTCTAATCCCTTCATCATATTTTTTTCTTTTATTTTTCCACTGTGGAGCCCCAAATCTGAAACCGAAGTATACTATTACAACTTTAATTTGTCTTCATTTTTATTTTAAATTTGTCTTTATTTAAGACAGCTTTATGTTATTTATTCTTAATGGAAAATGTAGTGAAGAGAACTTTTTTTTATTTGCTTTTTTAAAGAATTACAATTGTGCTACTGCACTCCAGCCTGGGCAACAGAGCAAGACTCCGTCTCAAAAAATAATAATAAAAAAAAGAATTACAGTTGCTTTTTACATTTATGCTGTCCTTAATAAATGTTTCTGCAGATCATTAGTCCTGTTCTCTGATTTATAATTCCTAAGAGGACACTTTAGGAGGCATACATAGGAGGCAATGTAGTATGGATAAGCTACAGTAAGGGATGATATAACTCAGGATTGTAGTTCTCCTTTGAAGATGGGTTATACAACTTAACTTTGCTCACTTTTTCTCCATCCATAAGATGGACATGCATTACCTTGTTTATACTTTATAGGAATATTTTATAAATGAAAAAGCATATTTATCAATAAATGCTTTGAGTTATTTAAAGACACTGTAACCATATCATTTACTTAGTAATAGCAAAAATAGGGTGTTGTGTGACACTCCAGATGTCAAGTACTTATTTGAATTTGTTATGTTTTCAAAAATGGTCCATGTTTCACTAGACTTAGACTATACTATTAAATCATAGCAGTCTGTGTATGTGTTAGGGAAAGGTATGGGGAGAGAAAAGCAAAAGAGAAAACACACCTTCACTGTGTCTCTTGTAAGTATAGTTTGTCAGGTAACCCTCCTAACAGGCCTAGCGGATAGATATTATTATCTCCCTGTTGTAGAGGAGGAAAATATAGCTGAAAGAGGCAAAATAACTTGCCTGAACTTATAATCAACATGTGACTGAGCTAGGATTTGAACTCAGCTACAAAACTCAGCTTTACAGGACACCACTCAGTTATTCGGCTTTCAGATTCTTGCTTTGGAAACATGTTAGCAATTAAAATAGAAAAGGGCAGGGATAATTTAATTAAAATACTTAATTTATAATGTTAACTAAACAGATATTTTTTAGCTTCCCTCAGTATTTCCATTACTGCTTTAGTTGAAGTTTTGGATCATTTCTTATTTTATCTTGCTGGTTTGTCCAACTCTAGTTCCTGGACTCACAAAAATATACTTGCTAAAGATGCGTTAAAGTGCATGACTTATACTGCAATTTCTCTACATGGTTATTGATGTGATTAAAATGGCCATCTTGGAGAGTGCCTGAAGGTTGAGCTAGAGGAGGGTGATGGAAGGAGGGGTGATTCAACAGAGTCAGGGAAATTCCAGATGACATGCGTTGCCAGATTTCCTGCTGGCCCTTCATTGCCAAACTCCACCTCCTGCTCTTCTTACACAGCTGTGTGCTTCATTAAATAGTGATGTCTACAAATCACAGCAGTGTTAAAAAATGCAGAGCAGGGGGAATTCCTGTACACTGACTGCTGCCAAGTTCCTAGAGTTTTAACAGCACACTCATCAAACTGCCTCTCTGTTCTCCAAAAACTATAAATAAGTTCAATATCAAGAGTGTTCTCGTCAATTATAATGCGTCTCTGTTCTCTTGGAGAGTTTGGAATAGTATATAGACACATTGGTTACAGTGCCCATGCCTAAGGCAATATGGTAGGGGTCATCTGTTGTCAAAGATAAGACTTTTGAACTTGATGTTGCCACTGTTCTTCCAGTTGAGCCAGGAACCATTACTTAATCATTTACAGCATAGATTTTCCCATCTACAATTTGCTTTTCAGAAACCAGCCTTGTGGAATTTAGGCCAAGAATCTGGTTGCTACTGCTCAGAGTAGGTATAGAAGAGGTGTGCATTTAATTCAACAATTCCTATTGAGAGTTTATGTGTACAAGGTCCTGTGCTGGGTGAGGTAGACAATGACAACATTGGTAAGACAAGGCTGATAATACATTCATAGTACCCATGTGAGGTTAAGTGCTGATGAGTGGTCCACTAGAGTTGTTAAAAAGTGCCACAGGAACATAGGGAAAAAAACATAAATTTTACCTGGAGGATTGGAGACATTTCAAGGAGGAAGTAACATTGGCTCCAGGCTTGAAAGAAGAGAGGAGTTTAATAGATAAATCTGGAAGTACTCCAGATAGAGGGAAGAATGCAAACAAAAGGGTAGAGAATGGAGAAATTCAGTGAATTGTCAGAATAGTGTCTTGCCTTGTGTTGTAGTGGTGCCATAATAACTGACAGCCTACAGTACTCTGACAATTTAAAAAATATAACCGGTTTTCTTTCATGTGGGTATAATGTCTCCAGTTAGGCCCATCCACTATTTATGATCTTATACCAGCTGAATCCTTATGTTGATGTACAGGCTTGAGCAAAGAATATGAGGCAGAGATAGGTAGACTGATGGAACTTCCATGATAGGAAGCTGTTATGTTGGTTTGGTGGATGGACAGAGGAAGAGCAAAAGCATGAAGGAGAAAAGTGGAAGAAGTGTGGAGGCCACTTGAAGAAAAGTAGTAGCTAAACGGTAGGCAGGACTCGAGTCGACTTTCTTCTGGAAAGTTTCAGTACTGAATCTGGAGAAGGAAGACACAGAACAATTAAAATTGATGTACATTTATTGAGCACATACCTTGCACAAATACTACAATAGGCACCGTGGTAGACACTGAGATACAATAACGCATTTCCCTGTCCTCACTTACGAGGACAGGAAACAGACATGTAAACAACTAACTACGGCACAAGGTAGAATTCGGTCACAGAGGTCAGTTTGTCACAGAAGTATGGAAGAAGATATTTTTGATTGGAGAGGAATAAGAAACTTTTCTGAAATATTCTGAGGTAAGAAGTGAAGATTAGCTAGGTTATTAGTAAGTCTCAGTCCACTAGGACTGCTGTAACAAAATACCATAAACTGGGTAACTTACAGACAACAGAAATTCTCACGGTGCTGGAGGCTGGAAAGTCTTAGATCAAGGCACCGGTGGATTCCGTCTGATGAGCACCAGCTTTTTCATAGGTGGCACCTTCTTGTTTTGTCCTCACATGGTGGAAAGGGCACACAGCAGCTCTTTGGGTCCTCTTTTACAAGAGCACTAATCACATTCATGAGGAGAGGCAGTAATGGTTTAATCACCTCCTCAAAACCCCACCTCTTACTATCATTACCTTGGGGTTAGGTTTCAACATATAGATTTGGTGGGGTGAGGGTGGGGACACAATTATTCAGATCACAGCAAGAAGAAGACAAATACGGAAAGGTGTTTCAGATTGAAAGACAGAGTACGCAAAGAGAAAGGTTATAAAATGCAAGGACTATTTCAGAAATGAAGATGGGATTATGAATTATGTTTTATTATGAGATGAGTTTAAGATCAGATCATTGGGTATCTTCAAAACCATGCCACTGAGTTTGGGCTTTGATCTTGATAGGGAGCCATTGAAAATATCCGAGATGTGAAGTGACATGGGGACATCTGTTTTTGGACTCAGGGATGCTGGGAAATTTCACTATTGCCACATTTTAAACCTCTAAGAAAGAGCTAGGTTTGCCTGGGAATTCTCCCAGACCACCATAGCATAGAGAGAGAGGTCAAGATTGGAATTCCTGATTATTTGGCTTATGGTCAGATAGATTGAGATGCAAAAACCTCAAAATAGGCTTTATGGCCACTTCATCTCCATTTGTACCCCTACCTTTGGGCTTTTATAGCATTCTATTTATTCTGTGTATTTCTGACACTTAACACACTGCCTGGCAAGTAACTGTATTCAGTAAATGTTTACTGAGTGAATGGACAAACTACTAACTTGTTTCAACAGTGGGGAAGAGCCCAATTATCAGAGCTTGAGTAAACGACCTACACATGAGCATCTGGTTTTGAGCTGACAGAAAACTAGCCTTTGATACCATCCTCTGGTCCTTGGGTTTTTGGATAAATAGTTCATTTTCCTGAGCTGAGTTCTTTTCATTTGAAACGAGTTCATCTTATTCCAAACGTTTAGGGAGTAATCTCAAATAGACTTCATCTCCAATGAACTTATCCAGTTTTAACTTCAGAAAGTCAAGCTTCATATCTCCCAAATTTATTTGATTTTTGAATTTTGAAAAGATTAGAGACTGAAGCCTGCATAAAATAAAAAAAAGTATTTCAAAAAAGGATTATATATACCACTGTTGAACAATTAAATTACAAGTTCAAGTCTAATCCAATTGTTAAACTTATTATATTAGGTGTATATTTTGTGAATAACTTTATACCCCTCTTCATAATTATAATTGATGCTTTTATAACTTTTATAATTGAATATTATTTCAATAAATAAATCCATAATAATGTAATAAAATTAGTAGCAAATCAATTTCTAAGTCTGAGAGGCTTTACAAATCACTAATTAGAAAATATATGATCAAGTGAAAAATTTTTTGTCCAGTATGGAAAGAGTGATTAAAACCTGGTCTTCATTCTCTCCAAAGTATGTTTTTAATAGTTTCTGTTTATCTTTAATACATCTGAAACCTAAAAGCAATTTAGACAAAGTTGGGTTTCCAACTCTTCATTTTATATGTGGTATTAACAGATACTCAGTGCCATATTATTATCTGTAGATGAATTAAAGATACCACGTAAGTGGAATTGTGTGTATGTGTATGTGTGTGTGATGCAAGGCATCACAGGACCCTCGTAAGGTGAACTTTGGGAAAGGTACTATTAAACCTCTAAGAGTTCTACCTTCAAGTTCTATTATTCTCTGCCATGACATTTGGGAAAGTGGTCATGTTCCCAGTGTTCCTGGAGCTCTACTTGTCCTGAAAGCTTACAGAGACATATGCAAAGACATGAGGTTTTAACAATCACTCCAGAAATTTTCCGATCACATAGTGTAGGCTCATTGCCTAAGAACAGAATATAACAGAGAATAATACAGAAATATCAATATCCAAGGGCAAGTACAGAAAAAACAATCTTGTTTTGACAGAGGTCTCTTAAAGTGTATGTTTGTACATCAATTATGTGGAAATTTTGAGAAGTTTCTTTTCTGTCCATCCTAGTAATGTTTGAGTGACTTGGTTGTGACTTAGAGGCCTCCTTTTCAAGATTGTATCTCTCACTGATGTACACCATAGTTTCTGATAGGTTTTCCTTGGTTGGAGATTATCCTTACACCTTTCCAAAATTCTCTCAAATATGAGAGGCCTGGTTTCTTGGGAGGGAGCATTGAAGAAAGGCATACATAAATGACAAGGAGTTAATTCAGCTTGCTTCTCAGAGTTAGAGTGATTGTATGTACACACACACAGACATACATATACCCATTCATATAAAAGCCATCTCTTTTTTTTAAAGTGCTGTCTAAAAACCAAAATAGAACAAAAATCCAAGAACTCAAAAATTCTACCCAACCAGAGAAGCACTGGGAGAGAAACAGTGCTGTACGTTCAGCAAACTGTTTTATTTTCCTCTTGGACATGGTTAACTATATTTTTCCAACCTCCCTTAAAGTTAGGCATGGGCATGTGACTTGGTTCTAACTAGTGCAATACAGGCAGGGATGCTTCGTGCTACTTCCAGATGTGGCCCTAAAATTACCATTTGATCCTTCACTTGCCCTCGTTTCCTCCCTTTCTCCTCCCTTCTCCTCTCCTTTCTTTATCATAGGCTGAGTAGAGAGGACCCAGAAGAAATCTTTGAGGCCCTACAGGACAGCTAAGCCACTAGATGGAAGGATTCTAGACCTCTTAGTCACCCCAAGTAGGAAAGCCACACAAGAGAGCTGCCGGAAGGGAAATATCCATGTGAGATTTTGTGTGAGAAGTCTGATCATAGCATTTGTTTTGAAATTATGGCATTTGTTTTTTCCTGTGGTTATCTTTTAATCTAAAACAGGAAGCATTGAGGGTATGTTCTGATCACTTAGAAGAAGATAAGGTATAACATCCAGATTTGATCTCTCTAAGAATGTGCTACCTTTGCTATTCTAGGGAATATTCCTTGATAAACATTAAGACCTATTAGGTATATACATTTCAGCACAAGATGATTGTAATTACAAACTGACATTGATGGTAAATTACTCTATACCCTTAATAAGGTCACGGGTTGTGAGTCTGAAACCATCTCTGTGGTGGTTTGGGATACAGCCACCATGGTATGTAAATCTGATGCTAAAAATTGGAGCAGCTAGCCATGTGAAGAATTTGGATACTGTACATAAACCACAATGAATCTTATTGTGGAATAGTAAAGATTTATCACTGTATAAATTTCTGTGCACTGATTTGGTTTGTTTTTCTTTTGTTAGAAAAATCAAGAGACCATGAAGTTGTTTGAGAAATAATTCTAAGTCTACGTGAGCACTGAGGCTTCAGGAACTGAACCATGCTCCTCTGTGTCTATCCCTTGGCTCATTATTCTCAGAGGGATGTGGATTTCACTTTTGACCACTTTAGCTTAGATAGTGATAACCATTACCTACCATTTATTCAGTACTCACTACGTACTGTACTAAAAACTTTATATACATCTCATTTACTCATACAGCGATATAACACATTAAATATTTTTATTCCTGTTCCCCATATGAGGAAACTGAGGCTTAGAAAGTTTAAGCAACTTGTTTCAAGTCAAACATCTGTAATGTAGCAAAACCACATTTCCAAAATTCATGCTCCTAATCAGTGCTCAATGCACCCGTTACTGACCTTTGTATTCTTTATCTATAATTGTATTAGATACCTCCCTTTTATGTATAATGCCCAATTTTATAAAATATGTTTTTATTTACTCTTTTCTTGAGTGAGATCAAGGGGATCTTGAGTGAGATCCCAGGGGATAGCATATTTGTTCAGGGCCATTTTGTTTTAATGATTTTACATCATAAAATTTGTTTAGATTCTTAGTCACTGGACTTTGTGGAAAGAATGTCATAATTTCTGTGTTGAATTTCATTTTTAAAAAGCCCTGGAAATGCTACTTCCATGATCCCTTCCCTTTTAAAGAGAGAGTTTGCCGATCATCTTTCTCACTCAGTCCCAACATTGGAATGGTGTCATTAGAAAAGGAACTTTTCAGCTTTCACATCAGTAAACACAGTGGAGATGCAAGAAATCCATAGTTCTTACTCTGAAAGGACTGCAGAATTTTATAATATTCTGAATTTCATAGCCCAACATTTTTAAAGGAACCAAAATGAACAAACATTTCTCTCAATTGCATTCTTTTTCCCCTTTGGCACTAGTCTATCTTATCTGAAATTTTTTCAGTTCATCTACTTCATGATAAGCACTTTTCTAGGAAGAGCTATCAGAATCTCTTAGTATCTTTTTTTTTTTTTTTTTACATGGAGTCTTGCTGTCTCACCCAGGCTGGAGTGCAGTGGTGCAATCTCAGCTCATTGCAGCCTCCACCTCCCAGCTTCAAGTGATTCTCCTGTCTCAGCCTCCCAAGTAGCTGGGGCTACAGGCGAGTGCCATCACACCCAGCTACTTTTGTATTTTCAGTAGGGATGGGGTTTCATCATGTTGACCAGGCTGGTCTAGAACTCCTAGCCTCAGGTGATCTGCCCACCTTGGGCTCCCAAATTGCTGGGATTACAGGAGTGAGTCACTGCACCCAGCCTCTTAGCAACTTTATATCTAATTCACACTATCAATTGCAGCAACTGAAATATCAACATACATGTGTACAAACTAAACAAATATGTACACACACACACACACACACACACACACACACACAGAGTGTTTGCTGTCCTAAAGCTGCTCCCATGTTTCAACATCTCTGAAATTAAAGAGTTATTATCACTATTTAATAACCTTTCCAACATGCAAACACATACTTCATCTGGATCAATCACAGATAATTTCATAATAAATAATGTACTAAATATTATCTTTCACACTGATCAAGAGATCAGCTTGAGAGAGTATGTCATATAACTTTTGACAAACACAATAACTTTGAATAATAGTTTGCTTATTCGCTAAGATGTGGGAAGCTGACTGCTTCCAGAAGCATCTATATGGAATGAGAAGTGAGAACAGCTATACTGTTTTCATATAGCTATACTGAATTTGAATTTCTTTAAACTCAATACACTAAAACCTCACAAGCCTGTAGGTCACAGATAAAATCTGAAATTAGGATTGTAGACATTCTGATTAAATGAAGTTGGTCTCATTAACCAAAAGTAATCATGCTTGTTCAGTCCCTAAGCTGCTTAATGCTTCTGTAAAATCTGGGAATTAGGCTTGAGGATATCTCTTCTGCACTGCATAAGCCCTTTCCTTTAAAGCAGTTTTCTTTGTGTTCTTTTTTTCTTTTAGCTTGAAATTGGACCCAGCCTCCAAAAGTCAGTCTTTACCCTGAGCTTAGATAGGGAAGACATAGAGTTAGTAGTAACAGGAAACACATTTAATGCAAGGGATAGAATTAAAGAATGTGTTAATGTGGAAAAATGAGAAAACTTGCTATATAATCTACGATTTCTGTCAGACTCCAAGAATCTAAAGTGGAAAATTATTCAAGAAAGATAATGCCGGGCGTGGTGGCTCACGCTTGTAATCCCAGCACTTTGGGAGGCTGAGGCAGGCGAATCACGAGGTCAGGAGATTGAGACCACAGTGAAACCCCGTCTCTACTAAAAATACAAAAAATTAGCCGGGCGTGGTGGCGGGCGCCTGTAGTCCCAGCTACTCGGAGAGGCTGAGGCAGGAGAATGGCGTGAACCCGGGAGGCGGAGCTTGCAGTGAGCCGAGATCGCGCCACTGCACTCCAGCCTGGGCGACAGAGCGAGACTCCATCTTAAAAAAAATAAAGAAAGATAACGACATAAGAGAATGCGCTGATGGAGAAAGGTCTACATTGGAAAAACAAAAACTAATGCCAATCTTTAAAGAGGGTAAACTACAAGGATATGTCACAAGCATGTATAAGTGATGGATTTTGATTCCCAAGTGTGTGGAGAAAACTCCTAGGGACAACTTTGCAGTGACCAGAAAGCCATGATTGAATAAGGGGACACATGTTCCTGGGATGAGAGTGATCTCGTGTTTATTTTGGAATGAATTATTTAAAGGGAAAAATAAACCTGATGTATTAGTTTATTTTCACAGTGCTATAAAGGACTACCTGAGACTGGGTAATTTACAAACAAAAGAGGTTTAATTGACTCAGAGTTTCACAAGACTGGGAAGGCCTCAGGAAACTTACAATCATGACAGAAGGCAAAGGGGAAGCAAGGCGTGTTTTGCATGGTGGCACGATGGGGGAACAACCAAACACTTTTAAACCATCAGATCTTGTGAGCGGTCACTCACTGTCACGAGAATGGCATGGGGGAAACCGTCACCGTGATCCAATCACCTCCCACCAGGTCCCTCCCCTGACATGTGGGGATGAGATTTGGGTGGGGACAGAGAGCCAAACCATATCACCTGAGAATACTGCCTAAATAACATTTAGCAGGCTAAATGTAAAGACCTTTATCACATCATTTAGAAATTCAATGTTTCAACTGTTAAAGAAACATGTAAACATATAATATTGTTAAGTGATTCAGTTTTCCTTGGGGGTAGAGAACCTATACATATAAGATGGGATTATCATTTTTGGGAAAGGTGGAAAAAGATGGAAATCACTTTTGAGGTTTACTTTGAATCATTTATCTAAAAAAACAAAAACAAAAAACAATGTAGCATATACTTTTGGAGAGGGGTATATTTAACAGAAATGAGAATATAAGGGATATGAGCAGAATATGAAGAATACTTCGGAATATGAATGTCTCTAGCTCTGTGTGAGGAGCTCTGACATCTCTCAGACATAACTGAATGAAAAAGCCCACATTTCTCCGTTGCCATGATTGAAGTGTAGGGTAAGAGGAAAACAGCAGCAAGAACAAAACTCATAGATGCAGACAAGGACAAAAGCCATAGATGCACGAACGAAAAACCTGCCCACAGAAAAACGGTGTTCTCGGTTTGGTAAAAGTGAGAGAACTTGTTCTTTGGGAAGCCAGGCAGCTCCTAGCAATCACAACTTTCCTTCGTACATACTCATAGATCATTTATTATAAAACGAATCTGTAGCCTTTTTTGAAAACGCTCAAACTTGTCCTCAGTTATAAGCTTCCTAATCTGTCCTTGCAGAGTCCATGATGCTCAGTTGGTTCTCCTTGATTATGTGCCCATATTCACTCTTTCATGTGTATTCTTTTTGCATCCGATTTATCAGACATCTGTTTATTCCTCCAGATTTCTTTTGTAAAGTTCTACCTGACCAATCAACACATCTAGTCCCTCCATTTTATGGCATAATCATGCCATAAAATGTTATCTTCAAGTCTAGTCCAGCAAAGTTTTTCTGTAAAAAATCAGAGTGAATATTTTCAGCTTTGCAGGCCATGCAGTCTCTGTCACAGCTACTCAACTCTGCCGCCGCAGGTTGAAGGCAGTCATAGACTATACCTAAACAAATGAGCATGGCTTAAAATGCTGCAAAAACAGATGAGAGTAATTTTGTGCGTAGCACATTGTAGATCCCTGTTTCAGGGAGTCTTCTGTTTTTCTTGAGCCAGATCTCCTTCTTGAGCCCTTTTCTTTGGAATTATGCTCCTCTTTTTCTCTATGAACTTTAAAAAACAAAATTCTTTCTTGAAATGTAGATAAAGCCTGGGTTTGTCCTCTAAGAAGTACTGCATTTGAGAAGCACTGAACAATCACATAAAACTTAAAAGGATTTTTATTCATTTAATCTCATTTATTCTGTTTCTAAAAGGATATTAAAGAAGATCCAGTTCATAATCTTCAGTAGCACTTTTCATTGTTTACTCTTCTCTCCTGCCTTCACAAGTTACAATCTATTCATTTTTCCTCTGCCAAACCCTGTCTCAAATTCTTGCCCCCAGCAAGCTCCGCCCACAAGGTTTTCATTTTTTCCACACCACCTCTATCTCAGAGCTCTTTGTTTTGTAGATAGACTAAAGCATCACTGCTAAATTTGTTCATCTCTCTTCTCCCTCCATCATTCTCAGATACAGATGTCAAAGAACCAGGCCAAGGAGGAAGAATCATTGAAGGGGAAGATCAAAGCTTGTGAACACTCCTGATTTTAAATGTTTATCCTGTTAAATATTATTTTTATTATCATTATTGGCTTAAGTATATTTCATTAACTTGTGAAAAAACTTCTTATACATTGTACATAGTATGTTCTCATTAGACAGGGCCTTAAAGGCCATCCTGTCTCCAATAACTTTAGATAGTGCATCTCTTACATTAAAGAAGACTGAATCCCAGCACTTTGGGAGGCTGAGGCGGGCAGATCACCTGAGGTCAGGAGTTAGAGACCAGCCTGACGAACATGAAGAAACCCCGTCTCTACAAAAAATACAAAATTAGCCGGGCGTGGTGGCACATGCCTGTAATCCCAGCTACTCAGGAGGCTGAGGCAGGAGAATCACTTGAACCCGGGAGGTGAAGGTTGCAGTGAGCTGAGACTATGCCATTGCACTCCAGCCTGGGCAACAAGAGTGAAACTCCGTCTTGAAAAAAAAAAAAAAAAGAAGAAGAAGACTGGAGCCTGGCAGGGAGCAGAGAGCGAGATAGGGAGAGACTCTGCTACAAATTCATTATCCAGCATCTCCTTACAGACTCAGCCATCTCACACTAAGAGACAGCAAACAAAGAGAAGGCTCCCAGCAGCCGCACTGCAATCACACTGGAATTACCTTCTGTGCATCACTGGACAGCTGGAGGGGTGAGGCTAGAGGGCCTGTTCGTAAACAAGTCTCTCCCAGCCATGTCCGTAAAGGCATTTGCCTGTAGGAGGTGATTGCCTTCCGATGAAGTTGCTATAAGAGGACACTGACAGGGAAGATCTTTGCAGAGATTTAGAGACCTGATCTGCAATTCGGGCAGAGAGTTTTTGGTGCAGTAGAAGTTTGAAGAAGTCTTTGCAGCAGTAGTTATTGGTTTGCAGTGGGCCGTCTTTACCAGGAGTTGTGAATAGATTTTCTCAGATGAATTGCCTGTTGTCAGCTGAATGTTGAAAGAACTAGGGCTACTTGTGTAATGGAGAGAGGAACAATAGGTTGTGGGCCTTACAATAATAGAATAATAAAGTAGGAAGGATGCTTAGTGATTTTCCAGTATTTTCTAGTAATACAGTAAGCTTCTATTACACATGGGGAAAATGAAAACTAGAGAGAAAAAGGGATTCCCCCATAGTTACCTGGCTAGTTAGGGCAGACAGTGAAAAATATATGGAACTTTCTATCATGTGCTCTTTTTTTTTTTCTCTGCATTGCCCGTTGTGATTGGAAATATTAACTGGGTGGCAAGACACAACAAGAATCCTTGGGTTGCTGTGCTAAGGTGGGCGGCAGGAAAGTGTAATGATCCATCGTGCTTTGGAGGTTCAGCTAGAACTTTGTTTCATAAAAGGACTTCTTCAAACCACCTGGGAGGCTCTCGCTTGTTTCACATGCCCAGACTTACCTCCCTGGGCGTAAGGAGCATCCAGCTGCCCAGGTGATTCTGAGTTGCTTATCCTCTCCAGCTGAGACTCCTGAAGTCCGGACAGCAATGGTTCTGAACCTCACCAAGCATCACACTCTTGTGGAATTTCTAGACTTTTAAGTAATATTCCAGCTCAGATTTAAGTCTGGGAAATTCTGATTTAATGGAGCTGGGGTAATGCCCAGGCATCTGTATTTTAAGCATCCCAGATATTCTAATGTGTAGCCAGCTTTGAGAAATACAGGGCTAAAGGAAGCCTGAAGGTTTAAGCCTGGAATTAAACAACAGCAAGAAAGTAGAGAAGTAGGAAGGATGGATTGGAGAGATGTTACTGAGGGTGAATGAGGCCAGAAGAATGTCATTGCTCAAGAAGAGGGTAGGAAATGAGAGACAAGAAACTGGTGAGCCTCCCTGGGAGAGTAATGAGGTTCAAACAGGCGCAGGTGGAAGCTCTCTGGGGCCAGATTAAACAAAGACAGCAGGGCTTGGAAAGAATTCTCTGAAGACGCTGATCTACCCTCTCTAGACTGAAGTATATTTGGTTTCCTCAGCAAAAAGGAACGACAGAGGACAAATAACTCAGCAGGAAGTGTTTGGAATTGGCAGGTAAGAAAAAATAATAAGGGAACAGCCTTAGAAGGATGAGTGCATCTTTAGTGTCAGCAATCCTTGGGCTGTAGTTCATCTGATAACAAGGTCAAAAGTCTCCTGTAAAATGCACGATAGAATCTTTGGACCAGAGGGCCTTAGAGCTCATGGGAATCAACCCCTTCACTTCATAGAGGAGGAACTTGAATCCCAAACAGGGGCAGGGACTTGCCCAAGATCCCAGCCAGTGAACGCCTTGGGCCTGTAAGGCAGGGCTCTGAACTCTGTTCACTCCTAGGAGAGTCCGCACAGTGTGACAGTTAAGAACTACTCCAGGCACAGAAAGCTCATGTACCTTCCCCAAAGTTATACACCTAGTAAACGTGGGTGTGTATAAAATACCAACTTTATCATGTTTTGTTGGGAGGATTAAATATTCATAAGGCATTTAGAACAATGCCTAGCATGCAGTACGTGTTATATTAATTATAATTATTACATCATACTATTTTTTTCAAGTATTAAAGTGACATCATAGTGAGTAAGACTGATGTCTATTTGAGGACAGATATTTAGAGAAAATGCAGGCTTATTAAAGTGCTCTGTCTTTAATAAAACTCTAAACAGATTAGAATTTAGGTGAATACTGAAGCCACGTGTTTTCAAGTGCAGTTTGTTTAAAGTGCAGATTTGTAAGTCTCAGTCCAGATCATTTGAAACAGAATCTCTTGGAGGAAGGGACAAGGAACTGGCATTTTCCAAATGTACTCCCAAGTATTTCTGTTGAACTGTAAAGTGTGACACCTACCACTCCTTACTGGGGAAGTGGAGTAACCTTCTAAGGTAAAGAGTCAAGACCTTTTTTCCTTCAGTGATATAGTTACTACTGTATTCTCCTTCTCACCATTACAGATATGGAAATTGAAGGTTAGAGAGTTTGCATAGCTTGCCCAAAGTTATTAACCTTGTAAATGACAGACTAGGGACTCTGAAGCCATATCCTTAAGAACCCAGAGTTCCCATTCTCTTGGTTACCATGTGAGTTTGAGCATTTTTCTTATCTATTAAATGGGTTCATGTTGGTATCTAATTCAAGGGATGTTGTGAAAATTAAACAATGCCTGTCAGGCATATTGCAGATACTTTGCTCATGGAAACAATCATATGATAGCTATTGATTCTGTTATTGATGTTAGCATTGTTACTTGTCCTTTTCAAATATTTAATCCAACAAACATTTCTTTGACACCCACTCTGTGCCATATACTGTGCTAATCTGTGAACCCACAAAGGCCAGAAACTAAAATTTGGTTCTTCTCTCCATGAACCAACCAGTCAGGTAGGAACTATAAATAAAAATCTGTACCATAGACAAAATGTAATTCTGATCAGAGAGGAACAAAATGTGCCCTAACGATTTAGTAAAAACAAAACTTATCTACCAGGTGTCTTTAAGAAATACATTATTCTGGGTAGCTGAGTTTTCTATAATACTTGTTAGATAGCATTTTATGTTTCTTTTTGTATTGGAAGGTAGACATTTCTGAATATAATACATACTTTACTTTTTAAGCCAAAAATAGTGTGCACCCTCAGGATTACCATGGGGAACCTTATTTACTGGGTTGTATTATCACATCAAAGTCCTCAGGGGTTTTGCAAGTACTTTTTTGTTCTTATGTCTGGCTTTCAATTTTTTTTTTTTTTTTTTTTGTCTCATTGTTGCAAATATCCACTTCACTCCTCACAGAGGTCATTGCAATATACCAGTAAGAATAAAGACTTAGGAGTTATCCAACCTATATTTTTATACTAACCTTTTCAGGCTGTATGAATTAAGCCATTCATCCATTCAACAAATGTTTATGAATGCCCAGTTATTATATCAGGAATTCTGTTATGTGTAGGGATGTGAGATATAAATATATCTTCAAGATTCTATGGTGTTAAAATTTCCATAATTCATTACTTTTTTATGGTATATAATTTATATTTAATTCTTAATGATTTATTTTCATAAGTTATTGGGGAACAGGTAGTGTTTGGTTACTTAAGTTTTTTAGAGGTGATTTGTGAGATTCTGCTGCGCTCATCCCCCGAGTAGTATACACTGAACCCAATTTGTAGTCTTTTATCCCTCACCCTCTTCCCACCCTTTCCCCAGGTCCCCAAAGTCCATTGTGTCATTCTTACTGCCTTTGCATCCTCATGGCTTCGCTCCCACTTATGAGTGAGAACATATGCTGTTTGTTTTTCCATTCCTGGGTTACTTCACTTAGAATGATATTCTCTAATAATTTCTTTGCATCTCTACAGTGGAGCTGGGGCAGTAACTAACAGAGATGTTTTGCAAGAGTGGAAGCTAAATACAATTAAATGCACCTGGGATTCAAATCCACTCCATCTTCTCTGTTCACATTCTGTATTCACAAGCATTATGGTTATGGAACACCTTTGTGCTGAGCACTGTTCCAGGCCTTGGGGATGCATCCGTGAACGGGGCAATCAGCTCATGTTAAGCTTACATTCTTCAGGCAGTGGGGTGGACGGGGCTGCGGGAGAGACTAACAATCAACATGTAAATATATAACACAGTCTCAGATAATTGATATTTAAAAAACATGGGGCAAGGATAAACCAGTGATATATTTCTTTTTCTCCCCTACTTCTCACCATGATCTGCACAAATGTGTTGCTTAATAAATAAATCCTTATGATTTGTATCAGACTTTACTGCTAGATACTATTTTTTCAAGGTGTTATACCTCATTCTGAAAAAAAAAGTCTAAAGGTTGTGATTTATATAAACCACATTTCCTGTCTTTAGTCAATTTTGTATATTTACTAAAAATGAAATTTACCAGGACAAATAATTAAAACAGACATAGTATAAATAATTATTACATTGAATGTTAAGGAATTAGGTAAACATGGTAATGTGAAGTTTATACACAAGACAGACCCTGTAAAGTCCACTTTCAAATAGGGTTACAGCATAATCAACAGAAAATTAAAAAAATAAAACATAGGACTTATCGGGACTAGGAATATGAATATGTAAAAATTAATATATAAAAGGAAATTGTTCCTGAATGGCAAGATGACTAATTTTACAGTTTAAAACTTCTATTTTTATTCCACCAAAACTTAATAATATGTATCCCGTTGTGATAAAGTACGTTTTAAAGACTCTGATTTAAGCTATTTTAGTACCAAGAGTTGGAACAAATAAAGTCAGGACAGGTGAAATATATATTTCATTCACTTTGAAGGGAACCACATGAGGGAATTTAGCAATATGGGGGCAGATGGTGGGGGAGGAAATCCTGCTTTGGAAAGTGAGTGTATGAATTCTCAGCTTTCTGCCATGGTTCTTTGTTACTACTGATTCTTCAGCGCAACACATATATAGCCAATACAAACGTAAAATTCTTTTTCCGGCCGGGTGTGGTGGCTCACGCCTGTAATCCCAGCACTTTGGGAGGCTGAGGTGGGCAGATCACGAGGTCAGGAGTTCGAGATCAGCCTGACCAACATGGTGAAACCCCATCTCTACTAAAAAATACAAAAATTAGCTGGGCGTGGTGGCACGCACCTGTAATCTCAGCTACTTGAGAGGCTGGGGCAGGAGAATTGCTTGAACCCAGGAGCCGGAGGTTGCAGTGAGCCGAGATGGTGCCATTGCACTCCAGCCTGGGCGACAGAGCGAAAGTTCATCTTGGGTGGGGCGGGTGGAATATTTTGTCATCATTGCTAGTGAATGTTTGGAATAAAACACGTACAGATTAGGCAAATTCATATTTAAGAAAAATCCATAAACATGTATCTTGTTCCTCCATATAAACGTCACTCAGTCTTACTCTCCGAGTGGGCTGATCGTCTTATCAGTGAGTAGGGGCAGTCCAAAGAATGAGGCTCAAGACCTTGGTCTGCTTGCCTATTGATGGAATGTGTGCTCTTGACAAGTATTTTAATGTTATTCAGCTGTAGAATGTTGACAATAATATTCATTCTATGACATCGAATCATATGAACTTGGTAGCATTCCACCATTAACCTACAAAACAGGAAGTTCCTAAGGTTCAATATGATACATAGTTCGTAATATGACTATCAAATGGAGTATGTGTGAAAGTGATTTTTTACTGAAGTATTCCAAGTTTGAATCATTATGCAGCAATAGACTATTGAATCATATCTGTGTGATATATCATGCTTTATGAATTGGGTCACCATCCCATATTTAAAGTGCTAAAATATTAATGATGATGATAAGAAAAATATATGAACAGTTACAATAAAAAAAATCAGGTGTGAACCAAGGATCCTGCCTCATTGGTCCAGGGTCACTTCTTTATTTTTTTTTTGAGACAGAGTCTTGCTCTGTCACCCAGGCTGGAGTGCAGTGGCGCGATCTCGGCTCACTGCAAGCTCCGCCTCCTGGGTTCACGCCATTCTCCTGCCACAGCCTTCCGAGTAGCTGGGACTACAGGCATCCGCTACCATGCCCGGCTAATTTTTTTTGTATTTTTAGTAGAGACGGGGTTTCACCATGTTAGCCAGGATAGTCTCGATCTCCTGACCTCGTGATCCGCCCGCCTCGGCCTCCCAAAGTGCTGGGATTACAGGCATGAGCCACCTCACCCGGCCGGTCCAGGGTCACTTCTTATTTCCAGGTCCACATCTGATTGCTTGTAATTCCCTGGGTTGACAAATATTATTAGCCCAGTGATCTCCCACTTTTATTTTGTACTCCACATATAATGGTCCAAGAGAAAGTTTCTACAACTTCACAAGTACTAATCAACTCAAACTGCAATTTATTTTAAAATCTTTAAAGGTCTTTTATATACACCAGGGGTTGGCAAAGTTTTTCTACACAGGGCCAGAAAATATTTTTGACTCTGTGGGCCACATGGTTGCTATTGCAACTCCTCAACTCTGCTGTTGTAGCTCAAAAGCAGCCATATACCAACACCTAAATAAATATGGCAGTGTCCTTAAAAGACTTTACCTACAAAAACAAGTGGTGGGATAGATTTTACCTGTGAGTGGTAGTTTGCCAACACCTAATCCAGATGAAAGATTACCGTGCAGATTCTTCACTAAGCTTTCAGCTATGGGACTTGGATTAGGAATGTGGATTAAGGTCTACAAAATCTTTGAAAATCAAACCCAATCACTTATATGTATGTCAGTACGTATACTTCATTTTTACTTCTTTTGTTTATTGTATAAGATTGTTCAGAACTGTCATCAGATTCTCATAATAGATTCTGTAACTGAGAAAAGGTTGAAGGCCACTGCAATTGGATTATTTTCTGCATGAATCAGACCAGTGTCTGGAGGTTTTAGGGCAGTAAACCTTTCCTCAATTTTTAAATCACTCATTCAGCATTCTGAGTTGTCTGACAAAGAGCGAGCAGCCTTATGTGGTACAGATACTCGGCTGAGGTTGCAAGATCACTGTTAATAAGTTAAGAGTTTGGACTAGATGACTTAAGGTACTTCCAACCATTCAACCTTATAATTTTTTTCCAAGAAGGTCTACTTTTTCTTTTTCCATATTTTATTTTCTTTTTTGTCTAAATTCAATTTATCACATTCTTTAATCCTAAGAAACCTTCTCTACAGGTTTCTATTTCCCCATAGTCCTTCCTGAGCTCCATTTTCATGTATCTGAGTCGTGGATGTTACATGCATTTTCCATCAAGTGTTCACAGTTGTGTAAAACCCTGATGTATTCCAAACCTGATATCATGGTGATTGCACTTATTCAAATTTCTCCTAAATTCTAATTTGGGGGCAGTTTGTCAATAAGTACCCTGTTTGTGAGCATGCATGTTACTATGTTTGCATGCTTTAATGTTAAAATGACATTTTAAACAAGATACTCAAGTATTCCTTATCTTTGTCTTGTACCAAATGCCCGATTCTAGACTGAAATAGGTCAGAATATTAACTGATGAATTTAGTATAGTAGAGTGAAGTTTGATAACATGTTTTATATTTGTGGAGTTAGACAGTGCAGTTTGCAAAAGTGTTAACTGTACACTTTATGTCTGAAGAGCTTTGTGTAAGGATCCAGGATGGCTAGGCTACAGAACTAGATACTTGTGGACTTCCTGTGGGATATGAGTAAAATCCCTATGAGTTTCATTTATAAAAAGAAAGGAGTAGAGATGATGAGAAATAAAGCCCTTTCTAGTTTTTCCCTTCTACAGATCTGTCCAAAAAAAAAAAAGGAAAATAATGTTTTGTGAGTGTCAGTGTCTTATTGGTTGAGGCAACAGATCTACATACACAAAATGGCAACAACATTTCAATGTGGGTAAATTTGTGGGTAAATTATGATAGAATGAACTAAGGACAAGAATACTTAAAGCATGCCAAATTGAGGGTATGAACCCAAACAAGATATATAAATATTGTATCCTTTCTAGGTGAGCTCAGTGTTGGCAAATGTAAAGAATATGACTTGGGGGAAGTTGGTGGATTATGTAAAAGGTCAATGTGTAAGGGCTCAAGGATGAAAACAACCTGTAGGATACAGCTGGTGTATTAGTTTGCTTTCATGCTGCTTTGAAGAGATACCAGAGACTAGGTAATTTATAAAGAAAAGAGATTTAATACACTTACAGTTATGCATGGCTGAGGGAGGCCTCAGGAAACTTACAAAATGGCAGAAGGCACCTCTTCACAGGGTGGCAGAAGAGAGAATGAGCGGAAGCAGGGAAACCCCAGATACTTATAAAACCATCAGGTCTCATGAGACACATGCATTTTCAGGAGAACAGCACAGAGTGGGTGGCGGGGAACCACCCCCATGATCCAATTACTTCCACCTGGCCCTGCCCTTGACACATGGGGATTATTACAATTCAAGGTGAGATTTGGGTGGGGACACAGAGCCAAACCATATCAGCTGGCGAAACAATTTGTAAGGAGGGTTTGCTCAAAAGAATGAGAGACAAAGGTGATTCGATTTTGTCAAGGATGCAGGGTTAATGACTAAATTCTCTGTCACAAAAGGAGTAACCTAATGAAAATTCTGCTTGAGAATGCTGATCATTACATAGTCTTTTACTAGGAGCAACTGCTGACTAATGAAAAAGGCAAGGAAGTTTAGTGGGATGGGGAGCATGAGTGAAGGGGATTATATTCAGAGAAATCATTACCTTTAAAGAAGAAGTTGGTTAGGATAAAGAACAGGCCACAAAACATAAGACTTTAGAGAATTTGGTAATTGAGAGAGAAAAAGGACACTCCCTCAGAATTAATGACTGCCAAGTTTGGGCTAAATATGTAGAACTTTAATGGGAGAAATTTGGGGTTGGACTGTACAGTAAAAGATCATGGAAGAAGCAAGCTGTGAAGCGGTGGGCAATCAGATTTTAAGACAGGTCATGGTCAGTCAGGAGAGAAAAGACTTCTGAAGATGAAAAGAGGTCAACTAACTAGGAGAAATGAGTGTTAAAATATACAAAATAGAATTTTTTAAGAATATATTGGTTCAGTAATATATAAAAAGAATTTCCCTGATAACAATTTTTGTTCAAATTGTGGCAAATTGAGATATTAAGGCATACAAAATGCTCTAAGTGAATTTTATTCTTTGAAGTTTTGTTTTCTGAGAGTTAAGCTGACATGGATTTGAGATGGGATGAGTAGAGAGATAAGGAACTTCATATTTTTCCATATGAGGTTGAAAAGGAAAGATTTCCATCTAAGGAAAAAAAGATGCTAATGGACTTAATTTAGAGTTTGCAAGTGAGTTTTGGGGACAAATTTATCTCAAGTTTATGAATAAATTTAGTCCTCCAGGGTCCTTGGGCACTGTTAGGTACAATAAAAAGGCAATACACTAAAAGGCATCAAGGTATTCTTTGGCATCCTCAAAACTAAGTATGATGATTAATGATGGAATAGTTATAATGATGGCAGAGTAAACTCTAAGTATTGGAATGTTTTCTGAACTAAAAATGTAAAAGGAATTGTGAGGTCAGGAATGCTTCTGAAGCTAACCAGAAGACTCATTTTGCAAAAGATCTAGGGAGGTTGATAATTAAAGCTTAAACAATAATTGGATGGATTGATAAATTGGATGGATGGATAGGTGGAAGAAGTCATGTTTAGAGTTTTGAATCACTTTTATCTAAGGGTTGGGGATACTTCCAGAGTCTTGGAGGGCTCAAGTTTCCTTGAGCAATAGTAATCCTAACTGTCTTTTCTTATATTACATTTGAGAGTCAGTTCCCTCTGGCAACATTGAGAATCTGCAGAAGTGCAAGCATTCTGTAAATATCATTCACCTATCATTACCCATTTTCTTATGCCAATTTTCTGGTCATATTGTGGAAAAAGGATGACTATTTTGATAAGACAGAATTAGTAAAATAGTTATTTCACAGAAAAAAGAAATATTCCTCTTAACTATGAGAACTTCATATTGCCCAAGTTTTATGGTGAATGAAAATTAGGAGCCATATGTGTAATTCAGCGAAGCATGAGTTTGAAACAATATAAATTTAAATCTCAGATTTATTACCAACACCTGAGTAACAACTTCCCTATCCTTGCTGAACATAAAGATCATCATGTATAAATGCTGACATTTTGTGAGGTCCTCAAAGGTTTATACCTATTTGTGATCCCATCCTCCCAATAAGGATATCCCAGTTTGATCACAGTTGGTGAGGAGGAGGTCCCTCCAGGCCTGCTCTATTGGAGATTTCTCCTGCAACATTCTCTCTTACAACTGCTGACACCCTGTCAAGGAGGCCTTTGAGCCAGGAAATCTAGTCGCATCAATGAGCCTCTGGTCTGCATCACTACTAAGTGCTATTTTATTTTGTTAAATGAATTTATATTGATGTTTCTATGCAATCAAGTCTATTTGTAGTCTCATAGCTTTAAGTTTGGATGTTCCAAAGGGGAGTAAGTATGAGAACTGTTAAGTCAAGGGTTAGACAACTCATGACAAGAATTTGTTTCTGATGCACAATTTTTTTCTTATTGGACTATAGATAAAGACTTAGCACCAGGTGCTCTGGTTCACGCCTGTAATCCCAGCACTTTGGGAAGCTGAGGCTGGTGGATCACCTGAGGTCAGGAGTTTGAGACTAGCCTGACCAACATGGTGAAACCCTGTCTCTACTAAAAATACAAAAATTAGCCAAGCGCAGTGGTGCATGCCTGTAATCCCAGCTGCTCAGGAGGCTGAGGCAGGAGAATCGCTTGAACCCAGGAGGCGGAGGTTGCACTGAACCAAGATCATGCCACAGCACTCCAGCCTGAGCAAGAGAGCAAGACTTCATCTCAAAAAAAAAAAAAAAAAAAAAAAAAAAAAAACCACTTAGGTTTTCATGAAATGTATCTGGTGTGAACCAGTTTTTCTGTCTGTTAAATTAGAAAAACTAAGCTAGATGACCTCTCAGGTCTATTATTTCTAAAACCCATCTATGCAACTAAGGTTGTTTGGAATCTGCAATTTTAGAGATTTGGAGATTTTCAAGCACACTGACAGAAAATAAAGGTGCAACAGACTAAAATGACAGCGTTTAGGGAAGAACAGGCAAAGCAAGAGGGAGTCCAGACTATTGGCAGACACCTCTTTATGTTTTCAGGTCACTTCTGTCAAGTTCTTTTTTCCTGAATTAATGCAAAGTGTAAGATAGTTAATCCAAGAAAAACAACTTCAAAAAAAAATAGACTTCGGGCTTTCTATCTTTAGGTGTGACTGACTTGACAAAAACCTTTGAACAGAGTGATTGTTCTATGAGTAAATTGATACTCAGAGTCACCCAAAGGTAAAGAATTGGAAGATAGGTAGGATTTGCTTCACTCTTCCTGCCCTATGGCACCAGCTAATCTTTTTCCTCCTTTTCTCTCAATAATGTTTCAACATATTTATCCATAAAGTGGAAATTAATACTGAGCATGAAAAGAAACGGCCATGAAGATCCCCTAACAGAGACCATTAATGTTTCTTTCTCTTTTGTTTTTAAGAAAGAGACACTTTCTTTAAATGGACTCTTGTTCAGAACCCTAATATACCTTAGACAAGAAAAAGCTGAACTTCATGGTGTTAAGGAGGTGTGTATCAAGTCCCACCAACACTGGCTGTTTCTTTACCTCTGGTGAACACACTGAGTCACCAGGAAACTGAGGATATCCGGAAACACAAGTTGAAAATGACTGATCTATTCCAACTCCCCTCCACCACCCCTGTCTTTTGTAATAAAGCTCCCTTGAAGCCCTGAGAGGAGTAAAGTTGCCTCATTTAATGTAGCCAGTCTAAGACAAAAGTGATCTAAAAGAAAATGAGTGGTGATGAGGGTATTGTTTTGACCCAAGGTCACAGATGGAAGGGAAGGATAGGTTTCATATAATTACTTTATTTTTATGTGACACTTTAAAAGCTTGAAGAGACCATTCAAACACACTATCTAATCAGTTTAATTCAGCAAGTATGTCCTGGATGCAGACGATAGCACTTTTTGTGATAGAACCAATGCATTGACTACCAGGCACTGTATAAAAATTATGTAGCACATTTAAAGAAAGCCTCTCAACCACCCTCTGAGGGAAGCATAGTTGAAGAAACTAAGGTTCAAAGACATTGAGTAACTTGGCCATGGCCTCTAAGAATGTCATTAGTAGAACTGAGATTGAACCTAGGTCAGCCCCATTCCAAAACTTGAAATTCTTCAACTCTATCCTCAAGGAGCTATAAAACCACAAGAAATACAGAGTTGAGAGAGAGATGTTTCACCCACAAATTACCTAAAATCCTCTGCAGTAGGTTAATCGTTGAACAAGCAAAGTAGGACAAAGTAGCATTGATGAGATGAAATAAAAGAACAAAATTCAAAGGAGAAAAATTATACTTAAATTAGGAACTAGGAAGCACTATGTAAGGAAGAGAGCATTGAGGGTTGGGTAGGCATGGGAAAGGCAGTGGGGGGGAGATCCTCGTCTCCATGCTGTCACGTGCAAGGAAGCTGAAGTTTGAGGAGTCTGGAGGCTTTTCCAAGTTTTCACAGGTGATTATGGTGACATTAGAAATACAGGGAAATGACTTTTAGGAGTCAGAACCTAGCGATAAAAGCGAAACAAAAAAATAATAAAATAAGTATAGACAGGAACCAGAACTTACTATGTGGAAATAAGGGAAATAATAGAAATAGATGATGAGAATGGAACCAGTGCTGTTTTTCTCTCTTCTGCCTTAGAGATAATGTCTTCCTTCTACGTAACACTCTTTTTTGAATCTGCATTGGTCTTTATTATTGAAGATGTTGGTCACATTATCTATCAATCTCTTTAGAAACTAAATCTACATTTCTGCCAACTTAGAAACTCACACGTTGTCGAATCTCACACACTAATATCATTATTGTTGGAGCCTACTTTGTGTGGTGATGTTTACCTTCTAGTGCTCACCTGGCTTCCGAGCTATCAGGCATCCCGTTTAGATCTTTGGATGTTGGGGATGTCCTTATGGGTCCATGTGTATGGCCACTCATATGGGAGTTTATCTGCATTTTGGTTTTGGAATAATTCATGCCTTTGTTCACTTCTGTTTTTGACATTTTCTATGAATTGCATTTACTTTTATTTTTCCTATTTTCTTATACTTCAGTTTTATCTGAAGACAAATTTTAGTGTAAATCAAATATATTCAAAAGTGTCATCATGAGAGTATTTATAAATTTCACTTCAACGTTAAATCCATTAACTTTTACTTCTTCTCTACTCACTATTTGGCAGTAAATAAACCAAGTTGGCCATAATCTCAAAAGAAAAGTGAAGAAAATTAATATACCCTTTTAATTTAAAGATACTGGATTATCAGATGGTCTTCTAATTATAGAGACCTCATTAATTCTCATACCCCACTCTTCCATTTCTATCAATTTTGTTAATTCCTTCCCTATATAACTGTTTTGACCTTAGAGACATAGTTTTCTTTCTTTCTTTCTTTCTTTCTTTCTTTCTTTCTTTCTTTCTTTCTTTCTTTCTTTCTTTCTCTTTTTCTCTTTCTTTCTCTCTCTTTTTCTCTTTCTCTCTCTGTCTTTCTTTCTCATTCTCTCTCTTTCTCTTTCTCTTTCTCTTTCTCTTTCTTTCTTTCTTTCTTTCTTTCTCTCTCTCTCTCTCTCTCTCCCTCCCTCCCTTCCCTCCTTCTTTTTTTTTTTTTTTTGAGACAGAGTTTCACTCATGCAGTGGCGCAATCTTGGCACACTGCAACCTCTGCCTCCTGGGTTCAAGCGATTCTCCTGCCTCAGCCTCCCGAGTAGCTGGGATTACAGGCACCCAGCACCACGCCCAGATAATTTTTGTATTTTTGGAAGAGACAGAGTTTCCTTGCCCTGGACCTTCTTCCTGCCCTCTCCAATCTGAATCCAAAGCTAGTCTTCACAATTCCCTTAATTCTCTGATGTAACCTATTCAGTGAAACAACAGTAGTATTGTTTTTATCTATTATTACGTTCCCTTCCCCAGTGGTATAAGCTGGAGATAATCACATAGCTGTGTAGGTTGGGAGATGACAAATTCATGTTTTCTGAACTGATTCACATTTCTAATCCCTCACCTTTATTTCCCAAATAGTCACTTAATATCTGACCCCCTCAATTTTCAGCAGATAGCCTTGTCTTCCTCCTGCTTCATCAAGAAAATTGAAGTCATCAGCCTTGACTTCTATTTATCTTCTATGAAAACCTTTATATTTGTACTTAATTTTGCCATCTACTTCATCCTAGAGTGAGGGGTTAAGGGGTTTTAGTTCAAGACAGTCCTCTCTACCTATGCCTTGACCTTTTCCAACCTGCCTATTCCAGGATTTCTTACCATGCCATTCCCTTTCTTTCCAGGATCTTGAAATTTCCTCTGTCCACACTAGCTCCTTCCTCTTTAGGCATAATTCAGGTTCTTCTAATCCAATTGTATCCAAAAAACATTTCTTTTGCACACCCCCATTTACTCCTCAAAACACTAAAATATTTTGAGGGTATCATTAATCTACAGAAGGTTCTAATGTCAAGGTTGCCAGTGACCTCCTTATGTCAAATCTAGTAGGTATTTTTCAGGTCTTATCTTCTTAGATCCCATTGCCATTGAGTACTGTTGATTATTTTTAATTTTGTTTTTACCTTGGCTTCTAAAATACCATAAACTTCTCAGGGTCTGTTAGTTCTCAGGTTTTGTAAGTGGAGCCCCGTGTACCTTTTCTCATTGCACCTATTCTGCATAGGTCATTGTATCCATGTTCACATAGTCGTTTTTCCACTATGAGGAAGATTTCTGTTTCTAAACTTTTGGTCTATTTTTCTTCCTAGAGTTTAAGGCTTATTTAAGTTGGTTTCACTTTTTACATATCCCTAGGTACTTAGAAATCAACATGCTAAAATGCAGTTTATCATCTCTCTTTCTTCAAGCCAGATCCTCCAACTATACATACTGATATAGTTAGTAGAATCATCAACCACACGGTTCAATCAAGCTGGAAACTTGAAGTCATCTTTGACTCTTCATTCTCCCTTCATTAGTAACACAACCAATATCTGATTTAGCCTTTTTACTAATAATTGCCTTTGTCCCTATCATCTCCATTCCCACTGATTTTGCCCTTTTGTTGTCTTACCTGAACTGATGCAGGAACATTGTAAATAGCCACTTTACCCATAAACTGACATGCTGTAAATTCTTCCATCACACAACTTTCAGATTTACCAGTATAAAACATAGTCCGACTGTGTCTGTCTCATGAATCAAATCCTTTAATACTGACTGTGGTGATAGATACACTACTCCACACATGTGCTAAAATTGTATAAAATGAAATGTGCACATATATATATATATATATATACTCACATTCAAATAAGTACAAGTAGAACTGAGGATTTATGAGTCAGATCACTGGATTTTATCAATGTCACTATCCCAGTTTTGATATTATATGGTAGTTTTACAAGATGTTGCTATCGAAGAAAATGGGTAAAGGGTACATGGGATCTCTATGTATTATATTCATTACAACTGCATGTAAATCTGTAATTTCCTCAGTTTAAAATTTATTTAAAATATTTTGAGATATATTATTTAAAATATACATATCATTTATATATGAATATTTTAAATTATATATGTATATCATTTAAATATATAAATACATCTATATTATGTAATATATTTTGATATATGTAAATACACACACACACACACACACACACACTCTCTCTCTCTCTCTCTCTCTCTCTCTCACCACAAGTACAGACATAGGCTTTTTAAAAACATAGCACATAAGTTTCTTCTTATCTCTCTGGCTTAATCTCCCAGCATTCTCTGCCCAAAATTTTTCAAAATATTAACACAGAGTTGCTTGTGATTTTCTCACACATACCAGGCTATTTTCCATTATAGTATTTTGTTTATGCTGTTATCATAGAGTGCCCACTCTGTACCATTAGCTCTTACCTGGCCTTCCTAATTTTCATCAGTTAAGGCTCTTTCCTTGATTCCTCAAATAAAATTACACTGTTCGGCCGGGCGCGGTGGTTCACGCTTGTAATCCCAGCACTTTGGGAGGCCGAGGCGGGCGGATCACGAGGTCAGGAGATCGAGACCACGGTGAAACCCCGTCTCTACTAAAAATACAAAAAATTAGCCGGGCGTGGTGGCGGGCGCCTGTAGTCCCAGCTACTCGGAGAGGCTGAGGCAGGAGAATGGCGTGAACCCGGGAGGCGGAGCTTGCAGTGAGCCGAGATTGCGCCACTGCACTCCAGCCTGGGCGACAAGAGCGAGACTCCGTCTCAAAAAAAAAAAAAAAAAAAAATTACACTGTTCATCTTTGTGTTTTCGTGGTGCTGTCTACACTGCTAACACATTTACTGTAGGTTTGTTTTCCTGTCTTTCCTTCTATACCATCACTTCCTAGAAGATAAGACAGTATTATACACTTTTTATTTCCAGTTTCCATTATGCTTCCTGGCAAATAAGTCCTCTATGCATGTTTAACTTGAGCAAATGAATGTGCTATTGCAGGTAGCTTGGAAATCAGCATTAATAAATCTAATACTAGTATCTTCTACTGTATTACTAGACCAGCACACATATTTGAAATTTTAAGAAGATGATTGACTATCCTAATACAGTATTTTTCTAATTCTTTATAACAGGAATAGTAATAATTAAGAATTTAACTAATCTTATCCTGGGATAAAATTAGTCTACTGATTATCACAACAAATCACATATTAAGATGATCTGCCCAGATAATATTTAGATTTGGAGAACTCATCATCTGAGAAAGCTGATGTTTTCCTCCAAATATATAGGAATAAATGTTTAAAAAAAATAAGTAAGGCAGACTTGAGGGCTCAGCAGCAAAATGAAGCAGACAGAAATAGGATTCATTTGCAAAGTGTTCAGATGTTTGCTTATCATTAAGTCTAACATACAATTCTGCACTTTAATTAAGAACCACCCACACATCAAGGTAAGTAACTGGCAATGAAAAATTTAAAAATATTAGGTCCACAGGTTTGAGTTTATTGTCCCTCAGTGTGATTCTAAGATTGTGGTTATGGAAGGGGTGATTAATCTGAGGAAAAAATTTAAATTTTCTGAGTTCATTTCTGTTTCCTCGTTCTATTTCTTACCTGCTGGTAGCAGAATGGGCAGATAATCAGTTGAGACTATTATAAAATGGGTTTAATGATAGGTCAGACTTGCTGTCAGATTTAATGAGGAAATGTTTATTTTCTTTTCAAAATCTACAGAACACAGATGTTGGATAGTGGAGGTATAGAGCATAATAATATTATTAGTTAGGAAAGGAGAGCTTTGATAGAAGATGAGATTGTCTAGCATTGGAGGTCTGCCTCATTTTATGGCAAAATTGGATTCATTACACTATCTGAAGAAATACCAGTTGTGCAACTTGTAACATGTGCTACATATATACCTGCATGGTTTTATAGATTCACTTGATGTTTTCATGATAGAGTATATTCAGTGTCATAAATACAGAAAGTATAATACTAGTTTCATTTTTGTCCTTTTAAGTTTCGTAGAAACCCCAGCTCATTTCTCTTGGAAAGAAAGTTATTACCGATCCACCATGTCCCAGAGCACACAGACAAATGAATTCCTCAGTCCAGAGGTTTTCCAGCATATCTGGGATTTTCTGGAACAGTAAGTATAAAACAAGCAGGAAATGTTGTGCTTAAGCTAAGTAGGTAAATGTGGGTGGTCAAAATATTGCTTACTAGGGCATGTTTTTTCTCGAATCAGTAGAAGTTATTTAGGAAAAGTTAATGACTACAATGCCATCTCTTCGTTCAAAATTCAGTGGTGATTTTTTCCAGGTTTCTAACACCAAAAGATCCTTACTAATCCAAGGTGATGTAATTTTGGAGGACCTAAGGCCTCCTGCACCAAATTCACTTCCCCAATGTTTCTCTGATACTCACAATCCATTCCTTTGGCTTGAAGACTTATCTACTTTTTTTTTTTTTTTTGAGACGGAGTCTCGCTCTGTTGCCCAGGCTGGAGTGCAGTGGCTCAGTCTCGGCTCACTGCAAGCTCCACCTCCCTGGCCCACGCCATTCTCCTGCCTCAGCCTCTCCAAGTAGCTGGGACTACAGGCGCTCGCCACTACGCCAGGCTAATTTTTTTGTACTTTTAGTAGAGACGGGGTTTCACCGTGGTCTCGATCTCCTGACCTCGTGATCCGTCCACCTCGGCCTCCCAAAGTGCTGGGATTACAAGCGTGAGCCACCGCGCCCGGCCGACTTATCTACTTTTATAATGCAGGTACTCACTGAGAAGATAAAACACTAAATTTTATTGTTTATACCTTGCTGTGAAACATTATTATTTCTTTATTAAATCAGGTTTGGATAAGTGAATAAATTAAGAAAAGGTGAAAAGAGAATTTCAGCACGCTGGAGACCCTTAGGAATAGAGTATAAAATCCTCTATCACAGATACATCCGTTATTTCCCTCACCCTACCCAGTAATTATCCGAGGAGGGCAGAGGTCATGATCCCCATTTAACAAGTGGCGTTGGATTTGAACTGCTTGAAATTACACATTTGATAAGTGATTGAGCCAGGACTCAAACCTAGGGTTTCTAACTCCAAGAAACCAATAAGTCTTGCTGACTTTGAAGCAGAAAGTGCTTGTTGTTAACAACAGAGTGAGTATATTTTAGTCCCTTTCCATGCCTAACTCACTTTTTTCTTTCGTATGTGTTAGGCCTATATGTTCAGTTCAGCCCATTGACTTGAACTTTGTGGATGAACCATCAGAAGATGGTGCAACAAACAAGATTGAGATTAGCATGGACTGTATCCGCATGCAGGACTCGGACCTGAGTGACCCCATGTGGGTGAGTGGCATGAGCTTTCTCTTCAGTCTTTGGGCCATGCTATCTATAGCTCTGTTAAACCTGTCTTTTCAGTCATGTGTAAAAAGGCAGGTGGCTCTGAATGGCCAAGGCCTTTGCGAAGAGAGTACATTGTTAGCTGAGAGAAGATTTGGTGTGGATTATGGATTCTGGGTCTGCCTCAAATATCTATAATATATGTGTTTCCATTCGTGTGGGGAGGGAGATTCTTTAAATCTTTTATCTTGATTGTTCCTCATGTCAACCCCAATTTAGAAACGATGGTACCAGCTCAAGGCTTTCTAGCTGGTAGGGACAGCAAAAGAATCAGAAATTTATTTTATTTATTTATTTATTTATTTATTTATTTATTTATTTGACAGAGTCTCACTCTGTCACCCAGGCTGGAGTGCAGTGGCATGATCTCAGCTCATTGCAACCTCTGCTTCCCTGATTCAAGTGATTTTGCTGACTCAGTCTCCCAACTAGCTGGGATTACAGACATGCACCACCACACCTGGCTAATTTTTGTATTTTTAGTAGAGACAGGGTTTCACCATGTTGGCCAGGCTGGTCTTGAACTCCTGACCTCAGGTGATCCACTCGCCTTTGCCTCCGAAAGTGCTGGGATTACAGGCGTGAGCCACCACAGCCATTTCTAGCATATAGTTTCTTAATGTGCCATGTTGTTTCTTACTTCCTTGTATTCTTGGAAACGTTCTCCTGGAGGATACCGTTCACATTTTTTCTCCTCTCTGGGTAATTCTTATTCGTCCCTTAATGCCTAGTAATTACTTCTTACACAGTGTTAGAGTTGTTTATTTGTCTCTAAAGTAGGACAGGGCTGTACTTGTCATGTCCACTGCTTGAAGGTACATAGTAGGTCCCCATAGTAGGAGATGCAGAGAGAGCTAAAAGACAGAATGAAAACAAATGAGGTTATGCCAGTGAGGTAAATGAAATTGGGCACTTGGAGGCATCTGTATTGAAAGGAACATAAAGGTAGAGTGAGAAAGAATTTAACTGAATAAACTTACCTATCTGTGGCTGCTCTGCCTGTGGAAAAAAAAAAAAAAACCCTGAGATATTCCTAATAACATAGAAATCCTGGGGCTTCTCTTGCCTTATGACTATTCCAACATTTTTATATTCTCATATATGTCCATGTGTGAAGGCCACAAAAATGGAGTTGGATAACAAGAATGGAAAAATGGTAAACTTACCCAGGATGTTAATAGCTAGTGTTCTGGTTTAGAAAGTAGGGGGCAGGATCCTTTTAGATTCTTAGTCTTTCTGAACTGCTACAACAACTGGTGTGAGACTCTTTTTTTTTCCCATTACTGGGTAGCATATTTTCTTTTCTCTTTTCCATGTATAGGTTAATAGCTAAATATTCCTAAAGTCTGCAAATAAACTACTTTCCTCTTAAATATAATATTCATTAAGTTAGGATCGTAGCCAAGCATTCTCTCACTATACAAGAAATAGGAACTCATGGACATGAAAAAAACATGTTGTATTCTTAGGGATAGAAATCTCAAAATTGAGAAATTTAACCCAGTTTTACTGATTTTTTGATACAACCTAAACATTAATAACTAGTCATGAAATGGAATCACCATGTTTTGCTCTGATTGTTAGCAAAGGATATTTGAATTGCAGAGAATGTGTGCCTTCTTAATTTGAATTATTTTAGTATCACTGAAAAATGAACTCCATTAGGTTAGTAAGTAAACGTGAGTGGAGTCACTCCAAAAAATTTGACATTTTAGTCTGTTTTCAAGGAACTTCTAGGTTCTTGATTCTGTCGTCAAGTATATTACTTTAGGCCAGGTGCATTGGCTCAGGCCTGTAACCTCAGCACTTTGGGAGGCCGAGGCGGGTGGATCACCTGAGGTTAGGAGTTCAAGACCAGCCTGGCCAACATGGTGAATATCCATCTCCATTAAAAATACAAAAATTAGCCAAGCGTGGTGGGGGGTGGCTGTAGTCCCAGATACTCAGGAGGATGAGGCAGGAGAATCACTTGAGCCTGGGAGGTGGAGGTTGCAGTGAGCCAAGATTGTGCCATTGCACTCCAGCCTGGGCAACAAGAGCAAAACTCCATCTCAAAAAAAAAAAAATAATAATAATATGTTACTTTATATCCCATCTTTGTATTATTCATAGACTGTGTAAGCATGCCTGTCATGTCTTCATGAGGTAGATAATAATATCAACACTTAAAATTTCTCCCAGAATATTGATGCTAACTACATAACTCTTACTTTTGCGATTTTTTTTTATTCCTTGTAAACTTTGAAGGAAACCCTTTTAACCTGTATTGGATTTTTCCCTGGGGAGTTGGTGGTAATTATTTAAAACTATTCCTTTTTGTAAATACTTGCTGAATCATCCCAGATATATGTGAGGAGGCTTCAGCTCTAAGTATCGAAAGACCAATATCTATGTAGCCTATTTGTGTCTGGAAAGGCTTAGGCAACAGCCCTTAGCATAGTGCCCTACATCTTATCTAATCCAAGATTCATATATATTTCAAGCACATACAGTAGGTCTAGCCATAACAGTTTTGCACCTATGATCTTTGTGACACACATCACGATCTCTATCCTTGAGAAGATGATAACACAGCAGAAAAGGCAAATGTGTATAAAATTATCTATGAAAAGTAGTTAGATATATGTGTTTATGTGTTTTTATAAAGCACAGAAAAAGGAATGATTTAGTGTGCCTGAGATTGGCAACACATTGCAGAGAAGGTAATTTTTTATTTAGGCCTTAAAATATGAGTCAAATTGATCAAAACAGAGAAAGGAAAAATAATCAGGTTTGGGTAACTGTTATTAAAATAATTGACTATAAAAACATAATGTAAAGCTCATAAGTATTAAAAGATAAGACTAAAAAAATTGACTAAAGAAAAGTTTATATTAAGACATAAATTTTAAAAATTATAATTCATGACAAAAGCTTAATAACCCCAATAAACTAAATATTCAAAATTTAATAAGAGAGATAAGTTTCCCCAATTGGAAAAAGATACAGGTAATTCACAAATGATTAATGTACAAATGTTTAACAGATTCAAAGTGTTCAAATTCTCCACTAACAAAAAATTATGGAATTGAAATAATGAGATTAATTATATCTTTCTGATCAGCAAAAAATTTAATGATAATAACCAATGCTGGTGAGATTTTTGAGAAACAGGCAATCCTTTCATTTCTTATGAGAGTATAAATTGAAATAATACATTAGAAGGCAATTGTTCCATTCTAATTTATTTAATTTTAAAGACACTTTCCCTTTGGCCTGTAAGTTCCAGTTTTAGATATTCCACAAAACTATTCAAATATAAATAAGTACCTACACACACACACACACACACACACACACACAGAAATGAAGGCTTCATTGCAGCATTGTTTATAATAACTAAAATGGTAAGTCCAGGTAAAATTTTATAGCCTTTAAAGTTTTAGATAGAAGTCTTTAAAATGGTTGACTGGATTCATCATACCCACCTACTCCACGGAGAGGAGCCAAAATGGCAAGTAGATTGTCACATTTTGAATAGATCATCTAAGGGAAAAAACTGGAATTCAACAGAGAAGTGACAGGAAGCACCAAAAACAAGAAAGGGATGTGAGGGATCATCTGGGAGCCTGGAGAGGCTCCCTAATGTTGGGTGAGGGTAACTGGGAAACCCCTCACAGTCCACATTCCCACCACAGACTCCTACAGTCCTAGCCAAAGGAGAACCCTTTGACCATCATGGGCCCTGAGACTAATGTAAGGAGCTGAAGACTACTCAACAGTATTGCTCCAGAGAGAGAGCTCATGCTGAATCCCACAAACCTCTGAGTCCTAAGCAGCTACAGCATGACACCATTTCAAAAACCCAGCCCCCACCAGACTGCATCCTACCCTGGTGCCCAACAGCCCATGCATCTCCACATCCTTGAAGCACCATTGACATTCCCTGCCTGGAATGGCTGCCACCAAGGCTGAGGCAAGAGCCACAGGCAGCGACCCTTTCACCCCACAACAGAGTGGCAGCCACACATTTTCATGTACCTCAGGACAAATCTCACTGCCCACAGCTGCCGCCACTGTGGTGGGGCTGAGATGCAAGCAAAGAACACACTCTCAAAGCAGCTCTTTCCTTCCCAGTGGAAGGGCCATGGTGCAGCTGCTGTGGCCCTGACCTGAACATTGTGCCGGCCCCCCAGGGGATCACCCTGCTTCTGCTTACCACAACCAGTGCCCGCACACACCACCAGGGGGCCTAAGGACAGGTTCGCCCAGCTCGGCCCTACCCCTCAGTGCCCAGGAACACCATCCAGGGGCCTGAAAATTGCCCATTTCAGTATGTCACCATTGGCACCTGAGCATTCCTTCTGGTCACGCCCACCCAACCACTGCTGCTACCACCATAACTGCCACCAACTTACACGCATCACCTGCAGGCCTGAGGTCTGGCTCACCCAGGCTGTCACAGCCACTGTCAATACCAGTGTGGAACATTTGGGTCCCAGAGGGTTGCCTCACCACTGCTAATGCCATCACCCATGACATGCCAGCTGCCCGGGGGCTCAAGAACCTGCCTACCCACCTACCTTACCACTGCCATTCGAACCACTTGAGCAAGCCACCTGGGAACCCCGAAATTGGTTTGCTTGGACTCACTAACGATGGTACCAGTGTACACTGCCCTAGGGTCCAAGGACAGGCACACTAAGCCCACTACTGCTACTGCAGGAGTCCAAAGGCTGGCCTACTGGGTGTCCAAAACCCAGCAAAAGTTCACTACAGCCTCCACTAACAACCACACCCTAAGCCACAAGGGAAATCATAGACACCGCTGATGCTGTTTACAACCGAAGATATTATACAGAGGCTACAGGACAGTATACACTGAGAATAAAAGCCAAAATTGCCTACCCATCTAATTTCATAGATAACATCTTCAGGAAAGTGTCCTCCTCTATGAAAGCAAATTCAAAAAAAATTGTAAGAAGTTACTATTCTACCAGATATGCAGCTATCAATATAAAGACACAGGAAGCATGAAAAAGCAGGAAAATATGACACCAAAGGAATACAATAATTCTCCAGCAATAGATCCCAGTAAAAATGAGATTACTGACATCAAGAGATATGAAAAGACATTTTTCAAAAAAAAGATGTAAAAATGGCCAATAACTATATGAAAATGTCAACATCACTAATCATCAGGTAAATGCAAATCAAAACCAAAATGAGATATCATCTTACCCCAGTTAGTTCATTTTTCAAATGACAAAAAATAACAGATGTTATTGAGGATGCAGAGAAAAGGGAACTCTTATTCACTGTTGGTAGGAATGTCAATTAATATAACCACTACAGAAAATAGTATGGAGATTTCTCAAAAAACTAAAAACTACCTTAAAATCCAGAAATTCCACTACTAAATATTTATCCAAAGGAAAAGAAATCAGTATATCAAAAAGGATAATGCACTTGCATGTTTATTGCAATATTATTCACCTATGTGTCCATCAATTAATAAAGAAATAAAATTTGGTGTATATATACATAATGGAATACTATTCAGCTATAAAAAAGGAATGAAGGTCGGGCGCTAGGTGGCTCAGGCCCGTAATCCCAGTACTTTGGGAGCCCAAGGCAGGCAGATCATGAGGTCAGGAGATGGAGACCATCCTGGCTAACAAGGTGAAACCCCGTCTCTACTAAAAATACCAAAAAATTAGCTGGACGTGGTGGCGGGCGCCTATAGTCCCAGCTACTTGGGAGGCTGAGGCAGGAGAATGGCTTGAACCTGGGAGAAGGAGCTTGCAGTGAGCAGAGATCCCGCCATTGCACTCCATCCTGGGCGACGGAGTGAGACTCTGTCTCAGAAAAAAAAAAAAAAAAGAATGAAATATTTTCATTTGCAGCTACATGGATGGAACTGAGAGTCATTATGCTAAGTGAAATAAGGCACAGAAAGACAAATATTGTAAGTTCTCCCTCATATGTAGGAGCTTAAAAATTTTATCTCATGGAAGTAGAGAGTAGAATGATAACTACCAGAGGCTGGGTAGGATGTGCTGTTTGGAAAGGGGTGATTAAAAGAGGTTGGTCAATGTGTACAAACATACATTATAGAAAAGGTATAAGTTCTAATGTTGGATAGCAGAATAGGGTGGCTATAATTAGCAACAATATATATTTCAAAGTAGATAAAGGAGACGACTTGAAATGTTCTCAACACATAGAAATGATAAATACTCAAGGTATTGAATACTCCAAACATCCTAACTTGATCACTGCACATTCTGTGCATGTAACAAAATAGCACATATATCCCATAAACATGTAAAGTATTATATATCAATTAAAAAATATTGAGGATCCAAAAAGGTAATAAAACTTTAGACTCTGATAGGAAGGCAACCATAAAGCAAATAATAGTTAACCTCACCATTGAGAGACGATACTAGTAGTTATGATGTGTAGTCATTTTTATCTTGATCTTATTGTTTATGATCCTTGGTGGAATTTCTGTATTTGTTTGGTGTAAAGTGCCTTTTATTTTTAATATTTTTATTTTTTGTTATACTTTAAGTTCTAGGGTACGTGTGCACCACGTGTAGGTTTGTTACATAGGTGTACATGTGCCATGTTGGTTTGCTGCACTCATCAACTCATCATTTATATTAAGCGTTTCTCCTAATGCTATCCTTCCCCCAGGCCCCCACCCTGCCGACAGGCCCTGATGTGTGATGTTCCCCGCCCTGTGTCCAAGTGTTCTGATTGTTCAATTCCCACCTATGAGTGAGAACATGCAGTGTTTGGTTTTCTGTCCTTGTGATAGTTTGCTGAGAATGATCGTTTCCAGCTTCATCAATGTCCCTGCAAAGGACATGAACTCATCCTTTTTTATGGCTGCATAGTATTCCGTGGTGTATGTGTGCCACATTTTCTTAGTCCAGTCTATCATTGACGGACATTTGGGTTGGTTCCAAGTCTTTGCTATTGTGAATAGTGCTGCAATAAACATACGTGTGCATGTGTCTTTATAGTAGCATGATTTATAATCCTTTGGGTATATACCCAGTAATGGGATCGCTGGGTCAAATGGTATTTCTAGTTCTAGATCCTTGAGGGATCACCACAGTGTCTTCCACAATGGTTGAACTAATTTACATGCCCACCAACAGTGTGAAAGCATTCCTATTTCTCCACATCCTCTCCAGCACCTGTTGTTTCCGGACTTTTTAATGATCGCCATTCTAACTGGTGTGAGATGGTATCTCATTGTGGTTTTGATTTGCATTTCTCTGATGACCAGTGATGATGAGCATTTTTTCATGTGTCTGTTGGCTGCATAAATGTCTTCTTTTGAGAAGTGTCTGTTCATATCCTTTGCCCACTTTTTGATGGGGTTGTTTGTTTTTTTCTTGTAAATTTGTTTAAGTTATTTGTGGGTTTTGGATATTATCCCTTTGTTGGATGGGTAGATTGCAAAAATTTTCTCCCATTCTGTAGGTTGCCTGTTCACTCTGATGATAGTTTCTTTTGCTGTGCAGAAGCTCCTTAGTTTAACTAGATCCCATCTGTCAATTTTGTCTTTTGTTGCCATTGCTTTTGGTGTTTTAGTCATGAAGTATTTCCCATGCCTGTGTCCTCCCTTTTATATTACGGGGAAAACTGTGTAGAATTGATATATCTTCTTATATATTTGACATAATTCAACAATGAAAGCATTTGGGCCTGAGATTTTTTTCTGCGATACTCTAGTTATGAATTTGATTATCTAATAGTTATAGGAATCCTGAGATTATCTATTTTATCTTGGGTGAGTTTGGTAAATTGTAGTTTTTGAGGATTTGGTTAATTTCTTCAAAATTGTTGAGTTACATCAAATTATTGGAAATATTTTTTATTTTATTTATTTTATCTATTTATTTTTTGAGACAGCATGTCCCTCTTCACCCAGGCTGGAGTGCAGTGGCATGATCTTGGCTCACTGCAGCCTCAACCTCCTAGGCTCACCTGATCCTCCCTTCTCAGCCTCCCAAGTAGCTGGGATTACAGGCATGTGCCACCATACCCGGCTAACATTTTGTAGTTTTTTGTAGAGATGGGGTTTCACCATGTTCACTGTTCTGACTGGTCTCGAACTTGTGGGCTCAAGCAATCCTCCCACCTCAGCCTCCCAAATTTCTAGGATTACAAGTGTGAGCCACCGTGCCGGCTATTATCCTTTCTAATGTCAGTGGAATCTGTAATCATATCTTCCACTTTCATTTATCATATTGGTAACTTGCGTTTTCTCTCTTTTCTCTCAGTCTTACCAGAGGTTTGTCAATTTTATTTATCATTCAAAGAACTTGGTCAGCTTATTGGTTTCAGTGTTTTTCTCTCTTTCCATTTTCAACTTGATTATTTCCAGCCTTATTTGCTTTCTTTTTCTTTGGGTTTATGTTTTTTCTTCTTTTTCAAGTTTTTTAAATTAGAAGTTTATATTATTGAGTTGAGACTTCTTTTCTAATGTTACCATTCATTGCTGTAAGTTTTCTATTAGACACTGCTTTAGCTGCATACAATACATTTTGATATATTTATTTTTTATTTTGTTCGGTTCAAAATATTGTCTATTTTTTCTTGAGACTTCCTCTTTGACCCATAAGTATTTCAAAGCATTTTGTTTAATTGCTAAGTTGGACATTTTCTGTTATCTTTCTATACTAACTTAGTTTAATTTTATTATGGTCAGAAAACATACTTTGTATGATTTCAAAATTTTTTAATTTATTAAGGTTTGTTTCTAGAGTCATGATGTTGTTTATCTTGATGACTGTTTTATGGCACTTGAAAAGACTGTTTAATGAACTTCTGTTGGGTGGAATGTTCTATAAATGTCAATTAGATATAGTTGATTTGTGGTATTGTGCAGTTCTTTCATATCCATTCTGATTTTCTGTCTACTAGTTCTATTAATTACTGAGAAAAGAGGGTTGAATTCTTCAACTATCATTATGAATGTGTCTTTTTCTCCTATCAAATATGTCAGGTTTTACTACATGTATACTAAAGCTCCATTGTCGGGTATGCTCCTGTCTTTTAATTGGTGTATTTACATCATTTACATATAATGTAATTATCACTATGGCACTTTTAGGACTACCATTTATTAGTTTTCTATTGGTTCCCTCCTGTGTTCCTCCCTTTCTTTTTATACTGACTTATTTTAAAATTATTTAAACTATTTTTAGTGTTCAATCTTAATTTATCTATTTTAGTTTTGGCTATATCACTCATATTTTTAGTGATGGCTCTAGAAATCTCAATATCCATTATTTCATAGTCTGCTGAGAATCAGTATTTTACGAATTCAAATGGAAGGTACAAACATTACCAGAATATTGGCTTTATAACCCTCACACCTTTATGTGATAGTCATATATATTTCTGTACATTGAAAACTTCATCAGATGCTTATAATTTTTACTTTTGTCAGAGTAAAGAACTCAAGAGAAAAATAGTCTATTTTATTGAATATAATATTTATTATTGCTGTTGCTCTTTATGCCGAAGCCACCATTTTGCCTGGACATTAGCAAGAAGAATAGAGAACTGCATGCACCTCTCTTTTTTTTGTTTATCAGATGAGTTTTTTCTAACTGGGACCATAAACCAGGTCAAAGCTCTAGTTTGCTAAATTTTGAATTGATCAGAGTTTTATAAGTATTTCCTTAATACTTCTTTTTCTTCTTTCCTCCATCCTTGCATCTGCATGCATGTGCATGTACACATACACAATCACCCACATAGAACTCAATTTGAACAAATTATATTTTCTATATAGAATTGGATTATAAAACTTTCTGATATGCCAATTATTTTAAATCTTCATTTGATAAATTTTAATCTTTAAATATATATTAAACACGTACGTACTGTATGAACATTTCAGTGGCCTACTGAAAAATATGTTGACCCAACTCCAGTCAGGCTGCAAGGAGCTGGTTAACAATATTACCAGGTGAGTCACTTAAACACTTCAAATCCTCCTTGCTGTGTGCCTTTTCCTGGATCAGGAAGGTCGAAAGGATCTGGTTTCTGATATGTCATACAAACAGCAATCATTTTCTATGTGTCTTGGTCTCCTAGACTTCTGGGATTCACAATGTCACTTAACTTTAAGTCTGACACCAATATCAAGCTCACTACAAAGAAAGCATCTCTATTTTCCTTCTCTTCTCTTCCTACGCTGGTCTCCACCAGGCTCCTAGAGCCACTCTCACGCTGCCATTATCATCCTCCTTTTGTTCTTTCTATACATTCTCTTATTCCTTTACAAGTTCCCTACTTTTCCCCCATGTTGAGTATCCACTTTTTTGGTTACCCAGAAAACCACTAAAATTCAGTGTAGGCAGATTTGATTAAAGGCTGCTGCTTTTTTTTAGGGCTTTATGACGCATGATTTACTTTAGAATTGTAACATGGGATTTGCACTCAGACACACTAGAGTTGAAATTCTGTCTGCACTAATTTAGGTGCGACCTTTACAATCTTTATGAGCTGCTGCTTCCTCATTTATATAGATAAACAGTATTTCTCATTGATCTCAGAGAATTGTGAGTTTTATTCAGAGTTACTTTTTTATTTATTGGTGAGTTTCATTCAGAGTTACTGGTGCATAAATATACAGCCGAATATAAATTGTCATTCTTGCTGGTTGTCTCTGTGTACCATTTTTCCTCAGAACTCTGTGAGGAAGGTAAATATATATTATTTTTATAATAAAATATCAATGTATACATTTCTCACATTATGAAAGCAATACAACTAAAATAACTTTAGAAGTATCAAAAGGATATAAATCCCGAACCAGTGATAATAACTATGAACATTTTTGGGGTTTTTAACTTTTTTCTAGAAAAGATTTAATAAAACATTTGTGATCATGTCATACTAAATGTTATACTTTTTTTCATTCTATAGCAAACATTTTTTCTTATTTACTAATCTTCAAAACTTAAATTTCCTCATTATTTATTATATTGTGTACATATACCATGGTTTATTTAGCTATTCTACTCATACGTTTTTAAGAAAAAAATATTTAAATATAGATTATTTTCTTGTGCTACATGCTTAGAAGTGTAATTATTGGGTAAAATTGTATAAACATGAGTCTAACCAAACTTCTTTTCATGAATTCTGTTTTTTTAATGTTTGTTATCAGTTTACATTCCCACCAATTGTGCAACAGTGTGGCTTGAAATCAATTTGATTATAGGCTTGAAATCAATCTGATGATACAGTCTCTTTGAAACATGCAAGTACTTTCAGGTGACTGAAGGCCTGTCTAGTTGTTTGCCATCAAGTTGCAATAATGTCTCTTGATACACCTTTGATTGTGGCCTATGGAAGGGACAGTAGTTTTGGCTGGAGGTGAGTAAGACATCTTGAAGAATGGAGTATCCAGGAGTGGGGTGAGCAGACCTAGCTGGGATGGAAATAATATGAGGGAAGAGGTGGTAGGGAGGGATAGACAAAGTCTATTTCGAGACTTTCACCTAAGGTTAGTCTTGAACATGGGAATGGACATAAAATTTTCCCCATTTCCTTCTTAACGCTTGCTTTTAGTATCCCAAATGCTTTTATCCCTTTGGCTTATACTATTAAAATAATCATTTAAACATAATTTGTGTCAAATAGGCTTTGGGTATGAATTCTATAAATATTAAACAAATAAGAAAATATATTTCACATAGCAAAAATCCTCTAATTTTTGGAAAGTGGATTTGTAGCTACCTATGTGGCTTATAGGGTAGCTCAATATTCACTCCGTTTAGACTGAATTCAGGTGTCCCCATAAGAGCAGACTGTTTTTCTGTTCTATTCTTTGTACGGTATAGCCAATGTGAAGGCAGCACTTTGTTAGAGTGCCAAGTCGGGGACTTTACCTTAAACACAAGTATGCATTTCAAACCTTGAACAAACAGCCTTCTTAATAAAATAAGGGAAAGAGTTTTCTTTCTTCTCTCTATTCTCTAGAAATTCACAAATATCACTTGACAGGTGACAGTTCTTCCCTTACAAAAGAGGCTGTTTGCCTTTTGCTTTGGTGTTCAGGTAAACTGCAGCATGCACTGGCAGAGAATTTATTGCCTAGGGGAAGGTGTTTGCAGTTGCTGTGTTTAATCTGAAAAGAAACCCTTTTCCTTCTGTCTCCTCCCTCTCTTTTTAAGGAGGGAGAGTTGGAAATGATAGCCCCAGGGAAATAGTTCCCTTAACACCTGTCTTTGGTGTAACCTCAGCAATGTTACTTAAGACACTGTGCTCACTCTGTATGCGTTCAGAATGACAAAGTTGAAGAGGGCAGATAAACAGAAAGGGATTTCAGCAGAAACACAGGAGCTGATTCTGACCTTGCATCCTCTTAAAAACTGATCAGGTGGAAACACTATCATGCTGGCTAAAAAGAATCTGATTTGTTTGAAGTAATACTCATGCTATTAGTCACCTGTCCTTTCCTTTGGCAAAATATACATATATATATATAGTTTCTTTCTACAAAACGTGAAAAATTCTACAATGTTGTATTTAGGAACTTTAGACATGCTAATTCTAGTCCAACCTTTAGTAGATGAGAAAACTGTTAAGATCTAAGTTCATTAGTGGTGACTTCTCCAACATTTCTGATAAGCGTTTTCAAGCAAACCAGGGCTACACCCACCTTTCTGGATGTCTAGACCCATTTTTCCATCTATTATCAGAGGTGGTGTAAAGAGGTCGCCTGTAATCCCAGCACTTTGGGAGGCCGAGGTGGGTGGATCACGAGGTCAGGAGATCGAGACCATCCTGGCTAACACGGTGAAACCCCTTCTCTACTAAAAAACAAAAAATTAGCAGGGCGTAGTGGCGGGCGCCTGTAGTCCCAGCTACTCAGGAGGCTGAGGCAGGAGAATGGTGTAAACCCGGGAGGTGGGGCTTGCGGTGAGCCGAGATCACGCCACTGCACTCCAGCCTGGACAACAGCGAGACTCAGTCTCAAAAAAAAAAAAAAAAAAAAAAAAAAGTGAGATCAGGCTCTAGAGATAGATGGCTGCCTGTGTTTGGATCTAGCTCAGTTATTCGGTATTTGGGTGACCTTGGGTGAATACAGAATGTTTCTAAGCCTCAGTTTTCTCATCTGCAAAATGAGGATAAGGATTGATATTGGTGACATCCTATATATAGAAGGGCTGTTCTGATAACTGAGATAAGGCATGTTAGCATAACACACTGCAAGTGGCCAGTCCTCAGTGGAAATGGTTGTTGCTGTTACTCTTTAGAATGTGTTAAATTTGGAAACAGTGAATTATTAATCCTAAATAGAGCAATTAGTGGTGCAGGACCATAAAGAAATCTACAGAGATTTGTATTTTTGTTTTTCCAAAAAATATGATATTATTTGAAGATATACTAGCGTTATTGTAGGTAGCTAGTCAGACATGAGCAGGACAGGAGGGGGCTCCACCTCCTACCCCCAACCCTCACCAGCAATCTCAGACGACCATAAGGTGATGGTCAGGCAGTTGTTACACTGTTTCACTAAAATAATATTAAAAATTGATCGTGGTCGCAGCCAGCACCAGGGAGAGGCAGTCTCCCAATAGATAGAAAAAAACCTGAAACTAGTGATCAGCAGCTTCCCAAAAAGACCTCAGGAGTTGGGTGAATGGGATCAGGCATGTGTACTAAGGGGCAAAATGGCAGAGTTTAACTAGTATATGACCTTCTAGGAACATTCAGACTAGTAAAGTGAGAACACCTCAAGCAGTGGTCCTCAATCTTTTTGGCACCAGGAACCAGTTTCGTAGGAGACAGTTTTTCCAGAGACAGTGGGTGGAGGTATGGTTTGGGAATGAAACTGTTCTACCTCAGATCATCAGGCATTAGTTAGATTCTCATAAGGAGCACACAACTTAGATCCCTCACATGAGCAGTTCACAACAGGGTTTGTGCTCCTATGAGAATCTAATGCCCCCGCTGATCTGACAGAAGGTGGAGTTTCAGTGGTAATGCTCACTGGCCTGCCTACCTCTCACCTCCTGCTGTGTGGTCCGGTTCCTAACAGGTCATATATTGGTACCAATCCATGGAATGGGGGCTGGGGGCCCCGGTCTCAAGTGAGCACGCATACATCTCGAGTAAACACATTGCACATGCAGCCCCTCATTAGTGCTGGCAGGCCATCGCACATGTCGACAGCCCACCCCAAGAGAAGAATCGGGGGAGAAGGGACGCAAGACTCCAGAAGTACACCAACATATAAAACCCTAAGTCAAAGGTCAAACCAGGCACTTGATCTTTCAAGTCACCTGCTTGGCTTCTTCCAAGTGTACTTCCTTTCATTCTTGCTCTAAAGCTTGTTAATAAACTTTCACTCCTGCTCTAAAACTTGTCTTGTTCTCTCCCTCTGCCTTATGGCCCTCAGTTGCATTCTTTATTCTGCGGAGGCAAGAGTTGAGGTCTCTGCAGACCCATACAGTTTCATTGCCACTGACATACTTTGGTGCTGCATGACTTGGATATGTTCCGCTGCTGACACTGGCAGGTTGTGAAATATGACTTGACCATCATTTCCCATTTGAAACTAGACAAGGTTGAGTTTTCTTCAAACTGAAATCAGGATTTTGAACCAGACAGACTTCTTATGAAAGCCAACACTTTTGTCTGTTCAGGTCTCAGAGAACTCACAAGAAAACTTTTTTTTTTTTTTTTTTTTTTTTTTTGAGACGGAGTCTTGCTCTGTCGCCCAGGCTGGAGTGCAGTGGCGCAATCTCGGCTCACTGCAAGCTCTGTCTCCCGGGTTCATGCCATTCTCCTGCCTCAGCCTCTCCGAGTAGCTGAGACTACAGGCGCCCGCCACCACGCCCAGCTAATTTTTTTTTGTATTTTTAGTAGAGACGGGGTTTCACCATGGTCTCGATCTCCTGACCTCATGATCCACCCGCCTCAGCCTCCCAAAGTGCTGGGATTACAAGCGTGAGCCACCGCGCCCGGCCACAAGAAAACTTTTTTATTTTACTTGCTAATTTTGTTTATTTGGGTGTCATTTAGTAATGATAACATAACGAAATATTCCCTTTGCCAGTCTAATGATTAAGAGCGTGGGCTTTGGAGTTGAGCACACCAATATACTTGAGTTTAAATCTTAGCATGATAATGAAGCCAGAGCTGAATGAACTCCTATATAGTTTAATTCTGTGGTTCTCACCGTGTGTTCTCAGGGCCAGCAGCATCAGCATCATCTAAGAACTTGTTAAGAAATGTAAATTATTGGATATCACTCCAGATCTACTGAATCAGAAACTGGAGGGAAAGTGAGAGTGGCGATCGTTCTATAAACCCTCCAGGTGATTCAGATGTTTGAGAACCAGTGCTACAATCAAATGATTTAGTATATATTTTTATGGGAGGGGACAAATCTCAGGCTTTGGGAAGCAACTAACCTGTCAAAGAGAGGAAAACTCTGTAAAATATTGGAAGAGGTTTATTGTGAGCCAAATATGAGTGACCATGGCCCTCATATTTCAAGAGGTTTTGAGAACATGTGCCCAAGGTTGTTGATCTTCAGCTTGGTTTTATACATTTTAGGGAGATGTAAGATAGCAATCAATACATATGAGGTATACATAAGTATGATCTGGAAAGATGGGAAAAATTGAAGCTAAGGGCTCACAGGTGATAGGTGGACTCAAAGATTTTCTAATTGGCAACTTTATTTTAAAACATGGAATCAGAGTTGAGATAAGTAGTTGTGGAGGCCACAGTTCTTAGTATGTAGATGAAGTCTCATAGGTGACCACCCTCAGAGACAGCTGTTGTATTACTCTATTTTCATGCTGCTGATAAAGACATACCCAAGACTGGGCAATTTACAAAAGAAAGAGGTTTATTGGACTTACAGTTCCAAATGGCCTGAGAGACCTCACAATCATGGCGGAAGGCAAGGAGGAGCAAGTCGCATCTTATGTGGATGGCAGCAGGCAAAGAGAGAGCTTGTGTGGAGAAACTCCCGTTTTTAAAACCATCAGATCTTATGAGACCCATTCACTATCACAAAAACAGCGCTGGAAAGACCTGCCCCTATGATTCAATCATCTACCACTGGGTCCCTCCCAAAACACAAGGGAATTATGGGAGTTACAAAATGAGATTTGGGTGGGGACGCAGAACCAAATCATTTCATTCCACCCCTGGCCCCTCTCAAATCTCATATCTTCACATTTCAAAACCAATCATGCCTTCCCAACAGTCCCCCAAAGTCTCAACTCATTTCTGCATTAACTCAGAAGTCCCCAGTCTAAAGTCTCTTCTGAGACAAGGCAAGTCCCTTCTGCCTATGAGCCTGTAAAATCAAAAGCAAGTTAGTTCCTTCCTAGATACAATGGGGGTATAGGTATTGGGTAAATGTAGCCATTCCAAATGGGAGAAATCGGCCAAAACAAAGGGGCTACTGGCCCCATGTAAGTCCAAAATCCAATGGGGCAGTCAAATCTTCCAGCTCCAAAATGGTCTCCTTTGACTGCATCTCTCACAGCCAGATCATGCTGATGCAAAAGGTGGGTTCACATGGCCTTGGGCAGCTCTGCCTCTGTGGTTTTGCAGGGTATAACCTCCCTCCCGGCTGCCTTCATGGGCTGGTGTTGAGTGTGGTTTTTTCAGGCACACAGTGCAAGCAGTCAGTGGATCTACCACTCTGGGGTCTGGAGAACACTGGCCCTCTTCTTACAACTCCACTAGGCAGTGCCCCAGTAGGGACTCTGTATGGGGGCTCCCACTCCACATATCCCTTCTGCCCTGCCCTAGTAGAGGTTCTCCATGAGGACCCTGCCTTGACAGTAAACTTCTGCCCAGGCATCCAGGCATTTTCATACATGTTCTGAAATCTAGGTGGAGGTTCTCAAACCTCAGTTCTTGACTTCTGTGTACACACAGGCTCAACACCATGTAGAAAGCTGTCAAAGCTTGAGGCTTGCACCCTCTGAGGCCATGGTACAAGCTCTACGTTGCCCCTCTCAGCCACAGGTAGAATGGCTGGGTTGCAGGGCACCAAGTCCCTAGGCTGCACACAGCACAGACACCCTGGGCTTGCCTATGAAAGCACTTTTTCCTCCTAAACCTCCAGGCCTGTGATGGGAGAGGTTGCCACGTAGATCTCTGACATTCCCTGGAAACGTTTTCCCCATTGTCTTGGTGATTAACATTAGGCTCCTTGTTACTTATGCAAATTGCTGCAGCCAACTTAAATTTCTCCTCAGAAAATTGGATTTTGTTTTCTGTTGCATTGTCAGGCTGCAAGTTTTCCAAACTTTTGTGCTGTTTCCCTTTTGAAACTAAATGCATTTGACAGCACCCAAGTCACTTCTTAATTGCTTTGCTGATTAGAAATTTCTTCCACCAGATACCCTAAATTATCTCACTCAGGTTCAAAGTTCTGCAAATCTGTAGGGCAGGGGCAAAATGCCACCAGTATCTTTGCGAAATCATAACAAGAGTCATCTTTGCTCCAATTCCCAACAAGTTCCTCATCTCCACCTGTGACCACCTCAGCCTGGACCTTATTGTTCATATCACTATCAGCATTTCTGTCAAAGCCATTCAACAAGTCTCTAGGAAGTTTCAAACTTCCTTACATTATCTTGTCTTCTTCTGAGCCCTCCAAACTGTTCAACCTCTGCCTGTTACCCAGTTCCAAAGTTGCTTCCACGTTTTTGCGTATCTTTTCAGCAACACCACACTTCTGGTACTAATTTACTGTATTAGTCCATTTTTACACTACTGATCTAGACATACCTGAGACTGGGCAATTTAAAAAAGAAAGAGGTTTATTGGACTTACAGTTCCACATGGCTGGGGAGGCCTCACAATCATGGCTGAAGGCAAGGGAGGAGCAAGTCACATCTTACGTGGATGGCAGCAGGCAGAGAGAGCTTGTGCAGAGAAACCCCCGTTTTTAAAACCATCAGATCTCCTGAGACTCATTCACTATCACGAGAATAGCATGGGAAAGACCTGCTCCCATGATTTAATTACCTTCCACAGGGTATCTCCCACAACAGGTGGGAATATGAAAGCTACAAGATGAGATTTGGGTGGGAACACAGAGCCAAACCATAGCAGATGGCAAATGTTTCCTATTCAGAACTTTAAAATATACTAGACTCTCAGTTAATTTCTTCAGGGTTGGGAATGCCTGGAAGAGAAAAGATTTCGTTAATGTTAAGAGAGATTCTTTACAGATGCAAATTTTCCCCCACAAAGGCTGCCTGTTGGGGCCATTTCAAAATATGGCAAAGAAACATATTTTGGTGTAAAGTATTTTGTTGGCTTCTTTATCTGTTATTTGATATGTCAGAGTCAGGACGGAAAATAAGTCATGGTGGTTAAGGTTCAGTGAAACCCCTCTGATGGGATTTTATGGTTTGTAGGGCATGACTCCCCAGGTCCCTTAGATAGCTTTTGGGGCAAGAGAGAAAAAAGGTCAGAGTTTAGTCCTCAGGCCCAAAGATATACAGCTATAATGACAGAGAAGAAATTTCTAGACCCATCTCTAAGATAATTATTTCTGACTGTGACTCATTTTAAAACATGTGGAAGGGTCTGCTGGGTTTTATCATTTAAAAAGTTAAAAGGTAAAATGTAATACTTTAAAATAGTAATTAAATATCATTATTCAGTGGTTGGCTACATATGTCTTTATAAGTAAGATGTTAAATGAATTCTCATGAAAATCTCTTCCTTGGCAAAAGAACTAAAATGTCAAGCTTGTGTACTTATTAGTTCAAGAAGCACTTACTGAGTATCTGCTAAGTTCAAGACACTCTGCTAGGAGTGCAAAGTTTAAAAGAACTGAGTCTATCACTGCTTACAACTTAGAGTTGGTGAGGAGACAGATATGAAGTCAATAAACTAGATTATTAATGATCTAAATTATTGTACCTGGGAAAATATTTGCTGCTTAAATATTGAGGGATCGATAGAAAAGACAATCAATGGGCATCCATCATTGAACAACAGACCAGAGTTCTGTTATTAACAAGGACTGCTTGCCGGGTGTGGTGGCTCATTCCCATAATCCCAGCACTGTGGGATGCTGAGGCAGGAGGATTGCTTGAGCTTGGGAGTTCAAGATCAGCCAGGGTAACATAGTGAGACCCCTGTCTCTATAAACAAAATTTAAAAATTATCCGGGCATGGTGGTGCATGCCTGTATTCCCAACTACTAAGGAGGCTGAGATCGGAGTGTTGCTTGAGCCTGGGAGGTCAAGGCTGCAGTGATCCGTGATTGTGCCACTGCACTCTAGCATGACAGACAGAGCAAGACCCTGTCTCTAAAAAAAAAATAAAAAAAGAGGGTACTGCTGGGCTATATAACTTTAGAGACAGTGTTTGTATCATACTGTATATGAATAATCTAGAGCATAATATATTTGTCATCATGCAGCTCAGTGGTCCTACATTCAGTTACATTGGATGCTTGCTAAACTTGAGGCAATGTGGAGAATGAATTAATAAAGCAAATTCCACACCTGAGGATTTCTTAGTTTGTTACGGACAGGAGACAATACAAACAACTCATGTCGAGGTAGAAATTGCTAAGTGCCAGAGGAAAGTAAAGCTGTAAAGGGCAGAAATTCCGATCATCATTTGTATTTGAAAGCTCAGGAAACAGCCTGGTCACTTGAAAGAGATGGGGAGAGGTTATACTAGGAAGACGAACTATGTTGAAGGTAGTTAGGAAATAGGCTGGCAGCTTAAATGTGTGAAACACTCAGTCTGACATGAAATGGTGATGCTTAGAGCTCAAAAATACTTGACTCATCGAAAGTATTTAAATTAATTTTTAAAAGTGTACTAGACATGCAGAACATATATATGGCCATCAGTTTGACAACCCTTAAGTGTAAACATGACTTTGACAGAATGTGTAATGGAAGGAGGGTCAGCTTGGTTTGATGTGAACCCTACGGCAAGATAAATTATATGGGAATAAACAACCAGCTGAGGGTCAATTAAAGAAAAATGGGAATACTCTATAACCTGGTACTCTTGCTGAGCTGACTGTGGTAATTAGAGGATGGGTGGCTGGAGGTGTGCAGGTCCCTGTGCATGCATATGACCTCAAACTCCGCACCCTCGTATGCTCATTGTCTAAAGAGGTGGGTGTCTTGAGGTTATGATTAAGTCCCTCTGGCACACTGTTCTCTGCAGATAAGGCCCTATTGTCTACTTTTTCTTTCCTAATATCCATTCAGAATAGACTAAATGCTATTTCTTGGAGTAAGAATAGAGGAAAATGAGAGTCTCTTTAGTTTTCAGTCTAACGAGGAATACAGGTGCATATCCCACTACCTGGGAAACAAGAACCACGTTGATAAAATGCCAGAATACAAACAGAAAACAGAGCTGATAAAACCAATAGCTGGATGGCTTATTTCTGACTGGGAGGATTACAGGTGTCTTCATCAGGTAAAAGGTAAAAATTTAAACACACACACACACACACACACACGCATCACACTCTTAGTATGTGCAGTATAAGCTTTTCACTGGGAGCTATTTTGAAGATGTTCCCTTGGCTCTCTACTTTGTGGACATAGGTTGGCTGACTGGGGTCCTCATCAGGACTATATTGTCTGCAGTGATGTGAGCTTAATTCTAGTCTCTTTTGTCTACTAAAGTTATGCATTGTGTTTAGGAAAGACGTACAATTCACTTGTAGATTAAAAAAAATAGTTCTAACTTCATCGTGTTTACTTATCATCCTCCCAAGAAGCTGGGAGCTCTTAATGGATATTCAAGTCATTTCTCACCACACCCTCTTGAAGAAGTAGAAAGAGCCCAGGTATTTTAAAATCTCATTTTTGTACTTCGTTGGCACAGCGTAATGAATCAGAAAATAAACTAAAAATAAAACCCATGCTTTATCCTGGAATTGAGTGCACTTTGTTTTAGTAAATGTTACTACCTGCTTTTCTTAAAATTAGAACTAGATGGCTTATAAAATGTGGCTGTTAAAAAAGAACTCTCTTTTAGATGTCTGGGTGAGGTATCAGATGATTTTTCTGCAATCAAAGCTTTATTGGAGCATTATGGATTTAGTGATGTTGGCTGCCCTAGATGAAAGGAATCAGCAGAAACCATCTTTGCTATTGAATTAAATAGATGCAGCCAGTTTCCCATTTAACCAAGATATTTTACTCACTTTTTAACAATTAGCTTGTTTAGGAAAAGAGACAACTCACCTGCTTGATGAGATTTTATGGTTTGATAGAAAACTAAGGAGAATATAGAGCAGAAAAAAAAATCAGTTTTGTGACTAATTGATACGAGAAACAAATGTATCCAAGTATATTGTTCCCCCTCCCCCACCCCGAGATTCAAGAATTAATCTCATCATGTAACATTAAGTTCTTTGGAAGTCCTTTGACATCAAAAGGAAAATTGGGGTTTTCAATTTGGGGCTTTGTAAATATCCTGTCCTCTGCATTTTTTTTTTTTTTTTTTTTTTTTTTTTTGGGACGGAGTCTCGCTCTGTCGCCCAGGCTGGAGTGCAGCGGCGCGATCTCGACTCACTGCAAGCTCCACCTCCCGGGTTCACGCCATTCTCCTGCCTCAGCCTCTCCGAGTAGCTGGGACTACAGGCGCCCCCCACCACGCCCGGCTAATTGTTTGTATTTTTAGTAGAGACGGGGGTTTCACCGTGTTAGCCAGGATGGTCTCGATCTCCTGACCTCATGATCCGCCCACCTCGGCCTCCCAAAGTGCTGGGATTACAGGCGTGAGCCACCGCACCTAGCCTGTCCTTTGCATTTTTAATGGAACAGCAGTTTGGTGAAAAAGCATTGGCCTAGGAGTCAGGAGCCTTGGCTTCTGTTCTTCATGCCGCTGCCACTAATTGTTTTCTGTTCATGAACAAATAACTCCCCCTCTGGGTTTAGTTTCCTTATGGGTGAAAGCATGGAGTTGGGCTAGGTGAATACTCAGTTTTCTTATACTCTGTAATGGATAAATCTCCATGCCCTTGCTTCTGAATTCTATCTTGCTAGGACTCGTCTTGTGTCTCCATGTGGCTACGGTGGGCACCCAGCACATCTAAACAGGTTTTTAAGAAACACTGGCAGACAGGTGCAATGGTGAATGCCTGTAGTCCCAGCGACTTGGGAGGCTGAGTGGGGAGGATCACTTGAACCCAGGAATTTGAGACTGCAGTATGCTGTGGAGCCACTGCACTCTAGCCTGGCCAACATAGCAAGACCTCATCTAAAAAAAAATAATGAAAGCATATATAAACAAATGCAATCTGTATGAAATATTATAAAACAACATTTCTTTCTAAATAATAGCTGTAGCATGGAATCTAAAGAGTTTGATGATGTCTCTTCTTTCTTTCTGTCCTTGGATCAGGGGGTGAGTATTGCAATAACCCAAACACAAAAGCTACATTTACATATCTGAGAAAACAAATACTTCCTAATCAGTTTTGTTTTTTTTTTTTTCTGTGGAGGTGGGATGGGTGGTAAGGTATTACACTAATAAAGACCAGTCATAAATGTGAATACTGTCTGGAGTTGGTGAAAGGAGAAGTTCCTAACTCTTTCTGTTACTCTCCTGTTCCCTCCTGTAACACGCTGCCTCTGTCTTCCCCGCAAGCCCTGCAGGCAGTATTCTTTCCAAACAACCACTTGCCTAACCAGTTCATTGGAATGTCTTTTCTCCAGACTGTCTCCTCATTCAGATTTCTTCTGAAAATTAACCTCGCTAAAAACATAAATCATGTTTGAAAAAATACAGTGGTAAATATTGCACATAAAATCTTTTCTCTAGTTTAAAAAAATGCACAAACCTACCTACCACTTTGAAACAGCAACAGTAACACAAACAGAAACAATTGGGACAACAGTTGCTTTTCTCCTTTTAAAGAAAATACTTTTCCTGGTTGCAATTGTTCTTTGGGGTGACAGGGATTAAACTCTTTGGATGAAATCTTTCCTCCTTCTTGCACATCTCGTATCTCTCACCCTGCAGCCTGGGAGTGATTTTAGGACAATGTTAAGTATATATTTTCTTGGCTGGCATTTTAAATAAGTTATAAAATGTGGAACAAAGTATAAAAATCACATATTTCCACAAATCTTGCCATATAACAAATCTTTCCCCATAACTTTCTGTTTGTTTGCTTTCCTACAAACAAAAGGTTCTGAATCTATGGTGAAAAATGTAATAGTTGTAGAGTATATACTTCAAAATTTATCTTTATTATTTATTAGCATCTAAGGCAATCACAGATGTCAGTGGATTCTTTTCCTCCAGCAGTTCTACAGGAAAGAAAAAAAAACATGAACAGTAATAACTCACATAACATGTTCTTCTCGTTGTTTTGTATAGGTACTATTAAATAAATAGGGATCGTTTGTGATTTGAATTCAGTGAAGGGGAAAAACCAGTAAGCATGTACCAATCTTTCAGTTTATGCAGTGGAATCAGGATGCTTTTCATAGTGTTATAAAAATTTAATTTCTTGCTTTCTCTGGCTAAAATCTGAATGGCCAAGAATGGAATAGTCATTTTCTTTGCTAGTTTTGTATTTGAAGATATCCCCAGAATTTGAATCAATTTGAAGTTTGATTTTCATTTCTAACTCCTCTGGAACAATATGATGAAACAGCCATACTCATCAGGAAGTTCAGCTAAACAGGAGCTCCTGGTTGGAAAACCATGAGTCTCAAGTTTTACCATATAGAGTCTAGGATACTAAATTGTCTGATAGGCAATGGAAATAAGTCATCATCTTATGGCTTAATTACAGGAGGAAAGAATGTCCAGACTCAAATATCTCAAAAAACAGACTGTTGTACAGAGACAAAAGAGCTACCTTAGAAGTTTTGGACCATAGATTGCGGTCATGAATTCTATACCATTTAGTGATGTGACCTGACACATGTCACTAACCCTCTCCAGTGTCAGTTTCATCACTTACAATAATCTAAATAATTGATATTTAATCCAGGTTTTTAGAATAATAATATATATGTGAAATCACATACAGTATGCCAGCACAGCACATAAAACAAATTAAGTAGTATTTTATTATTAGAAATTTAAGAACTAAGTACTTCAGGCTCTGTGTTCAAACACCCTGCGTATATGAATAACTAACCATCTCTAGATTTTAGGGGTTTTGTTGTTGTTGCTGTTGTTTTGCAAAACGGGATTAATATGATTATTGTGAAAACTAATTGAGATAGTAAATATAAACAGCTTATCACAATAGCATTGGTTCAATAAATGTGGGCTTTTCTTTAATATTTACTTTTTTAGGTCAGTAATTGAACACAAGGGGCTGTTTCAAATAAACACAATTTAAGGGGTGATTTTGTATAGAAGTTACAATATTTTACCAGCATCAACATCAAATTCCTCTTTTATTTTGGTAGCGATGTTATTCTCATAATTATGTAATTCTTTTAAAATATCTTGAATCACAAACGTAGGTAGTTGCATGTTACTTTTTAAAACTGCTTTTGCAACCTCCAGATAATCATTAGTCAAACTGCTCTAAAATCCTGAAAGACGAATAGTAAAAAATTATTTTAAAGTCAACACACTATTATTAAACAATTGTTTTTTTTTCCTTATTATAAACACTTTTGACCAAAAATTCCAAAACGTATGCACTGCAATGGCCTATGATACAATATCACCCACTGTGCATTAAGGATTGACTTGCCATTTTATAGTTGACTTAGTATTAGGTTGTTATAAGAGAATGTACTGATAACGTATTTGACAGTGGCAGGTGGGTGCCATAGTGAGACTTCATGTACAGATTAAATGAATGTAATGGATAAAGCATGGAGCTGAACAACAGCAAAAAAGCACAGAGTTGTAACTTCCTAGTAAATGACATTTACAGGAAGTATAGGTATGTTCACAGAGATGGCCAGAGAAGATTCAATCTAGGGTCAGAACAAAAGCAGATTAATCTGGCTGCAGAAGACCTCTTTGAAGCTCACATCTAAAACTATTTGTGTAACATCAGGCAAGTTATTTCATCTCCTTGTTTCATTACCTCATTTGTAAATTGTGGATTATAATAGTACCTTCCTCATAGGCTGATGTGAGAATTAAAACAAGCCATGTATATAAAGTGCTCAGAATCATGTCTTGCCTTAAAAAGTGGTTAACAAATGGTCACTGTTGTCATTCTCTGACTCTGTTTATGCATGTATGTATTTTTTCAATGTTTAATACTGCATTAAAGGCATTATAAATTCTATCATCTTCCAATACCTTGATTCCATGTAAGGATCAAGTTGAATAATACAGTAGAACTTTATTCTGGGTAAAAATGAAAGCATAATTTTATCTCATTAAATGTTATTCTAGTCAGTTCCTTTGAGAATATTGGACAGTAAAACACTATTATACATGTTCCTATTTATGTGTATACGTTTGTGGTTATTTCAGTCTGACAAGCCAGCTCTACCATGAGTTTGGATTAGAAATTATGTGTCCAGTGGATGTAAGAACTATGATCTTTTCTTGGTATTCTTCCACTTGATTGGTATTCCTTTAAAATAATTAGAATTAATCCAATTAATAAAATTAATATGTCTGTGAGTACAAATATGATTATAATAAATATACCCAATAAATGGTTTAATACCATATAGGATGTATCAAAAGAAATAAAACTTTTAAAATGACTGTACCCATTTAGACATTTAAAAATGTTTCCAAGTAGCCATTGTAGGCAATTATGTTGCTGGACTTCCTCCGTGTCACTGACCTTCAATGAAAGATTATTCAGAGCATAAAAGTGTCCCTATTTTAATGCTGTTTTTTTTCTGAATTAAAATTATCTTATCCTATTTGCCTATTCATGTTACACTCTAAATTTGGCTGAATACATTTTTTAAAAAGATGAACATTTGTTACCATTGATTATATTCCAATAATAAGTCACAGACTGGTTTGTAACTTACCACAGATTGTTTACCAGGGATACAACTTCATGAAATCAGAAATTATACCTTTTTTTGTGCTAAACATTATAAAGCCTGGCACCTGTTCATTTTTAGCAAATGTTTGTTGAATGGTTTGAGGCGGTAGTAGCCTCATCTCTTGAACTAAATTGTTAGCGCCTTTAGAAAAGTGGTACAATCTGAATCTTCTAAATGCTGCATATTGCCTTGATCTAAGTTTTGAAAACCAGACACAATCCTTATCACTGGGGCACCATCCTTGTTAGAATTTTTTATCTGTTGCTTTCTATTCATCTGGAATGTGTAAATATTCAATTAAAATTATTTTGGGCCAGGTGTGGTGGCTCACGCCTGTAATCCCAGCACTTTGGGAGGCCGAGGCAGGTGGATTACCTGAGGTCAGGAGTTTGAGACCAGCCTGCCCAACATGGTGAAGCCCCGTCTCTACTAAAAATACAAAAATTAGCTGGGCGTGGTGGCACATGCCTGTAATCCCAGCTACTTGGGGGCTGAGGCAGGAGAATTGCTGGAGCCCGGGAGACGGAGGCTGCAGTGAGCCGAGATCGTGCCACTGCGCTCCAGCCTGGCGAACAGAGCAAGACTCTGTCTCAAAAAAAAAAGAAAATTATTTTCGCATCTATTAAGAAATTTGCAGCAAAGTTAAGCAGCAACAGTTTACGCCTTTGGGGAATTATTGAATAGTATTATGCCTAGAAGTCTGTCCCTTCTATTTCATTTTAAAGAACATTTTTCTCTGAGTTTATGCAAATTTCAGGAGGCTACTCCAAGTCATCTCTACAGATTGTTAGGCAAGACAAAATGTTTGATACTGCAAATTTTCTCTTGAAACGTATCAGTCACTTCCACTGTATAAATCATGTAATATGTCAGAGGTTTTTGTTTGGATGAACTAAAGCTAATTGCAGTAAAGATTTGAAGAATGATACTTATGCATCAAAAACAAACAAATAAATATGTTTGAGTAATGCTCTATGGTTTAAAAAGTTATTTCACATCTTTTATTACCCTTGCTCTGCACAACAACAGGCAGTGTATATCTACTACCATTCTAAGTGCATTATCTCTTTGGATTTTTGGCTTAATTAAATGTTATGAAAAGCCACTTAACTTCATTAGTGAACAGGTTAGTATGTATGACTAATTAAAAGGTACCCATAATATTTTATATTAACATTAAACAAGTAAAAATGTGGCTATTGTTCAGGAGCTCCACGTTGAATGAGATCTCAAAGATATGTTTTCTTTATTATTGTTTCATGTTATTCTACCTGCAGGTGACATTTATGATAAAGCTGAGACATATGTATATATAAATATATAATGTATGTTTTTATATATTATATCTGAATATATATAATGTATATTTTTATATATTATATCTAAATATATAATGTATATTTTTATATTATATCTAAATATATAATGTATATTTTTATATTATATCTAAATATATAATGTATATTTTTATATTATATCTAAATATATAATGTATATTTTTATATATCTAAATATATAATGTATATTTTTATATATTATATCTAAATATAATGTATATTTTTATATATCTAAATATATAAAGTATATTTTTATATAGTATATCTAAATATATATAATGTATATTTTATATATAATATATAATGTATATTTTATATATTATATCTAAATATATAATGTATATTTTATATATTATATCTAAATATATAATGTATATTTTATATATAATATCTAAATATATAATGTATATTTTATATATTATATCTAAATATATAATGTATATTTTATATATTATATCTAAATATATAATGTATATTTTATATATTATATCTAAATATATAATGTATATTTTATATATTATATCTAAATATATAATGTATATTTTATATATTATATCTAAATATATAATGTATATTTTATATATTATATCTAAATATATAATGTATATTTTATATATTATATCTAAATATATAATGTATATTTTATATATTATATCTAAATATATAATGTATATTTTATATATTATATCTACTACATAATGTATATTTTATGTATTATATATACTACATAATGTATATTTTATGTATTATATATACTACATAATGTATATTTTATGTATTATATATACTATATAATGTATATTTTATATATTATATATACTATATAATGTATATTTTATATGGTATATAGAAATATCTATAACGTATATTTTATATAGTATATAGAAATATCTATAACGTATATTTATATAGTATATAGAAATATCTATAACGTATATTTTTGTATATTATATATAAACATATATAACGTATATTTTTGTATATTATATATAAATATATATAATGTATATTTTATATATTATATATAAATATAATGCATATTTTTATATTATATATATATGTGTGTGGAGGATGAAAGCACTGATCAGCTGATTGGCCTTGAAGATAGTCTCACTTTCTTTAATTTTCATGATTGCCTTCCTGTTAATAATGTGACAGACTCTTTTTTAGCCCTCCTGAGTTGACTATTTGGGCACACGTGACAGTATAAGTACAACTCGTGATTGAGTAAAGGTTTGTTTGCTTGATTGCTCAGTTATCTGAGAGTGAGATCTTGGCTCTCATTTGGCTAAAGCAGTAAATGTCTGGGCAGTGTCTGCTGATGTCGATCAGCAGGTCAGTTCACATCAACATTCAGCAAATTTGTTGATTGATTCATTTATTCTTAAAATATGTTGAAAATTTCCTATGCATATGACCCTGTTTAATATTTGTTTGAGAATCTAATGGCTTTAGTATAGGTATCATTCTCAACGGAATTCGATAGCATTTCGGAAACTGTTGAGCATGGCAGAGTGATAAATTGTGCTTTTGTTTACATGACTAATTGTAAGGGTTTGGAAACACTCCTTTGATGTACTGAGAGCAGCTAATGAAGACAGTTAAATAAACAAACCATTATGATGAATCTAGGAGTTCATATAGACATTCTGCTAATTTACTTTTTGTCCCTGGCCCAAAGTTTTATGTATTATCTTCCCAAGCATAACAACTATTTTACATTTAATGGAGAGCTAGTTTGTTTTTCTTCATAACCTAATGCTCTGTTCACTCACTTAGAATGTCACCGGTCAAACTGGCTTTAGAGATCACCTACTAGCTAGCTAATGCTTTTTACCAATAAGGAAACTGATGCTCTTAGAAGGGAAGTGATAAGCCTTAGATCACATTGCTGATTGGTGATGGAGCCAGTCTAGAATCCAGGTCCCCTAATTGTTTCCACTACACTTTGATGCTTCCTTTAAGAAGCTAGATGCTATATAAAATCTCTTGAAACTAGCTTTGTATTTCACCAATCAATGCATACCAACTTGAGACTAGCAAACTTTTTTGGTAGGTTCCATAGTTGCTCTCACACTGTCATTTTGCCTAATAGCAGCTCATATCTACTTGGAGCAAGTATCAAGGATTTTCCTCGGATGCATTTGGTGGTTATTCAATGCTGTTTAGTGCCTAGACTACATCACATTTAATGGAAAATTAGATTGAATTTCGGTCTCATTTTCAAGAAATGTGCTGTAAGAGCATGCCAACCCCAACCCCTTGATAATCTTGTCTAACAGCGTTGGTGGTGTAATGAATTAGTCTTGCACGAGTCTGCTGCTTCTAGAGGGCTAAGCAGGGGATCAAATCCTCCCTTTGTAGTGCGACAAGCTGCCAGAGAAGTGATTGATATTGCAGACAGACTTCAAGGAAGAAATAAGCAGATAAGTGGGGTAATAAGTAGATAATACTACTACTTTGCACTTAGTGTCTTTTATCTGAGCATCTGAAGGCAGCTGTATGCTTAAACATCAAGGCCCCTTAGTGTAAGGAGACAACGGGGTCTTTCCTTTTATTCTGTGGTCCTCCTCCATAATCGATAAATCAGTGAAAATATTTCCAAAGAAAGATCAGCGGTAAAGATTTGTTTTTGCCCTTTCTCTGTGAAGCTAAGTCACCAGGATATGAAGCAATCGCTCTAAAAGTTATCTTGATCTTGATGCAATGTTTTGTATGCACTTTCTCCTACAATGTTCGGATCTGAAAAAAGAAACTTCTACTGTACCAAGTAAGGCATTTACTGTATTTTTAATCCCTTCTGATTGTGTCAGACTCATTCCTCTGAGTAATTCTCATTCTTGCATTTGTTTTACTTCTCAAAAATTTCCCTTGTAAACCTTATTTTGGGTCAAAGTCCTTAGACAGTAAATCTTTCAGACAGCTTCAGGCCATTATGGCTCCAAGAAACCATTGTGAAGGAAAGTTGTGTTTAATAAGGTTGATGGACCCTGTTAGAGATCTCTCTGAGTATGCTTTCATTAATTTTGTACACATCTTGTTAATTCACACAAAGAGAGTAAGTTGCCAAGCCAAAATTGTTTCTTTTTAGCAGACCATGACTCAAAATTCAGAAGCTGATTCCTAGGAGAGTTAAAGAACAATACTGGCTGCCACATTTTTTTTTTTTTTTTTAGGTAACTTTGCTCTTTAACAGAGACTAGAATAATTTTCTACTCATTAAATCACCAAATATAAATACCCAGTGACCTTACAAATATTGTTTAATCATCCTCTCTCCATCAATGGCTTTTTTTTTCTAGTTTATGTCACGTGAGGGTATTTGTTAAATCATAGAAAACTTTGAGATCACAAAAGTCATCAGATCTAACCACCCATGCTGTCTGGCCTTTAACTCCATTATAATATGCAAGTGACTGGCTTATAATTCCCTTAGAAAGTAAGAGAACACATATCCATGTATTCTGTCTTTTGAAGATCAGAAAATATAGCTGAATATGAAACAAAAGCAACAAAAAACACGAAGTTCTTAGCTTCATATTTATAGTTTGTCTAAAGAAAAAATTGCTTTCTTCCTCACGCCTGTAATCCCAACACTTTGAGAGGCCGAGGCGGGTGGATCACGAGGTCAGGAGATCGAGACCATCCTGGCTAACACAGTGAAACCCCGTCTCTACTAAAAATACAAAAAAATTAGCCGGGCGTGGTGGCGGGCGCCTGTAGTCCCAGCTACTCGGGAGGCTGAGGCAGGAGAATGGCGTGAACCCAGGAGGCGGAGCTTGCAGTGAGCCGAGATCGCACCACTGCACTCCAGCCTGGGCGACACAGCGAGGCTCTGTCTAAAAAAAAAAAAAAAAAAAAAAAAAAAAAAAAAAAAAAAAATTGCTTTCTTCCAACAAACTGCATTTCCTTTAGAACACAAATTTTATACTTGGAAGAAGATTAAAAAAGGACTATGTGTAGCACCTTTGCAACCATCTTTCCTTGTGACCAAATACTTCTGTGAGCTGATAAGTCTCAGGTTGACATAATTAAAGATAAAATGTGACAGGAATTGTATGTGCATCTGTGTTTGAAGGGAGCCTTGCAGTAAGTAGAACATAAAGATATATGCATCGCTGTTTTGGTAATCTCAATATAGTATTGATTATAATCTCATATTTTTCCCACTTTATAATTTATAAACATTTCATCTCATTTAACAACCCTTACAGTTACCTGTAAATGAGATGATGTAGGTGTTGTTATCCCTATTTAATAATTGTGAAAGTAGAGTTTCCAATTTTCCCCACGGCTACCAACCTAGAAAGTATCAGAACCCAGACCTTTTGACTCCCGGCCAAGTATGAAGTGCTTTCAAATAGGGCATCAGATACAGCAAATCATCTGTTACTATGAAGTGCTATACAAAATGTTAGTACTGTTATCGAATATATTCTCAAGACTTAGGTACACAGTTGGCCATTGAAGTACAAATCTTTTCCTATAGAAAGGAAATTGACAGCCAGGCATGGTGGCTCACGCCTGTAATCCCAGCACTTTGGGAGGCAGAGGCAGGCGGGTCACGAGGTCAGGAGTTTGAGACCAGCAGCCTGGCCAACATAGTGAAACCTCATCTCCACTACAAATACAAAAAATTAGTCAGGCGTGGTGGCAGGCACCTGTAGTTTCAGGTCCTTGGGAGGCTGAGGCAGGAGAATCGCTTGAACCTGGGAGGCGGAGGTTGTGGTGAGCCAAGATCGTGCCACTGCACCCCAGCCTGGGCACCAAGAGTAAAACTCTGTCTGAAAAAAAAAAAAAAAAAAGAAAAGAAAGAAAGAGAAAGAAAGAAAGAAAGAAAGAAAGAGAAATTGACTTGTAAACTACATATAAGGAAGTCATTTGCTGTTATTGAGTCCACTGTGTTAAGTTTTTTACAACTTCAAACTCATTCTGCCTCAAGTCAGTCTTACTTTCTTTTCCTCACCCCAAACCCAGAGGATTCTGCCTTCTTGCTGGGTTCTAGGTTCTACCCTTTCAGTATAAGATGAAAACCACCTTCCACACAGCTACCTAGATCGTAATACGTCATGTTTTCTCTCTCTTTGTTTTCACTTAGTTTTGTCTTTCTATTTGATTGGGGGTGCTCTTTGGATGGAGGTTTTTGTAAAGTACCTTCTAATATACTTGGGCAACTATTATACTTCTCTGAATATTGTAAGCATCTTGTCCTCATTTATTTTTACTGATATCTAACCTTCTATCTCTCTTTAATTCACACATTTTTAAATATCTTTTTTAAGGCCCAAACATAGAAGTGAAAACTTTTCACAGAGAGAAACAGAGGTTACCTTTTACTATTACCTTAGTATGTTTATTGGAAACCTATAATAGTCACCAACACTTAACTGAATTTAAAGCAGAAATTGAAGCAGATGAATGGGATGATTGAGATAAAGTTTTGGTACCCTTGAAATATAAGCCTTGGGCCACAAATAAAAATATACGTAGTTCTCATAGTTTAATGAGTAATGTAATTATTTCAAATATGGGATGCAATACTAAGAATGAGGAGAGAAGGAGAGCCACTTGACACTTACAAAATAGTTGCAAATTTGGGAGGCTGAGGCAGAAGGACTGCTTAGCCCAGGAGGTTCAGACTAGCCTAGGCAACATAGCAAGACCCTGTCTCTCTAATTTAATGAAATATAAAAAATAGTTGCAAAACATTGGGACACTTATTTCCAATCTTTGGATTTCATATTGTCTTTCTCTAAAATAAAAATGTGTGGTTATATGATTTCTAAAGTCTCTTGACGTAATATTCTTTAGTTTTATTTTTATCATTGCTTACAATTACTGCTCATATTATCATTACAATAAGCCTGACATTCGTTTTCATCTCTTATCTTTGGAACACCATGTTTCCCTCCAGAGACAGAGACAGAGCGCTTCCTCCTTTCTCTTCTCGTCTTGCTGGGGCCTAAGAAGAGAAAGGGGCACTATTGTTAGGGGTGAATACATGTATAGTCCTAGGAAATAATGAAAAAAGAATTTAGGAGTGGGTGCTTAACTGACTGCTTTCAATTAAAGGCTCACAATCCTATAGAAGAGTAGCAATGAAGAAATGGATCTTTATGTTTGAATTCCTAAATTTATCCTGAAAACAAAAGCCAGCCCCTGCTAGGTTAGAGTCCTCCAAAGCTAGGGATCTGTTAGGAGCACTGGTTTTGCCTTACAGACCTAAATGTAAATGTTAGTCTCAGATGGGGAGAGAGTTGAACTCTCTAATTAGCCCTGCAGGTCAGTCTTGAAAGAAACAAGAGTGTAGCATCCAGCAATTTAAAAAGGCATCCTGTGCAATTGTTTGCTGAGGGTCAGAGGGTAAATGCTGTTGTGACAGTTGGGTGGACTTGGCACACTTCTCTACGCAGGATAAGAGGGAGAAGAGAGGTTGATGTTGATCTTTGGTGACAGCAATAGCAGAAGACAGTTCCCAAAATTCTAGGGTCTTTTAAATATCCTTTCAATTGACATGAAAGGCTTCCATTTGCAATCCAAGGAATTGAAATATCAAGTCACAGGAAATAAGAGGTGATCTAGCCTATACCTTTATCTTCAGGGAAGTTAAATCATAAACCTTTCTGGAAGCTTAAAGCTGAAGTGTATTTCTCATATTTACTTCAAGTATGAGAAGGATACAGATAACTCAAGTCCACCACGGTCTTATTCCAACATATCTTTCCTACTCTGTCTTCCATCTCATGGCATTCCAGGCTCACCTAATTCACCCTGTTATTTTTTTATGTTTATTTTTATTTTATTTTGACACAGAGTCTTGCTCTGTCACCTAGACCGGAGAGCAATGGCACAATCTCGGCTCACTCCAATCTCCGCCTCCCGGGTTCAAGCGGTTTTCCTGCCTCAGCCTCCTGAGTAGCTGGGATTACAGGCAACCGCCACCATGCTCAGCTAATTTTTGTATTTTTAGTAGAGATGGGATTTCACCATGTTGGTCTGGCTGGTCTCAAACTCCTGACCTCAGGTGATCCACCCTCCTCTGTCTCCCAAAATGCTGAGATTACAGGTGTGAGCCACCATGCCTGGCCTCACCCTGTTATTCTGAATGCATAATTTCATGTCTCTGTCTTTTGTCCTATGCTGTTTCTTAATTAGATTCCTAAATGTCTATTTCCTTTTCACCTTAAGGATTCAACTCCTTGTTTCTTCATGAAGAATTAATCACTCCTTTCTCTCTGTTCCCATAGAACTATGTATGTAACTTTATACTTACTTAGCATTCACTTTAGTTACTATTTCGCATGTACTTCACCCGACTTCGTAAACATATATTTTTTTTCTTTTAAGTATATGCCTCCTATACTAGATAAGGAAGTCTTTGGACAGATGCTGAGTCTTCTTCTTTTTTATTTATTTATTTATTTATTTTTTTTTTTGAGTCAGAGTCTTACTCTGTCACCCAGGCTGGAGTACAGTGGCTGGATCTCAGCTCACTGCAACCTCCGTCTTCCAGGTTCAAGTGATTCTGGTGCATCAGCCTCCTGAGTAGCTGGGATTACAGGCATGCGCCATCACATCTGGTTAATTTCTGTATTTCCAGTAGAGGCAGGGTTTCACCATGTTGGCCATGGCTGGTCTCGAACTCCTGGCCTCAAGTGATCCGCCTGCTTTGGCATCCCAAAGTGCTGGGATTACAGGCATGAGCCACTGGGCCTGGCCAAGTCTTATTCTTCTTTAGGTCTTATTGCAGGATAATGTACAATAAAGCATTCAGTTAGTGTTTGAAAGGAAATGTGTTTGTCTACATGTGTATGTGGGAGAAATAAAATGGTCTCTAACTGATGGCCTCTAACACACTTCTAGTATTAACATACACTGAATGGGTCTATAGTTTGATGTATCAATAAAATCAAATCAACTAATTTTTAATCAGCTATTATTTACTTTAGCCTTCATTTTTTTTTGTCTTGATTCCCTGTAAGAGGATGAAAAACTCAAATTTGACAATCTTTCCTATTATGTGAATCAGTAAACATTTTTGACCTTTTCCATTCTAGAGTCATAATGGAATCGAAAGTAGAACTTGTCTGATGGGTGAGGATTGTGCATGAGTTTTAATTTGCTTAAGTAGTCTTCTAGCTGTTGATCATGACCAAGAACTTATTATTGTTGTTAAATAGGAATTGTAAGAATGTGGATATTTTGAGGAATGAGTTAGGAGAAAAGAAGCTGAATATATCTCTTAAAGAGATGCTTAGACTGAAATATCAGTTCCCTTTTTTGTCCACAATCTTACAGATCTGGTCACACCACTTACATTGTTATCAACTCAGCCCTTTAACTTTGTAGCTTAAATCCCTTACCCCATAGAGAAACTATCACAAAACCTCGTAATCAAAAAAATACTTAAAGAAGAGAATATAAGTAAATGATTAAGATCGGTGTAATATTACCATTTCATTCACTTAGCAACTGAGTTAAAAATAATTCCTTAGCTTTATTTTTTATTTTTCTGAAGCCAGCTTTCCCATAGCTTGTGTATGTGTGTGTCTTTATATTATTTATAATGAAGCCTGACTTTGCTATGCATTTCTTTTTGTGATTTAAATACAACACTCATACTGAATTCCGTTTGAAGAAATGATTTCATCATTATCAGGAGGCTACAGTCTATAGTTTCCCTTTACTTTTAAGCAACATGTATATTAACCCTAAAGTAAATTTCAATCTTTGCTGGAAATTACCTATATTTTTAAAATGCATCACTCCTCTTGAGTATTTTTTAATCTCTTTGTGACATTATTACAAAATTGTCTAGTTCATGATCAATGCAGATGATGTTTTCTTACAAAATCAAACCAACAGCCTCCATAGGCCAGCAGATCTGGCTTAACCACCCAGGTCACAGAGGCACACCTACTTGGTTGCACCACTTTTTAATCGACTTGTGAATCAGGCTTGGGAAGGTGGAGTTAAGTCAGTTCATTGTGTCTGTAACAGTAGGAAGCTCAGAAGACCAACAGGTAGGGAAAAAAGCTGCAAAGAAAATCCGTGGGAGCCATTTGTGTCCACAGGACCTCTCAATTTCCCTTGCAGAGCATGCAAATGAAAAAGGTGATTTGCTCTGATATGCAATTCCTGCACAATGTTCAGGCATGCGTGCAAGACAGTAATCTCTTTGTGACAGAGTAACCTGTGTAGCACAGGGGAGCATGAAATTTGGAGCCAGCAAACCTGAGTTCCAAGCTCCAGCCTTAAGTATAGTTTATTGTATGAACTTGAATATGACATTTAACCCCTCTAGAGCCTCATTTCCTTATCTGAGAATCGAGGACAATAAGACTCTGCCAACTTCACAGACTTCTTATATGGATCAAACCAGAACAGACATCTCCCAAGCAGAGTGTGAGTGCTTACTCTGCATACTTTCCAAGCTGCAGGAAATATAGAACTAAATTGGGCATTGCCTTTGCTCTCAAGCTTCTGTTTCAGTGTGGGATTCATGGAAACATGACTAAAAGGCAGTAAGATCAGATCAACAATAATATAGGTATCCCAAGAATTGAGTAAAATGTTAATGGAGAGAGCAACTGACTGCCTAGAAAAGACAAGAAATTACAAAAAAAGGCAAGAAGACAGATCCTAGCAAGCACAAGCTAAGTACATAGAAGCCACTCAACCAGTGTGGAGTAAAATGGAAGTAGCAGTTATGTGGGTGTTAAAGAATGTGTTGGAGTTTGCCTGTTGGAGATAATAGAGGAACTAGGGTCTACAGAGCTGCCAAATTGTGAAATATAAGAGATGTATGCTTTGTAAGCTGCAATGCAGGATACCTATCCTTAAGCTCTTATTACCCAGCCCCAAATCACTGCACCCTTCTTTGCCCACTAATAAGACTTTTCCAAAAGAAATACTCAGGTTAGATCATCCTAGACAGAAATATAGAATACTTTAAAGCTACAACTGATCATTAGGTTCTTATCAAAATATTTTCTTGCACTCTCGAAGTTGGATTTGGTTTTTCATTTTGGAAAACAATTTCCTCCATAGCTTACTTATAGGCCCCTATTTCCTAATCCTATGTACACTTAACTCTCTTCTGTACTCAGGGTCACTGGGACAAAAATGACACAAGGAAGGCACTTATTTTTATGTCTTTATTATTGTTTTGGACCAAGATCTCCTACACCCCACACTTAGAGTGAGTGGAAATTGTTTCCAGAGACAGGTGCTTTTTCTCCCATGGCTTATTGTCACAGAGGAAGATGACACCCGCCTGGTGACATCTGTGCCTGGGAGAGCTGCAGTCCATGCTGCTTCCCCAGTTTTAAGAAACACTATGGTTTGTCATACCTAAATTACTTCCACCTCTGTGCTGGCGGTGGCAGTGATCTCAGTTATCCTGGGTCCAGCTAAGGTTTCAATCTTTCTGTTTTCCTGATCATGTTGACTCTCTTCTTCTTCTTAAAATGCAATTTTTCTTGTTTTGTGTTTGTGGTAAGGGCTATTTTCTGCCAAAACAGACATTATCAAAGCAGTTGCATAGTGAGGGACTGGTGTCCTTTCTAAGTGTAGAGAAAATCCAAGAATGTCAGGCCCAGAAAGGACTTTAGAAATCTCACAGGATTTGGCCAACTCTTTGTCGTACTTGCAAGAGGCTGAGAAACAAACAGACTAGAAAGCTATGTCAAGGCCTTGTAGCAAGTCACAGCATGAGAAAAGTGGAACTTTAAAAAATATAGATAGCTACAGATACCACATTTACATATACCATTTTTGTATACTTAGGATTTAAGGGTAATGTAATCCTGAACAGTGTAGCAGAGAGGATTAGTGAAAACAGGGTTCTCGGAGTGACCTATCCACCCTCGTGGTTCATGATGCAAAGGTGGTGTGCATACTGGATGGGAGATTCACAGGTGGGATTATCCATGGGTTCCTGATGTCACAAACCTGTGACTTCTCCTATTTTCTAAAACTGAACTGTGGCTGCTAGCAGACACATATGCTATAACTAAAGGTGCAGACTGGCAGCAGTTAAAACCAGAGACGGATGCTAGAACTCTCTAAGAGCAAAATGCAACCCCCGCCCCACTTGGAGTTCATCTAGGATTCCAAAGTAAATACACCTCCTTTCGATTTTGCCTAGGGATTTTTTTTTTTCCTGGAAAGGGTGGAGAAGATTTACGTAAGAAAGCTGAGTTGCCTCAAAATACAGCCTCCAGAAAGAATGAGGCATCTCCTGCCCAACCTATTATTCCTGCTGAGGAGAGAGAAATTGAGGAACTAAAAGTGAAGCCTAAAATTGCTAGGGCTGAAATCTTGGTAGAAATCAACTAGTCTAAAAATTAGCTGCCTCACTGGCCCTTTAGGGTGGAAATACCACAAGGAGCAGACGTCTGATGTCAAGTTGAGAGGGAAGTTGTCTGTCTTCATCAATAGTAAATCAAATCTAGGTTAAACAGACAAATGCCATCTCCAAGGAGAGTACGATCACAATTTTATAGGATGCCGAATATATAGTAACACTAAATCCAATTAACAGGTTGAAAACCTGAGGCATGGGCAGGGGAAGTGTCTTGCTTCAAGTAATGTAATGAATTTACTGGCAGATGCAGAACTTAACCCAAAATTCATGACTCTTAGAACAGTGTCCTTTCATGCATGATCCTGAAATGCAAGAGGGGTTTCGTTTTTATGGTTTCAAGGTAGAATGAATTATGAAAATCTGGGCTTGTATTATAATATATCCCAGTGTGGAATCAGAAGGAAAAGTGATGTGTTATGCAATGAACTTGAGTGAATATTTATTCATTATCCGTTCAGCAAAAGAGACTAACTCAAAATCAAAGAGGTGAAACCCAAAGCCCAGTTTCCCTGATGTTAATTCCAGAGTTCTTTCCACTATTCTTTGCTGGCAGTTGACTGCGTCTATGACCATTTGCCATGGTGGCAGCTCTGTGGAGGATGTGGCAGTAAGTAGGGGGGCCAGGGACTGAAATATATAGTTTTAATCTGGCTGTTCAAACATAAGACAATCCAGTGCTTTAAAAAATAAGAATTTATAGGATATATTTAGTAGCCATCTTCAGAAACACACATTTTGATAAATACAATAATAAAAGATACTGAAATTTATATGGAATCTATCATAAACTAAATAGTGCCATAGGGCTGATTGGGGAAGATAAATATTATAATTTGAGGTGATATTTTGCTTTTAGAGATGAAAGTTCAAAGAAACTAAACGCATCACTATTCAAACACAATTTAGTTTGATTTAAGACCTTCTCTTTCCAAAGTAGACCAGTCAATGGGAGTACAGATGAGTATGTTTATTTTAATGAATAACGTATAATAGCAATAGGAGGAACTTAATTTGTTGATGAGTTTTTACTCTAAGAAATTTTAAAAAGTATTTTAAATAATAGTAGCTGCTGGTGCTTGCACTAGTGTTGTAGTAAGGTGAGCTCTGTAATGCATTGTTGGCCTAAGCATAAACTGGTATACTGTTTGGAAATTAATGTATCTATCAGGCTTTAAAATATTTTTGTCTTTTAATTGAATAATTTGCTTATGGTAGTGTATTTTAATAAATAGTGTAATAATTTTTGCTTTATGATTATACTGGTAAAGAAAAATCAAAGCAAATTGAATTCCCAACTAATTGGAAATAGCTAAATTAATTCAATAACTATGTAGCAATTTAATTTTTTAATTTTCAAATTTAATTTAACATAATGCGTTTAATGAACTGAAAATGTACTCATTTTAGCAGATTAATTTCAAAAAGTAGGTATATGCATCTGTATACACAGATACATATGTACATACTCAACAAAATATATCTTTGGTATTTAGTATGTGGTACAGCTGGTAAAACACATACTTATGTGTAATATGTATCTCTGGAAGAGAATAAACCAAAATGCTAATGGTGTCTACCTGCAGTTTCTAGGATAAATGACTGCAATTTATTCCATACATTATGTATTTTCTATATTTTCAACAACATATTTGTAATTTAAACACCTACATGTATTTTTAAAAATCCTAAAGAAGTGAGTTTTATATAATAAAATAGAGTTTTTATTTTAATGTATATAATACTATAAAGGAAAGCAATTTGGAAATATTTGATGAATCTGTTAAAGGGTTAAACCTTTATTAATGAAGACAGTACTCCCTCAACAGAGCAGGGATTGGGAATAAGGCAAAATATATTAATAAATCACTTAAAGGAGAAATGCAGAGGGCTAATGAACATATTGAAATACATGTAATATCACTAGCAATAAAAGGAATTAATATCAAAATATTTTTTTCCTTTATAAAGTTGGAAAAGATAATCCTGTCAGTGCTGTAGTAGTTAGCCTCATTCAAATGTAATTTGGTGCAGTCTTTTTGGAAAATAACTTGATATTATACCCATGAAGTGACTTAAGTCCATAACATTTGACCCAGTACTTTTAGTTGTAGGAATACTTAACAGGGAAAAATACTCAAAATATTATGATAACTAAAAAAAATTATATTGCATATGATCTCAATCTTGTTTACATACATAAACACAGGAGGAAGATCATAGAAACTTTTAATGTAATTCTGAGAGTGCGCTTATAGTTGACTTTCATTTTTTATTTGTATTTTACTTTTTTCTTCTAAATTTCACACTATTTTTGTAATCTAAAATTTTTAAATCCATAATACAAAACAGTATGAGGAGAGATTATCTTATCTCTGTACATTTGTATATCTATTTACTTGAACTGTAAGTAAGGCACTATCTAAATCCAGGTAAGCGGTAAAATACTGTTATTATAATCATAGCATGGGCTATATGGTAAATGAACTGTAGGACATACATGACATTGAAGAAGGATAAATACAGGAGTAGGGGGAAAAGTAAATATTAAGATGTAATTTAACAATGAAGCAGTGTTTGTAGATTCCAGTCTCAAAATACACAGATTCGGATCTCAATTCCATTGTTAAATACCTATCTGCATTTCAGTGTCTTCATCTGTACAATAGCAATGAACATAGTATCTCAGGCATAATTTTGTGAGAATTAAATGAGTTTGTTATATGTAAAGTGCTTTGAGTACCTTAACCATAAGAAGTGCAGAGAGAATCTAAATTCTGTCTACCATTTTATCTTTTACTTGAACATGTATACAAATAAAAAATTAAATCTAGAATATAACTGTAAGATTTACAACAGAACTCATCTCCCTTTCTATGCCTATAAGACTTACCCATTTTTCAGAACTTAGCTGGTCATCCTAAAATGGAAGAGATCTAATATCTTGCTTTGGAACTTAGCCTCAGACTAAAAATTGATTTGTTGACTAATTTAGTGGCTTCAGTAGCTTTTTCAAATGCTAATTCTTATCACCTGTCTGAGGCAGAAGAGGAAGGTAAACACTTAATTCACGCAATATTAGAACTTTAAAAGTTACTCAGCATGTTCTGTTGATCATCCTTCAAATTAATGGTAGCTGATATCAAAAAGATCTCATTGGTTTTGTTCTGCAGCAGCTTGGAAAGCCCCAACATTTCTTAGCTTTCACACATGTTCTAAAAACCCCAACCCTTTTTGACTATTACAGGTTTTTCATGCTGACAACTGTCCCTATTTGCAAATAATTATTAAGGGCTTGAGATACGGAGCTTGAATTGAAAGCAGTATTTTTTTTCTCTCTTCTATTTTAATTAGATACTATACTTTGATTTTTACAAGATGAAAAGGCATCTCTCTGTAAAATCTCTCTGTAAAAAGGCATCTCTCTGTGTCTGTCTCACAATAAATGCTTTGGGTAAATACTCTTCTAATTCTAGTTCTTTCTTATAGAATTATAGAACTGTTTAATTGAGCTAATTCTCACCGAGCTTTTAGAGTACTAAACGTGACATGATGAACATAAATGTATTCTGACTTCAAAAACTTCGTAATCTAGTTGAGGAGAGAGTTAAGTATACAACTTTTTGCATTGAACGGTAGAATTTTATTACTGCTTTTATTTATATTCATGTAAAATAAGAGAAGGTTTAACTTCAACTAGGGTTTAGAGAAATTCTCACATCGGTAGGGTTTAAAGAATCTAAAAGTATTTGAATATATCAGGAAAGCAAATGAAGGCATTCTAAACTGAGGGACCGGATTGAACAGAAGGACAAAAATAGCCAGCTGGGGTCCGCATTTGCTAAGCAGAGTGGATTATAAGGAAAGTGAAGCTGAAACGGTAGTTTGGGGCCAGATTTTAAAGGGCCTTGAATGCCATTCTAAATAATTTGTCTGGTCCTGTTGGCACTGGGACACCCTGAGGAGTGACATGATCAGAGTTGCCCTTTAGGAAAGATGAAGTGATAGTGAGGGAGCTCTAGCAGGGAGGAAAGAGAGTGAAGATATTGCTGTATATTCCTTTTTTGCCCTCGTTCAGCATTCAGGTAGATTTGTTATTAAAACACAGAAGCGTTGATTGTCAGTCCCTGTACCTGCTAGTTCTGTATTCAAGGAATCAAACAACCGTGGATCATAAATATTCAGGAAAAAGATAAAAAATAAAAATACAACAAACCAAAAAAATCCAGTATAACTATTTAACTTTTTCACATAGGGATGTCAAATGGAGCCATTGACATCGGTATTTTATGAAAATGGCATTTCAAATCTGAGACAAATATATATTATTCAATGAATAATAAAGATCAGTTTTCGATTGGTGAGAGTGGATTTTCCTTTGTTTTTCATACAGACACACATTGTGGAAAGTTAAAAGACCTGCATGTGAAAACATTCAAAAATCCTAATATTGTAATATGGTTGCAAAATTTTACATTGGGCTGGGAAAGGCCTTTCATGCTATGTCTGAAACACAGTAAGTCATAAAAGAAAAAATGATAACGTTGACTATGAAAAAATTAGAATTTTCCTACACCAAAAAGCAAACCATAATACTGTATGCAAATTTGAAAGACCAGACATACCTAAACACACACACACACACACACACACACACACATGCATGCATGCATGCACAAATACATATACAAACACAACAATAGGAAAATATAGCACTTATAATAAAAAGTTGGATGTTAAAAAACGATATTCAACAAAATGTTAGCATTTTGTTATTTCTGGAAAGCATATGCTTCGATCTGACATCTTGGCCTTCCATTCCCAAAGCTATGGCTTTACAGCACTGGCATTTTTACCCAGGGGGCAGGGCTGACCCCTAATTCAGAGACCATGGAGCTTTAAGAAGTCTGAGGAAATGACTGAGAAAAGGCAACAGCTCTAAATGGAGTTGTTCTAACTACTGAGGACTTGGGACATTCTCTTAAAATCCTTGAATTTCTTCATTTATCTGAAAAATGTACATACTAATACTAACTTACACCACTAGGTGGTTAGGAAAATTAATGCATGTTACTGAGCCTTTGAGATCCACGTATAAGCATTGTTTAGTGAGTGCAGAGACTTGTTACTTCTTTGTAACCTGCTTAAATCAATGCATGATATTTACATCAGCTACTCCCGAATTCTGAAATCAAACATTATCAGGTATACTTGAATTAGCTCTTTCATGGAAATGTTTGTGCTGAGTTCAAATCTACATGAACTATTAGCTAATTTTTCATTGTGAGGATACCTTAGAGCAAAAAATATAGATTTTCCACCAATATATTGTTCCTTTTTCTTTATGTCATTTAAGTATCTTAAGTAGCTGTGCAACTTGACTACTTCACTTGTACAATATGAAGATGAGCAAACTGAGGGACAAATAAATATCCAAGTAAAATAAGAGGAATATCCTCTAAATCACTTCCCTGATTCTGGACAAAAACAGGCTCTTATCTTTGTAATTGTCTTTAGAAATCATTTAGCTCTGCCCTCATTTCACAAATGAGGAATCTGAATCCAGAGTGGTTAAGTAACTTGCCCCAAGGGCATGGAGCTCCTATCTCCTAACTCCCGGTCCAGTGCTCTTTTCTTCCAAAATACTCAAAGTTCTCAAGTAGCCACAGTGGATATATTGTCTTAGATTTTGTCCAGAATCTTTGTAGATATGTTAGACAGAGACCATATTTGGATTCATGCTGATAGCTGAGGGTGGCACATGGAAGGAATCTGACTTTTTCATCCATCAAATCTCGCTGGGAAACTTTTGACTTCGTGAAAGGTGAAGTTTGTTTACATTTTAGTGGATATCAATACTTGGGACCCTGAGCCTTAGATTTGGGTATTCAAATAGCTACATGGTCCCATTAGTGTAAAAAACAATTCAGTGATGGCTTTGGTAGGCGGTTGTGCTAGCATCATTTCCTCTAGATCATTGATTCCCAAGCATGACTCATCCAGAACTGCCTAGCAGGCTGTATCAAATCCAGTTGTTGGGGCTGTAGCCCTGCAGAGTCTGATGCAGGAGGTCTGGGGCCACATCCAGAAATCTGTTTTTAAAAAGCACCCTGGATGATTTTCAGGATCATCCAAGTTTTTGGGCCACAGGAATTACGCATACCTTTAAGGAAGCAACCATCTGCTTTCTACTGTTGACTCTTAAGCTGTCAGTAGGTGTAGAATTAGATACATTGTACAAAAAATTATACTGTATTTTGTAAGTAGGTTTTTTTTTTTTGCCTCCTAGGCAGTGCTCATTTGGTTAATTATAGGTAGAAAGAGAGATCATTCTTCCCAATATACGTGTGAAGAAATGAATGTTTTGTCTCATATAAATTTGTAGTGTTACAGAGTACAGTCATATTCTTGCATACTCAAGATCAAATTATATTATGAGAGTTTTTTGATTTTTGTGTATAAAAGAAGGAAGCATTATTACCAGTAACCTATGGGTCTTATATATCAGCCAATAACCACGTCATCCTTTAAGTGCATAAATTTTATGGATGCAAAGGTAGAAGTAAAGGAGAGGCAAATCCTGAACATATTTGCAAACTTTGTTTCTGAAATGTATGTTCTAATCTCTTCTGGCTTCCAATTCTCTTCTAAACTTTGTATCTTCTAAGTTTTAGAAGAAATCACAATTTTCACTTATAGCTATCTTGGCCACTTACAACCTTTCAAGCAAAATAGAGGAAATTGGGTTCCTGGGTGGGAGGGCGTAGGATGATGTTGAGAAATAAATCTAACTGAATTACAAATACTCAGCAGTAAAGAGAGTATTTTAATGAATCAGATGATAACCATTAGGGTGCATTTCATCTCCACTAAATCTTCGTACCAAGGCCAGATTCTACATGAATGTTGGTACGTATTTGTGTAAATGTATTTTTAAGGCCGGGCGCAGTGGCTCATGCTTGTAATCCCAGCGCTTTGGGAGGCCGAGGCGGGCGGATCACGAGGTCAGGAGATCGAGACCACGGTGAAACCCCGTCTCTACTAAAAATACAAAAAATTAGCCGGGCGTGGTGGCGGGCGCCTGTAGTCCCAGCTACTTGGAGAGGCTGAGGCAGGAGAATGGCGTGAACCCGGGAGGCGGAGCTTGCAGTGAGCCGAGATTGCGCCACTGCACTCCAGCCTGGGTGACAGAGCGAGACTCCGTCTCAAAAATAAATAAATAAATAAATAAATGTATTTTTAAGACAAAAGCCAATTGATATCTTATGCTTTAATACTTATTCTAATCATTTACATAGATGCATCATGTGCAGTAATCATTTTTATTACCTATTCACAAGCAAAAATATTAGTATAAACTGGGTACAATAAAATAGAGAAAAGAAATATTCAAATAGATAAGAGTTTTGTTAAAAAAGAAAAAAAAGAAAGGACACATTTATCAGGATTCCTATTTCCCGTACATAGTATGGATGTTTGTTTGTTTTTATAAGTTAACGGGACCGGTGGTTTAACTTGTTATTGAAACATGCTCGAAAAAATCAGGTAGCTTATTTTGTCCTTGCTTGATATGAAACCACTGACATTTCTCTGGGGAAAATAAGTTTAAAACTCTTTAGTTATCAGGCAGTGGGTTTTAATTTTTTATATTGGTTAAATGTAACCGTGGATTTGAGTACTCTCTCCTAATTTCTAACTTGTGTAATCATTCTTGAAACCCCAAATCTAGATTTTAAAAAAGGAGCCTTCTAAAAAGTTTTCCTGAAGTTTACTTTTCAGTTACAAAGAGTAAAATAACTTTCTGAAATGCCTTCTGTAAATCGTGGTGGTGGTGCGGTTTGTTTGGGGAGATTTGTTTTGTTTTTAAAAGAGAGTGCACTTTCTTATGAAAGAGACAGGGAAAGTTTTACCTGTCTGTCTCCTGGGTTTTTTTTTTTTTCTTTCTTTCTTTTTCTTTTAAAGATTGGTGATAAGGAATTCTAACTACTTAATGAGATGGGAGAGGCCTCACTCCATTGGAGTGGAGGAGTCCAGGTGGAAGTTGATGGATTGGACAGGTAAAGAGAAGAGTCCCGCCTCCTCATGCCTATAGTTGGGTATATATTAGGAAACCTTAAATTATGTACAGAGAGAGAAAGAGAGAGAGGGACTTGAGTTCTGTTATCTTCTTAGTAGATTCACATTGTAAGGGTCTCAGAGGGGGTGGGGGGGTTGGCAAAATCCTGGAGCCAGAAGAAAGGACAGCAGCATTGATCAATCTTACAGCTAACATGTTGTACCTGGAAAACAATGCCCAGACTCAATTTAGTGAGGTAAGGATTTTAGATTTTAGCACTCCACTTAGAGATGCTTTTTAATTTTTTTTTTTTTTAAAAACTTACGTATTTGCGGTTCTCGGTCACCCAATGTAATGTTTTGCAAATTGTATATAGGAATCTCCTTTTCTTGGTTAATGTTTTCTGTGGTGGCTGTAAGATTTTTTTTTTTTATTAAGTAGGAAATGAAACAGTAGGAGAAGATGAAAAAGAAAATAAAATCTGGGTGACATTATGTATTGAAAAAATAATATTCAGGAGTTTATAAAATCGCTTTTTATGAAAACAGACTCAGAGAGCAGATCACACTCTGCTAGATACATCGCAATGAATTCTCTGATGGGTATTCATGTACCAGTAAGAAAAATTAGTTGACTGTGTCTTAACTTCTTAGCATAGTTCTATTTCCAGACTTCATCTTAAAAGCAAATGAAGCTTTTTTCAAAATAATCAGGTGAGATTTTTTAAAGCCATCTTTGTTTTTAAGTCTGTCAATCCAGAGACCCACCTAAATCCAGAAGGGGCTGTAATAACGTTTCTGTCGTCTGGAGGGTGACTTGTACTTTCACGTGTGATGACAAATAAAGTTATTTTGGAGGGATGCATTGTTAAATATTTATACATGCATACATGTAAATGTGTATTATACCATACAGGATTTTACTTAAGGGATTGATTATTTGCATTTCTGATCTCTTCTCAGCATGTTTGTCTTAGGTATTTAAACTTGTGCACAGAGATAAAAAAAAAAAAAAAATCCTGAAGAGACTGTAAGACTTTGAGGAAGTTTCCTAAGGTTGAGGGAGGTCTAACAACAATATTAGTTTACATTCCTCAGAATGGGGCAGCTGTGTTGACACTAATCAGATTGGGTGGATGGGGGGAGTGTTGTGGAGACAGAGAGTTCGGTGTTTCAGATAAAAATGCTTGCAGGTGAGTGCTTGGAAAAGTGGACTAGAGTACTCAAATTGAGCTCCTTAAAAATCAAAACAAAATGCATAGTAGTCCAGTGCAGACCGCAAGAGGAAGAGTGGAGCAGAGGGCTGCAAAGCAGGGCCTGTGCTATCGTATTGACCATGCTATTGTCTAGACTCCTGAACTGTGTAAATACAACAGGGGAAATATCGAGTTATCTAAAGAGGGAAAAGGAAGTGCCTATTTTTCTTTAAAACATTCAAGCAGGCTTGCTTGTCCTCAGTAGAGAAACTTGAGTTTCTTGTTTTGCTGTAATATTGAAAGTTAGCTAAAAATGTGACCAATTTGTTTTTAAATAGGATTAGCTTTTAAGATCTTCTTGATTCTATTGGATCCAATTTTGTCCAGTTTTAATCATTCAGAAAATGATCTGTCCATCATGTCATACCTGAGTTTGTTTGTCTTTATTCATGAACTATTTCACACACAGTATTTATAAGCCGCCTAGGATCTTGTAAGTCAAATGGGAGAAGCAAAATCTGTTCATTGATATCTCTAAGTGAAGCACAAGGTTGATGTAAAGTGGCAAGAAATGATTATTTTTAGGTTAGATATAATGTGAAAGAAAGCAGTTGCATTAATGTTGTGATTAGAGGATATTTGTAGAAATTATTTCCTTTTATGGAGGCAAAAGAGTCATGTTGTATGTGAGAATATGGCATGCTTATGAAAGAAAATAGTTTTATACACAGGTTTTAGTTTTTCAAAACTTTAGGTAAATATGTAATCAAGAGCCACAAAAGGCATCACTTATCTGTTTTCTATTGGAACGCTGCTAAGGTCGACGAAAAGTATCTGTAAAAAACATGGCTGCACTTCCCTACCTTTCTATGTCTTTTTGCATGTTGCCTGCATGACTTTCATATCCTTCCACCAGTGCATGTATTAGGTTATAATTTCATGGCTTGATTTCCATTCTATTACGTAAGAACAACTTTCTTTCTGTACAGGATTATGCTTTCATATCTAGTCCTCTAAAAATTCAGTGCTACATCTAAGTATATGAAATGCCTGGGACCACATGGCTCTGAGAACCATGAATTTAATATAAAAGTGATCGTGTGTGGGGATTTATGTTTATTAGTAACTGTCAATACAGAAAAAGCAACCTAATATTATCACACAAGAATTGTTAAACATTGGGTAAATTAAAAATGAAAAAGGCATAAAACTCCCTGTAAGAGTGAAAATTATTTAAAAACTGTAACTCGTTCTTTGACTTCAAATAAATGTATAGTTTAATTTGCTAGCAATTTCTTTGAGTTGATAACTCAAAAACTATATAAGAACAGTGTTCCTTCTCTACTCCTTTTTCCACAACTTTTGAATTCTTCCCCAACCCTTAGCAGATCTGGATTTGGGGGAGCTGCTAATTAACAGGAAATGGTCCGGAAGGGAGGAGAACATGAGCAGGATATAACAGGCAAGGCTGAAGGCTCTACCCTTAGGTACAGCGGAGAGGCCGCAAGCAAGCTCCACTCCCCAGTGCCGGGCTAGGAAAGACAGAGCCTCTGGGAATGGTCTCAGACTTGGAGATAGAGAGGGTCAAAAGAAAGGAACTTCTTCACAGATCAAGTTTTAACTTCAACTTTCTGGCAAAACAAAACAAAACAAAACTGGGCTGTGTGTGTGGCGTAAGTGTGTGTATGTGTATGTGTGAGTGGGGAGGATCTCAAACTCCTTCTTAGAAAAAGATATTTACTAAAATTCCTCATCCGGGGTTTTAGATGATGAAGGAAAGACACTTTGGTAAATGGGTTACAGTATTTTCGAACTAAATGGGAGGTTCATATATGGAAACACCTCATTTTACAAATCAGGGTTAATAATTTTTCTTTCTTTAGTTGAGAGAGCTATATGTACATGATCGTGTTGCCTTTACTCAGCCACTTTCTTTTTAATACCAAGGAGAGATGGGATGATTCCTAGCAGATGCTCCAAAAATGTTTCCATGAAGAACTGTTGTACAAAGCCAGTTGAATGCAAGAAAAAAAGTGTGGAGACAGCGGTGTAAACTCCCTGTAGCCCAGGTCATTCTTACTTAATTGACTTCTTTGTCTGCTTGGTCTAGGGAAAAAAATCTTTCCTGTCCTAGTACTATTTCTACTGACTCAACCCATTTAAAAGATATGGGTGTGAGTTTTCTATTGATAGTTAATAAATGTATTAAGCTGTCCCATGAGGTACTTCTGAGCTATTTAGCATCATAGGAAAAAGCACAATGGGTGAGAAGCAGAAGCTGCAGGTTTAATTCATGTCAGCCAGGTGGTATTCCTCACTCCATGCTGTGGCCATAGATTGCACTACTTGTTTTACAGTTGGTTGTCCTCGAGCCCGGAGGGAACTAGGAGAAAGACATCTTAGATCACAGATCACAGATCATACCTTCCTTCACTACTACTGGAAAAAAAAAGATTTTGAGACAATAAATCACTTATCCTTTACCTCAATAAGGAAAACCATGTTTGGTTTGTTTTGCTTTTTAGAAGAGCAGTGATTCTCAACAGGATGTCACACGTGCAGCAGAAAGCATCAATGGATGTCTACATTTTCTAGAGCAACCAAAAAATTATTGGTTTCTTTTTCATTATACGTACATTGTCTGAATGCAAAGTTGCTAAAACATTCCTCAATGACTATGTACAGAATTTAGATTCTGCATTCTGCTTATAAAGGGAGTATATATCTAATGTCATGAGATTTTAAAAAGGGATTTGGATCAAACAGTTGAGAAATATGTTACCACAAATACACCCTAGTTTTCTTTGATGTGCATATGATTGCTTTGGGTGGAATCTGAGCTGGTAGAACAGAGGGGCACAGGTAAAAATCCTTCCTTCCTAGTATAACTTTTTTCTCCTCTTGAATATTTTTAAATTTCTAATTGTTTTATGTCAACAAATAGAATGAATACAGATAACAAAAAGATACTTCTGTGAAAAACTTGATGATTTCAATAATTTATAAGTTTTACTATTTTGAAGATAAAAAATTGTTAAACCCAAGTGGGCGCTCAATTTTCTTTAGATGTATGTTGAGGAAAATGTCAGATGACTAATATAGCATTATTGTCCAGTGCCAATTTAGTGGAACCTACAAATGGTATCCAATAGAGTACTACATTTTGATTCTGGAAGAGAATGGATTCAAGTATCAAGGTGAAACATTTGATTCAAAAATTAAGTTTTAAATCTTATTCCTAATCTTAAGGACACAATCTGTGGGCCCAAGAAAATAGTGAAATGTGGCTTAATAATGGGTCACCTCTCTAAACATTTTATAATTTTTACTTATACTCTTTGATTAAGTTCTACGTTGTCAATATTCATGAAAAGTAGTATTGAGAAAGAGAAACAGGTTAGAAGAAGAACTGACTGACTCTTAAAAAAATGTTCACTGAGCATCAATCATATGTAAAATGGTACATAGGCTCTAAAAATAATTAAGAAACAATTCCTACACTAAGAAGTGTATAGTTCATTGGGGGAATGAGCTAAGTATGCGTGCAATTATAATACAGGAGAGATTTTAAGTGTGTGAGCAAGATAATATAAAGCATCAAAGGGAAAGAGAATCCATGATGTAGGAGGATCAAGAAAGTCTATATGCATATGTAAGATGAAGCTGCCCTTGGAAGGACAGATGGAAATTTCCAAGTTCTAGAAATATAAGAAGGAAGGAGGATTTTAGGTGAAGAAATAAGCATCAGCAAAGGGAAGGGGGGTGAGGAGTGAATGCTGATACACTCAGAAGCATCAAATAGTTCAAATGCAATTGAAATTATGAGACGATCAAGAAATAAAGTTGGAAATGCAAGATAGAGTGGCTCAGAGATGACCGTAACACTGAGAGGAGAGTACATTTATTATAGTGACAATGACAAGCCATAGAAAAGTTTTGAACAGAAGAATGGTGTAATTGTGTAACTGGAGTTCTACTAGAGAGCACAGGGAAAATAAATGGCTTTGCTTGAGATTGCCTAGAAGTATGAAAAAGCATTTCTCTGCATTGCACATTGGCTGCCTGTTTTGCAGAAATATCTATCACTTCTCTTGGACCTTTGGAAGGATACGAATGGATTGTTTCTAAAGTCTCATACAACCTGTGTATTTTCTGCCCAGTGCTCTTTTTAATAGCTATGGTCCCTGCCATAGACAAATTGGGAACTATTGGTCTTGGTTTGTCTTTATTTATGCCTGCTATTCTAGCATAATTACTAATAGCACACCTTTTCACTTTCAAAACTGTCGCATTTAGAAGATAAATTATATAGTCACTCTGTAAAGACCCCATTCCTTATTTAATTCTCTTCCACACACTAACACTCCACCCCAAAATGAAAAAGTAGTATAAATTTGGCTGTAAGCCAGATACAATGATTTTGACGTGCCATCCACAAACCATTCTGATTATTTCCCCACTAAAGGAAGCATTTCCTTCCAACCCAACAGTTACTGAAAACTTGTAATAGTCACTGTGATATGCACTGTGAAGAAAGAAGAAATTAGTAATTCACAGCTTCTAGCCTCCGTAAATTCATAATCTGAGGGAGTATATGAGGGGTTCATAAATGACTCCAGTATAAAACAGAATTGGTAAAAGATATCCCAAGTTTTAAAAGAGTGAAATAGAGTTTAAACTGTTTATGATAAAGGTAATATTTTATATGGTTTGAGAACTGAAATTCAGATGAGGAGTGAGGGGAGGAAAGACATTCTATGTAGGGGGATAAAATTTATAAAAATACAAGGGAGGACTGTGCCAGACAAGATGAAGGAACATAGTATATTGATTTAAAAAGAAAATATGTTGGTTTAAACACTGATATGTATTTACTATTTGTGTCAAAATGGAATGCTTTTGTAGAAATAGCAACAAAAGTTAATTGGAATATTGATCTCACTAAGAGCGGAAATCTATGTGTGTTTTAAAAGTGTGACCAGTGTTCAGAATTCGAGATTCAAAACTTCACATACTCTAGGGATGATGAGTGACATCTTGCAGGAAGGAAAAAAATTAGCCCAAATGATTCCTTGGGCTGAAAAGTTGAGGATTACCTTTTCCCATTCCTTAGACTTCTACAGAGACAGATATGGTGTCCTATTATTTATAGGGACTTAGTAATGACATTTTAAAACTAATCAAAGCTAGGAACAAAATTCAAACTGCCTCCCTATGTTTATTATGAGTTAATTTTATTTATTAAATAGTCATCTTAGAAATAGGACCAGAAGTCTTTTCTCTGGTCACTGCTCTAAATGCAAATAGTAATCCTGAAGCTGCATATAAGACATTTATTCAAAATGAGAATCCCAGCTGGGAAATAAATAACAGAGCAGAAGGAAATGTGAATATCCCATTTAAAAACCAACCCCACCAAATAAAAAACAACAAAAATTTAAGATATTATCTTTGCCATAAAATTTTTAAATTTGACTTTGGGACAAGGAAACATACGTAAGATGTAATATGTGAAGATAAATATTGGGAGAAGACATGTCTTTTCCCACATTAATATCCTCCCTTTCCACAGCCTCCTTCGTCACTTCCATCTCACCCAAGAAGACCATGTGGGCAATTGAAGAGATAATAATAGGGCAGGTGAGGGTAGGCCATGGGGGGGTAAGGAGTGAATCAGTGACTTGATTTAAAGCCAAAGGGAGTGGATAAGAGAACTGGGCTTCAAGATAATAAACTGGGCTTAGAGGAGACATCTAAGCTTGTACTCATTTCTTTCTCTTTTT